>NC_132867.1:33475833-34697916 GCF_048164855.1 Canis lupus baileyi | reverse complement strand
TATAACACCCAGTACTCATCACATCACGTGCCCTCCTGAATGCACATCACCCAATTACCCCATCCCTCCACCCTCCTGCCACCCTCACTTTGTTTCCTCAGTTAAGAGCCTCTTATGGGACTCTGCATTCAGCCAAAGTCTCTGGAGGGCTACCTCATCCGTACTGGCATTCCTGGCCACCATCTGACCGAATCAGCAATTCGAGAAAGGATATGTCAATATTTGAACATTCGCTTTCATTTATTTCAAGTACTCAGGACGTTAGGATGGGACAATCTCCTTATAGGTTTCACAGGTTGAAATTATGTCAGTTTTAGTATAAAGATATTATTGCAAACATAAAATACAGTCATAATTAATAATTGCGATGGCTGTTAACATTCTAAACTACAACAGTTAAGACCTTTCGAATAGTTCATCAAGTAGGCACATGGGCTGACAATTACTACTAATATTAAGAATCATCAGGATGGGGGCGCCTGGGTGGCTCAGTCGATTAAGCGTCTGCCTTCAACTCAGGTCATGATCCTAGGGTCTTGGGATCAAGCCCTGCATTGGGCTCCCGCTCAGTGGGGAGCCTGCTTCTCTCTCTCCTCCTGCCTGTGCTCTCTCTCACACATAAATAAATAAAATCTTTAAAAGTCATTAGGATGACTTGGGAAAGAGAACATGCTTTGTGTGCTGAGAGATACATTTATATATTTATATATTGATTGATGGTAGGCTCCATGCCCAGTGTGGATCCCAGTGCCAGGCTTGAACTCCCAACCCTGAGATCCACGGTCAGGTACTTAACAGACTGAGCCACTCAGGCGCCTCAGCTGACAGATGTTTATGAACGTGTTTTGTTTGTTTTTTAAAGGGCAGAGCAAGACATTTGTGCCATAATTCTACTTGGAAACAACCCAAGTGCCCTACCATTGCCAAACTAGTGAGCAAGTCACAGAATGGAATACTGTTCAGCAATTAAAAGGAGTATACTGTTGATAAATACGATGGAACCGATGACTGTCAAACACATTACGTAAGTCAAAGAAGCCAGACTCAAAGGCTGCACCCCATCTAATTACATTTAGGGCATTCTGGAAAAGACGAAACTGCATGAGCAGAAGGCAAATTAGCACTTGGCAGGTGGAGGGGAGGGGATGACTTCTAAGGGTCACAGGGGAACCTTCTGGGGTGATGGAAATGTTCTGCATGTTGACTATGGTGATGGTTCCATGACTATATGCGCTTATCAAAATCCAAAGAACTGTATACCCAAAAGGGTGACTTTTATTGTATATAAATTACACCTTAGTAAACTTGACCCTCAAAAAAGAATTTACACCATAATTCTAGTATTTGTAAAATTGTTACACTGATCTTCATATATTAAACAAATAAATCCTTCAAGAATTGTATTAATTTTAATTCCATCCAGGCTATGAATCTTTTTTTTTTTAAGATTATTTATTTATTCATGATAGACATAGAGAGAGAGAGAGGCAGAGACACAGGCAGAGGGAGAAGCAGGCTCCATGCAGGGAGCCCGACCTGGGACTTGATCCCGGGTCTCCAGGATCCCGCCCTGGGCCAAAGGCAGGTGCCAAACTGCTGAGCCACCCAGGGATCCACCAGGCTATGAATTTTAAGGATAACACCTATTTGAGAATTCTTTTATATCTTGGAGAAGGGTGAATTTGGACAGAATGCCCACTTCACCACCTCCACATTTTTATGAGGGGAAAAAAAAAACCTTTAAAATCATGAATTGCTGCAATAAATCATTTTTGAAGCAAAGAATATATTGAGTACAAAAAAGAGAAAAACCATTAAGGAAAGGTTAGATACTTTGCTAGCCTCGGTCGACGTTGTAACCTCAAAGTATCTTGACTCTGGGAGGGATCTAGCAGGAGACAGTGCTTAGAAAGTACTGTCAGACTTTTAGTAACAACCTATTAAAAACTAATAGCATTCTAATCATTAATTTTTAAAACCAAGTTTCAGACTCACTGATAAATTTCCGGAGTTGTTCTATGGTAACCCCTGCCGAATACTCCTGTGAACACTCCACCACCCTGCCAGGACGAGCTGTGGGCCACGCTGGTAGCCGGCCTGTCTCAGCCAGCCGGGGGCCCATCCATGAGGGGGGTGGGATGGGGGAGGTGGCCTTCTTACCTTGTATCAGAGGAAGGTAAAGGTGGTATTGATCAAGCTCCCCGCTGAAGACAGCAAAAGCCTGGCGCTTTAGCAGCATGGCTTTCTGCTCAAAACTTGAGAACAGTTTTAAAGAACTGCTCTGCATGTCTAGAATAAACACAGCCAATAAGTTCCATTTAGTGAGAAAACTGCAATTGGTGGTAAGTGATAGGACATTCACAATTGTGTAATTTCTATCCATTCATAATTGTGTAATTTCTATCCATCCTGGTGAAAAATCATGATCCTAAGTAATTATGATCTAGTGGTTATTAATCACATATTTATTTGTAAACATAAATACCTCTTTAATGACACGTAATGATAGGGCATGAGAAGAGGATATGAGGGACAGACAAGCACTCCGAATAAATCAGGGTAAACCTGTCATTACTTTCAAAAGTATTCCTCCGCTGTAAAGCTGTAGGAGAGGTTGTCGGGGCATTCTGGTCAGTAGATGAGCCGGGAGGCTCATTCGTGAGCCCTGACACACTCTGCTCATTACATTACAGTCTGCAGCTTAGAAAGCATCCTAAAAGATCCGAGTGGAGCTTGAGATACATGGTCAAAACGGATTGTGATGGGGTCGGGCCTTTAAAGGTGCGATTTAAGTGCAGGTGACAAAGAACTTACTCATTAAATCTTTAAACATTGTTTTCTCGTGAGTCAGAAGATGGTCAATAATGGACTTCCAACTGGATATTAAAAAGAGCAAAATTAATTAAGTCGGTAAAGGATGACAGTCTGATGAGAGGTGTCGAGAAAAGAACACGCCCCTTTGAGATCTATTAAAACCTGTTTTCTGAAAAGGAGTTAGTGGAATGAATAGGTTTCATACAAGCGAAAGTTGGGCAAAAGCTCTTCAATTCATAAACTTAACAATACAGGTGATGAATAGTAAGAAAGAATAATTCCCAGCTCACAGTAAAGAAAAACAGTCGTTTCAAGAGTTGCCCTAGGTTCACCCAGGAGGATTGTTCATTCGCTTGCGCTGATGGAAAGCAGCGGGGGTGGTGACACCCAACGTGGCTGGTTTTCAAGTGGGCTCCCCAGAAGAGCAACGGGACTTCAAGGTGAAAGCCACAGGGCTCCGGGGGCGGCGGGGCAACTTTTGGGCTTTGCAAAACGCGGACCAGTCTCCACCCTCCATCCCTGCCATTAATTAAGACATCACGCCTGATGGGGGAGAGGCGATTTAGGGGCTCTGCTGACCTCCCCAGAAAAGGCACAGGGAGGTCACCGCACTCTGCAGCTCAGTGGCTCTCTGCCACCAGCACAGTGCCTGGCAGGCTGCATGGGCTCAGGGACAACTTGTGAGGTGTGAGCTGAGACGCAGGATCAGGGCACCACGGTGTCACCACGGGCTCGGTCATTGTATAGTGCTGGAATATTCTGCGACTCCAAGATGCAGCAGTACTAGACCAGGGGACCCTGGAACCCCGGATTGTGCGCTCTGGGGATGATATGCCCCAGATAATGCTAATAAATGCACCTCTGTATCTTTAAAACACCTAATCCCTCTGCCACGAACATGCGAGCCTGTGACAGTGACGTCCTGGGATCTGGGGTGATGCTGACCGCTCCTGCGTCAAGTATGAGGATCGAGTAACCCGAACCACTCTCCCCACTTGAGGATTTGCAGCACCCTTTTGTCAGAACGGCGTCTCTTACTGTGCACAGCAAGTGTCCATCTGAAAGAAGGCAGGGTCCAGGAACAACTCGAGGACTTCTTTCTTCCAGGCTCGCTTGGTGTAGGCGTAGCCACTCAGGGAGCTCAGCAGCTGAGCGCCGGCCCGGAAGCTGGGAGCGTTGTAGGCGCTGAACCGGGGGTGGGAGGAAAAAGGGTCAAAGTCAGAGACAGTGCAGAGGAAGCCACTTAAAAAAAAAAAAATTATTTACTTATGAGAGACACAGGCAGAGGGAGAAGCAGCTCCATGCAGGGAGCCCTATGTGGGACTCGATCTCAGGACCCCAGGATCATGCCCTGGGCCGAAGGCAGGCGCTAAATGGCTGAGCCACCCAGGGATCCCCCAGAAGAAGCCACTTAATGCGTTTCCCACAACCTACGGGGACACCACGGGGAAGACAGCATTACCTGTGATTGCGTAAGTAAGGAAACACGTAATAGAGCAAGCGGGAGACCAACGGCACCGCCTTCTCCTTCTCGTCACTTCGATACACCATGTCCAGGAGAGATGCCAGGACCTAGCAGGGCGGGATCACGAGAAGACAGAAAGCTTCTGAAGCCGGTGACAGGAGGGATTAGTCCTCGAGGGGCGCCTAACCTAACAAGACAGCTGGCAGGGGCAGCCTGAGGCCAAGGGCGGCTCTCCAGGTCACCTGGGAGGGGCCTGAGAACGGGGTGCCAGCACGATGCTTCGGGGTGGCAATCGTGCCATCAGGGGAGGGCAAGCCAGGTGTGCACTGACCTCTGCCAGGAGGGACAGGGCCTGCACGCTGTACACCGAAGGGGCGGACGCGGACACCATTGCCGAGGCAGCGGCGGTGGCATCTGCTGACAGAAAGAGACATTTGTGCTTTAGTCACGGCGGGGGGGCCACGGTTCAGGCCCCTGGAACATTGCACGGGTGGGAGTGATGAGCCCCATCCTTGCACACTGAGTACGTAAGTAAGTATATGTTAGGGGGTCCTGTTAACACGCTCAACCTCAGTAAGAATCTGGGCACAGTGATCAAGGAAATGAGCACCGACTCAGTGTCTTCCGCCCCCGTGTCTTCTCAGCATAGTTCTCAGAACTTCAGTGTCCCCTCGGACGATCCACCGTACCCCCTCGGCCTCTGCCCCCCTGGCCTTCTCTCCCCCAACGGTCTGCTACTCCGCTGCGCCAGCTCAGTCACCCACTGGCACCGTCACACCCTTGCCTCCTCCTCCTCCTCCTTCCTGGACCCGGGCACAGACCCCCGAAGCCTCCAGCCTGCCGTCCTGACCACCATCGGCTCCTCCAGGTCTGCCCGCTCGTCTCCCCCCCGACACCCATGGTCTCCCAGCTCCTGGCCAGCGTCCTGGACTCTCTTGCTGCTCCCTCCCTCTGACGCACTCGCGTGGAAAAACGCAAAGCAGGCTAAACCCACAGATCAGCCCGTGCGGTTCTGGGTAGCTAAATGTTCTGGGGAAAACCAGACAACGATGAAATAGATCTCACTTTCCTTCATGACCGTGAGCTCAAACAGGCCCTGATGTTACCGGATAGACCCAGGGCACGGACGCCGGCGGCACGCTGGCTCTCCTGCTCTGCTGCGTAATGCTCTCGGACCTGCCCTCGGTAACCACCGACACCCTTCCCTTCTCACCTCATCACCTCCCCTCCGATTCCACAGAGAAATGTAAGAGAAACAAACAGGAACTCCCTCAGTTGGGGCACTATGAGCTATTAATCTAGAACATACGTATCGTTGCCTTCTCTCCTGTTTTGATAAACATGTCCCTGGCTCCTCTGGACGAACGGTAATTCCATGTATGACATCAACCCCGGCCCCAAGGCCATCAAGTGCTTCGCTTTCTAACTATCCTTTCTCTCTTTGGCATCGATTTCTTCCTCTCTGCTGCACAGATCCGTCATCATACTAGTATACTCCAATTTAAAAACAAATCAGATAAAGGGTATTCTTCTTTGGTCTTTATTTATTTATTTTTAAAAATTATCTATTTATTCATGACAGAGAGAGAGACAGAGAGAGAGAGAGAGGCAGAGACACAGGCAGAGGGAGAAGCAGACTCTGCGCAAGGAGCCGGACATGGGACTCGATCCTGGGTCTCCAGGATCACACCCTGAGCCGAAGGCGGCACCAAACCGCTGAGCCACCAGGGCTGCCCTCTTCTTTGGTCTTTAGTTCGACTTGGTCACTGTCCTCTTGACAAGCGAGCTTCCAGGAGTTGTGCGTTCCCAGCCTCCTCTTCCTCTCCCGGCCTCCTCCCTACCTGCTCCAGTATGTTCCCCCTGCGGCTTCCACATTGTCAAGCCCCGTGGGTCTCTGTCCGACCTGCCTCTGTTTCTCTGCAGCCTTCCACTGTGTTATTCCTCCCTCCTTCTGGAAGCACCCTCTTTCTCGTGTTTCATGACTCTCTTCTCTCTTGGTTTTTCTCCGACCCCAGTGACCACTTAAGTGTCTTTTCTGGCTCTTTCTCTTTTCTTCTGACATCTCAAATTTAATACTTGCAAAACCAAGCTCAATTTCCTGTTCCAGAATGTTCTTATTTTGGTTTTCTCCACCTCAGTAAGTTACATAAGCCAAAACCAAAGTCATCCTCGACTGCCTTTTTTTGTTTGCCACCGCATCCAGCCCATCAGCAAATTCTGCTGACTCTCCATCTACATCAGTCCACCTTTCCATCGCCCCTGCCTCCAAGCCGACACTGTCTCTTGCCCACACCACTGTGAAATTCTGCTAACAGGACTTCCTTTTTCTGCTCTCACTTGATACAGCCCATGTTGCTCACAGCAGCCAAACTGATGTTTTCTGAAGACCGCATGAGAGCCTGTCACTTCTCTAAACATTTTAATGGCTTCCACAGTGGGTGGGATGAAATCCAAGCTCCCGATCCGGCTCTCTACCAAGCCCAGCGATCCTCAGCTCCCACTCGGCTCCCTGCCCCCTGCCCACCACTTGCTAAGCTCCAGCCAGGCTGGCCTCACCCGCCTCGAAGACTTGCCACCCCTCTGAGCAGCGTCTCCCAGGTCTTGGCACAGCTGCCCCCACACTGCTCACTTCTCAGCACAACTGTCACCTCCCTGGGGACACGCTTTGTAACATCTCCCCACTCCCAGCTGCTCCCTGTAATAGGATTCTTATTGTCCCTGCACCGCTAAGAACCACCTGAAATTCTCAGGGTAACTTACTTCTTTTTTTCAATCTTTAAAAAAACTTCCATTTTGAAATAACTTCAGATTTTCAAAAGAGTTGAAAGATCCCTTTATTAGTGTGCTTTTTTGCTTATCATCTTCCATGCTGCCCCCATGTCTGCTGTTGTTGGGCCCGCCTGCGGGATACGGCATGTGGCACACACCACACGTGAGTTCAGTGTAAGGACCCGTGTGTCTGGGGCATGCGTAAAAATTTTAAATGGAGACAAATGTATTATTTGAAGCCTCACTCTGTTTCATGCTTTATGTGGGTGATACGTATACATAATTTCTTCAAGTCAAGTAAAATACAGTCATGATCTAAACACTCAGGATTTTGGTACTATATAATTAGCTAGTTAAGTTTTATACAGAAGCTCAAAACTCACCTCCAGCTTTGGAATTCTATGATTTCTTTAAACAAAAATCAGGTAATTTTACTATAATATTATTTTGAGGTTAAATTTAATCACAGCACCGAAGTCAGGCCCAGTAACAGTGGACCGAACATGGTTGGCACAGCTATTCTGGTGGTGGTGAAGCAGTTCAATCTGTACATTAGTACATAGGACAGAGATGACTGGGAGCAAATTAGCCCAGGAAAGGCAAGCTCTTCCTCCCTAAAACCACAACTGTTACCATCCCCGCAGCCTTAGAGCACCTTGTTGTTGCTTTATATTAGCAAATGATAGTACACTAGTTATAGGATCTTCATTACAGAGTGAAGTATATTATTTTACTTTATTTATTTATTTATTTATTTATTTATTTATTTATTTATTTATTTTAAATTTTTATTTATTTATGATAGTCACAGAGAGAGAGAGAGAGGCAGAGAAACAGGCAGAGGGAGAAACAGGCTCCATGCACTGGGAGCCCGATGTGGGACTCGATCCCGGGTCTCCAGGATCGCGCCCTGGGCCAAAGGCAGGCGCCAAACCGCTGCGCCACCCAGAGATCCCTATTTTTCTTTTTTTAAAAAGATTTTATTTATTTATTCATGAGAGATACAGGCAGAGGGAGAAACAGGCTCCTGATGTGGGACTTGATCCCAGGATCAAGTAGGCTCCACACCCAGCCCTGAGCTTGTGAGCTCAATCACAATCGCATGCCCAAGACACACAATCACTGAGTGACCCAGGTGCCTCAGCATATTATTTTTCTTATGCAAACCGCAAAACTAGTTATCAGACAAATACGGCAAAAGTAGCGGCCAGTGGTCCCGCAGTTTGTCCAGCAGGCCATCCTTCCTCCTCTAGGGAACAGAAGCCTCCTTTCAGTGGGCACCCATTTCTTGCAGCTCCAGTGTCCCAGCCCTTCCCTCCTCTCCGGGTCAGCCGTGTGGCCAAAGGTGAACCAGAATCTCTGCACAAGACTTGGTTAACCTCCTCTGAGCACCTGATTCCTGCTATGCCTAGAACCAGATGCTGATGCTAGGGCTTTTCACTTACATGAGCCAAAGTGTCTTGTTCTGTTGTTTCTATTATTTCTGTTACTGGTGAGAGAAAAGAACCCTGATTTTCTCCCCACTTTTTCTATGGTATGTTAAAGATCACAAACTTAGCTCTGAGCTGCTGCTGTAACTATTGCTCATGACAATGAAAGAGATAATAAAATATCACAGAACAGTTTTTGAACGTTTACTTTGTGGTGGGTACTGTACTATATAGTTCATATTAAGAACTTAAATATAATTTTTTTTTTGCCCTTGTGTTAACAAAACCAAGAGCAAACTGGTTCACTCATCTGGTGTAGCCAATACTGGGACTGGGCATATGTTCCTGTCCCTGTTAAATTATACTGAGAACTAGTAAAAACAGTAACTTTCTCCAAAATACATTTAATCCTGAAAAAAACTGAACACCAACTAAAACAGCTTCCTTATCAAAATAGCACGCACATCAAGATTTACATCGGGGCTCTCACCTTGTGCTGTGCCCACCAATCCAAAACTCCTTCTACTACCAGTTCTCCACCCTAAAAGATCTGCCACAAATGACTCAGCCAAGATCCTGCAACCCTACAAATGTCCTCCTTGAACTTCCCTGATGAGACATTCCTATGACTCTGCAAGTCTGTCTCTCCCTACAGTAGGTCTAATAATCTACGATCTGCTACATCGACAGCTGTGTCCGGTGGTCTTCGGGGCGCCGTTGATTAACCATCTACACAGCTGCACTTGATGCAGACTCCTCCAGAGTACCTGGTGGATCGATGGTCTGAGTGAACAGATGAGTCTCCCGACTGCTTTCCTAGGAGCTATAACTAATAATACGGCTGCGGTATGCCTAGCCCATGTGACTTCTACTAGAAAATTTTCACTTCCCAGGCAGTGATGAGACACAAGGATCACTGAGAGGCAAGGGTGTGTGAGTCATAAATAAAATATACAATCTGACTGCCTGACAACAGTTCGTCGGTTTACTACATTTTCTTACCATAGTTCCACAGAAAGAAAAACCTACATTTCCATATTCTTTATACCACATGGATTTCTTTTCACCTAATCCTTGCAAATTATCTTACGAAGCTACCTTCTTGGATCCTGATCTAGGCTCAGTGAGGGCTTCCATGGTAGCATATGTCACTTGGACACTATCAGTGGAATCCTATTGTTTATTACACATAAATTATGTTGTAAACAGTAAAACAAGAATGACTGCTTTTCTTAACTTTTTTTTTTTTTAAAGCAGGCTCCACACCCAGAATGGAACCCACCTCGGGGCTTGAACTCATGACCCTGAGATCAAGAGTCAAAAACCTTACCGGGCCGAGCCCTCCAGGAACTCCCAGACCGTTTACTTTTAAGGGAAATCCAGACCCTCTCACACTAGCTGGCAGCAGGCATATCTGGCCCCCTGTACCTACCGCACAAATCTTCTTCAACATCAGATTCTTCTAGAGAGATCTGAGGCTGGGCCTTCACTTCTAGGTTTCTGCTGAGCCAGCTGGTTTGTTCCAAGGAAGAGCCAGCAATGTTCCCTACAGCTTCTAGGACTTTTTGAGTGACTTCCTAAGAGTAGTGGGGAGAAAGAAGAAAGTTAGCTCAGGAGAAGCATCCAAAATGCCTAAAACAGCAACCATCCAGCAGAAACACAATATAGGCCACAACCAGAACCACACAGGTAATATGATGTTTTATAGAAACCACACTAAAGGGTCAGAAGGAAAAAGCTCATAACGTTTAACCTCATATACCCAAAATATGATTAACATGTAATCGACATAAAAACTGTTAATGAGATTTCACATTCTTTTTTTGCACTAGGCCTTTGAGATCTGATGTGTATATTATACTCAAGCACATTCAACTTGGACAGGCCACATTCCAAGGGCTCAGCAGCCACACGTGACTAATGGCTTCCACACTGGCCCCCGCAGGCACACCACAGAGAGACAGGAAGTCACAGCTGCACACTGCATCTAGCAGATTCGTTTTCAGGGTTCTTCAGCACCATGGGTTCTTGCTGGGATTGCATCTTCCAATAGCATAACAAGAAACACAAATAAACTAAACTGACTCAATGAGGGTGAAGTGAGGAGTGATCTGTATCAGGAGTATAACCAGTGAAAGAATCTGGCCGAGGAGCTGTGATAAGGAGAGAAATGCTGAGCCACTTTCGCAAGCCAGCATCGTCAAGTCTCACCAGCAGAGGCTGGCGGTACATCCTTGACATCTGAGAATCAAACAATCCTAGCTTCCACTGTAAGCTATGCTTAGGCATGAAGCGAGGGCACGTCTGCCTGCCTGCGGTGAGCCTGGGCAGAGGTGTGGTGTGGTGTGGCTGGCAGTGGCAAGAGTGAGCAGGAAAAGGGACCGAGGGCTCAGAGGAGGTGAGCACACAGGGAAGAAGTGCAGGTCCTGCCTCGGAGCAGGAGTAAGGGGTTGGCATCAGGAGGCTGGGCATTATGGGGTAGAGGCAACCACAAGGAGCAGGGGCGAGGTGGACCACTTGTACTGGTTGTGATAACACTCGTGGCCAATGCTACCCCCAGAATGGACCGAAGCGAGGGATGTGCTATAGGTAACAGGCCACAAAACAGGGGCCTTGAGAGCTGAGTTTGGGAAGTGCTGTCCAAGTGCTGGTCACGCAGCGTGTGTGCTTTAATGATGTTTCCTTCTCTACAAGTGAAGGCCGGAGGAGCCCCCCAAATTTCCTGATTATGCTTGACTGTGTTTTATACAGTGCTCCAGCACTTCAGCAGTACAAACCAGAGACCCTTCACAAATGCCACAGATCATAACAATTAGCAGACATGTCACCAGAGTCATAGGACTGATAACACATCCCGGTTTCGATGGAAGTCTTGGCTCCAACAGCCCCTGCATCAATGATTCTCACTGTTGCAAAATAGTGACTTCCTAACTTTATCATTCTATTTATTAGGTGGCTATCTACTTGAAGATCTCCCTTCTCCTGGGGTGAGTTTCACTTTTACTTTGCAGGATTTTTCAAATTTCCTTTGAGTTATACGTTGCTTTACTAAGGGGGGCAGGGAAAGAAAGGCTCTCAGGAAAGAAATCCATGTCTACGGAGTTTCTATCCTAACGTTGCTAAGGTGGTGACGGCACCCACGTCTGCGTAGGGTGATGATGGGGGCATCCTGTCAACCCACGAGGGCTCGCTCAAGTGTGATGCAAGAGCTTTGGCAGGAGCCTGTGGCCCAGGTCTATCAAGCCCTCCCCAGACAGCAACAGAGGAAGCCAGATGCGAGAACAATTGCAAATCTAAGGAATGATCCTGCACAGTGCTGACATTCCCCCAGCACCTCCTCTAAAGGCGGGCACTATTCCTGGAACAGTTGCATCTGCTAGACTCTATACACAGACCTGCAGGTCTTTTTGGTCCTTCTTGCTTTCCACGTTGGGAGTTCTCGTCACGAAGTCATTGAGCATGCTGTTGGGAGACAATCAGCGTCAGACTAGGAGCGCTGCAGAAACAAGGTACCTTGGGGCAGAATAACACGGTGACCGGACTGGTGGGCCACAATACCTGAGAAGTAGAAAGTATCCGGGGGGAGCGAGATTCAACTGTACAGATTCCTTTAACACGCCCAACAATGAAGGAAAGTTCTCCTGCAAGGCTGTCACTGGGAGCCTATTTAAAAAAAAAAAAAAAAAGAAAAAAGGAAAAAAAAAAAAACCCACCCAACTGTGAACATGTGAACAAGTTAAAACACGTTATCATGAGCACATTTCAGATCCAGGCAGTTGGAAAGCAGAGGGAAGATGGCATATCTGACTAACTTGTTTGTTCTTTTCTAAGTTAAAATAATGCACAAGCTAAATTTTTGTATTCTGGCAAGAACTTGGGAGCCTGGAGACTAGAAAGCCTGCTGCTGACAAGTCAGATGCTCCTGGTTTCCGGTCTATCAGAGAAAGGCCTCAAACCAGAGGGCTTCTGATCCCTTGGATCTGTCTGGCTTGCATATCTGGCCTCCCCAGTGTTGTTGGTACCAGAGTCAGTCCTTGGGTCACATCACAAGGTCCCCCACCAGGAAGCTGATCTTGGGCAGCTTTCCAGACGAGGCCCGCATAGTACAATATGCTGCAGCTTAGCCACAGCCCGAGGGCCCCGGGTTCAAGTCCTGGTGCTTGATGTACTGCCTCCTGAGTGACATTGGCAGTGCCTCCTCTGCAAGAGGAGGAGGGTAAAAACCTAACGTGCAGCTGTTCCGAGAGCTCCCGTGTCACTCAGACCGCTGCAACAGACGCTTGCTAGCATCACGATGCATGGCAGCTCTCACCAGGAGAGATGTGTGATCAGCTCTTTAACTCCTGGAAAAAGAACTGGGGCGATGCTTGTGGGTGAAGCATCAACAGCTGGTCCAAACTAGAGCCCAGAGCCAGGGACTGCAGGGATTATGACTCTCTCTACCTACCCTCCTGCAACCTCAGGGCATGAGGAGTTGGAAGAAGCATGAAATGGGAACTGGGCTAACCAAGGAGCTTGTCCCTGGTTGTCAGATTGCCTGATTGTGTAACTCCACACCCGTGAGGATTTGGAGACTTCCCTGAGAAGGGGCTTCTGCCCCCCACCTGCCCCTAGTTACTGCAACAGAGACGGCCCTGGATGGTGGAGGCCTGCGAGCTGCACCTGGATGTGCCCGTGTCAGACCCAAGAGCCCAGGAAGGCTTCCTCTCTACTGTGGAGAACCACATGGGGGCTCTGCCTCACTGCCTCCTGCAGCAGAGGCTCCAGAAAAGTGCCAGTAAGCTCAGGACACCCCAGCAAAAGCCACGGGAAGGTGCTGGGGACAGCACCCAAAAGAATCATTTTTCCTTTTTCTAAAAGAAGTCTTCAACACGTTCAACACTGAACATAAAACATTCAACGTACAGCACTGGGACAAAGTGAGATCAGATCTCTGCAAAAGAAGTAAGAGCATCAGGGCATTCTCTCTCCTCAGGAGGAAAGTAAGACACCGTCACGGTATTTTCTCCAGGGGTCAAGTACAACCAGGGTTCTGCTTGGAATCCCTGCAAGAGCATCTCTAATTGAGAAGCCTTTGGGAAGGGCTGCATTACCTCTGGATGAAAGCGTAGCAAAACTGCAACACAGGGATATCCACAAGGGGCGCTTTCTGAAAACAAAAGTGAAACCAGTTACTCCAGGTTGGTAGGAAATGAAGTTAGAAGAAGAATCACAAGAGAAAATGAAACTGTCTCATAAAGCAAAGGGTTTTAGCCTGAGCTTTTCAAATACAGTAACACCCATGACCCCATCCCCATCCCCCCCAGCATAACAAAACAAACGTATGCTATGAGGTCCCCAAACATGACTGTCCCTCTTAGCAGACTTCCCCGGGAGAGTCCACACCAGGCTTTTAATAAATATTCAGGGGAAATGTGGCATCGTAGCTGAACTTCCCTAAACAAGGTGGTGGCCTGTTGACCCTCATGAGGGTGTGCAATTGGCTACAGACAACAGATGATAAAAACTTTTAATTCTTAGCTCAAGGAATTCCCTTAAACTCAGACCAGACAACTTCCCTGAATCCCAAGTGGCTGCAACTACTTAGAAACTGGCTTTGAAAATTTTCCCCCTTCCTTGCTTATAAAAAGCTGTTTGTAGAAATTATACAAGTTGAGCTAATTAAACGAGTCGTGAAACACAATTCTGTTACTCAAACAGCCAAAAACCAGCCAGCCAGATGAGATCTAGTGTGTGTGTGTTTGTTTTTTCAGCCCAGGAGTGGCAGATATTTGTAGAAATTCAAGTGATGTGAAGGAATAAAACTAGAACTGTCTGCTGTGCATAGAAAACCTGTCGCAGAGGCTCCTCCTGGCGGACAGCTCACTCCGGCTCTGCTCATAGGAAGTGACCACCAGTGTGCAGGGTCACTTTCCTGACACTTGAGACTTGTTCAGGGTTATAAAATGTGAAGTCACCAAGAATCTGATGGCTCTTTCACCCCTGCTCCTCTCTTCGGGGTTGACTACTTTAATATTTATGTGCAAGAGTGAAGGCAGCAAGACTATACCCGGCATTCGCGGGAGGCCCGACAAATGCCATGGATGTCACCCCTGTGCATTTTACATCCGATTCCTTGTGCTTCAGCAGTTCCATAATCTGGCCTCATGGTGTTAATTTTTAGGCTGGCTTATCTTCTTTTCCCCATTAGAAGAGAGCTGACTGAGGGCAGTAGGAGTTTCACTATTTAGGACCCCTTACCACTGAAGCACGTAGCTGATTTTCATTTCTGGAATGATAAAGGACCAGGGCCCTGAACACACTGGCTGGGGAGGAGCCCTAATAGGCCTTCTTAGCACAGACGTGTCTGTAGAGGCTCCCCTGTGCCATGTACCAGCTATAAAAATGGCTAAAGAAATTCTTGGCCAGTTTTCCCACTTATAGGGTAAGACATAGCTGAAAACACTGATTCCAAGGTTCAGCTTTTGTTTGCTGTCCCCAGTGCGATGACCTTAATACCCGAAGCTATATGCCTTTTATTTGTTATAAGACTTTTTATTATGGTAAAATATACTTAAGGGGCGCCTGGGTGGCTCAGTTGGTTAAGTGACCGACTCTTGGTATCAGCTCAGGTCATGATTTTAGGGTCGTGGGATTGAGCCCTACATTGGGCTGTGCACTCAGCAGGGAGTCTCCTCTCCTTATGTTCCCTACCCAGCTCATGCCCTCTCTAAAATAAATACATCTTTAAAATATACCTAAAATTTGCCATTTTAACCATTTTTAAGTGTCTAGTTCCATGGCTTTAAGTTCATGTGGCGTTAACATTCATATTGTTGTACAACCATCACCACCATCCATCTCCAGAGCCTTTTCATCTCCAAACTGAAACTCTGTCCCAAAAGACAGTAACTCCTGTTCCCTCTCCTCTCTCTGGCAACCACCACTCTACATTCTGTAGGAACTATGTTCACAACAGACTACTCTAAAGATCTCATGTAACTGGAATCACATAATTTTTGTCTTCTGTGACTGGTTTCAAGGTTCATCCATTGTTGTAGCAGGTGTCAGAATTAACTTTCTAAGGCTAATATTCCATACTCCACTGTGTGGATACATCTGGTTTTCTTTATCCAATCATTCACCAATGGGTACCTGGGTTGTTTCTACCTTTTCACTATTGTGAGTAATTCTACTATAAAAATGGTGTTTCAATATCTGTTTGAGTAAAACTTTATTTTTAAATAATCACTTTGGGGCACCTGGGTGGCTCAGTCAGTTAAGCACCTGCCTTCGGTTCAGGTCATGATCTCGGGGTCCTGGGATGGAGCCCCGCGTCAGGCTCCCTGCTCCAGCAGGGAGTCTGCTTCCCTCTGCCCCTCTCCCTCTACCCCTACTCTCTCTCCACTCTATTAAATAAATTTAAAGATCTCGAATGAATGAATGAATGAATGAATGAATGAATGCTTTGTCCATTCTGCTAGTTTTCATTTAGGGAACTGTCCTTATATTTTTCCAAACAATTTAAAAAACATATTTATTCAGTCATTCATTTATCTGAGAGAGAGCTCACAAATGCACAGCAGTGGGGATGGGCAGAGGGAGAGGGAGAAGCAGACTCCCCGCTGAGCAGGAAGCCTGACATGGGGCTTGATCCAAGGATCCTGAGATCATGACCTGAGCCAAAGGCAGACACTTAATCGAGTGAGTCACCCAGGTGCCACTTTTCTAACCACTTTAAATTATCTGATAGAAGGCAATTATTTCAAAGTCAAAATAAATCTCTGGTTTCTATTAAACTAATTAAGAACAAAACAGCTCCTATACTTTCAATGAGGCACCCTGGGAAACACAAAAAGCTCTGAGTTGCCTGGCTGGCTCAGTCAGCAGAGCATGTGACTTTTCATCTCGGGGTCGTGAGTTCGAGCCCCGTGTTGGGTGTAGAGATTACTTAAGAATAAATTCTTTCTTTTTTTTTTTTTTTTTAAAGCTCTAAGGGCATTAAAAAAAAAAAAGTTAAACCACAAAGTCTGCTCTGTTTCAAAACCATTGCACGTGACTGGAAAAGGCCTCTAGGTACCAAGGACTTCCCCGGCTGCCGTGCAGAAAAGTTGCAGCAAAACTCTCAGAGCTTCACGGTTCCATCCTAGCGCCCTTCTCGCGCCCTGCCTCCACTGCGGCCAGAAGAAATCTCTTCCTTCTCAGAATGCCTCGAAGGAGTCCTGTCCTCTGACCTTTTTCATTTTTACGTAAAAATTATGCAAACGTTTAACTTGCCCTTTGACAAAGACCTTCTCTTCTCTTTGAACTCTGGTCAGAGCTCTCTCTTCTCCTCCTGGGCCTGTGGGGGCTGGGACTTCCAGCCGAAATGACTCCGGCCCCCACTAACCTGTACTGGGAACAAACACTACCGAGGTTTCTAGCAGCTCAAGGCGGTGTCCCGCAGATGATAACCCCGTCACCCTCGAATGCCTCCCCAGAGAGCTCCAGGCTGCCAAAACAGTTTGCCGTTTGCTCTGTCAACACCGATAGGCTCCTGACCTCCCTGCCTGGGGCATTTATTAACCCTTCCTTTGAGATGTGCATGCATCCTCTAGGATAGGAAAGGTCTTCCTCCAGGACCTGGGAGCTGTCCTCTGAGATAGCCACTGAACGAGACCGGCCCCCTCCCTGCTCTTTCAGAATTTTCCACTTCCCTGACTTTGCTGGAGCCCCTGCTCGTTCACTGTTCCTACTCCCCCGTTGTTTGGGCTAAAATACCTTGCTGCCTCTGAGCAAATCAGAACTGAGGTCAGCTCTCTCTCCCAACAGTAGCTACTGAATAAAGTCGGTCTAGGCCACCTTTAGGTGTAGCATCTGGCTTTGCTTCTCTCTGATGCCTCTTAGGCCGTGAGTTCCTTGAGGCAAGTGCCATTTCCTCTTTTTTCTTTTCCTTTTTTTTTTTTTTTTAGATTTTATTTATTCATGATAGACACACACACACACACAGAGAGAGAGAGAGAGAGAGAGGGGCAGAGACACAGGCAGAGGGAGAAGCAGGCTCCATGCAAGGATCCTGACATGGGACCTGATCCAGGGACTGCAGGATCATGCCCTGGGCTGAAGGCAAGCACTAAACTGCTGAGCCACCCAGGGATCCCCTCTTTTTTCTTTTTTTAAGATTTTATTTATCTTAGAGACACACAGAGAGAGGCAGAGAGATAGGCAGAGGGAGAACCAGGCTCCCAATGCAGTACTCGATCCCGGAACCCCGGGTTCACTCCCTGAGCCGAAGGCAGACATTCAACCACCGAGCTATCCAGGAATGCTTATTTCCTCTTTTCCAAAGCTTTGTTCAACTTAGCATGCTGCAAGTACTTGGTAAGAACCCATCTTCGGGCTGGGGTGCTACAGCCTGGGTAGAGACAGCCCTGACCTCCAGCAGCTCCCACCTTCAAACTGGTGAACTGAAGCCCATTAGGCACACTTCACAGAGTCTCCCCCAAGCCCAGGAAAACACCTCCATTTCCCTAACACCAGGAATTCTCAGGTGCTCCTGCGACCTCTGCTTCCCTCCCAAACATAATTATAAAAGATAGGAGGGTGCCATGCATTCATCTGGAAGATCCCCAGGCTTCCCACCTCGTCCCCGCGGATCTGCGGCGGCCTCTTCACCACCTCCTTTGCTAGGTGCAGCACCGTGTCCGTCTGCAGGGTGCTGAGCGCACAGATCAGGTCGACAAGGGTCAGTTGGGATGCACTTGCAGCTGGGACAATCTGCCAAGGAAAAAAAAAAAAAACAGCTCTCTTCAAACTCACAGAGAGAAAACAAAAATAAGAATGATGCACAGAAAGTATTCTGTAATAGCTGCCCTTGGAGAGAGAGCTTTAATCTTTTAAGTAAATATTTAAACAAAACTAGGTAAAGGACTCTATTGGTGGGGATAAAGAGGAGGCTGAGTATTTAATGACAGTGATGTATCAGCATCTGACACACATGAGGAATAACAGGCATAGGTGATGATAGGGCAGTGACATTGGTATGTTCGAGCTTAGAAAGAATTTTGTTTCATTTTTTAAACAGTAATCTCTATACCTATTGTGGGACTCAAACTCACATCCCTGAGATCAAGGTTTGGGTGGTCTACCAACGGAGCCAGCCAGATGCCCCTCAGAACGCATTTTTAGAAACAGATACACTTAATTTGAACAAAGCAGGCTGGCATTGAAAGATAGCTCTGAAAGTATGAAGCTAGTAAACGGGAAACCAGATAAACCAGGTTCTCGATGGTTGGCCTTGGCAGGAAAGCCCTGGTATGGGAAGTACTTTTGTTTTGTTTTAGTTTTTGGGGGGGAGGGGAGGGGAAGTACTTTTGATGATGGAAGTCTGCATAATACGATCGCATGCACTTGGAAGGATAAGGATTACCACCAGGGAAGATCCTACAGGTGCTAAGCAAGGTGGCCTACACCACCAACCTCTCATGCCTCCTCAGGGAACAGGAGCCCATGTTGGGCACTGAGATAGTGTCCAGGGAGTGGGAGAGACCCTCTGAGGGAAGTGAGATAGAAACCTAGATGGTCGGAATCCCTGGGTGGCTCAGCGGTTTAGCGCCTGCCTTTGGCCCAGGGCGCGATCCTGGAGTCACGGGATTGAGTACTGCGTCGGGCTCCCTCTGCCTGTGTCTCTGCCTCTCTCTCTCTCCCTGTGTCTATCATAAATAAATCTTCAAAAAAAAAAAAAAAAAAAGAAAAAAGAAACCTAGTCAAGAAAGAACAAAGGAAGAGGATTATGTTGGTTTTGCAGAAATAAAACAAGTCCCTGGAGGACTTAGTGATAGACCAGTCAGTGGATAAAGAATGGATGAGCTGCGAACTGAAGTCATCTTTGGGAATAGGAATGCGACAATTTAAATCGGTTTTACGTTTTTGCAAGTATTATTTTTCTAAATTAAAAAGCCTATGGAACCTGGGTGACAATGATGTGTCAGTGTAGTTCATGACTGGAACAAACCTACCACTTGGGGGGGTGCTGATCATGGGGGAGGCCATACACGTGTGGGGCAAGGATATTTGGGAAATCTCTGTACTTTCCGCTCAATTTTGCTGTGCACCTACGACTGCTCTTAAAAACTATAATAATAAAGTCTTTAAAATAATAGTTTAAAAAAAGCTCTAGGATGGCACTACATGCAGGGAAGGACCAGCAGGGGTTCTCGCAGGTAGGATAACGTGCACTCGAGCTGGGAGGCAGGTTCATGGTTTCTCTATTTCGTGGAACATACATGCTCTATGTGCTCTTCTACGTATGCTATTAGATATTACATTTAAAAGACTGAATGGAAGTAGTATGTATTCATTACACAGAGATCTGAGAGCAAGCCAGGGGTGAGCTCCCTGCACCCCCTGCCACCTGCCCACCCACCCACAATCCTAGTTGGAGGCACGGCTGTGTTATCTGTGCATTTAAAACAGTGAAACCACTTCAGCAGTTTCCCGCGTCGGTCTCCAATGTCACCTCTGATTACACGCGACTCTGGTATTTCTGGCAGAGTAAGTTTAAGTACAACTTTCATTTTTAGACTCTACCTTCATCTTACTGAGACGTTTAACCTTCTTTCTGCTCCACACTGCTGCGACAGCGGCGGTTAACTGAACTCCCAGATGGGCCGTCAAGGGGTTCAAGAAGTCTAAAATTTTTTGTCGTATGGTCTAGAATGGGAGAAAGAGAAGAGTTATGGCACAGTAGCACCCGGGCTTTCGCGGACCGCCCTCAAATGCTGGGAGTGGAAGCTCGCTGGTCTGCCCGAGGGAGGCCTCCCCTCAACCCCAGGCCGGGGCAGGTCCCTTGGTCACATGCTGTCAGAATATCCTGTGTTTCTTTGTAGTGCTTCTCATCTTTTAATTTTTTAAAAGATTTTTTAATGTATTTATTTATTGAGAGAGAGAGAGAGAGAGAGAGAGAGGCAGAGACACAGGCAGAGGGAGGAGCAGGCTCCATGCAGGGAGCCCGACGTGGGACTCGATCCCGGGTCTCCAGGATCACACCTCGGGCTGCAGGTGGCGCTAAACTGCTGCACCACCGGGGTTGCCCTCATCTTGATTTTTATACTGGTGGTTAGCATGCGTGTTTGCCACGAGGGCGAGGACCTCATACCTTCTTGTATGAACAAGGCCCAGTGCCCTGCAGCAGGCACACAAATATTTGTGGAATGAATGAATTTACTGAGCACTTACTATGTCCCTACGTCTATGTTTAAGATCATGTTAGATGCAACGAGCATGTGGGGGAGATGTCCTCCATCCTGTGCCCCGGGTCCAACCCCTGTGCCCCTGCTTATATGTACAACTGCCTGCAAAGTGCTTCTGCTCTCTACACCCCAACGTTCTTGTTTGTAACCTGGGAATAAAAACAGTGCCCACCTCATACATGTGGGCTAAATGCGCTAATAAATGTAGAGTGCTTTAGATGATGCATGCTTCCAACTTAAGAAACTCCAGCACAGAGAGGCTGGGGAACCTGCCCAAGGTCCCACAGTATGGTTGAGCAGAGCGCTGAACCTGAGTCATCCCGCTCCCCATGCTCTGAATCAGTCTGCCCAGCCTGGGTTGCCGGATGCCTGTGTAAGCCCTGGCACTGGGCGGTCAGCTGACAAGAGATATGACCAGATAATTCCAAGGGGCCATACCAGGCAATCAGAGACTGAGCCACATGCCCCGATGCTTCCAAGGCAGAGACTGCTATAATTGAGAGTGGGTGTGAACTAGAAACACCCTGGGCTATGTAGGTTTGGTTTAACAAAAAAACTGAGACACCATAGCGTTCCACTTGATGTGCCCATGTGTCCAAGGCACCACTGAAAGGAGGACATAAGAGACAAGCTGTGTGATAAAAGTGTTTCAGGGAAACAGGTGAGATCTTTTGGTACCCCATTTCAAGCCCCTAGAGACTTTATTTTTACTTTAAATAAAGAGATGAAAGGGGAAAAGACGGGTTGAATTCACAAAGCCTTTTTTTCCATAAATAGGAAAATTATTCTTTTTAAGATTTATTTATTAGAGAAAGAGAGAGAGGAGGGGTGGGAGGAGGGACAGAGAATCCTCAGGCCAACTCCCCGCTAAGCAAGGAGCCCGAGGCAGGGCTTGATCCCAGGACCCTGAGATCATGACCTGACCCGAAATCAAGAGTTGGACGCTCAGTTGACTGAGCCACCCAGATGTCGCAGGAAAGTTCTTTTTTTTTTTTTTTTAATTGGGATTCAATTTGCCAACATTTAGCATAATACCCAGTGCTCATCCTGCAAAGTGCCCCTCTCAGTGCCCATCACTCAGTCACCTCAACCCCCTGCCCACCTCCCAGAAAGTTATTCTAATAAACTGGAGAGTTCTATTTCTGACTTACAAGTAACTTGGGTTTCACTGATCACATTAAGCTTGATTATTTATGTATATATTCCTGTACATACTTATTTTTGGTGGGACAAGACAAAAGAATAAAACCACAGAGGAAGTTCTCTCACTTTGGTGGTTTTAAAGTAAACGGAAGAGGATCCCTTCGTGGCTCCAAGGAGATCGACGGGTCTCTTGTGAGTCTCCTCCTTTCTGAGAACATTCCAGAGAAGGGCCATGGTGTTAACGATTCGAGGCAACTCTTCCAGAATGGCATTCTTGGCATTTTTCAAATTGGTAGGATCGCTTATGGTAGTGGTCTACAATTGAAAGTGAACATGAGACTTGGCTGCATGTGTGGCACCAGCCCCTTTCCCATGAGGCCAGGAGTGGGTGGGGTGGGAGTCTGGGCAGTTGCACGCCTCCAAGCAAGTCCCACGGGTGGCGGTCTGGAAGCAAAATGCTTCCCCGTGCATTTCAACCCATGGCCTTCTTTCTAAGAGGGGCACCTGGGAGTCTGAGGTTCCATGTTACAGACTCTTTCATTCAGCATTACCTGTATTCTGAAACGTAATCCCCAACAGGGCAGAGCAAATAACAGCTGAAATGGTATCAGACTGGAGATTTCTCAAATACCATGTGTAAAAAATTGGCACCAAAAAGACATTTTATCCCATATGGTTACTGATAAAACAATGGGCAATGGGACGGTGCCTCGGGGAGCACCAGAAAAACAAAGTACATTTGCATTACTTTCCCACATTTGTGCACATATATTTGCATACGCGCTTGCATTCTGTGCAAGTATACATTTGTGTACATATTTACAGTTATTACGTGTGCATATTTCTTATTTGAACTGGTCATAATCCAATGAAGACAACACAATATATGAAAATTGCCTCAAGCCTGGGGAGGGAGGCATAGAAAAAAACTTACCTTTTTGTTTTGGTTGGGTTGTTCCAGAAGACAAAAATGAGTAATGGTTGTCAGGCCTTCCAAAAGAGTGAGGGGGTAATCTGGGGAAATGTTTTCCCTCTTGGAGGTCATGCTTTGGTGAAGAAATGAGAAACTCATGAGAATTTTTATGAATGAAGCTATAAGGTTTTTAACCCTACCTAAACGCAAAAACCAGTGAGCTAGCACTATCTTTGATAAATTAGGGCCCTCTTAATGAAATATCGTTACAATAACGAGGGGCACTGTTTGTGCTTTTACATTTTACATTCCTACAGTCTCTGTGGAAAAATGTTTTCAGGTTATTTCAGAATTTCTGTAAAGGTGACGCATGTCTTTACTTCGGTTTTGGAAAAGTAATGGAGTGTGGCTACAACACTCAGCTAGCCTGGGTACCTGTGTGGAATCAAAAATGAAGGACATGAGCATTTAGCTCCTTGTTACCCCTCTTGACAATGCAAAGCAGGCTTTTGATTAGGTTGGAATTATACTCCAACTGGCTTCTATGGCGCGTCAGGTCAGCCACCTGTTACAAACAGGATCATCAAAGCAGTAATAACATACCAAATGGTTTGCCATACCTGATAGAGAGCTTCACAGCTTCGCTTTCATACTGCTTGACCAGCTCATCCAAATTCTTGCAGATCTGGACAATGAAAGGTGTCACGGTCCAGCCCAGGGACTTTCCAAAGTACGGCAAGGAATGCGTGACCAAGCTCACCCAGGCCGGGTGCATGCCGTAGCCATAGGCCGGCTGCAGACCCCTCACCACGGCGGACACCAGCAGCCCCTGGGAGGTGAGCGGGTGCGGCTGCATGTACTGCATGGCACTGATGGCCTGCTGGAAGTTTAGGGCTCTCCGCCACTCCCGGGACAGTTCTGGCTGATTTTCAGCCTCCTCCTGGACCTGGCCCAGGTGATGTTCCAGGACAATGAGCACCTGCAGGAGCTTCAGCAACTCGATCTGCAGGGGGTGCTCGCTCCAGATCTGATCCTGGCCCAGGTTGATGAGACTCTCCTCAAAGAGGCTCTCCTCCTGCAGGGCCCGGCCTCGCTCGGCGGTGGCCAGGCCATAGCGCTTCTGGCTCGTGTACATGGATGCTGACAGCGAAAGCAGGACGAACTCCTGAACTTTGCACCTCTGCAGCAAGCTGTGAATGAACTCCACGTTCTTCCCCTCGGCCGACTTGGCCACGGAGACCAGCTGCGTCATTATTCGGATCAAAACCTCCACGCTCTTGACCTGTACGTCCCGGTTGCCGAGGACGTCTCGGTGGGAGACCTTCAGGTAACAAGGGTAATAGCTGCGCAGGAAACTGAGGCACAGGTAGGTGAGGAGCTCGATCAGCAGGGAGTGGGGACACACGCTGGGAGACTGCGTCTGGAGTTTCCCGTAGAAACTCTGGCCGACCAGGGCCTCCTGGTGGCGGGCGAGGAGGTTGGAGATGAGGTTGAGGTGCGCGGTGGAGCTGGTGTCCATGCTGGTCCTGGACACCGCCTCGATAAACTCCTTGGGGTTGGTCTTGAGCACGGCCTCTAGCACCGAGAAGGCATACAGGACTCGCCGGGAGTCGTAGGGCTGCAGGTAGAGCAGAATGTGCTTGAACAAAGCCTCGATGGTCTCCTGCCTCTCCCGCTGCTGCTTCAGCAGCCGGGACGTGCTGAGGGCCTGGAGCTCCAAGTCGGCCTCCTCGTCGCTGGAGAACGACTCCGAAGCCTGGGTCTTGTCCGAGTCCACGCGTGCCAGGCCTAACCTGGCACTGGGCCTGAAGCTTTCTGCCTGGAAGGCGGCCAGCAGGGCCGAGCGCTTGGGGTAGGCCCTGCCGCCCATGGGGATGGGCGCGCAGCAGCTCTCTTCGTGGCTCAGCTCCTGCGGGTCGTGGGAAGGGGAGGAGAAGGAGGACGTGTTCTCACTGTCCGTGTGGGCAGAGCTCGTGTCCGCGGACTCCGTGTGCTCGCTGCTGTCCAGCGTGCTGCAGGCCGTCCTGTCGGGAAGGTCCACGTAGTAGGGGAGGTCATCCTCACTCAGCTCGCTTCCGGGGGGGCACTTCTCCGGCTCCTTCTCCACCTCGGCCCAAATGGCCTCACGGTCGACGGTGGTGAACTGGCTGAGAGGCACGCCTTCTTCCGAGCTGCCCTCCTGAAGCTCCGATGCTCCACACGCCTCCTTGAAGGGGATTTTCTTCCTGTTAAACCAACGATGCAAGTCTTCTGAAAATTACAAAATGACAAACGGCTTCAGAACAGAAGGGTTGGCGGTGATACATCAGTTCCAGAATGCCCTTTCTCTTCAAGCCAGACAGAAAGATCAATGCTAATAAAATTCCCCCCATACAACACCAGAATCTACATTGTATCGTGGACAAAAGGCAGTCAAGTAAAAGTGAACGGGTCTTTTAAAATGTTCAGGGAATCCGGTAATTTAGTTACACTGTCACAGAAAATGTAAGTATTGCAACTTTTACAGGGAGGGTGATTAAAAAGTATATTATTTTGTTCCTGTCAAGAAATGTATGCCACAGAAGTGTCCGCAGGATTTCAAAGCTGTAAGGGTATTTGCTGAGCTGTCACATGGGAAGACAAACCGGAAAGCGAATAAAACATTCAGACAGAAAAATTGTGGCACACGCATGCAGTGCAGTACCATTTGGGTTTCTAAAAGATACATCTGTACGTACTGATACAGACCAATGCATGGCATATTTTAAGTAAAAGATGAAAAATCAAGCTGTATTGAATGAGCTCGCTTAGGGGAGAGCATCTATAATACGCCGCTCTAAAAAAATCTGGAGGACTATCCGCCAAACCATTAACAGTACTTAGCTCTATTAGCTAGCATTCCAGGGGACTTTCTTTCTTTTTTAAAGATTTTATTTATTTGATAGAGTGAGTATAAGCAGAGGGAGAGGGAGAAGCAGACTTCCCGCTGAGCAGGGAGCCTGATGCAGGGCTCGACCCCAGGACTCTGTGATCATGATCTGAGCCAAAGGCAGATGCTTAACCGACTGAGCTACCCAGGCACCTGCCGGGGGACTTCCGTGTGTGTTTTACCTCATTACTCTAATTGTTAAAATAAGCATGTGAGTACTTCTGTAATCAGAAAATATACGATGCTTTAAAATATTCAGGTCTCGGGATCCCTGGGTGGCGCAGCGGTTTGGCGCCTGCCTTTGGCCCAGGGCACGATCCTGGAGACCCGGGATCGAATCCCACGTCGGGCTCCCTGCATGGAGCCTGCTTCTCCCTCTGCCTGTGTCTCTGCCTCTCTGTCTCTCTCTCTGTGTGTGACTATCATGAATAAATAAATAAAATCTTAAAAAAAAAATAATAAAAATAAAAATAAAAAAATAAAAAAATAAAATATTCAGGTCTCTTTAAAAAGGAACAGCCAGAAAGAAGTCCTTGGCTTGCCAAACCATTTTCACATGCAGCTCTCAGCAGATCCAGTCCATGAACATCAAGCATGATTAGGAAAGGAGGAAGAATGAGGCATTAGAAACAGCTGAGCTGCCTAAGGCTCACAGTAATATTTCCAAAACAGAGATAGGGTGGAGGGTAAAGCAGAAGGCTATTCTAGTTGCTTCCAGGGTAAGGACATAGCAGGGAAAAGACACTTTCTTTTATCAGGAAGGTAGTGGGAAATACGGGTCACAGGAAGCAGTGGGAAGTGCCCTCAGACTTAAAACTAGGACATGTGGCCTTAGGACTCTCTTCCTAACACAGAGGAACACTAACAAATTTAGAGCCGAAAATGAGAGCCAAGCTTTCAAGAAGGTGCTTTAGTTTTTTTTTGTTTGTTTGTTTGTTTTTGTTTTTTTAAAGAAGGTGCTTTAGTTTATACTTCCCTGGACTTTACTTTCCTATAACGTGGATTAATAAAATACCTCCTCTTTGAGAAGGCAGCCAGCTTTCTCTCCTAAAGGAAAACGAGAAGTTCCAGTTTTAGTTAGAGAACCTTGTAAAGAGAAGCCGTCTCAGAAATCACTGCTTATGTGCATGTGAGGCTGCTTTTCCCTGTAAGATAAGACTGGTGCAGACAAAATATTTACAGTCCAGTGGGCTAAACCAGCTAACTCAAAGCTCGTAAAGCCATCGCTTAGAAAACTGGAGGCAAAAAAAAAAAAAAAAAAAGGAAAAAAAAAAAAGGAAAACTAGAGGAAGTCACAAAACACACCTAGTGTGCAAAGTCACATTAGTTCATAAACTGTGCTCGGTACTGATCGCCCAAATGTAATGCGCTCATTAGGTCTATGTTAGCTCCGTTCTTCTTCTTCCTACCTATAGTCTGTTAAATTTGTGTTAAAGAAGCCTCTGGGGGCACCTGGGTGGCTCAGTCGGTTAAGCCTCTGACTCTTGGTTTAGGCTCAGGTCATGATCTCAGGGTTGTGACATCGAGCCCCACGTCTGGCTCTGAGCTAGGCATGGAGTCTGCCTGAGATTCTTTTCTTCTTCTTCTCTCTGACCCCTCTGCCCTCCCCACTCTTCACTTGTGCTCTCTCTAAAATCAATCAATCAATAATCAATCAATCTTAAAAAAAATGCCTCTGGAAGTTTTTGGAACTCAAAGGATTATTTCTTCCGCATTTCTAATTATCTGTTCACAGAATTTATAGCTGGAGAGAACTTTAGGGAAGAGATAGAAAAACAGACAAGAAATCACTCATCTCGTGGTTGAAGGTTCACAAACGAGTGTTTTTTTGTTTTTTTGTGTTTTTTTGTTTTTTTTTAGTTAAGTACAATTAAGCTGATTACAAGGAAATTTCAGCTTCTAGGCCATTCACAGGTAGAGGCAACCTAATCCTCCCCAGGTCTAAGCATACATCTGGGGATAAGTGCCAGCCCAACCGTCTCAAACTTAACTTCCCGCCAGACACCAAACCCACTCTTCTAAGTGAAGGTGCTAGGATGGAGGATGTGTTATTCTTTCCTCCTACCTTAGGTGCACTTGAATTGTTTTTGGTAGTGAAAAAATAAAAAGTCAGCTATTTTTTTTTTAAATTTTTTATTTATTTATGATAGTCAAACAGAGAGAGGCAGAGACACAGGCAGAGGGAGAAGCAGGCTCCATGCACCGGGAGCCCGACGTGGGATTCGATCCCGGGTTTCCAGGATCGCGCCCTGGGCCAAAGGCAGGCACCAAACCGCTGCGCCACCCAGGGATCCCAAAGTCAGCTATTTTTATTGGAACAGTGGTTACTAACAATTTCCTTTTTTATTAAAAAAAGAAAAAATCTGATTTTTCAGTGAAAACAAAAAACATACTCCCTGGCATTTCGAACTACTCCTTATGTTGGAAGAGTCCTCACAACTTTACAAAGTACCCTCACACCACTGGAATGTAGCTAAACCACTGAGCAGGGCTAGGTGCCTTGACTGTCCCCAGGGGCAGCTAGGGCTGGAGTCGCCCCTCCTCCCTCCCAGGCCCAAAGACCCTGGGGACACAAAGCCTCCCACTGACCCTGCCCACTACCTTGCATGGTGTGCTCACCTGCTGAGTTCTCCTGCTTGAGGCAGTGAATGGAGGTCCTTTGGGTTTTGGGCTGGAGCAGGAGCAGGAGCATGGGTTCCAGGATGCGTGCCACATCACCAAGGGAGAGCGCCCGAACCAGCCAGCCCTGGGCTGCCGCACTGATGGCACCGTCCGTGCAGGCCAGGCTGTCCAGCACGACGAACAGGGATCTGCGGGTGGGAAGGGCACCATCAAGTCAGCATGTGGTGACCCCGTGCACCAGGATGCCCTTGGGGAGCTTCACCCATGCTGGGCTTAGAGACCAAGCAAAGACAAGTGGACATCCACCCAAGAATCACTAGGGGGGGCTTTCAAAATCCTGATGCCCCAGCTTCACCCTAAATTATTCAATTGACTTTGAGGCGGGCCCCCAGCATCGGATCAGCTACCCTTTCTCTAAGGCTGTGTGTCTGGCCCCACACCTAGTTTTGGAAACAAGGAGGAAGATTTTTTTTTTAAAGTACAAAAGACTGTACTGCAGTAAAATTCACATCTCAAGCATACAGTCGATGACACTTGTGTCTACACCCAGCGTAGCTGCACCCAGCGTAGCTGCAGCTCCAATACAGACCCAGACCGCCTCCACTTGCCTACATAGGTCCCTTCACGAGGCATGGTCTCAAAGCTGCTCAGGTGATTCTGATGCACTGGGCTCCCTCCTTCTGGGACCAAATTAAGAAAATTCCTACTATGTATTCACATGCATCTGGCCTAAAGTCACTCGAGGGATCATGGAAATCGTTTGCTGTGCGTCCAGAAAATGGGGTCATGTTATCAGTTTCGCACAGAGCCCCCTCATGGCCTGACACAATGACTAGGATCCTCGGCAAAGCGTCCTTTTTGACTTAAGGGTAATCTACATGAGGAGCACCTTACCTATCAAATGAGCGGTTGTGAGATGTCACACGACTGCCCTGGGTCTCTCTCGTCAGGTGCCAGATGACAGAAAACCTAAACAGAGCTTCCAGTCTTGTCCCCTTGATTAGGAAATAAGCGGGAGTGAGGCACCTCCCTCCCTCCCAGCAAACCCAACCCTAGTAACAAAGGAGAGCTCAGCAGGAAGACAGCAACCTCAGAGGCGGTGCTGGGCTCCCAGTGCGCCTGGGGCCAAGGAAGACGGCATCCTCCCTTCCTCGCTCACTTGAATACAGTAAAGCACATTTTCAAGACCCCTCATCAGCCCATGTCCAGGGTCACACGTGGGTCGAAGATCACAAGATCATGAAGAGCATGGTGTGCTCACACACCCTGGGGGTGCCAGGCCCATGTGGCTCAGAGAAGAACGACACAACTTGACTGCAAAGGACGGCCAGGGCCTAAAAGGGTGATGCATTCCCTACGACTGCCTACTTCAGCAGCAGCTCTGGGATCCTTCCAGGGACTCAGTGTCCTGCAAACATCCTGGGAGTTGGGGGTGGGTTTCCCTGGTGAGTCTTAAGATGGACACAACCCATGTTTTTAGGACTCTAAAGGGGCTGGCTAGTGCTTCTGAAGGCCTCCCAATCTTCTGAGACTCTGTAACACCCCTCTGCTTACTGATCAGGGTATCTGCTGAGCCCCAGAGGGCTGAATACATGTAAGCCAGCCCTGGGCATCTACGGTGATGGGTGGCCTGGCAGTTGGGATTGTTGCAGGACAGAGATTACAGGCTGCAAGGACTTACCTTGTCAGGGTCCAGGAGGGCATGGCAGATGATATCTTCACAGATGTTGGCCGTTGGGGCCAGGCAGTGCAGCCGGTAGAACAACTCTACACAGGTGATGTGATGCTCTCGGGTCTCCTTGTTCAGCTGATTCCAAAGCACACGAGCCACCCTCTGGGGCAGGAGGGAGACTGTTAATATGGGCAGCACCCACATTTCTTCCTTGTGCCAGTCCAACCCCAGCCCCAAGGAACTGGCTTCTACCTACATTTCCTATGTGAGGTTCCCTAACATACAAAGAAATACCACCAACAAACAAAATGAAGCAAACCAAACCCCAAACCAAACCCAAATCCCACCAGGTGTCCCTACACCCAATGTGGGGCTCAAACTCATGACCCTGGGATCAAGAGTCGTGTGCTCTACTGACTGAGTCAGACAGGTACCCCAAGACTACTCTTTTTATTAAGTAAGCCCTATGCCCAATGTGGAGTTTTGAATTCAAGTCCCTGGGATCAGGAGTCACGTGCTCTATCAAATCAGTCAGCCAGGTGCTCTTTCAAACTTGGAGGTTTGGAACTTGCAGCTAAGAACACTGCAGCTCTTGCCCAGACTTTAACATTACTTTCAGAGAGGAAATCCACTGGAAGCAAGAACCTACTGGTTGACACATCCTTTTGACAAGCACACTTGACCAAGCCTTACTATGTGCTGGCACCGGAGGTCCCAGAGATGTGGCCTCCAGGAAGTGTGGGGAATTTGCAGTGAGTGGTGCCAGTCGTGAGGCAGATACACTCGCAGCACCTTACCACCTACAGCTGGCTTACACCGGTTACCACAAGGCACTGACAAAGAATCATGGCTTTCAGCTTTAATTCCACAAACCTGTCCATTCCCATTTCTTTTAAAAAAAATTTATTTATTTATTCATCAGATACACAGAGAGGCAGAGACACAGGCAGAGGGAGAAGCAGGCTCCATGCAGGGAGCCCAATGTGGGACTCGATCCCAGGACCCTGGGATCATGACCTGAGCCAAAAGCAGACGCTCAACCACTGAGCCACCCAGGCGTCCCTGTCCATTCCCACTTCTGTGAAGGTCATCACGGGGGATGCCCAGCTCACTTTCAGGACACAAACCACTCCCCAAATCAAGTCCTCCATCTTCTCAGCCCTGATTTTAGATCTTTAAACATACAGGGTCTAGGGCTGGCTGCAGCCCCTCCCAGAGCCCCAGGAAGCACCTGTGGGGTGCCTGGTGCAACCGGCTGAGACTCAGGGGAAGGCTGGCCCCATTTCTGGGAGAAAATTTCTGAAGGCATTTTTCCAGGTGATGGGAAAGGACTATGCCTCACAGACTGTGACATTTCACAAGTACATCTTAGATCAAATGACTTCTTTTGGATCATCTATTTCTGTTGGACAAAACTATCTTCTCTGCTTAGATCAAATTATCTGTTGACTGGCTTGAGCCCTAATCGTGATTTTTTTTTTAATCTACGGGAATGTGATTTCCAATTGTCAAATTGCAATGAAAGCTCTGAATCAAAACTTCTGACTGAGTAGTCACCTTGTAGCCACTGTGGGCAAATTTATGTGGAAGAGCCTTCTTCCTTCTGGAAGGTTTAAAACAATGTTTTTTCAAGGGCTTGGGGGCTGATGTTGATCACAAAACACACATCGCACACCTGCTCCTTCATCTGAGTTAGACTTCTCAATCCCTATGTTCTGAACGCTTTTTTAGTGAACTGAATTCTGTTACTACCTGATTAGAAAGGTCAGGACACTTGTGGGATAGTGAACCTTATTCAACATGAGCACGGGGATGTGAGCTGTGCTGTGAGAATGAGATAAAGGCCAGAAGATCTGGAAGCAGCCCTGCATCTGGAGTCTGGGAACTGGCACATGGCCTGGCTATCTGTGCAGGTGGCTTCCCTGCTGCCCATCCAGCATCACCACATGGGCCAGCGCCAGCCACTGCCATCGTTCTAGAGAGCTGTGTATTGTAGAAAGCACACTCCAGTGCCCAGCGAGTGGTAAAGACTCAGATATGTACCACATCTGACTCAAAATAAAAATCAAGGCTTCAGAAAGAACTCAGAAAAGCATACTTTCCAAAAACATCACCAAGGGTACATCGTCAAAACAAGAATATTTAATGCAGCCATTTTATTCTATTGATAGCTTTCCAAAGATTCACAGACTAAATTCTTCCTTCTGTTCTTTCCCTGTGCCTTACAACATAATGACCGCAAACTTCTCAGATAGAAGCAGGAACAAGGAAGAGTTGCCCAGGCACAGCTGCTGGATTAGTGACATGGTTCCTGGTTGCAAGATCCACACGGACTCAACTCTGGTAAGAAGAGGAGGGGGCATGTCCGGGATGAGGGACCCGAGCCCAACAGCAAGTTAGTAAGACTCTAAGGATCTGACGCCATAGATGGGGTCTGAGGACACAAGATAGTCTGGCTGTGTGAGGAGCTCCATGTGCTCTCCCAGAAAAACTACTGTAAATAAAACTGAAAATTATGGAAAAAAAAAACAATCAAACATTTAGAGTCTCTGGAAATTATCCTAAGGACATTCAGGAAATAAAGAAATATTTATTCAAGAAAATCTAATTCCAGTAGAAAAAACAAGTCTGTAGCAATGGAACTACAACCCTCCCTCTCACCCCCCAGCCCAGCTTGGTGTGACAAGGAACGTGATTATCCCCCTGACCCTCCCCAGCTCCCAGTCCAAGGCTCTGCATCTTCACGGAAGGCACAGGCCACAGCATTTCACTCCTTGTCCTCACTCCTGGGTGGAGGCTGTGTCCACACACTGTAGGCCAAGAGTGCTTGAGTTCAGATCGTTCTTTCCCTAGTTTACTGGTAGGGGGACATTCCATGCTCAGAGAAGCAAGATCAGATGACTGGAGGCTATACCACTGGGGGTGACCTACAGGGCTTGCCCTCCAAGAGAAGCAGGCAACTGTCTCAGTCCCAGCACTTCTTGAGCAACAGGATGCAGAGACTTTGTCCAGAGTGAGAGGCAGGCCACAAACCAGAGAGCTAGCTCCTCCAGGAAAATGTGGGGCAGTTCAAACCCAAGAGTGCTCTCAAAAGCAATGGAATTTTTTAATAAGTGATTACAAAGAGGCTGGTAGCTCCATGACAGCAATAGGCCAGCTTGTTTATCAGAAATAACCAGGACAAGAGACACTTTGGAAGAACCCTCTTTGGTAAACAAAACAACTCAAAGATGACCTCCAGAAACCATGAGACTGTGGGGTAACGTACGTCTCTGCTCACTGCTGAAAACATGAGAGCAGTGAGCCAGCAGTTTGTGGAGCCCAATAGTGGGGTATACACTGACAGACAGCTTCACAGAGACCAGGGAAAGAGACAGTCAGTGACAAACCTTCTTAGGCCACTGTCACTGCAGGCTGACCGCACGTCCCTCCAGGGAGCAGCACTAAAGGACTCATATGGCAGGGGAGACAGACTCCACCAAAACAGTCTAGGCAAGTCACCAAACAGCAGACAAGGACAAAACAAGATGCGGATGGCGGTCAGAATAAAGTTGCTATGATACATTATCTAAAATATCCAGGTTTTGATAAAAACTGTAAGACATGCAACAAAACAAGAAAATATGATACTCGCATAAGGGAAAACGCAGGCAACAGAAGGTGTCTGGGAGAGCAACCAGGTGTCAGATTTATTTAGCAAAGACTCCAAAGTAGTGATTGTAAGTATGTTTAAATAACTCAAGGAAGCCATGCTTAAAAAAGTAAAGGAAGATATGATGACAATTTCTTTTCAAGTAGAAGACATCAACAGGGAGACAGAAAGTGGAAGGAAGGAAGAGAAGGAACCAAATGGAAATTTTGGAACTGAAAGTACAATAACTGAAATGAAACTTTCACCCCTCAAAGGGCTCACTGGTTCATCTGAACTGAAAGAAGGAAAACTCGGTGAAGAAAATGGATCAACAGAAATGGTGAAATCTGAAGAATAAAGAGAAAGAAACGAAGGAAAGGAAACGGTCAAGTGCAGCAGCAGCAGCACGTCCATAAGTGGAGTGCTGGGGAAGGAGGAGGAGAAAGGAGCAGGGAAAATATGTGCAGAAGTAGGGGACAAAACCTTCCCAAATTTGATTTAAAAAAAAAAAAAAGATATTGAACTACACATTTAAGAAGCTTGAAGGATTCCAAGTAGGATAAACTCCACACGATCCACACTGGACACATCACAACGAGAGGCTAACAGACTAAGAGAAGGAGGAAACTTTGAAGCAGCAAGAGAAAAATCACTCCTCATTCACAAGGGAAACCCAAGAAGATGAAGAGCTGCCTTTTCATAAGAAAGGCTGGAGGCAAGATGACAGTGGGATCACATATCCAAATGGGGGGTTCCAATGTAAGTTCCAACATTCACATGAGCATTTGTCACAGATTATTGAAAAAGTGCTGTTGGGCATCTGGATGGCTTAGTTGGTTAAGTGTCTGACTCTTGATTTCAGCTCAGGTCACGATCTCAGGGTTGTGAGATCAAGCCCCTAAGGTGGGCTCCGTGCTGTGTGTGTAGCCTGGTTAGGATTCTCTCTCTCTCCCTGCTCCCGTGCCCCTGTGTGCACAACATGGATGCTCTCAAAAAAAGTGCTGCTTTACTTACATATTGTATATTCAAGCATATCTGGGGCTGTTTAAAGTATATTTATTCTTATATTCCAAGTGTTGAAAGAAAAAAACCACAACCAAGAACATTATACCTAGGAAAACTATCTTTCATAAAAGGAGAAATAAAGGTATTCCATATAAACACTGAGTGAATCTGTTGCTAGCAGACCTGTCTTATAAGAAACTCTAAAGGAAGTTCTGGTGGGGGCATGGGGCAACTGGGTGACGGGCATTAAGGAGGGCGCCCGATGGAATGAGCACTGGGTGTTACATGCAGCTTCTCAATCGCTCATTTCCACCTCTGCAACTAAGAATTCACTACATATGCATTGAATTTAAATTTTAAAAAAATCAAATCAAAACACAAAAGAAATACTAAAGGAAGTTCTCGAGGTGAAAGCAACTGACCCCAGTTCATCAAATCCATATAAACAGCACCAGTAAAGGTAATTGCGTAACTCTAAAAAGACAGCATAAATGCTACCTCCTTTCTTTCAACTGATTTTCTGGAAGAGGCTGAGCACATAGGTATCCCAGCAGCTATCACCAGAACATGTAGAAACACCCTTGTGCGCCAGTGGCATGGAAGACAGGCAGGGCACAGGTGTGCGGGAGGGAAGGCAGTGGCCTGGGTGCCACCTGAAAGCCCCACCTGAAGGGCCAGGAATGTTAAAGAAGAAAGTTAAGTAACAAACTGTATAGCTATTCAGTCTCCTTTCTCCTCCCCACTTCTTTAAAGAACACAGTATCATGTAGTGACTCTAACGCTGTGTCGTGGGGTCTGTCTCACACACGGACACACACACGGGTGTAACGTGCAGAACAACAGCACCAGGAAGGGGAGGAAAAGCTGACACTGAAGGAGGTCTCTGGGTTTCACTGCATCTCAGTCTGGAAGTGAGTAGATTCTGATGAGCTAGGATGTACTTGGTAAAACCCTGGAGCGACCACCGAGAAAGCTCCAAAGATCTACGGAGAAAAATCATGAAAGCGATGCAAACATTGCACTGGAAAATATCCATTTGCTGAAAAAGAAAATGGCAAAGGGGGGATGACAAAACCCAGAAAAAACAGTAAGCACAAAGGCACAGTTCTGTAGACACAGTGAAAGCCACTGAACTGTACACTTCCAGTGGGTGATGTATGTGGCCTGTGAATTATGTCTAAATACAGCTATTATTAACAACAGCGTCAAGAAGAAACCGAGCTGTGAGGTGGCCTGAGTTATGTGACCTGTTTGGGAAGAGCTCATCCCAAACAGAAAAATGGCAGCCTATTTCCAAGGCCTTTCAGCACAGAGGCTCTTAGGACCCAAAGGGACAGTATAGGTTCAATATCTCATTCACCCATAAAACATGCAAAATATCCCTTCCTAAGCGTCACAGCTTTTCAGGGTGCCTGCCGCCCCATCAGTGCAGGGAAACCTGTTCCATCCACAGGTCCCGGTGAGCGGGCACATTCCTCTCTGCATCACATCACCTCCTGCCCCAGGGCCCCTGTCACTGCTGGGTGGGCTGGAGAAGCTGAAGGCACTGACCCAAGGGTGCTTCACTGACAGACTGTTTAACAGCCCCGACCAGTTGGTCCAGAATTACAGGAAAGACATACAAGCATCATTAGCTATAGGAGCCAAACCTGACGGTCAGGAGGCAGACCGAAGGTCAAGTGGCAACCACGTTTGTTACCTGAACCCCTGGATGGCCCAGCGAGGTGCAGAGGGAGCAGCCTCCGAGTCTCACAGCCCCCCAGGTGAGAGCCAGCTGCATTCCACTCTTGCCTTTTGGCCTCCACGGGGCACTAGCTCAATGTAAACTCCACTTTTTCTTTTTTCTCATAAGCTGACTGGAACTGCTTGTAGCTTTCTGCAATTAAATGAGCCCTGGCATATATAGCTTTAAGCTATTTCGCTTTGTCCCCCAAAAGAGAGAGAACACCTGCTCACTGTCTTTGGCAATAATCTTTCTTAAATTTGACGAGTCCTATGTTTTCCTTGAGGTTAACTAGCTTTGGGATGCCTGGGTGGCTCAGTTGGTTGGGCATCTGCCTTCGGCTCAGGTCATGATCCCAGAGTCCTGGGATCGAGCTCCGCATCGGGCTCCCTGCTCAGTGGGGAATCTGTTTCTCCCTCTCCCTCTGCCCCTCCCCACTGTCCTGCTGTCTCTCTCTCTCTCTCTCTCTCTCAAATAAAAAAAATCTTAAAAAAATAGTTAACTAGCTTCAAAGCCTTTACCCTTATAAGTTAGGGCACAATCTCTTGTTCCATATATTTAGATAATTCAACAATCTTTGCATATGAAGTCCAGTTAGCCTAAAACTGAACACAAATCTTTATGGAACTCTTGCTGCAGAGCCAGAAACTGTGCCAGCAGGCTGGGGTAGTGGCGCAGACAAGGGGAGCACAGGTCTCCAGCAACCCTCTCGGGCTGTCCCCCGAGCCACCATACCCCATCACAGCGCCTGCCACCTCGCAGGCAACTTTAAATAAGTGGTCAGGAAGAGGCTCCCGCCCACCTCCTCCGAGTGGGAAGTACCTGATAGAAGTCTGTTTTCTCTGCAATGACTTTCAGTATTCCTGGAGCAATGGGAGGAACCGTCACCATCTGCAGCTTGCCGAAAAAGGGGTTGTGTCCAGAGCTCTTGTAGCGTTTCATCTTGTCTTCGATGACAAGGGCCAGGGATTGGGAGTGGTTGATCACCTCCAGCAGAGTGGAGATGGCCACGTTCTGGAGGAAGCAGTCAGACACACAGCAGCCCACAGTCATGAGGGATCGCAGCCACGACGGGAAACTACAGTCGCCGGCTCCTGAAAGGAAGCAGGTCAGACAAACAAAATCCCATGAAGACACACCTCCACCATGTGCAGGTTCTAAGACACCCTGAGATCCACAAGTCGGGTGGCCAGCAGGGGGATAACCTTCCGCTGGGGACACGGTATCAGCCATCACGCAGGGCCAGAGGACAAAGGAGACTGGGTCTGCTTTCGAAAGCTTGTCACATTACTGGAATTCTGGAAATGTCAATCTCAAGGCTCCGAGATGACTCAAAGTGTTTACTTTTTATTTTAAAAATTTACATAGAGAATTCACGTTAAAAATTTCTTCTAGATTTATAGAGTCAATCCACATTTTTTGGCATAGAGTTCGAAGTGTTTTTTCAAGGCTGTCTTGATGGTGGGACACATGGCACTAGCTTTAAAAGGGCCCAAAATGCACCGTAGATTTAAAACCTAGTGACGTGCTTCCAAGCACAGGTCATCTGCAGCTAATGAGCCAAGAGACACACTGCACAGGAAATTTACTGTAATGACAACAGGAGGGGACAGCTTTGTCCTGCATTCCCACCAATGTAATCACTTTTCTCTTGTTCTCTATCTTCCTCTTTTTTCTTTAAAGCGTTCACTACCTGCTAAGGATTGAGTTGTGTCTGCCCCAGATTTATACGTTGAAGCCTGATGCAATGGTATTTGGAGGTGGGGCCCTCATGACGAGATGAGTGCCCTTATAACAGACACCAGTGAGATCTCCCTGGACCCTCGGGCTGTGAGCAACCCGAGAGAAGGTGGCTGTCTATAACCAAGGGGAGAGCTCTCATTAGAAACTGACTCTGCTGGCACCCTGACCTCAAACTTCCAGCCTCCAGAACTGTGAGAAGGACATTTCTGTCCCTTAAGCCACTCTGTGAGTGCTGGAGCTGCTAAGACACTGCCTATTATGGGTAGAACGGTGTCCCTCCAACACCCCCAAATTCTTACATTGCAGTCATAAACCCCTTTAGGACCTCAGAATGCAAACTTCTTTGGAAATAGGGTTGATGCACATGTAAGGAGTTAAAGCAAGGCCATACGAGGGTGGGCCCCTAATCTGGTATGACTGGTGTCCGGAACCCAGGACATGTACACATATGCAGGGGGGCACCATGCAAGCTGCAGTTAGGATGCCAATAAGCCAAGGAACTACCAGAAGCTAGGGGAGAGGCCTGGGAACACATCCTCCTGATCCTTCAAATGGAGAACAGCCCTCAGATTTCTGCCTCCAGAACTGTGAGACAATACATTTCTGTGGTTTTAGCCATTCAGCTTGTGGCACTTTGATATGGCACCTTAGCAAACTAATGCCGATCTTTAACAACCGGGATGATGGACTAGTCTATTCACTGATCATCATTAAGCACCTTTTCTGTTCCAGACCTCTTAATGGGCTGTGTGGGACCGCTCAAGTTTAGAGATACGGTCCCATCCTCACCAATCTGCCCCCTTTAAGACGCAAGTCAAAAGCACACACAAATAGTGACAAAAACACACAGGGCAGACAGGGTTTTGACTGGTCTGTGAACACCAGCTGAACGACAGGGCTCCTTGAGGAGGACTCTGGGGGGGGCAGCCCTCTCACCGGGAAGCTGGAAGAGCGTTTCGCAGAGCCGCTCCGTCTCCTCCTCAGACAGGTAGACGGGGAAGGTGGCGCAGTCCAGCAGCAGGTGGCAGGCGGCGGCGAAGGCCTCCCTGCAGCCCTCCCGCGAGCTGCCCAGGTCAACGACCACCTGCTCCACAGCCCAGTCCCTCTCCTTCTTTGGGCCGGGGCTCCTGGGAAGAGGTGATGGCAACTCCGCACTTTTTGTCTTAAATGGAGACCCTCGAGCTGTGAACAAGTCTGAGAGCATCTGCTTAAACTGGGGCACGCTGATGGGCTTCGCGTCCCATGGGTTCTTCCTGTCGGAGTCGCTGCCTGCTGCACACGGTGGCCCGCCTTCATCCCTCTGGCCTGCGGGCTCTTCATGCTTGTCCTCTTCCCCGGACGTTGTCACTTGTACTCCAAAAATGTTCTTGTGGGCAAAATTGGCGATCAGCTCCTGGATGCAAAGAAATGTCCGCTGCATACTCCCACCCTTCTTCCAAACATCGTCTTTTTCGGGAGAAACCCTGGGGACTCGCAAGTGCTCCGAGAGCTCTGGCGATGAGGCACTGAGCCCGATCCCACTGTCTTCAGACTTGAGGGGAGGAAACGAAGCATCTTCATCAACTGGAATCACTGCCTTGGTGTCTATAATCATTTCACTGTTTTCACCTTTTACTGGGCTCTGTAAAAAAAAAAAAAAAAAAAAAAAAAAAGGAAATTTGTATTTTACACTTCTTGTGAGGCCAAGAGATTCAAATATCGGGCATACCATGAATATGTACTTCTTGTTTTTCGAAACCCTAATTCTCTAAAGCAAGAGAATCCCTGCGTGAAAGCATATAATAAAATGAAGACAGCACATCAGGGGGAAGAGAGAGGGAAGAGGCTGCCGGGCCCCACACTCTCCAAGGAGGCAGGCTTTGAGCCCAATCTGTATAATTTATTTAGGTTCAAGGTTCAAAAACCCTATTTAAAAATAGTTTCTGACATATTTTAAATTAAAAAAACTGAATGAGGATATTGAGCTGAGGGTAAAATAAAGGCCTGAAGAAATTAATGAGCAAAAAGCCAGAATAAAGTGTTTACCTGTGTGTATATGGTACCCATCTGTCTATCTATCTGTGTGTGTGTGTGTGTGTGTGTGTGTGTGTGTGTATTCTGGCTTTTTTCCTTTTTTTTTTTTTTTTTAAAGATTTTAATTTATTCATGAGATACACACACAGAGAGAGAGAGAGAGGCAGAGACATAGGCAGAGGAAGAAGCAAGCTATATGGAGCCCAACACAGGACTTGATCCCAGGACCCTGGGATCACAACCTGAGCCAAATGTGGGACTTGATCCCAGAACCCTGGATCACAACCTGAGCCAAAGGCAGACACTCAACCACTGAGCCATCCAGGTGCCCATTCTGTGGCTTTTTCAAGGAGATGACACTGCAACCTTCAACCAGTCAACCTCTTCTCTTACAGTGTGCTCTATAGGGAAGAATGAAATAGAATGCACTTTGTGAAACATCATCAATTGTATTTGTAGACACATGCTTAAATTTTGTGTCTTAAATCATTTAAGGGAAATTTATTAGCTACAATAGCTAGAAAAAAAAAGGGGGGGGGACTAACTTTGGAAGGGAGATTACCAGTCTGTAAGTGAATCTGCACCCAAGTGCAGGCCCGGCCCTGACCACTCAGAGTGGAGGGCCCATTGCCTCGTCTGTCTGCACTCCTGCCTGCAGCTGCACTGAATGGGTGTCAAGAGCAGAATTTTCAAATCTTTAAGGAAAGCAGAAAATAAAAACAATCCAGACTGCGGGCCTCGAGCTGCTTGGGGGAACTCTGGCTGTTATTGTCTTCTGGGAGGACCCTTTGGCAGCATCCATACCAACTTAGAAGGAACATGCATCTCTCCCAGTTTAAAAAGAAATGGGCTTGATCACAGTCCACGTGGAGGAGTTGATCCTTCAGAGAAACCTGCAAGCACGAACTAGTTGTGCAAGGATACTTAGTACAGCACTGTTTTTAACATTGAAAAACCCGAAATCATCTATGTGACCTTGGTAGGGGAAGAGCGGAAGATGAGGTAAAGCAGCAAGACTATATGGCGTGGAAACCAAACAAGAGTAAGAGACCTCTATGTAGACCAAAGTGGAAAGAGAACCAAAGTGAGTCAGAAAACAGCAGATGTTATGGCTTGAAGTGTGTCCCCCTCAAAAGATGAGAAGTCCTAACCCCGGTACTTGTAAATATGACCTTCTTTGGACACGGGCTCTTTGCCGATGGTCAAGTTAAAATGAGCTCCTCAGGGTGGACCCTAATCCAACATGACTGATGTCCTTACAAAGAGGAAATCTGGCATTGTGAGGATGAAGACAGATCAGGGCAATGAGTCTATAGCAGAGGGACACCAGAGACTGCTAGCACCACCAGGAGCTGGGACAGAGGACGGAGCCGTCTCTTCCTCCCACACCCTCAGAGAAAACCAGCCCGGCCCACGCCGTGATCCCTGACTTCCAGCTCCAGAACTGGGAGGCACTAACTTCCGCTTATTTAAATCACTCAGCCAGTGATACTTCCCTACTGCAGCCCACGTAAACTAATATCTCACTTAGATGCTTAAAAAGACACCAGCGTCACACAAATACAAACATATGCATAAAAAGGTCTGGAGACTGAGCTGAATTGAAGCAATAGCTGTAGGAGAACGTAGCGGGGGTGAGCAAAGTGAATGCGGGTGTCAGCTACCAGGCTAGATGCTTTTAGGAAGGGTTTGAGGATTTTAGAAGCATATTTTAGCTATTACCTTTATATCCCCTGATCTTTACTCCTTTTTTTAAAAAAATTCATTCATGAGAGAAACAGAGACAGGCAGAGACATAGGCAGAGGGAGACTGCAGGCTCCCAGCAGGGAGCCTGATGCAGGACTCGATCCCAGGACCCTGGGATCACGCTCTGAGCCAAAGGCAGATACTCAACCACTGAACCATCCAGGCGTCCCTGATCTTTACTCTCACTCCAACCAACCCTAATTCCTTCCTGCTCCCAGGAAGGCAAAAGCCTAGCCCAAGGGAGCCACTTGTGCTCCTCGGGGCCATACCATGCTTCCGCTCGTGGGCTCCATGTCCAAGTAGGAAGGTGGCATCTGGACCTTGCTGAGCACTTTGAAACATGTCTTCAAGGCATGCGTGAGCTCAGGTAAGCTCAATGCCTCCATTTCCTCAGCTAGAGGCTGCACCAGACAGCCCAGCACCTGAGGGAGGTACTGGGTTTGCACCTCGGAGTAAAGTTCCTGTGGAAAACAAACATGAGATTAACTAACAGGTTTCCAATTTCTGGTCAGAAAAAAAATGCACCTCAAAATGGCACCTTGAAAAAGTCCATTTTTAAAAAGATTTTATTAATGAGAGAGAGAGAGAGAGAGTGAGCATGTGTGTGTGTGAGAAGGTGGGGGGGATAGAGGGACAAGGAGACTCCTCGATGAGCAAGGAGCCAGACATGTAGCTGAATCCCAGGACCCTGAGGTCATGACCTGAGCCTAAGGCAGACACTTAACACACTGAGCCACCCAGGCGCCCTGAAAAGTCAATCTTTTTAGAGAATGAGTGTCTCATGTTCATTCCCAAATCAGAAAAAAAAAATCTCTTTGATCTCAACAAATCAATGCACATTCTTTCTCTCTTTTCAAGTGTCTTTACCTTTTCTTTGCTTTTTTTCTTCCTAAAGACTTGGGGGAGAGAGAGAGAGAGCATGCATGTGAGCAGAGGGAAGGGCAGGAAGAGAGAGAGAATCTTATGGAGGCTCCACTCTCAGCATGGAGCTCGATGTGGGACTTGATCTCAGGTCCCTGAGAATTATGACCTGAACCAATCAAGAGCTAGACGCTCATCTGATTGAGCTACCCACCCAGGCGCCCCTCAGGTGTCTTTACTTTTTCTAATAGAAAATCACTGCCACGCTTACTTCCATATTAAGGAAATTAGTTTCCTTTAAGAAAATTAGCCAGTGGCACAATTTTACCTAGAAATACATTTACTCTCACTCCTAAATAACGGCAGTGCAAGGTGATGCCAGTTTATCTGGCTTACGTGACCTGGGCTCAGGCCACTTACAATCGGCTCAGAGTTATAACTTCTTTTATTTTTTTTTTTAATTTTTAAAATTTAAATTCAATTTGCCAATATATAGTACATCATTAGTTTCAGATGTAGTTTTTTCTCTACCTGTCTCTTGCATAAGAGACTTAAGAGGTTACATTCAGCTACATCTTCCAGGCCAAAACAAACATAAAAAGTGTTGTGGATTTATGCGCACCCGCTTTTCAGGAAGGTGTGGTTTATCAGGCCAACAACACTAATGAACGGAAATAACAGCAAGCACGGGGTCACCACTTCTTGGCAGGGGCCTTACCAAGGGGATAACATCCAGAAGGAACACCAGGAGGGTGCAGAGCTCCGAGACCGTCGGGGGAGGGCTGATGCTTTTCCCAACAGTGTAAGTGTGCTTCGTTGGTCTACAGAAGTCACGGGGAAGAAAATCCAATCAATTCTTTCTCCTCTAATAACTTTAAGTATCTCTTATGATGTCGAATCAAGTTACTCTATTTCAAACATAACGAAAGACAGCTCTGTGTTCTAATGAGGAAGCTTCAGTGACTAAAACCACTGGACACAGAGGTGTCAGTCAGTGTCTTGAATCTGCCTGTCTCCCAAACAGGTCCAACTCAGACTCGAACTTCATCAGTTCAATGAGGGTGGTCCCTTGGTGGTGGGATTCCGAGCCCAGCACATCCTGCTTTCAACAGGAGCAACGCTAAGCAAACGCGTGGTCCAAGGGAAGCCGCCTGGCTAGAGAAGACATGGACTGCACAGGTCCACCTGCTGTGGGGGCAGCCTGAGATGACTCCTCCATGTGACACCCTTGAGCTCATCCCCGTGAGCCACTTAGCTTTTCCAGCTTCCACAGAGAAGTTTAACTTCACCGGTCAGCTCTACGGTAGCCGCTTATACAAAAACTCAACACTTGTTTCTAAATAAGCAGGCAGCTGGTGAAATAGGTAAGTCAAAAACCATACATGTTGGTTCTCAAAACAGAGTAGCTTTGGATTCATCGAGCCATCACAGCACAACTCAACCTGGGTTGTCTTCATTGCAAATTAGCACCTGGCTACCCAGGGGTTTATCTTAGCAAGAGAATGCCTTTGAAGAACTGCATACACTATAATCTAGCAACTAATCTCAGGAAACCCCCAGCATATGTCTGTAAAGGGACAGGACAAAGTGCTATTTGTAACAATGAAAAAATTGAAACTGGTGTTTCCACCCGATGTACACACAGATCTCCAGAGGACTGTTAACCAACCCCACAACATCAGACTGCAACGTTATCTACAACCTGATATCCCTCATGTAAAACTTGAACAGACACACTGGACTGTGTCATTTCTGGATACACATTTAGTTATAAGGGCACAGACAACATCAGCGGCACGATAGACACTAATAATCCCAATAGGAAAGGAGCAGGTGCTGGGAAGGTAGGAGGGAGTTAGTTCTACCTAGGAGGCAACATTTTATTCCTTTAAAAAAAAAAAATCTGAAAAACAATGGCCAAGTGTTGCCTAAATTTCCAGTAATGGGTGCATGTGTGCCTGGCATTTCTTGTTCTTTCTTACATTTGAAATGTTGCATAGTTGATTTTTTTTTCTTTTTGAGAAGGCAAGCACACCATGTGACTCCGAAATGCAAATAGGCTGACCAAGATATACTGTAGCTTCAGTCTAACACAGCCAGCTGTGCTCTTGCCCATGGGTCCAACTACGACTAATTTATCCATCACGGAGTTGAATGCCTACGGGGACCTGGCTCCAGGGACACAGAGCAGCACAGTGGGATCAGCTGGGGAGTCAGACATTCCTGGGTTCGCATCTCGGCTGCTGCTAATGTGTTGTGTAGTGCCATACCGGGTGCCTCATGTCACTGGGCTCCGGTTTTCTTCTTTGATACAAGTGCCGACTTCTCTTTGGGGGTGTCCCAAGGAGCTAATGGGTGTGCTTGGCTTTCAGGCCAGAGGAGGGCCCACAGCAAACAATAAGTAAAGCTTCTATTAAGTTGCTAGGTTGAGGAAGAACAGAGACAGCAGAGAGCATCATGCTGAACAGTAAGAGGAAGGAAGCCTGATGCTGTGACTTGGACAAGACAGGGGCTGAGAGACTACACTAGTCCCCCGCTGTGGGGAGAGGGTCCTGGGAGAGGCTCCCCAGGGTGTGCCACCATCCACAATGTTGAGGTGGTGCAAGTCACCGACTAAAGCTGACATAAAGCTGATTATGGCAGTTTGAAACATTAAAGCTTTTATCTGACCCGTGATACAAAAATTTCAGGAAGAATTTGAGAAGACTGATGATTTTAAAATCACTTGCTCTTGTCACTGAGGTGCAGAATAAACCCCTTTAAACAGATCCACCTCCCAGAGAACAATATGAAGATATGTTTGGTCAATGTACCTAGAAAATGCACAGGGTTTTCTCAAATTAGAATTAATAAATTAAAAAGCTCCAGAATTATGTGGCAGAGATTATCGGAACCTTCTCACGGGCAATATCTTTTATTCTACTAAAATTTTAAGTGAATTCTCTCCCATTGTGTGCTCAGCAGAGACCACCCACCCTGAGCCACAATAAGCAGCTATGAAACTACAAAAGCTTCCAATCCTTCCTAAACATTCCATAATCCTGAACTGGATACTTACCTAAAGCAGTCCTCAAAACACCGGGTCATATAGTCCCAGAGAAAGTCTGTGCTTAGGGAGGTGATCAGCAAATTCACCGTTTTAACAATCTCAGAGGCATTTCTGTTTTCTTTTATTGCACTGTAAAGGAAGGTGGATGCTCATAAATATATCTATGAGAAACCGTCTATCATGAGAACAGTGTGTCTGAAAAATTGTAATTCATTTACTTTTTTTTTTTTTTTTAAGATTTATTTATCCACGAGAGACACAGACTGAGAAGCAGAGACATAGGCAGAGGGAGAAGCAGGCTCCTCGCAGGGAGCCTGATGGGGGACTCCATCCCGGATCCCGGGATCACGACCTGAGCCAAAGGCAGGCACCCAATCACTGAGCCACCCAGGAGTCCCTCGTTTGCTTATTTCTAGAGAGACAGACAAAACCCAGTAAGGATAAATATGTTACTAGTCTGACAGAGAAAAAAGTTTGCATAATGCCATCCTACACAGTATATATGCTGATACATTCTCTTAGAAGTAAGTGTAAGAGCTACTGTAAAAAGAATCGGTATAAACCAGTCAGTCATTAGTACCCTGCTGGTAAAATAACAGGGTACACCCATTTGGGTGGGAAATTTGGCTAAGATTTAAATGTGCATCTTCTATGACTCAGGAAATGTATTCTAGGGGTTTCTCCTACAGAAGTCCTTGTACAGGCACACAAGTATGCATGAGAATACCACTGCAAGGCCGTTTAAAAATACTGAGAAAGTAGAGGCCACCTAACAGTTAATCAATGGGAGACTGGTCAGTCAGGATTTATTTAAATAAGTGATAAATCCTCATTGAGGAACCAAAGGCAACGTGATGTTCCACTGGAGAAGGCAGGGGAGCTACTCATGACTGCATTTTAAGAAAATAAGCAACTAAATAATTAATGTAATTCCATCTCTATAGATTATTTTCTTAAAGATTTAATTATTTATTTTAGGGAGAGAGCAAGCGTGTGAGCTGCAGGAGGAAAAGAGGGAGAAGACCTTAAGCAGACTCCCCACTGAGCGAGGAGCCCGATGTGGGGCTTGATCCCATGATACTGAGATCATGACCTGAGCTGAAATCAAGAGTTGGATGCTTAACTGACTAAGCCAGCCAGGCTCCCCTCGAATTCCATCTTTAAAATAAAATATAGGCATCGATATATTTATGATTGCATTGAAAATCTGGAAATAAAAATGTTTTATGTTTTTCTTCTCAAGGGCGGTGGGATTGTGGGTGATATCTTTTTTCTCGATATGTGCAAATATTAGTATATTCCACAAAGAGCATGTACTATTTTCGTATTCAGAAAAACAATAATTCTGGGAGAAAAGAACAAACACTCTGGGAGAGAAAAAGCAAACACTCAGAACTCTTGGTACATTGACAATTAAGAAGCCAGAGAACTCTTCAAATAGATTTATATTTTCAATATACCTAATGCCAATTCAAGCAGAAAAAAGTTACATCAAGAATAAAGTAAAAAAGAAGAGACTGTATTATCTTAAAAGGAACAAAAACAAGGGACGCCTAGGTGGCTCAGTGGTTGACTGCCTTCAGCTCAGGTCATGATCCCAGGGCTCCGGGAATGAGTCCCACACTGGACTCCCTGCTCATTGGGGAGTCTGCTTCTCCATCTGCACTCCCCCTCATCCCACTCTAATAAATAAAATCTTGGGGGGAAAAAGGAACAAAACCCAAAACCTAGGGTTGAGAGAGAGAACTATATACCTACATACATGTCTGCCATGTCCTGAACCCCACTAACTCCACCTTCAGATCCTGCAGCACAGGCCCTTAGGGTGCCCTTGGCCAGCTCTCCCCCTGCCACCAGACCCTGGCTCCACTTCCTGACCTTGCCCCATCCTCTGCCATCCTCCCTGTAAGTCACCACATGGGCACACCAGCTCCTGTCCTTGAAACAGCTTTCACACTTGCTCAGTAAATATGTTCTGTATGTCCCAGCTGGGCAGAGACTAACTCAGATGCCTTTGAAACTCTTCAAAGGGCACCTGGGTGGCTTAGTTGGTGAAGTGTCTGCTTTCAGCTCAGGTCATGATCTTGGGGTCCTGGGATGGAGTCCTGCCTCCGACTCCCTGCTCAGCGGCCAGCCTGCTTCTCCATCTGCCCCTCTCCTCTGCTCGTGTGCAAGCGCTCCCACCACCCTCTCTCACAGAAAAGAAAAAAAACAAAACAAAAACCTCTTGACAGTATTTGACAGGAAGCAGGCCATTTATGGTGATGGACTCAAGAGCATCGGTTACCTTAATCAGTGGTGTGATCCCTTGCCTGCCTGCTTTCTCTAGCCCCACATGACTTATAATAAACAGTAAGGAAAAAAAAAATAAACAGTAAGGAAACGAGACTTGTGCCATCAGGTTATGGAGAAGAAGTGTGAAGCTATGAACCAAAGTGTGAAGTATGGATGGGGAAGAAGTATGAAGCTGGGGGCCAGAGTGTGAAGTGTGAATGGGGATAAAGTGTGAAGCTGAGAGGCAAAGTGTGAAGCGTGGATGGGGAAGGAGTGTGAAGCTGGGGGGCAGAGTGTGAAGTATGGACGGGGATGAGTGTGAAGCTGAGAGGCAGAGTGTGAAGCATGGATGGGGAAGGAGTGTGAAGCTGGGAGCTAGAGTGTGAAGTATGGATGGGGAAGAGGTGTGAAGCTGGGAACCAGAATGTGAAGTATGGACAGGGACGAGTGAGAAGATGAGGGCCAGAGTGTGAAGTGTGGACAGGGACGAGCGTAAAGCTGGGGGCCAGAGTGTGAAGTGTGGACGGGGAAGAGGTGTGAAGCTGGGAACCAGAGTGTGAAGTGTGGACAGGGACGAATTTGAAGTTGGGAGCCAGAGTGTAAAGTGTGGACAGGGATAAAGTGTGAAGTTGGGAGCCAGACTGTGAAGTGTGGATGGGGAAGAAGTGTGAAGCTGGGAGCCAAAGCTGTACCTTATTAGTGAGTTTCCACTCTGGGTATAGCTAAGTTTGAGATCAGAGCCAAGAGCGTCTCTGCAGTAAGAATAAAAGGCTCGGATGACTTCGAGAAACAAATTCCCAACCACTCGAGGCCCTGTAATTGAAAAGAAAATGGTCAGAGAGAGATGAACAACCCAAGTTCAAATCAATAAACAACATATGCGTGAAACAGAGTTTGACAGTGACAACCCAAGCCAGGGGAATAAAATTCATGAAAATGGCCAATATTTTTGCAGCACTTGCTGTATCTGTTACCTTGTTTACGCCTTACAATAGCCATACGACCAGGTACTGAATTGTCGTATGGACTACGGACAAAGGGATGGGGCAGAGAGGTGAAGGAAGGCATCCAAGACAGACTAGCCTGGGGAGCCGGGTGCACGCTCAGTGTGTGTAAGTGTGAACACGCTGCTTGGCCAGAGATGCTACTCAGCATAAATACCAATGGAGCAGGGCAACTTTCTGATTTTATTTTACATTCTTTGAAAACGGATTTATTTTAAAAGGTTTATTTATTTATTTGAGAGAGAGTGTGTGCACTTGAGTGTGGGGGGGGGGCAGAGGGAAAGAGAAACCCAAGCACACTCTGCACAGAGCACAAGGGAGCCCAACCAGGGACTCAATCTCATGACTCGGAGAGTGCAAACTGAGCCAAAACCAAGAGTCAGACACTTAACTGACTGAATCATGGAGGCATCCTTGTTTTTCTTTCTTTCTCTCCCTCTTTTTTTTTTTAAGGTTTTATTTATGCATGAGAGACAGAGAGAGAGAGAGAGAGAGAGAGAGAGGGGCAGAGACACAGGCAGAGGGAGAAGCAGGCTCCACGCAGGGAGCCCGACACGGGACTCGATCCCAGGTCCCCAGGATCCCACCCTGGGCCGAAGGCAGCGCTAAACCGCCGAGCCACCGGGACTGCCCCTCTCTTTTTTAAAAGTAATCTCTCCACCCAACATGGGGTTTGAACTCATGACCCTGAGATCAAGAAGTCACATCCTCTACCAACTAAGCCAGTCAGGCACATCTCTAAATTCTCTTAATCATGAGCTAGAACCCCACAAAAGAAATACCACCACTCTTGAGAAGCTTATTAAAAGGCACAGAGGAATAGACCAGCTGCAGGTCAGAGAAGCATTCCCGCCGGTGAGGCAGGTGGAAGGCAGCCATCAGGCAGGGAAGGGAGTGACTTCTCACGCATGTGTACGAAGGGATGAAGACAGGATGGATTCAGAGGAAATGAAAGTTTGGTCAATATATCTGTGTTAAAAAGCAATCAGGGATCCCTGGGTGGCACAGCGGTTTGGCGCCTGCCTTTGGCCCAGGGCGCAATCCTGGAGACCCGGGATCGAATCCCACATCGGGCTCTATGCATGGAGCCTGCTTCTCCCTCTGCCTGTGTCTCTGCCTCTCTCTCTCTCTCTCTCTGTGACTATCATGAATAAATAAAATCTTAAAAAAAAAAGCAATCAGCAGATTAATCCAATCTTTCATGCTGCTTTTTTCACAAAAACAGAAGGTGTGCCTCTGAGAAAACTTTTTCACGATAAGCCCCGCGTGTATTTTATCTACGCTGTAAGAAAGCTGAATTTGATTTTTACAAATGAAGGCAAGTTTGTTGCCATGATTCAGGAGAAAATGGGGCAGTGAGTGAAGCCTGGTAGCAAAAGAATGAGCGCCCTGGGCCTTCTAGCTCTCCTTCTGTATAATCCACTCCTCTACCTCTCAAGTAGGTCTTCTCTGGGACAACTAAATTAACAGAAAAATAAAATCAGACTGCTAGATTGGGGAGAAGCCTGCCATTCACTGCCTTCCAGCAACTATGACCTGGAGCCCCAGCTGGCAGCAATATTTCACTTGGCTCACCAAGGTGCAGGGTCACAACATAAAACACTCATCCTCCAAAATGCAGTCACTTTTTTCTTTGAATATTTCCCCAAGTTACGTGGGAGGGTCCCAAGACACTTACATAGCTCACTTCACTTTTTAGCCTAAATCATGATTTTCCCAAATTGCAGTTACTCCACACCAGGATGAAAATCTACTGGAGCCACCGCTGGCCAACAGAGGCAGCCGGGGGCGGCGGGGGGGCGGGGGGGGGGGGTGATGAGGGGAGCACAGTACACAAGTACCTTCAGGTGGCACTTAGGGCCGAAGCTTGGAGGGACAGACGCTTCAAGCTTTGACTTTAAGAGCAGCTAGAGCTGTACACATCATGGGACACAAGTTCATCTGTGTTCCAGGACTAAGCATCTCGGGTATGGGGGGTCCAAGCACAGTCAGGTAAGCAGTGGCGTCCTGCCAACAAGAGCTTAGGCTCTAGAGTCAGACAGACTGCGTTTTAATCTCAGCTCCTGGGCAGCCTCTGGCAAACCTCTTGTCTTTTCCATCTGTAAGATGGGAGCAGTGAGAAAACTCACTTCAGGGTTGTCGGGGGCGGGGAGGTGCATAGGGTGATGTACGTTAAATGATGTATACAAGTCACTTCACATTAAAAAATCGCTCAAAAAATGTCAGCTGTTATTACTCACAATAGTAAAACGCACGAGGACCTCAGAATCTCCCTTCCATCCAACTTGACTGGATGCCTTCTTTTTTGCACCTCTAGAGCCTTAGCATCATCCCTGCCACACAGCAAATGTACCCTGACTGCCCCTGAATGAATCAACGAAGACTAGAGGGAGAAGGCTCCTTGGTAATGCCCTTGACCTCATTCTCTGCAAACAGCTACCAGGCGATGTACAAGTCCTGAGAGCTCAGATGATACCATCAAACTTGAAATCCCAGGGCTCCTGGGTGGCTCAGTCGGTTAAGCGTCTGCCTTCTGCTAACATCATGATCTCAGAGGCCTAGGATTGAGCCCCAAGACAGGCTCCTTGCTCAGCACAGAGCTTGCTTCTCCCTTGTCCTTCTGTGCTTTCTCTCTCTCTCTCATTCATTCATTCATTCATTCATTCATTCATTCTTACTTACTTAAATACAAAAAAACCACCACCACCATCACAACAAAAAACCCTTAAAATCCCATGGAGAAGATGGGACCCATCATGGTGTCCAAGTGACTGGATGTTAAGACCTGTCAATGGATATTGAAGCCATCTCTACTCTTTAAGCAGGGAGAACCAACACTTGCAGGACCACAGTGTGTAAGAGGGGACCCTTTAGGAACCAGAATCTAGTTCAACCCGGTTCATTTGGCAGAGGAACAGACTGAGGCCCACATTGCAGAAGTGCCTTGCCCCAGTCACAAAGCAAAAAGACGGAGGAGGGTCCCCTACTCCCTTGAAAATAAAATCTAAGCTCATTTGATACATGATATTTGATTGGAGAAACATTCTCACAAAGTCTGAACTGTCTATACTCTGGAGGCACATGTGCCGACGTGCACAATAGGAGCCAAAGGTATTTTTCTAACAAAAGTGCTCATGTTATTGTGCAAAACTTTTAAGTGGTGCCTAGATAGGATAACTGAACACATAACATGACCGAACTATTTCAAGATTCGGAAACTCCGAAGATGGAATTACATTCAAAATAACCTGAGGATTGTTGTCTCGCCAAGCTTAATACCCTTGGGCCTACGGTGGTGACCACGTTCCGCACATTACCTATTTCTGGCTTGTCAAGCAGACTGACGAGGACGCGGAAGGGCTTCAGGTATGCATGGTGGCGCTCCTCTACATCGGCATCTGAGAACTTCTGGTGCAGTATCTCAGCTAGACCCTATTTAAAAAAAAAAAAAAGCCACAAATCAGGATATTGTCCAGGGACAGTTTGACATTATTGGTTGTTCTACTTGTAAATACTCTGGGAGAGGGAGAAAACCAATCACAGGGCACAGAATGAGCACACAGAATTTTTCCCACCCGTGGATCCAGGAACTTGCCCAATGTCTGCTTTGAGGTCCTGCCAATTGATCTGCTGAGGAATCATGATCAGGAATGTTCTGATTGGGATCTACTTTCCGGAAAGGCTCCTTTACCTCAACTAAAAGATCCTTGGAATATTTTTCAAAAAAATACGAGGACTGGTCTTCGTAAGAATTTGAGAGTTCAGATTCTGGCACAATGGTATTTCCTTTAATATCTGAACCTATAAAAGAACAAGAACCATAAGCTGTAACAAGATCTACAATTTTAAAGTACATAATACTGTGCAAAGGTCTCATGCTCCAGCATTTTTAAAACTAGAATTCCTCCAACAGAAAACCAAATTCCAATCTGGTAAGACTAAGTCACATTTTCTTCTGACAAAAGAAGTGATGTCCCAAGGATTCCACCTCATTAGGAGTCAATTTAGTCTGTTCCAAGAATTCACTCTAAGTGTCTTTAACAAGCCTGATTACAAGGATTGAATGAAATGAGGATCATTTTCAAAAACCAGTGTTTGCATGGCAGTATGTAAAATCGAGCTATTCTCATCTACATGCCTTTATTTTGGGCCTTGGCTAAGTCTATGAGGTCTTTGGGATAAGAAAAGGCATCTTCTGGCACAAGGAGAGACCATGGACTCTGGGACCAAGGCTAACAGGTCTAACCCAGCACTGAATTTGGATCCCAGGTCCTCTCTACACACAAGTCAAGGCCAACTAGGACAGAGCTGAATGTTTCGCAAAATCATCCTTTTGATAAAAATGCTTAAAAAGCCTGCAAATATTCCTCTTGAAATCCTTCCTAAGCTTCCATGCAATGGATTCTGGAAGTTCTATAACCAGGGAGAAGAGAGGAAAGAAGGGGTTCAGAGAACTTCCTGACTTTGGTGTGAGAAGACCTACATGTTGAGGGTTATAAAAGCAGTGAAGCAGAGAATTTCTTAGGGTGGTGAAACTACTCTGCACTGACGCTGTCATGGTGGACGCACGTCCTTACACACCTGTCCACACCCACAGTAAGGACACCCCCAAGAACGAGCCCTGATGGAAACCACGGACCCTGGTGAGGATGTGCCAGTTCACTGACTGTGACGAATGTGCCACGCCAGTGGAGGGGCTGCGGGAAGCTGGGAACTCTCTGTACCTTCCTCTGATTTTGATCTGAATATAAAACTGCTCTAAAAAAAAAAAAAAGTCTTAAAAAAAAGCTACAGAGTCCATTCATGGTCATTTTTTACACCTTTTCTGCTCAGGTACATGAACGTGGGAATTTATAAAATTCAGAAAGTGCCAGGAGCCTCCATGCCCTGTGACTTCCTGGGCTCTGTCCCTATGAAGCCTCCCAACCAATAGTCAAGGGCTCTTTAGAAACACAAGCCTGGTTTCTCATGCTCTCCCCTGAAGTCATCCAAATGTCTTCTAAAACTTTATATCAGTTCCACAAACATTTCCATCTACGCCAAACCTTCTTTTACGCAAACTCTATAACATTTGTGGGTCTTCTCTCACCCACCCCCCAATCCCATGAGACTTCTTTATAGCAACAGGCTTCTACTTGAAAAAGGTTTAACTACAATTTTTTTGCAGTATTTCAAGCCTCTTAAGATGGAATTCAATATTCAATAAATATCCCATGGATTTATTTCCCTATTTTTAATGTAATACTTGCACCATAAGCAAAGCTACAGTGTAGACATAACTCAGCTGAGCAGGGCCATATTCAGTCGGTGTGTTCTCTCTCCACACCTTATGATTCAGAAACGTATCATGAAGATTGAAATGTGTCCCAAAAATCAGCACTAAAAGGTTTCATGTTAACTCTGACTTTCAATGATCAGCTACGGCTCAGTACCTAGTAACCATGCATAAAGCCTTCTGTTGAGAGACATGTCTCTTCTCAGCAGGGTCTGGGTGGCCGCCGACAGGATCTGCACAATGTCAGCTCTGGGCAGGGGAATGGCTCTCTCGTTGGAATCCTATTGGGGGACAGAGAAAACTTTACTGCAAAGGGATGATTGGATGATTATTGGCTTTCTGACATGTGGCCCGTCCTCAGCAGTCTACAAAGCTTTATCTTAGAAAGGCAGTTCTTCTCAAAAGGAGTTGGTTCTTCACAATGTCCACAGAGGCCATTTGGTTTTTGCTACAGAAACACCATCCTCACAAAAATGACCAAGGACCTTCCATCGGCTGAAAGCAAATGGTGATCACAAAGTGGCTGCTTTAAACCGTCCATCCCGCCGCCTTCCCCACGTCCTCAGGAAATACCAGTGACCTTCCTGGAAGAACACAAACGACTTACCAGACAGGTATAAAATGGAAAGAAGAACAGAACGATTTCCAGAGTATTTCTTTGCACCAGAACATTTGAGTCCAACAGTGACGCACACAGAGACTTTACCTGTAAGTGATAAACCACCATGAACATTTCACTCCCAAGACATTTAACATTATTTGCAGGCTACTGTTTACAGTCACAAAAGTGAAGGTAACTCCTGGGAATCTTGAAACCATTGTGTTAAATCACGTGGAACAGAACAGTAAGGTAAAAATGTGGGTTTTAGTTCTAGACACGGGTGGGGGGGGGAGGGGGCAGTGTGTGCTGGGGGAGGCCATCGACCAGACGTGATCTGTAAGCTGGAGGCTCCTCACCCCCTCCCCGGTCCTGGAATGTACATTCTGCTTACCCTCCCTGCTCCAAGGTCCCTGAGGGTCCACAGCCTTGAGACAGTGATGTGCCGCTGAGAACACATGCAAGGTGTGTAGGACTGAACCCAGTAGGGCCTCTACATAAACTTAAGATTTGGCAGGTGGAAGCTGTACGGTGCGGTTGGAGGTCTCTGTGGTCTGTCCTGCATAACCGACCACCTCCACCTGCACGTACACAGGCAGGGTTGGGAATGCTGTTTGTGAGACTCGTGCCGCCTAAGTGACCTTGGGAGCCCGGTTGGTTGACATCAGCTGGCCTCCAGGACAGAACTGGCCCTTCTGCTCTGGACACCAAGAGCTATGCAATTTGCCTTGCATCCCCTCCTGCTCTGGGCTGGGCTGCCCCCCACCCTCAGAATGGAATCCGGAAGGGGAGACAAGCACACCCAGTCCAGGCTCTTTGAAGATGTAGAGACACGATAACACAGAAACGTAGCTCGCTCCAAACTGCACGTAGGTGAATAAATTTTTTTTTTTTAGGTGAATAATTTTTTAACCTCAGAGCCCATCATCTGCCCTATAAACACAGCCCTGATGGGGATGGTCAGTCGGAAGTCTCACTTGAGGGGAGGATGCTCCATCCAGGCCTCTCAATTGGGACCCCAGCTGGCTGTCTCCACGGCGCTTCCCCAGCTAGTGAAGTTGAAGGTTGGAAGCAACTGATCTGATGTAACTTTGCCTTAGTTTCCCCTTTACAGCTTACTATCACCTTCATCTATGTGCAAATTTCCCTTTTCTTTTTTCTGCTTCTATTAGATTTTTATAATATCAATGAGGTGTTTTTTCCCTTTTGAAACTGAGAGTGCGGCTGCTGTGAACCTTTTCTTCAGAACAGATGCAGAGATCAACTGTCTCGTGGCCGCCAAGACAAGCCTTGTAAGTAAGTTCCCTTGCTTATTGAGCTGGCCCCCTCCCCATCTGGAGCGGCTTGTCTCTTGGTCTCTCCCTGCCCTCCACATACACAGGCCAGGTTCAGGTTACACCCAGGAAGCTCCCAAGTAGGCTGTAAACTGAGTGTGACATCGGCGATCCAGTCAGCTGCAGCCCTCACACGGTCCATCTGAGAGCTGCAGAGGCTTGGACCAGATGGTCCGGTTCTAAGACCTCACATTCTATGATTCCAGAAAGGAACATCTTTAGGGTCCAACAGAAACTTCGGGCTAACTTAAAACCCCAAAGACATTCCGTGAAATGGATTCCAAACCAATTCAATACATATTTCGCCTGTCTTTTCCAGATATAGATACATGAGATACAGAAGTGTACCAGAGGAGAAGAGCCATAGGAGAAATGCTAATAAAAACCTATGAGAATTCAGAAGAGGGGAGGGAGAAAAGGGGAGGAAGAGATCTTTCCACCAGGGAAGGCTGAGCCGGAAGGTCAGGGAGGACGTGCGCTGAGATCCATGGAGAAGGGATGGGGAGTGAGTGCGAGGAGCAAGGAGGTGGCATCCCAGACCTCCAGACCAGGCTGGGCAGGGAGCTCAGGAGTGCAGGGGCCTGGAGGGAGCGTAAGGCATTGGTGGGTTGGGAGTGGACCTGAAATACTCTCGAGTTTGGACTTTATCTGTAGGCAAGAGGAATCCAGATACTTTTCAAGCACAGTGTAGGCATGAGCAAAGTTATGCTTTAGCAAAGCAAAGAGCTAAGGGTAATCAAAGAAGCCTGGATGGGGGGAGGGGAAGGGGAGAGCCTGTTGGAAGGTGACCGCACAGGTCCCAGCCGGCATCAGAGGCTGAAGGAAGCAGAGGTGGAGTGGGGAGACACGCACGCTGCTCACGCTTCCCACTAGGTGGCGACAGACTGCAGGCCATCGACACCCCAGAGCTCAGTGTGCGAAGAGAAGAAAGATCTGGAGGGTCATGGGAAGAGGCGGCCTTGCAGGGAAGAAGGCAGCTGTCCGAAGCGCCTGGGGATGGACGCCCGAAGAACCCTGACCATCTAGGTTTGAGGGCGGCCAGACGACAGGACGATGGCAGGAGCAGGATGGAGAGACACAGCAACTGGAGGAAGAGGGAACCTGATGTGTGGACGGTGGGCATGTGGCAGGCCGGCGGGGGACACAAGGTTCTCGGCTAACGCAGCACAGTCCTCGCGGTTTCTGGAGCACTGCCTACACCTGACCAGCTAATCGTACCACTGAAGCCTTGGCCGGGCTTCCAGAAGGGCCTCTTTAGGTGCCAATACATACTGAATACGGCCATCGTTAATGCATACGTTGGAAACAAAGCCCACCACCCTGGGTTTCGTCCTGCCTACTGACCTACGGATGCCTCCCCGGTCTGCTCGGCAGCAGAGCGCACAGACTCGGAGGCTCAGGACACTTCCACTTCCCTGCCACCATCACCGATGTCCCTTGGCAGCCCCAGCTGACAAGCTGTGCGCGAGGAACCCGGCCGCCACCCGGCCGCCACCCGCCCTCCCGAGAGGAGCAGCACCCACCGTGAGCTGGTAATCCGTGCCCAGCATGTACTTCTGCTCCTTGCCGGGCGAGTCCCTGCTGATGTGGCCCACCACGAAGAGCGAGGCGGGGAGGCGGATGGCCGGGCTCACCAGGACGCTCCCCCAAAGGGCCGCGTAAAACACCTCCTTGCCGACCACCAGGGACAGCCTCAGGAGCAGAGCGTCTGTTCTGTGGACAAGAGATGCAGACTGTCAGGGCTGGGTCCCGCGTACCAGCAGCCACCGCTCCCTCTCCCCGCAACGTCAAACACCATGTCCTCATCATTCCGAGCGCCTGCCATCTCTTCTTGCCTTTCTGCTCTGTCCACCTGCCAGCTGTCACTGAAACTGAGTTTGCTAAAACAAACATGTCACCGACAGGTACGGCTTCTTGGCCAACAGGAAGTGTCTGACGGGTCGTGTCACCGTGGCGCGGAGCTCCCTCTCTGCCAGGGCCTTGCTGCAGACCTGCAGGACTTAGCAGGAGGGCGATGCCACCACCGTATCGGGGATGAGATCATCCTCAAAGGTTGGTGCAACTGACTGGAGACTTAAGTAATGATAAAGATAACCCCCCACCTGGGCAGAGCCAGGGGACATTTGACTTTAGGAACACAGGACAAAATTCACCTGGGCCTCCCACTCGATGCAAATTCCATATGGCCTGTCCCTCTGCCCCCAGCACACCCCTATGCTGATTCCTGCTCTGGGAAGTTCTCCTGCTGATGCCTGACATTTCTTTGTCCCTTATCTCTCTGAGTCTCTCTCCTCTGACACGACATCAGCAACTTCATGCCCACCCTGTAAGAGAGGCAGTGTCATCAGTGGGTCTGGGCTTGTTTTTCCATTGATACCAAGGCCAGGCCCCCCTCTGCTCAGTGGCCTGCATGCAGCTGACTAGGGCACCTTCCCTGTCAACACGAGAGCAGTTTGCCGGGCCCGATGACAGCACCTGTCAATAAAACAGCAGAGGCAAATTCCCACAAGTGGATTTCGTTGAGGGAGCAAACTGACTCAAAATCACAAGAATTCCATCCCTTGCATCTCCCATCTGCAAAGACGACACACAAAAATCACAGAAGGAGTAGCCCAGTGTAATGCAGTGGTCTCCCCAGGTTCCTGGAGTCAGGTCTCTATTGTCCAAATCCTGCGTCTGCTTCCTGGCAGTGGTCCCCAGGATGAGTTTATTAACCTCTGTGCACATTAGCTGCCGGCTATGAGATCCAGGGGAGATGGAGATGTCCCAAGCATGACCTGAGAGTCTCGTGTAAAACTCAGGACAGACAAGCAGAGCCAGTGCTCAGGCCTTCTGTTACCACCAGGTCTGCTCTGCTTGCTGACACGTCCTTAACATCCAGACGATCGTCTGACACTCAAAACATTGTGAAATGAATACCACCCCTTCCCTTTTTTAGGACTCAAATTGTCTTCAGCTTACTTTTCAATCATCTGTTCAGGGTATACAAAGACTTTTCATTCCAAAAAAGTATCTACTACCTTTCTAAACAAGATTTATTGTAGAGAGAGAGAGTGTGTGTGTGTGTATGTGGTGGTGGTAAGGGGGGTGGGGAGTAGAGGAGAAAGAAGAGAGAATCTCCAGCAGACGCCCCATTGAGTGAAGAGCACAATGTGGGGCTTGATCTCACAACTCCAAGATCATGACCGGGGCCGAAATCAAGAATCTAGTGCTTAACCAACGGAGCCACTCAGGCACCCCTACAATCTCTTTATATTAACAGCAAGTTTTGTTCTCTTTAAGGCTCATCTGAATCTTTTCATCTCATAAAATATTTGATTTTTACTGTGCAAATGATGCACAATATCATCTTTACAGAAAGAAACAAAACAGGATGCCTGGGTGGCTCAGCAGTTGAGCATCTGCCTTTGGCTCAGGTCAGATCCCGGGGTCCCAGGATCGAGTCCCACACTGGGCTCCCCGCATGGAGCCTGCTTCTCCCTCTGCCTGTGTCTCTGCCTCTCTCCCTCTCTGTGTCTCTCATGAATAAATAAACAAAATCTTAAAAAAAAAAAAAAAAGAAACAAAACTGAAGAGGCACGAGTAATAGTCAAATGCTTAGGAAAAGCACACAGAATGGTTTAGTGGCTAAAGATACCGACTAATCTACTACTGAGGCTGAACAAACAAATACAGCGTATGTTGCCCAGCTCCGAAAACAGTGCAGCAAAGGCCCCAATTTGAGGCAGAAGCACGTGGTGGCAGATCAAGCAGATGGTAACTGTCCCCTGGGCAGACAGGACAGTCCCGAGAGAGGCAGAGATTCCTCTGGCAGGAGATTAACTGAGAAAGTCCCCGGGGTGCTCCCATCGCCAACACTGCTACGTACACACTGACATCACATCCCCCTTTGCTCAGAACAGTGTATTACCAAAGTCAGTTCCCTGGAACACTGGCCACGAGCTGCTCCACAGAAAGGAAGGGTTCCACTGACAAGAAATCAGGGAAACGCCATCTAGGCTAACCCTTTTTCAATATTCGGAGTGCACCGGCTAGTTTTCTTTATGAAAGAAATACAGCTTCAGTCTCATTTTATCCTAAACAAATTAATAGATATCAAAAACTTAAATGATGCTGTGGTTCACAAAAGGGCAATGAGGACAAAACTTTGCTCCGGAGAGCACAGCAAAGAGGAAGACAACTGGGCTCAGACTCAAGAAACTCTCTATTAAGTGAGAATTACTCCCATCCTCTCAGATGTGAAATTCCAAAATCAGCACTCACAGTTTAGAGCTCAGGACTCGAATCTTTCCTCTTCAGAACCAACGGGCAACCTCCAAAGCCCTCCTGTTTCCATCTCTCCTGCCTCACTCTGGCTGGTGTGCTTGTACCTCCTATGAGCACCAGCTCACTTGGACGACAGCACTAACATGCTCTCCTCTATTCAACCGACAGCAAGTGACACGGACCGTTTGCCGTGAACCCCAAGCATCCCCCAACTTCAGCTGTGTAGTCACTTGCCTAGTGGGTGGTCCCGGAAAGCCAAGCTGTCACAAGAGCAAAGAGCTGGGGGTGTGAGCATCTGAGGGAGCACAACAGTGACAACAGCATCCTGTACCACCACAGGTCAGGTCCCCTCCCAGAGGGGTAAAAAACATTCTAGAACCAGTAGAGCTCATCATCATGGTGCCTGGAATCAACCAAAAGAAAGGTCAATAAATATGCTTCTGGGCACCTGGGCAGCTCAGTCAGTTAAGCGTCTGATTCTTGCTTTCAGCTCAGGTCATGGTGTCAGGGTGGTGGGATCCAGCCCCACGTCTGACCTCAGCGCGGAGTCGCCCTAGGATTCTCTCTCTCTCCCCCTCTCCCTTTGCCCCTCCTCCTGCTCGCATGCATGCGCGTTCTCTCTCTCTCTCTCTCTGCAATAAATCTTGTTTTATTATCATTTATTATTATTCTTGTCAAATAAGTCTTAAAAAAATATGTTTCAACTTCTATTTACATCAGGCTCTCTCAACCCTGACAAGATGGACTTTGGGGCCAGATAAGCCCTTGTTGTGGGGACAATCATGTTGCAGCAGGATGTTAGCGCTAGATGCCAGTAGCACCCTCTCTACCCCAGTGGTAACAGCCAAAGGAATGATGTCAAATGTCCGTGGGGGATACAGATTCAGCCCAGCTGAGAACCACTGACTCACATTTTTGCTTGCTCACAGACCTCTGGAAATAGTCACCTTTTCCCCAAATCCTCAGAAGGGGAGTCTGGTACTTTCTCCCTACTACTCCTGCTTTCTCAGGGCAGCAAAACACAGCTGTGAAGCTACCTCATGGGCCCTTTAAAGAAGAAATTCTGGCCAGGATTAGTGTGCAGGCACACAAGGACTAGAAAGCCAGTGTGAAGAGTTAGTCCTAACTGGCCAGAGTCTCTGTTCTTAGGGTTCATGGACAAGCACAAGCCAGGAACAGTCTACGGCTCCAGGGAACTAGTGAGTCACCCGGCCTGCAGCGGCCCCAGCCTAACTCAGCCCTCTGCATCTGCTGCCAATGGGGACATCAAGATCCCCTCTCCCTGCCCCTCCCTTTGTTGTTCCTGCATAGGGTTTGCTGGGGGTATATGCCTCGGTCCCTGAGCACTTAGGGGAAAAGAGAGTTACCGACTTTCCTCAAACTAACATGGATACAGAGACCAAAGACTCTAGTGCTGTTGTCCCAATTACTGTGCTCAGACACATCCACTCAAAGATTCTAGAATCTTCCACCAGCATCCACCTCGGAGAGCTGATAACGAATGGCTTTGGGGTGCCGCAGACACTTGGCCTGGTTTTCTGTCATGGTTCCATCCACTCAGTGATTCATGCAGCTCTACTCAGTTCTTGGTTCGATATCAAGAAATCACACCAAGAGATCCATGTTAAGCAACTTTAGCAACTGTTCCAATGAATCCTCATTGATCAGCTAAGAGAATGCACAAAAACACCCGCCCCAACTATTTAAACTCTTCTGGTGTGATTCATTCTCACAAATTCACATTTTGGGAACTGAACTGATGTATTCATCTGTCAGATGATGGAAAAAAAACATTTATAAACACACACACGAACATACACGGATCTGTTTGGGAAACATGAACGGGCCAGCACTTCTAGAAAGAGCCTGGGACTAGGGGTTAAGAGACAGGTCTGGTAAGGGTCCTCTTGCTGACCCCTACATGACCTCCAGTTCATTATCTCCACACACCTAACCGATCTTGCCTGCGGGCACAGGCTTAAAACAGCAACGAGACAGACTCTGCCTTCTAAGGAAATGGATCCTACCGACCCAACCCAGTGCAAAGATGGACCCTTCACTGGGAAGTGGGAAGCCACCACGTGCTCTACGTGAACGCTAGATATGTTACAATGCATATTTTTGGTTAAGTTTGTCAAATTCTACTACAAATGCTCATGACTTAAATGTAGCCTTGGTCACTAGCCACAACCCCTCAAACCGTTTAATTACTTGGTTTCTCTGAGTTTAGGGGAGCACTTGAAGCAGACCTTGAATTGATTCCTTGATTCCACCCGAGCCTCCGCACCCCCCGAGTCACAGCCAACATGACAGACAAAGGCGGTGTGGCTGGGGCCTCTGGCGTGGGGAAAATCTGAGCAGTGCATTGTGTAATCAGATGGAAACTTTTGCAAGCACAGAGGTTTCTAAACCTCCCAGTCAGGCTGCACATGGGCTCTTGAAGCAGGTCCTATTAACAGAGGTTAATCACAGTGATCACTCAGAATGGTTAATATGACGGAAGTGAGTTCCTACATGATAATTCCTGAAAAATAGGCTACTGTGTATACCCAATAGTCCGAAGGGATATACACTTTCGTCTGCTCCTGAGCATGACCAAAAAAACCCAAAAACAAAAAACCCCTGTGTGACCTTCTATGCATATGAGCTTTACAAATTTCCCCAAAGCGGTGCTGAAATTTTGAAGCTATTCTGCTTAACACCGCCTTTTCCAGCCCTCGCCATAAATAAAGCACGGCTCTGCAAGCAGCCTAGTGTAATGGGAAGAAGGAAGACTTCAGAATCTGACCTATGTGCCTTAGGATCCCAGCTCTGCCACTCGCTGACTGTGGGCCTCTGGGAAACCTTCTCACTTTCTGACTCACTGGAGACAATTCCGAGGAGGACACAGTATTTGGTCAAGTGGAGACCAGCACAGCAACGTCAAGCATGATTCCCTGCCACACAGACCTCTGTACCTCCTGGCCTGCTTCCCAAAGCAGTGGCGTCACACGCAAGCAGCACAGCCATCAGCACCGGATGAGACCCACCTGTCATAGATCTCGGAGCCCTCCTCCAGGCCGGGCAGCAGGCCCACGATGAAGGCCTGGAGACTGGGCAGGAGCAGCTTCTGCAGCGGGAGAAAGTACTTCTCATACAGGCCGAGCAGCACGGGCCTCACCGACATCGCCGCGTTGGCCAGAAGAGGAAACAACCCACAGCTGTGGGAGAGAGGGGATAAATGAGACACCGAATCAGAAGTCTGGCACAATCACCCAGCTAAAAGGAGTTTTCAGGAACAGCCAGCCAGCCATTTACACTGGGGTTGTAGACGCTTGCTGGTGCCACGACGGTCACAACATACCGTTCGGCCAAGAGCAGGCATCTAGATAGACAGTAGGTATGACACGGTCCTACTGAGAACACGCTCAAAGAAAGGCCTGGGCGCTGCGCTCCAGAGGTGACCGCTGGTTATGTCCTGCTGTTGTGTGTACGATGAACTGTTGCCCACCACCCCCTATTTTGCTGGTTTGTCATCTTCTAATCTTGCGAACTGAAATCCTGGTTGCTCAGGTAATAAGACGGTAACGTGATAGGGAGGCTACTATACCTGTATAGGAACAAATCCTTGGCCAGCCATTTGGTCCCCACAATTTTGAAGATAATCTCATAGGTTTCTAGGGCTTTTAGGTGCACACCGCTGGGCAAAGCAGGATGCAGGCACTGAGCTAACCTCTTGCTGATAATGAGCCGTCTTGGCAATAAGGAATACCTCAGGTTACTCTGGAGGGCCTAGAAAACAGGAGGAAAAACATGAGGAAGAAGGTATGGACATTTACAATGTCAAGTAAGTCACCCGCAGCCAGGAAGACTCCAGCAAACGCCAACCGAAGACAGAGGGCCTGTGTAGGGAACACCAGGGGGGCCACAAGCCAGGCTCCAGGGACACGGGTACCAGTGAAGCCCCTGGCAAGGCTGGAGATGAGGCAGGCATCAGAATCAAGAGCAGGGGCACTGTCACCAACAGACCAGTGTGTCAGTCACACGTGGGAACCTGGGTATCGGTGAGGACTCCTGTGCACACACGAGTCCAAACAGAACATGGACTGTATCAGGGGAGGCGACCCTCATCCCTAGGAGGACCCTTGCCTGTGTGCTGGGGAGGCCCTTGGAATCTGCCCGGCGAAAAGAGGACGTCTGAATTATCCCCATCATTCTCACAGCCAGGTGGCTCTGAGGGGTTACCCCAGAAGAAATGCGGGGGGAGGGGGGCACACTTCTAGGCCACGAGTCCTGGAATCTTTAGCAGTGGTGATCCTGCTGGGAGGGACCCACATCCCACTGGAGAAAGGCCCAACCCTGCTGGGGTGCAACAACAGGATTCCTGAGCCAGGCCTCTGCCAGCCGGACACAGGCCTCGTCTGCGCTCAAGCAGCCCAAGTACTGGGGGTACCTGAGAAACATGGTCAGGAGTGTGAGTGGATCACTGCCTCCCTGCACAGCCTCGAGTGACCACTGGCACACTGCTGCGTCTGGGTGGGTCCTCATGACTCAATCTTAGAACACAAAGTGTCTGTCATTATGGAATGATCCACAAATATTTGCTCAAAGCCTACAGGGTGAAGTCCACGCTTCTTAAAAAGCCACTCAAAGGCCTCCATAGCATGAGTCCTGCCTGCTTTGCCCCCCTCCCCCGCCCCCATCTCTTAATTCATCAGCTTCAAACTGTAGCAACACAGATCCAGTTGTGATTCCTGCCTGCGCACTTTCTCTGCCCCAACCTCCTTCCCCGCAGGAGACTTAGCATCCCCTCTCGTGGAGGTGGAATGTCCCCCCATCCCCAGCAGGGTGCCCAAGTTTAGTTACTCCTGCGCTGGGTCCCATGTGTCCATCCCATCTGTCACCAATACAACACTGTTCTAATGATTATCTGCGCCGGGGCTGCCTTAGGCGGTGAGCAACTCTCTGAGGGCCGGGTCTGTTGTCTTCCTCTCTGCGGTTTTCAGCAGCGCTCTGCACAGAGCCTAAAACAAAGCAGGCATTCTGGAAGAATGTCATAAGACGTGTGTGATGCCAACTGCATTCTATCTCTGTCTCCCAACTGCTGGCCCCTGGACCATATGGTCTTAGGGCCGTGACAGCTTTCTTTTTATAAACAAGGAAAATGATCCTGCCCCTAAAACATACACTGAGGTTATGCAGGAGGTAAAGGGAAAGGAAGGAAAATAATATTTTTCATCACAAGCCTGTAGTCTAACTGAACTCTCCAATTCAATAAACCCATGTCTCAAAAACACCCCCATGTAACTAGAGATCATCAAGAGACACCTTAAAACATTGTATGTAAATGTCTGATATTTTAAAACAAAGGGAAACCAACAAAATATTTTTTTAAAGATTTTAATTTATTTGACAGACTGAGAGTGTGAGTGCATGAATGTGAGGAGGGGAGAGGGGGAGAGGGAGAGTCCCCAGCAGACTCTTCACCAAGCATGGAGCCCACTGGGGTGCTTGATCTCATCACCCTGAGAGCATGACCTGAGCCAAAGTCAAGAGTCAGACATTTAACAAACTGAGCCACCCCGGGGCCCCCAAAATAATTTTTTTTAAATGTTCTTCTGTCAAAACAAATCCTGAGGTAACTTGAAACACATGCTGTAACGGGATAAGAACAAAGTGAGACAGCTTTGGCGGAGAGGAAATGAATGTGCCAAATGCACAGGAAGCTGTATTTTATTATGGACATTTTAAAAAACATAGAAAAACAGTTGGAACAGCCATACAACCATCACTCGGCTTCAACAAGTATCAACTCCCGGCCAGTCCTGAAGACTCGGCTTCTAGAAAACCATGTCTGCGACTTGACTGGCTCATTGATAACGGGATTCAAGAGCAGGAAAGAGGGCCTCTGTCTTCACCTGAAGCAATCTTTTTTGTCGGGATCAAGCACTTGTGTTTCCTTTTTCTTCTAAGATTTTATTTGAAAAGAGAGAGAGAGAGAGAGAATGAGGGGAGAGGCAGGGGGAGAGGGAGAAGCAGACTCCCCGCTGAGCAGGGAGACCAATGCGGGGCTCCATCCTAGGAGGCTGCGATCATGACCCAAACCAAAGTCAGACACTTAGCCAACTGAGCCACCCAGATGCCTTCAACCATTTGTTTTTTTTAAGTCAGCATGTCTGTGCTGCTCAGTGTATTCTAAGGACTTCTGCTGTTTGAGGTGGAAAAGATGGGGCACCCCCCATGGTGGTTATCTGGGACCCAATGGTGTTTGCCTTCCTTGGGCTGTGGATGTTCGGAATCCCATTCCTCTGCCCTTTTGACCCCAGGTGTGGCCGCATGACTTACTCGGGCCAGTGGGATGAGTGGGGTGATACGTGTCATGCAGGCACAGGCTTTAAAAGCCAACTCAAAGCATGTTGGGTTCTCTCTCCTTGACTCTAAGATCATGGAGATGTGAGCTGAGCTGACGCCTCTCCCAGCCTGGCTGCCTGAGAAATTACAGAGCAGAAACCGTGTGCTGACCCAGTGAGGCCGAACCCAACTGTGTATGACTCACTGAGACGAGGGACTGTTTGTTACCGTGGCATAACCCTCACTATCCTGACTGATAAACCCCTTCCCACATACACGCAATCACAGTGAACCACAACCACCCATTCCAAATGAATGAGGCTGCTTGCTATTTCTATCTCATTTGTGTGACTTGATTTGATTTGAAAAAAGACATAGGAAAAGAAACATAACCAAGAGCTGAGGCCGTGACTAGTAAACAGGGAATGGGTCGGTCACCGGATACTGTCGGTGTCAATCCATGCAAACACATATGTCTGAGACAGGGAGGGACTCACTGCCACTGAGGTACCTAGAGATAAAGGAAGCTGTCGGAGCTGAAAATTCAGCAAAAACAAAAGATATAAACAGATAGTACTTAGAAAAATGAGAAGGTGCTTGTCCTTCCTGGTAAGAAAAATGTAGATTAGGACTACAAGACAATACCATTCTTTTCACCCACCAGACTGTCAAGTTAGATCAAAGCACACAAGTTCAGGAGCAGAGCAGAGCCACCCAGAGATGGGGAATCAAGTTAAGTTCCTCACCTAGAGTCAGGATGTGGCCAGACTTTGCCAGCCAGCTCCTTAGAGCAGTTAGGAGAGCCAACCCTTCTGCATCATTTTCATCACTAATCACGGGCCTGAAATCGTGCCTAGGTCACAGCATTTGTGCTAACCCACTTTGCACAGAGCCTGGCACTTAACAGGTGCTTCTACACGGAGGCTAGGCTAAAAAAACAATACTGAATTATTATAATGCTGGTTTAATATGGGAAGTTTGGGGTTGAGGGCCTGGCATGCCAGTTCCACCATCTGCTTGTTGGGCAAACTCTTTAAACTTTCTGGCTATGGTTTCATCTAGAAAAATGGAGATCATGGCACCTCACAAAGTTGCACACATCAAATGAGACACCCCATGCAAAGAGGACAGCACAATGTCTGGCACAGTGTCATTATTATGATGACAAATTGAAAATGAAGCACAAGGGACCCCTGGGTGGCTCAGTGGTTGACCCTGCTTCTCCCTCTCCCTCCCTTCTGCTCATGTGAACGTCCACTCTCTCTTTCTCAAAAATAAATAAAGAAAAATCTTCTAAAAAATAAACAAACCTTCTGGGTGAGTAGTAATAAGTAGCATCTCACAAACATGCCAGAAGGGGAACATAAGCCAACTCTTGGTGCCATTAAGGAAACAGTGGTCTGCTCCCTCATCACCCCCCTCCCCTGCGTGCAGAGACTCCGGGGTGGGGCTAGTGAAGGAAGAGCCAGTTGCCTCTGGTCAGTGGTAAAGGCCACCAGGAAGGTCCCCACGCTGGTTCCCCTAAATTCTCCCTCTGTAAGACTTTATCTTTAGTCTCGCTGGGGGTTAATGCATGGCTGTGACCATCTCCATGTTTTCAGGGTAGACTTAAAAGGGAAGGAGTCCTCCAGTGATGCATTCCCCCACTTTGACTGCTGAAGACTCAGAGCTCAGGGCGGTGGTCCAGCCATGGGGGATTTCTTGAGTCGGCCACCTCTGACTTGGGAGCTCTGCTACCTGGGAGCTGGCAACTCAGGCACCCCCGCACTAAGGAAGTGCTTGGCTCATGTGGCCAGCCCACTTTTAGGATCTGAAAAACACTTCTCAGGAGGAAATTGGAGGCCTTCTGTGCCATCCTCTCTCAGAGTAAGCCAGATGCCCATGGCTGTCACTGCTTTTTGAAAAAGAAAATGTTCTATTTAGAAGAACCTGGGCCTAGGAGGTTTCAAAACTGAGTGCTGTGCACTGCTGGTGGGAATGTAAACTGGTGCCATTTCCGGGCAAACAGTAGGGTGGCTCCTCAAAAGATCAGGGGCGCCTGGCCGGCTCAGTTGATAGAGCATGGGGCTGTTGATCATGGGGTCGTTAAGTTTAAGCCTCACATTGGGTGGAGAGTTTACTTAAAAAAAAAAAATCTTAAAAAAAAAGATTAAATGTTTGACCTGTTTACCAAATTACTATATGATCCAGCAATTCCACTTCTGAGCACATGTGCAGAGGAACTGAGAGCAAGGATTCAAAGAGGTATCTGCACACCTCTGTTCATTGCAGCCCTATTCACAATAGCCAAAACGTGAAAACAACCCAGATGTCAATGAATGCATCAATAAAATGTGGTCTACACAGTAGACCAGTACTCAGCCTTAGCAAGGAAGGAAATCCTGAGGCACGCTACATGGATGAACCCCAAAGACTGCACTCAGTGCAATGAGCCAGATGCAAAAGGATGAACACTGACTCCACTTCCATGAGGTCCGTAGTGTTGTCAAAGTGACAGACACGGGGAAATGGAACGGTGGGGGTTGGGGGCCTGGGAGGCGGGGGTGGGGAAAGGGCAGCCCATGTCTCATAGAAACGGTCTCAGTTTTGGATGGTGGTGCTGGTTGTACAAGGTAAACACGCTGAATACCACTGAACAGTACACTCGTAAACAGTTAAAATGGTAAATTTTATATATATTTGATCACCCAAAAAGACAAAAGAAGCCAATGCTGTTTCATCCAACTGCTCCTGCAGCTGAGCTGCCAAGAACCATGAACTCCCGAGTGACGTCTATATGTTGAACAAACTGAAAACTCTTTCCTCACCAGAGAACAAAGGGACTCCTTTTAATAAATCCTGAAGGGACCCAGGGACTCGGTCCAACCTCTCTTGAGTGTGAGGCTTTTTTCCCCCTTTTCTTTTAGAGAGAGAGAGAGAGAGAGTGCACACACACTCATAAGCGAGCAGGGGTGGTGGGGAGGGGGAATCCCAAATAGATTCCCCAACCAGTGTGGGGCCTGACATGCAGCTTGATCTCACCACCGTGAGATCATGACCTGAGCCGAAACCAAGAGTCAGAAGCTTAAACCACTGAGCCACCCAGGTGCCTCTGAGTGTGAGTTTTTAACCCTTAATTAAATTGCCAGCTGAACTGAGTCCACCTTCTAGCACTTCAAAACTCCGGATTTCCTCCTGGGTATTTGAGAGCTGCTGAGACTGGAACCCTGGTGTGGGTTAGGGAAGGCCAGCCTCTATCCAGGCACTGTGCTTCTCCAGCAGGGAAAGCCCAGTGAGGATTTCCAGGGAACTTTCATTATTTGGGTTGTGTTTTTCAGGACACTAAAACCCAAGTAAGCTTAATAGATGCACAGAGAGATATATACAAACACAGTCTATGAAATATATATATATACAACACACATGATAAACACTGAATAAAAATGATGAGAAACATTTGTTAAAAAACAAAGATGAGAAATGTTCTTCAGCTATAGACTAAATAACTCAAGGAAACTCGTGAATCTGGAAGGAAAAAATGGCCATGTTTTCAAAATCACTTTGAAAAGTGCTAAACAGAAAGGAAGAGCTACGATTAAACCAGAAATAAACCTCCCTTCCTTGTTTTCCTTAAAAGCTACACTATTTTGAAAAACATTCCTTGAGCTACAATCAAGATGTAATATTTTGGACCTCATTGTATGCATCAGCTCAGCAGGCTGACCTTAAAATAAAATAATGAAAAATTTACAAAACGTAAGTTTGAAAAAGAAAGGTTTGAGCCACAGCCACACTTCATTAATGGAGACTAGGAAGTGTCTCACTTTGCTCCACCCAAGACAATGTCTGCACTGCACTTTATTTTATTCTGGCATCACGCTATCTGGCAGCCTGATGTTCTCTAGCACTCTCAGCACAATTCAGAAGGGTTTTCTGTAAGAAACAGGATTAAAGATTCCAAAAGGGCAGACCATGGACTCAAAAGGTAATTTAGTACACTTAAAAAATGGTGAAGGTAAATTGTATGTTAAGTGTGTTTTATCACAATTAAAAAAAAATGTTAAGGGTGATTTAACAATATGGATAGGGGGTAACTTATATTCGGTTTTAAAAAGTTCCTAAGGGAGATCACCCAAACCTGCTCTTCACCATGATAACACTGACCTCAGGATGCCAGGTGCTCATCTACAGAGAAACACAAGCAAGCCAATTTAAAAGCAGGTCTCGCATGGAGCAAATGGTAAAATACCAGCAGGTCCTCTTCCTGGAAGTTGGTCATCGTTAAAAGGATGCTCGTTTCACGCCGCAAAAACGAAGCTGTGCAGCGAGTGAGGCTGGCCAAGTGGCACAAGCTTGAATAGTCATTAAATACTTGCCAAGGTACACCAACGGTGCCCTTCAGACAGAAGGAAAACAGGACAGACACTGAGTAAGAACAAATTGGCCAGAGCGTCCCACACTAAAGTAGGCCACGTATGGAAGGTGGAGATGGCAAAGAGTATCATGCCTTGGCTGAAATGGCAGTGACTCGGCCACAGTGCCAGCTTGGGAGCAGGGCGGGGGAGGATGGCAAGAGACAAGAGGAGAAATGATTGGTCCCTAACAGCCACGACAGGGAGCTGGGGTTTCAGAGAACCAACAAAGTCAGCTGTTGTTTGACTGGGGGAGTGACACCGGCACAACCCCTCTGTAAATGAAGAGCTTCCTTCTTAGAAAGGTCACGGATTGAAACACGACTGCGCTGCACTGACGCATCAGCTGACCGCCTGGGGCCAACCTGCAGAGCGGTGACCCCGAGTGAGTCGTCAACTCTTGGCTTGCGACACCCACACCCCACGACCTCAGCTCGCAAGACAGCGGGCTCCTAGCAGGCCACAGCAGCAATCTCTGCTGAACTCCCCTCCACTGGCGGTAGAGACGCGTTGGAACACACTGCTTCCTTTTTAAAACGTCGTAGGATTATTTTTATTCCCTTTGCATCAGTTTTATCTTACTGCTGCAGCTAATATTAACTTAAGCTTTCTGAGCAAATACCACGCTGCCCGCGAGGAGCACAACCAGAGGCTGAGCACACATGCTAGGGGAGGCTTTACGAAGCGCGGCCCGATGGCCAAGGCAGTGGCTACCCCAGGCCCGGCCAGGAAGGCGCACAGCAGGCAGGTCGACCTGCAGCTGCCACTGACCACGCATCCCCATCCCCGGGAACCATGGCCCGGATACCACAAGGCCTGGGCCCACGCCTCGGCGGGGCAGTCTTGGAAACTCATTTTTCTCAGCTGAGCCTGAGTCGGCTCTGCCGTGGAGGGGAGGCTTTGCTGGTCTAACTCATGAGAAAGTGAGGCCAGGGCAGGGGACATGTGACGCAGAGCCCAGGCTCGGAGCCAGCTGACCTGGGGCCCGGTCGGAGCACCACCCTTCCTTAGCGGCCCAGCCTGGCACAAGGTCCTGAAGCACAGGGACCTGGTCGTGCAGGCGGGACTCAAAAGGAGCTAAGATGTTCCAGATGTTCCTTGTTCCGACTCCCCCAGGGCAGCAGGCTTAACAAGGAATGCACACATCTGTACACGTGTGACACAAGCACCGGTGCACCCTAGAGTCTCAGCGGAGAGGACGTGGGAACCTCCATACTGCGGCAGAAAACTCTTGATTTAGGCTCAGGTCATGAGCTCAGGGTCGTGAGATCGAGCCCTGTTGTCGGGACCTGTGCTGGGCAGTGCAGTCCACTTCGGATTCTCTCCCTCCCTCTCTCCAAACACAAAAGCCAAACCACAACACAGCAGAGGCATTGCTACCTCCTAGAAGGCAAGCGGCAACACACATGTCCAAATGTTGCTCTTTATTTTTCCACTTGTGAGTTTATTGCAACATCTAGATTGTAGAAACCACTCCCCCTCACCACTAAGAGCAACCTCCCCTGTCTTCCCACAGGGAAACTTGGGATGGCTAGCTGTCAGGCCTTTCACGCTTCCAGACTCGCATCTTATTCTTTTCCCACAGCAGGGCAGGTCCCAAGCCCCCCACCCCCAGCCGTGCGCCTGCACGTGGGCTCTGCAGCTGTGCCGGCTGAGCCGAAGCACGGTACGCTGACCCCTGACCAAGCCTCAAGCAAGCCTGAGCTTCTTCCCTCAGCATCCTCAGCAGTAAAAGGGGTGGCAGGGCACCTCTGGAGGAGGACAGATTTGAAAAACAATGAATGACAAGCTCATAATGGGGGCTCGCTAAAGGGAATCACTCTGTCTTGGGGGCGAGGAGCCAAGGGGATGGAATGATGGACAAGGGTGGCAGGAGGGCAAGGCAGCGGAGGCGGAGAGTGAGCCACATGAAAGGAAGTGAACACGTGGGGCAAACATGCCCGGCAGGACTAAACAATGACACATACGTGATGCAGAGGATACTAAAATACTTAAGAATTTGTAACCGCAAACCAGAAGATCTAATAAAAGCAAGCATATCATTAAGATACTAAGTGACTCGCTCTGAACACAAATCCTTTTCTGCTTTTTAAACTTTTTTTTTTTTAAATCCACATACAAATGATACATTTAACAAACCAACCAAAAGCCTATTATACGGAAACCAACTTGTTAAAGTCAGAGCCAGAAAAGCAGCAAGAGTATCGTGGGGGAAGGGGTCTCATCGCCAATCCCAAACAGGCTTCAGTTCCCAAAAGTTCAACTGGAGGAACTCAATAGTCTCTAAAATTCACACCCAGAAGAACAGAACTGGCACACTCAAAGGAGACTAAATGTTATCTCCTCCCGCACAGAGGTTTCTCAAGATCCCCGGGGCGGCACTTCCCAATCCTCAATGTCAAGCAAAATGGGCTCAGAGTGGCCGAGTGGAGCTTGGACACGTCCTCCCCAGTGCTCTGGTTCTGCCAACCCACAGGGCCTCGGGCACCGCAGGGCGCTGGAGCGGAGATCGTGTGATCTGCATGTGCAGCAAGGAATGTACTTCAGGGACGCCCGGGTGGCTCAGCTGTTGAGCGCCTGCCTTCGGCCCAGGGCGTGATCCTGGAGTCCCGGGATCGAGTCCCTCGTTGGCCTCCCTGCCTGGAGCCTGCTTCTCCCTCTGCCTGTGTCCCTGCCTCTCTCTCCGTCTTTTATGAATAAATAAAATCTTTAAAAGAAAAAAAAAAAGGGAATTGTAACTCAGAGTTGCGGTTGGGATGTGAAGAACATGTCTCTCCAATGCTATGCTGCCTGTTCAATCTTTTTCTTTTTTAAGGTTTTACCTATTTATTTGAGAGAGAGAGAGAGAATGAGAGAGAGCACACCAGCGGGAGAAGGGGCAGAGGGAGAGGGAGAAGCACACTCCCTCCACTGAGCAGGGAGCCCGACTTGGGGCTCGATCCCAGGACCCTGGGACCATGACCTGAGCCGAAGGCAGACGCCCAACCGACTGAGTCACCCAGGCGTCCCCTGCCTGTTCAATCTGATCTGAATCCCACCTGGGGTTCCCCTTCTCTATGCTCTTCTTTTGCTTCCTTGTCCCTGTGATAAGCCATCTGAATAGAAGCAGGTGGCAGTTAAAGAACAAGCTCTCGGTGATGGGAGGAAGGAGGCTGCTAGAAGGCATCCGGGAATTGTGACCGGTGCACCATTCAAGCCCAAGTGGGCTCTCCTCCCCAAAACCCAACAGCTATAAAACTGCCTGGGACACTCAGAACCAAGAGGCTGAACACACGGTGCTGAAGGAACACTACCTCCTCAGACACATAATGGGGCTCGTGCACTGAGGGAGAAGCCAGTGAGGCCAGAGAGACAAAATCCTCTGTAGAGTCTCTGTATGCACCTTCATTCCAGCCAGAACCGTGCTAATGCAGAGGTGAGGGCCCCCATCAGCATGGGACATTCCGCATCTTTTTTTTTTTTTTTTTTTTTTTTTACATTCCGCATCTTTTAAGGACACACAAATGCCTTTACTGTTGAGAAACAAGTGTGCCTGCTTCTGCCCACAGAGGAAACGGGTTCCCATGGGTTTAGGATGGTCGGACGTTGCAGACTCGGTTACCAAACATTGGGCCGTAAAGTGTAGCATATCCAACTCTACAACTCTAAATGAAGAAATGGATCACCTCACAATCAAAAGTCTAGAGCAGTGGTTCTCAAATCGGGACAGTTCTGCCCCTAGGGACACCTGACAATGTCTGGAGGCACCTCTGGCTGTTATAATGGAAGTGGGATGTGCTACTGGCCTCTGGTAGACAGAGGCCAAGGTGTTGATAAACGTCCTACAATGCACAGGACAGCACCCCTGCCCCACCACAGAAGGTCAACAGTGCTGACGCCAAGAAACTGGTCTGGGGGAGCATATTCCTCTATTTGGCCAATCTGAGGGCTCAGTGACATCTTAAAAGGACGCAAACCTTTTCATGCTTACATGCTCCTCATGGTGAGTTGACTTATCCTCAGCTTTTTCCTGCTGTGGCCTCAGATGTCTGCCACACATCAGGCACTAAATTCTCCCACAATTAAGCAGAGGAACAAAAAAAGACCAGCGTTTGTTCCTTTCCTGCCTCTCTGTATTAGAGGAAACCCTTTCCAGAAGCCAGCTGGCCCCATCTCATAGGTCAGAGAAGGTCACATGCCTATGTCTGAGTCAATCCCTGTCAAGGAAAACAGAATTACTAGGGAGAAGTCCTAGAACAATAACGCTTACTGCTGAGGCTGGACGATGGGAGCTACCACCCTGCAGTGCTTCGCCACTTGATCCCTAGACGTAACTGGATTCCTCTGACAAGACGGCAGAGCGTGAAGAGCTGGGTAGACCACCAGTACATGTGTCTCGATCTCAGAAGTTGGTGGTGAGCCTGAATGTGAACCGCTCCTATGCTGTGTTCCTTCCTTGTTCCACACATCTGAATTAGTGTACCTGCCAGCAACTTACTTCTGAGGTGTATCTCGGGCGTTGGGAGAATCAGTTTAAGGACCACGATCACCAAGAACACGGGAATAAAAAGTTAAGACAGAACTGTGTGGCCCTGAGAAAAGCAACCCAACACTTTACGAACTGATCAGGTAATGAACTGGCTTACGTTCTGGCTCCATAAAGATACGAAGTCAGGGAATCCCTGGGTGGCTCAGCGGTTGGGCACCTGCCTTCGGCCCAGGCGTGATCCTGGAGACCTGGGATGGAGTCCCACATTGGGCTCCCTACATGGAGCCTGCTTCTTCCTCTTTCTCTCTCTCTCTCTCATGAATAAATAAATAAAATCTTAAAAAAAAAAAAGTTACCTTTAAAGATACGAAGTCATTGAAGTTAATAAATAAAGACCAAACTGGTGTCTGAGAGACAGCAATCTGCTGGGCCTGTAGGGCTGAGATAACCGTGAAATAGGAGGTACCCCCTCCAAAATCAGTGCATGCCAGGCGGGGGTAGGGATTGCCACGTTCACCCTAATCATGCTCCCTGTTTCTCTTCCTGTAGCTGGGCCACCAGAACAGAATTCTCTGGCTGCTCCACCCAGAGAATATTTTTCTGCCTTAAAGAGATGCATGGAGGTAATGTGTGCCGTTAAGTTCTGTGCGTGCTCCTATATGCTCTTCCCCCTTCTCGTGGAACAGAATGACAGCGAACAGAGCAATTCTGGAAGCCATGTGTTAAAGATGGCAGAGTCCCAGGCTTGAGTCTCTAGAATAACCATGTGGAAGAGACCGGCCCAGTCTGGAACACCATGCTGAACTGATAAAGGAGCGAGAAACTTCTATCTTATTGGTGGTCCTTAGGTTTTGGAGGGCTTTGTTACAGCAGCTGACATCGTTATCACTAATACACCACCAGTGTCAACATTGTTGGTGTTCCAGCAAAATGCTGGAATGGCAAAATGCCAGGGAAAACCCACCAATTTAGTATCGATTGATGATATGTATGCTTAATTAGTTGCAAAACTCAAAACAACTGGCTCAAAAAAAACCTTAGAAATAAATTCACTAAGATGGCTAGTTTCCAAACTCTGTAAGTTAATTGCTTTGTACACCCACAGCCGGTTAAAACCATATAGTGGGAGATAATCCCATTCACAACAGCAAAATACATGTACAGGCAATCTACTGTATTTAGGACACAGGGAAGACTTGTGTAAAAAAAATGATTAAGTTCCTAGGGACAAAAGTGAACATTTTTTCAACGGAGAGAATGACCACGACTCCCTGTGGGAAGGCCAATTACATCACCACGTCACTTCTTCCCCAAACATTCTATAATTGTTACCTAATACCAGTCAAACCCCCCAAAGATTTCACTTTACAAATGATTCTAAAGTTCATCTGGAGGAAAACCACCTGGCAACGGTAGAAAAATTCTGCAAGAGAAGAGGGTTAGGTTGGTGTAGAGAACCCAGTCCTGCCAGATGGACCTGCTCTAAAGCACTACAGTATAAGGCTCTGGTACCAATGCAGACAGATGAGCAGGACGCAGACTCGTGTGTCCAAAGGTTTAGCTCTATGCCCACCAACACAGCCAGTCTACCTCTGACGAGGGATGGATGTTGGCAAAAACAGCCAAGTGCAAAAAGATGTTCATGAGAGCTTCATTCAGAACCAGGAAAAACTGAAAACAAACCAGGCCAGCCATGAGGGCTTCTAGACCTCGCCCCTTCCATACAATCCCCTTTTTTATTCTCCCCACCAAATCCAAGACTACAGCTGTATATAACTGTTCAGTTAGCCTTTTTTTGTCCCTATTTTATGAGCCTTTGTCACACTGGTAACTACAAGGATACCTCATTCGGATGGTGGCATATGTCATCATACTGTTACAGCATGACTTATCCTACTGCCACTCCCCTACTGAGGGGGGTCACGTTCACTTTTTGTCTATTCTATACAACATGAAATAGTGTAAATTTGGGGTGCCTGGGTGGCTCAGTGGGTTAAGTGTCTGCCTTCAGCTCAGGTCATGATCTCAGGGTCCTGGGACAGAGCCCCAGGATGCTCAGCAGGGAGTCTGCTTCTCCCTCTCCCTCCTCCTGCTCGTGTTCTCCCACTCACTCTCTCAAATAAAATCCTTTAAAACAATAGTGTAGTTTCTTACAGTTATCCTTGTATTGTATTTCTGTAAGAGTAACACAAGTTTATAGTGATCATGTATTGAGGCTCTAACCAGGAGTCATTTAAATGGGAAATGTAATTTAAAAAAAAATAAAAATAAAATAAAATAAATGGGAAATGTAAAAGCCACAAGGAGCTACTAGTACAGTCCTACTAAAATGGCTAAAATAAAGACTGCCCATACCAAGTGTTGAAAAGAATACGGAATAACTACAGTCCCCGTACAATACTGGAAGGTATGAAATTGTGATACACCACTTTGGAAAAAGATTTGCCAGTTTTTTAAAAAAGTGATATGTATATCTACTGGAAGCAACCCAAAATGTCCATGAATAGGAAAATAGACAAGTGAATGGTATACATCCACGGCATCCTACTCAGCAGTAAAGAGGAATGAACTATCAATCTACACGACAACCTGGGTGACTCTCCAAACAGTTGTGCTGAGTGAAAGATGCCAGACCAGGAAATAAAATATATATACCATATGATTCTGTTTATATAAAATTTTAGAAAGTGCAAACTTGTCTCTAGTGATAGAAAGTAGATCAGCGGCTGACTGGAGCTGGGGGCAGGGAGACAGGGTGCAGAGGAGGGACCACAGAGGGCGTACAAGGAAACTTCCAGGGCTAACAGATACATGCCCATGTCATGGTTTCACATGGATGCACACAGGTCAAAACTCATCAAATCATACACTTTAAGTATACGTAGTTTTTTGCATGTCAGTAAAGCTATATACATTTTTTTAAAAAAGGAAAAAGGAAAAGGCCATTTAAAAAAAGGTAAATAAATGGGAATGCGTGTATTTGGCTCACATACAAGCTTGAAATAGGCGTCCATGTACAATCAGCTGTCTTTTTTGAAAAACAAACAAGTGTAACTTAATTCCTTCTGTATTAGTTTGCTTGAGCTGCTGTAACAAAACATCACAGACCAGGTGGCTCAAAAAACAGAAATTGATTTCTTACAGCTAGAAGAAAGGCTAGAAGTCCAACACCAATGAGCCAGCTAACCTGGTTCTCCTCCAGGTGGTGGAGGGTCACCTTCTCACTGTGTGCTCACAAGGGGGGGGGGGGGGGAGATATCTCTTGCTCTCTCCCTTTTTTTTTTTTTTTTAAAGATTTTATTTATTTATTCATGAGACACACAGAGAGAGAGAGAGAGGGAGGCAGAGACACAGGCAGAGGGAGAAGCAGGCTCCATGCAGGGAGCCCGACATGGGACTCGATCCCAGGTCACCAGGGTCACACCCTGGGCTGAAGGTGGTGCTAAACCACTGAGCCACCCGGGCTGCCCTCTCTCCCTCTTTTTATAAGGCCACCAACCTATTGGATTAAGGCCCCATCCTAATGAATGACCTCATCTAATCTTAATTACTTCCTGAAGATGTATCTCCAGGTATAGTCATGATAAGGGTTAGGCCTCCAACATACAAGTTTGGTGGAGATGGAGGAGACATAATTCAGTCCACAGCACCTTCCTTACCATGGCCTATCATGAAATCTCTTTTCTTTTTTTTTTTTTCTTTTTTAAGATTTATGTAGTTGACAGGAAGAGAGAGACTGAGCACACAAGCAGGGGGAATAGCAGTGGGAGAGGAAGCGGCAGGCTTTCCACTGAGCAAGGAGCCTGATGCAGGGGTTGATCCCAGGACCTTGGGATCATGCCTTGAGCCGAAGGCAGTCGCTTAACCAGCTGAGCCACCTAGGTGCCCTGCCATGAAATTTTTAGTTTTGTAACTTTCTTGACAGGATTTATACAATGTAAGCAGGTGGCAAGCTCTTTCCCTTATCCATAAACTCAATTAGGCCAGACAAGCTATTTCGTCCCCCCAGATGACCTTTTGTCATTAGATTACCAGAGGAACAACTCACCTGCCCACACCTGGACTACTTCCACCCCTCCAAGAGGTCTCAAAGAACTGCAAAAACATCCTCTGTTTGCATGCAAAATACATACACTGCTCTAGCTATAAATTATCGAGAATATATCAGCCCTCTGATGTCAGCAGAGAAATGTTCTTTCCAAAAGGATCGTGTCAGCCTTCTGTGGACATGTGTTTGAGCGGCTCACAGTGAGGCAGCTCCCACAAGCCCAAATCAGTGACACTCTTGCTGATTCTCCGCAACTTCCGGAGAGCGTGGGATAGGGTAAGAAGCAAGAATGCCATCAGAGCCCCAGTGCATCAGCTACCAAGAGGAGGAGGTTGGCACAGGACAGGACTTGGCAGCCTCTGGCACACAGGACATTGGGAGCTCTACCTGACATTCTATCAGCTACGCCTTCTACTTTCTGGTACCAAGAATATCAGCACACTGCCAGAAGCAGATGGGCCTTGTGCTTACCACTGTCCTGCAAAGAAACAGCTCTATTTTGCTGACAATGTGAAGAATCAGTAATTGCAAAAAACAACCTTCCCATTTGGCCTCTTTCCAGAGGCATTCAGGCCACATCTTTCCAATATGGCCCCGGCACCACACTTACCGGACAACTTCTACCCTCAGGGTCACTGCCAGAGGTGGCAGCAAAGGATTACTGGAAAGTGGCCTCAAACAGCTGCCCCAAACTGAGGTACCACACTCTGACAGAACGGCCCCTCACAGTGAGGTGACAAGAAGGAACCAGGCATCACATAGCTCAGAGCCGCAATTCATAAACAGTGAGAGGGGCTCGGGTCCTGCCCCAGGTCACCGGCTAGAGGGAGTCTGGTCCAGGGGGATCAGGAGAGGTGGCTTAAACAGCATCTCACTGGAAGGAGGAAGAGGATGGGGAGGAGGACATGAGGAGACATGTGGGAAAGGCCAACTGGAAGGACAATACCCCTCACCCCTCAAAGACACCCTACAACAAAGCTCCTATGAGAAAATGGTGCAGAGCTTGTGAGGTGAAGTCAGATGGGACACAAATCATCGGTGTTACAGTCTGAAGGTTTATGTCCTACAGTGAGATGGCATTGGGGGTGGTGGTGATTAAGTCCTGAGGGTGGACCCCTCATGATTGGGATTAGTGCCCTTATAAAAGGGACCTCCCAGAGCTCCCTGGCCCCTTCCACCATGTGAGGACACGATGGAAGACGGCCACCTGTGAATCAAGGAGCAGCCTGCACCAGCCCCTGAATCTGCCGGTGCCCTGTCCTTGACTCGCAGCCTCCAGAACTGTGAGAGAGGAAGGCCTGCTATCCAGCCAGAAGCCCAGTCTGGGGTATTTTGTTGTGGCAGTTCACACAGACTGAGACAGTCAGGAAGGTGGCCCTGAGTGACTCGGAACATCTTGGCGCACATCAAACCACTGCACATGCAAGAAGCGAAGGTCTTCACGATGTTGTGGGGCAGTAAAAATAAGTTTAAAAAAGTAACACCCTACTGTTCCATAAGGGGTATGATGGAAAACCATCTGGGATTCCATCAGAAATGAGCTTTTTGGAAAAACTGGTACATGGAGAGACAATCTGTACTTCACTGTCAGATCCTGTTATGGGCTAAATTGCATCCCCCAAAATTCCTATGTTGAAACCCTAACCCCTAGTAGCTCACAATGTGATTGTGTTTGGAGACAGAGCCTTGGGAAAGGCAGTTAAGGTAAAATATCACTGTCTAGGTGATGTCCAGTAGGACTGATGTCCTTGTGAGAGATTAGGACACAGGCACACACGGTGGAGAGACAACGAGGGAAACAGGGAGAAGGTGGCCGCCTACAAACCAAGGAGAGAGGCCTCAGAAGAAACCAAAACTACCGACACCTTGATCCTGGACTTCTAACCTCTGGAACTGTGCAGAAGTTCATTTCCATTAAGTCGCCCAGTCCGTGGGATTTTGCTATGACAGCATTAGCTGATTGATACAGACCTCAGTCTAAAGAGGCTTTGTCTGAACTCCTACTGCCTCATGGAGAAAAGTGTTGATTCAGGCGAGGGTAAGAATCGGGATCCAGCTCAGACTCCTCGAGTTTCGGGGCAGAAGGGGTCCCACAGCTGATCAGTTCCGCGCAGACCAGAACAGTTCAGGTTCTTCCTGGAGCAACACAGAGCTAACCCTGCAATGCCACCAGGAGGCCCTGCTTTAACCAGGAGGTGCTCAGGCTTGAGAAGCTAAAACTAACAATACCCCGCACCTCTCATTTCTATTGCTATTCACATCACCTGCTTTCTGGCCATTTTGTGAAACAGAAGAGTGCTGGAAAAAGGCAGTGGAAAAAAAGGTGCTTCATTTAGGACCAGCATGATTTTTTTTTTTAAAAGGAGTTTCAAAGATAAGGTCTTTAAATGCACAGAGTTTATTAGTTCCTACGATCCTTTGTTTCCATACTCAAAGTTGTAACCTAGGCTTGGCAAGTGGTTGGAGTCGTCAGGGCTCAGTATGTACTTGTTAATTAAAATTTCTCTAAAAATAACTAGCGAAAGATGATGGCTTGAGGTCTCCGAAAAACAATTAGGCAAAAATTACCCTATTCATGTTGCTGTACCTGAAAGCCATGAAAGGTCAACTTTTCTCCCATACATAAAATTCTAAAACTGATACTGGAAGTTCAGAAACTCATACCATTATAACTTTCAGAGATGCTCTGAAAACCAAGACCTCTTAGGGCTCGGTTCTCTCATTTGCCAAGAGTGGAGTTAAATGAGCCTTCTGTTCTGCCTATGTTTATGTTTTACAACCAGCAGTCGCCCACCTTAATTAGAAAGCATCTTGACCTGTCCTTACTATTAACCTACACTAGTGTTTCTATTTGCATTATAAAGATCTTTAACTAATTGCTCACTAACTTACTCACTGAATTTCTGTGTACGAGTCCAAGAAATCTGATCATCGCCAAGGCCTTAAATTCTTTATTCACATCAGGTTCCCTGAATGCAGAAGTTGTGAGTCTCCTAGAAATAACTGTGGACACTGACTGGGGCTTGCTCCATCTAGCACCTTCTCAAATGCTCTGCTCCAGTAACTCTAATCGGGCTGCAAAAGGTGCCCGCCGCCACCCCAGCAGGCTCTCAGGCTCAGCCCACACATCAGCCAGGGGGATGCTTCCAGCAGGTAAGGCAGCGGTCACCCTGCTCAATGGCTTCTCCTCCCTTGCATTAAAAGACCCTGTGATCTGCCCCAGCTAGCTCTCCTCCCTCATCTGCTATCACCTCTCCACCCCAGCCACACCCACCCCCTGCTGTACCTTGGACCCAGGCCCATGCCCCAGATGGTCTCCCCGCCAGCTCACTCACTGCATCCGGGCCTCTCTGCTCCAATCTCAAATGTCACATTATCAGAGCCATCTCGGTCTGAACTAACACCCCACCCTCCTTCCTTGCTACCCTACTTGCCTTGCCTGCTTTGTTTTTTCCTTCCCATTCAGCATCTGATGCCACATATTTACTCATTGTCTTCTGCCAACAAAGCCTTATGAGCACTGTGTTCAAGGCTGTATCCTCTGCACCAAGGTCTTCCATATATCTTGGTCCTACCACTGTATCAGGTTGCCAGGACTGCTGTAACATGGCACCGCACACTGGACAACTCAAACAACAGAGACGGGCTGTCTCTCAATTCTGGAGGCCAGACGTCCAAGATCAAGGTGTCAGCAGGGCGGTTCCTTCTGAGGGCTGCGAGGGAGACTGCTCCAGACTGCCCTTCCTGCTTCTGGCGGCTGGCTGGCAATCCCTCCGGTTCCTTGCCTTATAATTACATCAGCCAGATCTCTGCCTGCATTGTCACATGGCCTCGCCCCTCTCTGCATGTGTGTCTGTGCCCAGATTGCCCCATTTCTTAAAGACTCCAGTGTGGACCAGGGTCCATCACATCCTAACAACTTCACTTTAACTCAATTAGCTCGGTAAAGACCCGATCTGTTGGGATGCCCGGATGGCTCAGTGGTTGAGCATCTGCCTTCGGCTCAGGGTGTGATCCCAAGGTCCCTGCATCAAGGTCCCCGCAGGAAGCCTTCTTCTCCCTCTGCCTCTCTGTGTCTCTCATGAATAAATGGATAAAAATTTAAAAAAAAATTTTTGAAAAAAGACTGATCTCTAAATAAGGCCACACTCTGAGATACTGGGAGTTAGGACATCAACATATCTTTTCTGGAGGACACATTTTTAACCCATAACAACCACTGAGCAGCCATGCGACATGGGGAAAATTAGTTACACTTCATTAATAAAATGAATCTTAACTCACTGCACCTGCTTCATTTGGATACTGAAGATGGTGCCCCTGACAGCAAAAATGTGTATCTCTGCCCCCTTGTGTGAGCCGCACAGATAGGGACATGGAAAAAGCTCAAGAGCATGGGCTTGGAAGCCAGGCAGCCAGGGTTTGAGCTTTCTTCTCTCTGCATTTGCTGGTTCTCATCCTGCAGAAGTTGCTGAGACCAATCTCCAGATATGGTAAATTAGAAGATACTGCACGTCAAGTCCTTAGAACATAGCACGCTCTCTAGGAATGTCTGCTGTCACAAGCAGGGCTGAGGCAAGGATGGACAGTGTCACCTCAACCCACTGATGTCTTGCAAGTTCATTCATCACTTAATCATACACAGCAGAACAGGAAGCTGGAGCACAGAAAACACAGTAGTGCCACTACACAGAATTGGATACCAACTGTCACAGAAAATTGTTTTAAACTTTTATTCAGTATCACTCATATCCAACTGCCTATGGACATCGTATGGGGACATCTACCAGACACCTCAAAGTAGCCCGTCCCAAAGTGAACCCCTGTTCTCCCTGCCCACCCCATGGAGCAGGGTCCTCCTACTTGACTCTTTTTCTCTTGTATCCCAAATCTAATCCCTCAGCAAATTCTGTTATACCTCTGAAATATATTCAAAATTCAAACCCTTCTCTGTTGGCCCACCTATGTTACAGCAACAGCTCCTAAATGGCCTCCCTGTTTCTGCCTTGCCTGACCCCCACCCATTTTCTACCCTCTAGAGAGTAGCTGAAACCTGGTCTAGCATGCTAAGCCAGGCAATGCTACTGGCTCAGCTGTCCTCAGGGCAAGCACTGCCACTAACTGCCCACCCCCTCCCAGCCCTCAATTCAGTGGCCACTGTCAGATTCCAGTTTAAAGGACCTACAAGACTGGATACCCTCCCCCCACCTTCCCTCTATGGCCTTGCATCCTATACTCTCCCCATCCCTCTCTTGCTTTGTGACCTCACTGGCCTCAGACAAACCAAAGCCTCTGTACTTGGTCAAAGGGTGCCTTCTCAGCAAGGCCTTCGTTAAACACCTCACTTAATATCACAATGCCTCCCCAACACTCACTGTCCCCTTCTTTACTGTTCCTGCACATCCCTTTCTACCGTCCTGAGTATTTTGTTTACCGTCCAGCTTTCCCCTCGGCCCCACATGGGGAGAATCGTGTTGGTTTTGCTCTCCGCTGTGCCCTGATACCTAGGACAGTACCAGCACATTGCAGGGACTCACACAGCTACTGAGTGCATGAATAGTCAGTGCTTTTACAACTCCTCCAAGAAGGGTTGATCTGTACCTGATGATCTGCATTTTAAAAGGTGGGTTAAAACGATTAAACATTTTTGGAAGTTTTTCAGGCATATTGAAACAAGACTTGTCTAACAGAATACCTCATGGCTTGAGAACTGCACTGACCAAGTTGATTATTTCAGCTAGCTCAAAATGTGTATGTTCCTAAATAAATGGAAGACATCTAGTGTTCATGGACTTGGAAGACTTCATATTGTTCCCATAGCAACACTCCTCAAAGTGATCTACAGAGTCAATGCAATCTCTGTCAAAATCCCATTTGGCTTGTTGGCAGAAATTGACAAGCTGATCCTAAAATGCATATGGAATTTCAAGGGATCCAAAATAGCCAGAATAATCCTGAGAACAACAACAAAGTCATGTCTCTGTTTCAAAACTTACTACAAAACTACAATCACCAAAATGTGTAGTGCTGGCCTAAGGACAGACAGGTCAATGGAAAAGAAATGGAAGTCCAGAAATAAAGCCATCTATTTATGGCCAACTGACTTTCAACAAGGGTTCCAAGGCCCTTGGAAAGAACGCTTTCTCCAACAGATGGTGCTGGGCCAACTGGATTTCACACAAAAAAATACATTCAGAGCCTTACTTCACACCATGCATAAATATTAACCCAAAATGGATCGAAGACCTACCTAAATGTAGGAGCTAAAACTATAAAACTCTCAGATGAAAATACAGGGGCAAATCTTCATGATCTTGGGTTCGGTTTCTTAGATAGGACCAAAAGCACAAGCAACAGAAGAAAAAGCAGGTAGCTTGGACTCCATCAAAATTACTTTTGGGGAGCCTGAGTGGCTCAGCTGGTTAAGCATCTTTTGATCTCAGCTCAGGCCTTGATCTCAGGGTTGTGAGTTCAAGCCCCATGTTGGGCTCCACACCCTGCTTAAAATAATGAAAAGCTTTTGCATAAAGTTTTTTGTATAAAGCCATCAAAAAAGGTAAAAAGACAACCTAAGAATGGGGAAAAAGTATTTTCAAACCATATATCCAATGAGAGCCTTGTATCCAGAATGTGCAGAGAACTCTTACAAAACAACAACAAAAAGACAACCCAGCTAAAAAAAAATGGACAAAGTATTTGAACAGAAATTCCTTCAACGAAGATACACAGATGGTCAATAAGCACATGAAAAGATACCTAAATTATTATTCATTAGGGAAATGCAAATCAGAACCACAAGGAGAGAGCACTATGACAGCTATCATCAAAATAAAAAAAAAATCTGAACGTAAGTGTTAATGAGGATATGAAGAAATTAGAACTCTCATACATTGCTGGTGGGCATGTCAAACACTGCCGCCTCTGAAAAAGGAGTTTGATGGTTCCTCAATAAATTAAACAGAATTACCACATGACTCAGTAATGTCACTTCTAGGTCTATACTGCAAAGAAGTGTAGACAGGTGTATACAAATTTGTACACAAATATTCACAGCAGCACTATTCACAATAGCCAAAAGGCAGAAACACAGATGTCCATCAATAGATGACTGGATAAACAAAATGTGGAGTAGCCATCCATATAATGAAGTATTATTCAGCCATAAAAATCGACGAAGCACTGGTACATGCTCCAGCATGGATGAACCTTGAAAACACGCTAAGTGAAAGAAGCTAGACACAAAAGGATATTGTATGTGTACGTCTATATGAAATGTCAGAGGGAGGCATGGGGAGGGTTTCCTTGCGGGGCGGTGAAAACGTTCTGGAACTAGATGGTGGTGATGGTTGCACAAAGGCACAGTACTGTATGCTCTAAAATGGTGAAGTGACACATTATAGGTTTTGAGGATTTTACCTCAACCACAACAAAAAAATAATGAACAGATCCCCTCCCAAAGTAAGTCACTATTTTTAGATACCAGGAGAGTCAAGTACCAAATAAAATACTGAAACATCCAGGAGAACTTGAAGATGCTTACACACCATTTCAGCACTTCTCCCTTTCCGCTAAAAAAGAGACCTACCTTCATGCAAGGCAGTGACTGTTCTCTTCGGCTTGCAAATTCCTGAGCTGGAGCTCTTAGCTGCTGTTTTACTACATCTGTCTATCCCAGGCCGGCCAGCCATGACACTCACATGTGGCAAATACACCTTGTGAGAGACCTCGGAGTGTCCCGGCCACTACCTGTCCTAACTGCTGGTCCCCACCATGCCTGACAGCAGAGAGAGCGAGGGCCGAGAGCTGCTCTCAGGCAGTTGGGGGTGGACTGCTGCCCAGGCCTGGTACCCACCATCAGGCTGCCAGCATTCTTCACTTCCTCCTCACACCCTCCCCACAATCCCTAAGGAGGAAGACAGAGAAATTTTTTTTCTTCATTAGAGGACCTGGTGTGTGTGACCTGGTGGGTGGAGATCTGAAGAGTGGGCGTGCACATCTCTCAAGTCCCATATGGCACTAGGGTTCCAAAGTCAGGGCCCTGGCCATAGAGCAACCAGAACCTGGGGACGCGTCTTCAAGCCCAAATATCTTCCACTCACAGTAAAGCATCAGGCATTACTAGGTTATCCTCCTGGTCAGGACAGGAATGTACAGGGGTCCCATCTACAGAACACAAGGTCAAACCTACATGTGACCAGTTCTGGTCTTCCTACAACAGACCCTTGTCTCCTCGCCCAGACACGCTCACAAGTTCTAGGCAGATTTTAAGATTTATGTCATCCCATGGTCTTCCACGAGTTACCAGCAGTCAAAGGGCCAAAAGAGTAGACCAAAGAAGCAAAATCCATAAAAAGCCTAAGTAGTACATGAAAGATAATTCATCTTTGAGGCACCCGTGTGGCACAGTAGGTTGAGCGTCTGACTTTTGGTTTCAGCTCAGGTCATGATCTCGGGGTCCTGGGATCGAGCCCTGCATCCAGCTCAGCAGGGAATCCGCCTGGGATTCTCTCTCCCTCTGTCTCTGCACCTACCCTCCTTCTCTCTCTCAAATAAATAAAATATATTTTTAAAAGATTTTATTTATTTATTCATGAGAGACACACCGAGAGAGGCAGAGACACAGGCAGAGGGAAAAGCAGGCTCCCTGCAGGGAGCCCGATGTGGGACTTGATCCCAGGACCCCGGGATCACGCCCTGAGCGAAAGGCAGATGCTCAACCATTGAGCCACCCAGGCGCCCAATAAATTAAATCTTTAAAAAAAGAAAGATAATTCATCTTTGAATAACTGATTGGTCAATCTTAAAGTTTATTCAGACACAAATATAGTTGAGAAAAAGCATTCAGCTATTCCATCGACTATATCCATGGAGTAATTTTATGCCCGGGGGTGGGGGGGGGGGGGAAGCTGGAAGGAGGCAAGTACACTGACCAAGTTAACTTAACAGCTGGTAACTTATCAGTGTTTCCTAATTGTTATAATGAGCATGCCGTGTAATAATAAAGAGAATTCCTTGAAATAATAAAAAGATAGCTCATGTCCCCACCTCCATGCTATCTAAACACTCGACACCCCACATACCTTGTTGAGCTTGCCCAGTGAGGATATGAGATCCGCCCATTCACTTGAGGACTCGAAATTTCTTAAAGCCTTTTCGATCACCGAAGAGTAATTCCTGTATCTGTAATCATTCAAGAGTTCCTGTTCTTCTGGATCCATCTTACATTCTTACAGCAGAGAAAGTATCTAAAAGTCAACCAAGAAAGAAAGGAGGGAGTTATTCAAGAACACAGAGCATTCCCAGCCCAGAGCTACAGGGGACACGTGTCCATAACCACCACCACGCACAAATGCACGCAGCGATGCAATTCAAATATTTAGCAAGGCTCCTGGGCCAGGTCGAGTGGTAGATAAAAGATAAACAGTTCCGGTCCTCTTGGATTCTGAGACACACGGACAGAGCAGAGAAGCAAAAAATGTGAGGATTCCTCTTACCCAACAAAGTTAATTTTAGGAGTGAAACTTATAAAGTGGCTAATGAAATATGCTCTCTGGTACTTCTGAATGCAGGTGGCCCTTCCCACTGCAGGGCATTTATAAAAGCTAAGGAAAAACAGGTCAGGCTATTAACCAGAGCAACCTCTTTGGTGATCCAATCCTTTACAACCAGACTATGAGAGGATTGGGAATATTCTAGAAGAAAATCTAATGGGTGGGGGATTTAAAAAATCAGGATGTAAGCATGCACTGTCTGCCATCAGTGCTGCCAGAAATCCACCAGGCGCTTGCTCAGTTACTAAGCTCCAATCACCCAACAATCCCCTCAACCAGCCACTGCCCTGATAGTGTCATGTCTCTCTGTGTAAACCCTGGACATGGGGTGGTGATGCCAGGGCCCAAGCAATCACAATTTTTTTCTTCTTGCCCTTGTATATTCTTTGATCCTTTTATTTTATTCCTGTGGCTAGACGCATTCATTATGTATGAAGCACTGCAGCTATTACAAAGCCTGAGACCAATATGGTCTTATCCTGGCTCCAACAGCAACCAGTTCCTCTTTTTATCTCCAGAGTGACAAAAAGGAAACAAAGAACAATGCGGAATGCTGCACTCATTTGACTTCATGAAAATATTCTTTATTCACATACAACAATGTATGCAGTATGAGTGGATGCTAACGTCGAGCTGTTTTTTTTAAAAAGATTTACCCATTTGAGAGACGCAGAAACAGCGAGAGAGAGCATGAGTGAGGAGAGAGGGAAGCAGACTCCTTGCCGAGCAGGGAGCCCGATGTGGGACTTGAATCCAGGACCCTGAGATCATGACCTGAGCCGAAGGCAGATACTTCACTGACTGAGCCACCCAGGTGCTCCATCAGGTTTTGTTTCATAAACACAAGAATCTGTAGGTCAACCTATCAGTTTATTGAAACAAATTACAACTATGAAAAATATTCCACAGGACATAGAAATGTTCAATGGGTCCCTTGATCTGTCACCAAGTTCCATACTTTGGCATTTTCTCAAAAGCGATGACTTAGGGCTCTGACTTATGCTCCTCTTTTAGTTTTCATCTGACTGAGATCTATTTAAAGCGTGGCTGACACCCACCTAAGAATCCCATGGTATCTGCTGCTTCACTTTCTGGTCATTCTGGGCCCATTCCAATCTTCCCAAGGCCACCACAACGCTCAGGTTTCCATCAGTGGACTTTTTACCTCTCAGAGGACTGTGCAGCAGACCATTCCCTCCTTCTCAAAACAGCCACCCGTCAGCCCACACCCTCCTCTGACCCCACCAGCCCTGTGCTGGTTTCCACCTCTCTGCTGTTCCTTCTCCTCTGCAGGCTAATCCCCCTCGACCCTATTGTCAAATAGTGGCATCTCCTGCCACCAAACCTCAGGTCCTCTTTCTCTCTATCCTTGGTCATCTCTCCATTCCGTAACTGGCAAATGCCATCTTCATGCTAATGACCCATGGATTTATAATGCCTGCCCAAACCTTCCCCACCGAGGTCCTGATTCATGCAAGGATTTCCTCGGCTCATTCACCCAGATGTGGCACAAGTGTCTCAAACTTAGTGCATCCCAAACATCCATCAACAAAATATGGTCTCACTGTACAAAGAACAAAGTACCGATATACACTACAGCAAGGGTGAACCTGAGAAATACTAACATAGTGGAAGAAGTCGCACAAAAGGCCACACTTTGTAGGATTCCATGCATACTACACGTCCAGAAGAGGTGAATCTGCAGAGATGGCAAGTAGATTAGTGGTTGCCTTGGGGGAGTAGCAGCAGGAAGGAACTGCAAATGGGCACAGGAATCTTCCTGGGGTAATGGATATGTGCTAAATTGCATTATGGCAGTGGTTGTACAACTCTGTAAATTTGCTAAAAACCACTGAACTGTACCCTTAAATGAATGTATAGACTTATTAACCTTGTTAATTATACCTCAAAGAGTGCCTGGGGGCTCAGTAGGTGAACTGCCTGCCTTCGGCTCAGGTCTTGATCTCAGGGTCCTGGGATCGAATCCCGCACCAGGCTCCCTGCTCAGCGGGGAGTCTGCTTCTCCCTCTCCCTCTGAACCCCGCACCCCCGCTTGTGCTCTAATGAATAAATAAAATCCTTAAAAATCACATCTCAGTAAAGCTGTTTTTTTAAAAAACTCTATACTCTTGATGGCACCCCCTCAATATGCTCCTTCTTCAGTCCTCCTTTCCTCAGAAAGCGGCCCCACCACTCATGGGACCTTTCACATCATCCTGGACTCTTCCCTCTCTTCACCTGCCTTACTCAACCCAAGTCCTGATTCTTCTAAAACACCTGTGGATTCGATTGCTCGCCTGTGCCACCACACCACTGTGCAAGCCACCTTTCCCCTACAAGCTTGCAGACACTTCCTGATAGTTCTCCTTCATTCTTGCCCCTCTCCAATGCATTTTCACACAGCACTCCAAAAATCCTCTTAGAATATAAATTAGAGCACATCCTCACCATGTTGAAACTCTTCCCTTTAAGCTTATATAATCCAAACTTCCTCACCCCATGGCCTACAAGGCTCCAACTACCTCTGCTTTCAAGGCATTATGCTTGTCCTAAAATTGACTCAGCCTATCACAGAGCCTTTGCACATGCTGTGGCTCTCTGCAAAAAATATACTGGACTATGCATATGAACGTACACAATAAGGGCCCCCACTGATTTCTGGGAAGGCCTCTTCTTCTGAAATACTAGCCTTTACACTTAAAAATTTTTTTATTTATTTTTAGGAAGAGTGTGCAAGCAGGGGGAGGGACAGAGAGAGGAGAGAATCCTCAAGCAGACTCTGCACTTAGTGCGGAGCCCGACTCAGGGCTCGATCCCAAGACCTGAGCCAAAATCAAGAGTTGGTCACTTAATCGACTGAGCTACCCAGGCAGGCTCCCCTTGCCTTCATGCTTTTTAAAAATATTAAAGAATGAAAGACAAACAATTAAAAGATCATGAGGATAGATTAAGGGACAAGTTCATGGTAAAGAGGGAAACTGAGGAAAAAAGAGACAAACAATTAAAAATATTAAAGGATGGCAATGAGAGATGGTAGTTTATTTTCCCAAGATGTTAGTATATTCAAACAGTCCATACTTTTTTTTTTTTTTTTCAGGACATTTACAGGTTTGAAATGCAGCATCTCTGAACCATGGGAAAACTCCATGCATAATCTAAGTGTCTAAGCACTGGGAAAAGAAACATGAAAAAAACAAACAAACAACAACAACAACAAAAAACAAGGGTTCCACTTTCATAGCTCATAATGTAAGGAAAGAGGAAATACCCAAACATGTAATTTCAATTTAAGGTGGCACAATTTAAGTGACGGAGGCTGTACCGAAGTAACACTGGTACAAGGGAAGCACAGGGGAAACCCACCTACCAGCAGAGGAGTCTGGGCGGCTACTTAGTAGGAAGAGATCGTTGATCAGCTGTAGTTTGTAATTAGGAGCTGGGGTGGCAAAGAGGCACCCCTGCTTCTGGCAAGGAAGGCGTTGACCAGGTTAAGAGGAGGTAACTGGAGCAGGTCAGTGTTATGGTTGGCGACACGAAGAAAGTACTATTCGATGTAACTAAAGGCACAGATGAGAAGTCTGGAAATAGTCATTCAAGCAAGCTCCTTTTATTTCAAAATATGGGGCCTTCAATACTATGCTACTTCGCAAGACTTCTGGGTGGGCTTGGTAAATCCATCACTATGCACGCGTTTATCTTATGCAACACACAGGAATCCTACAACGTGGGTATCATCTTGGGGTTGCTCAAGATGTGTATTTTGGGAATCAGCCTCCCCAGAAAATTGCGCAGGGCCCTCAACAAACCAACCAACCGGCAGAATTAGGAATCCAGCTCAGGTTAGCACAATGGCACAGTCTTTATTAACTACCTTATGCAACAAGTAAAAGTAACGAGTTTGGCCCCTAACACAGCACTTCTGACAGTGATCTTGCAGTGTGTCCTGAATACCTTTTGAGAGAGAGAGAGAGAGAGAGAGAGAGACTGCTCAATAAACCTGGTGGAGTTCTACAGGCTACTAACAATCAGAGACACAAAAGAGTCATCATATAAACGAGTATATCTCACCAGCTGTATCTGCCTTAAAGTCCATAATGCCAGCCAGAAATCTCTCACTTGAGCCTTTCTAAATTTCTTAGAAAAACAAGTTTAGGCGAAAAAAATCAACTGCCAGATGAGAAAGAAGTTCACTATAAAGACGTTGACGCGAAGGGTCATGTGAAGTAGATGAAAACAGAGCAAAAAATGACAAACGGGCAAGAACGTTGGATAATGACCCTTAGTCTACAGCACGGAAACGCTCTCCTGCAATCGGTTTAATCAACGCTGGGGCACATTATTTTGAATTTGGTCTTTCAGAGCGGTAATTCAATTGCAGTGGGGGAAAAAAAAAATGTAAGACACTAAGGGGAGTAGGCTTTGAGGGGGAGGAGAAGGCCTCCATCATTAAAAAAAAAAAAATCCTACAAAGGTTTCTCCGAACGCAGCACGGTCTCAGGTCTCAGGTCTCCGGTGTCAGGCCAGGCCAGGCCCGGGAGGCAGGTGCAGGTCGCCGTCTCCATCCGCAGCCTTCCTACGAGTTGCTCCAGGTGCCCCCGCCCGGCAGCAGGCGGCGATCCTGCAAGGCGCCCGGCCCCGGCGGGCGAGCTCGCGCACTGCGGCTCCGATCGGTTCTCCCGGGGACGGTCGGGGAGGCTTCGGGGCTCTTCCCTTCGCAGGAAGGCCCCCTCCCCTTCCTTTTACAAGGCTTTCGGCCCCTCGCGCTCCGCCGGGACCCGGACCCGGACCGCGCGAGCAAACAAAGGCGCGGCTGGTGGCCCCCGGCTGCGGGCCGAGGGGAGGGGAGGGGAACGGAGGGGAACGGAGGGGAGCGGAGGGGAGCGGAGGGGAGCGGAGGGGAGCGGAGGGGAGCGGAGGGCGGGCCGTGACCCACCTGACCTCCACCTGCCCGACCGGAGGCCGCGCGGGGCCGCCCAGGGCTCGGCCCTTCCTTCGCCGCTGGGACCGGGGACCCCGCCCTGCCCCAGGCAGCCCCCGGGGGTCCCGGCCGGAGCCCACGCCCACGCCCACGCCCACGCGCCGCCGCGCCGGGGCCGTCGAGCCCGCACTGCAGCAGCCGCCCTCGCCCCGGCCCCGGCCCCGGCCCCGGCCCCGGCCCCCCCGCAGCGCCGCTCGCACCCCGCGCTCCCGGCGGAGGACGCCCGCGCCGCCTCGCCGCTCCCGGCCCGCGGGAGGAGACGCCCCGGCTGCCCCGGCTTCGCCCAGCGGCGGAGGGCGCGGGGCCGGCTTACCGGCGGCGGCGGCGTCCCTGGTGGCAGGCGCGCCCACGTGCGGCGCGGAGGAGCCGGCCGGGCCACGGCAGGGGGGCGAGCAGCCGCCGCTGCGGCTCAGCCGGGAGCCGCGACCGGGCGCCGGGACCGGGAGGAAGCGCCGCGCCCGAGCCCGAGACCGAGCGGCCGCGGCCCCAGGCGGCGGGGCGGGAGCGTGAGGTTGGCCCTCGGCGTGGGGGGCGGGGCGGGGCGGAGCCGGGCGGGGCGGGGTCAGGGCGGGCCCTCGGCGCGCGGGGGCGGGGCCAAGAGCAAGCCCCGGGCGCGGGGGCGGGGCCAGGAGGCGGTACCTCAGCGCGCGGGGGCGGAGCCGAGGGCGAGCCGTGGGTGCAGAAGCGGGGCCGGGAGGCGGGCCTTTGGCCGAGGGGGCGGGGCCAGGAGGCGGTACCTCAGCGCGCGGGGGCGGAGCCGAGGGCGAGCCGTGGGTGCAGAAGCGGGGCCGGGAGGCGGGCCTTTGGCCGAGGGGGCGGGGCCAGGAGGCGGTACCTCAGCGCGCGGAGGCGGGGCCAAGGGCGAGCCGTGGGTGCAGAAGCGGGGCCGGGAGGCGGGCCTTTGACCCGGGGGCGGGGCCAGGAGGCGGTACCTCAGCGCGCGGGGGCGGGGCCGAGGGCGAGCCCTGGGTGCAGAAGCGGGACCGGGAGGCGGGCCTTGGGCCGAGAGGGCGGGGCCAGGAGGCGGTACCTCAGCGCGCGGGGGCGGGGCCGGGAGGCGGGCCTTTGACCCGGGGGCGGGGCCAGGAGGCGGTACCTCAGCGTGCGGGGGCGGGGCCTAGGGCGAGCCGTGCGTGTAGGGGCGGGACCGGGAGGCGGCCCTTTGGCCGAGAGGGCGGGGCCAGGAGGCGGTACCCCAGGCGCGGGGGCGGGGCCAAGGACGAGCTCCAGGCGCGGGGGCGGGGCCAGGAGGCGGGCCCTCGGCTCGCGGGGCGGGGCCTGGGCGTCCACCCTGCGGCCTGGGGCTCTAAGCCCCCGAGTCCTCCGCAGCTTCCGGGCGGTGGCTGCAGCTCGCTGCGGCCCTGACAGCCGGGCTGCTCCGTGCAAAGCCTGCACAGGTGGGCGGCGTGGCTCGGGATTTCACCTGGGGGCTCCCCCGACACACCCAAACGGAAGGGGACAGCGGTCAGTGAATCAGCGTGTCCCAGCAGGGGCTTTGGAGTTACAGACGAGAACCGCGGGGCCCCGGGAAAGTGGCCGATGACACCTGGGTCGCCCCATCCTTTCCAGCGGGACCACACCCAAACCCTCAGGGAGGAGGTGCAACGAACCCTTCCAAACACGCTGGGGCCGCAGGAGGCCCCGCGGACCCTGGTGAAGACATCCCCGCCCCCGGAGGCCGGCCGCACCTTTCTGGCCCTTGGCATCAGAGGCGAGGGAATTAATTCCCGAAATGAGTTTCATTCTGTGGGTTCTGGCTCAGGAAGGAGACCTCGGTCAGTTTAAAGAGCATTAATATTTCCAGATAAGCCCTGACGCCTTCCTGTCATCCTCACGAGCGTCCAGACCTGGACAGTTGAGACCCACCCAACCTGGCCTGACAGCTGCAGAGCCAGACGCACCTAGGACTGGAATCACGCAGAGTTCACCTGCGCATCCTGATTGCACCAGCTGGGGCTCCCAGCCAGCCCAAGCAGCAGCACCTGTTGATTGAGGTAGTAATTTCTGCACAGGCCTCTGACCATTTAACCCTTGACAGCCCCTTAAGGAATTTTCAGATCTGGTCTGGGGCTCCCAAAAACCATGAAAGAGTTAGGAGGTGGGAGTGGAAAGTCTGTGAACACATCGAAATTGTACAGAACATCTTGTGTATGTGTTTCTGGAAAAGGGTATATGGTTGGTCTCAGATTCCCAAGGGGACCTATCACCTCCCCCAATCACCAAGAATATTTTCATAGTTTGGGGTATTGGGCCCCTGGACTGCCCAGGCTTCTGATTCTGATTCCATCTACATTTGGCATATACCAAGTGCACCAGATGTAAATCCTCTAATGGTCAATTTTAGGAGTGGTCTTTAATTAGAAGTGGAGGAAAGCTAAAGGATGGAGCATTTAGTAGAAAAAAATTAATTTCATGAAAACTGATTTCCTGATGTAGATACAGGAAGCTCCATTTTTACCAAAACAGTTGCCAAAGAGGTGAGGTGGGGCTTTTTTTGTTTTAGGTTCCTCAAATCCTAGCCACACTCCACATTGCATTTAGCTAATAATGAAAGAACTGCTTATACTCCCCACTGAAAGGGAGAACCGGTCTATCCGTGTCAAAACCACTATGTATAACTTTGTCCTAATATATTAAATAATATATATATATATGCCTTGTATTTTTTTCATTTAAGTTCGATTTGCCAACATATAGTATAACACCAAGTGCTCATCCCATCAAGTACCCTCCTCAGTGCTTGTCACCCAGTTACTCCAACTCTCTGCCCACCTCCCCTTCTACAACCCTTTGTTTCCCAGAGTTAGGAGTCTCTCATGGTTTGTCTCCCTCTCTATTTTTCCCACTCAGTTCCCCTCCCTTCCCTTATAACCCCTAGGACTATCTCTTATAGTCCTCATATGAGTAAAACCATACGATGATTCTCCTTCTCCAATTGTATGTCACCTATCTCTAAAGAACTCTAGGTGTGTGGAACATTAAGTTAGTTTTGACAGATTCAAGTACTGTCAACGCTTAAAAGAATCACTACATTTATAATCAGGATTGACAGTAAATGTACAGCATTAAGATTTGAAAGTTTATTCCTACACAAAATCTGTTTCTGTGGGTCAAATTGTCACGTTTAAAAGTCTACTTAGCTGTGTTTAAGGCATATAAATAGAGCATGTTCCCCATATAATCTCTAATCAGAGCATTTCAGATTTAATTTGAATCAAAATTTTAATCCTTACCCCTTCTGATAATAAAGACGGGGTTATAGGGACCCCTGAGTGGCTCAGGAGTGGAGCATCTTGCCTTTGGCTCAAGTCATGATTCTGGAGTCCTGGGATCGAGTCCTGTATCAGGCTCTCCACAGGGAGCCTGCTACTCCCTCTGCCTGTGTCTCTGCCTCTCTCTGTCTCTCATGAATAAATAAATAAAGGCTTTAAAAAGGGGGGGGGGTTCTAAATCAGAAGTGACTACATTTTCTGGTTCTCTCTCCACCTTTTAGAGAGATTGGCCAGGTAAACACATTCTGAGTTTCCATATGCAAATCCTGGTGATTCTCTAACCTTGTTTTTTCTATGAATAGATCCTCCACTACCCCATCTGGAGAATATCCTGTGCAGTTCTATATTTGATGCTGTGCCCACTTTGTGGTTGACTTGCAGAAACAAGTATACCTTTGTCAGAATCATCATTATCACCAGTTTCATCTCCACACTACATCACTGTTCAGGATCTTGCTCTGTCACAATCTTTGCTGAAGTTCAGTAGGTGAGGGAGAAGCCCAAAGGGCAGGCCTAAAGCTGATACTGTATGTGGGTTTCACACCCACGTGTCAAGCTAGAAAAGTGTATCACAGAGAAGCTGGTTCAGGCAGGGTCACTGGCTCCTTTTGGGGCCTAAAAGGCACACAGAATGGGATAATCCACTTAAAATATGCCACTTTTAAACCTATTTCATTTACCTATTTTATGGAAAAGTTCACACAGAGGTTAACTTGGAGATCTAACAACCATATGGCTTACAAATCACTTAGATTCAATATATCATCTCCCTTAATTTTTACACCAAGGGGATTGCCCTGGTCTCTAGACTCATGATAGTGAAGCTGGACATGCCAAGCACTAGGCACCAAGAAAAGCAAAGGAACTGCTATTAGACAGTCCTGGATATGCTGCTGGCTCCTGGCTCTTAGCTGTGTGATCTTGGACAAGTTCTCCAAGCCTTTTTAATTTTTTTTAAAGATTTATTTATTTATGATAGAGAGAAAAAAAAGAGAGAGAGAGAGAGAGAGTCAGAGACACAGGCAGAGGGAGAAGCAGGCTCCCTGTGGGGAGCCCAATGTGGGACTGGATCCCGGGACTCCAGGATCACACCCTGGGCCAAAGGCAGGCGCCAAACCGCTGAGCCACCCAGGGATCCCCTTTTTTCCTTATTTGAAAAATGGTATTAATATATCTATCTTGGGGCACCTGGGTGAGTCAGTTGGTTAAGTGTTTGCCTTCAGTTCAGATCATGATCTCAGGGTCCTGGGATAGAGCTCCATGTCAGGCTCTCTGCTGAGCGAGGATTCCGCTTCTCCCTCTCCCTCTGCCCCTCCCCCAACTCATTCATTCTCTCTCTCTCACTCTCAAAATCTTAAATACCTATCTCAAAGGACTGCTGTAAGAAATACATATAACAATGAAGGGAAAATATTAAGCATGACATATGGCCTAGTATGCCATGGTTCTTAATTCATGATTTTTTTTTCCTTCTCATTCTAAACCTAATTCTTTTTTCACTACTACACCATGAAACATCTTCATGCACATATATTAGATGCCTTTCAGTTGCAAGCAATAACATAATTCAAACTTAACGAATGGGAACATTTCTTTTAAGGATACAGAGGTATCTTGGAGCATCTCTTAGAATCTGGGATCTCAGGAATAGTCTGAGGCCAGGTAAGGGATGCCACTGTGGGGTGGTGGGACAGTCTCTTGAGAATTAGTTGCCTTTTTCTGGCTATACTTGGTTCCTTCTGCTTCTTAGACCATGTAGGCTGGGGCAGAGCCAATCAGAGTAATAGCTCTGAGCTTTTTCTGATCCAGTCCAGCTGGTGGTGGTCCTCTTTAGAAGCTGGGCCCAGGGATCCCTGGGTGGCGCAGCGGTTTGGCGCCTGCCTTTGGCCCAGGGCGTGATCCTGGAGACCCAGGATCAAATCCCACATCGGGCTCCCAGTGCATGGAGCCTGCTTCTCCCTCTGCCTATGTCTCTGACCCACTCTCTCTCTCTCTCTCTCTCTCTCTGTGACTATCATAAAAAAAAAAAAAAAAAAAAAAAAAAAGCTGGGCCCAGAGCTGGAACAGTCAACAGAGGCTGGCAGGGCAAAGTCACCTTGTGGCTGTTGTAGCTGCAAACATGGGAAGAAGGATCAGGGGGGAGGGTACTGGGCAGACCGTCCAATGAGGGTCCCTTATGCCCTTTCTATAAACATGATACACGCTGATCAGCAGTTTACAACTGAGAGTCTTCTAAGCAGGTTACACATGGATCCAAAAATGTCAAGGTGATACTTGGCTAGAGACAAGGAAGGGAGAAGAAATAAAAGGAACTGGCCTGTTTACTTGTGTGCTTCCTGTCTGTGACTCCATTAGACAGAATCTGAAAGTGCTCCAGGGTCCCACTGCTACTGCCCATCATTGGCAGGGTTCTGGAGGATGGCTGCGGAGGAAGACGAGTATGAAAGATACAGAGGAAACATAGCGAAAACCATTAAGATGTTTTTAGAGTCAGACAAGAAGTCATTAAGATGGTCTTAGGAGCTATGGTCTGAGACAAATAGAAGGGCAAACTGGATTTAATCAGGCAAGGTAGAGATGGCTAAAGGAAGTGAGACGCAGCCTGGGTGGGACTCAGATGTTCCTCCACCCAAAGTGGATGAAGAAGGGAGGTGTGGGTTGTCAGAGCTAAATGGCACTTGGCCATCATTAAGTTGAAGAGTCAAGAAGTGCTTTGCATGCTGAGACAGACTAGAAATAACAGGATTACCTGCATCATCCTGATTTCCCCAAATAAATGAACCTTGAGCATTTCCATACTCTACTGCTTCTCGAATGGAAAATAGCCTTATCCCTTATTTCTGCAATGCTGTCGTCGGGTGATACGATGTGACCTTTGTGGTCATAATCAAGTGACAACATTGCCGTATCTCGCTATGAACAGCCCATCATAAACTTGGTAAATTTGCAGTATCTTTCCTTTTCAGGTCGTCCATTGTGCACCTGTTGTATCTCTGCTCTTTGGCCAGCCATTCCTCCGGAGGTCTTGACTCCCCAGCAAAGCTTCTTCACAAGTGTACTTCTGTTTCCTAAGATCGTTTCCAAGTCCTTTTTCTACAGGGTAGAACCAGAACCCGGGGGGCTGTTTACAAAACCAACCCCATTTGAAAGCAGGGAATGTGGAGTTGCCTATTGCCAGAGAGACTACAAAATGGGCTGAGGGAGGCATCTGAAGGATCACCTTGGGCTGTAGCTCAGAGGGGAGCAGGAATGGGTCAGGGAGAAAGCATCTGCCTGTGTCAGAGTGAAGAGATGGTCTGGACAAAGTTGCCCACATGTGGACAATTTGAAAGAAGGGGCAGGGTGACTTTGCAAACATCCTGGGAACACAGAAACCAAAACCCAAGTAAAAAAAAACCAATATGGAAGAAATCATAGCCCAGTGATAAAAAGGACATTCTCCCCGAGTCTTTCAAGCCATACTACTTCATAAAAACTAATGAAAATGTGCTCAGATATAATGAAACAGAATGTGATACAAAAGAAGATTGCAGAACTATGGAAACAGGATAAATCACACCCTTACAGAGTTAACAACCTGGGATCAGCAAGGGATGGCTGGAACATGGCCAGAACCTGCTCCGTAGCTCCCGCTAGACCAGGTTCTCAAACTGCCCTCCCAGCACCAGCAGCACCTGGGAACTTGTCGGAAGTGCATGTCCTGGGACCCCAACTCTGGGCAATGTCTTAACGTGCCCTCCAGGTAATTCTGATGCCCTTTGACACTGTAGAACCAGGTTCTTAGACCTGGTTCTTCTCCCTTTCAGGCTAGAGTTTGGGCATAGCAAAATCGCTCAGCCTGATTTCTAGAACAAGATACTTTCTCACAGGGATATTCTAATCTGCATTCCCCAAGGACAGAAACAGAAGCAGACTACAACACCAGAATTCATTCATTCATTCATTCATTCAGCCCACAAACATTTATTAAGCTTTGAGCACCAAAGCAGACATTCACCAGTTTAGGACGACTTTGTCATGGACTAGCTGGCCATGAGGCTCAGTAGCATCTGGAGGCAGGAGAGCCAAGTAGACAGGGGTCTCGGCTCCCTCCTCCACAGTCCTGGGGCCGTAAGGCCCACCCATGTCCGTCTTCACCCACCCTGGGCAGCATGCATTCAGCAGAATCCTGTCAACTTTCCTCTTCTCATCCAGACGCCAGGCCAGGATTCTTGATAAGACCGTGACCCCCAGCTTAGACACCCCATACGCGGAGTTGGGCCAGCCTTCCCTCTCATGCACTTCATTGCTTGTATCCTCCACAAACTTCTTCATGAGGTCCACCAGGTCCTCCTCTGTGAGTGTCTCGCATTGGAACTTCTTCTGTAGATCTGCGCTGCAATTTTCAAGAGCCTTTGAACCCTCTAAACTACTGATATTCACCACCCTGCCTGGAACAGAATAGTAAACACATGGAAGCATGTCACACAAATAAACAATTGTTGGGGCGCCTGGGTGGCTCAGTGGTTGAGCGTCTGCCTTCCACTCAGGGTATGATCCCGGGGTTCTGGGATCAAGTCCTGCATGGGGCTCCTCTCCAGGAGCCTGCTTCTCCCTCTGCCTATGTCTTTGCCTCTCTCTGTGTGTCTCCTATGAATTAAAAAAAAAAAAAAAACTCTTAAAAAAATGTTGGTTGACTCTACTCAACATGCAATTGATTCATACTGCAGGTTTAACTGCTGATTTAAAAAAAAAAAAAGAATTCAGGATGCACCCAGTGGGCGTTAACATTATTTTGTGCTCTCTTCCCGCAAAGGGAAAGACACATTCCCATCACTAACAGGGGCTAAAGAGCAGTGATTACTCATTAGGTAAACAGGAGGTAGGTCTGTAGTGGAATCACCAAGTGGTTTTATGAAATATTCCCCTGCACACAGAAACACTCCAGCTACCTGTGAACTTGCTTTCCTAGAGACAGCAGCTTCACCCTGAAGATTAAAGCTTTTTCAGGGTTTGCCCAATCCTAAGGCCCATGGGCAGCCACCTCTTTATCTCCAAGTACCAAAAATCAGAGTCAAGCAATGCCTTGTCTATCTTTAATGGTGGCTACTTTACACATGGCATGAGTTAAAAATATTAAAAAAAAAAAAAAACCTGGGTTGGAGAATTATTTATTAGAGAGAGAGAGAGAGAGGCAGAGACATAAGCAGAGGGAGAAGCAGGCTCCCTGCTGGGAGCCCAATGAGGGACTCATCACAGGACCCCGGGATCACGCCCTGAGCCGAAGGCAGACACTCAACTGCTGAGCCACCCAGGCGTCCTTCAAGTCCAATTTTGATTTTCATCACCTTTTTTTTTAGCCTGTAGCTAAAAATTAAATATAGTGTAATGAAGGAGTTAACATTCATATTACCAATAATTCACAGCTACTAAAGAGACAGTCATGTGCATAAAAAATATGCAGGCCAAAAACTATAAGACAATTTGAAGTATTGTTGGAAATCTCTGAACCAGTGAACGGGTGAATTTATACAGTTCATCCAACATCAGAAAACACCCTGTTTCAAGGGTTCTTTTCTTACTTATCCTGACTCCACTACCTGTGCATTCAATAGGATAATTAGATGATTTTTTTTTTTTGAGTAGGTTCCATGCCTACCTATAGAGCATGAAGCCCAATGTGAGACATGAACTCACGACCCTGAGATCAAGACCTGAGCTGAGATCAAGAGTTGAACACTTAGTCACCCATGTGCACCAGGATAATCGGATTTTATTGCATTTTCTAAGTGGCATTCATTCACCACAGAGACGGGGCTGGAGAGGGGACTGGGGGGTGGAGAGGGTGTTGCACATTCTACTGGATATTCTTGTAGGCCAACCCCACACGGAGATGCCCTCACTCTGTCTTGTACACAAGCACTCGCTTATCTCTAGGTACCCAAGACTCTTCAGTAATTTTCTCCCTCTCTTGTAATACATATCGCTTTCCCAACTTTAAACTATGAGCAATTTGAAACCTATAGGGAAGTTGCAAGAGTAGTTCGATCAATACCCATGTACCCTTCACTTAAGTTCCCCAATTATTAGCATTTTGCCACATCTGCTTTCTCCTTAATTGCAGACCAATCTAAAACTTTGCCCTAAACACTTTAGTATACGCAAGAGTGATCACACTTAAGACCTTTATCATGGTACAACGCTGTTATCCAAAGTACAGTCCATATTCAAAGGACTCCAGTCCTTTCAAGAATCTTCCTTTAAGGTTTTGTTTTCACTCAGGCTCTCATCTGGGATGATGGATTGCACTTAGTGGTCATATCGCTTTAGTTTTTTTTTTTTTAGATTTATTTATTTATCTATAGAGAAAGTGGTGGTGGTGGTGGGGGACAGAGGGAGAGAGAGAATCCCAAGCAGACCTCATGCTGAGCAGGGAGCCCAATGTGGGGTTCAATCCCATGAACCTGAGATCAGGTCCTGAGCCAAAACCAAGAGTCAGATGCTTAAGTGTGCCGCCCAGGCGCCCCTCTCTTGAGTCTATTTTAATCTAGAGAAGTTAACAATGACCTTTTTGAAGATTCTAGGCTGTTATTTTGTAGTATCTGTCCCAATTTGGATTAGCATGTTGTTCTTAGACTCACTTTAATAGTGTGGCCAGGAATACTACTACTTCGAGGACGTTGTATTCTTCATTACTTTCTAAGTGGCTTTATTCTCAATCACCTGGCCCCTACAAGGAATTAAATTCAAAACGGAAAGGAGGAAAGAAAAGAAAAACGAATTACAGGAGCTCCGCTATGCCTTTGGTGGAAAAAAAAAAAAACTTCCTAGGAGTAAGAGGAAGCCTCTGGGACAGAGGCTAAGGGGTGACAGTCTCAACAGCCAGATGGGTCCAATCAACCCTGAGAAGGACTGGACGCACACTATCCACATATACACCCGCTTTGGTGAGGTCCAGGGGGGCTCTCTGGTCCAGAAACAACCCCTATTCCTATTCTTAGAAAGGGTGTGCAAGTAGCTCCACCTAGTGGGCAAACATTTGATTAATCTGTGAACTGGGAATCTTAAATGAATAAGAGGGTAACTTTCTTTAAAGAGATATTATAATGCTAAATAAAATATGGCTTTGAAGTCGGCTTTGTTTGTAGAGACGGTGATTCCCTACAAATCAAGAGGCAAATAACCCTCAGCCTCTTGTCCTCCAGGTAAATATGAATTTTATGGAAAAAGCACAAATATTCTCAGCGTGTTGTAAAGCAGATTCCCACTTTGGGAATTACTGTTAAAGAGAACTGGTTAAGGCCAGTGATTCACCTGCTCTGGGTTGTGGCCTGAGCCCCACCCTCCCCAAAGCCATCTTTTATCTTTCAGAATGGCTTGGTTTGCAACATTTAGCGTTATGCTCCGTCCCTTCACTGGAGCGAATTATCCTGATTTGATTGATGGGAGAAGTCAGGAAACCTGAATACTGCTCCTAGCTCTATCGCTACCTGTCTGTGTTCACAGCTTTGGGTCTCAATTTCCTTCTCTGTAAGATGAAGACAAAGGAATGTAAGGTTTCTTCAATACCTTGTAGCTTTCAAATTCTAGGATTCTAAAAACCATAAAGACTTCTGGATACTCAGTAAAAGGCACCCTTGCCATGGAATACTATGCAGCTGTAAAAAGAAAGCTTTCTCTCCTGATCTAGAAAGAGTCCCAGATATAGTAAGTGAAGAAAGCAAGGTGGCAAACATTATACTTAAGGATCCCTTTCTGTAAAAAAAAAAAAAAGGGCACAAAAATATGCACTTAGATTTGCATTAAAAAAACTCCATCCTAGAGGCATGCCTGGGTGGCTTAGTTGGTTAAGTGTCTAACTCTTGATCTCAGCTCGGGTCTTGACCTCAGGGGGATGAATTCAGACCCTAAGTTGGGCTCCATGCTGGACATAGAGCCCACTTAAAACAAGACAAAATTCCATCCCCTTGGCCCTGGGTACACACCAACTCCATGCAACCAGACCTAAGGCTTCCTTCATTTTAAAAATTATTTTTAAAAAAGATTTTATGTATTTATTCATGAGAGACACACAGAGAGAGGCAGAGACATAGGCAGAGGGAGAAGCAGGTGTGCGGAGCCTGATTCGAGACTTGATCCCAGGACCCCAGGATCACGCCCTGAGCCGTAGGCAGATGTTCCACTACTGAGCCACCCAATATTTGTTGAAAAATAAAACAATCAGTGTTGTTTATTGGAGGCACCTGGGTGGTTCCGTCGGCAAAGCCTCTGCCTTCAGTTCAGGTCATGACCCAATGCGAGTCCCACGTCCGGCTCCCTGCTCAGCAGGGAAGTCTGCTTCTCCTTCTGCCCCTGCTCCTGTACTCATTCTCTCTCTCTCTCAAGTAAATAAAAATCTTTATTAAAAAAGATATTTATGGAATACTTGGGAATGTGGGTAAGATACTCGCTAATAAAGAAAAATTTCTTTGGGAGGTTCTGCATCAGCTTGACAAAATGAAGGAAGGAGCACGAGGAAAGCCAAAAAAAAAAAAAAAAGACTAAAAGAGATCCTTCTCCCAGGCCCCCAAATGAGCTGGACATGGCCCCACCACCCTGGGGAGGTGAGAAGGGCCCACTGAGGTTGTTCAAAGGCAAGAGGCCTTGGGGGACCTGTGACACCTTATCATTCTAGGGTTGAGTTCATGACATGGGACCGGAGACCACTGCCATGTGCCATACATACCTTTTAAAGCTAAAGTGGGCAGGTGAAGAGTAAGCTATTATGAGAAAATAGTGCAGTTTTCTATTTTCCCTCCTACAGGGAAATAGCATCCCTGGGTGACTCCTGAGGGACAGCCCCATGGCCCACTTCGTGCTGAGGGATGCAACCTGGCCATCCACGGGGCTGGACTTACCATGAGGTTTTATTATTGGCAGCAATTCGTTGCAGACATTTCTTGTGGCAAAAAAGTTTGTCTTCAGCGTTATCTCAGCTTGGATGTCAAAGGGCGTTGGATCATCAGCTTCCAAAAAGAGAAGGAAACAAAGTCACGCATTTCCCCTCTGAAATGTATATGACAAAGTGGATCTTATCTCTAATGAAAGTTAAAAAAAAACCAAGCTAACTTTAAAACGATTTTTTAAGCCACTGGGTCGGTGCTTCTCAAACTTCCAGCACGCGTCTGAATCACCTGCAGGGCCTGTTAAAACAGCTTTCTGGGCTCCACCTCCAGACTTTGGGATTGAGAAGGTCTGGGGTGGGGCTCCAGAATTTGCATGTCAACGCGTTCCCAGGTGACGCTACAGCTACTGGTCTGGCCACACTTTGAGAATTGCGGGCTTTCAAGGCTGCTGCTCAATCTCGACCGGGTATGGGACGCAGCTAGGGATTGTTAAAATGCAAATTCTGATTCAGCAGGTGTGGAAGGAGGCCTTGGTTGAAGGTGATGCAACCAAAAGTGGTTCCGCCGCCCACACTTTTTGAGAGGGTGGGGGCTTCCAGCCGAGGTTGTGTTCCTGTCCACGCGGTCCAGGAAGCGGAGCATCTCTCCATCAATCCGTCAGCCTGCGGGTCCCCGCCACTTCCCGCCTGCGCTCCCAGAAAGCCCGCAGGCTGGGTTGGAGGTGCGGATGCTCAGCGACGGTGACGGGTTAAGGCCGGGGCGGAGGGGCGGGAGTCGATCAAGGCCTCATACTTTTTACTCTGTTCTGCCTCTTGGGTTTCCCTTGCCCAGTAGGTTGGTAAGTGGGGCTGGCCTGATTATTCTTTCTTCCCCCGGCACAAGGCAGCTCAATTAACTTTCTTGTGTGTGTGTGTGTGTGTGTGTGTGTGTGTTTTAAAGATTTCATTTATTCATGAGAGGTAGAGACACAGGCAGAGGGAGAAGCAGCCTCCCTGCATCAGGGCTCGATCCCGAGTCTCCAGGATCACGCCCTGGGCCGCAGGCAGGCGTTAAACCGCTGAGCCCCCCAGGGATCCCCTAAATTAACTTTCTTAATAGAACCACAGAGAAAATAATCTTGATTTTTTTTTGTCCCCCTCCGAAGATGCTATTTAAAAAAATCACACTTAGCATGTATGTTTGATGACAAACCCAAATTCCCTGGGGGTGGGGTGGGTGGGGGGTGGGTGGGGGGGTGGTGGGGAGGGAACAAGGCTCGCTTCCTTTCCGCCTGAGCCTATCAAAGCTCTCCATTAAACAAAATCTCAAGTCCACTAATGTGTAAAGTGCGCACTGATCTCGTCTCAGCGATCCATTTCCTGTCCCGAGCAGATGCCTCCGGGCAACTACGAATGCACCCTTTCACGCAAAGCGAAAGCCCTGCCCGAGTGAGCTCGGAGACCCTTTGCAGAGAAAATGCTTTTTTTTTTTTTTTTTTTTTGCATGACAGAAAGCTGGTGAGCTTAGCAGGGCGTGGCCCCCCTCCCCGGAGGCCGGGTTTCTGGCACCCAGCGGCCGCGGACGGCTCCGGGAGCGCCCCGGGATGCGCCCCACCCGCCTTGCGCCCAGCGAGCGGCTCTGGCGACTCCGCGAAAAGCGAGGATCCGCAGCGGGAGGCCCGGGCTGAGCGCGTCCCGCGGAGCTGGCGCTGCGCTGCGCGATCACCCGGGCGCACGGGGGCGCACGGCGGGGGGTGCCTGCGGCTCTCTGCCCTGCACCCTCGGCGCACCCAGGGACCCCCCCCCATCCCGACCTACGCTTGAAGGCGATGCCCGCGTTGTTGACCAGCACGTTGAGGCCCCCGTACTCCTTGCGCAGGAAGTCGCGCAGGGCGCGGATGCTCTGCAGGTCGTCGATGTCCAGCAGGTGGAAGCGCGGGCTCAGGCCCTCGGCCTGCAGCTGCTGCACGGCCGCCCGGCCCCGCGCCTCGTCCCGCGCCGTGAGCACCACGTCCCCCGAGAACTGCCGGCACAGCTCGCGCGCGATGGCGAAGCCGATGCCCCTGTTGGCCCCGGTCACCAGCGCCACGCGGCTGCAGGACGACATGGCCGGGAGGGGAGGCCCCGGGGCGCGTGGAGAGCGGACCGGGCTGCGGGCCCCCGGGGAGCGCGCTGCAGCGCCGTGGACACAGGAAGGGAAGCCCCAGAGACCTGAGCGCTGCGAGCCCGGGCTGCGGCTTCTGGAGAACCAGGCCCCGGGCCTCGGGCCCTCCCCTGCGAGGAGTGGCCGTCTGTTCCCGAAGGTTTCGTAACGGGCCGTCTCCCGGGTCCGCCCCTTCGCCCGCGCAGATCCCGCCCCCGAGTCAGGGCAGGTCTCTCGGAGCCCGAGCGGATGGTGCAGGGTCGGCCCGGCTCTAGAGATTCCCTGCAGCTGGATTGAAGAAACTATTGCAGGAAAACCCCACAAGGAGGAAAACAAGTGCTGAGTAATTTTCTTGGGCACGTGCCCATCATTCACTGCAAAATGGAAATGCTCGCCTTTTCCTCAAATGCGATGAAATTAGACTCCGTAACTGCTTCTGAAGACACAGATCCCCCTCCCCCCCTTTTTTTTGCGTAAACTCAAGAAAGACATGAGAAAAAAAAAAGGGCCTAGGAGGAGATGTACAGGTACAGGTGTGGTCCGGGCTCATCTCTGCTGTGATTCCCAGTGCGCCCCAAGTGGGACGAGTGTGGATGGAGCCCTCTCTGCGTGTCAAGCCTCTTACTGGAATGTTTTCATTTAATCCTTGCATGAGTCCTGTGGGTGCTCAGTGTCTGCATTTTAGGTTTGTCCAAGGAAGATGGACATCATCCATATCTATTTTTTTCTCCCAATGAAACATGTGTGCCCCACAAAGTCCAAATGAAAATGAATCCCCAGGTGTGTCAAGGTCTGCAGAGGCAGTTAGAGCTCCCCGGCCCACCTTCTAGAGTGTAATCTGAAGGTGTTTGATTAGTGACACTTAGATTTATGGAGAGTTGCGACCTCATTGTGACTCACCTTTCCTCAAGCAGAGCTGGCTAAGCTGCTTTTCTTTCTTTCTTTCTTTCTTTCTTTCTTTCTTTCTTTCTTTCTTTCTTTCTTTCTTTCTTTCTTTCTTTCTTTCTTTCTTTTCTTCCTTCCTTCCTTTTTCTTTCTTTTCTTTTTTTTGATTTTTATTTATTCATGATAGTCACACACAGAGAGAGAGAGAGGCAGAGACACAGGCAGAGGGAGAAGCAGGCTCCATACAGGGAGCCAGATGTGGGACTCGATCCTGGGTCTCCAGGACTACACCCTGGGCTGAAGGCGACACTAAACCACTGAGCCACCCGGGCTGCCCTTATGTTTCTTTTAAATTTATTTTTTATTTTTTATTTATTTATGATAGTCACAGAGAGAGAGAGAGAGAGAGAGAGAGAGAGAGAGAGAGACAGGCAGAGGGAGAAGCAGGCTCCATGCACCGGGAGCCCGACATGGGATTCGATCCCGGGTCTCCAGGATCGCGCCCTGGGCCAAAGGCAGGCGCTAAACCGCTGCGCCACCCAGGGATCCCTTTCTTTTCTTTTTTTTGTCTGTCACCTTGACCATCCTTTTCCATCAAATCTATTTTTTTAAGTTTTTTATTTATTTATGATAGTCACAAAGAGAGAAAGAGAGGCAGAGACATAGGCAGAGGGAGAAGCAGGCTCCATGCACCGGGAGCCCGACGTGGGATTCGATCCCGGGTCTCCAGGATCGCGCCCTGGGCCAAAGGCAGGCGCCAAACCGCTGCGCCACCCAGGGATCCCTTTTCCATCAAATCAATAAGGGAAGTCAGGAAGTTGGGCTCTTGCTGTGTGGTTCCCCTCCTGTGGCTCAACCAGTAGTCTTTTTCCCCTCTAGAAATTATTTGGAACTCTATTTTAAAGATGTAGGGCTATTCAGGTTTTCCATTTCTTTTTGAGTGAGTTCAAATTGTGTTTTTCAAAAAAATTGTTTATTTCATCCAAGTTGTTGATTCTTGTGAGGTGAAGTTGTCACAATATGCTCTGGGTAGTGATATATGGGTAGTGATGCTGCCTCCCTTACTCCCGATAGTGTTCTTTTGTGTCTTTCATATTTTTTCTCCTGCTCTGTCTGGTGAAAGGTTTATCAATTTTTTTAACCTCAAGGAAGCATCTTTTGGTTTTACTGGTATTTTTCTCTATTTTTTTTCCTGCTTATATTTTTGTTCTAACCTTTATTTCTTTTCTTTTGCTCACTTGGGGTTTTCTTTTCTCTTTTTCTAGTTTCTTACCATGGAGGATGAGGTCATTCAAGATCTTTTTTTTTTAATTTAAGATTTTATTTATTTAAAAAAAAAAAACAAAAAAAAAAAAGATTTTATTTATTTATTCATGAGAGACACAGAGAGTAGAGAGAGAGACAGACAGGCAGAGGGAGAAGAAGGCTCCATGCAGGGAGCCTGATGTGGGACTCGATCCCGGGTCTCCAGGATCAGTCCCTGGGCTGAAGGTGGCACTAAACTGATGAGCCACCCAGGCTGCCCAAGATCTTCTTTTCAATATAGGTGCTAAGGGCTATTAATTTCACTCTATTTATTTTTATTTATCTTTTTTTTGAAAGGCAGAGGGAGAGAGAGAATCTCGAGCAGACTCCATGCTGAGCACAGAGCCCTCCATGCTGAGCTTGATCTCATGACCCTGAGATCATGACCTGAGCTGAAATGAAAAACCAGTCCTTAACTGACTGAGCCACCCAGGGCCCCTGTTAATTTCCCTTTAATTACTGCTGTTAGTGGCATCATGTAAACACTGATATGTTGATTTTTCAATTTTAATTAGTTTAAAATACTTTCTAAGTTACCTATCGATATCTTCTTTGACGATATTTAGAAGTATTTCTAAACACATTAAAAAAAGATTTTATTTATTTATTCATGAGAGACACAGAGATAGAGGCAGACACATATGCAGAGGGAGGAGCAGGCTCCCTGCAGGAACCCCAATGTGGGACTCAATCCTCAGACTCTGGGATCATGCCCTGAGCAGAAGGGAGACGCTCAACCCTTGAGCCACCCAGTTGTCCCTAAAAACATTTTCTGAGAGATCTTATTTTTTAAGTAATCTTCACACCCAACGTGGGGCTCTGGCTCACAATCCCCAAAATCAAAAGTTGTATGCTCTACTGGCTGAGCCAGCCAGGTGCCCAAGAAGTATATTTTTTAAAGTTTCCAACTATTTGGAGATTTTTCAGATATCTTGCTATTATTGATTCCTAACTTAATTCTATTATAATCAGAGAACATACTGTGTAAGACCTGAATTCTTTTTAAAGAGTTTTAAAAGCTGAGAGATATTAAAGCATGTTTTGTGCAATGGTAATAATCTCATAGGGAGGTAAAAATTGATGGAGAGAAAGGGAATAATTCAAGAACAAAATGTGTGGGAGGCAGGTGCAGTTGGGATCTAGGGCTTGGATGGGGGCTTGTCTTTGGAAGCAGGCATCTGGTAACAGGAGGAAAGCAGAGTGTGTGAGTCTAGCTCGATGGCTCTTCATGAAGGCATTATTTCCTCTTTGAAGGATGAGCCATTTCACGTCATTAGCAAGGGGTTTCAGTCTGGGAGATTTGAGGAAATAATAGCCATCTTGTGGAGTGTGAGGTGAATGAATGTACTAGGAAACTGGGCAGCATTAACTAATGAAGCCGGGGCCCCATTTGTGATATGTGGTCATAAACGTCAAGACAGACGTTTTCCCCATACCCCCTACCCCCCTGGCATGTCTACCTGCTAGTGCAGGCTGAGAGCAGTGGTGAAGTTGGAGGGTTGGTGTTTTGCCAGGCTTACACAACAGCATGAAGGGTGTTTGCAAGGAAAGGATTTATAGTATCGGGCTATGGCCTCAAAGAATGGAAGAAAAGACATGAGGAAGTTGGAGATTTACAACAAGGGAAAAACAATAGGGTCGATAGAAGGAGAGGTCTCCGAAGGCGGGACACCGCTGGAGGAAGCCAGGTCCCAGGGGTCAGTGTGGGATGCTTTGAGATAGAGGCCTCAGAGGCTGTGTGGATGAGTCACATGAAGGGGGCAGGAAAGTTGTTGGTGTGACAGAGGTCAAGGGACTGGGAAGCCAACATACTGAATGGATCCTGCACATGTTTCGTGACTTCATCAGAGATGAGGACAGGTATGGAGAGGAAGGAGAAGATAACGAGCCTGGTGCTGGCCTCAAGGTGTGTGCCCTGCTGCTCTTGATGTCCTGAAATTCTTGATTATAAAATAAGAATCCCTCATCTTCATTTTGCACTGGGCCCTGCAAATTGTGTAGCATGTCACACCCATGAATGAAGGGGTGTGGTGAGATTGGCTTGGAGGAAGTGTGTTAGTCATAGCAATGGAAACTTGAGTTTTTCATGTTAGAATCTCCTGGGGATCTTTATTTATTTTTTTTTTTTTTTAAATTTTTTTTTTTTAACTTTTATTTATTTATGATAGTCACAGAGAGAGAGAGAGAGAGAGGCAGAGACACAGGCAGAGGGAGAAGCAGGCTCCATGCACTGGGAGCCCGACGTGGGATTCGATCCCGGGTCTCCAGGATCGTGCCCCGGGCCAAAGTCAGGCGCCAAACCGCTGCGCCACCCAGGGATCCCTCCTGGGGATCTTTAAACACACACACACACACACACACACACACACACACACACACACCTAAATACAGATGCCTGGCTCCATCCCCGGACATTGTGATTTAACTGGGGTATGACCTAAGCCCTGGGACTCTCGTGGTGATGCCAGTGCGCAACAAAGTTTGGCAGCCATTGGGTTTTATAGTAGCAAGGTGGGTTGATTGGTTAAAAGTGACATGATCTTAAAAAAAAAAAAAAGTGACATGATCTTGAAAAGAGTTGGTGTTCTCAAAAGAGAAAAGCTGAGAAGAGGTTTGGCACAGGTTATTGCGGTAGACAGAATAAGCAGTGCTCCCAGGGGTCTGTGTCCTAATCCCCAGGACCTGGGAATGTTACTTTACACGGCAAAGGGGACTTCTCAGGTGTAATTCAGTCGTGGATCTTGTGATGGGGTGATTACCCTGGATTATTTTGGTGGTCCCAGTGTAATCCCAAGGATCTTTAGTTACATTTTATTATTATTTAGTAATCTCTACACTCAATGTGGGGCTTGAACTCACAACCCTGTGACCAATGTGGTGCCATCCCCCCATCCCCACCAGGGTCCTTATTAAAGGGAAACAGGAAGGTCAGAGGCAGAGAAGGAGATGAAAAACAAAAGAAAGGCGAGAGAGAGAGAAATTTGAAGATGTTGTACTGCTACCTCCGAAGACCAAGGAAGGAGCCAGGAACCCAGGAATACAGGCAGCTTGCAAAAGATGGAAAAACCAAGCAAATTCTCCCCTGCGCCTTCCCCAGAGCCTCCAGAAAAAAACACAGCTCTGTTGACATTTTGGCTTTAGGACTTACAACCTCCAGAACTGTAAGATGATAAATCTGTGTTGTAAGCCACCAAGTTTGTGGGAATTTGCTATGGCAGCCACTGGAAAACTGATAGTTTTCTTAGAGGATTCCCTGCCTCACCTCCAGGATGTCAGGAAAAACATCCTCCACTTGTACCTGGCACAGCATCACACAAAGGATTGACATCATGAACAAGTTTTTTTTTTTTTTAAGATTTTATTTATTTATTCATGAGAGACACACAGAGAGAGGTAGAGACTAGATAGAGGGAGAAGCAGACTCCTTGCAGGGAGCCCGACATGGGACTTGATCCCCCACCCCGGGATCATGCCCTGAGCCGAAGGCGGACACGCAACCGCTGAGCCACCCAGCTGCTCCTCATGAACACATTTTTAATGCAAAGGACTGGTTTGGGAGGAAAAAATGCTTTGATACCTCTCCTGAGGATTGAGGAAGAATGAGTTAAAGAGAACAAAGCAGCTTGACCTCATCTGTTTTGTGGAAAACTCGACTTGGTTGATGGGTCTGTCAACAAAAAGCAGAAGCGAAGGACAAACTCCTGGGCCTGATCCAAACTGCCACCATTTGAATGGCTGCGGGTACCTATTCAGAAGACTTATGGGTTCTGGTGGCGGTGGTGTTTTTACAGCTGTGATTCTTCTTAAATTCCCTTTGTACTCAGTGAGGCTACTATCCCTTCGTGTTTCCTAAGTCATTAGGGTAAGAACCAAAGTTGGTCCCCAGCAACATGGTGTGTCCAATGGTTCTTCTTCAAAAGGCACATTTCATCCAGGGCCTGGGTGTCCAGGGCATTCATTCCCCTGCATTCCTCTGGTGAGTATTTGAGCATCAGTTAGGTTCCAAGCATATTTAGGAATGAACAGATGCAGGGCGGGTGGGGGTGGGGGAGCTCCCTATCTTCATGGACCTGCTCTTTGCTTTGCTGCTTACTGGCTGTGTGGTCTTGGGCAAGCCTCAGTTTGGCCCCTTGTAAAATGGGAACAATTTGCAGTGCTTAGTTCTTACGACTGGTATATGGGTGAGATGAGAGTATTGTAAGGGTGCGTAGTGTGGGACTCGCAAATGGAAACACTTTGGACATGTTTGCTCTTCTGTCCTCCAGCAAGGGGAGGCACACAGTCAGCTAAAACCAGCACTCATCCATGTGCTTACAGCCTCGGACTGAGGTCCTCCTGGATAGCAGGAGTGGCATCGGGAGGTGTCACAACTGCTGACACCGCTTTGCTATAGGCAGATGGCAATGTAGGCGGAGGTGGGAGAGGAGAACCTGCCTCCAGCCTCACCTTAAAGGAAGCCCTGTTGACGCGCTCAGCTTCTCAGAATCTTTGGGATGCTCAAGACAGGCCCGGGCAGGAATGGGGCCCATTGTCTTTCTGGAAGCAAGATTAAGGTCAGATTCCTGAGTCAAATGAAGAAGTCAATACAGTTTGGTAAATTGTCTCCTCCTCCTTCTCCTCTTCCTCCTGCTCTCCGTCCCCATTGCTTCAGCCCCTGACCTTCCCAGGACTGGACAGTGAAGTGGTTCAGGGGCAGAACTGGGATGTTGAGGGTCGGGAGGGCAGTGGGGGTGGGGGTGGGGCATGTGGGGATGGAGAGGCAGATCCTGGTGCACCTCAGTGCACCCCCACCTTCCTGTCCTCTGTGCTGTGCCCCTGAGTGTGGACTGTGGGGTCATCCAAGGTCCCGGCAGGGCTTGACCACATGTACAGGAGGCATGACAAGCAGGTGTGGGATGGTTCTTCTTCTTCTTCTTCTTCTTCTTTCTTCTTCTTCTTCTTCTTCTTCTTCTTCTTCTTCTTCTTTTTAAATCACATATATTTTTATTTTTGTAAGGAACACGTAACATAAAATCTCACCCCTTAACCATTTGTAAGTGTATAGTGTAACAGTATTAACCATGTGCATATCATGGAGCGGGCTTCTAGAACTTTTTCATCTTTCACAACTGAAACTCTATACCCCTTGAACGACAACTCCTTGTCTCCCCTTGCCATCCCCCAGCCCCTTGTAACCACATTCTACTTTGTTTCTACACATTTGACTGCTTTAGGGACCTCATTTAAGTGGCACCAGGCAGTATTTGTCTTTCTAGGATTGGCTTATTGCACTTAGCATAGTGTCCTCGAGGTTCATCTGCGTTACAGAGCATGACAGGGTTCCCTTCTTTTTAAAGACTGAATAATATTCCATTGTATGTACTCACCACATTTTCTTTATCTGTCAGGGGGCACATACGTTGCTTCCACTCTCGGCTATTGTGAATCACGCTGCAGTGAACATGGGGGCTCACATTATGCTGCTTTCTTGAAGACCTCCAGGGGGTCCTATGGCGTGTTTATGCCTCAGCTGGAATACAAACAGATCTTCAAACCTCCAGTTGAATCTTCTCTCTACTGCCTTATTGTCTTGACCAGGACCAGGCTTAGTGCCACTTGCAGGTCCATTCGGATCTTATTTCTAGGAAATTACCCAAGATTAAAAGTATCCTGTCTTTTTCCAGCTCTACTGAGCTGTAACTCACATAGAATTTTTTTAATGACAAGCAGGTGTGGGATGGTGAAAATAGTTTTGGTTTTCTTTATTTTTCTTTACAGGAAACAGCAACGTTTTTGTTTCTCCCCCCTCCCCAGCTTTGTTGAGGTGTGACGGACAAACAAAAATTGTACATATTTAGGTGGTACAGTGAGGTTTGTAAAAAGATATACAGTGTGATGATTTAATATATGTATACATTGTAAAATGATCACCACAACCAAGTTAATTAACACATCCATCACGTCACACGTAGCCATTTATTTATTTATTTATTTATTTATTTATTTATTTATTTATTTATTTATGAGAATGAATAAGCCAGGAGGGGGGCAGACCGTGCGCAAGAGAATCTCAAGCGGATTCCATGCTGAGCACAGAGCCTGACATAGGGCTCGATCCCATGACCCTGAGATCATGATGTAGCCAAACTCAAGAGTTGGATGCTTACCTGACTGAGCCACCTAGGCCCCCCAATAGCCTTTTGTTTTAAAAGCTCTAGCATGTGCAAGGTATTCTGCTAAGGCCTCTGCATTGTATTATCTCATTTACTCCTTCATATTATATTTCCCATTTACATTGTTTTGTTGTCTCGTTTATTCCTCACATCAATCTATAAATTGGGTACCATTCTATGCCTATTTTACAGGTGAGGAAACTGAGGTACAGAGTGCAATAAACTTGGCAGATATAGTGTTAAATCCTCTATACCAGTGGCTATCAACCAGCAGTGATTTTGGGGTCCCCATTTCCCTCCCCCCAGGGAACATTTGACAATGTCTGTAGACATTTTTTGGTTGTCACATGATGTCACATGATATTGGCATCTAGTGGGTAGAGACCAGGAATGCTGCTACACATCCTACTAGGTACAGGACAGCACTCCCAGTCCTACTCCTGACAAAGAATTACTGAGCTGGAACTGTCCCTGGTGCTCAGGCTGAAAAACCCTGCTGTATATGAGTGATCTACTTTAATCTCTACCACAACCTTGGTGAGAAAGTTGAGGCTTACAGGGGTGAACTCATCCACACAAGTGCTCAACTGGTTAGGGGGACCTGGGTTTGAAGCTGTGTGTGTGTCTTATTCCTAAGCTAGTGCTTTTAACCACACAGGTAGACTGCTCCAAAGGTGTTGGCACGTTACATTTCAGGAATGGAGAAGAGGCATGGGATTGGAAAGTCGCATATGGGAGCATCGTTATCAAGATGTGGCTATCCCAATGGGTGAGCTGTAATTTGGGGTCTCCTGGTGGAGCACAGTGTTGAGCATGGGAGAAGTATGTTCCTGCTTGATGCCAGGGAGAGGGCACATTACCACTAAACACCTTCTGACAGCAGGAGGACACCCCATAAATGAATGTGGTTGCCAACTCTTCATTCATTCATCCGGTCCACGTTTATTCAACATCGACCCTGGGCTTGGTGCTGGTGATATGATGGCAAAGGAGATGGGCCAGTTTGCTGCCCCATTGACCATATATATATTCAGGTGGGGATATGGACAATATGCCAGCCAACAAGCTCATGGATTAAGCAAATTGTGATTAGCATCTTGAAGAAGGGAAAAGGGTTACGTGACAACGGATAAGGGGTTGGTGGGTATTTCACATGGGGAGTCAGGAAGGCCTTCCCGAGGTGGGACCATGTAGACCACCTTCCAGGAAGACTGGAAGGAGCCAGGGGAAAGTAACTTCAGATGACGGGAATGGTGAGGATAGAGATCACAAATTTGAAGCATTCCAGGAATACACAGAGGATAATATATAGTGCTAGTCAAAGTACTGGACTGTGGCTCTGGGCCCCGCGACGACATGGTAAGGAGCTTATACCGGAGTGCACAGTAATGTAGCGCTTGATTCGCTGAGAAGGTCTTGCTGTGAACCAAATGTCAGTAGAACCTAGTCGTATGTTTTAATGATGTAGCTGATCAACATTCTGGCCCAAGCGTCTCCTCTCCTCACAGACTAGTTACATTTTGTGGAGGGAGCTGGTCTGAGGACCACATGCTGAACAGTCCTGAAGAAGCAGATGCTGGTGGTGTTCCAACCAGGTCCCCTCAGTCTAGCCAGGTGGTCACAGCTTCCTGTGTCTTCCGAAGCATGTTCGCCAGCCCCAGTTGGGCAGCTGGCAGAGCACTGGGAAGTTACACCCCCAGAATGATGCTCAACAGTGAAGGATGGGACATGGTGGATAAACTCTCCACTTTCCTCAGTCTGAGCTGGGTTGACTTGGGGGCGTGTCCACATAGAGGGTCCCCAGCCGAGCTGAGCCCCAGTTGTTCACAGAGCTAATCCATTCGTTAATGTCCCTTGTTACACTTTCCTATTCCTTCACCATGCTGCCTAGAGTCTTCTCTCAAATTATCTATTTGAACCAAAATCCTTGTCTCAAGGACTGCTTCTGGGAAAACCCTAACAGAGAATGTAACTGAACTATAATACGCAAAAGGCAAATGATGGCAGTGGAGGTCAGATAGCTGTGCAGGGCAGATCACGCAAGACTTTGTTGACCATGGTAAGATACTTGGACTCTCCTCTAAGCATGTGGGACGCTACTGAAAAGCTTAAGCAGGGGAGATCTGTTACATGATCCATTTGTAATTCAAAAAGCTCCTTGGGTTGCAATTTGTGTCATGGATTGGATAGAGCAGGAGTAGAAGCAGGAGACCAGTTAGGGAACTATTTGCAGCAGTCCAGGGAGGAGCTGATGGTAGCCAAGGTATAGATGGAGGCACACACATAGGTTTGGAATCCATCTTGGAGAATAAACCAATAGGACTTGACGGTAGTTGGATTATGGGGGCAAAGAAAAGTCAAGGATGACACCTTGATCACTTGATTCCCGGTGTGGATTGAGAAAGCTTGGATGGGGTGTGTGTGGATTTTGCCACAAAAGGCGCTCAGGGAGACTCACCCATAATATTGTGTAAGTTTAAGGTGTGAAACATCATGATGTGATGTATGTATATACTGTGATCATCACACTAAGTTTAATTAACGTCCATCACCGAGTTACGAATATTTTTTCTAGAGATGAAAATTTTTACCATCTACTTTCTTGACAACTTCAAATACACAACACAGCATTGTTGACTGTAGTCCCATGCTATGCATGGCCACCCCCAGACTAGTTCATCTTATAACTGGAATTTTGTACCTTTTGACCACCTTCATCCAATCTGGTTTCTGTATCTGGGGTTTTGTTGTTGCTGCTGTTGTTGTTTAGACCCGCATATAAATGAGATCATATAGTATATGTCTTTCTCTGACTTGTTTCTTAGCATAATGCCTTCAAAGTTCATCCCTGTGGTTGCAAACAGCAGGAGTTCCTTTTTGTGGCTGAATTATATTCCATTGTGTATATTCTACACTGTCTCTATCCATTTATCTGTCGATGGACACTTAGGTTGTTTCCCTGTCTTGTCTATTGTAAATGATGCTGCAATGAACGTGGGGTTGCAGAGAGCTATTTGATTTCATTTTCTTTGGATATACACCCAGAAGTAGAATTGCTGGATCATATGATATTTCTATTCTTTGTTCTTAAAGGAGCCTCCATACTGCTCTCCACAGAGGCTGCATCAGTGTGCATCCCCTCACCAGCACATGAGGGTTCCCTCCCCTCCACATCCTCATTGGTATTTTTTATCTCTTGTCTTTTTAAGGATAGTCATTCTGAAAAGCGTGAGGCAGTATCTCATGGTTTTGATTTGCATTTTCCTGATGATGAGTGATGTTGAACACTTTTTATGTACCTGTTGGTCATTTGTATATCTTCTTTGGAAAAATGTCTATTCCAATTCTTTGCCCATTTAAAAAAATGGATTATTTGTATTTTTTTTGTATTTTTTTTGCTATTGAGTTGTATGACTTTTTAATATATTTTTAATATTAACCTCTAGTCAAGTATAGGGTTTGCAAATATTTTTTCCCATTCTGCAGATTGTCTTTCCATCTTGTTGATGGTTTCCTTTGCTGTACAGAAGATTTTTTAAACTCTTATATTTTTATAAATATTTTATTTATTAATTTATTTGAGAGAAGGAGAGAGAGAATGAGCATGAGAGAGAGCATAAGCAGAGGGGAGGGGTAGAGGGAGAAGCTGATTCCCTGCTGAGTGGGGAGCTCGAATGTGGGACTCTATGGTGGGATCATGACCTGAGCTAAAGGTAGACACTTAACCAACAGAGCCACGCAGACACCTTGTACAAAATATTTTTAATTTGATGTAGTTCCACTTGTTTTTTGTCTTGTTTGTGCTTTAGATTTTATTTGTTTATTTATTTATTTATTGGAGTTCAATTTGCCAACATATAGCATAACACCCAGAGATATATAAAAAATCACTGCCAAGACCCATGCCAGAGAGACTTCTTCCTACTTTTCTCCTTATAGTTTCTAGTCTTACACATCTCTAATCCTTTCCGAGTTAATTTTTGTGAGTGGTGTTAGACAGGAATCTAGTTTCATTTTTTAAATGAGACTATCCAATTTTCCAAGCACCATTTTTTGAAGAGAAAATGTCGTTTTTCCACTGAGTATTATTGGCTCCCTTGTCAAATATTAGTATATGCTTAGGCATAAGGGCTGTTGTTAAGGACACCATGGTGGCTATCCCTAGAAATGGTTTCAGGCCTCTATATTCAAAGGGACTCAGGCAAAAGGGATGCTGCTTGTTGGAAACACCACAGACCTTCTCTCTGCAATGTGGCATGAACCAGAATAGTGTGGTGTCTGAAAGCCTGGGCTCCATGCCTGAGAAGGGAATCAGTTGTGCCCATAGTAGGCTGGAGAAGAGTTTTGGAAGACTGGGGATCTTTAGTAGCCATCACACTGGTAAGGCACCTGAATTGGGAGATGTCAGTCTAAGGGCCTGTCCTTGGGACCCACCTCACTGCTTGTTCTAGAGCAGTATTGCTAAGGTGGGGCAAAAAAACCTGCATTCTGATACATTTCTGCTGAGTATGTAAAACAGTATTACCTCCTTGTAGAGTAATTAGGCCCTGTATATGGAAATTAAGAATATGCACCTGTTCCTGGAAGGGAAATTGTTGGGGGAATTTATCCTACAGATGCCTTCCCATGGGTATAGAATGACAGCAGGGCAAGGATGTTCTTTAAAAGCTCCCAGCCAAGTTGTTGCAAAGGTCATAAATTATCCAGCAAGATGATAAAGGTTGTAATTTTTTGTGAGCGATAAGTTATGTCTTGTTTACCATCATAGAAAAGGTATAAGTGTTTGTGTGGACACTGTTTGGCTTTCTCTTGTAAACTTCAGTAATTAACTTGGGGCCTAGTGTCTGTGTATGTAATACTTGCTGGTAGACAGTGCTCTCTGGTGGTCAAGTGGCCAAACTTCACAGCATCTGGATCCATTTCCCATGACTGTCCTACAAGAAGTACCACAAACTGGGTGCTTAGAAAACAAATGTATTCTCTTACGGTTCTGGAGGCCAGAAGTCCAGTATCAAGGTGTTGATAGGACCATACTCCCTCTCAAAGCTCTAGCAAGGAATCCCTCCTTGTCTCTTCCAACGTCTGGTGGTTGCTGGCAATCCTTGGGGTTCTTTGGCTTGTGGCTGCATTATCCCAATGCCTGCCTCCTCTCATGTGTGTCCTTTTCCCTTCTTATCAAGAAACCAGTCATTGGATTTAGGGCCCTCCCTAAATACCCTATTTCCAAATAAGGTCATGTTCTGTGGTTGCAGGTGGATGTGAATTTGGAGGTGGGGAGGACACTATTCAACCTCCTACAGAATCCTTCCTTAACCTTTCTGTTGATTCATTTCAATTAATCTAATAAATAACTTAGTCCTGAGCTGTCTATCACAAATAAGGATTCTCACCTGCATACATAGTATTAGTTTTCTTTTGGTATGATTTGCTCTTACACACACTTTTTCCTATCACCATGGAAATGGTGTCTGATATGTTTACTGTTCTTTTTGTTATGGGGGTATTAGGGGGTCTCTCAGGAGCTGAACTGGATTGTTAACCTTCCGTTCCCTATCTTCTTCCCTGGCTTGTAAAATAAATGCTAGCTAACCTGCTGAGTTCTTGCCCAGAGCCAGTTGCTGCCTTCGTACTTCATACTGCAACTCATCCCATTATCACACAAGGTTTGCTACACTGTAGAGTCAAGCTTGGGGGAGCCTTTTGAAAATAGACTTTATGGGGTGCCTGGTGGCTCAGTCCGTTGGGCATCTGATTCTTGATTTTGGCTCAGGTCATGCTGTCAGGGTCCTGAGATTAGTTCTGCTCATTCTCTGTGGTCAGCAGGGAGTCTGTTTGTCCGTCTCCCTCACCCATTGCCCCTCCTCCTGCTCATTCATGGGGGCTCTCTCTCTCTCAAATAAATAAATACATCTTTAAAAGAAACAGACTTTAAATCATCTAGGTAGCCATTCATTTTATTTCATAGCTGCCTCTGTGCTTTCTGCTCCTCCTTATTTCAACTGGTGATGGCTACACTCAATTATCAGTGATCTACAGAAGAAAGATTCTTTAGCAATCATTTTCCAGACATCACATTCCTTGCAAAAGAATCTTTGTGCTGCTGTCAAAAGATATATTTATCTTCTGCTATTTGGCACCTCTTTTTCTTTGAACCCTCCCTTAAAAAAAAACAGCTTTATTGAGTTCTAATCCATGTACTGAACGATGTACCCATTTAAAGCTTACACTTCAGTGGTTTTTAGTATGTTCACAGAATTGTACAGCAATCACCACAATTTTAGAACATTGTCATCACCCCTCCAAAAGAAGCTCTATACCCATTAGTAGTTACATCCAAGTCCCCCAGCCCTAGGCAACCACTAACCTGATTTCTGTCTACAGAATTGCCTCTTCTGGATGTTTCATTTGAATGGAACCATAAGATGTGTGGTCTTTTGTGACTGACTTCTTTCACTTAAGATAATGTTTCAAGGTTCATTTGTGTTGTACTGACTTTTGAAGTTCACATTTAGCAAGACTGATTCTTGATAGGATTTTGTTTATTTTTAAAATGTATTTTGTAAAGATTTTATTTATTTGATAGAGAGCACAAGCAGGGGAAGCAGCAGGCAGAGCGAAAGGGAGAAACAGGCTCTCCCCACTGAGCGGGAAGCCTGATGCAGGGCTTGATCCCACGACCCTGAGATCATGACCTGAACCGAAGGCAGATGCTTATCTGACAGAGCCACGCAGGTGCCCCTTGATAGGATTTTATAATGAACTTTTAGTTCATAGAAATATTTATCTCTAAAAATGTTAATAAAATATATTGATGTTTATACATACAATAAAGACATTATAGACTTTATGGCTTTCAAAATAAATTTTTCAGAAGTATACAAGTGAATATTTTGTCAGTTTTTCAGAATTTTAAATAAAACATTTCAGTTTTCTAATTTGCTCATCTATGCTTAATTTTTTAAAAAAAGTGATTGGTTTTAAAGTGTTCTGAAAAAGTGGCTGATGTGAAACAGGTTTTTTTGGAAATATCAAATTTCTGAAACTGTCAAAGTCTTCAATCCTTCAAATACTTTGTACCTAAATAGAATTTGACAGATACAGTTCCACATTACCAATTTTAATTTTAAAATTGCAGCTGAGTATTAGTAACTTATTGCTGAATAATTACTCCAAACCCCAGTGGTTTAAAACAAGAAACATGTATTTTGTCACAGTTTCTGGAGATAAGGATTTTTTTTTTTTTTTTTTTTTTTTTAAGGCAGGCTACACACTCAATGCAGGGCTTGAGTTCACAACCCTGAGACCAAGAGCTGGATGCTCCACCAACTGAGCCACCCAGGTGCCCCAATGGAGATAAGGGATGTGGAAGAGGCTTAGCTGGGTGGTTCTGGTTGAAGGTCTCTCACGAGGTTGCAGTTAGACACCAGTTGGGGCTGCAATCATGCAAAGGCTTTACTGGGCCTGGAGGATGCCTTCCAAGATGACTGACTCATATGGCCTCTGGTTGGAAGCCTTAGTTCTTAGCCACACGCTCTCTTCGTAGACAGCTTGAGTATCTTTATGACTGGCAGCTGGTTTCTTCCAAAATGAGTGATCCAGGAAACAGTGAGAAAGAAGCCAAAATGTATTTTATGGTCTAGGTTCACAAGTTACATGTCATTATTTTGCCATGTTGTCTGGTCACACAGACCCGCTCTGATCCAGTGTGGGAAGAGTCTACATGAGAATATTAATAATAGGCAGGGATCACGTGGCAGTCTTGGCTGGCTATGCTGGAAAGTCATCTGAATCCCCAGACTGACACAGTCCAAAAATAATTTGAAGTCGCTCATTAGGCAGTAAATATTAGGTCGACTTTGGCTGTTTTTTTAACTGGCATCTGAACACTTGAACTTCAAGAACATTGCATGGACCATGTGAAAATATATTTCATATGTGTGTGTACATATATATGAATATATATTGAAAAAGTTTGCATATTTAAAGCAAAACAGCAGCTTTTGAAAAAGTTTAGAAATTGTGTACCAGCAATCACTAGTCTAATAAATTGAACCCTAAAGAGGAATTAGATAGTAGAGTAACATCTGTACATGCTTGAGGAGGGGCTTCACTGTTATTTTAAATTAAAACTGTGTTGTCTACTATGGTAGCCACCTACTACGTGTGGCTGTCAAACACTTGAAATGTAACTACTCTAAATGGAGATGTGCCATAATGTTAAAATTAAAGACTTAGTTAAATTGTAAGTGATCTCACTAATGTTTTTCATGCTCATTATGTGTTACAATGATGATATTTTGGTTGTATTGGGTTAAATACCTTAAAACTAATTTTGCCAGTTTCTTTTTACTTGCATGTAGCTACTGCAAAATTTAAAGTTACATGTACTTGCATTTGTGGCTCACATTCTATTTCTTTTGGGGAGTGCTGATTTGAAGTGGAAAAGTTTGGCTGGATTTAAAAATCCTTTGGCAGGATCACAAGAAAACATTAATCTATGAATAAAAACAAAAGCTGCTAGATTTAAAGAATGGATCATTTCCCTGAACTTTGCATTAAAGAGATTGAATTATTTGAAACCTGGTCAATGGCAAGAATAGAGAATTTTTGGAAAATGGGGAAGTGGTCTCCTGTTTGTTATGGCCTTCTTGGTTTTTTTTTTTTAAGATTTTATTTATTTATTTGAGAGAGTGCTGGTGCATAAGCACAAACCAGGGGTAGGGACAGAAGGAGAGGGAGAAGCAGACTCTCAGCTGAGCAGGGAGCAGAGGCTGGGCTTGATCCCAGGACCTCGAGATCATGACCTGAGCTGAAGGCAGACACTCAACCAACTGAGCCACTCAGGTGGCCCTGTTACTGCCTGCTAGTGCAAATGAAGCTGTCCATTAGTGGCAACTCTAAAACTGGGAAGAGACGATCTTTAGACAGTCCTCTTGGTCAGGGATTGCATACACACTTGATCCTTATTATTCACGAACCTTGTTAGTCAGCTTGCCTACTTGCTAAGATTCACTTGTAACCCCCAAATCGCTGCTCCCAGAGCTCTCACAATCATTGCACATATGAACAGAGCAGCAAAAAATTTGAGTTGTCCAAAGCTCAGGTTTCCAGCTGAGGTAAAAAAAGTGATACCCGCCTTCTTGTGATACTTGCCTTCTTCTCTCATACTGTATACAAGTGTCTTTTTGTGGTTTATTTAGTGGCATGTTTTTTGTTTGTTTTGTTTTTGTGTGTATTTTTTTCTTTTTACATGTCTATGCCTTTTGATGGTGATTTTGCTGTTGGAAATGGCCCAGGTATAGTGTCACAGAGCCGTCTAGTGTCCTAAGCTCGGAATGGCTGTGATGTGCCTTATGGAGAAAACCATATCTTAGATAAGCTTCCTTCAGGCATGAGTTTATAAGGAAGGGAAAATAATTATTCCTCTACTCTTCTGTGTCCTTAGCTGAGACTCCTGCAATAAAAGACAGATTAATAAGAGCAGATCGAACAGAAGTTTATTAATACATCGGCCTCATGTAGAGGTGGGAGATATCCAGGGAGCTATGAGTAACTCTTAGAGGTGGTTTAGAACTCAGGATTAAGTGCCATCTTCATAGGGGGAGGGAGGACACATAGGCCTCTTGGGGAACAGCAAATGGTTTTTAGGAAAGCTAGAGGGCCCTCAGAAGACTTGATGGGAGGTCGACAGTTCGGGGACAGAGTGTGTCTAGGTGGGGTGCCAACTTCTAGTCTCCTCTCCTGTGATGAGAGTTCATCTTGCCCACTGAAGACACTCCCAGGAGGGGACTGATGACCCCGAATTCCTTTGGAGGAGATGTTTCAGGCAGAGGAGGGAGATCAGAGGGTCTCTCCTGCACCTGCTGCTTCCCAGTGCCTTTGGCTCAAAGAAATCAATGTTGGGATGGCATATTCTGCTGCCCTTCATGTTTTGGTGCTGTTGTCAGTGAATTTGACATTAATGAAAGAACGATATGGCCCATCCAGAGAAAGGAAAAAGAAATGTGCAGACCTGTACACAAGGCCACTCTCAAAAGTAACACCTGTGGTGTGTGATGGAGTGAAGAAGATAGAAAGGGGGCTAAATGCGTGGATTTATGAGATGACTAGTCTTTAAAAAGCAATTAAAATGGTTAGTGGGGAGCATTGTTGTGAGGCTAAAAGCCAAGGAAATTTACGGTCATGTTATCCAACATCAGGAGGAATGTGATGCCTTTCATGGTTGGTTCATGTGTCTCCAAATAAAAGGGTTGTGTGGAAAAACAGGTTTTCAGTGTTAATAAAACTGGCTTTTTTTTTTTAGATTTTATTTATTTATTCATGAGAGACATAGAGAGAGGGGCAGAGACATAGGCAGAAGGAGAAGCAGGCTCCATGCAGGGAGGCTGATATGGGACTCAATCCTGGGACTCCAAGATCACACCCTGAGTTGAAGGCAGACGCTCAACTGCTGAGCCACCCAGGCATCCCCAAGCTGGCTTGTTTTACAAGGATGTTGGCAAACGAATCCATATAACACAAATGGCCTCTCGGTTGAAAACATTCTGACCAGAGGAACCTGAGTGTAAGAAACAGTCCAGAGGTTACTAATGCAGTGTTTGCAGGGACTCTACAGAGCGTAAGTACTACAGAATGAAACTATGTTAGCATTTGCAGGGGCTCTAACAGAGCGTGACTAATACTGCATTTGCAGGGACTCTACAGAGTATAACGACTACTACAGAGCTTAACTAATGGGAATCAACTCTTTCACATACACAGTGTGCTATTAAAAATCAAAAAAATTAATTGAAAAAATCAACTTTCTCACTTAAAAAATTGGAAAGACTTGAGAAGTTTTATACAAATTCAATGTTTAACATCTTCCTCAGTATCTTCTATTTTATTCTTGTAACCATATAAAGAAAATACTGTAATCTTTTCTGCCAAGGCTCAGTGTAAGTGGCCTTTGTGCCTCCAACTCACTCCTGTGTGTTATATGTGCAGCAGCATATCTGCGTGTGCTATCAGATGAGAAAAATTGGGAATCACCATATCACAGACTTATTTAGAAATCATTTATATGCGCCTCAAACAGCCTAATGACCATCCTTAATAGAATGGATAAATACCCATTAAAAAGAATAAGGCAGCTCTAAATGTAGGTAAATGGAAGAGGCTTCAGAATATATTAAATGAGGGGAAGAGGCAAGATGGTGGAAGAGTAGGGGTCCTCATTTCATCTGGTCTCCCAAATTTAACTAGGTATCTATCAAACCATCCTGCACACCTATAAATTCAATCTGAGATGTAAAGAAAGAATATCTGGAACTCTACAAATAGAAGAGTGACCACTTTTTGCAAGGGAGGAGTACAGAGTAGACAACTGATAGGGCGAGGGAGTCTTTGTAAGCCGGCTGCAGGAAAGTGGATACAGCCCTGGGTCTCAGGATGGGACCTTTGGAAATCTGCACCTTTGAGAGATTCCCTGCCTGAGAGGTGCTCAGGGGTGAAGGAGGGCAGAATTGCAGGAGGGACAGTGGGGTCTCAACGTTCCTGGAGGCACAGAAAGAACAAGGGACACCTAAGCTGGCAAGGTTCCCAAGAACTGGCACAAGGAAAGGGGTTTAGGTCAGAGAGCCCAGGAGAAGGCTCAGCTTGTGCCATAAGCTAAGCCACAAACCACAAACCAATGGGGTGACTGTTGTCGGTGCTGGATCACAGACAAAGGGCTGGAACATAGCAACCCTTAGCCTTCATCCGGGAGAGGCGGAGCGGGTGCCCACTAGATGGGGTGAACGCTCTACATGCCAGGGCTCCAGAAGGGAGAGGAGCAGGTAGGCCCTCCACTTCCTCCAGGAGGGGTTGGGTGGGTATGTGAACAATGGGCAATCCTCACCCCTGCACATTGCACAGATCAGTGTCACCCTACCTGCCCCTGAGGAGGATCTGAGTGATTGGGCGGTTTGGCACATGTTGGGATCTCTAGGCTCTGGGGCTGGAGATACGGGTACAGCCTTTTTTTGTTTTTATTATTTATTTTTATTTTTAAAATAAATTTATTTTTATTTTATTTTTTTAATAAATTTATTTTTTATTGGTGTTCAAATTGCCAACATACAGAATAACACCCAGTGCTCATCCTGTCAAGTCTTTTTTTGTTTTTAATTTTTCCCCCCTCTCTCACCCTCAAAAGAGGTGGGGCCTCCAGGAACAAAGACCTCACAGAGCAAACTGCTTACACAGAGCCTGGCCACCTGGCAATGGGTGGGGCATCTCCACCCAGGAACAGACACCTGAGAATCAACACAGCAGACTCCTCCCCCAGAAGACCAGCTGGAAGAACACATTTATGGACCAAATAGGACTGGAAAGCTCCAGGACTGGGGGAAAATAGTATATAGAACTCGAGGTTTCTCTCTTGTGATTAGTTAACATTTCAGGTTAAAATTTTCTGATATTCTTTCTTTTTTCCTGTCTCAACTATAATATTTTATAAAATCTTCATCTTTAAGTTTTTTCTTTTTTAACTTTCATATTTTACAATTACATGTTATAGATATATTCATTTTTGACTTCCTTTCACTGTATTCAATTATATATATATATATATGTACATGTATGTGTGTGTGTGTATATATATATATATATATATATTTTTTTTTGCTTTTTTTTTTTTTGTGAGTTTGGAATTTAGTACTTTCTAGCATACATACCAAAATACCTCCAGAACCAAGTGGAGCACCGTTTTGGTCCACCCTGTGAGATTATATTCTCTCTCTCCTTCCTATACCCCCAACCCCCTTTTTTTGTTGCTGTTGTTTCTCTATGTAAGTTTTGCTTTAAAAAATATAATTTTGGAATTTAGTACCTTCTAACATATAGACCAAAATACACTCAGAACCAAGTGGATTACTGTTTTGGTCCACTCTGTGAGATTATATTCTCTCCCCCCCACCATTCCCCCCACCTTTTTTGTTGTTTCTCTCTCTTCTTTTTAATTTGGTTTTCTTTTTCTTTGTCTTTTTTCTTTTATTTCCTGGTCCCTGACCTCTTCGGAATTGTCTAGTGTGTATTTTGCTTGGATCATGTTTGATATTTTTGACTCTGCTCACTTGTGCAGCCATTCTGCACTGGACAAAATGACTAGAAGGAAGAATTCACTACAAAAGAAAGAACCAGAGGTAATACACTCTGTCACAGATCTAATGGATATGGATTTAAGTAAACTGTTGGAGATAGAATTCAACAATTATAAAGTTACTAGTTGGACTTGAAAAAAGGATAAAAGACTCTAGAGAATCTCTTAGTGCAGAAATGAGATCTAATCAGGCCAAAATTAAAAATACTCTGAGATGCATTCTAAACTGGATGCTCTAACAGCTAGGGTAAATGAATAATGAATCAGAAGAGAGAATAAGTGACATAGAAGACAGGTTGATGAAAGGAAGGAAGCTGAGGAAAAAAGAGAAAAACAACTAAAAGCCCATGAGGAGAGGCTCCAAGAAATACGTGATAATTTGAAAAAAAAAAACATTCATATTATTGCAATTCCATAGGGCGTGGAGAGAGAGTACCAGAAGGTATATTTGAACAAATCATAGGTGAGAACTTCTCTAATCTGTGGAAGGAAACAGGCATTCATATCCAAGAGATAGAGAGGATCCCTCTCAAAATCAACAAAAGCCAATTAATACCCTGACATATAATAGTGAAGCTTGCAAATTTCAGAGATAAAGAGAAAATCCTGAAAGCAGCTTAAGACAAGAGATTCCTAACATATCAGATTAACAGCAGATCTATCCAAAGAGACCTGGCAGGCTGCAAAGGGCTGGAAAGATATATTCAGAGTACTAAATGAGAAAAATAGGCAGCCAAGAATACTTTATCCAGCAAGGCTGTTATTCAGAATAGAAGGAGAGATACAGAGCTTCCAGAATGGACAGAAACTGAAAGAATATGTGACCACAAAACTGTGTCTGCAAGAAATATTAAGGGAGACCCTGTAAGTGAAGAGGGAGCCCAAAGAAACAGAGACAATCTGCAGAAACAGGGACTGTATAGGTAATACAATGGCATTAAATTAATATCTTTCAATAGTTACTCTGAACATGAATGGGCTAAATGCTCCAGTCAAAAGACACAGGGTATCAGACTGGATAAAAAACCAGACCCATCTATATGCTGTCTGCAAGAGACTCATTTTAGACCTCAAGACACTTTCAGACTGAAAATGAGGGGGTGGAGAACCATTTACCTTGCAAATGGTCCTCAAAAGAAAGTTGGGGTAGCAATCCTCATATCAGATAAATTAGATTTTAAATCAAAGACTGTAATAAGAGATGAAGAGGAATACTACATCATACTTAAAGAGTCTATCCAACTAGAAGACCTAACAGTTGTGAATATTTATACCCCTAATGTGGGAGCAGCCAAGTATATCAATCAATTAATAACCAAACTAAAGAAACACATAGATAATAATACATTAATAGTTGGAGACTTCAACACTCCACCCTCAGCAAAGGACAGATATTCTAAGCAGAAGATTAACAACCAGATGGGCTTCATGGATATGTACAGAACATTCCATCCTAATGCAACAGAATACACATTCTTCTCAAGTATACATGGAATTTTCTCCAGAATAGACCACATACTGGGTCACAAATCAGGTGGCTCAGTGGTTTAGTGCCACCTTCAGCCCAGGACGTGATCCTGGGGCCCTGGGATCGAGTCCCACATCAGGCTCCCTGCATGGAGCCTGCTTCTCCCTCTGCCTGTGTCTCTGCCTCTCTCTCTCTCTCTCTCTGTCTCTCATTAATAAATAAATAAAATCTTAAAAGCAAACAAACAAAAACAAATCAGGTCTCAACTTATAGCAAAAGATTGGGATTATCCCTTGCATATTTTCAGACCACAATGCTTTGGAACTAGAATGCAATCACAAGAAGAAATTTGGAAGGGACTCAAACACTTGGAGGTTAAAGAGCATCTTAATTAAAAATGAATGGGTCAACCAGGAAATTGGAGAAGAATTTAGAAGATTTGTGGAAACTAATGACAATGAAAGCACAACTGTTCAAAATCTTTGGGATACAGCAAAGGTGGTTTTAAGAGGGAAGGACATTTCAATACAAGCCTCATTCAAAAACATGATCTGGATTTAATGGTGGATGCATATATCAAACTCTATATAACTAAGTTAGAGCTTCCTATAGATAACTCAGAAATCATTGAAAATATTTAAGAGACTTAAAAATTTTTTTAAATTTAAATCCAATTAATTAACATATAATGTATTATTGGTTTCAGAGGTAGAGGTCAGTAACTCATCGGTCATCATCCAGAGCTCATTACAACACATGCCCTCCTTAATACCCATCACCCAGTAACCCTGTCCCCCGAAACTCTTCCCCTTCAGCTACCTTCATTTTGTCTCTTATGATTAAGAGTCTCTTATAAAACAAGATGAAATCAGAGAGGGAGACAAACCCTAAGAGACTTTGATTTGTTTTTATTTTTTAAATTTTTCCTAAGAGATTTTAAAAATAGGCTTCCTCTTATCTTTGGTATCTGGAAAAACCTGTAAGAAATTTAAAAACATCTTACAGAGAAGCTGTCAGGTTTATGTAGGCCATCTAGTAACCAAATATCTTGACCCACTGACCTCTCATTGAGGTCATTAGCTCATTAAATACTTAGCCATTGATAATCTGTCTATTTAAATGGCCCCTATTTGAACTCTCATGCTGCAGAGACATAATTGTTCTTCCAGAAGATAAGGATTGAAAGTGCCACATTGCACTTCAATGGGATCCCAGCTAATGGTGCTTGGGAATTGTTTTAGTTAATTCATTTTAGACATAACATTTGTTATCATTTGATCCAATTGTCGGGTACTGAGTTATCAGTTCTTAGAAGAAATAGATTTTGAAGAGGTATGGGAAGAAGGAATACATTTTATAAAATGTTTCGATGCAGCTCATGAGTGACCTCTGAATAGTTGGAGCGTTAGCATGTTAAAAATCTGTAATGGACAGTGAAGAGAGTTACTAGAGAGAGAGAGAGAGAGAGAGAGAGAGAGAGAGATGTGAGCTTGCTAAGCAGGGATTGCCGTGTAGATTTTGTCTTTATCAAATAAACTTGAAAGGAACAAGTTACAATTAAAGTTTGAATGGGGGAGCCTACCCTTTTCCACACTGGGTTGTTGCTCTTTACATTCCATTGTCGAGCCTGCATCATTATAAGCTCTTTAGCAAGTATATGTTGAACACCTCTGTTCATGGTCGAGACAAGAGTCTATAGATACCGACAACTGATTTGTCTGTTTTCTTGTCTTTTTCCATGACTATATCTAGTCCATGAATATATAAAGACTATATCAAGCCTTGTCTTGATTTATAAACAAAACCCAGAAAACCTACAAAAATGAGTGTTTCGTGGTTTATCTAGGAATAACACAAAAAATATTGCTGTTAGTTTTGGTGAAGAAAATGAATTTTGTACAGTTTATCTCAACCTAAATAAAATGTAAATTTTGTTTAAAAAAGTATATTGAATGAGAAAAGCATGGTACCATATAGTATGTGCATTAGTTTTTTATTGCTGCTGCAGCAAATTGTCACTAACTCAGTGGCTTAATACAACATAAATCTATTATCTTACAATTCCATAGATAGAAAATCTGACAAAGGTCTTGATTGGGCTAAAATTAAGCTGTCAGCTGGGCTACATCCCTTTCCGGAAGTTCTAGGGGAGAATTATTTATATATTTAAAGATTTAAAAAATTTATTTAGAGAAAGAGCATGAGTGGGGAGTGGGCTGGGGGTGGGGATGGGGCAGAGGCAGAGAGACAAGCAGACTTCCTCCTAAGCAGGGAGCCTGGACCAAAGTCTCCGGCGCTCGATCAATCCCAGGACCCAGAGACATGACCCTGAGCTGAAGGCAGATGCTTAACTGACTGAGTACCCAGTCCTAATATTTTAATTTAATTTTGTTTTGTTTTGCCTTTTCCAGCTTCTAGGGGCTGCCTGCATCCCCGGCTTCCTACCTCTTTGAAGCCAGCAATGTTGCATGTCTGACCATTCTTCTATAGTCACATGTCCGAAACCTAGAAAAATTCTCAGCTTTAAGGATTAGTATATGATGACATTGGGCCCATCTGGATAATCCAGGATAATATCCCCATCTCAAAATCTTTAACCTGAATGACACCTGAGAAATCCCCTTTGTCCTGTAATCTATTCACAGGTTCTGGGGATTAAGATGTGGACCTCTTGGGGAGAAGGCATTATTCTGCCTGTAGTATGCACATTTGTGTACAAGAAATATTTAGGGGCACCTGGGTGGCTCAGTAGTTGAGCGTCTGCCTTTGGTTTAGGTAGTGATCCTGGGGTTCTGGGATTGAGTCCCTCACCAGGCTCCCCACAGGTAGCCTGCCTCTTCCTCTGCCCGTGTCTCTACCTCTCTCTGTGTGTCTCTCATGAATAAATAGATAAAGTATTAAAAAATATATTTATTTAAAGAGACTATCTTGGGCATCTGGGTGGGTCAGTCAGTTAAGCATCTGCCTTCAGCTCAGGTCATGATCCCAGGGTCCTGGGATCAAGTCCTGCATTGGGCTCCTTGCTCAGTGAGGAACCTGCTTTTCCCTCTGCCTCTTACCCTCCCCTGCTTGTGCTCCCTCTCATGCTTTCTCTCCCAAATAAATAAATAATCTTAAAAAAAAATAAATGGACTATGTCTGTCTGGAAGGGCACATAAGAAACTGGTAACAGTACTTGCTTCTGGGGGGACATGAGTACCTGGGGGGATATGGAGGCTGACTTTACATTATGTATATTTCATTCTTTTTGATTTTTTAATCAGTGTGCATGTATTTAAAATAAGTGAAGAAAAAATTTAAAGGTCTTAAGCTGTGTGGTGGTTCATCAGTATTGTTTGTCTTTTTTGTGTACATATCTTAAATACTGCCTAAGTAAAGAAAAAATCCAGGGACACTTGACTGGCTCAGTGGGTAGAGCATGCAACTCTTGATCTCAGGGTTGTGAGTTCAAGACCCGTGTTGGTCATAGAGTTTATTTGAGAAAGAAGGAAAGAAGGAAGGAAGGAAGGAAGGAAACAAAGAAAAACTCAACTGCTTCTATCTGCCAGGATGGTCACTAGATGGCGACCTCCCACTCTCCCTGTTCTGTCCTGGTCACAGCGTTTTCACCTAGCCTGTGTGTTCATCTTGATCCCCACAAAGATGAATGGTAGTGCTAAGGCTTCAGCACACAAACTAGTTGCATTCAGTTTTGCTGGTTTCTTTACAGTTCCATTATGTTTGAAGCCTGTTTCTTCCTCTATGAGATGCGGTTATCATAGTACCAGCTCATAGAAGAATTATGAAGACTCTACAGGAATATCTCTAAGATGCATAAATGTCTCTCAAAAGGCACACCTAGTAAGCATTGGGTAACTGTTAGCTATTTTTTCTTTAAAAATATTTTGTTTATTTATTCATGAGAGAGAGAGAGAGAGGTAGAGACACAGGCAGAGGGAGAAGCAGGCTCTCTGCAGGGAGCCCGACGTGGGACTCCATCCTGGGACTCCAAGATCACACCCTGGGCCGAAGGCAGATACTTCATTGCTGAGCCACCCAGGTGTCCTTGGTAGCTATTAATAACAACATCCACCTCCTTGGTGAGGGAGTTTCTCCAACAACTTTCCTAATTGTGTCCTAGTTTACTAGTCTTTGGATGTCTCCAACACTTGTTCCAGGTAAGAAAGAAGTGTATCTTGCATTTAGCTTTTTGTGAAATACCTCATTCTAGAATCACACTCTGAATCCCCCAAATAGAGCCAACTCCACAAATCCAAAATGCATACCAGATAAAGTTAAGATACACTAAAAATCTAGGACTCTTGTGAACTGATCTCTAAGTGAATACGTTAAGGGTTATGACACAATTAGCAGGAATTCGTAAACTCATTTTTGATGAAAGCTACCCAAGCTACCACCACACACATTGAAAGGATATTTTCTCAACTGTGGCTTCCTATTTTCCAATCAGAAAATAAAATTTAAAAAAGCTAAAGAACTCTATTAAGATCCCAGATTGAGGGGATCCCTGGGTGGCTCAGTGGTTTGGCACCTGCTTTCAGCCCTGGGCGTGATCCTGGAGTCCCGGTATCGAGTCCCATGTTGGGCTCCCTGCATGGAGCCTGCTTCTCCCTCTGCCTGTGTCTCTGCTTCTCTCTCTGTGTATGTCTCTCATGAATAAATGAATAAAATCTTTAAAAAAAAAAAGACCCCAGATTGAAGGCAAAGAGCAAAGGTAAAGCACATAGTAGGTGCTCAAAAATGCTTCTCTATCCTGTTCTATGGGATTGTTGATGTTGTTCTTTCAGCCAAGTCTCTTATTTTCAGAAGTCTCAAGATAATGCCATTAAGTGGAAGGGTATGTGTGCTAAGAATAGAAACAAAAACATTGAAAGACATTTTATGGGCTTGAGAGCCATGACCAAAGATATCTTTGGGATAGTCACTGCCACATATCTCTAGATGCAACAGTGAAATCTGCATCAAGAAAGGGGATCTCCTGGGGTGAGCTCTGGTGTGGACACAGAGTGTCACTATTTTTATTTTTCTGAAGATTTATATTTATTTATTTGGGGGGGGGGGAAGAGGGAGGGGGAGAGAGAGAATCTCAAGCAAACTCCCTGCTGATTGTGGAGCCTGATGCAGGGCTCAATCCCATGACCCTGAGATCATGACCTGAGCTGAAACCAAGAGCCAGACACTCAATAGACTGAGCCACCAGGTGCCCCCATGGGTGTCATTATTTTTAGAGGCATGCCAGTCTCTCAGGCTGTCCCTAGGAGGACCTGGCTTATCTGCTCTGTTCAACTCTTTAAGCTGATAAATGGGGAGTTTGGCTGAGCTTCTAGGCATCCTGGAGGCAGAGTTCAATATGCAGTAACGTTAGAGATGCTGTAGTAAAAGGTTCTGTTTGTATTACAGGCTGGTTAGGGGAGCAAAGCCCTGGTGAGTAGCAAACTCCTGGGTCAGTCAGAACCCAGAGTCTGGGCCAGCAACACCTTGAAGAAGGTGACCTAGAGGACTCCAAGAAGGAGGCTGACCCTTACTGCAAAGGTCACCGTGCCTGGGATGGTGATAACCTGGTGGCCGGGGTTGGGGTGGGCAGGTAAGACCAGAGCAGTGGGAAGAGGCCCCCGACTGCTGGTGGCAGGGCTGGAGACTCTATACATGTGGAGAAGTACAGCGGGCTGATGGATCCTTCACAATGGCCAGCACAGCTGGGACCTGGATTTCATTTCTGGGTTTCATTCCTACAATCTCCTTGGCACTGAAGACCCCGATCTCCAGCTAGTGCTGAAAACTTGAGGCTGGTTGGCATGGAGGCCTGGGCAGAAGGACTCCTTGGTACCTCTGGCCTGTGGGGAAGTAGGTGCCAGAGACAGAGCCAGGGAACTTAAGAGTGGTCATCTTCGTGCCCAGGTTAGCCTGTGCCTCTTGATGGGCCAGGGGAACTGGCTTAGAGTAGCAGCAAACCCTTGTTCTGTGGTGAGCTCTCACCTGCTGAGAAATCAGACTTCTTGCTCCAGCTGAAGCTGCCACTGATGGCCTCTGCCTGAAAGTCCTCTGAGTAGGGAGCACCATGTTCTCAGTATGGAGCTTCTTGTGAGGGACTATTGCTTGACAGGCTGAGTCATCCCCAAAACCGGTCCTGACAGCACTTACCTAACGTGCTGCCTTTAGGTAGTTTCCAATCAACTGGATTCTGCTGTTGGGTTACGTGCATTGAAGATCTTGAGTATAGATGTTCCTGATTCAGAGGATGAGGTTATAGTGTTCTGAATACAATGCTATGATCATGATGTTTTTTGGACCAAAATGGCAACAAGCTGGGTCAGGAGTCCTTTGGGGCCTACAGCAATATTCTGGAACTTCAGTTCCTATTGGTCAAATGCGTGAAGAGTTCTATAATTTTACTTGTCAGCTTTTCTGTACCTTGTAATGAATGGGGGTCTATACCATTAGGAAGACCTCATAAGACTCAGAACTGTGTTCTCCAAAATTGGCAACTTGAATCCTGCAGGATATATGTTCTTGTAAACTGCCTCCTGGATCTCTCTTCTGCCTGGAACTTATGATCCTCTTGCTGAGCACCAGGGCGGTTTCCCCATGCTTAGTCATCTTCTTGATCTTGGAGGAGATAGAAGTTAGTGCATAGATTTAAGGATATGAGAAATATCCCAGGTTTCTATTGGAGGAAGTAATTGAGAGGACAGGACCACCAGCTGACCCTCCTGGGGGTCAGACCAGGGCTGCTGAAGGCCCCTCCCCTGTTCTTGGAATAAATGCTCTGTCCCACCGTCCCCATAGTGGGAACTGTTTTCAAGGACATAGCCTTGAGAGAGTAAAGTGTTGCGGAGTGTGTGTGCCTGAACCCAGTTAAGGCTTCTCTCTAAAAACTTTTAAGATTCTGGTGGGCAGGTGCAGAGATCTACTCATCTTAACAGCCGCCCAAGATAAACCTCGTAAGTAAGTTACCTTGCTTATTAAACCTGCCAGCTACCAATCTGGAATTGTCTGGATCTTTCTTTACTCTCTCCTTGTCCTCTGTGAATATGGGGATTTTTTTCTTGAACCAACACTTTCTTAGAAGCTTTGTGCTTCTCTGTCCTTTACAATGATCATTAAAGACCAGCCTTGCCAAGGCCTTGGTAGTATTTCCAGTAGTAGCTGTCCTTCAAGGCTTTTAGTGTAGAATGGTTGTGCTTGAAGGTCAGCAGTGCTTTAGGATATGGGATTGGGATGAGAAATAGCATTAGCAGTATCAAAAAATGTGAATGGTGATGGCAGCTCTGGCTGTGTTTCCTTGCCCCACCTTTAGTGAACCTACTACCTCTGAAGCTTCTTCCCTATGAGTTCCACTTTGTGTCCTCCTACCACCACCACCACCACCACCACCACCACCACACACACACACACACACACACACAGACTTTTCTCCTGCCCAGGAAGCAGGCAATATCAATGGGAGAGCGATATGGGAACAGTGACCTGGAGAGATACTTCTTGAAGTCATAGTTCTTAAAAAATCAATTATAGTAACTGATTGTCACAGCTCCTACTTATGTAGGTTTGCATTGGTGCTTTATAATCCTGTAGTTTCAACACATTTTTCCCCCCTCTGGTGCAACTGGGAATTGTATCATGCTCCCATTACTGACAGTGGCTTACTGTAGTTGTGCTTCTTAGTTCCAAGTGGCATAGCAGGTCTTGCTAGGGAACGGGGAAAGTAAGGGAATATGCAATCTGAGAAAACCATTTCCTCATTCTTATACTTCTCAACCCAGAATTGTTGGCTATAAGTAGCATGGAGGAAAGCAGCTTCAAGGGAATAAAAAGCCCTCTTTTTCCTGATTATTATCCAAGGAGCTATTGAAGACCCCCATATGAAGCCATCAGAAAAATCTACAGTAACTAAAAAAGAAATAACAAAAGCCTAAGTTTATCAGAAACCTGCCAGGCAAGGGAGCCGCTGGTTTAATGAATTTCATCTAATAGCCTCCCCTAGGGTCTTGAACTATTGAGTTTTATAAGGCTTTGTTTGGATTGTTTGTCACAGGGAGAAATTAGAAATTGGGGTCTAAACCGGAGTTCATCAGAATTTATAAATTAGGAGAGCTGTTGAACTCATTTGTATCTGAATGGTTTTTCTCTGAGCATATTCTTTGGAAACGCATGAGTCCACCAAGCAAACTATTGCTCAAGGTGTTTCAGCTTAAACCGTCTTCCAGTATATAAAGTTTGTGGTTTCTGTATAGTTTATCTGGTTGGCAAGATATAAATGCTTCACCTTTCTCGTAGTCATGAGTTTTGGATTATACTTCATACATGCCTATGGGACAGACCACATCCTTGACGATGTAATCAATCTGGAGTTATACCACTAACTTAAGTATTTAGTCATGATAGAGGTCACCTGAATTTTAGTAGATGTTATGTTTTGCTTCTATCAACAAGATAATTCCATAAGACAGCAGCTGTGGCAATATTTATGATTCTATGGAATCATGTATTTGATCATTGTGACGCTGACAAATACTGAGTTGGTGATCTACTTCTAAGCCAAGTATGCCCAAGTTAAGCCAAGAAAACTGATCTTATCCCAGTTTGAAGAGTCTATTGAACCAGATATAGGGTACTATCCAGATTACTGAATTTTCTAATATCTTTGTTTGCCAGATCTCTTTAATTAACATTAAAGATCAAAGAAGATTTCCATAGGGATGGAACTACAGCATTCTTTCTTTAAGATGGTATATGTTCTACCTTGAAAAGGCAATAATAACCCACTGTTTTAACCCACTGTCTTGTCCAATCTCATGAATTTCTCAGGCAAGGAGACCTTTAGCCTTAGTAGCACTATCTGATTTTGCTGTTATTCTCTGAACCACAGCACATAGGGTTTTTGGCATCACTTTCAGAACCTTCTTTAAAGTGTGAAATGGGTTTTCCTGAGGACAGAATAAAGCAACCCAGAATTTTTCCTTGGAGATTAAAATTTGAAATTTCAAACTGAGGCTCACATTTTCTCCTTCTTGAATTAAGAGATCTAAAGACTATTTTTTTTTTAAGAGGGAAAATCAGTGGGCCAAACGGACCCAGAGGAATATCAGGGAATTTCCTGGTGGTGGGCATCAGTTTATTGAGATAGTAAGTCCCTGTCTAATTTATGAGCAGTAGCCAACAAATTTCTTTCTTTTCTCTTCTTTTCTTTTCTTCTTCTTTTTCTTTAGTAGAACAAATCCATTATCAGTCATTGGGGGCCATACAATGACCCTGTTGGCCAAAATACCTCTGTGAGATTGTCTGATTGTGTCCTACAGCTTTGACACAAGTCAACAAGTGTAGCTGAACATCAGATGGTTAAATATATAGTAAGATCAGCAGGTAGATTCATAGTTAAGGAGACCAGCTTTTCCTTGTAGGATCTGTATTTGAAGAATCTTCTACTTACATAATTTGTCTCTTACCACGCTCTATAAATAGGCATTAGTGTCCTGATCTAGAGAAGGCTAAGGAAGGCAGTGGACAGGTCTATGACTAAAGAAAGTGGTTTCACGTGGCATTAAGGATAGGATAGTATTGGGGTTTGATACCACAGAAAAATAAGGTATGACTGTTTGCATTTATACCTCCAAAGTCCTGGATGAATCAATAGTTTCACCTATTGGATTTTTCTATCAGATTTCTGTAAGGCATGATAAATTTTCTTTCTATCATAATTTGTATTTCAGGCCTTTATATCTTTAATTTCTGGTCTGTGAGGGTACCATGAAATTTCAAGTTACATGGATCACTCCATAACTTAATAAGTTCAGCTCCAATAATTCTGCTAATGTTAGTGGAATTCTTTGTCCTAACACAGTCCAGAGTTCCTCAATTCGGGGTTAATTTAAACATAAGGGCACTGGTAAATTAATGTCTCAATTAATTTTAACCAGATTATGAATAGGGGGATCTTTAGGAATTTCAAGAGGAAGTCTCTGGAAGGTCATTTCATCTGGCAATTCCACTGGCATAGTGAGTGTTTCTCTCTTAAGTGAGCAGATGAGGTACCACGAAGAAAGGAGGAATGTCCTTTTGTTAAAGTCCAAAAGTGATAACAATGTGTTTGGATATAGGATTAGGGGATTGGTGGGCTGGCCTCCACCTCTGATGGAACGGTTGTGTGATTGTGGTAGGTTCACTGTTGTTTGGTAGTATCCATAAGGTATTCATTTCCTGTGTTCGCCATAACAGATTGCCACAGACCGAGTGGCTTAAAACAAAAAACAAACAAAAATTTTCTTTCAGTTCTGGAGGCTTAAAGTCTGAGAGCCAAGGCACTGAGGGGACCATGAAGACTCTAGAGAAGAATCCTTCATTGTCTCTCCCTAGGCTTTGGTGATTGTCAACAATTCTTGGCATACCTTTGGTTTGTAGAAGCACCACCCTAATCTCTGACTCTGTTGTTATATGGGATTCTCCCTGGATATCCTTAGTGTCTTCACATGGCTTTCTTATAAAGATACCAGTTTTAATAGGGCACCCTCTATCCCAGCATGACCTCACGTTTACTTAGTTATAACTGCCAAGGCCTGGTCTCCAACCAAATAAGATCACATTCACAAGCTCAGGGTAGACATGACTTTTGGGGGATCCTATTCAACCTAATATCCACATCAATCATAAATTTGCATGTTCGTCTAGATTTGTCTAGATTCATAGTTAAGGGGACTAGCTTTTCCTTGTAGGATCTGTATTTGAAGAATCTTCTACTTACATAATTTGTCTCTTACCACTTTATCTTTTACCAAGCTCTATAAATAGGCATTAGTGTCCTGATCTAAAGAAGGCTAAGGAAGGCAGTGGACAGGTATCTAAACATTTATATTTAGATAAATGTTTCCACGTCAACTTAAAGGTGCAACAGGGAATTGAATACTCGTTTTTCTGTTTGGGCATCATAATTTTCTCTTTTTAGTTCATGGCTAATACAGGATAATTATTTTTCCCATCCCTTCTTTTGCTTGCAGTACCTACAGGTGCACCTACCTGGGAATCTGGTCCCAGCAATTATTTCTATAGGAAACATATTATTGTTTAAGTTGGAAAATCTTAAGTTTATTCTGAGTTTTATGCCAGGTTTGATCTCTTCCCTTCTAAAAGTATTCTTTTGAGTGCTTAGTTGAGGGAAGGGAGTTATTTTCCACTCTAACTTGATTTTGCTAGTCAAATATCCCATTAAGATTTTTTTTTCCAAAAAAGAAAAAAAAAGATTTTTTTCCATTAAGATTTTCATTCATTGACAAACAACAAAAGCAGATCATGCTAAGTGTTGTTTAATAATCACTCTTTGAATTGACCATACTTTCATCTTTGTCTTGTTTATAAAACTGAGTATGCGCCTAGTCAATCTTTACAGGGAATGTGTCTGATATGATTCTTAGGAGAGTGTCTTCTACTCTAATAGCCTTGCTGTCCCCACTGGCTGTCCTGAGGAACTCAGGATTCTTAACATTCTCTGTGGTCTCATCCTAGTGAGTCTTTTTCAACCAAGACTTGACATATGAGGAGCCCACCAGTGTGCAAGCTAGTCAATATAAGCCTGGCAGTCCAGAACTATAAATTCATAAGACTATTCTGAGTTTCTCAGTAAAATGTTAGGATGGTCATTGATGGTTCTGAATTCTGACCTAGACAGTTTTCAACTCTGCTTTAAGGTTTCCCAGTTGTCTGATTTTAAGGGGCTACTGAGCATTAGGTGATTCAGGTTGACCAGAGAGACAGTAAAGGGAGTCAGAACTAGGCAGAGAGCAGAAGGTAGAAAAGGCATGTGGGTGGGAAAAAGAGGTAGATTTATACATGGTATGTGTGTGCTCATGATAAATCTAACAGACGCACAGTTTTAAGCTTTTCACCTTTTTCATTAGCTTTACCTTAGCTCTATAGTAAAGGACCAATTTTGAGTCTGAATTTTGTTTGAAGCTTACTCAAACCAATCAAAAGTGTTGACCAAGGATATTAGGGATCTTGTTTTGTCTCTCTTTTAATGTACCCCTTAGATGATCAATTTTTGTCATATCAAAAATTTGCCAAAGTATGGGACACCTGGGTGGCTCAGTGGTTGAGCATCTGCTTTCAGTTCAGGGTGTGATCCTGGGATTACAGGATTGAGTCCTGCATTGGGCTCCCTGCAGGGAGTCTGCTTCTCCCTCTGCCTATATCTCTGCCACTCTGTGTGTATCTCTCATGAATAAATAAGTAAATAAAATCTTTTAAAAAATTGCAAAGTAGCCACTACTTTGTTCATATTACTCTTGGTGGAATTATGACATACATATAAAGGCACAGCAGCAGGGGTTGGAATTAAGTGAGAATACATGCAGCAAGCCAGATATCTGCCAGGAAGAATTGTAGTTGTATTCATTAGCAGGTGAATCCATGCAGAGTTCGCTAGGAGTCAGTAGGAGGTATTGTTTCTGTAACCCATGTCTTGGGCCCCTTAACCTAAAGTTCAACCATTTCCAGTCATTGAAATGATAAATCGATGGCCCTGGAATATGGAGTATGGTGAGAGAAAATCTCTTCTAGAAGCAATTTCTTACATATAGACTGGACTAAAGAAAGATATTATAAGGTTTTGATGAGTGACTCAAGGCAAAGATGTCTAAGAAAGGAAGACGACTAACAAGATCTTTTATTCATCTATCCTCAGGGTCAGTTTAGAGGTAGATTTATCAGACCTATGTATGCTATGTATGCCCGTATGCCCTCTATCTTAAGAGCTTCCTCTCATAGACAGAAAACATGAGAGGCAAAAAGAAAAAAAGATGGTAAATAAATACTTTGTCAGATTTCCAAGAAAGAATTTGAATAGAAATGTACTGGAAGTTAAATGATTCCTGAAGGATAATGATTGAATTTAAATTAATCTCAGCTAGGGAGTTCAAGGAAAAGGAATGGGAACTCAGACTTAATCTTGGAGACTCTGTGGCCATGACAGCTGAGGACTTCTAATTAGGGAATCCAGGGGTGTTGGGATGTATGCTGTTAATGATATGGGATCCTGGGCCAAAATGGATGAAGGGATTTTGGCTAGATATCACTGGACCTCCCAGTCTGTTGAAGCTCCCCATAAAACCACCAGGAAAAACTTTTGTGATTGAAAATAAAAAACCTTACAAGCTGGGTTTATTAGGAACTTGTCAAGCAAAAGTTCCACTGACCAAATGAATTCATCAAATTATCTCCTCAATAATTTGAGCACTTGGGTTTTATAAGGGTCTTTTTTGTTTTGTTTCTTTATTTTTGGTAAGGAATTAGTCACAGGGGAGTTTTAAGGCAGGAGTTACTAAGACTGAGATCTGGGCAGAGACTTATAAGCATTTATAAGTTAGATTAATTGGTGAAATAATCTGTGTTTAAACAGTTTACTGTTTACAATCTTGTCTTTCTGGAATACAAAACCAAGCAAGCTATTGCTGAGCCCAGTGGGAAAGAACTTGGGGCTCTGTGGACAGAACTCAAACAGAAGCCAGAGATATTCTGGCTTTTTTCAGAATTTCCAGAACAAGTTGCAGAACAATTTTGTAAATTTCTTTTGTCATATCACCATATTATATGCATGGCTCTTCCATCAACTTCTACTCTGAATTATGATACTCAATCTGCAGAGCACAAAACCTCTCTTGTTCTCATCACTTCTTTCTTCCTGATCTCTTCCCAGCTGATGGACACTTGTTTAGTTCCTGCATTTAGAAAACTTCACTGGTCACTGATGGGCAAAAATCACTTGACCTCCCTGCAGTTGCTTCAAAGTCACCTGCTCCTGGACCGGGGGCCCATGTGGTAACCTCTCCTTTCTTGACCTGCCTGAAGGGCCAGCAGTGTCCTATACTACTGGATAGCATGTTTTATATGTAGGGAGATGTAATAACCCTCCAACAGAGATCAAGAGCACTCGCAGAAGAAGAGACATAATTGCTGGTTGTGTGTGTGTTCTTTTGCTAAAGGAAAGGAACTTTCTGAACCCTTTGTTCTTCAATAACAGTACTTTGGCACAACCCATAATCCTAAGGAGAACTGCCAAAAAAAAAAAATGCAAGAGGTTTTTACTTGAGGGCTCTTTAGGGTAATCTGCCAAAACTTACATAGAGTCACAAATGTGGCCAAATTGCAAAATAAACAAAGAACATAGGTATCTTTTCTAGAAACTGGAGAGCGCACAGCACTGGAAGCACCTTGATTTCAGACCTGTGGCCTCCAGGACTTCAAGAGAATAGATGGCTATTGTTTTAACCTACCCAGTTTATAATCATTTGTCATGGAAAGTGCAGAAAAGAAAAACCTTTCCTTGCTTCTTCCACCTTCTGGTGGCTGCAGGTGTTTCTTTGCTTGTGGCTACATCAGCCTAATAACTTCTTCCATGGTCACATGCCTCCGCTTCTTCCTCAAAATTTCTTTGACTTCTGTCTATAAGAGTATATGTGACGACATTTAGGGCCCAGCAAGAAAATCTAGGATAAGCTCCTTTGCTCAAAATCCTAACTTAACACATCTCTTGCAATATAGAGTGATATTTATTCTTTTCCCATAAGTATTAAGCTATTAGTTCAGAATCTTGAGAGACAAATGAACTGATAGGGTGTGTGCATGTGTGTGTGCATATACACATACATAGAAGAAGAGAGGGAAAGAGTGAGTGAGATTTATTTTAAGGAATTTTAAGGAGTGACTTACAGTTATAGAGTCTGGCAAGTCCAAAATCAGCAGGGTAGGCCAGCAGGCTGGAGACCCAGGGAAGAGTTGATGTTGCAGCTTTAGGCCAAAAACAATCTGAAGAGTAACATCAGCAAGATGAAAGAGTAGGAAGCCCCAGCCCTGATTTTCTCATAGAAACACCAATTTCACTGAGGTCCAGAATCCAATTAATAAGTCTCGTTTCTCCAGATGAGCACAAAACTGAGAGAAGCTACCGTAAATGAACAAATGGAGAAATGAGTGTTCTCTGGAAATACTGGTTATAGATGGGGTTGGAAGGGCTTGAAGTAGGAAAGGAGGACATCAGGTGCAAGGGGAGATGCAGGAAGATAAACACATGTGCCTAGAAATCCTGGAATATTCTGGGTAGGTGACAGATTTTAGGGACACTTTATGGATTGTAGGTAGTGAAAATTCCACTAGCCTGACTATAACTCTCAGAAAGAGAGAGGGGAAGGTGACATCTGTGCTGTTGACTAGCATGTCCAGGTTCCCATGGAAATCAAGCAGGAAATCAAGCAGGGAACAGATGCTCTGTAGATCGTTAATGTACAGCAGGCAGAAGCATGGTTGTGAGCACCATGCCTCCAGAGAACTGCTAGCACAAGATGCATGTGATGGTGAAGGAGTGCTTGTTGGGCCCAGTCACCAGTGCCACATGGATGCAGGGCCACTAGGCTGAGTGAGGCAATAGGCGTGGAGAGCAGATCTGGTGGGCTATTGAGGGTGTGCTATCAGGGGCTGGCCAAAGTCAAAGATGCCAGTAGAACTGTGTTCTAGTATTCAGTGCTGTGACTCTAAGAGCCCAAGGCCCCACCTCTGTCCCCTTTCATAGTAGGGCCCAAATGTTCCAGAAGGGGTCCTAATGACCCTATAACAGATCTATCTTTAATGGGGATGTACCCTTACCCCAAACAGTGCTCTGTCACCCTAGGATCTCACCTCTGAGATAAGGAATGGTTCAGTTTGGACTTATTTGCTCCGCAAAACAGAGGTAGTTGGTCATGATTAATAGGGGGCTAGAGAATCATGGTAGTTAAACTAAAATTATTTTGGGAAAATCTGAACAGAACAAAAGGAGTATAGCCATTGCCTTAGGAATGTGTCCTTCCTCTGCAGAATGGAAGTGGTTGCTTCCTTCCCAGATGCAGTGAAATTACTGGCACGGGGGAAGTTCTTTGAGGACACATATCCCCAGGCTTTATTAGAAGAAACTCAAGAGGGAGAAATAGAAAATTCAGTTCTAAACTGAGTTTGGCTATGGGCAAGGCTCTCAATCTCTGTGATTCCAGGGGGCATGAGTTAGAGGGGATGTTTATGAAACTCACTGTGGGCTAAGGTATTGATTGGATGCTTGATTTAATGGTAACATAATGCCCGGTTTGCCTGAAGTGCCTACATTTCGGTTTGTTTAACGTAACAGTAAGTGTTATATATAATTAGGTGTTATTTTTAAAATAATGATGGGGGATCCCTGGGTGGTTCAGCGGTTTAGCGCCTGCCTTTGGCCCAGGGCGCGATCCTGGAGTCCCGGGATCGAGTACCGCATCAGGCTCCCGTCATGGAGCCTGCTTCTCCCTCCTCCTGTGTCTCTGCCTCTCTCTCTCTCTATGTCTATCATAAATAAATAAATAAATAAATAAATAAATAAATAAATAAATCTTAAAAAAAATGCTTATGAAAATCTTTGTGACACCAGGATACATTTCCAAACTAGCAGTAGAAATACTATTGTCTTGACTTAGACATTGAGATTCCTCATGGGATTGTTTAGAATTACAAGCAAATGGATGAAATTAATAGCCCTGTTAAATGGCAAAACTTGCAAAGGAAACCTCACTTTTAAATAAAGATCCTATTCTTATGTCAGGGGCAAATAGTTTTCATTTCTGTCAGCTGAAGACCTCTGGTGAAAAGTGAAATATAATCATGAGAGGAGAGGAGTCTGTACAACCTTGATGCTTCTGTGACAGGGCGAGGTGGTGGGCATTTAAGGAACCCATGGGGAGCCAGGCTTGGGGCAGGGTAGGAGGAAGCTTCCTCTCAGGGCTGTGGATGTGTCAGGCCCCACTATAGGGATTCATGGCAGATAACACTTTGCACCATCACTGTTTTCAGCCTGTCTCCCTGCATGAGTTCACTTCCTTTTCACAGGAATCCTATGACGTTTCTCCCATTGGACACTTGAGGAGACTGACATACAGCAACATGTAGGATTTTGTGCAAGGTCACCCAGTAAGGTGGCAGAGCCTGGATCTTTTTGATTTCCAGATGTTCGTGTTGAGAGCTTTCAAAGAGGAGAGAAGAAAGAATAGTATTGTGGTCCATCACGTATTCACCAAAGTAGGCTCCACAATGATGACTATTTTATTATTGGTATGTGTTTACCTTCTGTTGATATTTTGCTGAACCATGTTCATGTTACCAACTCGGTGACCCTTTATCCCTATGTGGGTAAGACATTCACCTTGAGAAGATTTAACAATAATTCTTACATACCCATTGATACCAGTCCACATTCACTTTCCCCCTTGTCTCAGATAGTCTTATAGATGTGTCTAGAGTGCTCAATCCCATTTCCTATCTCACAATTGTTTTTTTACCCAGTAAGTTTGAAATATGAAGATACAGCAGATATCTCTCCTTCATGGGGTTGCCCATGTCATAGGAGAGGCTGCTAAAGTATACTGGCAAGGGAAATCCAGCTCCAATCATGTGCTTATACATCACCTGTGGTGAGGTTCAGCTACAACAGCAGATTCGAGTAGGTCCAACAGAGACCATTGGCCTGTAAAGGCAAAAAGTACTTATTACCTGTCTCTTTCACTGATGTTTACCAAGCCTTGAGTTTAACTGTCCCTTCTCTTGACCTAGCTCCGAGTTAGAGTTTGGGGATGTTTGGCATAGAGCATATGCACATGGACATTGACTTAGAATTTTAAAAAAATTTTTATTTATTTATACATGAGAGATGCAGAGAGAGAGGCAGAGACATAGGCAGAGGGAGAGGCAGTTTCCAGGCAGGGAGCCTGATGCGGGACTCTATCCTGGGGCTCTGGGATCATGCCCTGAGCCAAAGGCAGATGCTTAACCACTAAGCCACCCAGGTGTCCCCTAGAATTTTTATTGATATTATTGATATGTAATGTTCACTTATTATTGTCATCAATTCCACTTTTTCTTCTACATTACAGAAGAAATTAAAGAAAACTGCACAGAATTAGTACCAATACAATGTGAATACTCAATAGAGTTAGTAATTCCTTTTTTTTTTTTTGATAAGGATATTGTTGATAGCATAAGAGTTATTTTGGTCAAATCATGGCAGATATCAAATTACGATCCATGGAGGAAACTGAAAGGAGAGTCCCCATTGTTCAACTTTCTTTTCCATAACAAACTCGCCATGAGGCCCCTCAGCATCTGAGGGCAAAAGGGCTAAGTAGACAGGGGTCTCTGCTCCTTCTTCTGGGCTTTTGATGCCTTTTGGTCCACCCATGTCTGTTCTCAGCCACCCAGGGCAGCAGGCATTCAGGAAGATCTTGTCACCTCTTCTCTGCTCACTCAGTTTCCTGGCATGGATTCTGGACAGAATGGTGATACCCATCTTTGATATTCCATAGGTGACTAGTTTCATATCAGGCCAGCCCTCCTTCTTGTGCACTCCATTCTTTACGTCTTCCACAAACTTGTTCATGAGCATCCCCAGCTCCTCCTCTGTGATGGCCTCACTTGTAAACTTCTGTTGCAGTTCTGGGCTGCACTGTTTAAGGGTTACGAAGCCCATTACGCTAGACACATTCACCACTCTGCCTAAAATACAACACAAAGAGTCACAAAGAATGGCATGCGTGAGAATGATGAATACCAATATTGCTAGTATTTTGTCCATTTGGGAGACAATTTCTAGTTTGCTATGAGGGTTAATGAAGACTGCCTCTGTGACTCAAAGACATGCTGCAGTCTTGAACCTTGTTTTACCCATAATGTCTCTGATGATGTGACAGAAATGATCTACAGGGACCGAGTAGTGCCCAGATGTTCCAAAAAGAAGAGAGAGTGCCTTATACAGGAACATGGTAAGTACAGTGTAAGAAGGCACTCCCTGCCATCATGGGTAGAGAGCCAGTTTTCCTCATGGTCCCCTCTGGGACTGCCTGGAGACCTTATAGTCACTTGCGCAATGCTCTATGAACAAGTGTTTAGTAGCTCACAATCAGCTTCTGAGTTTAAAGATGGCCTTTTGAAGGTGAACAGACTACATTGGGGTAAGTCGATTTTTACTGTGCTGTGGCCAGCTAAAAGCAAATCACCTCAGTGGGCTGAGTTGCATGATGTTTTCTCTAGGTTTGGGATATCATTCTCTCAGGAGCAGTGACAAAATGCCTGGCCATATGGTCATGGAAAGGGGCAGTGGAAAAGTGACGTGTTGTAAAGAGATGCTTAAAAAGAAATGAGGTCCATGCTACACCATGGATGAACCTTGATAACATCATTGAAATAAAGAAGCCAGTCACAGGAGACCACTCATTATATGGTTCTCCATATATGGGATGTCCAGGGGAAAAAAAAAGTAGGGACAGAAAGTAGATTGGTGGTTGCTTGGGACAGGGGGGCATGGGGAACAGAGGGCTCATAGATAAGGGTACAGGAACTGTTGGGGTGATGACAATGTGCTAATCTTGACTCAGTGATGGTTCCACAACACTGCCCAATTGCTAAAATCTACGGAGTTGGATTCCTGAAATGGGTGAAGTGTACGATAGGTGAATTGTATCTCAATAAAGCTGTTAGAAGTGTAAAGCACTGACACTTTTCTCACTAACTCTTTTTTGAAAGTATAGTTAGTATTTATAAGAATGAACTTACATTGACATGTATAAGTCATTAATCTCATATTTTTACATTTATTTATTTAAAATTTTATTTATTTTAGGAAGAGTGAGGGTGCATGAGCTGGCGTTAGCAAGTGAGAGATGGGCAGAGGGAGAGGAATAGAGAGAATCCTAAGTAGACTCCCCACAGCATGCAGAGCCTGACTCAGGGCTCCATCACATAATCCTGAGATCGTGACCTGAGTCAGGTGATACCAAGGGTCAGTAGCTTAACGGACTGAGCCACCCAGGCACCCCTATTTTGATATTTAATTGAGTCTTTTCAGCATTATAGAAAGGTCATGAGATCATACCTACAGTCGGAGATCAAGAAAATTAGGAAACTTTCCTTTTTTTAATGTAAATAAAATATCCAGGAATGAAAGTCATTGCCACTTAAATCTGAGTTTCCTCCCACTAAGGAATGGCTGTGCCAAAAAAGTTCAGTGGAAGAGATGATGCATGGATGGTACTCTGACTCTTATAAAGTGGTGTTGAGAGAAAATTAAAACAAATTGTAGAAACTATGTTCTTAATGTATCCGTTTTCTAAGAGGAACACCTTTAAGAAAGGGGTCTTTTACTCCAGTACTTTATTTCATCAATAACATGTTAAGTGTAACGTTAGTGGAACCTATTTGTCAAATGTTTTAGTGAGTACCACTGAAAACTAAACAATACTTACGGAAGAAATTAAAGAAGACAGAAAGAAATGGAAAAACTTTCATGCTCAGGTTTGGAAGAACATATATTGTTAAAATGTCTGCACTACCCAAGCAATCTACATATTCAATGATTTACCTATCAAAATAATACCAGGTTTTTCATAGAGCTAGAAGAAACAATTCTAATATTTGCATAGAACCAGAGAAGAGAATGGTCTGGTTTCATTCTTCTGCATGTGGCTGTCCAAATTTCCCAGCACCATTTATTGAAGAGACTGTCCTGTTCCCAGTGGATAGTCTTTCCTGCTTTGTCCAATATTAGTTGACCATAGAGTTGAGGGCCCACTTCTGGGTTCTCTATTCTGTTCCATTGATCTATGTGTCTGTTTTTGTGCTAGTACCACAGTGTCTTGATGATCACAGCTTTGTAATACAGCTTGAAATCCGGCATTGTGATGCCCCTGCCTCTGGTTTTCTTTTTCAATATTCCCCTGGCTATTCGGGGTCATTTCTGATTTCACACAAATCTTAAGATGATTTGTTCCAACTCTCTGAAGAAAGTCGATGGTATTTTGATAGGGATTGCATTGTATGTGTAAATTGCCTTGGGTAACATAGACATTTTCACAATATTAATTCTTCCAATCCATGAGGATGGAATATTTTTCCATCTCTATGTATCTTCCTCAATTTCCTTCAAGGGTGTTCTGTAGTTTTTAGGGTATAGATCCTTTACCTCTTTGGTTAGGTTTATTCATAGGTATCTTATGCTTTTGGGTGCAATTGTAAATGGGATTGATTCCTTAATTTCTCTTTCTTCAGTCTCATTGTTAGTGTATAGAAATGCCACTGATTTCTGGGCATTGATTTTGTATCCTGCCACATTGCTGTATTGCTGTATGAGTTCCAGAGATCTTGGGGTGGAGTCTTTTGGGTTTTCTATGTACAATATCATGTTGTCTGAGAAGAGGGAGAGTTTGACTTCTTCTTTGCCAATTTGAATGCCTTTTATTTATTTATTTATTTATTTATTTATTTTTTTAATTTTTATTTATTTATGATAGTCACACAGAGAGAGCGAGAGAGGCAGAGACACAGGCAGAGGGAGAAACAGGCTCCATGCACCGGGAGCCCGATGTGGGATTCGATCCCGGGTCTCCAGGATCGCACCCTGGGCCAAAGGCAGGCGCTAAACCGCTGCGCCACCCAGGGATCCCTTGAATGCCTTTTATTTCTTTTTGTTGCCTGATTGCTGAGGCTAGGACTTCTAGTACTATGTTGAATAGCAGTGGTGAGAGTGGACATCCTTGTCTTGTTCCTGATCTTAGGGGAAAGGCTCCCAGTGTTTCCCCATTGAGAATGATATTTGCTGTGGGCTTTTCATAGATAGCTTTTAAGATGCTGAGGAATGTTCCCTCTATCCCTACACTTGGAAGAGTTTTGATCAGGAATGGATGCTGTGTTTCGTCAAATGCTTTCTCTGCATCTATGGAGAGGGGCATATGGTTCTTGCTTTTTCTCTTGTTGATATGATCTATCATGTTGATTGTTTTACAAGTGTTGAACCAGCCTTGCATCCTGGGGATAAGTCCCACTTGGTCATGGTGAATAATCTTCTTAATGTATTGTTGGATCCTATTGGCTAGTGTCTTGTTGAGAATTTTTGCATCTGTGCTCATCAGGGATATTGGTCTATAATTGGTGAATTATAGAAACCAGATCTTTGGAATTAAGGTGATGCTGGCCTCATAAAACGAGTTTGGAAGTATTCTGTCCCTTTCTATCTTTTGGAACAGCTTTAGTAGAATAGGTAGTGTTTCTTCTTTAAACATTTGATAGAATTCCCCTGGGAAGTCACCTGGCCCTGGACTTTTGTGCTTGGGAGGTTTTTGATGACTGCTGCAATTTCCTCCCTGGGTATTGGCCTGTTCATAGATATTTTTGTCGTCAAGTGCATTCATAGCTTTCAAGGGTCATTTTAGAGACTCTAAACTGGAATACACATGGCAGGCATATGGGCTAGGAAGTGTATGGGCCATCCCAAAGTCCTTGTGCTAAGGGTGTATGAGTGCATTTGAATGTGTGAGATGTGGGTGAGTGTGTGAGACAGAGACTGTATGTGAATGTGAGTGTGACTGCATGAGTGTGTGACACTGTGATGTAGTGTATAAAACGGTTGCCCTATTTCTTCCTATTCCAGTTTTAGTAGTTTGTGGTTTTCCATAAGTGCGTCCATTTTTCCTAGATTGCCTAATTTATTGGCGTATAGCTGCTCATAATATGGTTTTTTTTAAAAAAGATTTTATTTATTTATTCATGAGAGCACACACACACACACATACACAGAGAGAGAGAGAAAAAAGAGAGAGAGAGAGAGAGAGGCAGAGACACAGGCAGAGGGAGACACAGGCTCCAGGCAGGAAGCCAGATGCAGGACTCAATCCTGGGTCTCCAGGATCATGCCCTGAGCCGAAAGGGCCACCGGGGCTGCCCTCATAATAAATTTTTAAAAATCGTTTGTTATTTCCTTGGTATTGGTTATAATCTCTCCTTTTTCATTTGTGATTTTATTAATTTGAGTCTTTTTTCATTTTAATAAGGCTGGGTAATGGTTTATCTATCTTATTAATTCTTTCAAAGAACAAACATGCAGAAGAATGAAACTAGACCATTGTCTTACACCATACACAAAGATAAACTCAAAATGGATGAAAGATCTAAATGTGAGACAAGAATCCATCAAAATCAGAGGAGAACCCAGGGAACACCCTTTTTGAACTTGACCACAGCAACTTCTTGCAAGATACATCTATGAAGGCAAGGGAAACAAAAGCAAAGATGAACTATTGGGACTTAATCAAGATAAAAAGCTTCTGCACAGCAAAAGAAAGAGTCAGCAAAACTAAAAGACAACCTACAGAATGGGAGAAGATATTTGCAAATGACTTATCAGATAAAGGGCTAGTATCCAAGATCTATAAAGAACTTATTAAACTCAACAGCAAAGGAACAAACAGTCCAATCATGAAATGGGCAAAAGACATGAACAGAAATTTCACCAAAGAAGACATAGTCCGAGCAATTGCACTACTGGGGATTTACCCCAAAGATACAGGCTCCAGGCAGGAAGCCTGGAGTGAAATGGCAGGGCACCTGCACTCCAATGTTCATAGCAGCAATGTCCACAATAGCAAAACTGTGGAAGGATCCTTGGTGTCCATTGAAAGATGAATGGATAAAGATGTGGAAAATATATATAATGGAATATTAGCCAATAGAATGGCAAATACCCACCATTGCTTCAATGTGGATAGAACTGGAGGGTATTATGCTGAGTCAAGTAAGTCAATTGGAGAAGGACAATCATTATATGGTTTCACTCATACGGGGAATATAAAAAATAGTGAAAAGGATTGTAGTAGAAAGGAGAGAAAATGAGTGGGAAAAATTAGAGAGGGTGACAAACCATGAGAGACTCCTAACTCTGGGAAATAACTTAGGGGAAGGGCAGGTGGGTGAAGGGATGGGGTAACTAGGTGATGGGTACTGAAGGGGGCATTTGGAGGGATGAGCACTGGTTGTTATGCTGTATGTTGGCAAACTGAACTCCAATAAAAAAATACATACATAGACACACAAAAGAACCAGAAAAGACACGAATGGCCAAAGTGATGCTGAAAAAGAAAATCAGAGCAGGAGACATCACCATTCTGGACTTCAAGCTATATTGTAAAGCTGTAGTCGTCAAGCAGTATGGCACTGGCACAAAACCAGACACATAGATCAATGGAATAGAATACAGAACCCAGAAATGGACCCACAAGTGTATCTTGTGGACCCACAACTAATCTTCAACAAAGCAGGAAAGAATATCCAAATGGAAATAAGGGAGTTTTTTCAACAAATGGTGTTGGAAATCTGGACAGCCACATGCAGAAGAATGAAACTGGACCACTTTCCTACACCATACACAAAAATAAAGTAAAAAGGATGAAAGACCTAAATTTGAGATAGGAAATACTCCCAATCCTAGAGAAGAAAGTTGGCAGCAACCTTTTTAGCTTGAGCCATAGCAACTTCTTACTAGATATATCTCCTGAGGCAGGGGAAACAAAAGCAAACATGAACTATTAGGACTTCATTAAGATAAAAAGCTTCTGCACATCAAAGGAAGTAATCAAAAAACTAAAAGGCAATGATGGAGCAGGGAAAGATATTTGCAAATGATATATCTGATAAAGGGTTAGTATCTAAAATCTAGAGAGACCTTATTAAACTCCACACCCAAAAAATACATATGTTCATACAAATGGGCAGAGATGTGAAAAGATGATTTTCCAGAGAAGATATCCAAATGGCTAATAGATACACGAAAAGATGCTCAACATCACTCATCATCAGTGAAATATAAATCAAAACCACAATGAGATACCACCTCATATCTGTATGAAATTCTAAAATTAACCACTCATGAGACCACAGATATTATCATTGATGGGGGGCGGAGGGCGAACTCTTTGGCACTGCTGCTGGGAATGCAAACTGGTGGACACTCTAGGAAACAGTATGGAGGTTCATTAAAATGTTAACAGTAGAGCTACCTTATGACCCAGCAATTGCACTAATGGTATTTATCCAAAGGATATAAGCATAGTGATTCAAAGGGGTACATGTATCCCAATGCTTAGAGTAGCACTATTAACAATAGCAAAATTATTGCTAAACAGCCCAAGTGTCAATCAATTGATGAATGGATAAAGAGAATGTGATATATATATATATACATATATAATGGAATATTACTCAGTTATCAAAAGGAATGGAAACCTGCCATTTGCAACAACATGGATGGAGCTAGCAAATAATAAATAAATACATAAATAAATAAATAATAGCATGTATTATGCTAAGCAAAATGAGTCAGCCAGAGAAATGCAAATATCATATGATTTCACTTATGTGGAATTTAAGACACATATGAACATAGGGGAAGGAAAGGAAAAATAAATTAAGATGAAAAGAGAGAGGGAGGCAAAGCATAAGAGACAATTTTAGAAACAAACTGAGGGTTGCTGGAGGGCAGGACGGTGGAAGGTGGGCTCAATGAGGGATGGGCATTAAGGAGGGCAATTGTTGGGAAGAGCCCTGAGTGTTATATGTAACTGATGAAACACTGAATCCTATTCCTGAAACCAATTCTACACTAACGTGAAATAAATTTTTAAAAAGTTTAGTGAGTACTTCTCAAATATATATTACTTACAACTAGTTGAATTTCCTTCAAGGGGCGTCTGGGTGGCTCAGTAAGTGTAGCTTCTGCCTTCAGCTCAGGTCATGATCCTGGGCTCCTGGGCTCAAGCCCTGCATGGGGCTCACTGTTTAGCAGGGAGTCTACTCCTCTCTCTCTATGCCCTTCCCCCTGCTCTTGCTCCTGTTCTCACTAATTCTTTCTTTCTTTCCTTTCTTTCTTTCTTTCTTTCTTTCTTTCTTTCTTTCTTTCTTTCTTTCTTTCTTTCTTTCTTTCTTTCTTTCTTTCTTTCTTTCTTTCTTTCTTTCTTCCTTCCTTCCTTCCTTCCTTCCTTCCTTCCTTCCTTCCTTCCTTCCTTCCTTCCTTCCTTCCTTCCTTCCTTCCTTCCTTCCTTCCTTCCTTTCTTTCTTTCTTTCTTTCTTTCTTTCTTTCTTTCTTTCTTTCTTTCTTTCTTTCTCTCTTTAACTCTCACATAGATAAAAGCCTCAAAAAATTTATTTAAAAAAATATTACCTGCCTTTTCCACAATAGAAATAATACATATTAGTGATTCAAAACTGCAAAACACAGAAGTGTGTGAAATAAAGGGCAGGACAAAGGGAAGACAAGGCCCAAGGAAGCCACATGGGGTAACTGGTATACCAAAAAGGCAGCCGTCTTTACTCACAGGGGCTCAGGACCATTTTCTTACATACCTATAGCATTGACAGCAGAAGGAGAAACTCTACTAAATTTCCGTAGGCTGTTTGTAATGAAGTGATGACATCTTTTCTATTCTGTGTTGTCTGTCTCAGGGGGTCTAGGATTAGCTATGAAAATACTGATCTATGTAATGAAGGAGGTCTGACGGGCAGTAGAATGTTTTTGAAGGTAAATTGCTAGATGTGGGTGCCTCTGCTAGTCCTTGTTCCCCAGGCCTGTCCACTCACTGACCACATCCCCAAGGTGCAGGGTGGCCACTTGGGGGCTCCTCGTAGGAATGAGTGAGACTGTAGATCCTTGTGGTCTGACAGCTCAGGACAGGAAACACAGGTGCAGGAACTTGTGGAGCTTCCATAGCAAAGACTCTGATGTACACATTTTTGTCGTCAAGTGCATTCATAGCTTTCAAGGGTCATTTTAGGGACTCTAAACTGGAATACACATGGCAGGCATATGGGCTAGGAAGTGTATGGGCCATCCCAAAGTCCTTGTGCTAAGGGTGTATGAGTGCATTTGAATGTGTGAGATGTGGGTGAGTGTGTGAGATAGAGACTGTATGTGAATGTGAGTGTGACTGCATGAGTGTGTGACACTGTGATGTAGTGTGTAAAACGGTTGCCCTTTCATAGTCACTGTGAAAAGCAGTCCCTCAAGTAAGAAAGGACTCTTGCACTGGTGGGGCTGCGGCGTGTGTCAGGCTTCCAGTTCATCCAGACCATTACTCTGCAAGTGGCAAGGGATGTATTTTTAGGAAATCTCTGTCTCCAAATCTCAGTGTTCTTAAGCAGAGCCACAGTGAGCTGGATATTTTAGACATCCTTTCCTCTGAGGTCATAACTTCAAGTGCATTCCTTGATTGTCAAGCCTATTCAAGGGGTGCTAAGTCCACAGCCATTTCTCATGACTTTTTATGATTCAACATTCATCACTTTCTCTCGAAGATTCATCTTTTCTCATATCGAGGTTAATAGTGTTAAGCATCTGGAATGATAAGGGATTTTCACAGAGCACTTCAAGGTTTTAAATGTGCCTCCAGTTGTTTTCCCTGAGGTGCCTGAGGCCCTGCAGTGAGGAAGACATCGGTCCTAATCAGCAGAGTCCTTTGATTTTTCTGTTTATCTTGCTATTTATTGGGTAAGAAGAACAGAAAATTCATGTGAAGATGGGGCTCCAGTGGAAAATACTTGAGGTCCTGGAGTAGTGGGAAGGACCATTATTAGTTAGGATGCCACATGACCTCAGTCTGCAACCAGCTGTGCTTGTGACCTTGAGATCTATTAGTTTTCCATGTTCTGAATGCGGATAATATCTAAAATGCCTCGCATATCACATCTAGCCACCTATCCATTCTAGAACCACAAGATGTCAATATGTGTTTGTGAGCAACCTTTTCTACTGTACCTTCTCAAATGAAGATTGAGAACATTTTCTTTAAGGTCCTTGGTTAAGTGTAGCTGTACAAGTCTATATTTCCTCCTAGTACTTTAGCTAATATCTGATGAAATTTTCAGATCTGAGTTTTCAGATTTCAAATGTTTGCTTAATTTCTTACCCATGAGTATACTTTAATATCTTTTAAAAATAAGTGCATAAATAATTTAAAAGAAAAAAAACAGCAGTTTATCATTTTATGGAGAGTATCCTTCAAATAAGGGAATATGAATTTGGAGGAATGAGAGGGAAAAGCCATGGAATGTGGGAAGGGATGTTCATGGCCTTGATACAGATTGCCTAGTTAGGGTTGGTGGTGGTTGGGTAGATACTTATCTTTCTGTGGCTAAATTATTTTAGTAGAGCTCTTTGAAGAAAAGATTAAAAAATATGAAGAATCAACATTAACTATTTCTCAATGTTCTTCAGGTCACAATTCTCTTTTGTTTTGCCCTTCCATGCCTAAAAAACAGAGCCAATAGAGCAGACAAAGGCCTTTGGAATGTGTTCTGGACCCTCAGAGATCTCGTGATGTCATTCAAGACTTTTCTTTGTATCCTGGTTTCTGAAGTATGGGAGAGGAGGGACAGTATTGCTTTTGGTTATCCTAGCTAGGATTTCTCCCAAACAGTATCCCCAAAGAAAGTCATGTCCTGGTCACAGGAAATACTGTGGCTGCCATCCCTCCAACTAAGAAAAGAACCCTCCTCTTGCAAAAGACAAGAAAACCCTCTTTCACAAGGAGAATATAGCTTGCATGTCCATGTCCATGCAGTCCAATTTCCCTGAGGCAAGATCAGTAGTTTGATTAGAACCTGCCTTAGCAAATCCAGGAGAGCACTCACTCCTCATTCTGGTCCAAGGCCAACAGGCAGCAAAAACCAACACTGTTGAGGTAAGTGAGATCCAAACTCAGCCAGAAGACATTTTATCTTCTAAGGGGAAAAACTTTAAGATGTATGGGGGTGGCACAAGGAACTCCATCCCACCCTCAAGTGTTGTGGTGAGTAAAGGAGTCAGTGACATCTGAGAGCTGCCCTGTGACATGCCAGTGAAGCCGGTGTTGGGAGGAGTAGGAGAACTTTCCAGGACAGAAGAGGAATTGGGGGGCAGAATGGGGAGTCAAATGTACCTGCATGTAGTCTTTTTGAGGGAGACATAATCTTTCTAAAGTATCAGCTTATCTTAATTAGTGTAGTACATGGGTGGTGGTTCCCCCTTCAAGTTCACATGGGGTAAGGATTACAGTAGTTTACAACTAAGGAATGATGGCAGTCTGTTTTGTGCAGAGCATTGCAGAAGTTAAAGGGTAGTCCATGAGCCCAGACTTTGGCAGGTGTTGACAAAGATCCCTACAAGTTATGCTCAGAACCTAGGCTTTCTTTGCTCCTGAAGGACTTTTTGGAGTAAGTGAGCACTAAGAGAGTACCAAGAATGCCCAGAGAGGAAAAGATTGAGAACCATGGTCTCTTAGGATTGTTGCTGTGATCCAGAAATGGAAGCTGAGTGTCTGTTGTAGAGCTGTCATGGAGGAGAGGCCTGCAGACAAAATCCATAGGACAAGATTCATAGGATCACTCTTAGGACCTGATTCCTGATAATCAGGAGCTGGGCATGGTGACCTCATTAAGCATGGTGGGGTTTTTGAAAATGGTAAGTGTTGTGGAAATGTAGTTGTTTTAGATTAGGGTGTCGTTGAGTGCTGGAGGGGTATGATTTGCACATGGTGAGGAACAAGCAGGAAGGAACTATGTGTGTGTGGAGCTCTAGGAATGTTCTAGGTAGTTAACAGATTTTAGAGAGGGGACCTGAGAAGTTTGGGTAGTGAAGAGTCTACTGGTCTGAATAAAATCACTCAGAGAGGAGAGGGTTAAAAAGGGTCCAGGAAGGAATCCCAGGGCACTCCATCTGTGAGTGGTATGTCAGAGTAAAGGGCCTCACTAAGGAAAATTTTGAAGGAAGACTTAAAAGCTAAGACAGAGCCTCAGATGAAAGCAGGACACAAGGCACTGCTGACTCCCAGACAATTGTGTAAGAGTCGTGAGGCAGAGCAACACAGACCCGGGGGAGGCACAGCAAGGACGCCAGTGTGGCTGAGCAGGGAAAGGGGCCAGGGCACATAGATGAGACTAGAAAGGCAGGGGCCAGATCCTGCTAGAAACCCCACAGCTTGGGTTCCTCATCAGGCTCACCTTGGGGTTTCATTAGAGGCAGCAGTTCTCTGCACACATTTCGGGTGCCAAAGAAGTTTGTTTTCAGTGTCACTTCTGCTTGAATAGGTAGGGGTGTTGGATCACCAGCTGTTAGGAGAGAAGGAAAATAGATTAATAAATAGTAGCATCTGAAAAGATTCCCATACACTTGAGTAACTTTTTTTTTTTTTTTGCATGTTTATTCTGTTAAAATCTCAGCAGTGTCTGGGTTAGTGAGCTGTATGGTCTCAAGGTGATTTATCGGTTGTGTTGATGCTGTGTAGCTGTGTAAGTTGGCATTATTTGGGGAGGCTAAGGGAAATGTGCACAATGGGATTTCTGTTTATCTCTGTTTGGAATTTGTTGTTTCTTACAAAATAGGTTAAATATTCACTAAATGGCTCAGATCCAAACTGAGAGAAAAACAAAAAACTAGGTCAGGTCCCAGGCACTGTGGCTGGAAAGATTTACCCTCCCAGAGGCTTCTGTCTCTCTGTGCCTCCAGTCTGACCTCCCCCAGGGAAGCCCTTCTAGGCCAAATAGTAGTGGTTCAGGCATCAACCCCAACCCACTCTGGGTGGTCCCCTAATGGAGGTCTCCTGCCCTAAGTGTTCCCATTTCTTACTATCAAAGTTGATGCCTGCGTTGTTGACCAGCACGTCCAGGCCCCTGTACTCCTTGCACAGGAAGTCACGCAGGGTGCAGATGCTCTGTAGGTCATCAATGTCCAGCAGGTGGAAGCGTGGGCTCAGGCCCTCGGACTGGAGCTGCTGCACAGCTGCCCGGCCCCGTGCTTCATCCCTGGCAGTGAGCACCACATCCCCAGAGAAATTCCGGCACAGGTCCCTCATGATGGCGAAGCCAAGGCCCTTGTTAGCTCCGGTCACTACTGCCACACGGGGGGCTGATGACATGGTTGTGTGGAGTGCAAGCACCAGCCTGTGTGGTGAATGGTTGATGCTGTGGACGACAGAGAGGGCTGGTGTTCCAGAGCCCTGGCCACAGTCAGAGATGCCAGTAGGACTGTGTTGTATGATCCAGCAGTGTGGCTCCTAGAGCCCAAGGCTCCGCCTCAGTTCCTCCAGTGGAGGAGGGACCAAATGTTCTAGAAGATTTCTTAAGGACATTATAACAGGTCTTTCTCTCCAGTAGCTGTACCCTGAGCCATACTGGGACTAGGCTCCCTTAGGGTCCCTCCTCTCAGACAAACAATGGTTCTCGTTGGACTGAAATGCTATCTAAAGAATGTTGGTTGATGATGGGCTATAGGGCTAGGGATTTTTGGTAGTTGAACCAAAATAATTTTGGGAAAACCTCAACAGAAAGAAAGGAGTACAGATATTGTCTTGGGAATGTGTGCTTCCTCTGGAGAATGGGAATGATTGCTTCCTTTCAAGATGCAGTGAAATTTCTGGCACAGAGGAAGTGCTTCTGAGGACACAGATCACCTTACTTTCTTAGGAGACTCTCAAGAGGGAAATATAGAGAATTTGGTCCTGTGCTGAGACTTGACTGTGGGCAGAGCTCTCCCTCTGTGTGATTCCAGAGGGCTCCTAGAGGGACAGGATGTTTATGAAGCTAACTAGGGGCCAAGTTATTATTGGATGTTTGATTTAGTGGTTAATAATTCCGTTTGCCTAAAAGGGCCTACGTTTTAGTTCTGTTTAAAGTCACAGTTAGTAAGTGTTCTATATAATTAGGTTTTGTTTTAAAATATCAAGGAAAAAAGGATCTTTGTGACAGCAAGGTATTTTTGCGAATTTTCAGTAGAGATCTATTGTGTTGTCCCAGACATTGTTATTACTCCAGTGTCAGTTTAGAAACGCAATAAATAAATAAATAAATAAAGGTATGAAATCATTAGTCTTTTTGAAGTTAATGACTTTTAAAGTGAGAACCCTAGAAGAAGAACCACTTTCAGGATTGGAGTGGGACTGGAACCAGCAAGTGGATATCCTGGTGTGCTTGTATGACATGGCCCTACTGTCCCTGAGGTGAGTGGAAATGGGGCCATGGCAGCAATGCAGAGCTGGGGTTATTGTCGACTTAGACTCTTGCACCCTGTGAGTCAAACACATGTGAAGGACTCTTGTACTTCTCAGCAAAAGAGACAAAGACTGGAGGCGGTTATGGGAGTGATTTCCCAAAGGGGCGGCCAAGCACATGGCTGTCAAGTTGCATGGAAGGTAGTAGCCCTGGAGGTTCCAAATGGGTCCAGACAAGTAAAGACCCTATTTCTGGACCAAACTTTGAGTAAACCTAGAGGAAGATGCCAATGTTCAAGCAGTATAGGAGGATGAGAACAGAAGATAGTGCGACAATTTAGCCTAACGAGTTACATTTCTGCAGGCCAAGCAACACATTTTCCTCTGCATGGAGTGGTTCCACAGAGAACTGGAATAGGCATCTCAATCCTTGCTTGTCTCAAACACCAGATGAAAAGTATGTAGGGCTTACACACATTCATGAGCATGTATTCACACTCAACATGGGCGGGGGGCAAGGGACTTTCCCCACTGGGCAGATTCTTCTGCTTCACTGGGGAATGTGGGGAAGAGGGGGTTTGGGAGGATGCTGCCTTGACCTTACAATTCTTCCCCACACCATCTCAACTTCCTTTGCTTCCTGCTCACACCATGGTCCTGGGACCAGGGCTGCAACGGTGGAAATAAGAAGCAAGGATAATGTCTAAGCAAGAAACTGTGTAACTATAGCTTTAAATCTTGATGTCAGAATTCCTAAGGACATAATGGAGTGGACGGTGCCTTCCCCTGTCTGGCAAAACAGGACTGACAGTCAACATAGCTGTATTGCAGAGTGGTTGTGCCAGCCCACTCGTCTAGACCTATGCAGCCCTGACCTATAGGAATGGGAGTGGGCAGGAGGGAAGGCACTAGATTGAGTAGTATCATTGCAGGTCATCGGGACCAGCACAGATGTTGACCTTTATGTCTCCTTCAAGGTGAATGGGGATAACAAGGAGGAGGAGGAATGAGGGTAAAGGCACGAATAATGGGTCTTGCAATAAGAGGCATCCAACAATACACAGGTGCCTCGAGAAACTCACTGCTCTGAGGAGAGGATAACATCTCTTAGCTCAATTCTACCAGATGCCCCAAAGGGTGAAGCCTACATGTTGCCAAGCCCACTTGTGTTTTTGGGAGCTGACTAGGCTGAACATAAGCCTGAGCAATTGAGTGGCACCACTATGGGAGATATGGCCATGTGATATGGTGACGAACAGAACATACTGTTAGTCACTGAGTGGGACTCTAGATATGTGCCAGCATCTCTTGATTCTTGTTTTCAGGTTAGGTGTGCCACGGTAGTGTGATGAGGTGTCACACCAGGCTAATGAGCCCTACTCAACCAGCATTTATCCATGAATCTCATGTTGATAGTGATATTGATGGAAGACTGAGTCAAGCCTCCTCAGGATGTAGTCCTGATGGAAAATGACTACCCTGATGAAGAAGTGGATTTAGCTGGCCCTCAGTGTATTTCTATAGTGTTAAATGAATGAAACAAGGAGGCCATCTGACTGATGTGGCTCTAATAACAAGGTGGGCTGTGTAGCAAACCAAAATCTAAGCTTGTAAATGATCACAGTTACAAAACTGAAGCTACAGGACCACTGATCCCAAACAGGCAAGCAGGCTTGGTGTTATAGCCAATCAATAATTTTGTTACTTTAATTCTGTTTTTGCTCTCTAATAGCCTTTTCCTGAGCACATGCCCTTGGAGCACTCCTCACTACCACTGTATTCCTGCTTCCTGATCCAAAAGCAGGTGAACCTTGAATAACACGGGGGTTAGGAGCACTGACCCCATGCAGTAGAAAATCCACATGTATCTTTTGATTCCCCCAACACTTTACCAATAGCTTGATTTTTACCAGAAGGCTTAAATGCTGACAGAAAGAGTTGATGAACTCATATGTTGTCTATGTACTACTGTATGCTGTATTCTTAGAAAAAGGAAGCTAGAGAAAAGAAAATGTCACTAAGAAAATCACAAGGTAGAGAAAATATATGTACAGTTGTCCATATGGTCATGGAAAAGAATCCAAACATAGGCAGGAAGGCTGGACAGGGGTACCTGGGGTGGAATTGGCGAGCTCCAGGATGGCACGTCTCACATCCTGGTGGCCTTGGCTTTACCATGGCAGCTCCCAGGCTGGCCTGCAGAGGGTGGCAACAGCCTGGCGGGGCAGTACACCTGCCCCATCTGCTGGAGACACACCACCGGCCATCAGCAGCTATGGCCACATGTGAGTGTGCAGGTCTCCTGGAGGCCATGGGGAGGGGTCTGTACCCAGCCGGACAGGCCATGGGAGGGCATGGTGAGGAGGAGAGACAGGAAGAGAATGATGTGTGTCTGGAGCTCTGGAAATGTTCGAGGCAGGTGATATATTTTCGAGGGGCCAGAAAAGTTTGTGTAGTGGAGTCCACTGGTCTGAATAAACTCATTCAGAGGAGAGGGAAAAGAAAGGGTCCATGGCGGAATCCCAGGGAAGTACATTGTGAGGGGCATGGAGGGAGCAAAGGGCTCTCTGGGGAGAGTTTTGAATGAAGACTTGAAGGATAAGACAGTGCCTCTGGTGAAAGAGCAGAGGGATAGAGGACATTGCTGACTGCAGGACAAGTGTGTCAGAGCCCTGAGGCAGAGGGACACTTCTTCTGGGGGAGGCACAGCAAGGAGGCCAGTGTGGCTGAGCAGGGTCAGGGGCCAGCGGTCTACAGATGAGAACAGAGAGTCAGGGACCAGATCATGCCAGACACACCACAGCTTGGCCCCCTCATCAGGCTCACCTTGGGCTTTCACTAGAGGCAGCAGCTCTGTGCCCACATCTTGGGTGCCAAAGAAGTTTGTTTTCATGGTCACTTCTGCCTGAATATAGAAAAGTTGGATCATCAGCCATTAAGGGTGGAGGAGAATAGATTAGTAAGGAGTAGTCTTTTGAGAAAGTCCATGAAGGGATAGTAACTTTTTTTTTTTTTTTTTGCATGTGCAATCTGGTCAATTCTCAGTAATGTCTGGGTTAGTGAACAATATTGTCCCAATTATTTTTCTGGTGAGTTGCAATTGTGTGGCTTTGTAAGTTAGTGTTATTTGGGGGAGGCTTTGAGAAGAGTGCACATGAGATTTTTGTGTGTCTTTGCCATTTTTTTTGTTTATTGCAAAATAAGTTAACATTTACCAAATGGCCCAGATCCAAACAAGAGAGAAGCAAAAATTTTGGTCAGGTCCCTGAGAGTCTGATCCATGGCGATGCTAAGGCCTTGTGGCTGGAAAGGGTTACCCTCCCAGAGGCTTCTGTCTCTCTGTGCCTCCTGGCTGACCTCCTTCCCCAGGGAAGCCCTTCTAGGCCCCATAGGAGCTGTGGGGCCCACAGTAGTGGTTTAGGCATTTTCCCCAACCCACCCTGGGTGGTCCCTTAAGTGAGGTCTCCGGCCCTTAAGCATTCCTGTGTTCTTACACTTGAAGGCGATGCCTGCGTTGCTGACCAGCACGTCCAGGCCCCTGTACTCCTTGTGCAGGAAGTCATCCAGGGCAGGGATGCTCTGTATTTCGTCGATGTCCAGCAGGTGAAAGCGGGTGCTCAGGCCCTCAGCCTGGAGCTGCTGCACGGCTGCCCGACTCTAAGCCTCATCCCATGCCATGAGCACCACATCTCCAGAGAACTTCCATACAGGTCGGGCTCAAAAGTGAAGCTGAGGCCCTTTTTGGCCCTCAACACCAGAGCCTCTCAGATGGCTGATGACTAGGCTGCATGCATGTCAAGCATGGTCCTCTGTGAGGCCATCTTTGTGGGCCACACTTAGGACTCATGGTATAGAAGACTGGCCACAGTCAGAGATGCCAGTAGAACTGTGTTCTAGGATCCAGCATTATAGATCCTAGAGTTCAAGGCCCTATCACAATCCTTCCATCAAAGGAGAGGCCAAATGTTCCAGAAAGTTCCTTATGGCACTGTACAGATCCATCCTTTCTGGGGCTGTACTCTGAGACCAACTAGTCCTTTTCCCTCTTTGGATCTCGATTCTGAGCCAAGCAATGGTTTGGGGAGTACTAATGTGTTTCCCCCCCAAAAAGGTGGTGGGTGATGGCTTAATAGAGCACTAGAGATTCTTGGGTTCAAGTGAAATATTTTAAGAGAATCTCAGAGGGAGAAAAAGAGAATGCAGTAGTTGTCTTGGGATGTGGCCTTCATCTACAAAATGGGAATGTTTGCTTTCCTCTAAAATACAGTGAAATTGTCTGTACGGAGAAATGGCTTCTGAGGATACAGATCCTCTTGCTTTCTTAAGGGAAAGAAACTTGCAAAAATCTTGGTCAGGTCCCTGAGAATCTGATCCATGGCAATGCCAAAGTGCTGTGGCTGGAAAGACATACCCTCCCAGAGGCTCCTGTTCCCTCTGTGCCTCCAGTCTGACCTCCTTCCCCAGGGAAGCCCTTCTAGGTCCCATAGGAGCTGTGGGCCCCACAGTAGTGGTCAGGCATCATCTCCAATCCACCCTGGGTGATCCCCTAATGGAGGTCTCCGGCCGTAAGTGTTCCCATATTGTTACTCTTGAAGGTGATGCCTGCACTGTTGACCAACACGTTGGGGCTCCAGTACTTTTGCAGGAAGTTGCGTAGGGCAGAGATGTTCTGCACGTCGTTGATCTCCAGCAGGTGGAAGAATGGGCTCAGTCCTGGAGCTGCTGCCTGGCTGCCTGGCCCCACACCTTGTCCTGTGCCATAAGACCATGTCCCCAGAGTACTGCCTGGACAGGTTGTTCTCAAAGGTAAAGCTGAGGTCTTTTCTGGCTCTCGTCACCAGAGCCTCTCAGGTGGCTGATGACAAGGCTGCATGCATGTCAAGTGTGGCCCTGTGTGATGAATAAATCCTTTGTGGGCCACACCTAGGGCTCGTGGTGCAGAGGCCTGGCCACAGCCAGAGATGCCAGTAGAACTGTGTTCTAGGATCCAGCACCAGTGTGGCTCCTGGAGCCCAAGGCCCCGGCTCAGTCCCTTCATCAAGGGAGGGGCCAAATGTTCCAGAAGATTTTCTTTCTTTCTTTTTCTTTTTTTTTTTTTTTTCAGAAGATTTTCTAATGTCCAGTACAAGGTCTGTCCCTAGTGGGGCTGCACCCTGAGCCCAACCAGGACCCTGCCCTCTTAAGGTCACTCCTCTGTACACAGGGTAGCAAGGTGGGGGCGTCCTTCATTCCCTCTCGGGCAGGCGGAACTGGGGACTGCTCAAGACAGCAAGGTCCTCCTGTGGCTGGCACCCTTCCATTTGTACAGATCATTTCCTCCTAGGATGCCCCCAGGAACATCTAGGCCAGTGTACACTGGGAGACTGTGGTTTGGTACATATGAGGAGCTCTTGGCTCTGGGGCTGGAGATCTGGCCGCTGCCAGTTTTCCCCCTCCTTTCACCTGGGAGAAGTGAGGCCTCCAGGGAACAAAGGCGTCTCAGAGCAAACAGCTTTACATGGATTCTGGCCACTTGGCAAGGGGTGGGGTATCTCCGCTCAGACACAAACACCTGGTTATCAGTGCAGCAGGACCCTCCCCCAGAAGACCAGCTGGAAGAACAGGGGGAGAGCCAGTTTACTGATGGAGCACCACTACTAAGCTCCAGGGCTGGGGGGAAATAGTACATAGAACTTGAGGCTTTTTTTCTTTATGATTGATTTAACTTTCAGGTTAAAAATTGCCAATATTTTTCTCTTTTTCTGCCTTAACTACAATATTTTATCAACTCTTCTTTTTTAAGATTTTTCCTTTATGACTTTCATAGTTTTACAAGTACATGTCTTAGATATATTGTTCATTTTTGGAATCCTTTCCCCATATTCAATTAATTTTTATAAATGTATAAGTTATGCAGTATTTATTTCTCTTGTTTTGTTTTATAATTGTGCGAGTTAGTATCTTCTAACATATGGACCAAAAAAGACTCTGAACCAAGTGGAGCACTGTGTTGGCCCATTCTGTGAGGTTATGGTCTTTCTCCTTCCCAATCCACCCCCCTCTTGTTTCTGTTTTCGGGGTTGCTATTGTGTCTTTATATAAGTTTTGCTGCTTTATATAAATTTGGAATCAAGAGAATCACCCTTTTGGTCCACTCTGTGAGTCTATATTCTCCAATCACATCCTCCCCACCATTTTTAAATTTTTGCTTTTTAAAAAAATTTGTTTTTCACCGTTATGGTCTTTTTTTTTTTCTTTTTCTTCTCTTTCTTTTACTTTCTCATCCCTGATTTCTTTGGAATTGTCTAGGGTGTATTTTACTTAGGTCATGGTTGATATATTTTTTTAAATTTTTTAATTTATTTATGATAGTCACAGAGAGAGAGAGAGAGAGAGAGAGAGGCAGAGACACAGGCAGAGGGAGAAGCAGGCTCCATGCACCGGGAGCCCGACGTGGGATTCGATCCCGGGTCTCCAGGATCGTGCCCTGGGCCAAAGGCAGGCGCTAAACCGCTGCGCCACCCAGGGATCCCCATGGTTGATATTTTTGACTCTGCTTGCTCCTTTAGCCCTTCTGCACTGGACAAAATGACTAACAGAAGAATTCACCACAAATGAAAGAACCAGAAGTAATTATCTCTGCCACAGACCTAATGGATATGTATTTATGTACCATGTCAGAGATACAATCCAGGAGTAGGATTATAGAAGTATTGTTGGCTCTTGAAAAAAGCATACTGACCAGATTGGCTTCATGGATATTTACACACCTCCCATCCTAATGCAACAGAATACACATTCTTCTCAAGTGCCCATGGAACTTTCTCCAGAATAGACCACACACTGCGTCACAAATCAGGTCTCAACATATAGCAAAAATTGGAATTATCTCTTGCATATTTTCAGACCACAATACTTTGAAACTAGAGCTCAATAACAGGAAGAAATTCGGAAGGAACTCAGACACTTGTAGTTAAAGAGAATCCTACTAAAAAAAGGAATGAGTCAGTCAGGAAATTAGAGAAGAATTAAAAAGATTCAGGGAAATTAACAAAAATGAAAGCACAGCTGTTCAAAATCTTTGGGATCCAGCAAAGGCCGTCCTAAGAGGGAAATACATTGCAATAAAGGCCTCCCTGAAAAATTGGAAAAATCTGAAATACACAAGCTAACCTTGCAACTAAAGGAACTGGAGATAGAACAGCAAATAAAGCCTATCCAAGCAGAAGAAGAGAGATAATAAAGATTAGAGCAGAACTCAATGAAATAGAGACCATAAGAACTGTAGAACAGATCATCAAAAGCAGGAGCTGGTTCTTCAAGCATTAATAAGTTAGATTAATTCCTAGCCAGACTTACTGAAAGGATAAGAGAAGACTCTAATAAAATCATGATCAAAAGAGGAGAGATCATAACCAATACCAAGGAAATAGAAATTATTTTAAAAAATGTATTACGAGCCAGTCTATGCCAAGAAGTTAGGCAAACTGGGGAAATGGATGCATTCCTGGAAACCTATGCATAACCAAAGCCGAACCAGGAAGAAATAGAAAACCTGAACATGCCAATCACCAGCAAGGAAATTGAATCAGTCATCAAATACCTCCCAAGAAACAAAAGTCCGGGGCCAGATGGCTTCCCAGGGAATTCTACCAAACATTTCAAGAAGAAATAATATCTATTCTACTAAAGCTGTTTTGAAGGATAGAAATGGAGGGAATACTTCCAAAGTCATTCTATGAGGCCAGCATTACCTTGATCCCAAAACCAAAGACCCCACCAAAAAGGAGAATTACAGACTAATATCCCTGATGAACATGGATTCTCACCAAGATACTAGCCAATAGGATCCAACAGTACATTAAGAAGACTATTCACCACGACCAAGTGGGATTTATTTCTAGGATACAAGGGCAGTTCAACATTCATAACACAATCAAGGTGATAGACCATGTCAATAAAAGAAAAGCCAAGAACCATAAGATCCTCTAGATGCAGAGAAAGCATTTGAGAAAATAGAGCATCCCTTCCTGATTAAAACTCTTCAAAGAGTAGGGATAGAGGGAGTATTTCTCAATACCATAAAGGCCATGCATGAAAAGCCCCCAGCGAATATCATTGTCAATGGGGAAAAACTAGATCCTTTCCCCTAAGATCAGGAACGAGAAAGGGATGTCCACAATCACACTGCTGCTCAAATAATACTAGAAGTCCTAGCCTCAGCAATCAGACAACAAAAGGAAATAAAAGGCATTCAAATTATCAAAGAAGAAGTCAAACTCCTCCACTTCACGGATGACATGGTCCTCTATGCAGAAAACCCAGAGGACTCCACCCCAAGATTGCTACAACTCATACAGCAGCAATTCAGCAATGTGGCAGGATACAAAATCAACATGCAGAAATCAGTGGCATTTCTATACACTAACAATGAGACTGAAGGAAGAGAAAAGAAGGGATCTGTCCCCTTTAAAATTGACCCAAAACCATAAGATAGGAATAAACCTAACAAAAGAAGTAAAGGATCTATACTCTACAAACTACAGAAGACTTCTGAAAGAAATTGAGGAAGATATAAAGAGATGGAAAAACATCCCATGCTCTTAGAGCAGAAGAATAAATATTGTGAAAATGTCTATGCCTCCCAGAGCAATTTACACATTCAATGCATTCCTATATATAAATAAAAATTTAAAAAATAATAAAAAATTGGCGGCACAGGAGAAGTGCTTCAGAGGACACAGAACCTCTTAATTTCTTTGAAGAAACTCAAGAGGGAGAAGTAGAGATTCGGTCCTTGCTGAGACTTGGCTGTGTGCAGGGCTCTCCCTCTGTGTGATTCCAGGGGTCCCTGAGTGCAGCAGATGTTTATGAAGCTCACTTTGGGTGAAGGTATTGATTGGATGTTTTATTTGATGGTTACATTATCCAGTGTATGATAAAGTGCGTAGTCTTTTGTTTCATTTAAAGACATATTTAACAAGTGTTATGTATAATAAGTGCTTTTAAAATTTTATTTATCTACTTAACAAATTATGTTATTTATTTATTTGAAAGTGAAAGAGAGAGAGAGAGCAAGCAGAAGCAGACAATGGACAGAGGTAGAGGGAGAAGCAGGCTCCCGACTGAGAAGGGAAACCAATGTGGGGCTCCATACCAGGACTCTGAGATCATGTCCTGAGCTGAATGCAGAAGCTTAACTGATGAGCCACCCAGGGGCTCCAGAGTGCTATTTTTAATAACTGATCTTATTTATTCATTTATTTATTTAGAAAGAGACACAGGAGTGTGGGCTGGGGAGGGGCATTCAGATTGGGTGAGAGATAATCTCAAGCAGATTCTCCACTGAGCTGGAGCCATCTCAGCTTGATTTTAGAATCCCCATACCATGAAATTAGCTGAAATGGAGGTCTGACACTTAACCAACTGAGACCCCCAGGTGCTTCTAATTAGGTGTTATTATTAAAGTATCAAGGAAAAAAGATCTTTCCAATACTGACTTTATGTTCAAGCTAGAAGGAGAGATGGTATTTCTTTGTCCTAGACATTGAAAGTCTTCATAGGTTAGTTGAGAAAAGCCAAATAACAGAGAGAAAATTAATAGCCCCTTCAAAGGGAGAAGCTTCTAAAGCATGGACCCTACCCTTTCTTGCATGGGCCTTCAGGTTTCATTTCTGACAGTAGAAGACCCCTGGTGAAGAGTGAAAATGGTCATGAGAGGAGAGGAGTCTGTACAACCTGGATGCTTCTGTGTGGAGGTGGAGGGGGGCGGGGGTGTGGAGGTGGTGGGCATTCATGGAGCCTATGGGGAGCCAGGTTTGGGGCAGGGCAGAAGAAGTTTCCCTTTGGGGCTGCGGGTATCTCGGGTCCCACTACAGGAACTCATGGTGGAGGACACTTAGCACCATCACTGTTTTCAGCCTGTCTCCCTGCATGAGTTCACTTCCTCGTCACAGGAATCCTATGACGGTTCCCCCATTGGACGCTTGAGGAGACTGACATACAGCAACATGCAGGATTTTGCTTAAGGTCATCCAGTAAGGCGGCAGAGCCAGGGCCTTTTGTTTCCCAGGTGTTTGTGTTGAGAGCTTTCAAAGAGGAAAGAGGAAATAGGAAAGAAAAGTATTGTGGACACTCATGTATTCACCAAGGTAGGCTCCACAATGATGACAACTTTACTATTAGTATGTGTTTACCTTTTGTCGGTATTTTGCTGAACCATGTTCATGTTACCGCTCGGTGACCCTTTGTCTGTACATGAGTAACACATTCACCTTGAGGAGATCTGACAATAATTCTTTCATATCCATTGATGCCAATCCATATTCACTTTTCCTCTTTGTCTCAAGTAGTCTTGTGTTGGTTTTTTTAAGGTAGATTTTTATTTATTTATTCATGAGTTACACACACACAGAGAGAGAGAGAGAGAGAGAGAGAGAGAGAGAGGTGGAGACATAGGCAGAGGGAGAAGCAGGCTCTCTGATGCAAGACCACATCCCAGGACCCAGGGATCACGACCTGAGCCAAAGGCAACCACTGACCACCCAGGTGCCCCTGTCTCAGATAGTCTTATGGATGTGTCATAAGCACCCACTCCCATTTCGCACTGGACAATTGCTTTTTTACCCAGTGAATTTGATATTTATAGAGTCCAGAGGAGATATCTAACATTCATGGGGTTGTCCATGTCAAAGTAGAAAGTGTTAAAGTATGCTGGCAAGGAAATCCAGCCCAGTTCATGGTGGGTTCAGCTATAACAGCAGATTTGAGTAGGTCCAACAGAGACCAATGGCCTGCAAATAAGCAAATACTTATCACTTGGCTCTTTCACTGATGTTTACCAAGGTTGAGTTTAACTGTCCTTTCTCTTGACCTAGTTCAGTGTTTGTTAGAGTTTCAGGCTGGTTTCATGAAACAATCTGCACAAATGCACATTAACTTAGAAATGTTTATTCGCATGTAATGTTCATTTATTTTTGTCATCAATTCCATTTTTTCCCTCTATATCACAGAAGAAATCACAGAAAATTAACAGAATTAGTGGGCAATTCAGTGTGGGTCCTCAATAGGAATAGTGATTCCCTCAGCACTCTTTTATTTTTTTTATAAGAATACTGCTGACAGGATAGCAGTCTTTTTGGTCAGTCATGAGGAGATTATAGTAAGGAACCATGAAGGGAACTGAAAGGGGAGTCCCCATTGTTCAACTTTCTTTTCCATAACAAACTCGCCATGAGGCCCCTCAGCATCTGAGGGCAAAAGGGCTAAGTAGACAGGCGTCTCTGCTCCTTCCTCTGGGCTTTTGATGCCTTTTGGTCCACCCATGTCTGTTCTCACCCACCCAGGGCAGCAGGCATTCAGGAGGATCTTGTCATCTCTCCTCTGCTCACTCAGTTTCCTGGCATGGATTCTGGACAGAACGGTGACACCCATTTTTGACACTGAATAGGCTGCTATTTTGATATCAGGCCAGCCCTCCTTCTGGTGCACTCCATTCTTTACGTCTTCCAGAAACTTGTTCATGAGAATCCCCAGCTCCTCCTCTGTGATAGTCTCACTTGTAAACTTCTGTTGCAGTTCTGGGCTGCACTGTTTAAGTGCTAGAAAGCTCATTATGCTAGACACATTCACCACTCTACCTAAAAAACAACACAAAGAGTCACAAAGAATGGCATGCATGAGAATGGTGAATACCAATATTGCTAGTATTTTGTCCATTTGGGAGACAATTTCTAGTTTGCTATGAGGGTTAATGAAGACTGCCTCTGTAACTCGAGGACATGCTGCAGTCTTGAACCTTGTTTTACCCATAATGTCTCTGGTGATGTGACAGAAATGATCTAAAGGGACTGAGTAGTGCCCAGATGTTCCACAAAGAAGAGAGAGTGCCCTATACAGGAACATGGCAAGTACAGTGTAAGAAGGCACACCCTGCCATCACGGGTTGAGAGCCACTTTTCCTCATAGGTCCCCTCTGGGACTGCCTGGAGACCTTATTATAGTCACTTGAGCAGTGCTCTATGAACAATTGTTTAGTAGCTCACAATCAGCTTCTGAGTTTAAAGATGGCCTTTTGAAGGTGAACAGACTACATTGGGATAAGTTGCTTTTCACTGTGCTGTGGCCAGCTAAAAGCAAATCACCTCAGTGGGCTGAGTTGCATGATGTTTTCTCTAGGTTTGGGATATCATCCTCTCAGGAGCAGTAACAAAATGCCTGGCTGTATGGTCATGGAAAAGGGCAGTGGAAAAGTGACATGTTGTAAAGAGATGCTCTAAAAAGAAATGAAGTCCATGCTACACCATGGATGAACCTTGATAACATCATTGAAATAAAGAAGCCAGTCACAGGAGACCACTCATTATATGATTCTCCATATATAGGATGTCCAGGGGAAAAAAAAGTAGGGACAGAAAGTAGATTGGTGGTTGCTTGGGGCAGGGTGGCATGGGTAAACAGACGGCTCATAGATAAGGGTCCAGAAACTGTTGGGGTGATGACAATGTGCTAATCTTGACTCAGTGATGGTTCCACAACACTGCCCATTTGCTAAAATCTACTGAGTTGGATTCCTGAAATGGGTGAAGTGTACGATAGGTGAATCTCAATAAAGCTGTTAGAAGTGTAATGCACTGACACATTTCTCACTATTTTCTGAAAATGTAGTTAGTATTTAAACAATGAACTTAATAGACATCTATAAGTAATTAATTTCATATTTTTACATTTATTTATTTAAAATTTATTTATTTAGGGAGAGTGAGAGTGCATGAGCTGGTGTTAGCAAGTGGGAGAAGGGCAGAGGGAGAGGAATAGAGAGAATAACAAATAGACTCCCCACAGAATGCAGAGCCTAACTCAGGGCTCCGTCACATAAGCCTGAGATCATGACCTGAGTCAGGTGATACCAAGGGTCAGCAACTTCATAGATGGAGCCACTAAGCACCTATATTTTTATATTTCAATTAGTCTTTTTAGTATTATTGAAAGGTCATGATCATACCTACAGTCAAGGATTCAATAAAATTAGGAAATTTTCTCTTTTTAATGTATATATTCATGAATGAAAGTTATGGTCACTTAACTCGAAGCTTTCTCCCAATAGGAGTGGCAGTGTCAAAAAAGGTCAGTGAGGACATGATGCATGGATGGTACTCTGACTCTCATGATGCAGTGTTTAGAGAGAATGAAAATGAGCTGTAGAAACTATATTCTTCATGTATCAGTCTTCTAAGACAAACACCTTTTAGAGAGGGGTCTTTTACTCCGGTACTTTATTTCATCAAGAACATGTTAAGTGTAACATTAATGGGACCTATTTGTCAAAAGTTTTCGTGAGTACTGCTGAAAACTAGAGAATACTTATGGAGGAAACCAAAGAAGACAGAAAGAAATGGGAAAACTTTCATGCTCAGGTTTGGAAGAACATATATTGTTAAAATGTCTGCACTACCCAAGGAATCGACATATTCAATGATTTCCCTATCAAAATAATACCAGCTTTTTCATAGAGCTAGAAGAAACAATCCTAAAATTTGCATGGAACCAGAAAAGATCACGAATAGCCAAAGTAATGCTGAAAAAAGGAAATCAAAGCAGGAGCCATCAGCATTCTGGACTTCAAACTATATTGTAAAGCTGTAGTCATCGAGCAGTATGGCACAGGCACAAAACTGGACACACAGATCAATGGAACAGAATAGAGGACCCAGAAATGGACCCATGAGTTTATGTCAACTAATCTTCAACAAAGCAGAAAAGAAAATCCAATGGAAATAAGGGAGTTTTTCAACAAATGGTGTTGGGAAACCTGGACAGCCACATGCAGAAGAATGAAACTGGATCACTTTTTTATAACATACACAAAAATAAAGTAAAAAAGGATGAAAGACGTACATTTGAGATACGAATCGTCCAATCCTAGAAGAGAAAGATGGCAGCAACCTTTTTGACCTGGGCCATAGCAACTTCTTACTAGATATATTTCCTGAGGCAAGGGAAACAAAAGAAAACATGAACTTTGGAAACTCATCAAGATAAAACTTCCCCATATCAAAGGAAATAAGCAAAAAACTAAATGCAATGACAGGGCAGGGAAAGATATTTGCAAATGACATATCTGATAAAGGGTTAGTATCCAAAATCTAGAGAGACCCTATTAAACTCCACACCCAAAAAATACATATGTTTATATAAATGGGCAGAGATGTGAAAAGATGACTTTCCAGAGAAGATATCCAGATGGCTAATAGATACACGAAAAGATATTCAACATCACTCATCATCAGTGAAATATAAATCAAAACCACAATGAGATACCACCTCATATCTGTATGGAATTCCAAAATTAACCACTCATAAGACCACAGATGTTGTCATTGATGGGGAGGGGGCGTGACCTCTTTTGCACTGCTGCTGGGAATGCAAACTGGTGCAGACACTCTAGGAAACAGTATGGAGGTTCATTAAAATGTTAACAATAGAGCCACCTTATGACCCAGCAATTGCACTACTAGGTATTTATCCAAAGGATACAAACATAGTGATTCAAAGGGGCACATGTATCCCTCAATGCTTAGAGTAGCACTATTAGCAATAGCAAAATTATTGACACAGCCCAAGTGTCTATCGATTGATAAATGGATAAAGAGAATGTGATATATATACATATATAATGGAATATTACTCAGTTATCAAAAGGAATGGAAACTTGCCATTTGCGACAACATGGATGGAGCTAGAGTGTATTATGCTAAACCAAATGAGTCAGCCAGAGAAATAGAAATATCGTATGATTTCACTATGTGGAATTTAAGACACATATGAACATAGGGGAAGGAAAGGAAAAATAAAATAAGATGAAAAAAGAGAGGGAGGCAGAGCATAAGAGACCGTTAATTGTAGAAACAAACTGAGGGTTGCTGGAGGGCAGGACGGTGGAAGGTGGGCTCAATGAGGGATGGGCATTAAGGAGGGCAATTGTTGGGAAGAGCCCTGATTGTTATATGTAACTGATGAAACATGGAATCCTATTCCTGAAACCAATTCTACACTAATGTGAAATAAAATTTTTAAAAGTTTAGTGAGTACTTCTCAAATATATATTACTTACAACTAGTTCAATTTCCTTCAAGGGGTGTCTGGGTGGCTCAGTAGGTGTAGCTTCTGCCTTCAGCTCAGGTCATGATCCTGGGCTTCTGGGCTCAAGCTCTGCATGGGGCTCACTGCTCAGCAGGGAGTCTACTCCTCTCTCTCCCTATGCCCTTCCCCCTGCACCTGCTCTTGTTCTCACTCATGCTTTCAATCTTTCTTTCTTTCTTTCTTTCTCTCTCTCTCTCTCACTTTCTGTCTCTCAAGTAGATAAAATCCTCAAAAAAATTTATTTTAAAAATATTACCTGCCTTTTTCACAATTGAAATAATACCTATTCGTGATTCAAAATTGCAAAAACACAGAAGTGTGTGCAATTAAGGGGAGGACATAAAGGGAAGACAAGGCCTGAGGAAGCCACACAGGGTAACTGGTATACCAGAAAGGCAGCCGTCTTTACTCACAGGGGCTCAGGACCATTTTCTTACATACCTGTAGCATTGACAGCAGAAGGAGAAACTCTACTAAATTTCCGTAGGCTGTTTGTAATGAAGTGATGACATCTTTTCTATTCTGTGATGTCTGTCTCAGGGGGTCTAGGATTAGCTGTGAAAATACTGACCTGTGTAATGAAGGAGGTCTGACGGGCAGTAGAATGGTTTTGTAGGTAAATTGCTAGATGTGGGTGCCTCTGCTAGTCCCTGTTCCCCAGGCCTGTCCACCCACTGACCACATCCCCAAGGGGGCAGGGTGGCCACCAGATCCTTGTGGTTTGACAGCTCAGGACAGGAAACACAGGTGCAGGAGCTTGTGGAGCTTCCATAGCAAGGACGCTGATGTACACATTTTTGTCTTCAAGTGTATCCATGGATTTTGAGGGTCATTTTAGAGACTCTGAACTGGAATACACATGGCAGGCATATGGGCTAGGAAGTGTATGGGCCATCCGAATGTCCTTGTGCAAAGGGTGTGTGACTGCATTTGAGTGTGTGAGATGTGGGTGAGTGTGTGAGAGACAGGGACTGTATGTGAATGTGAGTGTGACTGCATGAGTGTGTGACACTGTGTGTGACATAGTGTGTAAAACGGTATGTTTCTATAGGTGTGTAAGAAAATGGTCCTGAGCCCCTGTGAGTAAAGATGGCTGCCTTTCTGGTATACCAGTTACCCCATGTGGCTTCCTTGGGCCTTGTCTTCCCTTTGTCCTGCCCTTTATTGCACACACTTCTGTTTTGCAGTTTTAAATCATGAATATGTATTATTTCAATTGTGAAAAAGACAGGTAATATTTTTAAAAATAATTTTTTTGAGGATTTTATCTATTTGAGAGAGAGTTTAAAAGAGAGATAGAGAGAAAGAAAGAAAGCAAGCATGGGTGAGAACAGGAGCAGGAGCAGGGGGAAGGACATAGAGAGAGAGGAGTAGACTCCCTGCTGAGCAGCGAGCCCCATGCAGGGATGGGGCCCAGAAGCCCAGGATCATGACCTGAGCTGAAGGCAGAAGCTTCACTTACTAAGCCACCCAGACGCCCCTGAAGAATATTTAACTAGTTGTAAGTAATATATATTTGAGAAGTACTCACTAAACTTTTAAAAAACTTATTTCAAGTTACTGTAGAATTGGTTTCAGGAATAGGATTCAGTGTTTCAGAGTCACTGTGAAAAGCAGTCCCTCAGGTAAGAAAGGACTCTTGCACTGGTGGGGCTGGGGCAGTTCATCCAGACCATTACTCTGCAAGTGGCAAGGGATGTATTTTTAGGAAATCTCTGTCTCCAAATCTCACTTTCTTAAGCAGAGCCATAGTGAGATGGATAGTTTAGACATCCTCTCCTCTGGGGTCACCACTTCAAGTGCATTCCTTGATTCTCAAGCCTATTCAACGGGCACTAAGTCCACAGCCATTTCTCATGACTTTTTATGGTTTAACATTCATCCCTTTTCCTTGAAGATTCACCTTTTCTCATATCAAGGTTAGCAATGTTAAGTGTCTGGAGTGATAATGGATTTTTTTTCACAACACTTCAGGGTTTTAAATGTGCCTTTTTTCAGTGATTTTCAGTGGTTTTCCTAGAGGTGCCTGAGGCCCTGCAGCAAGGAAGACCTTGGTCCCAATCAGCAGAGTCCTTTGATTTTCTGTTTGTCTTGCCTTTTTGGATAAGGCTTCATTTGGAGAGGTGCTCCAGTGGCAAATACTTGAGGACCTTGAGTAGTGGGAAACACGATTAGTTTAGATGCCACATGACCTCAGTCTGCAACCAGCTGTGCTTGTGATCTTGAGAGTCATTATTCTTCCATTTCTGAATGGGGCTAATATATAAATATTCCATCTAGCCACCTATCCTTTTGAGGACAACAGTATGTCAGTGTGTGTGTGTGTGTGTGTGAGAGAGAGAGAGAGAGAGAGAGTAAGAGAGAGACAGAGAGAGACAGAGGGAGTTACCTTTTATACTGTACTTTCTTAAATGAAGATTTAGGACCCCTTCTATAACATTTCCTTGGTAAGTGTAGCCTTACAAGTCTGTATTTTCTGCTAATACTTTAGCTAATATCTGATGAACAAGAGTTTTCAAATTTCAAACTTTTGCTCAAATCCTTCAACTTGGATATGCCGTAATTTTTAAAAAAATAAGTACGTATCGATTTAGAGAGAAAAAAGAATAATAGACGTTTAACACTTTAAAGAGAGGATCATTCAAATAAAGGAATATGAATTCAAGGGAATGGGAGGGAAAAGCAATGGATGTGGGAAGGGATGTTCATGGCCTAGATATGGATTGCCTGGTTAAGATTGGTGGTGGCCACCTGGTTGGGTAGATTCTTATCTTTTTTTCGTGTGTGTGGCTAAATTATTTCTGTAAAACTCTTTTTGAAGAAAGCATTACAAATATGAAAACTCAGCATCTTCTATTCCTCAATGTATTTCTTTTAAAGATTTTATTTGTTTATTCGAGACAGAGAGAGAGAGAGACAGAGAGATACAGGCAGAGGGAGAAGCAGGCTCCATGCAGGGAGCCAAACATGGGACTGGATCCCGGGGTTCCAGGATCACGCCCTGGGCTGAAGGCATTGCTAAACCACTGAGCCACGCGGACTGCCCTCCTCAATGTCTTTAATGTCACAATTCTCTTTTGTTCTTTCACGCCAACAAAACAGAGCCAATGAGCAGAAATGGGCCCTTGGACTTTGTTCTTTAACCACAGATATCTGGTGAAATCATTCAAGACTGTTCTTTGTATCCTAGTTTCTGCATTATGGGAGAGGAGGGACAATATTTGCTTTTGGTTATCCTAGCTAAGATTTCTCTCAAATAGGATCTTCAAAGAGGGTAAAGTCTTGGTCACAGGAAACACTGTGGCTGCCATCCCCCCAAATAAGGGAAGAAGTCTCCTCTTGCAATAGGCAAGAAAACCCTACTTTCACAAGGAGAATAGAGCTTGCCTGTCCATGTCCATGCAGTCCAGGTTCCCTGAGGCAAGATCAATAGTTTGATTAGAACCTGCTTTAGCAAATCCAGGAGAGCACTCACTCCTCATTCTGGTCCAAGGCCAACAAGGCAGCAATAACCAACACTGTTGAGGTAAGTGAGATCCAAACTCAGCCAGAAGTCATTTTGCCTTCTAAGGGGAGCACCTGTATGATGTGTGGGGGTGGCACAAGTAAATTCATCCCATCTTCAAGGTTTGTGGTGAGTAAAGGAGACAGGTGACATCTGAGAGCTGCCCTGCCACATGCCAGTGAAGGGAGTGTTGCAAAAAGTACGAGAACTTTCCAGGACAGAAGAGGAAATGGGGGCAGAACGGGGAGTCAAATGTACCTGCATGTACTCTTTTCAAGGGAGACATCCTAATCATTCTAAAAGTATCAGCTTATCTTAATTAGTGTAGTACATGGGTGGTGGCTCCCCCATCACATTCACATGGGGTAAGGATTACAGTAGTTTAAACCAAGGAATGATGGCAGTCTGTCTTGTGCAGAGCATTGAAGAAAGTGAAGGGGAATCCATGGGCCTGGTCTTTGGCAGGTCTGATGACAGAGATCCCTACAAATGATGCTCAGAGCTTGGGCTTTGCTCCTGAAGGAATTTTGGGAGACAGTGAGCACCCAGAAGGTACAGAGAATGACCTCAGAGTAAAAGACTCAGAAGTAGGGTCTCTTAGGAAAGTTGGAATGATCCAGAAATGATAGCTGAGTATCTGTTGTAGAGCTGGGATGGAGGAGAGGCCTGCAGAAAAATGCAGAGGACAAAACCCATAGGACCACTCTTAAGACCTGGTCCCTGATAATCAGGAGCTGGGCACAGTGACCACATTATTCATGATTGGGGGATTGTGGGCTATGTGAGCAAGATTTTTTTTTTTTTGAAAATGATTAAGTGCTGTGATAATGTAGATATTTAAATGAGGGAGAGTTGAGGGCTGGAGGAGCAGGATTTGGGTGTGGAAGTATGTGTGTGTGGAGCTCTGGGAATGTTCTAGGCAGGTGACAGATGTTGGCGGGGAGCAGAGACATTTGGATAGCAGAGTCCATTGGTCTGAATAAAATCTGTCAGACCATAAAGTTCAGGGTCCACTTCTGGATTCTCTATTCTGTTCCATTGATCTATGTGTCTGTTTTTGTGCCAGTACCACACTGTCTTGATGACCACAGCTTTGTAGTACAACCTGAAATCTGGCATTGTGATGCCCCCAGATATGGTTTTCTTTTTTAAAATTCCCCTGGCTATTCGGAGTCTTTTCTGATTCCACACAAATCTTAAAATAATTTGTTCTAACTCTCTGAAGAAAGTCCATGGTATTTTGATAGGGATTGCATTAAACGTGTATATTGCCCTGGGTAACATTGACATTTTCACAATATTAATTCTGCCAATCCATGAGCATGGAATATTTTTCCATCTCTTTGTGTCTTCCTCAATTTCTTTCAGAAGTGTTCTATAGTTTTGAGGGTATAGATCCTTTACCTCTTTGGTTAGGTTTATTCCTAGGTATCTTATGCTTTTGGGTGCAATTGTAAATGGGATTGACTCCTTAATTTCTCTTTCTTCAGTCTCATTGTTAGTGTATAGAAATGCCACTGATTTCTGGGCATTGATTTTGTATCCTGCCACGCTACCAAATTGCTGTATGAGTTCTAGCAATCTTGGGGTGGAGACTTTTGAGTTTTCTATGTAGAGTATCATGTCATCGGCGAAGAGGGAGAGTTTGACTTCTTCTTTGCCAATTTGAATGCCTTTAATGTCTTTTTGTTGCCTGATTGCTGAGGCTAGGACTTCCAGTACTATGTTGAACAGCAGTGGTGAGAGTGGACATCCCTGTCTTGTTCCTGATCTTAGGGGAAAGGCTCCTAGTGCTTCCCCATTGAGAATGATATTTGCTGTGGGCTTTTCATAGATGGCTTTTAAGATGTCGAGGAATGTTCCCTCTATCCCTACACTCTGAAGAGTTTTGATCAGGAATGGATGCTGTATTTTGTCAAATGCTTTCTCTGCATCTAATGAGAGGATCATATGGTTCTTGGTTTTTCTCTTGCTGATATGATGAATCACATTGATTGACGGGTGTGGAACCAGCCTTGTGTCCCAGGGATAAATCCTACTTGGTCATGGTGAATAATTTTCTTAATGTACTGTTGGATCCTATCGGCCAGTATCTTGTTGAGAATTTTTGCATCCATGTTCATCAGGGATATTGGTCTGTAATTCTCCTTTTTGGTGGGGTCTTTGTCTGGTTTTGGAATTAAGGTGATGCTGGCCTCATAGAACGAATTTGGAAGTACTCCATCTCTTTCTATCTTTCCAAACAGCTTTAGGAGAATAGGTATGGTTTCTTCGATAAAGGAGGAAAGACTATCCATTGGAAGAAAGACAGTCTCTTCAATAAGTGGTGCTGGGAAAATTGGACATCCACATGCAGAAGAATGAAACTAGACCACTCTCTTTCACCATACACAAAGATAAACTTAAAATGGATGAAAGATCTAAATGTGAGAAAAGATTCCATCAAAATCCTAGAGAAGAACACAGGCAACACCCTTTTTGAACTCGGCCATAGTAACTTCTTGCAAGATACATCCACGAAGGCAAAAGAAACAAAAGCAAAAATGAACTATTGGGACTTCATCAAGATAAGAAGCTTTTGCACAGCAAAGGATACAGTCAACAAAACTAAAAGACAACCTACAGAATGGGAGAAGATATTTGCAAATGATACATCAGATAAAGGGCTAGTTTCCAAGATCTATAAAGAACTTCTTAAACTCAACACCAAAGAAACAAACAATCCAATCATGAAATGGGCAAAAGACATGAACAGAAATCTCACAGAGGAAGACATAGACATGGCCAACATGCACATGAGAAAATGCTCTGCATCACTTGCCATCAGGGAAATACAAATCAAAACCACAATGAGATACCACCTCACACCAGTGAGAATGGGGCAAATTAACAAGGCAGGAAACAACAAATGTTGGAGAGGATGCGGAGAAAAGGGAACCCTCTTACACTGTTGGTGGGAATGTGAACTGGTGCAGCCACTCTGGAAAACTGTGTGGAGGTTCCTCAAACAGTTAAAAATATACCTGCCCTACGACCCAGCAATTGCACTGTTGGGGATTTACCCCAAAGATACAAATGCAATGAAACGCCGGGACACCTGCACCCCGATGTTTCTAGCAGCAATGGCCACGATAGCCAAACTGTGGAAGGAGCCTCGGTGTCCAACGAAAGATGAATGGATAAAGAAGATGTGGTTTATGTATACAATGGAATATTACTCAGCTATTAGAAATGACAAATACCCACCATTTGCTTCAACGTGGATGGAACTGGAGGGTATTATGCTGAGTGAAGTAAGTCAGTCGGAGAAGGACAAACATTATATGTTCTCATTCCTTTGGGGAATATAAATAATAGTGAAAGGGAATATAAGGGAAGGAAGAAGAAATGTGTGGGAAATATCAGAAAGGGAGACAGAACGTAAAGACTGCTAACTCTGGGAAACGAACTAGGGGTGGTAGAAGGGGAGGAGGGCGGGGGGTGGGAGTGAATGGGTGATGGGCACTGGGGGTTATTCTGTATGTTAGTAAATTGAACACCAATAAAAAATAAATTAAAAAAAATAAAATAAAATCTGTCAGAGAGAGGGAGAGGGAGAAGAAAGGGTCCAGAGAGGAATCCCAGGGAAGTGCATTGTGAGGGGCATGGAGGAAGCAAAGGGCTTCTCTGAGGAGAGTTCTGAATGAAGACTTGAAGGATAGGACAGTCAGTGCCTCTAGTGGAAGAGTAGAGGGATAGAGGACATTGCTGACTGCAGGGCAAGTGTGTCAGAGTCCTGAGGACACCTCTCCCGGGGGAGGTACCGCAAGGAGGCCAGGCCCTGGCTGAGCAGGGCCAGGGTCTTCTGGATGAGGCCAGAGTTCAGGGGCCGGATCATGCCAGAAGCAGCACAGCTTGGGCCCTTCATCAGGCTCACCTTGGGGTTTCACTAGAGGCAGCAGTTCTGTGCATATATCTCGGGTGCCAAAGAAGTTTGTCTTCAGGGTCACTTCTGCTTGAATATGTAGGGGTGTGGGATCATCAGCTATTAGGGGAGAAGCAGAGAAGATTAATAAATAGTAGCCATCTGAGAGGATTCCAGGATATGACAAATACATTCTTTTAGTTTTCATGTTCATTCTATTGAAATCTCAGCAACATCTGGGTTAGTGGACTGTATGGTCTCAAGGTGGTTTATCGGTTGTGCTGATGCCATGTAGCTGTGTAAGCTGGCATCATTTGGGGAGGCTAGGGAAGTGTGCACAATGGGATTTCTGTTTACCTCCGTTTGTAATTTGTTGTTTCTTACAAAATAGGTAAAGTATTCACTAAATGGCTCAGATCCAAACTGAGAGAAAAACAAAAAACTAGGTCAGGTCCCTGAGATTTTTCCATGGCAATACCAAGGCACTGTGGCTATAAGACTTACCCCCCAGAGGCTTCTGTCTCTCTGTGCCTGCAGTCTGACCTCCTTCCCCAGGGAAACCCTTCTAGACCCCATAGTAGTGGTTCAGGCATCATCCCCAACCCACTCTGTGTGGTTCCCTAACGGAGATCCCCTGCTCTAAGTGTTCCCGTGTTCTTACGTGTGAAGACGATGCCTGCATTGTTGACCAGTACGTCCAGGCCCCCATACTCCTCCCACAGGAAGTCACGCAGGGCGCGGATGCTCTGCAGGTTGTCAATGTCCAGCAGGTGGAAGCGTGGGCTCAGGCCCTCAGCCTTGAGATGCTGCACAGCTGCCCGGCCCCGCGCCTCATCCCTCGAGGTGAGTATCACGTCCCCAGGGAAATTCCGGCACAGGTCCCTCGTGATGGCGAAGCCAAGGCCCTTGTTAGCTCCAGTCACTACCGCTACACGGAGGGCCAATGACATGGTTGCATGGAGTGCAAGCACCAGCCTGTGTGGTGAATGGGTGATGCTTTGGCCACAGGGAGGGCTGGTGTTGCAGAGCCCTGGCCACAGTCAGAGATGCCAGTAGAAATGAGTCTGTTATCAAGCAGTGTGGCTACTAGAGCCAAAGGCCCCGCCTCAGTCCCTCCATCAAAGGAGGGGCCAAATGTTCTGGAAAATTTCCTAATGACTTGTACGAGGTGTGTCCCCTGTGGGGCTACACCCTGAACACAAACAGGACTCTGGCCTCTTAGGGTCACTCTTGTGAACCCAGATATGGTTCAGGTTGGACTGACATGTTCCTCAAAAGAGAGGTGGTTGGTGATACAGTATAGGGAGCTAGAGAATCATGGTAGTTGAACTAAAATAATTTTGGGAAAATCTCAACAGGAACAAAGTAGTGAGATTGTGTTGGGAAGGAGTCCTTCCTCTAGGAAATGAGAATGGTTGGGCTCTTCCAAGATGCAGTGAGATTGCTGGCACAGGGATTTAGAGGCATGATAGTGGAAGAGTAGGGGTTCCTGTTTCATCTGGTCCCCCAAACCTACCTACATAACTTTCAAACCACCCTGAACAGCTATGAATTCAGTCTGAGATATAAAGAGAGAACAGCTGCAATGCCACAGGGACAAAAGCGATTGCTTCTGACAAGGTAAGAGGGGGGACAAGAGGATCAGAGGGGATATATGGAATGATAAGAGGCGGAGGAGCGAGTCCTGGTAAACTGCTTCAGGAAAGCGGGTCAGTGGACTACTGGGAACTTTAAAATCTGCCCCTGAAAGTGTCTTCCCTGACTGAAAGTGCTCATTGGGGACATAGGACAGCATCACAGGAGGGGCAGTGAAGTCTCAATATTCCCGGAGGCCCAGTAAGAATAGGGGTGCCTGTGGGGAAGCTCACCTCAAACCACGGTCAGATCGGGGTACAGGGCTGGAGGTCCGCAACCCTCCGGGTTACAAAGGCTGGCACCAGAACTCTCTTTACCCAGGAGCCCAGCAGAAGCCGAAGTGGGCTGTCCTCCATTCACCCTGGACAGGCGGAACTGGGGCCTGCTCGAGACAGCACCGCCCTCCTGCAGCTTGGCGCCCTGCCCTTTGTGCAGCTCACTTCCCCCTAGGATGCCCATGGGAGCATCTAGGCCAGTGTGCAGACTGGGGTTTGGTGCACGTGGGGAGCTCTTGGCTCTGGGGCTGGAGATCTGGCCGCTGCCATTCTTTGTTTCTCCTTTCACCTGGGAGAGGTGAGGCCTCCAGGGAACAAGGGCCTCTCAGGGCAAACAGCTTTATGGATTCTGGCCACTTGGCAAGGGGTGGGGTATCTCCTCCCAGACACAAATACCTGGTCATCAGTGCAGCAGGCCCCTCCCCCAGAAGACCAGCTGGAAGAACAGGGGGAGAGCCAGTTTACTGATGGAGCACCACTACTAAGCTCCAGGGCTGGGAGAAAGAGTATATAGAACTTGAGGGTTTTCTTTCCCCCCCAAGGTTTTTTCCTTTATGATTCATTTAACTTTCAGGTTAAAAATTGCCAATATTTTTCTCTTTTTCTGCTATAACTACAATATTTTATCGACTCTTCATTTTTAAGAGTTTTCCTTTTTGACTTTCATATTTTTACAATTCCATGTTTAGATATATTGTTCGTTTTTGGATTGCTTTCCACATATTCCATTTAATTTTTTAAACATATAAGTTACGGGGATTTTATCACTCTTGTTTTGTTTTATAATTGTGCAAGTTAGTACCTCATATATAGACCTAGTGGTACACCATGTTGGTCCATTCTGTGAGGTCATATTCTTTCTTCCACTCCAATCGCCCCAATCGCCCCACTGTTTCAACGTGTTTCTGTTTTCGGGGTTGCTTGTGTGTCTCTATATAAGTTTTGCTGCTTTATATAAGTTTGGAACCAAGAGAATCACCACTCCGTGAGCCTATATTTTGTCTCCCAACCACATCCTTCCCACCATTTTTAAATTTTTTAAATTTTTACTTTTTTTATGTTTGTTTTTCAGTGTCATGGTCTTTTTTTTTTTTCTTTTTCTTCTCTTTCTTTTATTTTCTCGTCCCTGATTTCCTTGGAATTGTCTAGGGTGTATTTTACTTAGGTCATGGTTGATATTTTTGACTCTGCTTGCTCCTTTAACCCTTCTTCACTGGACAAAATGACTAACAGAGGAATTCAGCACAATGAGAACCAGAATATTCTCTGCCACAGACCTAATGGATATGTATTTATGTAACATGTCAGAGATACAATCCAGGAGTAGGATTATAGAAGTATTGTTGGCTCTTGAAAAAAGCATACTGACCAGATGGGCTTCATGGATAGATATAGAACCTTCCATCCTAATGCAACAGAAAACACATGCTTCTCAAGTGCACATGGAACTTCCTCCAGAATAGACCACATACTGGGTCACAAATCAGGTCTCAACTGATAGCTAAAATTGGGACTATCTTTTGCATATTTTCAGACCATAATGCTTTGAAATGAGAACTCAATCACCATAGGATGTTTGGAAGGAACTCAGACACTTGGAGATTAAAGAGCATCCTACTAAAAGATGAATGGGACAACCAGGAAATTAGAGAAGAATTAAAAAGAATCAGGGAAACTAATGAAACTGAAAGCACAACTCTCAAAATCCTTGGGATACAGCAAGACATTCTGAAGACAGAAATACATTGCAATAAAAGTGTCGCTCAAAATATTGGAAAAATCTAGGGTACACAAGCTGCCTTCCACTTACAGGAAGTGGAGAAAGAACAGCAAGTAAAGCCTATACCAAGCAGAAGAAGAGAGATAATAAGAATTTGAACAGAACTCAATGAAATATAGATGATAAGGACTGCAGAATGGATGATGGAAAGCAGGACCTTGATCTTTGAAAGAAATAGTTAGATTGATAAATTCCTACACAGACTTATTCAAGGGAAAAGAGAAGATTCTTTTTTTTAAAGATTTTATTTATTTATTTATTCATGAGAGACAAAGAGACAGAGAGAGAGAGACAGAGAGAGAGAGAGGCAGAGACACAGGCAGAGACACAGGCAGAGGGAGAAGCAGGCTCCATGCAGGGAACCGGATGCAGATCTCGATCCTATGACTCCAGGATCATGCCCTGGACCAAAGGCAGGCGCCAAACTGCTGAGCCACCCAGACATCCCAAAAGAGAAGATTCAACTGAGTAAAATCAACATCAAAAGATGAGAGATCATAACTAATACCAAGGAAATAGAAATGATTTAAAAATTGTATTACAAAGAACTCTATGCCAAGAAGTTAGGCAACCTGGGGAAATGGATGCATTCCTGGAAACCTACGCATAACCAAACCAGGGCCAGATGGCTTCCCAGGGAATTCTACCAAACATTTCAAGAAGAAATAATACCTATTTTACTAAAGCTGTTTCAAAGATAGAAATGGAGGGAATACTTTCAAAGTTGTTCTTTGAGGCCAGCATTACCTTGATCCCAAAACCAGACAAAGACCCCACCAAAAAGGAGAATTACAGACCAATATCCCTGATGAAAATGGATGCAAAAATTCTCACCGAGATACTAGCCAATAGGATCCAACAGTACATTAAGAGGACTATTCACCACGACCAAGTGGGATTTATTTCTGGGATGCAAGGGAAGTTCAACATTCATAAGACAATCGACATGATAGACCACGTCAATAAAAGAAAAGCCAAGAACGATATGACCTCTGGATGCAGAGAAAGCATTTGAGAAAATAGAGCATCCCTTCCTGATTAAAACTCTTCAAAGTGTAGGGATGAGGGAATATTTCACAATATAATAAAAGCCATGAATGAAAAGCCCCCAGCAAATATCATTGTCAATGGGGAAAAACTAGATCCTTTACCCTAAGATGAGGAACAAGACAGAGAAGTCCATGCTCACCACTGCTGTTCAACATACTAGTAGTCCAGAAGATATAGTCTATGTATACAATGGAATATTACTCAGCCATCAGAAATGACAAATATCTATCATTTGCTTCAACTTGGGTGGAACTGGACGGTATTATGCTGAGTGAAATAAACCAATTGAAGGAAGACCATCTTCATATGGTGTCACTCATGTGGAATATGAAAAATAGTGAAAGGGAGTGCAAGGGAAAGGAGGGAAACTGAATGGGGAACCATTGGAGAGGAAGATGATCCATGAAAGGCTCCTAACTTTGAAAAACAAAGAAAAGGTTGGAGAAGGGCAGTTTATGGGATGAGTACTCGGTGTTATATGTTGGCAAATGAAATTTAACTCATGTATTTAAATAAAAATTAAAAAATAGTAAAAAATTGCTGGCACAGGGGAAGTGCTTCTGAGGACACAGATCCTCTTACCTCCTTTGAAGAAACTCAAGAGGGAGAAGTAGAGATTCAGTCCTTGCTGAGACTTGGCTGTGGGCAGGGCTCTCCCTCTGTGTGATTCCAGGGATCCCGGAGTGCAACAGATGTTTATGAAGCTCACTGTGGGTGAAGGTATTGGATGTTTCATTTGATGGTTACATTATCCAGTGTATGTTAAAATGCTTAGTTTTTCGTTTCATTTAAGGACACATTTAAAGTGTTATATACAATAGGTGCTTTTTAAACTTTTATCTATTTATTTAACAAGCTTTTATTTATCTGAAAGTGAGAGAAAGAGAGAGAGAGGGGGAGAGAGAGAGAGAGCGAGCAGGATGATGGAAAGAGGTAGAGGGAGAAGCAGGCTCTCCAAGTAGCAGGGAAACCAACACTGGGCTTGGTACCAGGACCCTGAGATCATGACCTGAGCTGAATGCAGAGGCTTAACTTATGAGCCACCCAGGGGCTCCAGGGTGCTATTTTTTAAAAATGATTTTATCTATTCATTTATTTACTTAGAAAAGACAGAGACAAAAGGAATGTGACCTGGGAAGGGACATTCGGATTGGGTGAGAGATAATCTCAAGCGGATTCTCCACTGAGCTGGAGCCATCTCAGCTTGATTTTAGAATCCCCATATCATGAAATTAGCTGAAATGAAGGTCTGACACTTAACCAACTGAGACCCCCAGGTGCTCCTAATGACGTGTTATTTTTAAAGTATCAAGGAAAAAAGATCTTTCCAATACTGACTTTATGTTCAAGCTAGAAGGAGAGATGGTATTTCTTTGTCCTAGACATTGAAAGTCTTCATAGGTTAGTTGAGAAAAGCCAAATAACAGAGAGAAAATTAATAGCCCCTTCAAAGGGAGAAGCTTCTAAAGCATGGACCCTACCCTTTCTTGCATGGGCCTTCAGGTTTCATTTCTGACAGTAGAAGACCCCTGGTGAAGAGTGAAAATGGTCATGAGAGGAGAAGAGTCTGTACAACCTGGATGCTTCTGTGTGGAGGTGGAGGGGGGCGGGGGTGTGGAGGTGGTGGGCATTCATGGAGCCTATGGGGAGCCAGGTTTGGGGCAGGGCAGAAGAAGTTTCCCTTTGGGGCTGCGGGTATCTCGGGTCCCACTACAGGAACTCATGGTGGAGGACACTTAGCACCATCACTGTTTTCAGCCTGTCTCCCTGCATGAGTTCACTTCCTCGTCACAGGAATCCTATGACGGTTCCCCCATTGGACACTTGAGGAGACTGACATACAGCAACATGCAGGATTTTGCTTAAGGTCATCCAGTAAGGCGGCAGAGCCAGGGCCTTTTGTTTCCCAGGTGTTTGTGTTGAGAGCTTTCAAAGAGGAAAGAGGAAATAGGAAAGAAAAGTATTGTGGACACTCATGTATTCACCAAGGTAGGCTCCACAATGATGACAACTTTACTATTAGTATGTGTTTACCTTTTGTCGGTATTTTGCTGAACCATGTTCATGTTACCGCTCGGTGACCCTTTGTCTGTACATGAGTAACACATTCACCTTGAGGAGATCTGACAATAATTCTTTCATATCCATTGATGCCAATCCATACTCACTTTTCCTCTTTGTCTCAAGTAGTCTTGTGTTGGTTTTTTTAAGGTAGATTTTTATTTATTTATTCATGAGTTACACACACACAGAGAGAGAGAGAGAGAGAGAGAGAGAGAGAGAGAGAGAGAGAGAGGTGGAGACATAGGCAGAGGGAGAAGCAGGCTCTCTGATGCAAGACCATATCCCAGGATCCAGGGATCACGACCTGAGCCAAAGGCAACCACTGACCACCCAGGTGCCCCTGTCTCAGATAGTCTTATGGATGTGTCATAAGCACTCACTCCCATTTCGCACTGGACAATTGCTTTTTTACCCAGTGAATTTGATATTTTTATTTTTTATTTTTTTAAACATTTTTTTTATTATTACTTATTTATGATAGTCATACAGAGAGAAAGAGAGAGAGGCAGAGACACAGGCAGAGGGAGAAGCAGGCTCCATGCACCGGGAGCCTGACGTGGGATTCGATCCCGGGTCTCCAGGATCGCGCCCTGGGCCAAAGGCAGGCGCTAAACCGCTGCGCCACCCAGGGATCCCGAATTTGATATTTTTAGAGTCCAGAGAAGATATCTAACATTCATGGGGTTGTCCATGTCAAAGTAGGGGCTGCTAAAGTATGCTGGCAAGGGAAACCCAGCCCAATTCAGGGATTTATATATGACCCATGGTAAGGTTCAGCTATAACGGCAGATTTGAGTAGGTCCAACAGAGACCACTGGCATGCAAATAAGCAAATACTAATTTTCTGGCTCTTTCACTAAGGTTTACCAAGCCTTGAGTTTAACTGTCCTTTCTCTTGACCTAGTTCAGAGTCTGTTAGAGTTTTGGGCTGGTTGGCATGAAACAATCTGCACACATAGACATTGACTTAGAATTGTTTATTCGCATGTAATGTTCATTTATTATTGTCATCCACTCCATTTTTTCTTCCATATCACAGAAGAAATCACAGAAACTTCACAGAATTAGTAGGCAATTCAGTGTGAGTCCTCAATAGCAATAGTGATTCCCTCAACCCTCTTTTATTTATTTTTTATTTTTATTGTTTTTAAGATTTTTATTTATTTATTCATAGACACACACACAGAAGAGAGAGGCAGAGACACAGGCAGAGGGAGAAGCAGGCTCCATGCAGAGAGCCCCATGTGGGACTCGATCCCGGTCCCCAGGATCACACCCCAGGCTGCAGGCAGCGCCAAACCGCTGCACCACCAGGGCTGCCCCTCTTTCATTTTTTTATAAGAATACTGCTGACAGGATAGCAGTCTTTTTGGTCAGTCATGAGGAGATTATAGTAAGGAACCACAAAGGGCACCGAAAGGGGAGTCCCTATTGTTCAACTTGCTTTTCCATGACAAACTCGCCATGAGGCCCCTCAGCATCTGAGGGCAAAAGGGCTAAGTAGACAGGCGTCTCTGCTCCATCTTCTGGGCTTTTGATGGCATCTGCTCCACCCATGTCTGTTCTCACTCACCCAGGGCAGCAGGCATTCAGGAGGATCTTGTCATCTCTCCTCTGCTCACTCAGTTTCCTGGCATGGATTCTGGACAGAATGGTGATACCCATCTTTGATATTCCATAGGTGACTAGTTTCATATCAGGCCAGCCCTCCTTCTTGTGCACTCCATTCTTTACGTCTTCCACAAACTTGTCCATGAGCATCCCCAGCTCCTCCTCTGTGATGGCCTCACTTGTAAACTTCTGTTGCAGTTCTGGGCTGCACTGTTTAAGGGTTACGAAGCCCATTACGCTAGACACATTCACCACTCTGCCTAAAATACAACACAAAGAGTCACAAAGAATGGCATGCGTGAGAATGGTGAATACCAATATTGCTAGTATTTTGTCCATTTGGGAGACAATTTCTAGTTTGCTATGAGGGTTAATGAAGACTGCCTCTGTAACTCGAGGACATGCTGCAGTCTTGAACCTTGTTTTACCCATAATGTCTCTGGTGATGTGACAGAAATGATCTAAAGGGACTGAGTAGTGCCCAGATGTTCCACAAAGAAGAGAGAGTGCCCTATACAGGAACATGGCAAGTACAGTGTAAGAAGGCACTCCCTGCCATCATGGGTAGAGAGCCACTTTTCCTCATAGGTCCCCTCTGGGACTGCCTGGAGACCTTATTATAGTCACCTGAGCAGTGCTCTATGAACAAGTGTTTAGTAGCTCACAATCAGTTTCTGAGTTTAAAGATGGCCTTTTGAAGGTGAACAGACTACGTTGGGATAAGTTACTTTTCACTGTGCTGTGGCCAGCTAAAAGCAAATCACCTCAGTGGGCTGAGTTGTATGATGTTTTCTCTAGGTTTGGGATATCATCCTCTCAGGAGCAGTGACAAAATGCCTGGCCGTATGGTCATGGAAAGGGGCAGTGGAAAAGTGACATGTTATAAAGAGATGCTCTAAAAAGAAATGAGGTCCATGCTACACCATGGATGAACCTTGATAACATCATTGAAATAAAGAAGCCAGTCACAGGAGACCACTCATTATATGATTCTCCATATATGGGATGTCCAGGGGAAAAAAAAGTAGGGACAGAAAGTAGATTGGTGGTTGCTTGGGGCAGGTGGGGAACAGAGGGCTCATAGATAAGGGTCCAGAAACTGTTGGGGTGATGACAATGTGCTAATCTTGACTCAGTGATGGTTCCACAACACTGCCCATTTGCTAAAATCTACGGAGTTGGATTCCTGAAATGGGTGAAGTGTACGATAGGTGAATTGTATCTCAATAAAGCTGTTAGAAGTATAAAGCACTGACATATTTCTCACTAACTCTTTTCTGAAAAAGTAGTTAGTATTTAAACAATGAACTTAATAGACATCTATAAGTAATTAATCTCATATTTTTATATTTATTTAAAATTTTATTTATTTTAGGGAAGAGTGAGAGTTCATGAGCTGGCGTTAGCAAGTGGGAGATATGAAAAGATGAGCGTCCAAAGAAGAGGGAGAGGAATAGAGAGAATCCCAAATAGACTCCCCTCAGATTGCAGAGCCTGACCCAGGGCTCCATCACATAACCCTGAGATCATGACCTGAGTCAGGTGATACCAAGAGTCAGTAATGTACTGACTTAATGGACTGACTAGCTTAATGGACTGAGCCACCCAGGAACCCCTATTTTTATATTTAAATGAGTCTTTTTATCATTATAGAAAGGTCATGAGATCATACCTACAGTGGGAGATCAAGAAAATTAGGAAACTTTTCTTTTCTTAATATAAATATCCTGGAATGAAAGTCATTGCCACTTAAATCTGAGTTTCCTCCCACTGAGGAATGGCAGGGCCAAAAAAGTTCAGTGGAAGAGATGATGCATGGATGGCACTCTGACTCTTATAGAGAGAAATTGAGAGAAAATTAAGTTGAGAGAAAATTAAAATGAATTGTAAAAACTATGTTCTTCATGTGTCAGTCTTCTAAGAGGAATACCTTTTAGAAAGGGCTCTTTTACTCAAGTACTTTATTTCATCAATAACATGTTAAGTGTAATGTTAGTGGAAACTATTTGTCAAATGTTTTAGTGAGTACCGCTGAAAACTGGAGAATACTTATGGAAGAAACCAAAGAAGACAGAAAGAAATGGGAAAACTTTCATGCTCAGGTTTGGAAGAACATATATTGTTAAAATGTCTGCACTACCCAAGGAATCGACATATTCAATGATTTCCCTATCAAAATAATACCAGCTTTTTCATAGAGCTAGAAGAAACAATCCTAAAATTTGCATGGAACCAGAAAAGATCACGAATAGCCAAAGTAATGCTGAAAAAAGGAAATCAAAGCAGGAGCCAACAGCATTCTGGACTTCAAACTATATTGTAAAGCTGTAGTCATCGAGCAGTAAGGCACAGGCACAAAACCGGACACACAGATCAATGGAACAGAATAGAGGACCCAGAGATGGACCCACAAGTGTATGTCAACTAATCTTCAACCAAACAGGAAAGAATATCCAATGGAAATAAGGGACTTTCTTCAATAAATGGTATTGGGACACCTGGACAGCCACATGCAGAAGAATGAAACTGGACCACTTTCCTACACCATACACAAAAATAAAGTAAAAAAGGATGAAAGACCCTCATTTGATATGGGAAATCCTCCAAATCCTAGAGGAGAAAGTTGGCAGCAAACTTTTTGACCAGAGCCATAGCAACTTCTTACTGGATATATCTCCTGAGGCAGGGGAAACAAAAGCAAACATGACCTTTTGGAACCTCATCAAGATAAAACTTTCACACATCAAAGGAAACAATAAAAAAACTAAAAGGAGGTATCCCTGGGTGGCTCAACGGGTTAGCCCCTGCCTCCCGCCCAGGGCGTGATCCTGGGGTCCTGGGATCAAGTCCCACATCGTGCTCCTTACATGGAGCCTGCTTCTTCCTCTGCCTGTGTCTTTGCCTCTCTCTGTGTCTCTCATGAATAAATAAATAAAATCTTAAAAAAAAAAACCTAAAAGGCAATGATGGGGCAGGGAAAGATATTTGCTAACGACATATCTGATAAACGGTTAGTATCTAAAATCTAGAGAGACCGTATTAAACTCCACACCCAAAAAATACATATGTTCATACAAATGGGCAGAGATGTGAAAAGATGATTTTCCATAGAAGATATCCAGATGGCTAATAGATACACGAAAAGATGCTCAACATCACTCATCATCAGTGAAATATAAATCAAAACCACAATGAGATACCACCTCATATCTGTATGGAATTCTAAAATTATCCACTCATGAGACCACAGATGTTGTCATTGATGGGGAGGGGGCGTGACCTCTTTTGCACTGCTGCTGGGAATGCAAACTGGTGCAGACACTCTAGGAAACAGTATGGAGGTTCATTAAAATGTTAACAATAGAGCCACCTTATGACCCAGCAATTGCACTACTAGGTATTTATCCAAAGGATACAAACATAGTGATTCAAAGGGGCACATGTATCCCTCAATGCTTAGAGTAGCACTATTAACAATAGCAAAATTATTGACACAGCCCAAGTGTCTATCGATTGATGAATGGATAAAGAGAATGTGATATATATACATATATAATGGAATATTACTCAGTTATCAAAAGGAATGGAAACTTGCCATTTGCGACAACATGGATGGAGCTAGAGTGTATTATGCTAAACCAAATGAGTCAGCCAGAGAAATAGAAATATCGTATGATTTCACTATGTGGAATTTAAGACACATATGAACATAGGGGAAGGAAAGGAAAAATAAAATAAGATGAAAAAAGAGAGGGAGGCAGAGCATAAGAGACCGTTAATTGTAGAAACAAACTGAGGGTTGCTGGAGGGCAGGACGGTGGAAGGTGGGCTCAATGAGGGATGGGCATTAAGGAGGGCAATTGTTGGGAAGAGCCCTGATTGTTATATGTAACTGATGAAACATGGAATCCTATTCCTGAAACTAATTCTACACTAACGTGAAATAAATTTTTAAAAAGTTTAGTGAGTACTTCTCAAATATATATTACTTATAACTAGTTAAATTTCCTTCAGGGGCATCTGGGTGGCTTAGTAAGTGAAGCTTCTACCTTCAGCGCAGGTCATGATCCTGGGCTTAAGCCCTGCCTGGGGCTCGCTGCTCAGCAGGGAGTCTACTCCTGTCTCTCCCTATGCCCTTCCCCCTGCTCCTCCTCATGTTCTCATTCATGCTTGCTTTCTTTCTCTATCTCTCTCTCTCACTTTCCAACTCTCTCTCAAATCGATAAAATCCTCAAAGAATTTATTTTTAAAAATATTACCTGCCTTTTTCACAATTGAAATAATACATATTCATGATTCAAAATTGCAAAAACACACAAGTGTGTGCAATAAAGGGCAGGACAAAGGGAAGACAAAGCCTGAGGAAGCCACACGGGGTAACTGGTATACCAGAAAGGCAGCTGTCTTTACTCACAGGGGCTCAGGACCATTTTCTTACATACCTGTAGCATTAACAGCAGGAGGAGAAACTACTAAATTTCCGTAGGCTGTTTGTAATGAAGTGATGACATCTTTTCTATTCTGTGTTGTCCATCTCAGGGGGTCTAGGATTAGCTATGAAAATACTGACCTGTGTAATGAAGGAGGTCTGACGGGCAGTAGAATGGTTTTGTAGGTAAATTGCTAGATGTGGGTGCCTCTGCTAGTCACTGTTCCCCAGGCCTGTCCACCCACTGACCACATCCCCAAGGGAACAGGGTGGCCACTTGGGGGCTTCTCGTAGGAACTGAGTGAGACTGTAGATCCTTGTGGTCTGACAGCTCAGGACAGGAAACACAGGTGCAGGAACTTGTGGAGCTTCCATAGCAAGGACTCTGATGTAAACGTTTTTGTCTTCAAGTGTATTCATGGATTTTGAGGGTCATTTTAGAGACTCTGAACTTGAATACACATGGCAGGTATATGGGCTAGGAAGTATATGGGCCATCCGATAGTCCTTGTGCAAAGGGTGTGTGAGTGCATTTGAGTGTGTGAGATGTGGGTGAGTGTGTGAGAGACAGGGACTGTATGTGAATGTGAGTGTGACTGCATGAGTGTGTGACAGTGTGTGTGACGTAGTGTGTAACACGGTTTAGACATCCTCTCCTCTGCGGTCACCACTTCAAGTGTATTCCTTGATATTCAAGCCTATTCAAGGGGCATTAAGTCCACAGCCAATTCCCATGACCTTTTATGATTCAACATTCATCATTTTCCCTCGAGGATTCATCTTTTTTTCATAACAAGGTTAGCAGTATTAAGTGTCTGGAGTGATAAGGGATTTTTCACAGAATACTTCAGGGTTTTAAATGTGCCTCCAGTTGTTTTCCATGAGGTGCCTGAGGGCCTGCAGTGAGGAAGACCTTGGTCCCAATCAGCAGAGTCCTTTGATTTTCTGTTTGTTTTGCCTTATTGGATAAGGCGTCGTTTGGAGAGGTGCTCCAGTGGCAAATATTTGAGGTGCTTGTGTAGTTTGAAAAATCATTAGTTAGGATGCCACATGACCTCAGTCTGCAATCAGCTGTGATTGTGTCCTTGAGAGCCATTATTCTTCCATTTCTGAATGGGGATAATATATAAATATTCCATCTAGCCACCAATCCTTTCAAGGACAACAGTATGTCAGTGTGTGTGTGTGTATGTAAGATTGAGGGAGAGTTACCTTTTATACTAGATCTTCTCAAATGAAGATTATGAATCCTTTTGATAAGGTTTCCTTCGTAAGGGTAGCCTTACAAGTCTGTATTTTCTCCTAGTACTTTAGCTAATATCTGATGAACAGGAGTTTTCAAATTTCAAACTTTTGCTCACTTCCTTCAACATGGGTATAACTTAATATTTTTTTAAATAAGTACATATAGATTAAAAGAGAAAAAAAGAAGAATAGAAGTTTAGCACTTTAAAGAGTGGATCATTCAAATGATTCAAAGGAATACAAATTCAAGGGAATGGGAGGGAAAAGCAATGGATGTGGGAAGGGATGTTCATGGCCTAGATACCGATTGCCTGGTTAAGATCGGTGGTGGCCACCTGGTTGGGTAGATTCTTATCTTTTTTTAATGGCTAAATTATTTCCGTAAAACTCTTTTTGAAGAAAGGATTAAAAATATGAAATAGCAGCACCTCCTATTCCTCAATGTCTTTAATGTCACAATTCTCTTTAGTTTTGCTCTTTCACGCCAAAAAAACAGAGCCAATAGAGCAGAAACCAGTCTTTGGAATTTGTTCTGTAACCACAGAGATCTGGTGAAGTCATTCAAGACTGTTCTTTGTATCCTAGTTTCTGCAGTATGGGAGAGGAGGGACAATATTTGCTTTTGGTTATCCTAGCTAAGATTTATCTCAAATAGAATCTCCAAAGAAAGTGCTGGTCACAGGAAACACTGTGGCTGCCATCCCCCCAAATAAGGGAAGAAGTCTCCTCTTGCAATAGGCAAGAAAACCCTACTTTCACAAGGAGAATAGAGCTTGCCTGTCCATGTCCATGCAGTCCAGGTTCCCCAAGTTAAGATCAGTAGAGTTTGATTAGAACCTGCTTTAGCAAATCCAGGAGAGCACTCACTCCTCATTCTGGTCCAAGGCCAACAAGGCAGCAATAAGCAACACTGTTGAGGTAAGTGAGATCCAACCTCAGCCAGAAGTCATTTTGCCTTCTAAGGGGAGCACCTGTATGATGTGTGGGGGTGGCACAAGTAAATTCATCCCATCTTCAAGGTTTGTGGTGAGTAAAGGAGACAGGTGACATCTGAGAGCTGCCCTGCCACATGCCAGTGAAGGAAGTGTCGCAAAAAGTACGAGAACTTTCCAGGACAGAAGAGGAAATGGGGGCAGAACGGGGAGTCAAATGTACCTGCATGTACTCTTTTCAAGGGAGACATCCTAATCATTCTAAAAGTATCAGCTTATCTTAATTAGTGTAGTACATGGGTGGTGGCTCCCCCATCACATTCACATGGGGTAAGGATTACAGTAGTTTACAACCAAGGAATGATGGCAGTCTGTCTTGTGCAGAGCATTGAAGAAAGTGAAGGGGAATCCATGGGCCTGGTCTTTGGCAGGTCTGATGACAGAGATCCCTACAAATGATGCTCAGAGCTTGGGCTTTGCTCCTGAAGGAATTTTGGGAGACAGTGAGCACCCAGAAGGTACAGAGAATGACCTCAGAGTAAAAGACTCAGAAGTAGGGTCTCTTAGGAAAGTTGGAATGATCCAGAAATGATAGCTGAGTATCTGTTGTAGAGCTGGGATGGAGGAGAGGCCTGCAGAAAAATGCAGAGGACAAAACCCATAGGACCACTCTTAAGACCTGGTCCCTGATAATCAGGAGCTGGGCACAGTGACCACATTATTCACGATTGGGGGATTGTGGGCTATGTGAGCAGGATTTTTTTAATTTTGAAAATGGTAAGTGCTGTGATAATGTAGATGTTTAAATGAGGGAGAGTTGAGGGCTGGAGGGGCAGGATTTGGGTGTGGAAGTATGTGTGTGTGGAGCTCTGGGAATGTTCTAGGGGGCGACAGATGTTGGCGGGGAGCAGAGACATTTGGATAGCAGAGTCCATTGGTCTGAATAAAATCTGTCAGAGAGAGGGAGAGGGAGAAGAAAGGGTCCAGAGAGGAATCCCAGGGAAGTGCATTGTGAGGGGCATGGAGGAAGCAAAGGGCTTCTCTGAGGAGAGTTCTGAATGAAGACTTGAAGGATAGGACAGTCAGTGCCTCTAGTGGAAGAGTAGAGGGATAGAGGACATTGCTGACTGCAGGGCAAGTGTGTCAGAGTCCTGAGGACACCTCTCCCGGGGGAGGTACCGCAAGGAGGCCAGGCCCTGGCTGAGCAGGGCCAGGGTCTTCTGGATGAGGCCAGAGTTCAGGGGCCGGATCATGCCAGAAGCAGCACAGCTTGGGCCCTTCATCAGGCTCACCTTGGGGTTTCACTAGAGGCAGCAGTCGGGTGCCAAAGAAGTTTGTCTTCAGGGTCACTTCTGCTTGACTATGTAGGGGTGTGGGATCATCAGGTATTAGGGGAGAAGCAGAGAAGATTAATAAATAGTAGCCATCTTAGAGGATTCCAGGATATGACAAATACATTTTTTAAAAGTTTTTATTTATTTATGATAGTCACACAGAGAGAGAGAGAGAGAGAGAGAGAGAGAGAGGCAGAGACATAGGCAGAGGGAAAAGCAGGCTCCATGCACCAGTAGCCTGACGTGGGATTCGATCCCGGGTCTCCAGGATTCTTCCCTGGGCCAAAGGCAGGTGCTAAACTGCTGCGCCACCCAGGGATTCCCAACAAATACATTCTTTTAGTTTTCATGTTCATTCTATTGAAATCTCAGCAACGTCTGGGTTAGTGGACTGTATGGTCTCAAGGTGGTTTATCGGTTGTGCTGATGCCGTGTAGCTGTGTAAGCTGGCATCATTTGGGGAGGCTAGGGAAGTGTGCACAATGGGATTTCTGTTTACGTCTGTTTGCAATTTGTTGTTTCTTACAAAATGGGGTAAGTATTCACCAAATGGCTCAGATCCAAATTGAGGAAAAAAAAAAAAACACCCAAATAACTAGGTCAGGTCCCTTATTTTTCCATGGGGATACCAAGGCACTGTGACTCTAAGACTTACCCCCCAGAGGCTTCTGTCTCTCTGTGCCTGCAGTCTGACCTCCTTCCCCAGGGAAGCCCTTCTAGACCCCATAGTAGTGGCTCAGGCATCATCCCCAACCCACTCTGTGTGGTTCCCTAACGGAGATCCCCTGCTCTAAGTGTTCCCATGTTCTTACACTTGAAGGTGATGCCTGCATTGTTGACCAGTACATCCAGGCCTCCAAACTCCTCCCACAGTAAGTCACGCAGGGTGCGGATGCTCTGCAGGTTGTCAATGGCCAGCAGGTGGAAGTGCAGGCTCAGGCCCTCAGCTTTGAGATGCTGCCTGGCTGCCCGTCCCCGTCCCCGTGTCTGGTCTCTCACAGTGAGCACCATGTCCCCAGGGAAATTCCGGCACAGGTCCCTTGAGGTGGCGAAGTCAAGGCTCTTGTTAGCTCCAGTCACTACCGCCTCATGGGGTATGACGACATGGTTGCATGGAGTGCAAGCACCAGCCTGTGTGGTGAATGATTGATGCTTTGGCCACGGGGAGGGAGGTGGTGTTCCAGAGCCTTGGCCACAGTCAAGAGATGCCAGTAGAAATGTGTCTGTTATCGAGCAGTAGGCTCCTAGAGGAGCTTCAGTCCCTCCATCAAAGGAGGAGCCAAATGTTCCAGATTTCCTAATGACCTGTACAAGGTATGTCTCCTGTGAACCCTGAACACAAACAGGACTCTGCCCTCTTAGGGTCACTTTTCTGAACCCAGATATGGTTCAGGTTGGACTGACATGTTCCCCAAAAGAAAGGTGGTTCGTGATGGAGTATAAGGAGCTAGAGAATCATGGTAGTTGAACTAAATTTTGGGAAAACCTCAACAGAAAAAAAAAAAGGAGTATTGGATATTTTCTTGGGAAGAGTCCTCCCTCTGTAGAATGGGAATCTTTGGGTTCTTCTAAGATGCAGTGAAATTGCTGGCACAGGGAAAGTGCTTCTGAGGACCCGGAACCCTTACTTTCTTAGGAGAAACTTAAGAGGGCGAAAGAGGGTTGGGTCCCGTGCTCAGACTTGGGTGTGGGCAGGGTTCCCCCTTTGGGTGATTCCAGGGATCCTCACGTGGGACAGGAGGTCTATGAATCTATGGGCCAAGGTATATTGATTAGATGTTTAATGGTTACATAACTCCGTTTCCCTAAAGTGCCTATTTTTTGTTTAAGGTCACAATTAAAAAATGTTCTATATAATTCAATGTTAAGGTATAAAGAAGGAAAGACCTTTGTGGCACCAGTTATTTTTGGAAATTGGTAGTAGGATACTATGGTTTTTTCCTATACATTAATATTCCTCATATGTCCATTTACAAATGAAAAATAATGGTAATTTTTCAGCTCTTTTGATGTGAAAAAGTGAAATACTTTTAACATAAGGACCCTAACCTTGCTTTCAGGGTGTATCACCTATGGTTTGGGTAAGCCTGAAAATCCCTGTGAAGAGTAAAGAGTAATCAGTAGAGTACAGGCATCTTTGCAACATTCATGCTCCTGTGAAGGGAAGCATGTGGGGGATGTTCAGTCAGCCCCACAGGGATACCAAGGGCTTAGATGGGACAGTAAGAATCTTTGGTCACACCGGTGTCTTGGGCCCCACTCCCGGGGACTTGTTATCGGAACCCAATCTCTACTCAATCTTCCCCATTGTCTCAAATTGTCCAATAGATGTATCTTACATGGCCACTGCCATTTCACACTTGGCAATTGTTATTTTCCCAAGGAGTCTGATATTCAGAGACCACAGGGGGTGTCTTCCACTCATGGTGTTGTCCATGCTCTTCTAGAGGCTGGTAAAATAGGCTGCATGCCACACCCAGCCATGCTCATTGGTTTGCATACTGTCTGTGGTTACTTTCATGCTACGGCAGCAGATCTGAGTAAATGCAACAGGGAGGAGTGTGTGGCCTGCAAAGATAAACATATTGCTCCCTGCCCCTTTGCATAATGTTTGCTCACCCTTGAGTGAAATTCTAACTTCTCTTGATCTCATGATCAAGATCTCTTGATATCTTAGGTGTAGCAGATTTCTCAGCCGGTTCACCATATAGAGGCTGCAAAGAGGCATTTATAAATGAATATTTATTCATCTCTAGGTTCATGATTTCATGTTTTCTGTCCCTGTATTACAGAAGAAATCAAAAATACCTTCACACAATTAGTAGCCTATTACAACTCCATGCTTAATAGGGATATGTTATACATTTTCTTTTTCTTTCTTTCTTTTCTGTTTTTGTTTTTGTTTTTTTTTTTTTTTGCTGTGGAAAGGCTTATTATTGAAAATGGAAGAATCCTTTTGGTCAAAGGAGGGGGGTTATCCTAAAGGGTTCCGTGGATGAAGGCCTAAATTAAGCTCACCATTGTTCAACTTTTTTCTCCATAAGAAACTCTCCATGAGGCCCCTCAGCATCTGAGGGCAACAGGGCCAAGTAGACAGGGGTCTCTGCTCCTTCTTCTGGGCTCTTAGGGGCTCTAGGTCCTGCCATGTCTGTTCTCACCCACCCAGGGCAGCAGGCATTCAGGAGGATCTTGTCATCTCTCCTCTGCTCACTCAGCTTCCTGGCATGGATTCTGGACAGGACAGTGACACCGATTTTTGTCACTCCATAGGCATTATCAGGCCAGCCCTCATTTCTGTGCACGCCTTTCTTTGTGTCTTCCACGAACTTGTTCATGAGCCCCACCAACTCCTCCTCTGTGATGGCCTCACTTCTAAACTTCTGCTGTAGTTCTGGGCTGCAGCTTTTAAGGGCTCGGACACTCACCACGCTAGACACATTCACCACTCTGCCTAAAATACAAGGCAAAATGTTACATAGAAAGGCACAAGATTGATGGATACCAATTTTACTCAGATTTTGTTCTAGAAAATTTCCTCTTGAGATCTTTTTAGTTTACAAGGAGCATAATAAAGACTGCTTGTATGAGTGAAGGGTATGATAAGGTCTTGAAACTTGTTACACCCTTAAGGTATCTGATGATGTCTACCAACATTCTACAAGGTGGGCCCTGAGATGTTCCATAGGAAAATGGAAATGGTTTATACAAGAACCTGCTAAGGAGAGAGTTAGACACTCATTGTATTCAAGAGTGGATTACCTCCTTCTCCCTAAGGCTGCTTTTGGGACCTACTGAGGATCTTATGGTCACTGGGGGAGTACTCTACAAACAGGCCTCTACTGACCATCAGAGAGCTGATTGGTTTAAGGTGGGCAGTTCCATCTGGTTTGGAAGGCTGCTTTACTGTTCAAGGATGGTAGAAACAAATTAATAGGGTTGCATGGCTTGCATGGTGATTTGTCTATGATAGGGATTTTATGAACTTGGGAGTATGTTATGGCCTGAGAATACAGACATGAAGAGAGGCACTGGAAAGCCGGAGGACTGAAGGACTTCCATATAGGGCATAGTGGCCCTGTGGAGTCCACTATGGCAATTTAAGGGATAAAGTAGGATATGTCAATGCCCAGCAGAAGAACCACTTTCAGGATTGGAGTGGGACTGGAACCAGCAAGTGGATATCCTGGTGTGCTTGTATGACATGGCCCTACTGTCCCTGAGATGAGTGGAAATGGGGCCATGGCAGCAATGCAGAGCTGGGGTTATTGTCGACTTAGACTCTTGCACCCTGTGAGTCAAACACATATGAAGGACTCTTGTACTTCTCAGCAAAAGAGACAAAGACTGGAGGCGGTTATGGGAGTGATTTCCCAAAGGGGCGGCCAAGCACATGGCTGTCAAGTTGCATGGAAGGTAGTAGCCCTGGAGGTTCCAAATGGGTCCAGACACGTAAAGACCCTATTTCTGGACCAAACTTTGAGTAAACCTAGAGGAAGATGCCAATGTTCAAGCAGTATAGGAGGATGAGAACAGAAGATAGTGCGACAATTTAGCCTAACGAGTTACATTTCTGCAGGCCAAGCAACACATTTTCCTCTGCATGGAGTGGTTCCACAGAGAACTGGAACAGGCATCTCAATCCTTGCTTGTCTCAAACACCAGATGAAAAGTATGTAGGGCTTACACACATTCATGAGCATGTATTCACACTCAACATGGGCGGGGGGCAAGGGACTTTCCCCACTGGGCAGATTCTTCTGCTTCACTGGGGAATGTGGGGAAGAGGGGGTTTGGGAGGATGCTGCCTTGACCTTACAATTCTTCCCCACACCATCTCAACTTCCTTTGCTTCCTGCTCACACCATGGTCCTGGGACCAGGGCTGCAACGGTGGAAATAAGAAGCAAGGATAATGTCTAAGCAAGAAACTGTGTAACTATAGCTTTAAATCTTGATGTCAGAATTCCTAAGGACATAATGGAGTGGACGGTGCCTTCCCCTGTCTGGCAAAACAGGACTGACAGTCAACATAGCTGTCAGTGCCAGCCCACTCGTCTAGACCTATGCAGCCCTGACCTATAGGAATGGGAGTGGGCAGGAGGGAAGGCACTAGATTGAGTAGTATCATTGCAGGTCATCGGGACCAGCACAGATGTTGACCTTTATGTCTCCTTCAAGGTGAATGGGGATAACAAGGAGGAGGAGGAATGAGGGTAAAGGCACGAATAATGGGTCTTGCAATAAGAGGCATCCAACAATACACAGGTGCCTCGAGAAACTCACTGCTCTGAGGAGAGGATAACATCTCTTAGCTCAATTCTACCAGATGCCCCAAAGGGTGAAGCCTACATGTTGCCAAGCCCACTTGTGTTTTTGGGAGCTGACTAGGCTGAACATAAGCCTGAGCAATTGAGTGGCACCACTATGGGAGATATGGCCATGTGATATGGTGACGAACAGAACATACTGTTAGTCACTGAGTGGGACTCTAGATATGTGCCAGCATCTCTTGATTCTTGTTTTCAGGTTAGGTGTGCCACGGTAGTGTGATGAGGTGTCACACCAGGCTAATGAGCCCTACTCAACCAGCATTTATCCATGAATCTCATGTTGATAGTGATATTGATGGAAGACTGAGTCAAGCCTCCTCAGGATGTAGTCCTGATGGAAAATGACTAGCCTGATGAAGAAGTGGATTTAGCTGGCCCTCAGTGTATGTCACTAAGAAAATCACAAGGTAGAGAAAATATATGTACAGTTGTCCATATGGTCATGGAAAAGAATCCAAACATAGGCAGGAAGGCCGGACAGGGATACCTGGGGTGGAATTGGCGAGCTCCAGGATGGCACGTCTCACATCCTGGTGGCCTTGGCTTTACCATGGCAGCTCCCAGGCTGGCCTGCAGAGGGTGGCAACAGCCTGGCGGGGCAGTACACCTGCCCCATCTGCTGGAGACACACCACTGGTCATCAGCAGCTATGGCCACATGTGAGTGTGCAGGTCTCCCGGAGGCCATGGGGAGGGGTCTGTACCCAGCTGGACAGGCCGTGGGAGGGCATGGTGAGGAGGAGAGACAGGAAGAGAACCATGTGTGTCTGGAGCTCTGGAAATGTTCTAGGCAGGTGATAAGATTTTCGAGGAGCCAGAAAAGTTTGTGTCGTGGAGTCCACTGGTCTGAATAAAATCGCTCAGAGAGAGGAGAGGGTGAAGAAAGGGTCCAGAAAGGAATTCTCAGTCAACTGCATCTGTGAGTGGCATGGAGCCAATAAATGGCCTCTCTGAAGAGAGTTCTGAAGGAAGACACGAAGGTTAAGACAGAGCCTCAGATGAAAGCATAACACAGGGCACTGCTGACTCACAGGTAATTTTAAGAGTCGTGAGGCAGAGCAACAGAGTCCCGGGGGAGGCACAGCAAGGAGGCCAGTGTGGCTGAGCAGGGAAAGGGGCCAGGGCATGTAGATGAGACCAGAGAGGCAGGGGTCAGATCCTGCTAGAAACACGACAGCTTGGGTTCCTCATCAGGCTCACCTTGGGGTTTCATTAGAGGCAGCAGTTCTGTGCACACATCTCGGGTTCCAAAGAAGTTTGTTTTCATGGTCACCTCTGCTTGAATGTGAAACGGCGTGGGATCATTAGCTTGGGGGGGGAGGGGTTGGTGGGGGGAGGAGAGAAAGAGAATAGCATTACTAGCGTCCATTTGGTAAAATTCCAGAGAACCATACATAGCACAAAGGTGCATGTGAAATCTAGTGAATGTTGTGTAAAACCGGCATCAGTCACGATTCTCTTATGATACTATGTGGTGTTACAGGACGGCAGGTTGGCGGAGGCTGGGTGAAGGGTGGTGCTCACAGGGGAGGTCTGGTCAACCAACGTGTGCGATTGTCTTGCTTATTACGAAACCAATAAAAATCCACCCAACTGCCCTGAAGTCCAATGCCAGAGAAACTCTGATAATCTGGAAAAAGTGTCCCAAGGAATCAGAGGAATCACAACGGTCTCTCTGGTTGGAAAGCACTGCAACCGCTGCCGGGCTCTGCTCCAGCGCCTCCCCGGGCCTCCACCCCTCGTCCTACATTAGGGAGCCATTCTGGATGTCGGGGCGCTGCGGGCCTGACCCCAGGGGTCCCTCGACGGATGCAGCCCACGCTGGCTTAGGAGCCCGGGGGCACCTCCCCTCCTAGCTCCCATCCCCTTACTCTTGAAGGCGATGCCCGCGTTGTTGACCAGCACGTCGAGGCCCCCGTACTCCTTGCGCAGGAAGTCGCGCAGGGCGCGGATGCTCTGCAGGTCGTCGATGTCCAGCAGGTGGAAGCGCGGGCTCAGGCCCTCGGCCTGCAGCTGCTGCACGGCCGCCCGGCCCCGCGCCTCGTCCCGCGCCGTGAGCACCACGTCCCCCGAGAACTGCCGGCACAGCTCGCGCGCGATGGCGAAGCCGATGCCCTTGTTGGCCCCGGTCACCAGCGCCACGCGGGAGGCTGCAGACATGGCTGCGGCCGGGGCGCACCTGCAAGGGCGGGTTTGCTCCGCGCCGCGCCCTTTCTACGCAGGCGCAGGGCGGGCGTGGCTAGGGGCGTGGCTAGGGGCGTGGCCTGGGCGTGGCTTCCCAAGGAGGTCGTCCCGGGCCCTGGGCGGGTCCGCGGCACCCGCGGGGGTGTGGCCTGGCCTGACCTCGCGGCTGCCCGGTCCTCCAATGCCCTTGTCGCTCAGCATGTCCAAACGGAGCTTTTATCCTTGGTTCTCCGTGATTTTTTTCCCTCGTATTTACGCAACTATTAAACTGTTGGCGTGTGCAGACGAAGAATGGGGTGTTTGCACAGGTTTTGCTTTCCGGTGTTTTTTTTTTTTTTTTTTAAACTCCCTATTAAAACAGATTTTATTTGAAAAAAAAATAAAACAGATTTTATTTATTTGACAGTGATAGTGAGAGCGCAGAAGCAGGGGGAGCAACGGAAGGAGAGCGGGAAGCAGGCTCTCTCCCTGCAGAGCAGGGAGCCTAACGTGGGGCTTGATCCTAGGACCTTTGAGATCATGACCTGAGTGGAAGGCAGACGCAGAACCAACTCAGCCACCCAGGTGCGCCGAAAAATAAAGAAATAAATAAAAATAAAAAAAATCTCTTGAACTAAAGTCTTGGGAACTCTAGTTGTGGAATAAGCTGGCAGTAACATGGCAAGGGATTGAGTGTGTGTTGTTTTCTTCCCTAAGTATGTGAAAGCAAACCTAGTGGCTAATCCTTGGTTGGTTTTTACATAATGGGGAGAGTTCACTGAAATGTCACAGGGTGGCCTCTTGCAGGGGCATCAGGTTACTTGTATCCAGGTACTGCAGTGTACAGGTGGGAGGGAGGTTTTTGAAGCCCTTGCTCACACTCTAACTCGTCAGGATGCATCTTATTTTCCACATTTTATTATTTTTTATTATTTTTAAAAGATTTTATTTATTTATTCATGAGAGACACGGGCAGAGGGAGAAGCAGGCTCCATACAGGGATGGGGGACTGGATCCCGGGACCCCAGGATCATGCCCTGGGCGGAAGGCAGGCGCTAAATCTCTGAGCCACGCAGGGATCCCCCTATTTTCCACACTTTAAAGTGAGGGAATGGGTCCTCACACAAAGTTGGTAAATTAGTTCATTTTTGGGAAATTGATTTTTCTTCTTATTTCCAACTTACAACAGAGGAATAGGGGATTATAAAAGCGAATCTCATTTGTGTACTGTCCCCATATGGGAGCCACACCACAAGTAGCTATTTAAATGTAAATTTAATTGAAATAACACAATTTAAAATTCAGTGTTTAGTTGCATTAGCCATATTTCAAGTGCTCAGGAGTCACGTGTTAGTGGCCACTGTATTGGACAGTGCAGATCTACAGTATTTCCATCATAACAGAAAGTTACAAGCAATGCTTTAGAGAGATTCCAATGATGTTGCAATTTCAAGGTGCCTTTCCAAGCAGTTACAAAAAAACAAAACAAAACAATCTGGGAAGGCCTTAGCATTCTTTGACCTAAATTTTTATTGAGATAATTGCAGATTTACATGCAGTAGTAAAAGAAGAGCAGAGAGATTCCTTATACTTTACTCAGTTATCCTCTATGGTAATATTTTGCTACATTACAATATCAATAATGAAGATATTGACATCAAAACAATCCACCAATCATATTCAGATTTCCTCAGTTTTACTTATTTATATATTTGGATCTATACAATCTTATCAAGTGAAGGTTTTCTGTCCACCACTGCAGTCAAGATGTAAAACATTTCCATCAGCACAAGGACCTGCAGTGTTGCTTTTTTATAGCTAAACATTTCTCTCTTGCCCACCACCTCTCCATTTCCTTGGAACCAGTAATCTGTTCCTCATTTTAAAAATTTTATTGTTTTAAAAATGTTAGGTAGATAGAGTTGTGTAGTGTAACCACTGGGGATTTTTCTATTTTTCACTAGAGATGACCAAGATCTTTGTTTTGATTTTTCTCTTTTATCCAAGTGTATACCTGGTCTGTCATTTGCTGAACTCTCTCCACACCACTCACTACTTTCTTCTTTTTTTTTTTTTTCACTACTTTCTTCTATAGCTGTGGTGAACCAGCGTTATATGGAAGTAGGATGAATTAAGTTCATTAAGAGGGCCATTCACAGATAGCACATGGTATGCAGGAAACTTTGGACATGGGAAGGGCTATTTCAAAGAGCACATTCCAGGAGGGCCATGAACGTGTTTTCTGCGTGATTTCTTTATCCTTTTAGAACTGGTCCCAGAGCAAGACTGGACAGGTCAATAAGGCAGGAGGCTCAAGAAAATACAATACATAAAATATCACATGGAAATAAGAATTTAGCATATGATGAAAGTGGCATGAACAATTATGGGAGTAAGAATTATTCCAAAAATGGTATTGGAGAAAGGGAGTGATAATTGCATAATGCACATCAATTAATTTCTAAAAAGAGAAAAAAGTGCTTTCTCACTTATACAGTTTTATATATGCAACCATAAAAGAAGTATAAGAAAATGTAACTAAAATTTGTGGGAAAAAGACTTTGTAAGTAGATCAGGGGAAGAATCACAAAGGAAAGGGCAGATTTGAGTATGGGAAATGTTTTTTGAAAAGCATGCTGATTTAAAGTCAGTGAATTAAGCTCTTTGGGATGATTTTTTTTAAAATTTCTGTCATTGTTTTATAGTTTTTTTTAATAAATTTATTTTTTATTGGTGTTCAATTTGCCAACATATAGAATAACACCCAGTGCTCATCCCATCAAGTGCCCCTCTTAGTGCCCGTCACCCAGTCACCCCCACCCCTGCCCACCTCCCCTTCCACCACCCCTAGTTCGTTTCCCAGAGTTAGGAGTCTCTCATGTTCTGTCTCCCTTTCTAATATTTCCATAAAGGGGAAAGGAGAATGAGTGGGAAGTATCAGGGAGGGAGACAGAACATGAAAGACTCTAACTCTGGGATGATTTTTAATATATTATTTCCCCTGTCAAATTTGGGTCTTGACCTTGGCTGGGTGTTTGTGAGGTCCCTATCATTTTCCATACATAGCACTTTGTCTGACTTCCGAACAACTTGAGAAATGAAACAAAAGAGTAAAGATGGAGTCCCCAGATCTCTGTTAGTACCGGCTAGCTTGGAAGATATTCCTTAGTCATTAGTGAACTCTGAGATCATCCTGGCTGCTAAATGGAGAAAGAATTTTATCACATCTTTTCACTTGTGGAATAAACTCACATCTTTACTATCCACTGGTTCAAAGCAGTTATTTTACTTGCCCAAATGTACCCAGTTCTATGGTGTTGGTTAACATAAAAGATGTAGGAAAGCTGTACTGTGGAATGACAAATTATTAAGTTCTCAGGGTCTTCTCTTGCCCATGATTATTTACACTCATCTGATTCTACTTGGCACTGGCTTTTCTTCCGACATATTATGCTTGTTTGGAACGGTCAACAAGGTGGAGCATGGATTTAGAGTCCCAGAATCAAATTGTGGCTGAGCTGTTTAGTAGTTATGTAACTCTAGGCTATATCTATTTAAGTTTGTCAAAGATAAGCAATGCTGGATACATTTTAAGGTGCTAAGAACAGATTTTAATCGGTAATATATTATTGAATTAGGGAAGGGGTCCAGCCTGAACCAAATTCAGCTTGAATTTGTACAGAGGTGGCTGAGTGTTTTAAAGGGAGAAGGAGGGAGTAGGGAGGGAGAATGAAAAGACAGAAATATGAGTCAGGGAAATGATAAATGACAAAATGACAGGTCGGTATAATTATTAGGCCAGCTGTGTGGGCTACACAGAGATGGGGAGACAGACTCCTATTTTTTTCTGATGATTACATTTCAAAGGGATGGCTTTCAAGTCCTTGAGACTCTACTGATTTATAGGAGATACACACCTCAATTGCAGAGAGGAGGGACTTACAAATTGTAAATCCCTTTTAGCAAATGCTCTAACAAATGGTGGTGAAGGGCCTATTATCAGTTGTTGGCTAGAACAAATTTTAAATTCTTTTTGGCAGCCTTGAGTATTTTAAAGATAGCTAGGGTCATCTTAGGGATGCAGCTTTGAGCTATCAGAACTATGTTAGTTGCCTTTCTCTCTTTTCTTCCTTTCTTTCTGATCTTATTTGTGTGTGTGTGTGTGTGAGAGAGAGAGAGAGAGAGAGAGAAAGAGAGAGAGAAAGAGAGAGAACAAATAGAGGGAGTGGCAGAGGGAGAGGGACAAGAGTCCCCACTGAGTGAGGAGCCTAGGTGAGACTTGATCCCAGGATCCTGGGATCATGACCTGAGCTGAAGACAGATGCTTAACTGACTGAGCCACCCAGATGTCCCTAGTGTTTGCTTTTTAAAAGTATAATTTGTGTGTGTGTGTGTGTGTGTAGGGGGGAGAGGATGAAATCAGTCATGCTGAGTTTGTATATTTTACAGGCCAAGACTGAGGTCTAGTTGAGAGGAAAGGTCAGAAGAGCCTGATTAGAGTTTGCTTAAGGAGAGAATCCTTGTCAATTCCCATCTAGAAAATGGGAGTATGCTTTATTTTCCTCCCTCATAAAAGGAAAATACTTGTTTCATCCTATCCTTTTCTTCTTGTCTTGAATGCATTTGTGTGAGAATGTGATGCTTGGAGCCGCAGCAACACCATAAGGAAATAAACTAACAGGTGAGTAGCTAACTCCCTAAGAATGACATTGTGGAAAATTAGAGCCTTGATCCTGGATAACAGCATTGAATCATAGGTCTAAATCTGGAACCAACTATTTCCAGCCCCCTCTTTACTTTTCGTTCTTCCCTTGTTATTTTTCTTTTAGAGAGCAAAGTGTGCCGGAGTGGTGCAGGTGGGCAGAGAGAGAGAGAGAATCTCAAGCAGGCTCCATGCTCAGTGCAGAGCCCAACGCAGGGCTTAATCTCACCACTCTGAGATCATGACCTGAGTGGAAATCAAGAGCCAGACGCTTAATGGAGTTCCCTCCTGGGGGGCCCCTACCCCCCTTTACTTTTCAATAAACTTAATTTTAGGATATAGTTACTGAAAAGTTGCAATAGAGAATTCCCATATACTCCTTATCAAATTCCATTATTTTTTAAAAGATTTTATTTATTCATGAGAGACAAATACAGAGAGAAGCAGAGACACAGGTAGAGGGAGAAGCAGGCTCCATGCAAGGAGCCGGACGTGGGACTCTATCTGGGCACTCCAGGATCCAGCCCCGGGCCAAAGGTGGTGCTAAACCACTGAGCCATCCAGGGATCCCCTCAAATTCCATTATTAACAACTTACTATTATCTGTTACAAGTAAAAAAAAAAAAAAAAAAAAAAAAAGCAACATGGAACATTAGTATTAACTAAGCTCCATGCTTTATTTGGATTTTACTAGCTTTCCCCCTAATATCTCTCTTCTACTCCAGGATGCCTTCCAGAGTACCACATTACACGTAACTGTCACATCTCCTTCGTTTTCTATGGTTTATGAGAGATTCTAAGTTTGCTTTTTTTCCCCCATGAATTAGGGACAGATTTTGTCAAAGTACATGGTCGACGTGTTTTTCGGTTTGTCTTGATGTTTTTCAATAAGAACCGGAGTTACAGGTTTTGGGGAAGAAGACCATAGAGGTGGCGAACCCTTCTTGTATCTGGGTAACAGGCTATGGACTTCATCGATCACCGTTAACCCTCATCACCTGACCAAGGCAGTATCCGCCAGGTTTCTCCGCTGGAGGTGACTTTCTCCCCCTTCCATCTTGTACACTTTGGAAGCGAGTCACTAAGAGGAGTGGGGAGGTGGGGGCAGAAGCTGAGCTTTAGATCCAGGGAGGATTTGGAATTCTGGGGATCTGGGATAGCCAGGCTCCAGCAGGAGAAGTGGGGTGGGGGTTATGGGGCAAAGGGGTGGAGGCCGGCCTGCGGAAGAAGAGAGGGGTGGGGAGGGGCGAGGTGGGGCAAGGAACAGGTGAGAGAAGATGGGAGGAGATGGGGTGGAGGCAAAGGTGGGGGGAGGTGGGGCAGAGGTGGAGGGAGGTGGGACGAGGTGGGACGAGGTGGGGAGACGTGGGACGAGGTGGAGGAAGGTGGGGAGACGTGCGATGGGGTGGAGGAAGGTGGGGGGAGGTGGGACGAGGTGGAGGAAGGTGAGGAGATGTGCGACGGGGCGGAGGGAGGTGGGACGAGGTGGGGAGACGTGGGACGAGGTGGAGGAAGGTGGGGAGACGTGGGACGGGGCGGAGGGAGGTGAGGAGAGGTGGGACGAAGTGGGGGCAAGGAAAGGTTGCCTGGTAGGGCCGGACGCTACCTGCCAGGGCTGCTGGGCCCGAGGGCGAGGCGGAGGCCAGGGGTTGGCGGGAGCAGGCGGGGAGCTGGCTGCTGCAGGGGCCAGGCGGAGCCGGGGTGCGCGCCCAGAAGGCCCTTCCCCGCTTGCTTCCAGTTTGGGAGAGACCGCCCAGAGCCAGTCCCGGGAGCGCAGCCTGGTCTCCCGCGCAGCTTGCGTTTATCTATCCCTGACGCCTGCGGTGGGGGGTGTGTGGGGGGGGGGCCGGCGCAGCGCTTCCGGGGAAACTAGGCGCACGCGCAGACGCACGCGCAGACGCACGCGCAGACGCACGCGCAGACGCACGCGCAGACGCACGCGCAGACGCACGCGCAGACGCACGCGCAGACGCACGCCAGGAGTGGAAGCCCCCGCACAGCGAAGCTTCCGCCCGGCGGCCGAGGCCGGGGGTTGGTGAAGCGTGGAGGCGGGCGCGACTGATGATTCGCGTGTCCCTCCGCTGCGTGGGCCGGCGCCTTAACTCCCTGTCACCTGGGCCCCTAGTCCGGGTGTCCTGGAGCGCTAGCCCGCCGCCGCGCCCAGGTGAGCCAGAGGGGCTTCGGCGTGAGGGCGGCTGGGGACGCGGGCCGCCCGGGGCCCGGAGCTTTCCTTCCCCTTTCCCTGTTGGTGTGAACAGCACCGCTCGGCCCGCACCGCCCCCTCCGTGGGCCGCGCGCCGCAGGGTCCCGAGGCCCGCACGTCCTTCCGCGGACGTCGCCCCTGAGCCGCGGTTTGAGGCGCGGGGGTCGGGGGATGCGCGGGAGCCTGTGGCCGGGAGTTGGTCCCTTCGGGGTACCGAGGCTCAGGCTCAGCCGCAGGGGGGAGGAGGGGGGAGCGAGGCCGGGGCGGGGGGAGGGGGTCCGACCTGCTGTCACCGCGGCCCGGGATGCCGGCGGGGTCCGTGCCCTCGGGGACCCGGCTCGCAGGCTTTGGGTAGGTCGCGGAGCTTCCGCGGCTGCAGCGGGGTGGTAACGGTGCCTGGCTTGTCACTCGTTTCCGCCCAGTGCTCATCAGTAGTGGATTTTTAAAGCCAGGAGTATGGCCAGAATGCAGGTACGTGCACCTACGGGATGTCCGTGTTGTGGCCCTTACGCGCTCCTGCGTTTATAAGTCCCAGAATAGGAGGATGTACGTACACGTAATAGTAAAAGCTTCCTCTTCAGGCACGGGTTTGAATATCCTGCCTTAAATTCTGTTTTATGAACACAACGGACTATGTCAAAAGCAAACCCAAAAGGAATCATTAAACGTCCTGCAACCTTTTCACTTAAGATATCTTGAACATGGGGGGGATCCCTGGGTGGCGCAGCGGTTTGGCGCCTGCCTTCGGCCCAGGGCGCGATCCTGGAGACCCGGGATCGAATCCCACGTCGGGCTCTCGGTGCATGGAGCCTGCTTCTCCCTCTGCCTGTGTCTCTGCCTCTCTCTCTCTCTCTCTGTGACTATCATAAATAAATAAAAATTAAAAAAAAAAAAGATATCTTGAACATGGGGACACCTTGGCACGTACCTCCTTCCTGTCAGTGGCTGCATAGTGGGTTCATGTCCATTGTCTGTCGCCCTGGTGTGGTTCACGGATCTCATCAGGTTAGAGACTACGATAGTAATTTTAAATTTTATGATCATCTTTTTGTGTTGTCTGATTTCTTGGCTCTCATTCCCTCCCTAATCTGTTGCAAACCTCCATTTACTTACATTGATTTCAGTATCCTGGTTCTAAGAACAAATCCGTATTTCCTTCGTATTAAAAAAGGATTTTTATTCTTCTAAGACTTTCTAGCTGATGGGGGCTCCATGGCTACTGTTTTTTTTTTTTTTTTTTTTTTTTGGTTTTGTCTTTTTAAAGATTTTATTTTTATTCATGAGAGAGAGAGAGGCAGAGGGAGAAGCAGGCTCCATGCAGGGAGCCTGAGGTGGGACTCGATCCTGGGTCTCCAGGGTCACACCCTGGGCTGAAGCCGGCCCTGAACCGCTGAGCCACCAGGGCTGCTCTGGTTCTTTTAAAGCATATTGGTGCTTAGTGAATGTGGATTAGCACTGAGTTATGTAAGTCACCAAAGCACACAGTTGTCAAGTCAGTTATGAGGATTTTGATGATTAATCAGCATTTAATAGGACTTCAAGATAAAACTATTTCACAAGGACCGGTATAATGGATATTTCCTTCCTGCACAAGGAATCACGGCTTTGCTCACAGTATAAATGCCTTGTGTACAAAGACACTTAAGAGAAACGGTTTAATAAATAACAGGAGTCTGTGTTTTTAAATCCTTGTAGGTACGAAGAATGGTGATTATCATACAAATGGGAAGAAAGGCAAAGAAAATGCTTTTTTTGTTTTAGGTTGGGCAACTGAACAGAAACTGCAATTTTAGGATGAAGAAGGGTGGAGGAAGAACGAGCCGGATCAGAAGACGGAAACTCTTCAGATGTTCTGTATCAAGAGGAGGTACAGTTTTGATCTTTTGGTGCCAGTGATGAAAGAAAGGAATCCTTGGTTGAGTAGCGTTAACAGATACACATAGCTTTTCTCAAAGGCAGATGGGCGATGTTCAAAGAGAATATTTCTTAAAGAATACTCTTTTTTATATTTTTTTTTTATCAGAGTTCAATTTGCCAACATATAGTATAAAAAACAAAACAAAACTGATGAACGTGGCGGGAGAGTGGGGGGAAGTGGGGCAAACCATCAAAAAGACTCCTAACTACAGAGACCAAACCGAGGTTTAGTAGAGGGGAGATGGGCGTGGGGTCGGGTCTAATGTGTGACAGGGACTAAAGAGGACAGTTGTGATGAGCACCATGTAATGTAGGGCAGTGTAGAATCACTGAATTCTACCCCTGAAAGTAATAGTAATTTTGTATTTTAATTCACTGGAGTTGGAAAAAAACTTGAAAATTAAAAAAAAAAATACTCTTTTTAATAGTGTCACTATGTCTTTTTAAATCCTTGTGGGGGATCCCTGGGTGGCGCAGCGGTTTGGCGCCTGCCTTTGGCCCAGGGCGCGATCCTGGAGACCCGGGATCGAATCCCATATCAGGCTCCCGATGCACGGAGCCTGCTTCTCCCTCTGCCTGTGTCTCTGCCTCTCTCTCTCTCTGTGACTATCATAAGTAAATAAATAAAAATTAAAAAAAAAATAAATAAATCCTTGTGGGACTGTGAATATAGTTCTCATTGCTTCAACTATGTCTTCTCTTGGGATGACTCCTAGGTTTCTGCTTCCAGGCCTGACCTTTCTCCTGACCTCCAGCTACCTGTAGAATATCAGTGTTTGGGTATAAATTTGTCATTTCAGATTCAGTGTAACGGAGTCTGAACAAGACATTGTATGTGGAAGTGCTTGGCCAATGGGAAAGTACTACGTAAATGCAGTTGTTATTTTTAAGAAAAATTAATAAAACTCCTCCTAGTTGGCCCCAAGCCTGTCAGCACCATTTGAGGCTGTCTTACTATTTCCTTCTTTGCGCTCTGTGGCCAGTGTCCTGCAAAATGTCATCTAGTTTTTCTTCCATAAGCTTCTCCGTCTGTTTTACTACTGGAAGATGATTTCAGGCGGCTCTGCTGGTTTACCTACACCCTTGTTTTTCTTCCCTGCTTGTTATTCCATTTGTTGCTGTGAGTCTCACTTTCCCAAGGGACAGCTCACATGTTGCCTTTTCGGTTTAAAAGCCTCCAGGGATTTTCTTTCATTCCCTTTTGCGTGATATCTGTGGGCTCCATCCTGTCCCTCCTGTACCAGAAGCATGTTCCCTCCATGCTGTTCCCTGCACGCAACCCACACATTCCTGATGATCCTTCAATCTAGAACACCTGTTTTCCTTCTCCCTGCCTTTTCAGTTTTTCTCTGGTCTTTAAAACTGAGCTGAGATCTTGTGTTTTTGGTAATGCCATTTTCAGTTTTCACTAAAGTCATCCTTTGTTATGATACTTTTTGGGTGTTATTCTTAAGGACCTATGACTTTTTAGTTGTTTCTTATGGAAGTGTTATTTCCTAGCTAAGTTAACTTTTGAAGTTGAAGAACATGTTGAACATTCCCCACTGTGGTTAACATAGTACTGTGTGCATAGTAGTTGCTCATTAAATGCTCACTGATTAAATGCTGCTACTGTAAAATCTATTCTCTAGTTTTGGTGACATATTTTGGAAACCTTATTATCTTGGGTCATGTTTTTAAAAAAGTTTTATTGAGGTATAATTGTCATACAATGAATGTCAATATTAAAGTGTATTAATTTGATAGATTTTGACATGTATGTTCACACAGGAAGCTATCACCACAATTAAGATAATGAACATGTCCATCCATCTCAAGAAGTTTCCTTGTTTCCCCTTGTAACCCTTTCCTTTTGCCTCTCTTTAACTGTACCCTGCCCCCTGCCCCCACCATCCAGGCCAGCACTGACGTGCTTTCTGTCACTATTGATTTATTTGCATTTTATAGTATTATATGATCCTATAGTGTATCATAAGATGTAATAATAACATAGTATTTGGCTTCTTTTACTTATCATAGTTTCAGTGTAGGTTAAGCTTTTAAATAAACTGCCAAACTGTTTTTCAGGAGTGATTGTATAATCTCACATTTTTTCCAGCAGTTTATGAGAGTTCTATTTGCTCCACATTTTTGCTGACTTCTCATTGCCCTTTTGACTCTAGCCATTTTAATGGGTGAAGTACTATCTCACTATGATTTTGATTTGTATTTTCCTAATGACTGGTGTGCTTATTTGCCATTTATATAGGTTTTCTGTGGTTGACTGTGTAGATCTTTTGCCCATGTTTTTATTAGTCGGTTTTCTTTTTTCTTTTTTCTTTTTTTTAAATTTTGTGTGGTTATGGTAAGCAAGACATTACTTTCAATTACATCTCTCTGGTTCTATTTGTACTTTTGGCTATTGATTTCTGCACATCTGTTTTTTTACTGCACTTTCTTAGTTCTTTTCTATATATTTTTTGCACTTTTTTGAGCTGAAATGCTAATTCTTATTTATTTGTTTATGACTTAATTTTTAGAATTTCGGTACAGTTAATATACAGTGTTCTCCTAGATTCACGTGTGAAATGCAGTGATTGAGCAGTTCTCTACATTACCCAGTGTTCATCAGGATAAGTGAACTCTTCACTCTTTGCCTCTTTCATCTGTCTCCCCACCCACTTCACCTCTGGCAACCATTGTTTGTTCTCTGTATTTGAGAATTTGTTTTTTATCTTTTTTTTCTTTTTATGCTTGTTTCTTAAATTCCATATATGAGTAAAATCATATAGTACTTGTCTTTCTCTGACTGATTTCACTTAGCGTTATAATTTCTGGATCCATCCATATAAATGGCAAGATTTCATCCTTTTTTTGGCTGACTAATATTCTATTCATCTATCGATACCTGTCATTCATATCTTGGTTATCGTAAATAATACTGCCATATACATAGGGGTACACATATCTTTTGGAATTAGTGTGTTTGTATTCTTTGGATAAATACCCAGTAGTGGAATTATTGGATAATATGGTAATTCTATTTTTAATTTTTTGAGGAAGCTCCTTACTGATTTCCACAGTGGCTGTACCAGTTTGCATTCCCACCAATGGTGCATAAAGGTTTCTTTCACTCCATTCCTTGCCAATGCTTGTTTCTTGTGTTTTTGATTGTAGCCTGACAGGTGTGAGTTGATCTCATTATGGTTTTGATTTGCATTTCTCTGATGATGAGTTGTTCAGCATCTTTTGATGTGTCTGTTAGCCATCTGTGTTTTCATCTTTGAAAAAATGTCTGTTTTATTTTTCTTGACTACTTTATTTTTCTTGACTTACTGATTCTTTTATAAGATAGGTGTTTTGCAAATACTTTCAATCATTCCGTGGCTTTTCTTTTCATGCCCTTAACAGTGTCTTTCTTCTGAAGAACAGAAATTTAAAAATTTGATAGTCTTATTTGTCAGTTTCTTGTTTTAAAGATCTTCCTTTTGGTGGTGTTACCTAAGAAATTTGCATAACTCAAGGTTGCAAAGGTTTTCTATGTTTTCTTCTAGGAGCTTTATAGTTTTAGACTTTATATTTAAGTCTGTGATTAATTTTTTTAAAAAGATTATATTTATTCATGAGAGAGAGAGGCAGAGACATAGGCAGGCACCCCAATTTTGGATTAATTTTTATATGTTGTACAAGATAGGAATACTTTCTTTTCTTTCTTTTTTTTTGCGTAGGTAGATCCAGTTGTCCTAGCAACATTTATTGAAAAAACTGTCCTTTTCCACTGAATTGCTTTTGGACCTTTGTAGAAACCTCAACTATTAAAAAAAAAAAAAAAAAAATCCAACCAACAAACAAAACAAAACAAAACAAAAAAAACCCCTCAACTATTTATATATGTCTGGGTCCTTTTTTTGGACTTTCTGCTCTGTTCCATTGATTTCTTTTTGCTAGTCTTGATGACAGTGTTACATAATCTTGGTTACTGTAGCTTTATAATGAGTTTTGAAATGAGTATTTTTAAAAAATTTATTCATGATATAGAGAGAGGGAGAGAGAGAGGCAGAGACGCAGGCAGAGAGAGAAGCAGTCTCCATGCAGGGAGCCCGATGTGGGACTCGATCCCAGGACTTCGGGATCATGCCCTGGGCCAAAGGCAGACGCTCAACCTCTGAGCCACCCAGGCGTCCCTGAAATCAGTATTTCAAAGTGGTTTTGACTATTGTAGGTCCTTTGCATTTCCATATAGGTTTTAGAATCATTTTGTCAGTTTTTTACAAAAAGTCTGCTTGAATTCTGATTTGGATCATATTGAATCTATAGATCCCTTTGGGGAGAATTTGATGCCTTAACAGTGTTGAATCTGCCAACCCATAAACAAGGCATATTTCTCCATTTATTCAGGTTATTGACTGTAGATCTTTAAAAAATTTTTTTGTGATAAAATACACATAAGGTAAAACTGAACGATTGTGACATTTTTAAGTGTAGTTCAGAAGCTTTAAGTACATTCATATTGTCCAACGAATCACTGGAACTCTTTTCATCTTGCAGAACTGGTACTCTATTTCCATTAAATAGTGACTTCTCATTCCGCTCTTTCTCTAGCCCCTAGCAGATACCATTTTGCTCTCTGTTTTTGGTGAATTTGACTGTTCTTGGTAGCTTGTATACATGGAGTCATACAGTATTTGTCTTTTTGTGACTGGCTTATGGCACTTAGCATAAGGCCCACAAGATTCATCTATGTTGTAGCATGTGTCACAATTTCCTTCCTTTTTAAGGCTGAATAATCCATCATATAGATGCCACATTTTCTTTGTCTGTTGATAGATACTTAGTTTTTTCACTAACACTTGGCCATTTTTGAGTAATGCTATGAACATGGGCAAATGTCTCTTTGAGATCTTGCTTTCTATTCTGGATATATATCCTGGAGTTGCGGGGTCAGTTCTTTTCTTAATTTTATGAGGACTTACCTGTTTTCTGTTTTCCATGGTTTTCCATGGTAGCTGTACCATTTTACATTCCCACCAGCAGTGCTCAAGAGTTTCAGTTTTTCCTTTGGCAACACTTCATTTTGTATTTTTTTGATAGTAGCCATCCTAATGGATATGGGACGATACACATTGTAGTCTTTTTTTTTTAATTTTAATTTATTTATGATAGTCGCAGAGAGAGAGAGAGGCAGAGACATAGGCAGAGGGAGAAGCAGGCTCCATGCACCGGGAGCCCGACGTGGGACTCGATCCCGGGTCTCCAGGATCGCTCCCTGGGCCAAAGGCAGGCGCTAAACCGCTGCGCCACCCAGGGATCCCCCACATTGTAGTCTTGATTTGCATTTTCCTAGCGGTTAATGATGAGCTTTTTTTAACATACTCGGTTACCATTTATATACTATCGTTGGGGAAATGTCTCTTCAAATCCTTTGCCTGTTTTTTGCTTTTTATATTATTTATTATTCACTTATTTATTTGCTTGTTTTTTTTTTTTTAATTGGGTCTTCTTTTTTCTTTTTCTTTCTTTTCTTTTTAAGATTTTATCCATTTATTTGAGATAGCACAAGAGTGAGAGAGCACAAGCAGGGGAGCGGCAGAGGGAGGGGAAAAGCAGCCTCTAGCCTGATGCAGGGCTTGATCCCAGGACCCTGGGATCACAACCTGAGCCAAAGGCAGATGCCTAAGTGATTGAACCACCCAGACGCCCTAGGTCTTTTTTCATATAGGCCTTTATAGCTGTAAATTTCCCTGTCTCACAGTTGTAGAAGCCAGAAGTCCAAAATCAAGGTGTCAGCAGGATTGGTTTCTTCCCAGGGCTGTGAGGGAACCATCTGTTCCAGGCTTCTCTCCTTGGCTTGTAGATGGCTCTCTTCCCCCAGTGTCTCTTCTGTCATCTTCCCTCTATGCCCATGTCCAAATTTTTCCTTTTTATGACACTAGTCCTGTTGGAATAGGGGCCACCCTAAATAACTACCTTTTAACTTGATTACTTCGGTGAAGACCCTATTTCTGAATAAGGTTATATTCTGAGGCACTGGGGTTAGGACTTCAACGTAGAATTTTGGGTGCACACAGTTCAGCCCATTGGTACCTTTTATTTATTTTTCTTTCATTTATGTTGGCTAGAACCACTAGTGCAAGGTTGACTGGAAGTGTCTTGTTCCTGATCTTAGAGGGAAAGCACTCAATTTTTCATAATTATGTCAGTTGTAGGTTTTTTGTTAGTCTATCAGGTTGAGGAAGTTCTCTTCTATCTTGTTCTCTTCTATCTTGCTTGTTGGTGTTATTTATCAGGAATGAATGTTAGGTTTTATCAAATGCTTTTCCTTCATCTTTGAGTTGATCATATGGTTTTTCTCTTAGTTTACATTATTTAGGTACTACTTATTCTCATTTATGACATGACCATCTGTCTGAGACGTTACTTTTTATTATTTTTTTGAGATAGTAAGAATGGGTTGGGGAGACAGGCAGAGGGGAGAGAGAAAAAAATCTTAAGCCAGGGATGGAGTCCGATGAGGTGCTTGATCTCATGACCTTGAGATCATGACCTGAGCTGAAATCAGGAGTCAGATGCTTAACTGACTGAGCCACTCAAGGTGTCCCTGAGACAGTTATTTTTTATAAATGGTACTGTGATTATATATTGATTTTTGTCACCATTTTATCTTTGTTTTCCTGGTTAGTGAATGAGAGTTACAAGCCTGAATTTATAGAGCTTAAGAAGTGGCTGAAAGATAGGAAGTTTGAAGATACAAACTTAATACCTGCTTGTTTTCCAGGTAAGGTCTCTAGCATCATCTCTCAGGACTTTGCTCACATGAGAGACATGTGGGCCCAGGTGATGGGAAAGCAGGGACAGTTCTTGAAGGTGGGCTGTATTCTCCTTTGGAGCACATCTTCTGTTGTGTGTCAGACTTCCTACTTTGTAGCTATTAATATTTATTTATACTTTGTTCTTAAAATAAATTGAAGTGGCTTGGGAGAAATTCCAAAATGGTAAAAATAATACTAAAAATTAAAAAAGGGAAAGTGAGAATAGAAAAATAAGATGAAGATGGCATAAGGATAATACATAAAAGCCATAATTCTAAAATCTTGTTGTATTCCTGTTCAGCCACAAATTTGACTATCCTTCCAATGGCCAATTTATATGATCAGTTACCTGAGTCTTTATGTTCTGTAAGCAAAACTAACTTGTTTACTCAGCAAAGTGCAGGTATTCCTGAACTTAGACCTTCCCAATGAAGACGTTTATGTAATATGACTGGTGTCCTTATCGTCATACTCATAGTGGTTTCGTGGGATTTTTCAAACCATGCAGGCTGATGAGATTATCCCATAGCTCAGGTGAGTTGAAATAGATTTTTTTTTTTAAAGATTTTATTTCTGAGAGACCTGCAGAGAGAGGCAGAGACATAGGCAGAGGGAGAGGTAGGAGAGGTAGGCTCTCTGTGGGGAGCCTGATGCAGGACTCGATCCCTGGATCCTGGGATCACAATCTGAGCCAAAGGCAGACGCTCAGCTGCTGTAGAATAGAGACAGTTGTACAATCAGGGCCTTGAAAGTCTACATCACAGAGCAGGTGCAGATCTTTTTTTACCGTACAGAAAAGTAAATCATATGCCTCTGGGTGCTCCTTTGGGACACTGAAATAATTAAATACCCACTAGGTAATTTACCTTTGAGCAAATTGACTTCTTTATACATCATCAAAATAAATGATGTGGCCATGCTTGAATGAGGTGATGTGTGTAAAGTTATTTCCTACACATCAGGATGGCTTTGGGCTAAAATATTTGCTTTGAGCCATTACCTGTTAGGGCTGCTCCTCTTGAAGATGGTAAACCAGTTTTGTCAACTTCTGACAGGTTTAACTTTCTGTTTTTGTGTGTGAAGAAGCACAAAAACAGGGAAAGCCACACTTTTTTTTTATTGGATGGAGTTCTTTACAAGACGATCTAGAAAAAATAGTGTTAGGAGTGGACTGTGCCTTTGGCCTACCTGTGCCTCAGCTGTCACTTGGCCTTGAGAAGGATAGGATTAAAATTACCAAGCAGGGATTGGCATATGTTTAGGTGGAATGTCTGAAAAATAATCTATCATTTGGAACAGTGGAGAGTGAACCAGTTTTAGTGCAACAAGTCTTTCTGGGCTCATCTCCAGATTCACTGTCACAGAGAGGCTGAAGCAGAATGGTTCAGTAATGGTCACAGCCCACTACTTACAGTTCTGGGGCCAAGGAGCCTTCTGTCTTAGGCAGTTCGAGCTGCTATAACAAATTACTGTAGACTGGGTAACATAACTGATTCCCTCCTCACAGTCTTGGGGCCTGGGAAGTCCAGTATCATGGTGGGCACAGATTCAGGGTCGGGTGTGGAGTGAAGCCAGGTTTGCAAATTGCCATCTTCTAGTTGGGTCCTCACATGACGGGAGATTCAAGAGCGGGACCGGCTTTCTGGTCTCTTCTTAGGGGTGCAGTAGGCACTAAATCCCATTCATGAGGGCTCCGTCCTCATGGTCTAAGCACTTACCAAACGTTTCCCACCTCCTAATGCCATCACACTGGGGGTTGGGATTTCAACATACCTTCCCTAAGTGCTTTATATACCTTAATCTGACAGGAGGGGACGTGTATAGGAGTCTATCAGAATGTCCAAAATTCTGGGGAATTAATCTTAGTTTGTGGAGGTGCAAGAACAAGATTCCTAAGTTGCAAGCAGGGTTCACAGTCTTCAGACTCTCACCTGATTCATGCTTTGGGAATTGACCCCAGTATTTGTTTTTGCCACCAAAAGCACTGGCCACATATGAGTCTCCTAGGTGGACTTAATGATAGCAGAAATTTTCAGGTGCCGAGAAGCCTATAATAAGCTTTCCTTTTATAAGATCCTAATGGCCACTTCCTACCTTGCCTTAGTAAGTGCAGGTTACTGTGGTTTGTTTTCTGATACTGAACACTGTATTGTAGAAATACAGGTGAAGTATTTTCCAGGGTTATTCCATATACTAAGTTCTATTCACATATGCAGTTTGAAGAGAAATTTCCACTTAGCTTAGCAAAATAATTTTTTAAAGGATGACTCCATAGAAAAAAATCCTTCCACTAGTAGTTGGTTCCAGGGTTCTGGCCCACAGGGATAATTAACTCTGCCATGAGACACATGGAAGAAATTAAATCAGTTTTTGAAACCAAAACCATGTGTCTGAGCACACAGTATGCTTCTGGGTAGAGAGATGAGTTAGGACTCATCAAATAAGACTTACCAGACTTCTGATCTAGGATCAAGGCAGGAGTTCCCTCCATGAACTAGGAGCTCCCACTAGTCCTGCAGGGATTGACCTTTGCTGAACTATATTCCCTACTAGTTGAGAGAAAAAGATCAAGAATTATGAATTTGAAAAGATGAATATTCTACACCTTGTGTAGTAGTTATAGGTCAGAGTGTATGTAGGCCTGCTGGGAAAGCTACTGACTGTTAGAGGAACAGAGCCTTGGGCTTAGAACGGTACACTTCGGGGTGGTAGTGGTGTTGACCATGCAGCTGGTGAAGTTACTTGCTGTGACTGCTCTGGTCGAGGCCTTGGCTAATCAGGAGGAGCTGGCCCTGGATCTCCCCTGTTGAGCTCACCCAGTCAAGGAGAGTCTAATGACTTTCCTGGTCAGAGAGGGTAGGGCGTGGTCTGAAGGCTTTGTGGGACCTGAATGGGTTTATTGGTCAGCCAGTCAAAGAAGCCTCATCACTGGGAAGGCTGGCTCTGGTAATGAGTAAAAGTGGCTTGAGGGTCCAGCCTCTCTGGTTGGGTGGGCTTCAGGAGTAGGCCCCCAGTGCAGCTGGTAGGCCCCAGGGGAGAGGGTCCAGCTTGAAGGGTCCTATTAGACACCCAGGAGCAGATCCATATAAAGTCGATGATCTTTAGATCTTGACTCTGCTCTTCAAGGGTCATAAACCCAAAAGGAGGTCAGGACATTATCTAGAAGGAGCTTCTTGATCCTCTGTTTCCCCTGGGAGTCAAAGGATGAGAGAACTTCAGTGTGTGTAATTTTGAGGTTTATTTGCATGTTTTTAAAAAGCTTTATTTATTTATTTGGGAGAGAGAGCAAAAGAGAACTCGTGCATATGAGCAAGCCAGAGGAAGGGGGTTGCTAAGGGAGAGAATCTTCAAACAGACTCCCCACTGAGCACAGAGCCCAACTGATGCTTGATGCGCATCCCATGACCCTGAGATCATGACCTGAGCTGAAACCAAGAGTTGGATGCTTACTGACTGAGCCACTCAGGTGCCCCGTTCAATTGCATTTTCTACTCAAAATGATATCCTTAATATCTTGAAGACACAGGATTTTGTTGTTGTTGTTGTTGTTTTGTTTTGATACCATAGGATTTACCCTTTTTTCTTTTTTGTGTCTTAGGTACAGGAAGAGGGCTGATGAGCAAAACATCCCTGCGGGTAAGAATTTCTGTTATCCTTGAAACCTAATGTAGATTTTGTTCCTTTGTTTTTGTGGTTCAAATCAGGTGAATGAAAAATATTTCAGACACATAGCTATTTTTTACCTAATGGTAGGTTTGAATGTAATTGTGTCAGTTAGCTTTAAGTTTGCTGCATAGAGTGACAAACCCAAAGTAACAGAGCAGAAGTTTATTTTGCTCTCAAGTAAACAGGCCTGGATGGGCAGACCTGGGCTTGTGTGGTGATCCCATAGCTGTGAGAGGCTCAGACTCCTTCCAGCTCTCTGTCCACATTCTCGGAGAAGCCCTTCACCCTCAGGTCCAGGGAATAGTTCCTGGAGCTGGAGCAGCAAGATGGAACAAGGGGGTGAGGGAGGGCAGGTTTCCTTCTTTTAAGAAAATTCTAGCCTTCTCCCATAGACCAGGTACACAGCCCTAGCTGGCTGTGAGGGCGGCAATTTGTGTCCTTTCCCTGGCATAGTGACCTCCTGATAGGATTGCACGAATGGCTGGAGGAGAAGGGACGTGTTGGGTTGGCAGCTAGCCATCTCTGCCACAGCAAATTGTACAGAGCAGCCCGTATGTATGATAAATGTACCTGGGGAGGGAGCTGCTCTCATCTGAGAGGGTGCGTGAGTCAGCAGAGGGCAGAGCCTCAGAGCCTGGCTCTGGACTGCCTACAGCTAGTGGTGGGACCCGGTTAGCTCCTCTCCTTACCTGGCAACGAGGAGGTAAATGACACAGAGGATCTCTAGGGTCTATTGTATTTTTTTCCATGTTACTTAAAGGATATCTAATGCATGGTTTTTTGTGAAGCTAGAAATTAATTCCTTAGTTTATTTTTAGTTCCTTAATTATAAAATCCACCTACGTGCATACACGTTTAGCCTAAAGAATGGTCCTTTTTAATGTTGTAATTCTCTTTTGCTACTTTTTTTATTTAAAAAATTTTAATTGTAAGATATATATGACAGAATTTACCATCTTAGTTGTTTTTAAGTATAGATCAGTGATATTAAGTGCAGTCACATTGCACAATTTTTTTATGTTTTAAAGGAACATATAATTGTGTTCCTGCTATTTTGGGAGGAGAGATACACTTCTCATGTATATGGTAGTAAATGTAGGTAGTCTTTGTTTAGATTACGAAATAATAATTGGCCATTTCTTCACCTCTGCTTTCAAATACAACCTTTGGTTAAACTTTTTGAAAATTGGGACATAAGTTACACAGAGTGAAATGCACTCTTAAGTGAAATGCACTTTTATGTGTCCAGTTTCGTAAGTGTTGATGAAGAGATTTACTCTGTCAGGATATAGAACATTTTATTAAGTGGGCTTTTTTTAAATCAGAAAATTGTAGCATGTTGGAACAGGAAGGGACTGTCATGATTGTCCAGCTTGATCTTGATTTACAGATGAGAAAACCAGAAATTGAACCCAGAAGCTTTTGGCCTGAGATCTTTAACCAGCTTAGATGCCAGTTACAACGAAAGCCAGGATCTTAATTAACATCAGGCTTCTTGGTGCTTTGCTTCTGGTGTCTGTGACTTGACATCCTAATTTTTCTTTTTATATTTCTATCTCCGTGGGAGGAACTGAAAACTATACTTTTGCAGGTGGTAAGATGAACCCCTTGTGGTGGCTGGGCTGCCCTTTTCTTAGTCTGGTTGCCACAGGTTATATGTATGGAGAAGAGGCCATTACTGGGAATAGTCGCCAGACACACGGATTTCACCAGATAGAGTTGTTCTCAGCGGTTTCTGCCTGTTTCCCATAACACTGTGTCCCGGTATAAGAATGTGAAGGAGCAGTATGATTTGAGTTGTCAGACAGTTTCCACATTCCTTTCTGGTGAAGGGCTAACTGCTAGTGGATGCCAGTCACATAATTCACCTTTAATTCTTGTTGGGGTTGTAGTACCTGCTACTGGAGCAGTCTTGCCTGCACCCGCTGACTCAGGGACTAGGGAGCCAGATGATTGGTGGGCACTTTGGGTCTGTGAGTGGGGTACCCTGGGTTCTTAGTGGACGACGATTGTGGACCCAGGGACACAGGACCTTCCCAGAGCACGAGTGTTCTAAACTTTACTTTCTTTTTGGTAAGGAGGGGCAGATGATTATTTCGTTGCCTGAGAGTTGCCTGATCACCACGGACACAGTGATTAGAAGCTACTTAGGGACATACATTGCTAAGTAAGTGACCGCACACATGCTCGTCCGGTGCAGGTGCTTGTCTTTTAAAGTCCGCGGCATTGGCGAATAATGTCCTCTAAGGCATAGTTCATTAGGACCAGCCTCTGTGTACACCTAATACATATTTGAAATGATTGAAAGGGTTTATTCTGTTCTTGAAGTTTGTTCTTAATTCATTTTAAGCTGCATTTTTAAGGGTTTTAGTAGGCTGCCTGGGATATGGGTTTGAATCCTGACCTATCACGTACTAGAAAATGAAGATAAAGCGGGAGAACAGATATCCATCATTCTGAGGACCTTGACTCCTCCTAGCCTGTTCTTTATGATAGTAGGTCTCGACAGATGTTACTCTTAATTTTACCCTTACTGTACTTGCTTGAATTCTCCTTCAGCTGCAAAGAGCTGTTGACATTATGAAAGAGTGGTTTGTTTAGCATAGAAGAGAGGAGGCCAAGTTAGGAGAGGACTATTTGCTGCCTGTTGGTATAGTGGGCCTTTGTTGGGGTGGGCTTTCTGAGGACAGAGTGAATGGGACCTGTAGCAGAAGGGGTTTCTAAATAATGAGGGTTATATGATTGTATTGTTTCTTAACTCAGGATCTGAGCTCTGGACTTAAATCTCCTTGGCATGTTTTTATGAGGGCAAATGTATCTTTATTGGCCTGAGTAGAAGCAGGGTTGCTCTTAGTATTAATATTTTCTATATCATTCTGAAAATTTGAGTAGGATATTTAGTAATATAGGGATCTGGATTTTGAAGGATTAATGAAACCTCTAAATACATTCACACAACATGAGATCTTTTTATTGCTAACAAATAAAAATACTGCAATATATAGTTTGTAATAGACTGGGTAAATTTAGGGATTAAATTTTTAGAACTTGAGCAAATATATATAATGAGCTGATGTAGTTTTCTGTGTAGGTTAGTGTCCTACAGTAAAACTTTCTGCAGTGATAGAAATATTTCATTCTGCATTGTTTAGTATGGTCGTTGTTAGCCACTTAGGCCTATTGAGCGCTTGAAATGTGGGCTACATGACTGAGGAATTGAATTTTAAATATTAACTTTAAATAACTAAAATTGAAATAATTATATGGACCCAGTGGTTATTGTATTGGATGCGGCCAGTCTCTAGGTTCTTTCCACTAGTTTTCTCCCCACCAAGTTTGATACCTTTATCCGAGTGAAATAAGTGAACTTGGAGCAGCAGCTTTAAAACTGGAGAACCAAGTTGGAAGCAAAGAGGTTGTTTGCCAAAAGGACTGTTGCAAAGCTGGAACATGGGTTAGTGAGACCGTTCTCGTCACTAGTCAGTGTGACTTGTTTAGAGCATTTACATCAGCATTTACTTTCTGCAGAGGAAATTCTTGAGGAAGCAAAACCTTGGGTGCATTTGAATAAGCTTGGAGGATCCTGATAGATTGGCCACAGTCCCTCTGGGAGCAGAACAAACCACTAGGATATCTTTTTATCTATCTGGCTTGTTCTATATTAGATAAAAGTAATTCTTTGATCTGGCTTGTGTTTTGAATAGGTGGCAGCCTCCCCCATCTCCTCTGCTGGCTCTGTGCACCTTTTTAGTTTCAGAAAAGCATGCTGGGGACCAGTCTCTCTGGAAGCCTTATCTGGAGATTTTGCCGCAGGCCTACACCTGCCCTGTGTGTTTGGAGCCAGAAGTGGTGAATCTTTTCCCCAAACCTTTGAAAGCAAAGGCCGAAGAGCAAAGAGCCCGTGTGCAGGAGTTCTTTTCTTCCTCCAGAGACTTTTTCTCTTCCCTGCAGCCCCTGTTTTCTGAGGCTGTTGAGAGCATCTTTAGCTACAGGGCCCTCCTGTGGGCTTGGTGCACGGTCAACACCAGAGCTGTGTACGTGAAGCACAGGCAGAGGCAATGCTTCTCCACGGAGCCAAACACCTACGCTCTTGCCCCATACTTGGATCTGCTGAATCATAGCCCCGAAGTCCAGGTGAGAAGTTGAGAGCATACATGTTCTGTTTTGACAGGAATGTCTGTGATGTATAGAACCTGACTTTAAAACTATAGACAGAGGTGTTGCTGGCTTTAGGTAAACCTGCCTGCCACCAGGTATTTTTTATCTTTTCTCCCAGACCCCTTTTCCTTCCTGGTATGTTCCCCACCCCCTCTGTGTTTTCCTACCTGCTCTCCAGGCCCTCAGAGCTTAGTGTTCTATCCCCCTGCGTGGCCTTAACCAGCAGCACTTGTATTTCCCAGCTTGGGGGCAGAGTCCTCTTTCCTCCTGCCAGTATGGGGACTAAAGTCTAGAATGCTTTCCTGACACCTGGTGGTATTGCTGTCAGTGTTTATCTTTGCTGTGATCCCTTGATTTACTTGCTCTCTCCCTCTCTGAGCTGTTTAAGGATGTGGGCTATGCCTTATTTCTCCCTGTAACCCAGTGCAGAGCCAGTCACATGGTAGGCATTTGATAAACCTTTACTGAATGGATGGGTATTTGTGGGGAAAAGGAGTCTGAGAAATATTAAAGAATCCCTCTTTGGGAGATAGTCCTAGATCTCATCCCCAGCCTTTTTCCCCTATGGCACAAAAAGCAGATGACAATACTTGTAGGCATGCTGGGCTAAGTGCCTGACTTTGAGGGCAAAGGTGTCCATATGTTGGCTTACCTGTAACCTGTTCAGGGTACACTGGGAGGTACACTGGCTGGGCCTCTGCTCGTGTAGTTCACTTCATACTCCACCACACTTGGAGAGGATCCTTGACACTTGGCTAGCCCACGTGCTGGTGAGAGGGCAGCATAGGAAAGCCTGTACTGTGCTTTCTCAAGCAGAGGCAATCTTCTTGTCTGTCTGCTTGTAACTTTTTTAGAAAGATGCATTTGTGACAGTATTAAGCAAAGGAGCTAGAAGTTCTATGGCTGTTTCTGTGATTGATATTGAAGTAATGTTTGGGGCATACATATAATAGGGTGCTGGACACAGGAACCTCACTGGGGTGACTTTATTTTTATTGGGCTGTTAGTGCCTTTGTGCTTTAAGCCAGTGATTTTACAGCCATCATAGAGGCCCCACAAATTACAGCCTGTGACCAAGGGCCCTGGCAAAACCTAAAATACTTGCTCTCTGGCCCTTTATGGAAAAAAGATTGTTGATCCTTGGTCTAAAGCGTGTTGTAGCTGGCTCTTGGCATGTAACTCGAAACCATGGCCATAATCTGTTGGTGGTGCAAGCTGGGGATTTCAGCCCTGTTACTCATCCTTTCCCTGTCATTGCTGGGGTTTACTGTGTAGTGTGGCAGCCTCAGCACTTGTACACACGCCTTAGTGTGGAGAGCAGTAGGTCATCCTGCTGCTCTAAGGCTCTGTATGGTGAGACCTGAAATTCGTGTGTTGTCTTGACATCTTTAGGTCTCGCAGGGCCCCAGGGGCCTGTGAGTTCCTCTGCTCTCACTGGATATGCTCCCACCCAGAGGGAAAGACCCCATCAGCAGGACTAGCGACACTCTGCCTGGTCCATAGCCTGATGGTTTCCGCTCCCTGCCAGCCTCTTCCAACGAGCTCTCACATCTCCCCACAGGAACCAGGGTTTCACCTCTTGTTACTCCAAAGCCTGCTTCCTGTGTAGCCCCTGCATGGCTGGGGTGTCCTTTCCACCAGGGTATACATGTAGCTAGAAAACTGTTCTCTGTCATACCTGTCCACTTTGGCCATCCTGAGAACCCGAGGCAGGACCCCTTCCCTCACGAGGGATGACGTGGAGGCAAAACAGGCCCAAGTGCAGGCCCAAGTGCTTTTTCCCCACACGTAGTTAAATTCAGTGATGAGTGTTTGAAAGCTACACCTGACTTTAATACAGTAAACTTAATATTTGCAGTTTCACGCTTGGCTTTAAACAAAAAAATCGTTAATTTTTTTTTTCTAGGTAAAAGGAGCATTTAATGAGGAAACTCGCTGTTACGAAATTAGAACGGCTTCAAATTGTAGGAAACACGAAGAGGTGTTCATCTGCTATGGCCCTCATGATAACCAACGGCTGCTCCTGGAGTATGGATTTGTTTCCATCCATAATCCTCATGCTTGTGTTTATGTCTCAGAAGGTTGGAATCAACTTTGTTCTTACTAAGAATTTACAATTTCTTTTCCCCATCGGGGGGTGTGTTTCTTTTAAGTTTTAGTAAAAGTGGCAAAACCTTAAAATGTGTATCATTTATTTTCCCCTACCTAAGGGAAAATACTCTCACTGACCATGTGATTTGAGTGTTGAAGTGAAAAACAACAAAAGCTCTGGTCAGTACTGAGGATTGGAATAACTCCGAAAAAATAGTAAGGCCACTAAGTAAATGAATAGAATATTAAAAAGTTGGGAAGAAATGGAAATTTTTGTGCTGAGACCTTGTCACTGTTACTAAATACAGGATGGATTTGAGAACAAAAAATAAATATTTAAGCACCTACTGTCTGAGGCACTGTGCTAATAATGGATACAAATATTACATAGTTTTGGGGGTTTAATGCCATGATAAAATGTTGATCTCAGTTATTTTTTCTGTGACCTACTAACTAGCCATCATTGGTATTACTGTTCTTAAAAATAATAATTTAGGGGCACTTGGGTGGCTCAGTGGTTGAGCGTCTGTTTTTGGCTCAGCTCGTGATCCTGGTGTCATGGGATGGAGTCCCAATCGGGCTCCCTGCAGGGAGCCTGCTTCTCCCTCTGCCTGTGTTTCTGCCTCTCTCTTTTATGAATAAATAAATTCTTAAAAAAATAATTTAGCTATTAAATTGATGCCATGGAAATTCCAAATACAGTATTAATAACAGTACATAGAAAAATGGTTCTTTCCCCCTCTTCCTGAAGCAGCAGAGAAATAATTTTGTAGGCCATGAAGAAATGTGGCCAGAGGTTTACCGACTATATAATTTGGGGTAGTTTTAATATAAGTTGTAGTGGAAATAGAACTTGTTCAAGATGAAACTACACCATCCTATAGGCAGAATAATAATGTTATTTCTCAACATAGAAATTAAAAAGCAAAAACTGGGCCTTGCTGGGTCTCTGAGAAAACTAGCTTTGAGATTAGCCTCCTGTTATCAGAATCACTTTAATATTAATGACCATGAAATACTGATTTGCAAACAGTTTGAGCAAAATTTACATTTTAGTAATTTTTGCATTTAAAATAAATATTATAAATATAATAAAATCAAAACGTAGGACTATAAAAAAGAAATTTTAAAAATAGAAAAATCAGTCATTATACTGCTACCCCAAAAAGCTTTGCTAATTTTTACCTGTTGACTTTCAATTCCTTATACCCAGTTTTGAATTCTGGCGTTTGAAAATTCACAGTTATAAACAATTCCTCATGTTTGTACAGCTCCTGTACTTTTGGTGGCTGTAACTTCCATCCTCCTGCCACTGTCTTAATTACCTGGTTCTGTGAATTGATTTGCTTAGTGGGGACATGTGTTGAGGTTGTGGATATTTTCTCCCCTGCCCTGGAATTCCTCTAGCTTTTCAGGGGCTAAATAAAGATCTCATTGAATTGAACCCAAGTGGTGCTTTTTTGGTGTGAATTAGGTAAAACTGTTTACACAAGTCTTGATCATTGATGGGTGGGAGAGGAACTGTAGAAGGTCCACACTTTTGTCTTATGGTACCCTAAATTTATTTCATTCCTATCTTTTTTTTTTTTTTTAATGTAGATATACTTGTTAAATACCTTCCAACAACAGACAAACAGATGAACAAGAAGATTTCCATTTTGAAGGATCATGACTTTATAGAGTAAGTGTTTTCTCTGTCTCTTAAAACTATTCCTTCAGGAAACTTTGATGAGAAGATTGAGGGTTGCATTTCTCCAGGTACAGGATACCTCCTGACTTGTACAAGTTGACAGGTAGGTGTTTATCGAGCATTTCCTGTGTGTAGTAAATTGTGCTTGATGTGGGGCTCACAAGGGGTATAAGATACTTTTCAAGAAACTTATTTTAGGGGACATGAGATACAAACTGGAAGGGTTATTATACTAACAGAAAGCCCTGTTGATCTAGATTGGTAGTCCAGTGTTTGTCTCCAACACAGGGTGCAGTGGAATGGCATTGAGCTACTGCAGGCCAGGCTGGCCTCAGTCACCCAGCAATGTGGCGCAAGCACTTAGGGCACCGGGCTAGGAGCTTTGGCCAGGTGATTCTCTGCCAGGTGGGATAAATAGGGTTTGAGGCTCTTCCTTTCAGATTTTCTTCTGTAAATAAAACTAAGTTTTAAGTGGTCCAGGAGCAGTGTGAGGGCAATCTGGCTGCTGTGGCTGCCATTTGATGCCCAGGGAAATGCTGATTCTTCATCTTTCATCTCACTAGGACCCATGACACTGGCCCTTTTCCTCTGGCTTCCTCATCCACATTCAGTTCCTTATCAAAATTAATTGGAAAGTTTTTTACCTTTTTTTTTTTTTTAATGATTTATTTATTTTGGGGAGAGAATGAGCAAAGAGAGCATGAGCAAGGGGGAGGGTCAGAGAGGAAGGGAGAAGCAGACTCCCTGGTGAGCAGGGATCCTGATGTGGGGCTCGATCCCAGAACCCTGGGATCCTGAACTGAGCCGAAAGCAGATGCTGAACCAACTGAGCCACTCAGGTGCCCCTTTTACTATTTTTTTTAAACAGAAAGTAAGATTTTTTTTTTTTAAACTCTGGCTTTATTCTTAAGTATTTGCAGACTTATTTTTCTCTTTTGCCTTTGTGACCAAGATACAAGTTACATAATGTTTAGCCCCTTCAGAAAATAGTTGGCTCTTCAGCCATTTGCCGTGGTGTCATGAAATATTGAAATGACAGGTGTGTTGTTATTTGTTTTTATGCTTTAGAAATTTGACATTTGGATGGGATGGACCATCTTGGAGGTTGCTCACAGCTCTTAAGTTGTTATGTCTGGAAGCCGAAGAATTGTAAGTTTCATGTATGTTGGTCGTGAACTGTAGTTACAACCTGGAGGTAACCTTGGGGCTTCTCTTGGCTTACATTCAAATACCCATTCTGGGAGGGGGAGGAAGGAATGACATTGTATACCAGGAGGCTTAGCCTCTATGGAACTTGCCCATGCTGTGAGCGATTTAATACTAAGTTTTCACCATTTCTGGAATTCTGGTTTTAGAGTTGTAATCAGAGTACATGGGCCTGAGAACTTTTTATTCTCAGGTATTTTTCCCTGGTGACCTGCAGCTGGTTGTTTAGAGTATGTGTGTGTGTATATATATATATATTTTTTTTTTTTTTTCATCTTTAAAAAAAATTTTTTTATTAGAGTTTGATTTGCCAACATATAGCATAACACCCAGTGTTCATCCCATCAAGTTGTGTATGTTTTTAAAAGATTTTATTTATTTATTTATTTATTTATTTATTTACTTACTTACTTAAGAGAGTGCGCATGCACGCGATCATGTGCATGTGAGTGTCACAAGGGCAGGAGAGGGAAAGAGAGAATCTCAAGCAGACTGTGCTGCACGTGGAGCCTGACATGGGGGTCCATCTCAGGACCTTGAGATCATGCATGACCTGAGCCAAAATTGAGAGACGGTCAACTGGCTGAACCATCCAGGCACTCCTTAGAGTAAATATTTTAAAAAATATGAGCATTGGCACTTTATAGTGAAGTCCCTGAGTATTGTCCCTGAAGTCCCTGAGGAATTGTTTTTTCCTGGGGGCAAACAACTCTTCCCACCTGGTTCTATCCTGGGGCACACGTCCAGCCGCTTGGTAAAGGAGAGGCCTGGATATTTCATGGAGGAGGCAGGTAGAAGGGGCCCTCGGTGTAGACTCATTACTTTGAGGCTGCCAGTCCCCCCTCCCCCCCCGCCCAGCATGGAAAAGACTGTCCAGTGCAGGGACCTTTGTCAGCCTGGATCCACTGCTTAGCTTAGCAAAAGCTCAGATGAGAGAAACCATATGAGGAGTGGACTTGCCTAAGATGGTGACCCCATCCGCGAGTGGTTGGGAAGACTAAAGGGGATAATGTATAGAGATGCCTTCAAGTAGTTGATGCTCATTCAGTGACTCCTGTCAGGATATCGCTTACTTCTTTTTCTGTAGGGACTCTGGGGAAAAATTACTCCCTGATCTCAACACCAATAGATGTGTTTATTCTCAGCACATGTTGTGTTTTTATCTTACAGTCACTGTTGATTCTGTATCTGATACATTTCCTTCTCTTTATTGTTTGCTAGAAAACTCAGGACAAATGTGTAGCCCGTCCAAATGTGCAGGATTTTTAAGGCATGCAATGTATCCTGGTTGTATCTTATCCCTCCTCCTTTCACCTTTCCCTTGTCTTGTTTTCACTGTCCATTCATCTTACCTTTTATTTCATCTCATGTGTGTCCATATAAGTGTCTTCAGGCCCTTTGTAGAAAAGGTAGGAGTCCTTCTTAGGCACGTACCTCAAATTAAATGAAACAGGCTATTTCCCAGAGGTCACCTGAGGCCTTTTTTCCTCCCTTTGAGTTGTTCCTAATGGTCTGGGTGGTGTGGCAGGACAGATGTGGTGTGTGGTGGGGATCCAGCTGGATGTTTGCATGCTCTTCCCGTCTCTCATTAGTGCTGTCAATAGGGTGAGTTCTTTACTGTTCCTGATCTTAGTTTCTTTATGTCTAACATGGGAACACTAAATGCTTTCTTTGTGGGATCCCTGGGGGGCTCAGCAGTTTAGCTCCGCCTTCAGCCCCGGGCGTGATCCTGGGGTCCTGGGATCAAGTCCCACATGAGGCTCCCCGCATGGGAGCCTGTGTCTGTGTCTCTGCCTCTCTCTCTCTCTCTCTCTGTGTGTGAGTCATGAATAAATAAATAAATAAAATATTAAAAAAATAAATGCTTTCTTTGCTAGGAAATTGTGAAGATTAGATTAGATTAGAAGATTGTTTTATATGAAACACTGTGCCTGGTGTGTAGTGATTTCCTTCTTTCTTTTCTTTCCTGAGACTGTGGCTATTCCTGAGGTTTCGGTTGTCTCTAAAGGTGAAGACATTTAAGACTTTCTTCCGTGTGACAATCTTGTCAGCTGTTCTGAATTTCTCAGTGACTTCGATATACTTACACTCTGATGTGGCAGTTGTCACTTTACCTTTCCCCTCCTTAGCCATTCTGCTTTGGATTCTCTGCATCCACAGTGTTCCTCCACCCTCCTCCTTTCTGCTTAGTGCTTCTTGCTGTCATGGAGATTTGGTTCTGCCACCTTCCGGCTCAGCGTACTGCTGTAGCTCCCTCTTGCTTATCCTGAAACACTTACACTTCTCTGCCTGCAGGAAGTTGGCTCCACTTGCCCCCTTGAGCCCCATTTCCATGTATTTTCATTGTATAAAATGGGAATGACCTGCCTGTACAGAAGGGCTTCGCTATAGGTTCCTCCTTCCATCTCCAGAGCATTTTACCTTGTGAAATATGATCTGTTCAGTTTGCCATAGTTTAGGAAAGACTGTCACTTGAAGAGAAGGAAAGTTCTACTGCCTTTGCTCCTTAGCCCTTAGTCCTTTGGGCTGCGAGTCACCTCCCTATTCCCATGGCTGGTGGGCGTGACTCAACTTATGTGCCAGACACAGGATTGCAGTGATAATAGAGTTCAGTCCCTCCCTGCAAAGAGCGTCAGTCCCCTTGATTCTTATTCTCAGCTCTTCCTCCTTCTTCTGTACCTTGTCTGCTTCAGCACAGGAACTACATGTGGTGGGAGGTTTTAGGGAATCTGCTAGTGGAGTGAGTTTATTAATGCTTCTGGAAAAATAGGAGAAGAGTTTGTTGTATTGAAGTGTAAAAAGCCTTCTTTACTTTTTGAGAGCCTGCTGACATTACCTTACTGAACAATTTGGTTCTAGTACGTGCTGGAAAAAAGTACTTCTTGGGGAAGTCATTTCAGATACAAATGAGAAGACAAGTTTGGTCATAGCTCAGAAAATATGCCAGTATTTCATAGAAGAGACCAATGCTATGCTTCGAAAGGTATGTTTCTAGAACATTGCATTCTTTTATTAAAGACATATTTTGATTAAGAAGTTACTTGCTTTGTACATGTTACACCTTGTTAGGGCATTGTTTGATGCCTTAAAATAGATGAATGTTGATGTAATTTCTGGGATTTTTGTCTGTTAACATTGTGTTTATATTTTCGATAGGTAAAATTATTGGATGAATTTTCAAGTACTCTTTTAAAAATATTTCTGTTTAGTAAATGTTTTAGTGAAATGGGAAATCAGCTCATTTTTTAAGAAAAGATTTTATTGGGACGCCTGGGTGGCTCAGTGGTTGAGCGTCTGCCTTTGGCTCAGGGTGTGATCCTGGAGTCCTGGGATCGAGTCCTACATTGGGCTTCCTGCATGGAGCCTGCTTCTCCTCCCTCTGCCTGTGTCTCTGCCTTTCTCTCTGTGTCTCTCGTGAATAAATAAATAAAATCTTTAAAAACAAAAAAAAGAAAAGATTTTATTTGTTTGAGAGAGACAGAAAGAGAGAGAGAGAGAATGAGCAAGGGGGAGGGACAGAGGGAGAAGCAGACTTCCCCATGGAGCAGGGAGCCTGACGTGAGGCTGTATCCCAGGACCCCAGGATCATGATCTGAGCTGAAGGCAGGCAGAAACTTAACCACGTGAGCCACCCAGATGCCCTGAGAAATCAGCTCACTTTAATGAAAACATTACTGGGATTGAAAAATAATTTTAATGAACCTTCAAGACATTATGCTAAGTGAAATAATCCAGAATACAAAAAGACAAATATTGTGTAATTCCACTTATATGAGTTATCCAGCATAGGCAAACTCCTCGAAACAGAAAGTAGAGTTATGGTTACCAGGGGCTAGAGGTGGGGGGAACAGGGAGTTCCTGTGTAATGGGTGCAGAGTTTCTGTTAGAGACGATGGAGGGAGGGATCCTGGGGAGACAAAGTGGTTACAGGTACAGGACACTGTGAGCATAACTTAATGCCATTGAACTATCCCTGCAAAGTGGCCAGAATGTTAAATTTTATGTTTATGTATATTTTACTACAGTAAAACAAAATTAATTTTAAAATACCTTCCAGATTTCTCATATGAAAGATGAAGAAGTGACTTTGCTAAACCAACTAACTTTAGTAGAAACATTGTGGACAGAAGAGCTAAAGATTCTGCAGGCCTCTGCTGAGATTCTAAACAGCTTGCAAACACCTTTTAGGTAACTTCACCTAATGCATTTGATCACCTCCTATGGTGGGTGTGACTTCTTAAACAGGTTTAAACAAAGATTTATTTTGTATAGAAGCATTTACAGTCAATGAATGGTTTCTATTAAACAGTTGTATACCAAATCCTACTCCTTTTGCTTTCTTTGTTGATGGGATGGAGCGGTGGCTTGCTCTGACGCTGGAGGGTATCTGGGGGGTGCGGGCAGGGCAGACTCTGCAGATTCTGAAGCTAGAAGTAGAAGTTGGATGTGCCATCCTCACAGCACCTCTGATATTCTCAAAATAGACCACAGTCCTGCAGGAAGAAGTAGGAGGAAAGCCCTGCACTGTAAGGAGAGAGGGGCTGTGAGGGGCTCTGTGTGTGGCCTTTCACTGGTTGTCTACTTCCCCTGTGACTCAGCACTTGTAAAAGGAAGGGCAAGAAGTTGTACTTTGATCATGTTCTGATACCCTTGGGTTTAGGGATGGGCTGGTGGTGGGTGCCTTTGGGTGGGGAGGGTGGAGGAGTGTGGGGCAGGCCTAGGTCTCTGCTGGCCTTCACCCTGAGCTGCACTGAGCTGGAGCAAACCATGCCACATTTTTTGCTTCTGATTTCCAATCTGAAAAGGAGATTGTTGGGCTGGAATGGGGGTGGATGTCCAATGCATCAGCCCTGAGCCCCCGGTCAACAGAAGGACTGGGACACGAGGCCGGCCGAGGCCCCAGGTGTTGCTGCCTCTCCCTTTCTTGGCCTTTCTCATTAGGAACTAGGGAATTGGGTGTAGGAGAGACGGTTGGGGTGCTGTCTGTGATTTTTATTGAATTGGAAGTTCGGTCATTAAATACAGGACCACCATCTGTTTGCAGTTTTCTGGAATGTGTTTGATTTTGAATTTCTTGTCAGACATGTCCCTTTTCCATTCTTTGTGGTGGGTGTTTAACCCTTGTATTCTGCTTTTTTGTCATTTTAGTGACTGAGGTTTGGGAGGAATAGGAGATAAATATATGTGCTCAGTTGGCGATTTTGAATTCTGAGTCTTTACCTTCCTTTTTTTTTTTTTTTAATAAAAGCATTTTAGACTATAGACTTCCCTGTGAGTATGGTTTTTTATGTAAAGTGTGTACTAATTAGTACTTTTTATTTTTTTATTTTTTAAAGATTTTATTTATTTACTCATGAGAGAGACACAGAGAGAGGGAGAGAGAGGCAGAGACACAGGCAGAGGGAGAAGCAGGCTCTGTGCAGGGAGCCTGACATGGGACTCGATCCCGGGTCTCCAGGACCACACCCTCAGCTGAAGGGGGCGCTAAACCACCGAGCCACCCTGGGCTTCCCTAATTCGTACTTTTTAAAACTCTTGGCTCAGAATTTACAGTTTTCATAGCATTCTCATGCCTGTCAGTCAACAATCAGAACAACTGCGAGGGAGTTAGCAGGTGTTATACATCACAGAAGCAGATAGGGACATGTCATAAAAACTGGACTACTGTCGAAACACAAGACATTTATTAAATATTAGCATTGCTGAATGTGAGGTACTGTGCTCAGGCCTTGGCATGCAGTGTTTTATTTAATCCTCATACTTAACCCTGTTATAAATAAAAAGGAAGAGAACTTGCCTAACATTATATACCCAGTGTGTGCTACAGTAAAAATGCCCACTCACCCTGCCCTCAGAGGGCCCAGGGTCCCCAGCTTGGGCGTGTTTGTGTTCAGGATTTACTGTGCTGTCCTGACAAAGGGATGTAGTACACCTGTATGGGCCTGTCACCTCCATTTCAGTGGGCATCCACACATGCCAGTCAGGGAGCCTGGCGCAGCTGCAGCACAGTGGGGAGGTCTGCTTGATTATAGGGCTCCATGTAGATAAACTGCCCTAAAGCCACAGTCATATGTGAGCTTCCATCCTTGCTCTTTTCCTCTTTATCATTTTCAGAACCAGGGAGGGAAGAAGGGATGCTCCCTCCTCAGCTCTCACTAGTCCTTGGCCTCAGGGGACCCCCTGGATAAACCATGCAGGGGGTGGAGTCTTGGAGGAACCACTGGGCCTCTGCAAGGTTGGGGATGGACAGGGGCATTGGTGCCTAGGTCTGGTTTTCCCTCCCAGGTTTGCATTCTTCCCCAGTGCTGAAATCCTGCTCTTGTGGAATACCACCCAAACAAGCAGATGGGGCCTGCTCTTTTCAGACGGCAGAGTGTCTAGACAGCTTTCCCCATTCCTGTATATAGTTGGTGTTGACTTTGTTTTTAAATAGTTGCAGTGTGTTTTAGGATATGCTGTACTAGGGATCTGCAAACTTTAAAGAGGCAGATAGTAAATATTTTAAGCTCTCTGAGCCATACGGTCTTTGTCCCAACCATATTGTACAGTGTACAGACAATATGCAAACAAGTTGCATGGCTGTGTTCCAGTAAGACTACAGAGACAGTTCATGGGCCATGGTTCACTGACCCTTGTGCTAATCCATACTTATTTTTCTGTCCCCTATTTGTGGACATTTAGGACCTAACTATATTAATATATGTATAATTATATATATATATATAATACATAGGACATGAGCTCCTACTTGAAGGTGCCATATACCTTTGAAAAAAAAAGCCCCCCCTCTCCCTTAACATGAAAAACTTCACAGACCTGTGTGGTAATAGTTGTGCTTCGGTTGTCCCGTGCTTAGAAAAAAAAATAGACGTGACAAAAGTCTATACATTTACAAATGAGAAGTGTTTCATCATCCACACCCGATCTGTGCATATTTGAAAAACATCTGAATAAGACTTTTCCATTCGTAGACAATGCATGTGAGAAATCTGTGGCTCCTGCAGGGCAGCCTGACCCACGGGGTAAACCACTGTCGATAGAGACAACGCGGCCTCCTTTGGCTTGTCCTTGCAGTGATTTGCAAGGACCTGCAAAACCCATCTCTGCCAAGACAGGAGGGACAGCCTGAGCTGATCTCTGAGCACCACTGTTTCCCTCTTCTTTCCTCTCGCACCATTTCCATCTTCTTCCTTTTCTGTTTTCTCCTCACTGGCACCTTGGACATGGCTGAGGTTCCAAGCACACTCACCCCTTGTTGCTCTCTGGTTACAGTTTGTGGGTGGTAAGTGTCCCGAGGGCTGACTTGGCCTGAAGGACAGACACCTGGAAGTTAAGGGCTATTTGAGGCATACCTCAAATATTTCGAACTAAAAACAGAAAAGGCACTCCTCAGACTGGGGGCATTAAGTGCTTCTGCCTGAAGGTGGAGACAGGTAATGACACAGGAAACCAGAGCTGTTAATTCTAAGAAAACAGCTTTCACTGAAGCACTTAGACACCACCCTGAGAGCCATCAAGGTACAGAAATAGGAGGAAACTTACTATAATAGCTCTTCATTTGGCAAACAGCAATCACATTCGGTGTGACAGATTAATGTTGGGCAGTAGGTTTTGTCCAGAGGACTAAAGTATAACAAAAATCAGTTTGTCAGCTGACATTTGAATGTAGAGGTTTGTCAGGAATGCAGCCATGTTGGTTCAGTTGGAAAAGGGCTTTTTTGTGAACAGATCCAGAGAGTCATTTGTAAATTACAGGGAATGGAACATTAAGAGGGAAGAAGTGGGCCTGAAGCATCTTTCTATAACTTTGCCAGCGTACTGCATACAACAAAGCCAAGAACCTTATACAACATGCCAGTGAGCCAACACAACATGCCAGTGTGTCAGTACAATACCAGTGTACCACATACAACATGCCAGCGTGCCCCATGCCAGTGTGCCAACACAACATGCTAGTGTGTCAATACAATACCACTGTGCCACATACAACATGCCAGTGTGTCAACACAATATCAGTGTACCACATACAACATGCCAGTGTGCCACATGCCAGTGTGCCAACACAACAGGCTAGTGTGTCAATACAATCCCAGTGTGCCACATGCAGCATGCCCATTTGCCAACACAGCATGCCAGTGTGCCAACACATGCCAGTGTGTCAATACAATACCAGTGTACCACATACAACATGCCAGCGTGCCCCATGCCAGTGTGCCAACACAACGTGCTAGTGGGTCAATATAATACCAGTGTGCCACATACAACATGCCCACATGCCAACACAGCATGCCCGTGTGCCAACACAACATGCTAGTGTGTCAATACAATACCACTGTGCCACATACAACATGCCAGTGTGTCAACACAATATCAGTGTACCACATACAACATGCCAGTGTGCCAACACAACAGGCTAGTGTGTCAATACAATCCCGTGTGCCACATACAGCATGCCCATTTGCCAACACAGCATGCCAGTGTGCCAACACAAGATGCAACTGTGTCAATACAGTACCACTGTGCCACATACAGCATGCCCATTTGCCACATGCAACATGCCGGTGTGCCAATACAGCATGCCGGTGTACCACATACAGCATGCCCATGAGCCAACACAACATGCCAGTGTGTCAATACAATAACGGTACCACGTACAACATGCTAGTGTGCCACATGCCAGTGTGCCAACACAACATGCCAGTGTGTCAATACAATACCGGTGTGTCACATACAACATGCCAGTGTGCCACATGCCAGTGTGCCAACACGCTAGTGTCTCAATACAATACCAGTGTACCACATACAACATGCCAGTGTGCCACCTGCCAGTGTGCCAACACAACATGGTAGTGTGTCAGTACAATACCAATGTGCCAATACAGCATGCCCGTGTGCCAACACAGCATGCTAGTGTGTCAATACAATACCGGTGTACCACATACAGCATTCCAGCATGCCACATGCCTGTGTGCCACATAACAACAATGCTGTGTACTCTCTGGTGCTGTTCTCTTTCACCTTTCAGAGGACACCTTTCTATATCATTCTGTTATAACCTTTCCTTGGGATATTTTCTTGTTTAATTTCCTTCTATTCATGGTTAAACTATCCCATAGTTTTAACATTAGGCTGTGAGTAAATTTCTAAAAACAACAATATAATGGAATTTAATAAAAATGCAGAGTCACCACTTCCCACCCTCCAGGACAGCTGTAATCAAGAAGATAAAGTGTTAAGGATGCGGAGAAATTGGAGCCCTCTTACACCGCTGAGGGAGAAGTCCAATGGTGCAGCTGCTTTGATCAACAGTCTGGCCCTTCCTCCAACAGTATAGATTTTATGACCCAGCAGTTCCCCTCCTAGGTTCGTTACCCAAGACTTGAAAACATGTCCAGGCAAAAACTTGAATGTGAATGTTTGTAGCAGTTTGCATAACAGTTACTCGTAACAGCCCCAATGCAAATGTTATCTGTGGGCGAATGGATAAATGAGATTTTGCCATAAAATGGAATATTATTTAGGCACAGAAAGGAACAAAGTACTCGTATATGCGACAACAGGGATGAGCCTTAGAAACATGCTAAATGAAAGAACCCAATCACAAGAGACCACATATAACTGTATTTATAGGAAATGTGCAGAATTGGCAAATCTAGAGCGATGGGAAGTAGATGAGTGGTTGCCGTGTTTCGGGCTGGGGTGCTGCTGGGATTGGGTGGCAAGGGCTAGAACATAGGGTCTCATTTGGGGCAACAGAAGTGCTCTCTAGTCGTGATGGCTACGTGGCTCTGCATAAATACTGAAGCCCATCGGATTGTGCACTTTAAATGGGTCAGTGGTATGTATGGCCTATGAGTTACATGGCAAGAAACTTTTTTTTTTTTTTTTAAAGTAAGGCTAGTGCCTAATTAATGAGGATTCTACGTCTCTTCTCACTTGCTGCTAACACTTTTTCCAGGAAGGTCCAGAGTCTATCAATCTGACAACATCAGTAAGTACCCATCATTACATTTATCACCTTGTTAATCCTTACCATGAAATGTTGAGGTAACGCTTTCTTGATTTTGTAAATGTGAAGTTATTTATTGCTGAGGTCCCATAGCTGCTAAGTGGCAGAGCTAGGATTCAGACCTCAGTCATCCTCCAGACGCTGTGCTTATAATGTTCATACCACAAAGATTGTGTTTGTGAAAGCTGCAGACAGGCTTAGGGAGGCACCTGATCTGATCTCACCTGATCAGGACTCTATAAAATTAAAGTGCTGCTGGATTGGCCATCCTTGGAAGAACATGTGGAGTGCTGAGACACCACAGCCTTGCCTGTTTAAATCTGTTCTCTTGGGATCCCTGGGTGGCTCAGTGGTTTAGCGCCTGCCTTGGGCCCAGGGTGTGATCCTGGAGTTTCGGGATCAAGTCCTGCATCGGGGTCCCTGTAGGGAGCCTGCTTCTCCCTCTGCCTGTGTCTCTGCCTCTCTCTCTGTCTCTCATGAATAAATAAAATCTTTAAAAAAATCCTTTTGATGAGCAAAGAGACTCCCTAATATATGGAAGAGCAGACTCATGGCCCAAGGAACCCACCTTCAAAAATGACAACCCATTCCCTGAGAGAGGTGTTAGTAGCCACATAGTATAGAAGAGCAAACAGGTGCAGAGAAGGGAAGTGATGTGGCCGAGGGCATTCAGCAGGTGAACACCGGGCCACATAGGGTACAGGTGGAGCTACCTCTGGTCACAGGTAGTTGAAGCCTTTATTAAGAGCATGTGTGTCAGTCTGTGGGCCCCTGACCATGACATCAGAAACTGCCAGGTACTATGAGCTCATCCCAAGCCCACAGAATCAATCTCTGGGAGGTAGGTGCAGGAATATGTATTTTCAGTGAGCCCCTGGGTGACTTCTGTGCCCATTGTTTGTGAACCACCGATCTAGAGATTCCAATGGAGGAGTGCCCTCTGAGGGTCCCTGGGTTGTAGTTGGGTCCTTTCATGACTCCTGATGTGATGCGTTAGGCAGACCCCAGATTGTGTGACTCTGAGATCAGGCCTCAGAATACGTGTACTGTCAGAGGGTTGGGGTGAGAGGTCCTTGAGATGGTCCACTCAGACCCCTTCATTTTGTGGTTGAGACCCTGAGAGATGGAGGAGCTTGCTCTGGACCCTGGATCTGGCATAGCAGAATCCACATTTTCTTTCTGATTCCTGTGGACGTCACAGTGTCCTGCATTCTCCTTCCGTAGTATAACATCTAGACGTTCTCACAAATGGACTTTCTGGACTGTATTCTTCTGAAGAAAAATCAGAGTGGGAGTGAGGCAGTTGGAGGAGAGAGGGAGGTGGGAGCCCCAGCCCAGGGAAGGGTGGAGAAGACACTAACGTGGACCAAGTCCCTCCCATCTTTGGCCTTTCTGTTCTCATTCCGTGTTCCCATCTTATTTTCATAGCAGCTCTGTGGGGCAAGTATTCCATGTTTTACCAGAGATGAAGAAAAAACGGAGGAATAGAGGGGTTGAGTCACTTGCCCACATTGTACATTTCAGATTAGAACCCAGGAGTCTCCAAATTCAAGTCCATTACTCATCAGACCTATTTCTGCCTCCAAAGATGGGCAGCCTACAGTGCAGGGTGGGGATAGGCCCCCTTAGCACGGTTTGTTTTGTTTTGTCTCCTTTTCATGTTCTAACAGGCAGCTTCCTCAAAATCATTGTGCAGACTGGCAACAAAGAGCCAGCAGCACCCAGGTGCCAGGAGAAAGAGGGCCTTCCCAGGGGGTCCCTGTGGGCCAAGCTCCCTCCCTGTCACAGTGACACCTATACATCCCATAAAGGGCAGAGGGGCGAGCAGGGGCGAGTGATCCCAAAAGGCAGCCTTGTCCCGTTTCAGAGGAACTTGTCCTGCAGGTGGGGGACTCTCCTTTCGATCTCAAGGGTCCCTGTCTGGTTACGCAGCTCTGGCCATAGGGATTTAAAAGCCTTCTGCTGTTGCCTCGAGCCAGAAGATAAGGCAAAAAACCAGGACTGTGCAGGGTCTACTTAGCAATTATGAGGACAGTAAATAATTCCAGCTCTAACTTTGTCCCTGTCAGGGGCACCTAGGGAGACCTCAAAATGTCTAAGATAAAAGGGAATTCAGGGTGTCGTTCATGACAGGGGTCCAGTGTAAGGCTGTGTCTGTTGCAGGCAGCATAGATCTTTGCTTCTCAGGTCCTCCCAAGCCTCAGATAGTAAGGGTGGCAGCAGCCATTCCAAGCCTTAGCTGTTTATGGGAACCACGGACGAAGCATTTTTAAAAATTTTATTGAGGAGTAATTAGCAAATATATTTGAATAGACTTAAAGTGTACAGGGGCACCTGGGCGGGTCAGTTGGTTAAGCATCTGCCTTAGATTCAGGTCATGATTCTGGGGTCCTGAGATCGAGTCCTGCATCAGGCTCCCTGCTCAGCGAGGAGTCTGCTTCTCCCTCTGCCTCTGCCCCTCCTCATGCTCTCTCTTCCTCTCTCTCTCTCTCTCTCTCTCTCTTCAATCAATCAATCTTAAAAAAAGGCAAAGTGTACACATGATGATTTGATATACCTCTACATTATAGAATGATTGCGGAGATCAAGATAATGAACACGACCATTAGCTCACATAGTTAACGTAGTTAACTTTTATTTCTTTCTGTTTTGGGAATGCTTACGGTTTGCTCTCAGCGAATCTTTCAAGTTTACTTTCAAGTAAACAATACCGTAGTATTAACTGATGATGCTGTACAGTAGTTCTTCTGAACTTATTCTTCTTAACAACTGAAAAATTGCACCCATTGACCAATGCTGCAGCATTGTCCCATATTTCCAGCCCCTGGCAACCACTGTTCTATTCTCCGTTTCTATGAAACTGGCTTATTTTCCACCTTAATATTCCATGTAGCTGATATCAGACAGCATTTGTCTTTCTCAGTCTGGCTTATTCCACTTAGCAAAATGCCTTCCAAATTGCTCCATGCAATTGCATTGGCAGGATTTCCTTTTTTATGGCTGAATAATATTCCATTGTTTGTATGTACCACGTTTTCTTTACTCATTCATCTGTTGAAGGGCACTTTACACTGTTTCTGTATCTTGGGTATTTTGATTAATGCTGTAATGAATATGAGTGTGCAGATATCTCTTCAAGATTCTGATTTCAACTCCTTTGGATCAATTATAAGTTTTTTTTTTTGAGGAACCATTATACTGCTTTCCATAATGGCTTTACCAATATATATTACCACCAACAGTGTCTAAGTGTCCTTTTTTCCACATCCTCACCAACATTGATATCTCTCATTTTTTCAACAGCCATCTTACTAGATGTTATCTCATGGTGGCTCTGATTTGCACTTTCCTGAGGATCAGGGATGTGAAGCATCTTTTCATATATCTCTTGTATGTCTTTTTTTTTTTTAAGATTATTTATTTATTTATTCATGAAAGACACACACACACACAGAGGCAGAGATGTAGGCAGAGAGAGGCAGACTCCATGCAGGGAGCCCGGTGTGGGACTCAATTCCAGGACTCCAGGATCATGCCCTGAGCTGAAGGCAGATGCTCCACTGCTCAGGCGTCCCTATGTCTTTTTTTTTTTAATGTCTATTCAGGTCCTGCACCCATTTTAAAATTGTATTATTTGCTTTTCTTCCTATTGAAGTGTATGAGTTCTTTGTACATTTGTATAACAACCCCTTACGATATATATATTTTGCAAATATTTTCACCCATCCTGTGGGCTGCCTTTTCAACTCATTGTTTCCATGCCGCACAGAAGCTCTCTAGTTTGATGCAGTCCCACTTGTTTATTTTTTTATTTTTTATTTACAACTTTTTTACCTGTACCTTTGATGTCTTATCCAAGAAATCATTGCCAAGGCCTTTATCAAGGATCTTTTCCCCTATGTTTTCTTCTAGGAGTTTTATGGTTTCAGGTCTTATATTTAAATCTTTGATCTCTTTTGAGTTAGTTTTTGTGAGTGGCAGTACTATAGGGATCCAGTTTTACTCTTTTGCATGTGGATATTTGGGTTCCCCAGAACCATTTATTGAAGAGATTATCCTTTCCCCATTGTGTGTTGTTGGGGCCCTTGTCAAAATTTAGTTGACCTTGTATGTGTGGGTTTACATCTGGGCTCTCTATTCTCTTCCATATGATGGTTTTTATGCCAGTACCATACTGTTCTGATTACTCTAGCTTTGTAAATATAGCTTGAAATCAGGAGTGTGATGCCTCCAACTTTGTTCTTTTTTTTTTTTTTTTTTCCAGTATCACTTTGGCTGTTTGGGGTCTTTTGTAATTCCATACAAATTTTCGAATACTTTTTTTCCTATTTCTGTGAAGGATGCCATTAGGATTTTGATAGAGATTGGATTGAATCTGTAGATCACTTTGGGTAGTATGAACATCTTTATGAATAGGTAATTCACATCTTCCTTTCTGATTTGGATGCCTTTATTTCTTATTCTTAACTAATTACTGTGGCTGGGACTTCCGGTACTATATTGAATGGATATGGTAGGAGTGGGCATCCCTGTCTTACTCTTGATTTTAGAGGAAAGGCTTCTAACTTTCCACCAATATATATAATGTAGCTGTGGGTTTGTTGTATATGACTTCTATTATTCTTTTTTTTTTAAAGATTTTATTTATTTATTCATGAGAATACACAGAGAGGAGAGAGAGAGAGGGAGAGAGAGGCAGAGACACAGGCAGAGGGAGAAGCAGGCTCCATGCAGGGAGCCCAATATGGGACTCGATCCTGGGTCTCGAGGATCACTCCCCAGGCTGAAGGCAGCGCTAAACCGCTGAGCCACTTGGGCTGCCCTTCTATTATTCTGAGGAACATTTCCTCTATATCTAATTTGTTGAGAATTTTATTATGAAAGGACATTGAATTTTTTCAAATGTTTTTTCTGCATCTGTTAAAATGATCATACGATTGTTATCCTTTATCTTGTTAATTTAGTTAATCACATTTATTAATGTAGTATATCACATCCTTGCATCCTATGGGTGAATCCGTCTTGATCCTGGTGTGTGATCATTTCAGTGTGTTCTTGAATTTGGTTTGCTAGTATTTTGTTGAGGATTTTTGCATTTGGGTTCACCAGGGATGTTGGCTTGTAATTTTCTTTCTTTCTTTTTTTTTTTTAAGATTTTATTTATTTATTCATGAGAGACACAGAGAGAGAGAAGCAGAGACACAGGCAGAGGGAGAAGCAGGCTCCATGCAGGGAGCCCGATATGGGACTCGATCCTGGGACTCCAGGACCACGCCCTCGGCTGAAGGCAGGCACCAAAGTGCTGAGCCACCCAGGGATCCCTGGCTTGTAATTTTCATTGCCTGTAGTATCCTGGACTGCCTTCAGTTACCAGGGTAATGCTTCATAAAATGTGTTTGGAAGTGTTCCTTTCTTTGCAATTTTTTAGAAGAGTTTATAAAAGATTGGTATTAATTTTTCTTTAAATGTTTGGTGAATTCACCTGTGGAGCCATCTGGTCCTGGGCTTTTATTTGTTGGGAGATTTTTGATTACTAATTCAATTTCCTTGCTTATTATTGGTCTGTTCAAATTTTCTATTATTTCATGATCAGTCTTGGTAAGTTGTGTGTTTCTATGAATTTATCAATTTCTTCTGAATTATATAATTTGTTGGCATATAATGGTCCATAGCTGTCTGTCTCTTATGATCTTTAGAATTTTTGTGGTATCACTTGTAATATCTCTTCTTTCATTTGTTTTTATGTAGTCATCTTTTTCTGCTTAGTCTAGCTACATATTTGTCAATTGTGTTTATTTTTTCAAAAAGCCCATTCCTACTTTTGTTCATATTTTCTATTGTTTCCCTAGTCTTTTTTAAAAAAAGACTATTTATTTATCTGCTTGAGAGAGTGATAGAAAGCAGGAACAAGAAGGAGAAGCAGACTCCTCACTGAGCAGGGAGCCTGACCTGAGGCTTGATCCCAGGACTCTGAGATCACATCCTGAGCCGAAGGCAGATGCTTATCTGACTGAGCCACCCAGATTCCCCTCTCTATATTTCATTTATTTCTGGTCTAATCTTTATTCTTTCCTTCTTTCTGCTAATTTTGGGCTTTGTTTTTCTTTATCCAGTTCCTTGAGGTATAAGGTTAAGTTGTTTATTTGAGATTTTTTTTCTTATTGTAAACATTTATTACTATAAATATTCCTCTTTGAACTGCTTTGACTGCATTCCATAAGTTTTGGTGTGTTGTGTTTCCATTTTTGTTTGTGTCTAGATATTTTTTTATTTCTTTGTTGATCCATTGGTTGCTAAGTGTGTGGTTGAATTTTCACATATTTGTAAATTTCCAGCTTTCTTCTTGTTACTGATTTCCAGTCTCAAATCACTGCTGTTGGAAAAGATACTTTTTTAAAAAAATTTATTTATTTATTTATTTACGATAGTCACACACAGAGAGAGAGAGAGAGGCAGAGACACAGGCAGAGAGAGAAGCAGGCTCCATGCACCGGGAGCCCGATGTGGGATTCAATCCCGGGTCTCCAGGATCGCGCCCTGAGCCAAAGGCAGGTGCCAAACCGCTGCGCCACCCAGGGATCCCCGGAAAAGATACTTGATAGGATTTCAATGTTCTTAAATTTCTTAATGCTTATCTTGTGACCTAACATATGATTTATTCTGGAGAATGTTTCATGTGTCCTTGAGAAGAATGTGATTTCTCCTGCTGTTGGATAGAGTACTCGGTATATGTCTGTTAGGTACATTTGGTCTAAAGTGTCATTCAAATCCATTATTATTATTATTATTATTATTATTATTATTGTTATTATTTTACTGATTTTCTCTCTGAATGATCTGTTGAAAGTGAGGTATTGAAGTTTCCTACTATTGTTGCATTGCTGTCTATTTTTGCCTTCATATCTATTAATACTTGTTTAATATGTATAGGTTTTCCAATATTGGGTATGTAGATGTTTATCCTTTTGGTGAATCAACCCCTTCATCATTATAAATGCTTCTTTGTCTCTGTTGCAGATTTTGACTTAAAATCTATTTTGTCTGATCTGAGTATTTCTATCCCTGCCCTCTTTTGTTTTTCATTTGCACAGAATATCTTTCGTCCCTTTACTCTCAGCTTCTAAGTGTCCTTAAAACTCAAGTCTCTTGTAAGTAGCATTTAGTTGGGTTTTGTTTTTTTTTGAATGTGTTTTTTGTCTATTCTTTTCTTTTAATTAGATAATTTAAACCATTTACATTTAGAATAATTACTGATAGGTAAGGACTTACTATCACCATCCTGTTAAATGCTTTTTCTGATTTTTTTGTAGTTCCTTTCTTGCTTTCTTCTTCTTTTGCTGTCTTTTTTTGTGAGCTGATGATTTTTTATAGTGGTATGCTTTGATACTGTTCTCTTTATCATTTGTGTATCTGTTACAGATTTTTGCTTTGTGGTTATCATGAAACTTTTAGAATACATTTTTTAATTATGACTATTTTGAGCTGATAACTTCAATTGCATAAAAATCTTCCAAACATTTACATGCTTACACAGTTTATATTGTTGATGTCCCAAGTTACATCTTTTTATATTATCTATCCATTAACAAAATATTGTTGCTAGAGTTATTTTTACTATTTTTGTCTCTTAATCTGTAGGTTGGAGTTCAAAGTGATTTACATACTACCTTTGCAGTATTAGAGTATTTTGAATTTGATGATATGTTTTCCTTTACTAGTGAATTTATACTTCCATCTGTTTTCATGTTGCTAATTACTGTTTTTTGGTGTGTCAGCCTCAATAACTCCTTTTAGCATTTTTTGTAAGGCAGGTATGGTGGTGACAAATTCCCTCAATATTTGTTTGTGAGAGTTTTTATTTCTCCTTCTTCTTTTTTTTAAGATTTTATTTATTCATGAGAGACAGAGAGAGAGAGAGAGAGAGGCAGAGACACAGGCAGAGGGAGAAGCAGGCTCCATGTAGGAAACCCAATGCAGGACCCAATTCCGGGTCTCCAGGATCAGGCCCTGGGCCAAAGGTGGCACTAAACCACTGAGCCAACTGGGCTGCCCTCTCCTTTACTTCTTAAGGACAACTTTGCTGTGTAAAGTATTCTTGGTTGGCAGTTTTTTTTTTTCCTTGAGTACTTTGAATATGTTATCTCCTTTCCTAGCCTGTAAGGTTTCTGCTAGAAATCTGCTGATAGACTTATTAGGATTCCCATGTATGTGATTAATCTTTTTTTTTTCTCTTGTTATTTTCAAAATTATCTTTTTGTCTTTGATTTTGAGTCTTGGTGAAGATCTCTTTGGGTTGTATCTGTTTGGGGGCCTTTGAGCTTCATGTACTTGGATGGCCATACTTTCCCCAGATTTAGTAAGTGTTCAACCATTCTTACGTTTTCTGTTCCTTTCTCTGTCTCTTCTCCCTCTGGGTCATCCATAGTGCAGATACTATTTCACTGGCTGTATCCTATCCTATAATTCACATGGATTTTCTTTATTTTTTTTCATTCTAATTTCATTTTTCTTCTCTGAATGGATAATTTCAACTTGATCTGTCTTCATGTTTCCAGATTCTTTTTTCTGCCTGATTGAGCCTAAGGTGAAGCTTTCTATTGTATTTTTAATTTCATTCATTGTATTCTTTCAGCTCAGAGTCTCAGTTTTTTTCCTATGATTTATGTCTCTGTTGTACTTCTCATTTTGTTCATATATTGTTTTCCTGAGTTCATTAAATTGTCTGTGTTCTCTTGAATCTCACTGAGCTTCCTTAAAATGATTATTTTATATTCTTTTTCAGGTAACTCACAGATCTGCATTTCTTTGGGATTTGGTTCCTGGAAAATCATGTTCCTTTGATAGTGTCATGTTTGCCTTTTCATGTTTCTGATGGCTTTGTGTTGATGTTTGCACAATCGATGGTGCATTCACTTCTTCCAGACATCTGAACTGGCTTTGGTGGGGAAAGACTCTCACCGGAAGGTGGCTGCAAGGGCACCAGCTGAGTAGGATGCTGCGTCTTTCATTCTTGGAAGGCACAGCCGTGTAATCTCCATGAAACTCCATCAGCTGAGGTCAGTGTAGGCAAAGATTTGTGGTTTTATTCTGTGACCAAGACTGTGGATGGCATGGTGCCTAATTAAGGCTGTTGGGATATTCAAGGTGAAGGTTGCCAGGATTTTCTGTTCTTCTATTTTTGCCTGTTGGAAAAAGTTATAGCAAAGGGGATCCCCTCTTGGCATATAGTCTGGAATGCTAGCGCTCAGAGCAATGAGTGAACTCATAGAACTGGAATCTTGGACTCAGGTGCATGTGGAACTACCACAGTGCCTGGGTCCTGGGGGCACAGGTGCACTTGCTGTAGCAGTGGCACTCATGTCGAAGGTGTGGGTATGTGTAGAATCCTGTGAAACCAGGGTCTGGGGCTCTGGGTCATGTAGCGATTTTGGCCAGGTAGATAATGGAGCCACAGGCCCCAGGATGGCAAGGCATAGCAGTGGCTTGGGTCTAGGGGGCAGGGTACAGTAGCAGTACAGCCTGTGGATAGTGATGAGTCAAAGTCCCAACTTTGGCCTCAGGGGAAGTTTCAGGGTAGCAGAAGGACATCTCTAGTGATGGCCTGTCAAAGCCACATGTTAATATCCAGGGAGCAAGACTCAGGGCAACAGCAGTGCCCCTGACAATGGCAGTTCAGGGCTTTGATCTGGAACCTAGGGATAGGGATCAGAGCAGTGGTAGTGTCACCTGGCAATGATGGTTCAGAGCAGCAACCTGGAACCTGGGTGGTGGAGGGTCAGAGCAGTGGCAGCACAGCCCCATCAGTGAAGGTTCACAGCCACAACCTGGGACCTGGGGGTGGGGTTCAGAGTAGCTCCTGTAATGGGATAAAGCAACCTTAGTTGAGGGCAGGGCTCAGGGCAGTGGCAGCTCTCATCTTGTATATGGTGAAACACCTTGAAGTCTTGATCTCAAAGAGCTGGGCACAGCAGTGACAGGGTTCCTGAGGGTAGATATTATTGCAATGACAGCTTGAGCTATGAGAAGAGGACTCAGTGGTGGGGAGTCTGGGAGTTCCATCAGCTGGGATCAGCATTGGTGTAGACTGTGGGAGGCCACGGTAGCAAAGGCTGCAAACATCCACAGTGCTGTGGCTTGCTGGGGTTCTGATCTTCTTTACCCCCTGAAAGGAGCTTCCCCTGAGTGGATCCCTCGTGCTCCAAGCTTCTTTTGACTTGATGATGGGGAGATGTGGGTAAAATACTTCCTGTCTTCTTCTATGTGACCATTCTTGGATTTTAAGCTCTGCAGGGTTTTTGCTTTTTTTTAAATTGTAGTCCAGAACTTTCCCTGAGTTATCTTCATTGGTTTATAGTTGTTTATTAACTATTTTTGTTGTTTTCTTCTGGGCAGAGATGAGCATTGGGACCCCCTAGCCCTCCATCTTACTGATTGATGTCACCTCCCTTGCACAAGGCAGAGCTTTAAAAACTACTGAGCCTGGGGTCTCACCCCATAGGCTCTGATTTAGTTGGTCTGGGGTGTGCCAGGATATTGGGGGCCCAAAACCTCCCAGGTGACTCTGATATATGTCACAGTCCCCCTTCTGAGCCTCTGCACTATAGGAACAAGGTGCTTTAACTAGTCCCAGCTGGAACACTCTGGTTTTCCAGTGCCTACAATGACAATAGTTTGGGAGGCAGAAAACAGAGTGCCCATTGCTACATAATTTTGTGCTACTTAAATTAGTCTTTTAAATGGTTCCAATCCATACTGATACAGATTAATCCAAAGCTCAAATGCTTTAACATTTTGTTCAGTGAGTACTTTTAAGTATAGGTGGCCAGGCACAACAGATGCTCAGTGCATTTTAGTTCTTTTCATGCAACTCTTTTTTTTAAAGATTTTACTTATTTATTTGAGAGAGAGAGAGCATGAACAAGGGGAGAGGAAGAGGGAGAAGCTGACTCCCCATTGAGTGGGGAGCCAGACATGGGGTTCAATCCCAGGACCTGGGGATTGACCTGATTTGAAGGCAGACACTTAACCAACTGAGCCATCCAGGCGCCCCTCATGCAACTCTTTTTAAAAATACAAGTTATGCCTGTAAGTGTCCCAGTGTTTGGATTGATGCCTGAAAAATACAAAGTGGATCTCTGAATCTTCGTGGGACTTTGCCATGAGTTGAGACATTTCTATCTTTGTACACTAGATGGCACAAGAAGACCGGCCAAGCTGAGGATGCTAACTCCGGTCCTCAAGGCACTGTCAAAATAAGGCAACAAACAGAGTGTCATTTTTTTCAGATGTTTGTAGGATCCAAACAAGGCAAAAACAACTCTGTGTGTTGCTACTGGGATAAAATGCAGAGATTCATGTTCTCTGTGGGGTGTTGGGTCTCCTTGGGTGAGAAACACAGGCAGATAAACATTAGTTCAAGGTGACAGCTGCCAGACAAGGGACCAGGTGTGTTGAGTTCAGAGGAAGGGTCTGGGGTGGGGGTGGGGGTTTGAAAAGATGCAGAAACTGCCCTGTCTCTGCCCACAGACAAGCCATAAATAAATGTTGATACTTACCACTTTCTTTTGAGAAAGAAACAATTTCTCCCACCAGATAGCAGTTTTCATTTCTAACAGCATTGATAGCGGGTAGACTCAGGTCCTGACATGCAGGCAAACAGTGGAAGAGTCACTTTTAAAGGAGTTTAAAATGACCACCTTCACAAAGGAAGGGGTCTAGTTCTCTGACTTGTCTCTTGCCAGATGTTTCTGGAAGTAGAAAATGGTGCATTTTGTGGAGAGAGCTGGAAAGAAGCCATTTCTTTCGTCTGATGGGAGGGCTGGCCCAACTGTCTTTAGAGATGTGCGTTTGATCTGAAGACAGAGCTTCAAGGTAGAGTGAAAATGTCAGGGTGTCCTTGGGTTTCCTCGTCCACAGGCAGCTGACAGCCTCCAGATCCCAAACTGCTGATGATGTGAAGTGACCTAGCACAGCATCACATAGTGACTGTGCAGGCGGTCTTATTTTAAATGATTTCTTTGGTCTGTTGTACTTCCTTTGTGCCTCCATTACCTGTCCTTAGATCAAGACTAAATCAACTTGCAAATGGGGGAGCTCCTGTCACGTCTATTTCCTTTCGATTACTCTTCTTCTATACCTCTTGCTTTTGATACATGCTCTGACTTTGCTTTGAGTGGATCCTTGTTTCCTCTTTGGCATTTCATCTAGAGTGTGCTGGCAAGACCTGATTGAGGAGGCCCTTACTACAGTATTGACTTTCCCCCCTATAATTGAAAGGGTAGAGAAAACTGCAAATGACTTTATCTGATTGGAGTTGCCTTACTCATGGCGGCTGCCTGTTTGGGAAACAGATCTTGCTTAAGAGTACTCAGGTTGGGATAACAAGCTCTTTTTAATTGTCGTGGGTCAATATTCAGAGCAGGTAGCCACAGCAAAGCCTAGGTTGGGAGCCATGGCTCATATGGACACAGTCATCAGCAGAAATTGCGTGAAGGATGAAATATTGTTTCTTTATTCAGAAGGCAGTGTCTCTGGTACCAGTAGGAGCAAACACTGGCAATGGGCAACTGTTAGAACCTCTCTTCTTTCTTTTATGGTTTATTAGTGGCAGGAGTCTATACGGGAGGCCAGGGCCATCAAAAGCTGTCCCTCAGCAGGCTAAGTGGTGTTAGCATCTTTTATTGGGGTCACATAGAACACTGCTCCTCAAAGGTTGAAACTCAGATCAATAGTATCAATACCCCTGGGAGTATTTATTAGGAATGCAGAGTCTCAGGCCCTACCCGCCAGACCTTACTGAATCAGCGTCTGCACTGTCACAAGCCCTGTGCTCCCATGAAAGATAGAAGAGCTGTGTCTCAGGAGTGTGTCTAGCTCTAGGGACTGGGTTTCATTGAGTATTACCAGTCTCCTGGGCCAGTCTGTCTGACCTCAGCAATCTGTATAGCTTAGCTGGGGGATGCTGGTCCTTGACAAAGGCGCCATTGGAGATGGCTCATCTGTAGAGAGTGGAGCAGAGCTGCGGGTTCTGCTGCGAGGCCAGATTATGAGAGCAATTATCATGGTTTTGCCCCTTTAACTTTGGGCCATGGCTGTTCCGCATTCCCTCCACAGTACCTGGTGACCCCATAGCAGCTGCTGCCAGTTTCTCATCTACACTCCATGCTGGGGAGCTGCTGGGTGGTTGGCTATGGAACCCTAGTCTCCTTAACACATTTCTGAGGTTCACCTTCACAGGGAAAAAATAGATGCCAATGCAGCAGTGTTGTTATGAAGTCACTGAGCTACTATAGATGCATTATCACTGGTGGGCCTTAACTGGAAGAATCCAGGGACCTTTGGAGTGGCCATGTGTTTACTTAGCATTTCCAGGGGCCAGCTACTACCTAGCTACGAGGGGCCTGCACGGTACCAGATGGGTGCCATCTGTGAATTGATTCCATCCTCACCATGTACTATTCTCTGATAGATGAAGAAGGCCCAGCTGAGTAGGGTCACTAGGTAAAGTCCCTTCCTTGCCCAAGAAGGCAGACTGGGCTGAAACGAGCCCTGGTCTGCTTGATGCCCTGTGGTCTTTATAGCCACACAACTTCTTTCAGGTCATTTCTGTGGACTGCTCCCTGGTTTCCTGTAAAACTGAGAGTAAGAGTAGGGATGAGTTTGGTTGGACTCTTAAAGAATGAGGCAGTGGGGTTGGGGGCAGACTTATTTGCTTCAGGCCATCCATGGGTTTCTGGGGGTGGGGGTGATGGCAGACAACTACACACTGAATCCTGGCTGTGCCTTTCCTTTCTTGTGGCTTTGGTTACCCGCAGCGGGTTCTGACATGCTCCTAGCTCACAGATTGAGCCAGGCGGAGCTGCTGGCAGCCGAGGGCGTTCTGGCCAGGCTGATTTCACGGCATTGTTTCCGCGCATTAGCTCATATTTATGTGGAATGATGGGGAACAGTGCCTGGTATCCCTTCTTTTGTTTATATACATTTTTTTTTTCTTTGTGAGGGGAAAAAAAGAGCTGACTCCCTTTTAAGGGACATGAAAACTGAGTTTTGTCTTCCCTTCCTATTACTGTCAAACAAAAGTCACCTTAGAACTCAAAATCACATGGGGTCCGTCACTGGCAGGAAGCAAGGCCTTCCCTCGTGAATGTATAACTTACAGTAAGTTCTCAGCAGACCAAAAAAAAAATGCCTTTTATCATGTTCTGGTTTTTCCCTCCCACTGTTTTATTTCACTTACAACATCACTCAGGCCCAAATGGTATTTGTCAGGAGTAATTGGCAAACGCTGGAGGCTGTGTTCAAGGCTGCTTGAATGGAAAATCTCAAAGCAGTCGCCCATGTTGAAAGAAAATATTACATTTGATCTTTTTTTATGATTTCTGCAGACATGATGCGTGTCTGCATTCTTTAGCCTTATAACCCCTTTATATCTGAAAGAAAAAAAATCCCTGCAGGAAGTAGCACTTCACAGTTAATTTACAGTATGCTCGAGAAGTAACCACAACACATGGGAAGTCATTTTAAAAACACCTCCATGATTTATTTTTATTAGCCGTCTAATAAACCTGTGCTGGTTTGCAGGTTGTTATACATTGAATTATGTCTTCGAGCCTCACGTTTCATGTCTGTTTCTACGAGGACCTTTATTCTTCTGGATGAAAACACACCTAAGGATGGTGGCAGCCATCTGCAAATGTGTAGTGTCCTCTCACTTGGTCTTGGTTGTAAGCGACGTGCTTTTGGATACAGGACATCCTACAGCCAGCCAGTTAGAATCATTGGATCAAATTGAGGTCACAAGCAGAAGTGATGTGACTAACAATAATGCAGTAAACTGGGACTGGGTGTTCTGAACTGGTCTGCACACTCCGCCAGACAGTCCCTCTGCGATTTTTTTCTTCTAGATACACAGCGCAGTTATGTGACAGGGTTTGGAAGCTTTTTCATATCACACAACCTAATAGAAACACACCATCCTAGTAGAAACACACCGTGTTCCAGATGTGTATATGTATGTCCTAATAAGGAAATAGCACAGGATCTCAGAGCTCCTGGCAAGTACTTACTACCTTATAGCTACTACACTGGGGTATCTCTGGAGTAAGACCATAGAGTCCTCTCAGTGTGATAGAGACTCTAGATCAATGGTCAGCAAACTATAGCCACTCCCTATTTTTGTAAATAAAGTTGTTTTTTTCTAAATGCAAATCTTAAAAACATTTTGGTAAAATATGCATAACATAAAATTTGCCATCTTAACCATTTTTAAGCGTACAGTTTAGTGGCATTGAGTATGCTGTTGTGCAAACATCATCATGGTCTATTTCCAAAACTTCATCACCCCAAATGGAAACTCTGTGTCCATTAATCAGTAGCTCCCCGCTTCCTCCCCATTCCGCAGCACCTGGTCGCTTCTCTTCTACTTTCTATCTCTATAATTTGCCTATCCTAGATATTTCAGAAAGGTGGAATCATATACTATGTGTTCTTTTTGTCCAATATTTAACTTAGCATTGTGTTTTTGAGGTTCATCCATGATGTGGCACATATCATGGATTCATTGCTCCTTCTTGGCTTTGTTGAAGTTTAATTAACAATTAAACATGATATATATTTAAGGTATATGATGTGATGATCTGACATTTTTACATTATGAAATAATCACGACAATCAAGCTAATTAACATACTCATCACCTCACATAGTTACCATATATATATATATATATTTTTTTTTCTTTGTGATGAAAACACTTAAGATCTACCCTCTTAGCAGATTTTGGGTATACAAAATCGTACTATTAACTATAGGCAAGCATTGGACATTAGATCTCCAGAATTTACTCTTCTTACATTGCTGCTTTTTTTTTCCTTTGTGATAAAAACAACATAAAATTTGTTACCTTTTTTAAATAAAGATTTTATTTATTTATTCACAAGAGACACAGAGAGGCAGAGACATAGGCAGAGGGAGAAGCAGGCTTCCTGTGGGTAGCCCGATGCGGAACTTGATCCCAGGACCCCAGGATCATGCTTGAGCTGGAGGCAGAAGCTCAACTGCTGAGCTACTCAGGTACCCTAAAATTTGCTATCTTAACCATTTTTTTTAGCTTAACCATTTTTAAACGTACAGCTCAGTAGTTTAACTATATTCATACTGCTGTATGACAGATCTCTAGAACTTTTTCATCTTGCAAAACGTAAACTCGATATACATTGAATAATACCTCCCCTCTCCCCTTTGCCCCTGGGAACTACCATTCTACTTTTTGCTTCTCACAGTTTGACTCCTTTAGATACCTCCCAGGGGTGGAATCATATAGCATTTGTCCTTTTCCGACAGACTTATTTCACTTAGCATAATGTCCTTAAGGTTTATCCATTTCATAGCATGTGACAGGATTTCCTTCTCTTTTATGGCTGAATAACATCCTCATCTATGTATGTAACATAGACGGTGGACACTTGGGATGTTTCTACCTCTTGGCTATTGAGAATAATGCTGCTATGAACATGGGTGTACAAATAACCCTGTTTGAGTCTTAGCTTTCAGTTTCTTTGGGTGTATACCCAAAGGGTGTAAATCACGTTTTATTGTAATACACCCATGTCTATTTGTTTATCAATGTCTACGGCTATTTCCTCTCACAACAGGAGAGTTGAGTAGCTGTTGACAGAGATCATACAGCTCACAAATTTGAAAATATTAACTCTCTGGATCTTTAATGGAAAAGTGTGCTGACTCCTGCTCTAGATCTAATGGAATATATACTTTCTTTGGTGGTTCTGTTGGAGAGTTACTTCTCTTGGTCACTGGCTTTGAATTGGGCCTAGTTATTTGCCTGGTGTTTGGTATACACAAAGCAATCACACCCAGCATGCTCCAATCATAGATTTTTTTGGCTGTAATACATCTGCTCACCTCCCACGGGCTTGACTGACAACGATGAAGTACCAGGTCTGTATTATGGTAACATTTTCTTTTCCTGCCTTAGCACATATGTACTGCTTTCCTAGGGCTGCCATAACAAATTATGACAAACTTGGTGGCTTAGAACAGTAAGCATTTTAGGGGCACCTGGGTGGCTCAGTCAGTCAAGTGACACTTTTGGTTTTAGCTCAGTCATGATCTCAGAGTTGTGAGATCAAGTCCCGTGTCAGGCTCATGCTCAGTGCAGAGTCTGCTGGAGATTATCTGTCTCTCTCTCCCCCTCCTCTGCCCCTCCCCTGGCTTACACTCTCTTGCTCACTCTAAAATGAATAAATAAATATATATTCATTCATTCATTCATTCATTCATTCATTCATTCATTCAGCAAAACAATAGCAGTCCTGGAGGCTGGAAGTCTACAATCAAGGTGTCAGCAAAGTTGGTTCCTTCTGGATGCTGTAAGGAAGAATCCATCTCACACCTTCCTCCTAGTTTCTGGCAGTCCTTAGGATTCCTTGGCTTGTGACTGCATCATCTCTGCCTCCATGGTCACATCACTTTCTTTCTGTCTCTCTCTGTATGTTTTTCCTTTTCTCTTAAAAGGACTTGTCATTGGGGGGCCCCTGGGGGGGCTTAGTTAAGTGTCCAGCTCTTGGTCATGATCTTGGGGTCATGGGGTTGGTCCCCACAATGGGCTCTGTGCTCAGCATGGAGTCTGCTCAAGATTTTCTCCCTCTGCCTCTGATTGCACTCGAAGTCTCTCTCTCTCCCTCTCTCTCAAAGAAATAAAATATTTTAAAAAAGGACTTGTCATTGGATTTAGGGTGCATCTGGCTGATCTAGGATGAGCTCATTTTCAAATCCTTCACTTAATTACATCCGTAGAAACCTCATTTCCAAATAAGGTTACATTCAAAGGTACTGGGGCTGATGACCTGGACATTTCTTCTGGTGGTGAGTAGGTGGGTGAGGGGACACTGTTGGGGAGGAAAAACTTTTTTCTCTACTTTCTTAGGTTCTGTGACAGGGGCCTGTGAATTAAACTTCCAAAAGACAGATCAGTAGGAGAAAACATTTATTTTGTATGCACATAGGGGCTACATAGAAAACAGAATCCAAAGAAATAGGCTTGAGACTTTATATACCATTTTTAAAAAGGTGATAAATGTAGAGAAGTGACAAAGGAAAAGGGGTTTGGGCTTCTGGGAAGAGGGTAAATTTTGGGAAAGTAAATATATGGGGAAACTAAGGGAAAAGAAGGGCCATTTAGTAGGGGTTGTTATGCAGACTAAAGTTGGCAATCTCCAGTAATAGGAGACTTTGGTGGTTAAGAATTCTTCGTATAGGGGCTGGGGGAGGAACATCTTTACAAATAGAAATTTATGCCCTGATTTTAGTCAGAAGGAAAGAGGGCAGAGTGTTCCTTTTGCGTCTACTGTTTCTCAATTGCCTGCAGCCCAAAAAGCCCTATGCTAAAGTGACATATTTTGGTGTAGCATATTCTGATTCATTTCAACTCCATTCAACACACTACAACATACAATGGATGGCATTTACAACCATGCTGTATGTACATCTGTTAGATGTTTATACATCTAACATAAACACATATCCTGGGAATGGACTCAGAGTTTTGGAAAATAGAAACAATCTTGTAGAGAAATAAGGCAAATGACACTGCTCTTTTTGGTGACTTTTATAACCACATTTATCCACCTATTGAGTGAAGCAGCCATGTAAAGTTCTCAAAAAATAGTCATTTTACAGATAAAATTAATATTGCTAATGTAGTCACTGAAAATATTTTTAAAATGTAAGGAATAAATTATTTCTTAAAGGAGTAATGATTTTGTTCCCCTTCTGTATTCCACAGATTATTTAGCAATCATGTACTACATATAATGTTATATTCGTTTCAGCTGTATAACATAGGGATCTGCAAATTCTATCCTTTGCTCAGTGCTCACCTCAATAAGTGCAGTCACTCTCTTATTCTTGTCTTCTTCCTGCTATTAGTGGGAAAACTTTTGGTCTTTCACATTAAGTATAATGTTAGCCATGGGTTTTGGCAGATGCCCTTTATCACATTGAAAAAGTTCCCTTCTATTCCTACTTTATTGAATTTTTTTAATCATAAAAGGGTATAGGAGTTTGCCAAATGCCTTTTCTGTGTCTTATCATGTGGTTTTTGTCCTTTATTTTCTTAATAAAATATATTACACTGATTGATTTTCATATCAACCAATGTTGCATCCTGGGACAAATCCCATTTGGTCATGGAGCATAATCCTTTTTATATGTTGTTGGATTGGGTTTCTTAATATGTTGTTGCTAATTTTTGCATCTATGTTCATAAAGGATATTGGTCTATGCTTTTCTTTTAATAGCCTTGTCTGGTTTTGGTATTAGAGTAATTAGATAATCTTACCTCATGAAATAAGTTTGGAAGTTTTTCCTCTTCTTTGGAAGAGTTTGTGAAGTATTGGTGTTTTTTCACTGTATTTTGTAGCATAATGTAGGTCTCCTCATGCTCTATTCTGTAATGTAAAAAGAGGGAAGTGAGAAGGAATAGTACCTTTGTGCTTCTAGATGTTGTCATTTCTGTGTGATGCCCGGACCTTTGGCAGCCTCTTTGGGACTATGAGGGGAGTCATCCTAAATCCATACCCTGAGGATGACAGAGTAGAAAGAAGGTAAGAAGAAACGGGGAAAGTTCTTTATGAGCAACTGAATAATCAACCCTGGAGCCTCCCTCTCTCTCTTTCCCCTCTCCCCGATCCCAGATCTCTTGCTATGTGAAGTAATTCATGTCTTTATTATTGTTTAAGCTCCTTTTTGTTAAGTTTTCAGTTATGTACAGCTAAAAATATCTGAGTGATTATTGTATCCTGTGCAACAAGAGTATTCCCTGTTTTATTTTTTTAATTTAAATTCAATTAGCTAACATGTAGTTAGCTAATCATTAGTTTCAGATGTAGAATTCAGTAATTCATCAGTTGCACATAGCACCCTGCGTTCATAATAACATGTTCCCTCCTAATGTCCATCACCCAATTCCCCATCTTCCCACCCACCTCCCCTCCAGCAACCCAATGTTTATAGCAGCAATGTCCACAATAGCCAAACTATGGAAAGAGCCCATATATCCATTGACAAAGGAATGGATAAAGAAGATGTGGTCTATATACACAATGGAATATTACTCAGCCATTAGAAAGGATGAAATCTTACCATTTACATCAACATGGATGGAACTGGAGGGTATTATGCTGAGTGAAATAAGTCAGTCAGAGAAAGAGAATTAGTATATGGTTTTACTCCTATATGGAATGTAAGAGAGAGGATCATAGGGGAAGGGAGGGAAAACTAAATGGGAAGAAATCAGAGAGGGAGACACTCCCTGTTTTCTTTATTGTCTCCCACTTTCTATGTCATTAGGCTAAGAGGATACAAATTGTGCCGGCAGAAAAGTAGCATCAAGGGGACTAGACAGTCATTGGCTTCTGTGTAAAGCAGACCAAGTACAGCCTCAAGATTGCATGGAATAATATACCTTTGCTGGGACCCTGTAGGCTGCCCTGAACATTCAAAAATCCTTAAGAGGCTTACCATTTTTCTCCTTGCCTGAAAGCAAGTAAAATGAAGGACAGATTGGGTTTGGAGAGACATACAGTGGAGCCTGAATTATAACTTGGAGAATCACCATGTGTATTATTCTGGGCTCCCCAGAGGAACCAGGTCAGTACAACTGGCCCCACATTTCTGCCCCCTGGTACACACACCCTATGTCCTTCCCTTTCCTTGAGTGTGATGGGACTGTGAACACAATGATTAAGGTAAGTTAAGGGGCATAAGTGAACGGGTTTTTCAGATATAATTAAGGTTCCAAATCACTTGAATTTGAGTTCATCAAATGAGAGGTTATCTTAAGTGGGCCTGCCTAATCAGGTGAGCTATTGAAAGGGACTGAGTGCCTTCTGAAGAGATAGGTTTGAAGAGTGAGGGGGCTCTGGGGAAGGCCATGGAACAAGGGCTTGAAAGCACCCTCTAGTAGCTCAGAGTGGTCCCCAGGTGACAGCTAGCAAGAAAATAGGGACCTTAGTCATACCTCAGCCCCAAGGAAATAAAATCTGTCAACAACTTGAAGCTCTTTTTATTTTATTTTACTATTATTTTTTTATATTGAAGCTCTTTGGAAGTAGATCTTCCCTCACTGAGCCTCTGAATGATGATGTACTTGGCTAACAAGTTGATTTCAGCCTTGTGAGACTGTCTTAGTCTTCTCAGGCTACTATAACAGAAGTACCATAGACCAAGTGGCTTAACCAACAGGCGTTTATTTCTCACTTTCTGAGATCTTATCAGTGTGCTGGCAGGTTGGGTGCCTGGTGAGCACCCTTTTCCTCATTTGCAGATGGCCGCGTTCTTGCTGTCTTCATATGGCAGAGAGAGCAAGTGAACTCCAGTCTCTTCCTTTTCTTATAAGGCACTTTTCTCATTGTGGGGACTCACCCTCATGACCTCATCCAAGGCTAATTAACTCCCAAAGTTTCCAGTACATTGATGATTAGGGCTTCAGCATATGAATTTGGGGTAATACAAACATTTAGTCCAAACCCAGTACAAGGAACCCAGTTAAAAATGTGCTGGAGTCCTAGCATCCAGAAACTATGAAATTAATAAAGTAGTATTGCTTTAAGCCACTAAGTTTGTGGTAATTTGTTATGCAGCAATAGAAAATTAATATAGGTAAAATTTCAAATATCATTCCTTTATATTGAAAAAATAGATCAATGATCAACATAGAATAAATTGTGAAAAGTAATGTTTGACCACTCAGAAAATCACATAGATCAATTCCTTAGCAAATTGCCTTTTCTTTTTTTTTCTCTTTTTCTATTAAATGTTGTCACTTCTGATGGGATCCCACAGACAAGGGGCAGATTTGGGGAGATCGTAGGGAATGCTTTTGTGTCTTTCCCCAAGGAGTTGGCCAGTTGTGTTCAGTTGTCGGGAGGTTGGTGCCCCTGCGAGGTCCTTGTCCTGGCCCTGGGACAGCCTTAACCCTGGGACGCCATAGTCAGCCCCAGCATGTACATACTCTGGGGTTCCCTCTGTCCAGAGGAAACCTACTCCAGGCAAGTGCATCCAAGTTAAGAAGAACTATGGCATTGGGAAAGATGGCTTAAAATTCATGAGGCTAGCATCTGGTTGAGTATTATTTCTCTATGGTATGGGGTATAGTCATTTCTTGAAACCTTCTTACTCAGTAAAAATTGTTCAGGCAAATCTAGTTTGCTTGGTAGCATCACTTGTCATGTTCTCAGCTTGGACATGTTAGGTATAGCACTAAGATCATGTCTGACTCTATGTTATAGATAACAAAACTGATAAAGTGATTTCTTAAAGAAAAATGATCAAACTGCAGAGCTTTTATTAGCCTTATTTAAGAAGTTCTTGGATTATTTCTTAACATTAATTCGTTGATACAGAACAGGTTGACAGAACAATCTTCTTTTCTCTCTTTGGCTTTGATGGGATCACAGGTAGTTGTGTATGTTTCTAGTTTGTGAGAAGTATCTTTTCTCTTGTGTTATATTGATGATGAAAATGTGAATCAGATGGAGGTTTTTTTTTTTAAGCAAATTTAAAAAAAATGTCCAATCATTTGTACAAATAGTTTAAAAGCCTTGAGATTTTAGGAATGTGTATTTGCAATTATTCTCCTTTAATAATTAATCACTAATATGTTTTAATCACTGAGAACATTGTTTTGATCATTAAGAATTTACAATGTAAAGATTATTTCAAGGTCAAAATTCAAATGTTAATCATTGTAACCTAATGCATGTAAATCTCTACTGAATTTGGTTTAAAAATAAAAAGTAAATCATTAATTCGAGCTAGCATACTTACTGGAAATTGTCTTTTATTATTCTTGTTCTGGGTCAAGGTCATTCTTTAATCAAACCTCAGTTTGATCCAGAGTCGTGGGAAGAAAAAAAATCAGTCTTCTCCTGTCTTTCTTTCCCTAAAAATACAGCTCTCACAGGGAACCTCTTCCAACTGCGCTTTTTCTTTCTCTTAACTGTTCTTATCTAATCTGTAATTATTACTGCTGCTTTTTAACTTTTTTTTTTTTTTTTTAATTTTGAGAGCAGATTGTATCACCAGACACAAGACATAAGAAGTCACATGGCTTTGCTTGCTGGTAGAGCATTTTTGCTTAATGCTTTGAGATGAAAGTTTTATATGGTATCTTCTGTTTGCTTGAATGGCCTTCCTGATTATTGAGGCCTTCTGCTTAACTGTCTTCTGATCAGGGGCTGTGTAAGGTAAGGGTTATAAGTATGGATTCTAGACCAAATCTCATCTGGGTTTGGGTCCTGATACATTACTCACTGGTTCTGGGATCATGGAAAGTTTTTATCATGCATCCTGTGCCTCTCCTTCTTCATCTGTAAATGGGGACAAGCAGAACACTGATTTCCCGGGGCTGTTTTGAGGATGAAATGTCCCTCATCCTCAAAACATGCATGCAACCAAGGCTGGCTGTTTTGCAGAGGCATGAATTTAACTCATACTACAGAGACAATGTAATGCCTTCCTTGTGGCTGCATGATCCAATTTTCCCCGGAGCCCACCCCGCAGGTTACTGGGTAAAATCTGGCTTTTAGTCCCATTCAGTTTAAATTTTATCTCATCCAATTTAATTTAAAAAGCCTCAATTGAATTTAAATAGCTTCTTTAGGCAATTGCCTAAAGAGAAATGTGGTCCAGTAGCCTCCCATGTTTCTTCCCCTAAAATGGCAATGGGTGGGAGGAGGGGTTTTGTGTTTATAGTTCTAGCCTCCCCATGCTGATTTTTCTGTCTGTAACTGGTGAACTTGCAGCCTGTCCCAGGCAGTGCCTCTAGGACACATCTACTATTTCTCCCTTACTGATGTTTGCTACCTGCAAACTTCTGAGCCTGATTCTCTACCTGGTCCCAGGCCAGGAATCCATGTCGCTCAGGATGGCTGATCTTCAAGGCATCCTCTGGAATGACCATACTTTTCTGTGCTGCTAGATTTTGCAGGATATGTCTTGTTCGTGAACTGGAATGTGGGATGGCCTGGAAGCTAGCTCCTTTATACCTGCTGCATACAGTATGGCCATCACTCTGTCCTGGATAGCCTCACTTGAAAAATAGTTCACTGTTGGCTTTTGTTATAGACTCCATGTTTCTCTCCTCCCCCACCCCCATTCGTATGTTGAAACCTTAGCCCCCCAGTGTGATTGTTTTGGGGCCTCTGAAAAGTGGTTAGGTTTAGATGAGGTCATGAGAGTATAGCCCCTATAATAGGATTAGTACTTTTTTTTTTTTTTAAATGGAAAGTTGAAGCTCTTTCCTTTTTTTTTTTGTTTTTTAATTTTTATTTATTTATGATAGTCACAGAGAGAAAGAGAGAGAGAGGCAGAGACATAGGCAGAGGGAGAAGCAGGCTCCATGCCCCGGGAGCCCGATGTGGGATTCGATCCCGGGTCTCCAGGATAGCGCCCTGGGCCAAAGGCAGGCGCTAAACCGCTGCGCCACCCAGGGATCCCGGATTAGTACTCTTATAAGAAGAAGAAGTCTGGTCTCCTTCTCCTGGTCTCCCTCTGCCATGTGAGGATATACCAAGGAGTGGGAAATCTGCACAGCAAGAAGAGAGCTCTCACCAGAACCTGACCATAGCTGGCACCCTGATCTCAGACCACCCAGCCTCCTGAACTATAAAAGAGAAAAATGTGTTGTCTAAGCCACCCAATATGGTATTTTTTAAATAGCAGCCAGAGTGGAGGAAGGCACTTGTCTTGCTCTCCTGCCTCTGGGCTTCCTTCTCTTCACCAGTTTACCCAGGGCCAAAATGCAGCAGGTCCTGTTTAGGCCTCCAGTATAAAGGCCCCATGGCTTAGTCCTCCAAGCCTGGCTGCTGATATACTATTGGTGGGACAAGGAAAGCTGGATGCCCTTTCTTGGGACAATAGCCCAGCCTGAAGGGCCATCTCTTGCTGCAAAATCATCACTTTGAACATAAGGTGAACATTACATTGGTCTGTCTCTTTGCATGTCTTCTATAATCCTCATTTTCTGCCTAGACAGAGGGATGTCTCCAAAGATCAAAGCAAAGAGAAAGGCAAGAGAGAGAGAGAGAGAGAGAGAGAGAGAGAAGCACATTAATGCTTTCCAAACTGCTACCCTTGTAACACTGATGTTGGACTAAAGTTTCTTGCAGGCTGAGACTGGGTCTGCATGCTTGCCAGTGCCTATCCAGGACCAAGCACAGTTTTTGGTCAAAACCCAATAAATATTTGTTGAATGAATGATGATAACTATGATATCTTTAAAGTTCCCTATCAACAAATGTAAATGGAATTCTCAAACAGCGTGTCAGCAATTAACAGCAGATGTCTCCTAGACATTTTACCATGAAGAAATAATGGACCTTCTGTTAATTGTGAAGAAAGTAACTTTTTGAACCTGAGACAGAAGGAGTTTTTCCCTTTTCTCTATGAAGAGCAGAGTTCTAGGAATGATAAACTCCTGTCAAAGCAAAACTTGCAGTGAACAAAGTTAAATAGTCAAGGATGACCTTATTCAAGACTGTTACAATAGTGAGGAGAGACTAGAATAGAGTCTGAACTCTGCTGAAACAAAGGGCAGAAGGGCTTTTAGGGGATGGAATGAGCTAGTGGAGGATGTTAGTGGGAGATTGATTGATGTGGTGTATAGAGCACGTTGGGTTATTTCCTGAGTTTGCAAATGTTTCTCTGTGATTTGGTCATCATGTGAGGCTCCTGCCTTCTCACAGAGACTGGGAGGTAAGGGTGCTATCTACCTTGATGACTACATTTTAGATTTTATTTATTTATTCATGAGAGACAGAGATAGAGGCAGAGACATAGGCAGAGGGAGAAGCAGGCTCCTCACAGGGAGCCCGATGCAGAACATGATCCCAGAACCCCAGGATCATGCCCTGGGCCAAAGGCAGATGCTTAACCACTGAGCCACCCAGGTGTCTGGATGATTATATTTAAAGCAAAGGCTCCCAGGTCCTTGAGAAAGACATCCCTGGGCTATAAAACTGGCAAGAAGCTTTAAAAAAGATTATATAGACCTCAAAGTGACAGAGAATATACAATTACAAGTATTCTAAACAAAATGCTCTAAGGAAAGGGAGCCTAAGGTCAGGAATAAACCTGTCTAAAGTTTAGTCAAGTTGAGGCAAACATTAAGGCCATCTTGGTTACTCTGAACCAAGTGACCAGATGGTTTCCTCTTGGGAATTTAATGTGATTGTAATGTTTTTTATATTGTTCACTCTACTCCTTCCTGGGGCACTTACGTGGCTCAGTGGTTGAGTGTCTGCCTTTGGCTCAGGTCATGATTCCAGGTCCTGGGATCAAGTCCTGCATTAGGCTCCCCACAAGGACCCTGCTTCTCCCTCTACCTATATCTCTGCTTCTCTATGTGTCTCTCATGAATAAATAAATAAAACTTAAAAAAAATAGTCCTTCCTGAAGTGAAATACAATTTACTGTAGAATAGCAACATGACAATGTAACTACTATTCCTATGTTATTTTTGGGGTCATAATTTGGGAACAGTAATCATAGAAGAACTTGGAGAGTATAGGTCCTGTCTGTGTTTTCCCAATCCTGCTGCCATTACCAGCCATAGATGTGTTGAATCAGACACTTTAAGATAAAATATGCCATATACATGCTGATTTATTTACTGCAAAGGAAAGTCTGTTCTATGGGCTATTTATTCTTGTGTATCCCCCACAATTCCATCTTTCCCCCCTACCATCATGCTTTGCTAATAATTATTAGTAGGACTTCATTGCCATAACTCTCCAACATTAGCAAAATTAAATAGAAAACTTTCATGGGAGTTCAGACACACTGGAAACAGATATAGGCATCTAAAGTAGTATGGATTTGGGGCTTAAAAGAAGAACCCAGTGCTGGAAACAAGGAGAAAATGATAAAGAATGCAAAGATAAATTGGAAATTTGAGCTAATAGTATTGGTTGAGCCAAGAAGACACCAGTACATTTTCACTTAGATGATGTCAAGTGTGGGCAGCTGATAGAAATGTCATGAGCTGCCAGAAAAGGTTGGGTACTCTGAGGTTCAGAAATATCTATTTGTAGGTTTTTGTTTTATCTGTTTGGAGCTGCTGTTTAATATAAGCTAGGGCTGTTTCCAGGACCTTATCCTACCTTTAAATGATCCCATGTTATAAACTGCCCCCTGGCCGTGCTATACGATATGCACAACACATAATCTGTCAGGGCTCAGGGACTTGTAGAGCCATGAATCTTGGGTGAAGAAGAAGAACACATACCAGGGGCTAGTGGTAAATAAGTGCCAGAAGCCCAACTCCCCCATTGAATAGTCACATTTGATGATTTGCATTGATTTTATACATTTTGGATTAAGTGCCTTCTGGGTTGTGCTCACTGTTTATTGAAATAGCAATGGTTATTAAGTTTAACAGTGCCAGTTTCTCAGATCCTAAAGATATTGAGCAAAAAGCCCTCCTCTTTTATTTATTAAAGGCTATATCCACCATGTTTTTCCCCCCACCAGAAGCTAAATACAGATGGTTTCCAAGATCTGTATTTTGGCATACTTCATCATTGGATCTGAAGAGAATGTCTAAGTGTTTCTGGTTGAGTTGAACCCCCTTTTAATCATATTAAAAGGTAGAGATTAGCAGCAGGACCAAACCCTTCTCCTAAACCAGTGCTTTTATCCTATAGATAGTTGATTTATTTCAGGAGGATGGTTTAACTCATAGTATTTGTATACTGATGGTGCTATGGGTCAAGTTAAAATAGAGTAATAGCTTTCTTCACCATTCTACAGAGTTTCTATATTTGGTTCTGTTAATGTGTCTGGCATATGCTCTGTTAAGGCCTGAATTGTGTTCCTCCAAATTCGTGTTGGAGCTCTCACCTTCAATGTGACTGTATTTGGAGACAGGCTCTTTGAAGAGTTAACTAGATTTAAATGAGAGTATTGGTGAATTTTATGTGAACTTGACTGGGTTAAAGGATTCCCAGATAGTTGGTAAAACATTATTTCTGTGTTTGAGAGTGTTTTTGGAAGAGATTAACGTTCGAATTAGCGAACTGTCTAAGGCAGGTGGCCCTCTCCATTGTGAGTGGGCATCATCCAATCTGTTGAGGCCCCAAGTAGAACAAAAGGGAAGACGAGGGTGACTTTTCCTTCTGCTGGAGCTGATACATCCATCTCCAGCCCTTGAACATTGATGATGGTCCTGGTTCTCAGGCTTTTAGACTCAGTTTGGTATTTAGATCATCAGCCTCTGTTTCTCAGGCCTTTGACCTTGAACTGTATTTATCACTGGCTTTCCTGGTTCTCTAGCTTGCAGACAGCAAACTGTGGGACTTCCTGCCCTCCAAAACCACATGAACCAATTCCTATGGAAGTTTCCTTCTCTGGAGAATTCTAACTAATACAGTGGAGCCCTGAGGCTGGGGCCCTACTTCAAGAGTACTGGTTTCCTTATAAGAAGAGGTAAAGACACCAGAGATGTGTGCACACAGAAGAAAGGCCATGGGAGGACTCATTGAGAAGATCCATATGCAAGCCAAGGAGAGAGCTCTCTGGAGAAACCAGACCAGCTGACACCTTGATCTTAGAACTCCAGCCTCCAGGATGGTGAGAAGTAATGTCTGCTGTTGATGCTCGTTGGCCTGTGATATGTCGTCCTGGTAGTCCTAGTAGACTAACAGATCCTCTAAGGAAGTAAGTATTGGGCCAGAGTTTAAAATCCAAAGACTCAGGAAATACCCAACAGATCAAAACCACAATGGAAATATTTAATCTCTATCACATTGAAAATATCATTCCCCTTTGGTAAATTGCATCTGAATAATCCAGAAAATGCCAGAAATGTAATTACCAAAGTGACTATATGCAAAAGCTGAGAAGTATAAGGAAGTTTTTCTTCCTTAGGTGGGTGAATGAACCCTGGCACTATCTGCCACCTAGGCTCTCCTGGGGGCCATCCAGTTAATGATGAGTTACACTGATTTGATAGAGCAAAGGTTATATAAATGACTGACAAAGATATTCCTAACATATATGAAGAAAATATGAAAAAGCACAAGGAGATTTTTTTTTTTTGGTTTGTTTTTAAAAGAAGATGAGATACCTGGTTGGCTCAGTTGGTTAAGCATCTGACTCTTGACTTTGGCTCAGGTCATGATCTCAGGGTTGTGAGATGGAGCCTCACGTTGGGCTCTGTGCGGGATGTGGAGTCTGCTTAAGATTCTCTCTCTCTCCCGCTGCCCCTCCTCCACCTTAACAAATAAAAATAAAAAGAGGAAACACAAATGATAAATTATTATGGAGAAATATTGCTAAGTAAATAAAAGGTCTTAACATAGAAAGAGATGAGCATGTCTGTACCTATTGTGATAGAATAGTCAGGACACAGTCATGCGACATGAGCATGTTTTACAGAAACCTGAAGTTGAATGTGCTGAGCCACCTTGCGGATCCTCTGTTCAGTGCTTTAGGAGCACTCACTAATTAGCCTCACAACACTGTGGTGAGGTAGGTGAGCATCTCTGCCCTCATTTTCCTTACTGTACCACTTTCCATTGGTTGGAGCTGAGGAAATTGCCCTGTGTTGAACTCCCATTATAGCTACTCCACAACTGTGGCATCCAGCTAGATTTTTTCCCCCTGAAGCGTCTGTTGGATCCTGCCAATCCCAAAGCCTGTCCATTTACCTGTGGCTCTGTGCAGATCTGTTCCTATTCCCAAAACAACGTCACTTGATATTTAAGAAGCAACCGGAATTCTTAGTTATTTTTACTTGCAATTTCAAGGTTGTTTTTTTTTTTTTTCTTTCCTTTCCCCAAATCTCCTTGGGCTATAAATTAATCTTAGTCAAAACATGCTTTTAAGAGAACGGGACTCAAAGTAGGACAACGACTTGTTCTTTTTGAAATTGCATATAATTTAACATAGTATAACCTTTGAAGGGGAAATGTGATCTGTTCAGAGCATCGCAGTGGTATTTAAGGAGGCTCTATGTCTGAAAGCCCCATCTCAGAGAAAGCAGGTATTTGGTTTCAAATGATCAAAACAGCCTTGTACTCTTCTTGGAGTTATTTTGACATCTAAATAATAGTTCTGGCATTTCTTTCAGAGTGTAAATCAATAACATTGACTTAGTGCATTCTTTCCTCTTATTTTCTTTCCTTACTCTTTTATAACCTTAGATCAAGTATTAATAATTATTTTAAGCCTTTGCTTAGGTTTGGTACTTTGCCACTTAGTGATGTAGGAGGTACTCCCCCCTCCTCCCCCTTTACCAGTTGCCTAGTTTTTCCTGAATATTCTTTTTCTGAGACAAAGACAACTTCCTCTAATGTAGATAAGTAGATTCAGTGGTCACCTTTGACACATTTCTTTTTCCTCTTTTCCAGTACACACAATGTTGGAGCACATACATCTCTCTCCTATTGTTTTTTTTTAAGATTTATTTATTTATTTGTGTGTGTGTGTGTGTGTGTGTGAGAGAGAGAGAGAGAGAGAGAGAGCATGAGCAGGGGGAGGGGCAGACGGAGAGGGAGAGAGAGAATCCCAAACAGACTCCCTGCTAAGTGGAAGCCTGACATGGGGCTTGATCTCATGACCTGAGTGCATGACCTGGGCCAAAACCAAGAGTTCAATACTTAACTCGCTGAGCCACCCAGGCACCCCTCTCCTACTCTTTTCACATCCTGTTAATTGTCTTGGTTTCTCCCCAGTGTTTCTGAATGCTTGTCTGTCAGTGGCCTACCTCAGAATCACTGATGCTTGTTGGAGCTGCCATTCTTGGGCTTTACCCCACACCAAAACCCCCCGAATCTCTGTGGATGAGAACTTAGAAGCTGTAATTAAAAAAATTATTTTTAAAAAATTTTTAGTAGACTCCACACCCAGTGTGGGGCTTGAACTCATGACCTTGAGATAAAGAGACACATGCTTCAGAGGCTGAGCCAGCCAGGCACCCCTAGAAGTGTGCTTCTAACAAGCACCCAGAGATGCTTTCAGCATCAATACCCAAGGAGCATGACCTTATACCTCGTTGGTTTTCCAATTCTCTTCTCTCCATTCCAGTTAGACTCTCAGTAGGTATTGAATTCTTATATACTAAATTCTAATTATGGCTCTTATAGTTTCAAAATGCACCAGCTCCGATCCTAATGATTTGGCTTTAAAACTGCGGAACATGGGAGACAGTATGGTGTGGGAGGGGACTGAGTAGGGGTGAGGGAGCAGAGAGACATGGAAGGGGTGGGAGAGGTTTTGAGGTCCTTCAAACCTGGGTTTGATTTCCATTTCTGATGTGGAACTAGATGAATGACTTTGGTTGATTTGATTTTGTGAAACCCAGATTTCTTAGCTCTTACTGGGGGATGATAATTTGTCAAGCAGGGCTGTTGAGGAGGATAAAATGAAACCACAGATGTAGCACTGGGAGGCAAGACTGTATGATAGCTTTTGTTGATCATTACTTTATTCCTTTTATCTTCTGCATTCTTATCCTTCAGTCTTTGGTTGTCTTAGCTCCTTATCATTGTCCTTATTATCCCCTTGGATATGATGGTTACCTTCCTAAATTCTCTTCTGCACCTTCTTTTTCAGATACTCCTCTCTAAAATGATTTCCGCTTATTCACACCTTTATTCTTTTTAATTTTTTTTTTATTTTTTAAATTTTTTTTTAGGTAGGCTCCATACTGGGGCTTGAACTTATGACCCTGAGATCAAGACCTGAGCTGAAATCAAGAGTCAGATACATTTAACCAACTGAGCTACTCAGGTACCCCAAAACCTTTTTATTCTTGATTGTTTTGAGGTAAGAGTTTACAAATTTCTTGGGCTGAGCAAGTGTGGTAGATCCCTGCTCAGGACCCCTCCTTCCAGTATCATCACTTCTCTTCACCTTTAGGGTCCTGCCATTCCTCCCCCATCATGGATGGTTAAGAGAGGCTGGCTGGATAGGTGCCTGACTTGGGTATGCCACTCATGGCACCATAGCCTTCCTACTGTAGTGATTGGTCCCAGGAGTTGTCATGTCACACAAGCAGGGTCATTCAGTGTTATTTTCTGTAGTTTTCTGCATTGGACTTACAGGGAAGGCTTGCTTTGCTTTTGGAGCCCCCAAGTCCCCTGGAGCTTTGAGATTCCTTTAGGCTGCTAACACTTGCTTGAGGATAGGGAGTAGGAATGGGAGAAGAAGGCAGTGTCTGTTGCCTCCTGAGGCTTTACCCCTACTCTTGCTTGTAGGGAAATACTTTTCTAATTTCTTTTGGAAGGGGATCCTCTGTGGAGATGCTGGGTGCTGGCTCCTATAGGGCTTACAACTTTTTAAATTGTCTGTATTCCACACCTCTTCTCTTTCCCAACTTATGTACACACTGCCAATGTGGTCAAGTTTGGGAAAGCATCTAGGTGGAGGCATTTGTCATACCTGGAATCACCGTTTCTCCCATCCCTTAGGTTCCGTTGGTGAGATTGACTCATCAGATCCAACTCTTTTATATCATACAGTACGCTCTTTCCCAGGGACCCCCACAATCTCCCTATTCCTACCTTATATTGATTCCTCTCACTTGGCTCTGTTCTACCTGCCTCCCAGGCTCAACAGATGTTCAAGTAATTCCTGGGAGGCTTCTGGCTACCATGATACTTAGTGGATACCATGTGTGTGTGGCAGGCCTCATCCATACCCTAGCCAGGACTTTTGTTACACATATCCTTAGAACCATGCAGAAATATGTACACATGTCATTGAAGTATGGGAATAGTTAATAATACAGGAGTCAGTAGTGGATGCAAGTTCAATAATTTAATTCTATTTAATTGGTGAAAACTTCAGTGGGGTGTGGTGGAAATAGGAGGCAGGAATCAAGGTATATATATATATACCATATATATATATATGGTATATATATATATGTAAGGTATACACACACACACACACACACACACACACACACACACCTTGAATATATGTGAAGTTTGGACTAGTCAGGAAGACCCTTCCTTCGGGCTCCCCACAGGGAGCCTGCTTCTCCCTCTGCCTGTGTCTCTGCCTTTCTCTATCTCTCATGAATAAATAAATAAAATCTTTAAAAAAAAGGAAGACCCTTCCTCTCACAGTTATCTCATTAGCAAAACAAAGGATTTGGTTTACATAAACCTCCCAACTCTGAATTATGGATGACTCTGACACAGGACTTAAGTGGAAATTGTAGTGTCACATGGCATTAGATTTTGAGTTGTATGCCCAAGGCCCATAGTGTGGAAGAGGAGGGGTCTAGGGTCTATAGGGGTTGACTCAGAGGATAGGAGAAAGTCAAGTGTATGAACCTCTGAATCTCCATCCTCTGGCCATAAGAAGATCAGCTCTGATCTCATCAATTTTATATATTGAAGAACTATATACAATTTTATTCATTTAAATTACTCTACTGCTGAAGAAATGCTGGAACCCTCCATCCCTTCCCATTTATTCAAACAAGTAACACCGTTCTTACCTTGGTCTAGCTTGGTATAACCAAACTTACCTTTCAGTACTCTCCAAATGAACTCTTCACATCAATCAGGCAGATAATCTCATAGTCTTTTCAATATTTCATACCCATCCTTGTTTACTGGGTTCTGTTAGCAATGATCTAGCCTTAGAAAATGTGAAGTTGACAGGTGTAAGAATATTTTAGTTTCTGAAGTTACTAAAATTAGTCTCACTTAGCAAGATAGTATATAGTTGGGCTAACGACTCAAGTGAGGCCACACTGCTGGCTGGAGGGCCATAGGAGTAAAGTAACTGACAGCTTTTGATGTAACACCTTTAGGGACAGGGGCATCAAGTTATGAGCTTCACTTCTAATGACATGATCAGGAGAAAGGCATAAGCCTGTCCTGAGCTGTGGCCATAGGGGTGCTGTGTGATACACCTGGCTGATTCATAAGATTTGGTCACATGAAATAATTTCTTGGAATAGTCACCTGGAGAAGGGGAGCAGCAAGATCATTAGGAGTCACAGACATGCTCACTGTTCACTCTTCTTAGGATTCTCTCCTGGGACACATGGACTAGAGGCTTATCATCTACTCTCTGGGTCTTTGGAGCCAGGACAGTGGGTACAGGACAGGCTTTATTCCTCACATTCATGTACAACACCACCCTGCAAGTGTGTGGATTTATCAGAAATTAATGGAGGGATTGGGATTTAATTAAGATAAATTATAACATAAAAGGGGAAGGATGATAAAAAAAATTTCTTTCTTTTTTTTTTGATAAAAAACTTTCTTTTTTTTTTTTTTAATTTTTAATTTATTTATGATAGTCACACAGAGAGAGAGGAAAGGCAGAGACATAGGCAGAGGGAGAAGCAGGCTCCATGCACCGGGAGCCCAACGTGGGATTCGATCCTGGGTCTCCAGGATCACGCCCCGGGCCAAAGGCAGGCGCTAAACCGCTGCGCCACCCAGGGATCCCGATAAAAAACTTTCTATGTAAAATATAGCCTTTTTTTTTTTTTTTAAGTTGAAAGGCAAAGTCACCATGAAGTTCAACATGCCCCAGTTCCCAGTATAGCTTTCTCTTGCCTAAGGTTTCTTTTCTCATCTCATTCTGTTTTGACATCAAGATTATATTAGCATAAAAAGTAAGTTGTACTGTTTTCTCTTTTCCTAATTTCTGAAAAAATTTATGAGGTATTAGAATCCTTCTTCCCTGAATGTTTGATAAAACTTACCTGCAAAAACATTTTTACATGAGAAGTTATTATTTTTGCTTTTGCATATACTTAAAATTTTTCATAATAAAAAATGGATAGTATAATAAACTCACATACTTACTCAGCTGAGAAAAATTTTAGAGATTAAATTTTGTAAATGGTGTAGGACCACTCAGGTTTTCTATATCTTCTATAGTCATTTTTGAGAATTAATATTTTTCTAGGTAATTACCTATTTCAATTAAGTTCTCAGATTATTGGCAAGAGTTGTTCATAATTTTCTTTTTAATTTGTGCATCCATATTTCTTTTTTTTTTTTTTTTTATTTATTATTTATGATAGTCACAAAGAGAGAGAGAGAGAGGCAGAGACACAGGCAGAGGGAGAAGCAGGCTCCATGCACCGGGAGCCTGACGTGGGATTCGATCCCGGGTCTCCAGGATCGCGCCCTGGGCCAAAGGCAGGCGCTAAACCGCTGCGCCACCCAGGGATCCCTGTGCATCCATATTTCTATTTGTTTTTCATTCTCAATCCTTTTTATTTGTGCCTTCTCTCTTTTCTTCATTCAGACTTACAGAGGTTTACCAATATTTGTTTCAGACTCTGAAATAAATTGAGTCTGAAATAAATTGAGTCTGCTTTTGTCTTGCTATTCCTTTGCTTCAGTGTCTAGACTGAACTGCATCCCAGGGCTGGAACTGAGGATGGGAGAGGAGAGATTTTCAAGATCAAGCTAAAGAAGGTCATTTTCAGGAAGATAGTACATATTAAAACCCATGCCACTGAGAGAAAGACAACAACTATAATAATTCTAATACTAACATAGGTATAATTATTGTGTGCTGAGGACTAGGTTAGATATTTCATACACATTGATTTATTTAATCTTCATATCAATCTTCATATCAGATTTCTGTTATTAATCTCTCATTTTCAGATGAGGAACCAGGCTCTGTGTGATTAAATAATTTTCTCAAAATCATATAGCTTATTGATGGTATTTGACTTTAAATATGTTTTTCCTGTTACCTCATTAGCTATGAACAGAGGGAAAACTGGGTGGGTTTCTGGAGATCTTGAAAGCATGGGACATGAGACATAAAGGGCCAAAGGAATAAATACAGGTTGAGCTTGTCATCTACTTCCTTGGCCATTCTGGCTGATATGATGAGTTCCATTTTAAATGACTTGATTTTTATTTTATTCTGGGAACTCCAGGGACAAAAAAATTATCTGATAAAAAGATACAAATGGAAATAAATGCCTTTTTTCAATATAAGGGAAAGGTAGTCCTTCAGAAATGAATTTTTGGTATGAAAAATTTAGGCAAATACTATCAAAAATTAAAGTATAGTGTTAATGTTTGCCAAAAACCTGAGCTGACCTATAAGCTTTCTTTCTTTCTTTCTTTCTTTCTTTTTTTTTTAATTTTTCACAGAGAAAATATAAAGATGACAATTTGACTTTTATTATTGTTTTGCTTCAGTACCTTTCAAAGAATACCAATATTTAGTATCTCTGAGAAAACATGTAGGGAGAAAATTGGTAACAAAAGCAACTTAATAGAATATCTCTAAAATAAAGACTATTATAGAAACATTACATAAACTATAAAAAATGACTATACTTCCTTTCCAAAGAAAGTATATATATTCAGAAATTTAAGCATAAACAATCTCAGCTTTTAAAGTTTACTATATGTTGGCAAATTAAATTTAAATTAAAAAAAGGAAAAAATATATAAAAAAAGTATATTGGAAACAATTCATCTGCTAACACTTTAATCTCCTTATAAAATATTTGCTTTTTTTTTTTGAGCAATATAACAAGGAAGAAGGTCTAAAGAGAGTGAACAATTATGTAGTTGGATAAAGGGAAGCAGAAATGTGAGGCAGAAAGAATTGGTAGAAGTCCTCAATGAAGCCTCAGTATCCTCAGGCTCCATGAAGTATTCTGGACTCCATCTGACATATTTCCTTTTCTCATTAAGGTAGCACAGATTGATTTCTGTTATTGTTATGCAAAGAGCCTTTACTAAAACAATGTCTATTGCTCCAGAACAAAGTTGGTACGGTCTTGGAACAAAAGCTTCTGCTAAGAAAATTCCTGAAAACAAAGAAACAAAGAAACAAACAAACAAACCCCTAATCTATGATGAGCATTTATGGAAAGAAGGTAGCCAGTAAATATATATGTTTTAAAAGTGGGAAGTGGGATGTTTTTCTGTTCCATTTTAGAAAGATCAAACCTTGTTCCACTAGAAATCAGAAGAATAGATCACCAAAATGAGCATGGGGCCACCAACCAAGCTTTTGTTGAAAGAGTTGCTCTCAGTTTATTTATGAAAGTCACAAAAATAATTACCCATGGTAATAATAATTACCCATGGTGCATATACAATTACTACCTTTTATGGAACAACGTTGGTATATGCAGTCCTAGAATCTCATATCGAGTCATCTACGTGTTCATTGTGTTTGAGTACATCTTCAGGAAGCATTAAGATAGGTACATGGTTGATGCTTAGGTTTCTGATTCTTTTTTTTTTTTTAGATAAGAACTCTTTTATTTCTTTTTAAACTCCCTTTCCTCTTCCTTTGTTAGTGTTTAGTCCTGTTTTGTCTAATAGAACATTCTGCTAAGATGAAGTATTCTGTATCTGTGCTGTTCAATATGGTGGCCACTAACCACATGTGGCAACTGAGCCCTTGAAATGTGTGGTTAGTGTGACTGAAGAGCTGAATTTTAAATTTTATTTCATTTTAATTAGTTGAAAATTAAATTTAAATAGCTACATGTCACTAGTGATACTGAATTGGATAGTGTAGTGTTTAGTCTGTGAATCCATGCTAAAGTTTTTGTTTCTGGTTCTAAGATATCATTTGTGATTTTATAGTGGTTTGAATCACTCCTCTGATTTCCCTAACTTTCACTCCCACTTCAAAATGATCAGTGGCTGAAAAAGGCAGACTCCATCACCTACAATCAAATTTGATTCTGTTCTTTGGATGGGTTCCTCTGCCCCAGTTCTGGTGTATTCTAGATGAGAGTTCTGTGGTTGAGTGTGAGTGAATTGTGGCTTTCTACTGTATTGTTGGCATTCGTGAAACACACTGGATACCAAGGGCAGTCAAATGTAAGCTGGAAGGAAAGGTATTTGCTTATCTTTCAGATTGTTTGAAGACCAAACCACAGTCATGTTGGGAGAAAGTAGCTTGGTGAGATAGAACCAGCAAACTCCAGGGAGACTTCATCTCAGCTCACCACAAAGCCTTGATGCTGATATGCCTTTCTTTTCTTTATGAACCTTAGTGACAGATTTTACTAGTCTCAGTTGCTGTGAAGAGGTTGTTTGAACTGAGGAGTAGTATATTTACTACATTTAATTATTTCCACAGTTGCTCTAGTGTTTTATTTTTTATTTTTTTTATTTATTTATTTTTGAAATCTTTTTTTTTAAATTTTTTTTATTTATTTATGTTAGTCACAGAGAGAGAGAGAGGCAGAGACACAGGCAGAGGGAGAAGCAGGCTCCATGCACCGGGAGCCCGACGTGGGATTCGATCCCGGGTCTCCAGGATCACGCCCCGGGCCAAAGGCAGGCGCTAAACCGCTGCACCACCCAGGGATCCCTCTAGTGTTTTAAATAAACTGAGAGTGACCCTTTCTACATGAGATGAGTCAACAACTTTGTGTTCCTTATAGATTATCTCTTGGTTCTTGGTAGGATGGGTTCTAGTCTTCCTTTATCAAGCTCAAGTACACTGGATCCAGAGTGGGGCTCTTTTGAGATATAACTGAATGCACTAGTTCAAATGACAAAAACTGCAGACTGGTTGCAGAAAAGGGTCCATCTACCAGAGACAAATGAGAACACCTTTTTTGCTGTTTCTGACCAGGTTTCTTTTTTTTTTTTTCTTTTTTATATAAATTTATTTTTTATTGGTGTTCAATTTGCCAACATATAGAATAACACCCAGTGCTCATCCCATCAAGTGCCCCCCTCAGTGCCCATCACCCAGTCACCCTTACCCCCCGCCCACCTCCCCTTCCACCACCCCTAGTTCATTTCCCAGAGTTAGGAGTCTCTCATGTTCTGTCTCCCTTTCTAATATTTCCCACTCATTTTTTCTCCTTTCCCCTTTATTCCCTTTCACTATTTTTTATATTCCCCAAATGAATGAGACCATATAATGTTTTTGTCGTTTCTAATGGCTGAGGAATATTCCATTGTATACATAGACCACAGCTTCTCTATCCAGTCATCTTTCGATGGACACCGAGGCTCCTTCCACAGTTTGGCTATTGTGCATTGCTCTTATAAACATCGGGGTGCAGGTGTCCCGACGTTTTACTGCATCTGTATCTTTGAGGTAAATCCCCAGCAGTGCAATTGCTGGGCATAGGTCAGATCTATTTTTAACTCTTTGAGCAACCTCCACACAGTTTTCCAGAGTGGCTGCACCAGTTCACATTCCCACCAACAGTGCAAGAGGGTTCCTCTTTCTCCACATCCTCTCCAACATTTGTTGTTTCCTGTCTTGTTAATTTTCCCCATTCTCACTGGTGTGAGGTGGTATCTCATTGTGGTTTTGATTTGTATTTCCATGATGGCAAGTGATGCAGAGCATTTTCTCATGTGCTTGTTGGCCATGTCTATGTGTTCCTCTGTGAGATTTCTGTTCGTGTCTTTTGTCTGGCCAGGTTTCTTCATCATCAACTTGATTGGTACTTGAGTTCCTCAATGCCCTGATAAGAAGCAGCTCTGATCTCAGAAGCTGGGTCATTTTGTTTTGTGTCCAAATCTTGTCCAAATCTGTGGCTGTACCTATTCATAGGCTTTGTAAAATCAGTCAATACACAGTCAGTCAATACATGTATGTTGTCAGTAGAAAATTTTTTTTTCCTTAGTCTTCCTGAAAAGGTATGGGAAAGCATTCTTTTTCCCACTTTGACCATCTGATTCTTGAACTGCCTGAGTAGGAAGTGGTTACCTACTGGCACAGTGAGTGGTGAATTCACCTGGCGGGATGGCTAGAGCTCAGAAACAGGAAAGCAGGAAGGTTGACCTTTGCAGCAACTTTCTGTTATTGTTCCAGCAGGTATCCCATTGTCAAGAGAATCCAGAAAGACTGGACTGCCCTTCCTGGTTAATGAGCATCTGTGCAATTCTCATTACTTTTGTCCTTTTAAAGTTGTCCTTACTTTTGGCCACAGCTTAGAGGAATGCTGGGTAAGCTCCGTGAACCAGGCCAGTGCACCCAGAGTCCTCTGCCTGTGAATTTCACTTCAGCCCAACCTCTTATGACGAGCCAGGAGCAAACAGCTACTGGGCTCGATTCCAGGTTTCCCTGAAGCTCCCTCTGATAAGCAGCCTTTTTATCCTTACTGATTTAAGGTGAAGATGGGTACTAAAGGGGCACCCATTCTCTCTCTTCACTTCCCATTGACTTTAAATTTTCCTTCACTTACTCATTTTATAGTTACTGGTCAGGCACCAACAATATACCTGCAGTCTTTACTGGGGATACAGCCATGAATGAGACTTGCACAGCCTGTTTCCGCCTAATCCACAGAACAGTTTCCAAACGCATTTCCTTCCCTAAAAGCTCTTTCCATAGGCTTTCTGTACCATCTATGCCCCAGAGACAGCAGGAAAATCTTAGGATATTTCAAATGTGTTTTTCTACTTTAGTCCTCCTTTTGGATGCAAAGTGAATAATAATGTGATAAAAATAGGACCAAAGAGGCTGGAGTTAGTACGTAAAAACCTTTATTATTTATTTATTTTTTTTAGAGATGGAGAGGGGGAAGGAGCAGAAAGAAATTCCTAAGCAGGCTCTATGCTCAGCCCTCGATCCCACAACCTTGAGATCATAAGCTGAGCTAAAGGCAAGAGTCAGATGCTTAACTGACTGAGCCACTTAGGTGCCCCCACCTTCTTTTATTCCACAAAAACCTTTATACCTTTATAGTGCAGGATGATTTACAGGAATTTTTGTTTTTTCCTGCTTCCATTGTCCAAAGTGAGAGTAGGGCTTTGTGTCCTTGAGAACTGGAGCTGCCCTTGCTCACATGGTAGAGGCAGCAGAGGTGGGAGGCATTTTGCTTTCAAAAGTATATGGCCCCTTAAGAGAGGGTGGGAGACAGAAATGGAAATGCTGGAGCTCTCTGAATGATGTCCTGAGGCTGAGAAGTAGCTGCAGTTTTTGTGTGTATGCTGGAGGCCATTCCATGAAGTCCCTAGAGAAAAGGGGTTTTGACGGGTCTAGGGTATGTGAAGTCTGGGCTGTGTGAGGGCTGGGGTGTGTGATGGTTAAGGTGTATAATGGCTGGGGTGTGAGGATTGGGGTGTGAGCATTAGGGTGTATGAGTTGTGGGGTGTGTGAGGGCTGGGGTATGTGAGGGCTGGGGTGTGTGAAGGCTGGGATGTGTGGAGGTTGGGGTGTATGAGGGTTCGGGTGTGGGGCTGGGGCATGTGAAGGCTGGGGTGTGGGAGGGCTGGTGTGGGAGGGCTGGGAGTGTGTGAGGGCTGCGGTGTGTGAGAGTGGGGTTTTGTGATCACTTAGGCCTTATGGTGGGGGTCCAGGATCATGTGTGGGGTGCACTGAACAGGAATGGGAGCAGTGAGAAGCACTTAAGTGATGGAAGCTTGGTGGGATCTCCCTGGGACCTGGCTGGTGGATTGGGTCTTGCTCCAGTCCCTTCTCTTCAGCCTCATGATTTATTTCAGTCCTAACACTTGGGGAGCACACACTCTGTTCTGCTCAGCGTCTGCCCAGGATGAGATAGATGCTCCTGGATCCTCTAATGGGAGGAAAAATGCAGTCACGCGGGTGCAGCACTGGGGAAGCCTCAACCTGCTTCAGCACAATTGAACGGAGCAGGGTGCCCACCTCTGGAATGGCTTGTAGAGACACCGCATGGCTGCAGGTGGCTCCACCAAATGAAGCAAAGGGTTTCTTCCTCAAAGAATCCCAAATGCAACAGTAGGTTGAGTTTCACCACAAACTCATTTCCCCCAGGGGTCACGGCACTAGGCTTTTACCTTTATATATTCACAGAGTGCTGGTGAGGGTTGGATTGGCACAGCAGCAAGGCCAAGCACTTCTCTTCCCAGCGGCGACGGGAAAGGATGCTCTTGGAGGGCGGAGCGCTGGTCAGCACCATTCACTCCCCTCCTCACTGCTCTGCCTCCAAGGCCACCTGTGGAAATCAGGTGAGTGTGTGTCTGTCTTCAAAATGCAGGGACTCTGTGAAGCCTTTGGGAGAGCCTCTGGCAGCACCAGAGGGGGTGGCTTTGCTTGGCCTGCCTTGTCACAGAGTCAGAAGCAGTCAGGAGTTTGAGTCGTGGACCTGACCTCTTGCTGCCACAGTGGGCCTGGCCTCTCAGATCCAGTGTCTCCATCTGCCGCTGGGGTCATATTGCACAGTGACTTCAAGGTGAGCTGCTCGCCTTTGATATTTGGCTTAAGCTGCTGTCCCGTTTGAGGCACCGACAGATTCAATTAACAGCTGGAGCCCTTTGTTTACAGCTCTCTCATCTCACGTTTCTGAGTGGATTTCTTTTTAGAGATAATGTTCTACGAATCACCTTTGAAATGAGAATTTATTAGCTTACGGACTGTTCTCTTTGAATTGTCAGAATAAGAATAAAAGTTAACTCCCTGAAGTGCAGTTTCCTAGGCCCACCACAAAGATGGACAGGAATCCTCACATCCCTGGGACTGTGCTTTCTTTTTATTTTTTTACTTTTTATTTAAAAAAATTTTCATTTGAGTGTTGACACACAATGTTGCATTAGTTTCAAGTGTAGAATATAGTAATTTGATAAGTCGATATAGACACTACAAGTGTAATTACTGACTGTCACCATGCAACATTGTTAGGATATCATTGCTTATATTTCCTATGCCGTGCCTTTTATCCCTGTGACTTATCATTCTATAACTGGGAGCCTGTACCTCTGACTCCCCTTCACCCACTTCTCCCATCCTCCCATCCCTTTCCCTCTGGCAGCCATCAGTTTGTTTTCAGTATTTGTAGGTCTGATTCTGCCTTTTGCTTGTTTATTCATTTTTTTTAGATTCTACATATGAGTAAAATAATATGCTACTTGTCTTTCTCAGTCTGATTTATTTCATTTAGCATAATACCCTGTAGGACCACCCATGTTGTCACAAATGACAAGATCCCATCCTTTTTTATGGCTGTGCAATATTCCATCAAGTGTGTGTGTTTGTGTATGTGTATACACACCACATCTTCCTTATTTGTATGTTTATTGTTGGATACCTAGTTGCTTCCATATTTTGGCTATTATAAATAATGCTGCAATAAACACAGGGGTGCATATATCATTTTGAATTTGTGTTTTTGCTTTCTTTGGGTAGATACCTAGTAGTAGATTGTTGGATCATATGATATTTCCATTTTTAATATTTTGAGGAACCTCCATACTGTTTCCCACAATGGTTGTACTAATTTACATTCCCACCAACAGGGCACCAGGATTCCTTTTTCTCCATATCCTGATCAATACTTATTATTTCTTGTCTTTGTTTTTAGCCATTCTGAAATGTATGAAGTGATATCTCATTGTGGCTTTGATTTGCATTTCCCCAATGACTAGTGATTTTGAACATCTCTTTATGTATCTCTTGGCTATCTATGTCTTTCTTTGAAAAATGTCTATTCAGTTTATCTGCCTATTTTATAATCAGATTGTTTGTTTGGTGTTGAATTTTATAAACTCCTTATATATTTTGGAAATTAACTCCTTATTGTACATATAATTTGTAAATATCTTCTCCTATTCAGTAAGTTGCCTTTTTGTTATGTTGTTATGTTTGTTATGGTTTCCTTTGCTATACATCAAAATTAATACTCAGAAATTGGTAGCTTTTCTATGCACTAATAATGAAGTAGCAGAAAGAGAAATTTTAAAAACAATTCCACTTATGATTGTATCAAAAAGAATAAAATACCTAGGAATAAACTTAACCAAGGAGGTAGAAGACCTGTACTCAGAAGACTATGAAACACTGATGAAAGAAACTGAAGATGACACAAACAAATGGAAAAATATTCCTTGCTCACAGATTGGGAGAATCAATATTGTTAAAATGTCCATACTATCCAATGCAATCTACAGATTCAATACAATCCCTATCAAAATGCCAACAGCAATTTTCCAGAACTTAGAACAATTAACACTAAAATTTCTATGTGCCGCAAAAAATCCCAAATAACCAAAATGATCTTGAGAATGAAGAACAAACCTGGAGGTGTCACAATTCCAGATTTCAGGATATACTACAAATATGTAGTAACCAAAACAGTACCATTACTGCACAAAAATAGACACATAGATCAATGGAATCAATCAAAGAGCCCAGAAATAAACCCATGTTGATATGGTCAACTAATCTTTGGCAAAGGAGGGAAGAATATACGATGAGGGAAAGATAGTCTCTTCAAAAAACAATTCAAGAAAAACTAGACAGCAATATGCAAAAGAATGAAAATGGACCACTTTCTTGCACTATACACAAAAATAAAATTCAGAAGGGATTAAAGACATGAAACCACAAAAATCCTAGAAGAGTGCACAAGGCAATATTTTCTCTGACATTGGCTGTGGCAACATTCTTCTAGATATGTCTCCTAAGGCAAGGGAAGCAAAAGCAAAAATAAACTGTGGGGATTATGCTTTGTTCCTTTTCCTCAAAGAACAATATAGCGGTTCTCCCCTGCTTCTTCCATGTGTCTGTTGAGCATGTACTCCTGTCTCTGCCACTTCCAGTTGACTATCTTTCTATGAGTCTTAGTTTTGTCATCTGTGAAGTAGGTATAATCGTTCAGGGTTGCTGTCACTTTGAGTTTCCATATGCAAAAGTACCTTATTGATTCATAAATGCTATACAAAGGGCCATTACTTTTCTGCTAAAAAGTGTGTGGGAGAATGGGCCATTTGGCTCTCTCTGGACTCACTGCCTGGCAGTGGGAAAATAAGTCTTGATCATGTTGCTATATTAAAACATTTTAAATGAAGACCATTTCTCTTTTCTTGGCTCTCTCCCTCCCTGACACTTTTGTCCAGGAGGTAATGAAGATTAGTTTTCATTTCTTTTTCTCTTTCCTGGTAGCCCAGCTTCACTGTTTAGAGAGGCTCTCAGAGTTGTTTCCCTTTGAATTTCTGCTTTTTACCCTCATGTTTACAAAAGAGTACACTGCAGGTAATGCTGGGAGCCAGTGAAAGTATCAGGAAGCCAGACAGCTCTTGTGTTCTGACTTACAGAGACGGATGTCAATGTTAAAGTGGGGATTTTTTTTCCCCTGGAGGAGGTCATCAACTAGAAGGACAAAGAACCATAGGAGTGGGCTGAGTGTGGGGATGGTATGGGCCGCTGGTAAACTCACTTTCTGAGAACACTCTGCAATCCTGATTCCACTCTGCTCCTACTGACCGAATCTTTCTTTATGTCCAGCAGGGCTGGGCTGTATTCCCAGGCCTACAGGGAAGTTAATATCTGTTCAGTGGTTTGTTTAAAAGTTTGAATCTGATTGTGTGATTCAAGCCAGTAGTGTCAAACCTCAGCCAGTGGTGGCTTTTGGGGGAGAGAGGTGGAAGTTATCCAAATATTGTGACATGGGCAGCCTTTCTGTCGATTTTAATGTACTTTGTGCAGTTTTCTGAGGCTCTTGGCAGCCCGGTGCTGGCCTGATTCTTTGTGTAATATGAGGCTGCCACAGATGTGGTTACACAGTACTTTGGAGTGTGGTTCATCGACTGTGAACCTGGAGACGCATATTCTGGATTTTATTGCCAACCAACCATCTTGAGGGAATGATTGGCTCATCAACGTAACATCTATCCCTGACCCTTGGTATTCCAGCTAGTTCTTGCTGAAAATTACTGCCATGTGACAACTCATGGTGGTGTCCCTGTGAAGAAGACAGAGGGATACATTGTATGAAGATTGCCTTCATACTTGGCATTTTAGCTGGCTTTCTCAGGAGGGTCACTGTTGTACAAAGTGATCTGCTCTATCAAGGGTGGAAGGGAAAAAAGGATGAGCTTCTGACCTATGATACAGGAAGTCAGATTGTTAGAAGTAGAGCTGGTAGAAGACAGAGAAGACACTGGGGAAACCCAGCAAGCCAAGAGCATCATGTGGTGTGTGGACATGAGGGAAAATGGAAGTCTCACTGTTTAGGTGAAATTGAAGACTTTGAATAATCATAGATTCATAGGAAGTTGCAAAAAAAAATATACAGGGAAGTCCCATATATACCTGTCACCTCTGTACCATCTCGATAACTATAGCATGGTGACAAAACTAGGACCTGAAGCCTAGTGTTTTTGAAACAGGTGATACATTGAAATAATGAAATCATGGCACTATTGCAAAGATAGTGTTGACATTTTTTTTGAGCTATGTGCCAGTCAATACACAGGGCAGCTGGAATGCAGACAAATCAGTCTTGGGTCCTTCCCTGAGGGAGTTACAGAATAACCAGGAAGAATGACGTTAAATTAGAAATTATGCAGATGATTCATTAATGACAGCTGTGATAAGTGCTATGAAAAGAAAATAGAGCCAAATGAAAAAAAAAAGTTGATTTCATGAGAGAAATCTTAACAATTTCCATGATGTTTAGAAATCTTATACTAAGATTTGCCTATGATTCTGGAGTAGCTACAGCTTTAAAGTTTGCTCCTATATATATTTATAATTGTGTCCTTTTCTGGGCTTATTTTTGTTAAATTTCTTGCTCCCCCCCCCCCCCCCCGGTCTGTGGAAGCCAAGTATGTCCTGGGATGAATGGACACTGACAGCTGTGCCCACAAATGGCAGTTTATGAGGGTGTTTTTAATGGAAGTCAGCAATTTGGCTGCAGAATGGGAATTAGAACTCAGAGACCTGCCCGTTGGTATTGTCAGCAAGTAGGAGTGAGCACGCAGAAACGGACGCCTGCCAAGGGGAAGAATTCTGGAGTGTTGGCTGTGTTTGACAAGACCCAAGAACATCTTGATTGTAAAACTTGCTGCCTCTGACTTCTGAGGGCCACTTTGGCAAGCCACATAGAGAGTTCAAATGTACAAGGTTCATTCATGTGGTTCACAGACAATGACCTACTTTGGGATCCTTATGGTATAAGTGAAGACGGGGACAATTAGATTTATATTCTCTGTTAAATCCAAGAAGTGGTAGCTGGGCAACTCAAGCTGAACTCACACAAGAGAGTGACCCTCCGCACCTACTTGGTAAACTTGGTACAGGTGGCAGAAATAATACCTGGATAAACACCACTGGTCACTTAGGACATTTTCTTTATATCAACATTTGCTGTAGGAGGTTCTCATGTCTCCTGGCTTTTGCCAAGCAAACAGTGTGGCTTAGACAGGAATTGGGAAACAAAGATTTGCCAGAAAGGGCCAGGAGTAATGGGTCTTAGCAGTGGGGTTTACAATGGAGTTTTTCCTCTGATGTCAACTCTGGTTTTTGTTAGATGCAGTCTCGAGTTAGGATATCAAGAGGCACATGATATACAGACTTTCCATCTGGTCAAGTGGAGTGTCCTTTGTAAGTTTTTATCCCTCATTCTATGTTCTGCATCACTGAGCCGTTCAAAATACACTCTAGAGAAGCAAGATCTCCCCTTCAATCTCTGTATTTGGCCACCTGAAAATTCCAGTAACTGGCCTCCATCATTGAATAAGTGGGGGGAGGGTAAGGCCCCATGAAATCTATTGTCCCAACTTAACAATCCTCCAACTCTATGGGGAAGTCACAGGATCTGTTGATGATCCTTGTGATGTTAGTCTTTTTGTTGAATTTCACTTTATAATTTTTAAGTTTGGGGGAATTCGTTATGGTTCACAAATGCTGGTGGGTGGATGGGTGGGTGTGTTCTTGGGCCTGGCAGCATTACAGGTAGATGCTGCTCCAGTTCCTGGAGGCAGGGCCAAGTCTCCCTATACCTCCCAGGGCCTGGCATTGTGCCCCACACATATCAGCTTGTGCTGCATGCTGCCTGCTTTGCTGTTGAAAACTTGTAGCCAGATGGTATGGGGCTTAAGGGCTGGGATTTGGAGAAGATATATGATTTTGAATCCTGCTCCTGCCTCTTTTTCTCTGAGTCTTTGGGTAAATCGCTCCACCTTTCTGAGGCCCGTTTCCTCATGTGTGAGATAGGGATAATAAGACCCACTACACAGAGCTATGAAAATGAAATGAGAAGGTGCCTCACACTTGGTATGGAGCCTGTGGATTGCCTGTTCCCCCATTAGAGTGTAAGCCCCCTGGGGGAAAGGACATAGCTGTTCCCTGTTATATCCCCATGCCTGGCATATAGTAGGTTCTCAATAAAAGATTTATCAGATTAATGAAAATGCATTATAGATTTTCCTGTGATATTACTGCAAAGAGAAAGAGAACAGTTTAAAGATTTGAGAAATGGTGGTATGAGATAATATTGGAAACAAATGAGTTATCAATGTCCCTGTATGTTTATATATATACATATATATTTTTTTAAAGTTTTTTTTTTTTTATTTTAGAGAGAGAGGGAGAGGGAGCATGAGTGGGAGGGAGAGAACATCTCAAGCAGACTCCATGCTGAGTGTAGAGCCTGATGAGGGGCTTGATCCCACGATCCTAAGATTTCAACCCAAGTGAAAACCAAGAATTGGATGCTTAAATGACTGTGTCCCCCAGAACCCCCTCCGTATATATTTTAATAGAATTATGGTTTTTGGTTCCTCTGGAATATAGATAAGATTTCCTCTCTCTTCCATTCTTTCTCTTACCCTCTTTCTTCCTTGCTGTCTCTCTCTGCCTCCAAGATGAAACACAACAGTGCATTTAAAATATTTCTGAGCATTAAGAATGTAGGGAATAATCTTCATGGACCAAATCCATTGGAGTGGACCAAATTTATGTAAAGATGTGAGGTGCTTGAGTTTGTTATCTTCTCAGGGAAACTTAAATCAAGTTGAAACAGTGTTTTTCTTTAGGAGTTACTCAGCTTTGTAATTCCATAGGTATTTAGTAATTTTTATGTTCTCCAAATTTCCAAAATCTGATATTGACCAGCAGTCAGTTTGGCGCATCACTATGTGTCTGACTCAGTTAGGAGTGAGGTGGGCACTCATTCAGAGCATTCATGGCAAGTACTGGGTGACTTTAACAATTCTTTAACTCACCACCAGATGGAGAAGGTACTCCACTGAAGTAGAGTCATGTTGGCCTTGACTTGAAACAAGTTTTGGCACTTTTCTCCTTTCTGGATTGGATGGTTAGCATTTTTTTGGATGCAGAAAAGAGAGCAACATATGAGGGCCTGTATTTTAGCATTTTATGTAGGAATGAAAGTACATGTTATTACAGATTTTGGCACTTATGCGCCCACTTAAAATATCTAAAGAGTTATGTATTTTTAACCCTTAAGAGACTGGTATTGACATGTGAGTTTGATTTTTTTTTTTTCTGAAGATAGATTTTTGATTTCTTATTTCATGACTTCCAGGCATGACAGGCTGACACCTCCTTTCTTTGTGGGATCATAACACAAGGTTAATAATTAGGAGCAAGAGTGTTGGAGATTCATAGCTCTGTATTCAAGTCTAAACTATTCCACTTCGGTGAGCCACTTACTCACTCCGTCCCCCAGTTTCTTATAATGTGAAATGCTTATTTCACCGCATTGCTGGAGGGTATAAATGAGGTGATCTACCTGATGGGCCCTGCATGGCACCTATGCCACAGGTGCTTACAACAGCTATGTTTACTGTTAGCTATGAAAAGACAGTTAAGTACAATATTTCCTCCCCAGTTTTATGAGATATAATAGACTATGCAATATTTTATATCTTTCCCAAATGAGTTAAAATTTCAGACTAATGCTAAATTATCATTTAATTATGGCCCTTTTCCTGGCTCTTCCAACTGTCACCAGCATCCTAGGGATAGGCCACTCCAGTGGTTCTTGGAGGTAGTGATACTGCCTTCCCAGGGAACAGTTGGCAATATCTGGAGATACTGTTGGTTGCCACAATTGGAATGTGGGTGTTAAGTGGCATCAACTGCGTAGGGGCTAGGGATGTTGCTAAACATCCTCTAATGCACAGGACAGTACCCCACAACAAAGAATAATCTAGCCCCAATGTCAGTAGCACCAAGGTTGAGAAACACTGGGCTATAGGATTCTCAGTAGAGGAAAAGTTCCTTGTCTTTGGTTTAGTCAATTCAACTTGATTAAATTCCAAACATCTACTAATCAGGACCTGTGCTATACTCTGGAGTTTCAATGGATGAAAAGACACAGACTCTGTCCGGGAGGGTCTGGGGTTGTGCTCTACTTACAAGCTAGTACTTGCCTGTTACTGTTTTATGGATGCCAGCAAAAGGCACAAGGCTCCTGGGTCAGAGACAAAGGACTTTTTATTTATGGTATAGCAAGTGGAATGAGCATCCTGTTGGCATGGATTTCCTTTATCCCCTAAGCCTTGCCGGGCAACATGAAGGTGCCTAGGTGGATATTAAGCATGCAGTGGGTTTGCATCACAGCTGAAGAACACAGAACTCAGGTATTCCAATGCTCTTAACAATAGTGGTAAGCAAATCTCTTCTTTGGGGGGAAGACATTACCTCATCCCTCAAGGGTATAAAGAATTATGTATAAGACACAGAGGATGTAGAGTAAGGTATTTCAGATTGGTAGTGTTTGAGAAGACTTCATGGAGGAGGAGATATATGAACTGGGTTTTGAAGGGTGAATAGGGCTTCAGCCTGCAGACAATGGGAGAAAAGTTTTCTCTTTTCTTCCTTACAATAAATTAACTTCTCTCCTGTACATATCTCAGCACAGGTTGTGTGAGGACAGGGGACATTCTAGAAAAGTCCTGGCTGAATTTGATCAACTAGTGAGCATATGTGGACTGTTGCCAATTATGTTACAATATTGTAAATTTACATTTAACCTTAATTTGCTGTGAGACAGTGAACTACATTTTTGTTATATTATTTTTTCCCATGCTGCAGCTGTGGGCTTATACTGACCCATAGGAACAAGTCTCTCTACTCCCAGTAGACTCTTCTTCAGCACTAGAAGAGTATGTTAGGCCAAAGTTGATGGACTAGGAAACCCTGCTGGATCATCTCCAGAAGGCACTGCAGAGGTGATAAGAACAAGGAATGACTAGTCTAATGGGTAAGCATGAAAGCCATTTGGGTAAGCACCAGAACAGCGTCTTGTTGCTCATGGTAGTATAATCTGGGTAGACTGGCTGTATTCAAAGCACCAAAGGCTGGGCAGGCAGGGTATAAATGGAGCCTAATTGTGGGGAATCCTATGTTATACTATCCTGGAGTAGAATATTATACCATAGTGAAAATTGTGGGACTGTGCTCCCTGCATGAACATGGATAAATCCCCGTCTTATATTTAGAAAACCAGAAACCATTCTTTATATTTTTAGCAGGAACGGTTGAATGCAGGAAATCAGGTTCTACAAAAATATTGAAATGAATGAGGAAGAGGCAAAACCCAAGAGTGGGGGTGCTTCTTGCAGATCAAGAAGTGGCAGGCAGTCCTATTGCTACTGCAGAGCCCATGTGATTCTGATACCATCACTGTCTGAGGATGATGAACTTTGCCTTTGTCCTTCCATCCACCTCTCATTGATTATAGAATAGAAACCTTGTTGGCAAGGGATTCTGTGAGTTGTTCTCAGGCCTTGACATCCTGTGTCAGAGCTGAGAACAAAGAAGGGGTAGAATGATGCTGGGGGTCAAAGACAAGAATAACAGGATATCTGATAAGACAGCTTCCTGAAGATCCCATATAGCATGATCTCATTTGTATACAATGATGTGTTAGACCTGGCTTGACCTGGCTTGTGAGATCCAATAATTAAATTTTCAGAAACTTTGCAAGCCAGTCGTTAAGCATAGCCAACATTAAAAATTAAATTATATAAATTTACAATGAAATGAATTATACTAAAGACAATGTTAATGAATATGCTAAACTCATCACCTAGTTATTTTACTGAATTTTACTATTATTTATGTTTTTGAGGTTATTTATATCTACTATATCTGTATGGTGAAAATCCTATATACTGTCAATATTACTACTATGATCTCTTTCAAACTCTGTGTTTGGTGGCATCACCTTGGAAGCTTGAAATAGGCCATAATGGGTAAGTTTATAACTTAAATGAAAGAGATTGGCTAATGCTACAAACTAGGGCTTGATCATTTTATATCAACATACACATGTGGGCATAAAAAGATGTTAATAATGATCAACAGATTAAACTTAAAACGTTGGTCATGTCTGTGGCTATTACATTGTGAATAGCGTAGGAATTGAGGAAATAGTCTTCCAGTATTTGAAAACTATTGTCTGATTCAACAAAGAGGTTGCTCACGTGATTGATGAGAAAGTAACTCTTTACCATATACTTTTGTCATTTTACTTTCTTCTTGCATGTTAATGTAAACAAAAGTATTTACCAACATTAATCCTGGAACTTCACTGAAACCATGGGTTGGCTACAATTATGAAAGTGTGACAAAATTCAACAAAAAAGTTCTGTATGAATCAATTAACTGCACAGATTTACAATAAAGGATATTATGTATTTTATCATTGTTTGTAAATTGTGTGCTAGATGTCCTTTGTATCGAAAAATGTCGGGATCCCTGGGTGGCGCAGCGGTTTGGCGCCTGCCTTTGGCCCAGGGCGCGATCCCGGAGACCCGGGATCGAATCCCACGTCGGGCTCCCAGTGCATGGAGCCTGCTTCTCCCTCTGCCTGTGTCTCTGCCTCTCTCTCTCTCTCTCTCTCTCTCTCTGTGTGTGTGTGACTATCATAAATAATTAAAGAAAAAAAATTAAAAAAAAAGAAAAATGTCTAACAAATTTTATATAGGGATATACATGTGGTCCCACACAGATATTTGATTTTGGGAGAGTGGCTGTTAAGCATTTACCATCACATCTCTGCATATATGACAAAGCAAGGGGATGATGAGCAACATTCCAGATAGCAGTTACCTTTGGGGGAAGATCTAACCATGGATACACATCCATGCCCCTTCTGCTTGGTCTTCCTCACCTCATTTGCCATTTACCTGGTCATCCACGTTCATCGCTGGGGAGTCACTGAGGAATCCTTCCCCCAATTCACATCTCATCACCAGCTGTTGTTGACTTGTCGTCCTGGACGTGTCATGGTGTTCATGATTCCATGTGCTTGGAACCCAATGAGAAACACCTCTTGTCAGGGGTTCCTTGCCTGTGACACACAGGGAGCACCCTGTGGCAGAGAATGTGCTTGCCACAGAGTGTGGAGGACAGAGACTAGAGCCAGGGAGTTCTATGTTTCCCCTGGGTTCTTCAGTAAAGTGGCTGTGAGCATTTATCAATTTAGGAAGAGCCACGCTTTGCAAAACAAAACAAAACAAAACAAAACCAAACCATTGACGGAGGTATGTAATCAATATATAGAGGGAACTTGGGGCAGTTCATAAGACGACACCGAGTGAGGTCCCTGAAAAAAAGAAAGTGACATCTTAGTAGGATGTAGGCCCTGCAGAAACAAGAACACAGAAAAGGATGGGCAGAGACCATGGGGAGAGATCCAGTCCAGAGTGCTGGGGCTGCTGTCAGGGTGGAGCAAGTGAAAACTGGCACGCAAGGCTTGCCCTCGCCCCAGGGCAGAGAAAGGCCACCAGCCTGTATCTGGAGATGGGACTCGGGCCCTAGGAGCTACAACACCTCTCCGCAACACAGCTGCCTCTCAGTGGAAGCTCCCAGAGGAAGATAAAGTTGGGAAAGAGGGCAGAGTATGGAGAGGAGCTGGGAAGTGGGTTCTGTGAGGCCGGAGCCCACAGTCCCACCCATGAGAGCAGGAGCTCATTCTGGAGGCTGCCTTCATCATCAGTGTGCATAGGACAGTCATCACCCATGCTCCAGGCAGACACCCTCTCTGCTTGGATGCACTTTTCTGTACCAGTAGCACAGCTTCCACCTGCCTTCTTTTCTTCCTCCCCATGTCTCTCCAGAACACTGCTCAAGCTTAGGCTGAGCCTTTCCTGTCTTCAAAGGAGAGAGAGGAGGAGCACATAGTTCTATCAGTAGTACCCTGGGCCTTACCCTGTTAACATTAACATCTTGTTGATGACAGTTCTTAGACGTGGACATACTAATGCCCACATCAACTCTGAGGCCAATGAACATACATATAATTTAGTTTTCAGTTCACAGGCAGGGTCTAATAGCTTTTTCACCCAAGTTTGCATTGGAAAGCCTGGACAATGTTCAATGTAGAGACCCAGACCAGGTGGAGCCAACTTTCCTAATGTGGTCCAGTTCCGTAGCCTGCGCTCGGCACAACCTGGGGCAGTGTGCTCTTTCAGGATGTGGCTCAGCCTCCACCGAGTGTTTCTAGGTTGTATGAAGACAGATCGCAAAGAAATGAAAGTGTGTTTGTGTCTGGTAATTTGGAAATTCACAATGTAAGGACGCTATCCAGTCAAGGCAACCACAAAGTCTGAGGATACAAAAGGGCTTGACTCCACTTAATGAGGATACACAGATTGAAGATGTGGCTTCATACTTCTTCCAACAGAGCAAAAGCTGGGTGGTCCTGTGCCCAAGGAGTTCATTCGGCCTACCCTGGAGGATGACTGTGTCTCGGGCCAGTCATTAAAGACCCTCCTCCTGTTTGTCGCTTCCATCAGCTGCCATGTCCCCTGGTGCATTAGCTGGAGATACAGTTCCCAGCTCCAGCCAGCCTCAAGAGACCTCTCTCTTTGCAAGAGGCCCTGACTAGCCCTGTCTTCAAAGGAGAGAGACTTTCCCCTTTCTCCTGTTCCCCTAGAACAGGAGTGGGCTGCTATGCTTCTTACACATGTCCCTACCTCTCCCTGCTAGAACATTCCTTAAGGGGAGATTGCCACCTGGTTTTTTTTTTTTAACAGTCTGCAGTCTTATAGAAGTCATTAATTCATGGTTTCGTCATTCATTTTTCCCACCCCATCTCATTCTGCCTCAAACAATTCTGTAGGTGGGGTGTGGGGTCTGTGCCCTGTTAACTTCTGGGAACTGTCCTTTGGAGTAGAGAAGAGCATACTTTCTTGGATGCCAACTTCTGTGTTTCATGTGTTTAGAATTGCTCACTTCCCCAGCAGCCCTTAGACATGGACACGGAAGGCCTTATCCCTCTGTGGAGACAGGCACAAGGAGAAGGGGCAGGGCGGGAAGGGGAGGCTGCAGAGCAATGAGGTCTACAGGGAAGCCTTTCAGTGTGGCTCACTGCCAGGCCACCAGCTGTCTTATTATTTCCTGCTTGCACCGGTGCTGCTCGGGCTCCAGTCTGTTCTAGTCCTGGAAGGGAAACACTGGCCGATGCTCCAGTCCATTAATCATTTTCAGGCTTTGCGACTAACCACAAAGTTGGATGGAAGGTTCTCTTAAGAAATGGAAGCGCCCTACGGTTAGATCAAAAAGAGCCCCTTTGCAGCTCTTTGTAATTTGGCTGCTGTGTTGAGAGGCTTCTTGGCCTTGGCTGTGGGTGTGGTTGTTCTCATCACATTGCACCGAAATTCTCTGCACTGTTTGCCCAGCTGGTGTCTGTTTAGAGAGCTATTTAGATTCTTCTATAGAAAGGAAAGCTGTCCATTCTCCGAGAAACCACGGTGATTAAGTACATAGAAGAGAAAAGCATTATGATGACTAATCAGAGCAAAATCAATGATTCCCTTTTTGCATTATACATGATGAAGTGTGTATAGTCCACCGCTTTTAGCAAGAGTGTGGGTGTGACTTTGGGGTCAAGGAGGAGTGGGGGAAAGCCACCCAGGTGCCACTGAGCAGGGGACTTGCTGGTGGAGAGAAGGACTGGAAACATTATTGATGTGATTAGGTGCCCATTCAGAATATGACCCGGGAAATTTTTAACCTTTGTAATAGGAGAAAATATCTGAGGAGCAAGAATTTCTGGTTACCTTATATGCAGTCATTTGAGGCCACCCAACCTAACCTCTGTGTCCTGTGGGACGTTTTCCACAAAACCTGACATAAAGCCCAGAGAACCTCATGTCCCCTCTAAAGTTCTACACAGCCAAGAAAAGTGGAAAGTCACCATTGTGTGAATATATCAGTGACAGGATGCTCTCCACATCATGGGACTGTTCCAGTTTTTGAAAAGCTTTAATCGTTTGAAAGTTCTCCCTCACATTTGGTTAAAAATTCCATCTCCATCACTTTTCTCTATTGGTCTCGGCACTGCTTTTGGGACTATGTGGTAAAATCTAGCTGTCTTTGCGCTGGTTCTTGCAACATTTAAAGATGACACAGTGTTTCTGCTGTTTGATTGTCTCCTGTCTGAATGTCCTCACTGATTCAAAGAATACTGGTTACCACTCTGGCACCTCCTGCAGGCGTCCCCCAGTTCTGATCAAGAGAGGAGACATATGTTCTTCATATTTGGGGATCTGTTGACTCCTTTGTTCATGACACTATACTTCTATTCATCCATCCATCCTAAGATCTTGTTCATTTTTTTGGCAGCTGTGTCACACTATTGGCTCACGTTTACCTTAAAGTCTGAAGAGCAATCAACCACCTATTCATTTACATTTCCATGTACCAGAGGGTTTGGAAAGAAGCAGAAGCAAAAATGTTGACCTAGTTACTATTGACTTGTTTTGCTTTTATCAGGGCCTTTGAATGGACATTTGATATTAGAGTCTTAGGCAAGTGGATATGTTATGTTGATAGGCAACTTTGCATATTTTTTTTTGTATTTAATGTGATAGGATCACATAAAGTTCATGTTCTCCTTTGGGAATGGTGGCTGGAGCTTTGTTAGACTTGAAACAGACTGTGTGTGTAGGCCACAGCCACACGAGCAGTTCAACAGGCTGAAGGCATTAATCTCAGTAAGGAGCTGGCTCTGCCCCAGTTAGAAGTTTGAGAGCATTTGTGGACAATATTTACAGGGCCGTGGGATAATCTTCTGACTTTCTGTAAGTACCCTTTGTGTGTCTGGTGCTGGTGTCTGCTCTCTGGTGTTAGATTCAGGATAAGCAAAGTGGCATCAGATACAACCTCAGCCTTCTGTGTTGAGTACAGCCTTTGTGGTAACTACTCTGTGCCTTATCCAGAGCTCGCCTTCCAAGATGGTTTGTTGGGTGGGCACATTCATTCAGAAGTATATTTGTTTTATTTTCCTGAACCAATAGACAGTATCTAAATATCTACTTTGAGTAGATAGAACCTGTCCAAAAATCTCTCTTCATCTGCCATCATTGGGACAACTGTCAATCTGATGATGATTGTGGACTGGAGACGGTGCCTGAGTGAGCCATGGGAGTCCTGGCTGATGGGAAAGCAGGAGCAGTTTCTGTCTTCTACCTCCTGTGCTAAATCCTTAGCCTGGACAACTTGCTCCTTCTGTGGATTTCTTTAGGGCTTATGCCTGATATTAAACACTGGGTATTTACAAATTTTATTTATAGCCTGTTAAGTTTCCCCCAGGAGTACATCTTGCCTCCCTGCCTAGTTTGTCTGGTCACTGGTGTCCTCCACAGACTTAAGTATGGAATTTTGCCCATCAAAAGGCCTAGATAAATAAATGTGGAATTAAATTGTGAAGATCTGAGAGGAGCCAGTTTCTCCTTCAGAAACAAGGGAAAGAGAAAAAAAGAAACAGACTTTGAAGAAATTCATGCTCTGTGCCAGGGACTGTGCTGAGAACTTTATCTTTGGTATTTCCCATAATCTCCATAAGACTTTCAAGTAAGTAATTAGTATCCTCACTTTGCAGAACAGGAAACTACATCTCAGAGGAGTTAAGGGACTTATCAAAGTTCATATGAGGAAGGAGAGATCAGGCAGGGTTGGAAGCAAGTTTTCTCTGAAGCAAGATCAGCAATGCTATGGAGTGTGTCTATTCCCTGTGAAGGCACAGGGAGGCCGGAAGCAAAGACATTGTGTGTGGCCCTAGCTACCATATGGTCACCTTGGAGTTATCAACCAGAACCATCCTACTGCTGAAGAAAGATAGGAAAAAATCCAGTGCTGAGAGAACAAAGAGGCAAATAATTAAGAAAAGAAAGTGAGAATATGAAGAAAGGGAGAGGAAAACCACAGATTAAAGTTCCCTATGTTGGAAGAAACTCACATCTGTTCACTAGAGCGAAGTGTTCATCAGTGAAGTAATTTGTAAACCCATGAGAAAGCATAGCAATGGCATGAGTTTATATTAGCTCTTTTTTCTCCAAAAGAGGAAGGAGTATGCTTAGCTATGGAAGAGAAGGACTTTTAGTGGTGTTGTGGAGCTTTGAAAAGGTGGATCATGTTTGGAAACTTTACTAGTCAGGTTAGTGCTAGGCTGTACTGTAGCAATAAGTAAGTCTCAAGGTCACAACAGCTTACACATAGAGACTTCGTTCTTGCTTGGGATAATTCCAACATGGGTTGGGTGAGCCTTCAAGGCAGTTGCCCCCCATATAAGGACTTGGCGATCCAGCCTGCTTCCACCTTGGGCAGCCAGCATTTTAGCATGGGGCTTCCAGGTCAAGCACCAGTGTTGAAAGGCTTCAGCATGTTATGTCACAGATCACTTCCACTCCCAACCCATTGGCCAGAACTAATCCTATGGCACTGCCCAACATGACGTGCCCCACTTGGCTAGGAAGTGGGAGGGATGCTTAGGTACTTAAGTATTACTCAACGTCTCTGACACATTCTCTTACTCTCTTCTATTCAAAACCTACTTGACAGAAGCTCAATGGTCTAGAGAAAAAACACAGACTCCTGAAAAAAGTATGTTAGGCCTCTTTCCCTGACGACTATGGTCCAGTCACATTAGACATTTTTGGGGTATTTTGACTCAACATGCCTTCTCTTACCTACTCTCTTGATCTTTTGCCTCCCTAATATACTCTCCTTCTTTTGTTTTTCTCTGGATACTCCTGTGATTATATATGTTGAAGCTTAGGTAGTACCTCCTGTAGAAACCTTTCCTGAAGCTTTAAGTTGGGGTTAGAACTTCTTTGAGCATACACAGCATCCTTTATTTTCCCTATGACATTATACTGTGGAAATTCACTAATTATTAGTTTATAATCTATTAGATCGTGGGTTCTCTGACGCTTGGGACCATTGCAAGAGCCCCTAGCTACCATGGGCAGTATAAAGAAGACGCATATTTTGTGGACTTTGGTTGGAGGAGGGAAAGGATTCTTCTAAGGTAGAATGTATATGATGATACTATTTTAGATTTGATTCTGAAGTTAATCTGGAAAAGCAAATGCACTAGAAGAGCCAAGAAAACTTTTGAAAAAGAGTAAATAGGGAATATTTGTACTTTCCTTGATGTGAAAATGAATTTAAATTTATAGTAATTAAAATAGTGAGATGTGGGTCACCTGGGTGGTGCAGTTGGTTAAGCATCAGACTCTTGGTTTTGGCTCAGGTCATGATCTCATGGATCATGAGATTGAGCCCTGTGTTGGGCTCTGAGCTCAGTGGGGAGTCTGCTTGAGATTCTCTCCTTCCTTCCCCTCACCCATCCCCCCAACTCACACACACATTTTCTCTATCTCAAATAAGTAAATCTTAAAAAAATTAAAAGAGTAAGATGCCTACTTGGGATTCAGCCAAGAGATTAACAGAATAAAATAAAAGTTGATGTTGCACACTTGTGTCCAAATTCTGCAGGCGGGCCAGGCAAGCTGGAAACTCAGCCAGGGTTTCTATTTGCAGTCTTGAGGCAGATTTGCTTTTTTTTTTTTAAAACCTCAGTTTTGGCTCTTAAGGCCTTCAACTGTGTGTGGAAAATTGGTATATGATAAAGGAGTCATTTTAAATCAGTTACAAGAGGATGAATTAGTGAATAAATTATGTTTTACAACTGGCTGTTATTGAGTAAAGTTGAAAAAATAAAACTAAGATTTAAGAAGTTAAAAATTTTTTAAAAAAGTGATATCCCTAACTTGTACCACATACAAAAGTAATTTTGAAATGATTATTGATCTAAACAGAAGAAAATCTTTAAACTACTAGTGAAAACATAGGAAATATTTTTTATTATGTTGGAGTGGGCAAGATATTTTAAATAATGACATGTGACCTAGAAGTCATACTGCTTTAGAATGATACATTTGATATCATTGAAAGAAAAACTCTCCTATGTAGCTAAAAGCAATAAAATCCCAATTTAAAGAAACGTGATCAAGGTGGGGAAAATATTCACTATATACAACTAAAAAAATTAAGAAGTACCTAATTGCCTACAAAATCAGTGAAAAGCAATGAACAATCCAATTTAAAATAGCAAAAGATATAAAAAAGCAATTCACAGGAGAATAGGTATAAATAGTTTATAAATAGAAGAGGTGTTTAATCTCACTGATAATCCAATATAAATTAGAATGACTAAAAAGCATTTCCTACAGATCATAAGCATTAAAAGAATTAGCAGTAGTCAGTATTGATGGTTGTGTAATATTTTAGAGACAAATTTGACAATATCTATTAAGAAGAAAGATGTGCCTACGTTATGACCTTATAATTCTACTGCTTCATCTACAGGGAACTGGTTAAGTGAATGTTATTCAGTTTTTAAAGGAGTGAAGTATATTTACTGTGTATTCTGACATAAAAAAACATCTGTAATAGAAAGTTAGATTTAAAAAGTTATCAATAGGACAGCCTGGGTGGCTCAGTGGTTTAGCGCTGCCTTCAGCCCAGGGCCTGATCCTAGAGACCTGGGAAGGAGTCCCACGTCGGGCTCCCTGCATGGAGCCTGCTTCTTCCTCTGCCTGTGTCTCTGCTTCTCTCTCTCTCTCTGTCTGTCTGTCTGTCTCTCATGAATGAATAAATAAAATCTTAAAAGAAAAAGTTATCAATAGAGGCACCTGGGTGGCTTGGTTGGTTCAGCATTCGACTCTTGACATTGGCTTAGGTCATGATCTTGGGGTTTTAAGATAGAGCCCCACATCAGGCTCCGTGCTGGGTGTGGAGCTTGCTTAAGATTTTCTCTCCCCCCCTCACTCTTCTCCTACCCCTAAAAAGATAAAAAAATAAAAAGTAACTTACAGAATAGTTTGCAATATATGATTTCATTTTGTTAAGAACATGCACGCAGTTATGTTTCATGTATGCATGGGAAAGCAGCTTGGAAGAATGCGCAGCAAGCTGTAAGTGGAGGTCATAGCTAAAGTAGAGGATTTGGAGAACTTCATTTCTTATTTTCCATATTTTATTACTACTATTTATTATTTATTTTTAAAAAATATTTTATGTATTTATTCATGAGAGACATACAGAGAGAGGCAGAGACATAGGCAGGGGGAGAAGCAGGCTCCTCGCAGGGAGCCCAATATGGGACATGATCCCCGGACCCAGGATCACGCTCTGAGCTGAAGTCAGAAGCTCAACAGCTGGGCCACCCAGGCATCCCTATTATTTCTTTTTTTAAAATAAGAGTGATAGTTGTTTATGTTACTTTGAAAAAGAGATGAAAAAGACACTGCTTGGTTGATCTTACCAAAGCTCTGAGTAGTTAGATGGCATCTTAGATACAGACATGGAGTGTCCGTCATTGATTCATTCCTTCATTCGTTCATCATGTATTCGGTGCATATCTTTGCTGTGTGAGGTTCTTTTTTTTCTACATGGCTCTCTCTTGTCTGTGTAATATCCTTTTTCATTATAATCCAAAAAATGAATAGTTTGGAAAACAGTTAAGTACCTAAAGCAAAGTATGCTTCTGAGGGACCCTTTTGCATGTCTGTCAGTAGGCGCCATGGCTGACAACCAAGCGTTGATCAGTTGTTTGCTTGGATGTCTAAGAAGGCTCCTTTCTAATCCAGCCTGAAAGATTCGTGTTGGAAGAGAGGATATTTTTATTGGAAAAAAAGCCCCCACCATATTCGTATTATGGGTTGATATTGTGTTGGCTGTCTTTACTTCAGAGCTGTCAATCTTACTGCTCCACAAACTCTTGGCAGCAGTCAAGTCATGTACTCCAAAGATAGCTGGATACAAGTAAAATGAAGGGTTACTCTTTGAACTCTGTCCCATCATGGCATTCAAATGCCACATGAATGTTGGTTTAGTGTATGCAAAACCAGAATAAAATGACAAGTGCACATTATCTTGGGTTGTAATAGGAGACTTTGTAGGCATGGCAAATGTGCCATTGGATACATTTTTGTTTTTGCTTTTATTTTTGGGCTGTGCTGAATTGTATTGCCTTGTGTTATTTGCTTAATACAAAGGCAAAGCATGTTTTGGCTACTACGTCCTAAATTCAGATGTATGAAATACAAGGATATTCTGAAAGGGTTTTGGATAGACTTAAACATATAAAACGGATAAAATAACTTATAATTATTCATGTCACAAGATCACACAGCAATAAAAACATTCAATGCAGTATCTTTAAAGACTAATTTTCTTAATTCAGATAAAATATGATGTAGTCAAATTTTGTACCATTTAAAGAGCAGAATCTGTCATGAAGTCAGACAGTACATTTTACAATGGAAGTATCCCAAGCCTCTCAAATTCAGTTTGGCTCCTAGTAAGTGCGAATGGGAGGCACTCTTATTCTTCCTTTACTCTATATCCTTTTATCTGCATTTTACTCAGTTGTAGTCTCAGACAAGTGAATCCCTGCTCCAGGTGCACACGCAGAGCTGCTCTGCAGTCAGAGGTGTCCATCCGCTGGACAGTGTGTGAGGCTGTAAGAAGCTGAAGGAGTTTTGGCTCTAAAGTGCAAATGAAGTGCTGGCATACATTTGGCGTAATTTGGGGTAAAGGGTCAGGCTCAAGCAGTTGGGAATGTTAGAATGGATTTACTACACAAAACCTGAGTACTCTCCACTTAACTGTGTTTCTTGAAAGAGACTGGATGACTCTTCCTTCTGAGGGCTATCCGAATACCCAAGTTATGGGCTCAGTGACATCAGTGGGAGGTCGATGTCTGTCTTCTGTAGGCTGGGGCTAATGGTGATAAACACTGCCATGGAACTGGCTCCTTAATATCAGTGGGGGTAATGAGATTCCAGAGCAGCTTTTAACCACCAGAGGCAAAGGTGGCCATAATTATCATAATTGGAAGCACTGCAAAGTAGCAGTTAGGGTGTCTTAACCTTCAGAGATTTGTAGCAATGGCTAATAGATCATGGTGTTTCCTCAGCAGGAGACAGATGGACAGCTGACTAGGGTGTTGTTAAAATTGAATAGTAATAATAGTAGTAGTAGTAGTAGTAGTAGTAGTAGTAGTAGTAGTAATAATAATAATAATTACTATTATTATAAAGCTGGAAAATGCAAGGTCACTGAAGTGGAAAATTATGGCCTCTAACTCAGTCTGTTTTTGCATCTAGAATCCATAGATTCTAGGGGAAGCTGGGGCCTCCTTGAAGAAGGGCACTACTGCTTCCCATGAGTCTACATGAAAATTTACTATTCTAATCCTCCCCTTCAAGGGATCTATAGATATTTCCCCAAGCACTGGCACCAGAGAATGGGGACTAGCCAGACTTTTCCAGGACTGCTACTTTCAAGGCCTGAGCTGATACTGGTAACAAGGAATTTGAAATGACACATATTGGTTCCACAGGTAGATTAGCAGCTTTAGAAGACCAGGTGACAAGTGAAGTTTTACCCCAAGTCCATTTTGCAATGGGTCCATCAGATCCACAAGACTATCCTGTGGTTATTTCTCAGGCCCCACACTGGGATAGATATATTTAGTTGTTGTCAGTACTCTCCAGTAGGTCTCCCGACTTGTGGAGTAGGGAACATCATGGGAGAAAAGCCAGGTAAGACCACCTGACATTGCTCTTCTCCCATTATCCAAGAGGGTAAATCAGAAATAATTTTGCATCCCAGGAGGAACTATAGATATTTTTGCCACCATCAAAGACCGAAAGGTTACAAGGTGGTGGTCCCATAATATCACCATTAAACTTGCCCATTGTGTGATTATCAGATGAATTATGGTAGAGGTAATCAGGCCACCACAAACTGATTCGGGTGATAATCTCCTTTGAAGCTGTTATACTAGACATGCTTTATTTGCTGATGGAGATCGACACACATTCTCAAACTCAGAATGTGACTATTGATCTGGTAAATGTTTCCTTCTCAATCCTTATCAACAGGGAAAATCTATAGTGGGTGCCTTTATATGACAAGAACAGCTATATGTATTTACTGCCGACACATCTGCAGGGGCCTTACCATCTTGACATTGAACATAACATCACTCTGGTCCACCTACTAATGACATCATGCTTCTTGGGCTTGCTGATCAGGAAGTGGAAAGTACCATAAGTGCCCTAAAACATTGGTTCTTAGGAGATTTTAACCCTCAGAGAGCATTTTAGAATATCTGCAGACATTTTTTGATTGTCAGAAATGGAGGATTGTGAGCAACTGGGATTTAGTGGGTAGACTCCAAGGATGCTTCTGCACATTCTAAAATACTTAAGACAGCCTCCCATCCTCCCAATTCTCCAAAAAAAATTACTATATGGCCCCAAATTTCTGTAGTGCCAAGGCTGAGAAACACTGTACTAGTAAGATACTTTTGTACCAGAAGTTGGAGATGAGCCTTGTGAAAATTCAGGGGCCTGACACATCAATGAGGTTTCTAAGGATTCAGTAGTCTAGGGGCATACCAGACATCTTTTTTTTTTTTTTTTTTGAGTTAAAGGGTAAATGTCACATATTAGGCACTCAAAATTATTTGCTGAATGGAAAAGTGAAACAAAAGGCAGAGAGGGAACAAGAGTTCCCTGTGCAAAGAGAAGGCAGCTTGAAAGAGATAGCTTCCCAAAGGAAGGCAGGAGTTTCCAATGGCAAGTGGCCAGGAGAGGAGCAGTGAGAGGCTGTGGTTTCTGTGTTTTACATGCTTGTATATAGATACCTGTCCACAGAAGGTAGGGAACAAGCAAATAGCTCTATTCAAGGGAGTGACAAGGTGTGGTTTGTATTCTAGAAAGATCACTTCAGGGCTGGTTTGAGAGGTTGTCTTGGACTTTCTCTGGTTCAGCCATGAGACCAGAATCAGATAAATGAGGCTGGTTCCTTTTTGGAACAGTTCAGTTGGGAAACTATGAACATTTGTGCTAGGAAAGAACAGAAATAGAATAAAGGAAGAAAGATATTCCAGAAAGATTTGTGAGTAAAAATTTTCAGGACTTGGTGACTGAATTGGGAATGGAGGTAGAGGGAGGGAGGAAAGTACAAGGAACTCAGATGTTTTAAGTCTTTGGGTGAGTGGAGAATACAGGAATGTAAGCCAGTTTTGAGTGGTAGATCATGAGTTTTCTTTGTATATTTGCAATTTAAAGCTGTGTGGTATACAAGAAGAGGTGTTCAGTTGGCAAGCGGAAAAATGAGAGAAGTCTCAGATGAGGATGGTTTTCTAAACTGTATTGACATTGTTCATAACTAACATGGATTGACCCTCAGGCATGTCTGGTTCTAAGGCCACCATCTCCTAACTTATTTTTTCCCCAAAATTTAGATTTCCAAAGTAAGACTTTACTTTAAAACACATATGCATAGCAAGTTTTCAAAATTATCAGTGCATTTCCACTTTGACCCAGCTATCCCACTTCTGCAGGAATTGACCTTACAATCAGACCTGGACATGTGCAAAATGACATGTGCACAATGTTATTCACTGCATCTTGTTTCAAAGAACAAAAGACTAGAGGGGGAAGGGTTAAACAAACTATATTGTATCCATATAATGCCCTATGATGGAGTCATATAGTACAGTAAGGAAATGCTCAGTGAATTGATTCAGAGAGATCTTTGGAGTACTTGCTAAGTTAAGCAATAGCAACAGCACAAAACCAAGGTGCCAGTGTGTATGGCTTGCTCTCTTTTGTGTAATGTGGGGTGAAAATAAGCATATATATATTTGTATTTGCTTGTTTTTGTGTAAAGAAACACATAGAATATAAGATACTGATCAAAGTAGGGTGACTTATAAGGGCAGTGAAGAATAGAATAGAAGGATTCAGAGTAGAAATGAATCTTCTCAGTGGGTATTTATTAGATTTGAAGCATGTGAATGTATTACCTCTTCAAAATAATTAAAACATTGGAAATGTGATGTACTTACCCATTAGCGTCTATTTTTTTTAGAGATTTTTAAATTTAAATTTTAATTTTTTATTTATGATAGTCACAGAGAGAGAGAGAGGCAGAGACATAGGCAGAGGGAGAAGCAGGCTCCATGCACCGGGAGCCCGATGTGGGATTCGATCCTGGGTCTCCAGGATCGCACCCTGGGCCAAAGGCAGGCGCCAAACCGCTGCGCCACCCAGGGATCCCTAGCATCTATTTTGATTTGAAACTTATTTCTTCCCCAGAAAGATGTATTCAATTTATGGATTTACAGTATTCCTGTACTTAGGAATGTATCCACCCATCCATCCATCCATCCATCCATCCATCCATCCATCATAATTATTCATCTGTGTGTCAGGTATTGGGTTAGCCATGAGGGAAATAATTGAGATAACAAACATCGTTTTTGCTCTCACTCTAGATGTAAAGACAGAGATAAGTCAAATCACCTCACAATACACTAAAACAGCAATCATGCTACAAAAAATATTAAAAAAGGATGTAAGTAGTCCTGGGATCAGGTGGTTGAGCACATGTCATGGAAAGCTTTCCTGAGGAAGTGGCTTCTCAACTTTAGAAAATGTAAGAGATAGGTGGCCAGAGGGAGCAAAGGCAGAAGGAAGAGTATTTACAAAATCTCAGAGGCAAGAAAGAGTACAGTATTTGAAGAACTCAAAGAAGGCAGTGCTGCTGCTGTGTCAGGGCTTAGGACATGGATGGACATGTTAGAGAGGGAGGGGGTACAAACACGCAGGATCTTGTGGGGCATAATGAGTCTGAGGGTCTTTGTAATTAAAGCAGAACTGGAAGCCACTAGACAGGTTGACACTACAGTGGAGCAACATGATCCCATTTATGTCTTGAGAAGATCAGTGGCTGCTCTTTGGAGAGTGATGGGGGTGTGCAGCAAGAGTCGAATCGAACAGTTGGAGTGCTGTTGCTGCAGAGTAGACAAAGAGTGACTTTCATTTGGACTAAGGTGGAAGTTAGGGTTAAGTAGATGGATTCAAGAGAAAGTAAAGCCAAGCGGATTGTATAAGAATGAAGGAGAGAAGTTATCTAAATGGATAGGTTTCCAGTGATTACAACTGGACAGAGGCTGCCATTTCCTGAAAGAAAACATTAGGGCAGGGTGTTCATTGGGGGACACATTGAAAGTGAGAATTCTTGGACTTCCTGGTAGGTGACTAATGATCTGGAAAGGCCGTACACAGAGTATGTCACAATTGCATTTTCAGAGAACTACAGACTTGGTTAACGATACCAGTAAAATGTTGCTCACTTATGAGTCTGACATTCTTTATTTTTCACATGCCACGTTAGTTCTTGACAAAGTATCTCTCCACACATCTTCTTCCAAAAGACACATATCATGTATTTTTGGGGCATGATTTTATTAGATCCTTTCTAGGCCTATTCTTGAAGAGGAAGACTGTCATTTCCCTCTGATGAGCCCATTGTAGTCTGCTTTCTCAGGTGGTATTTTGGACAGTCAACCACAAAGTTGTCTTTTTTCTTCTGGTTTCCCCTGTGAGGGCTTAGCTGTTAATTTTCCCTTGTGTTTCATTTTCCATTTGTGTTTTTAAAAGGATCTGTCTACCTACCATTGCTGTTCTCTTTACTGGTTCCGTATTTACAGGGACCTTTTTTCTTTATTTTCTTACAGCCTTCAACAGAATGATTTTGTAACTTGAGACTACCTTGGGAAATACAGCCATTGTACATTTGGTCCTGCTGTGTGGCAACACTGCTGCTGATGTTTTCACAGGCCCTGGGTGTGGTGGTGCCAGGGGTTTTTGTCTTCCCAACTTTTAAAATATAACACTGAGGCTGTTTCTGGTATCCATGGAAGGAGCAGTAGGATCACTGGGACTTTCCCAAGGGTAACGCTTTTCCGTATAAAAAGGAGAAGATGAGAAATTCCTTTATGTTTCTGAAACTGGTATAAAATTGATTGGTTAAAAAAGTGCTATTTGTTTCTGCATAACTTATATGACCATGGAACCATATTCAGCAAGGCCGACAGTGACCTCCTTGGGGAAATGGAACAAACTGAAAACCTGATCCAAATTTTGTGGCCTGAAGGCAACACCAGTGACTGACATCTGACAGATCTATTATGACAGCTTGTTTTGAAAATGTGTTTGTTCTAGCAATGGAAGGCCCACTTTTCAACTAGTAAGCCTTTTCAATGTCTCTGAATGGAGGAGTGGAGGACCAAATTCCTGTTATTGGTGGAGAAAGATGACAGAGGATCATCAAGGGAGCAATGTCAAGATGAAGAATGCAACTTTGGAGAGGCTCAGACAGAGTCTCTAACTGTCGACCTTCAGGTATATCTTGTAGGCACTATGGCAGCCATGGGTATGGCCTCAGGTCTCCAATGGTGAGGTTGGAAATTCTATAGACCCAGCTGTTGTGCTGAAATCCATTGCTGGATGGCATTGAGGCCATCCTTCCCATGACTGAGCAAGGTGGGATACAGAGGGAACTCTATTACTGGGAAAGATGGGACACCTCTGACTGTGGCTGGAGCCCTCCCCAGTAGCATTGCCCAACCTTCTGTAGAGCTGCTCTATAGTTCAGGAGCCATCCCCTCGAACTTCCTTCCTCCTCTTGGGTCAGACCTACATCATGGTCCAGCATCTCTGGTAGCCTCCTTTGGCTTCTCCCCTTGTCCTCTCATAGGCAGTTCTCTTAATAAATGACTTATACATGTCATCCTCTCTTGGTTTTTGTTTTTCAGAAGACCCAGACTAACACACACACACAAAATCCTCCTTAGAAGAGAGACATGCAACTCCCACTTGCTCATCTCTCCTCCTGTCTTGTGTCCAGCCTGATTCACACATAGGTGTTATGTGTCTGGCCCCTGGAGGTATATGATTTTACTTCTCAGGTCTTGTATCCTCTTACATAAAATAGCAGACTTAGAAAAATAGGGGAGTTCTGACCAATTAGGAAAATATTACACCATTGGGATTATGGGGTTAAACTATGATTTCTTGAAAGTTACCAAATTTGTATGTCATGGTAACTTAATTTATGAATGATCCACCTAACTTGTTTTTCAGCAGCTGATTTAAATTTTCTCTATTTTAACTTAATGGGGTTCATAGATTTTCCTCAAAATTAGAAAGTTGTGTAATTAAAGATACACTTTGCCTTTCATTAATTTGCATAATTATTGAATGGCCAAATTCTCTCCAGTATTTAAGAAGCCTTGGGTTATTTTTACTAGTCCCCACTCTTCACCTGGGGAAGAGGTGGATTAAATAGTTCTCTTTTAGTACCTGGTGCACTTGCAGTAGATATTGTCATGTGACTTCAATAAATAACTTTTTGAAGAGTTTTCAAACAATAAATAGTTTCTAAGCTGGTATTATTAACATTTCCAATAATTATTTTTATAAAATATTTTTCTCTACTTTTTCTTTCCTTTCAAAAGTAATTCATTGCCTCAATTTCTCTCCTTACTTTCTGATTTAATTGAATCTGAGCTTTGTGGTGGTGATGACTGTTAGCTAAAAGGATGACCATATTTCCTTCAAGTTGTGAAAATGCACGGTAAGATAGAATGTATTTTTGCCACCATAGAAAGTTTTTGTTGCCCTCCAGAAATAACAGACACAATTGGGGCCAACTATATAATTTTTGGGGCCCCATGCACTGCTTGTTGGAAAAGGTAGACAAAAAGAGCTGTTAAAGGCACTAAAATATCAAGCTTTTCCCTTCTCTTCATGAATCTTCTCTGCTCACGTGTATCCTTCATTGTCCCACTGGATTTCACTTACAAAACACAGGTTCAAAGGTGAAATTATTAAGAATTTCAAGACATTGACAGCAGAACATTAAACCAAACGTAGGAACCCCTCTGAGTACACTCTTGTGAAACTGGACCTGGGAACAAATGACCAGTACCTCAGTAAGCCAGCTGGAAACCAGAGGGAACATTTCCTCTCTTCTCTCTAGAGTCTTCCTCTATCTCGAGGTGGAGATATACACAGAGATCATGGCTGTTGCTGGACTCACAGCTCCAAAGTGGAATAGAAGGCATGAGCCTTGGTGTCTAGTGTGCAAGTGCATGAACAAGGTTTCTCCTCCTATTTTTGTCCTTGGTTCACCAGCACAATGGCTTCATCATACTGTTTACCTTAGTAGAGAGAAGGGTGATTACTTGTTCATGGTGAGGGATATTATTTTGATTTTCCATTTTTCCATTTGTTTGACTTTCCATCACTATATTTACTGAGTGATTGCTCTATGCTGGTTTTTGGTTAGGTATTGTTACTATCTCCCTGTCCTCATGGAAGTTCCATTCTCATAGAGGGAAATATGCATGCAATAAGCAAAATAAAAGATGAGACACAGTGTAAAGACTGTCCAGTATAGAAATGCTCTGAAGGAAAGTTAATTAGAGAAAGTGGATGGATGTGGTGGGGCAGGGGCTCTATATTTTTCAGGGTGGTGAGGGAAGTCCTTACTCAGGAGGAGGCATTTGAATGAAGACTTGCAGGAAAGAAAGGAGGCTGCCCTCTTGGAAGTGTCTGGGAGGGTCATAGTCAGGGAAAGGAATCTGCAGTGGGAGCAGAAAATGTTGTCCTTCATTGACCTTGCATGAGTTTTGGTGCAATTTTAGCTTGTGCAGATCCACATGAAAGTATCCTTTCCTTTTTTTTAGGTAGAAAAATAGCTTCTTTGTCAACTCAATTGCAAATGAATGAAAAAGAATTTCTGTGCCTTGACTGGATGTGGCCGTATCTCTCTCAGAAGAGGCACAGCTGGACTCTGATGTGGACTAACTTCTACAGGGAGACTTTTCTTCGTAAAGGACATTGCTTATTAATGGCTGAGTTCAAAGCAAACTTTAAAAATTCCAATCGATTTCTCATTTATTACATTTTGTTTTGTAAAAGATTTTCTGCCAGTGATTTCAGAATGAAGGTGCCAATAGTAAAATAATTGGTTTATAAATGGAAAGTTAATCAGGCATTCCCCTTTACACCATCCCCTCCAAGGTCAGGGATATGACTGAAATGCAAAGAAAACGCAGTGTACCATTGGGAGATGAGAGGTCTATGTGAAAGGTCATCAGCCTTAAGACTCCTTACAGAGATAAGTGTTGAAGCAAATGGCTTCATGAGCTTTGGAGGAACAGGACATAGTTGTACCTGGGAACAGAAGGATGGTATCTGCAGTTATATTAATTGGGATAACAATTATGAAAGTACCAGAGGCCTCAAGTTTCAGAGCCCATACTAATCCCCAGGAATACTTTTCCCCTGGTGGATATAATATTGCTGTTTTCCAGGTGCATTCCTAAGATGAATTACATTTCTCAGGCTCACTTAGTATAGGCCACTATCAGGAACAGGATTTGGGGGTTGCCAGAAGTTTCTTTGGTTTCATCCAGACAACTCTCTGCTTTCCTGGAGTGTCAGTGAACTTGATGGAAAGGGTCAAAGCTGACTGGACTTTTATCTGTTAGTATGAGCTCTGTGTCATGGTTTCAGTGAAACACAAGGCAGTTTGTTATGGCTCAACATGGTCTTTGAGATTCTTCTCTACTTCTTCATCTGCCACTCCTGACTGGCTCCACACTTGTTCTTTAGAAGACTGACTCAGAGGTCTACCATGGTAAGCATGGAAACAGAGTAGAAGGATCTGGAATAACTACTGGCCTCCTGCTTCCTGAAAGGATTCCTGTTTGCATGATGATAATGTGTTTCTTTAAGATGTTGACTCACATGTAGCTGCGTCCTGCCTAGAGACAGGGTCTGCTGTGTTGAATGGCTGCTTTAGATTTTCATGGCCTTCTATTGAACATAGATTATGTTTTCTTGGAAAATAGAACATGAAAATAGTTGGTAATTCTTCCAAAAGCTGAGCTGAATTCCAAGAACAGCATGTAGGTAATCCTACCTGATTCGCCTTCAGAGCTCTACTTTGAATTTCTGTTGGTGGCAACAGAGCCCGTCATGAAAAACAGCATACTTCACCTTTGAAAATGAAGAGTTCCCTTAAAAAAAGGGCAGACAGGTTTTAAAAAGTTGTTGTTTAAGGCTTTTGTCTGATCCTTACCTGAATGAGAAACCCTTCAACGTAACAAAAGTATCTAGTCTCAAGCCACTGGTGGTTTATATGACATATTCCAAAATCCTAGTAGGAAACTTCGATGGCATTTGAAAGGGTCAGTGTGACAGAAGTATATTTCATAAACACATTCATCTCAACCAGTGACGTTTCTGTATTCCCATTGGGGTTGACTTTTGAAGCCTTAGATAAGTAAGACTTGGCACGTATGAGACACTGCAGGTTTTGCAAGCTCAATGTGTCATTTCTCTCTTTCTCTACCCCTCTCTACAGGAAATACTAAGTTATTAAGTTCACTGCTATTTCCTGAAATGGCATTGCTATTTCCTGTCTGAAGAGCTGTAGGGGCAGGTTTCTAGGACACTGTGCCTAAGAGTTAATGATTCCACTGCTCATGTTTCCCAGAATATTTCATTCTCTCTTTTCTGTTAGGCAAAGATCCAGGGGGGTTAGGTCTGAGAAGCAACACAAAACATATACCACTCCCTACTTGGACTCTCCCTGAGAGTAAGTCACTTTTTTTCCCTCTGGAAACTGCTGCCACTTTTGGACAATGTCTCATGGATGTCTGGTGACACAGAGGATGAGGAGGAGACTGGGCAGGAATGTACGGGAGTTCTTTGCCATTGCATTCCTGCTTACTTGGCCAGAATTGGTTAGGAACAGGGAAGAGAGCATTTAGGTTGAGTTTGGTATAGAAGATGAAGGGAAGCCAGGCAGGACACTCATTATAGACACATATGTTTCATATTTAAAGAAAAATGTATTTTTAGGTTAAATTAACTTCAGAAGCATAAACCAGGATGATTTCTGTTAGAGCACTGTTGAGTTCCCTGCCCCTAGCTCAGGTTCCACAAACCTGCCCTTACAACCATCCTTTCACATTGAGTCCTTACCTGTTTCAGGGTCCGTGGGCTGGTAATGAGCACATACCCAGGCTGAGAATATCTGCAGTTGCCAGAAGCTCACAGAGAAGAGCATCTGAATGCGTTTTATCTTTCAGCTGAAATGACTTCCTAAGGACACACACACAGTGTCATTGTGACATTTATGATCTTAATTTCAAATCCTTTTCCTATCACAGAGAATAGTTCAAATCACTAACCACCCCCATTTGTCCAAGAAGCCAGATCCTTTGGAAATCATGCAAAAACACCCAAGAGCAATAATAAAACCAGCAACACAAAATAGATTAGAAAGTCTGTGAAGATCTATTCCTATTGGTTTCTTTGGACAGTAGCCAGGAGACAGCTTTGACAATATGATCTCAGTTCAGTGGCATATGGCATAGCATATTAAAGGAGGAAAGGGTGCATGTCAAAGCCCAGTGCATGAGATCTATGCTTCCCAGGCAGTGACTACCCAACCAAAAATCACACTGGTGTTTGCAGTGGGCATTTCTCAGAAAAGGAGAAAGGAAAGGAGAAGACAGAAAAGATGGTTTTGTGAAGATGACACAGAGATTAGAATTATGAAATTTCAAGTCAAGAAACACCAATCCCATAGTGTTGGGCAGCTTCTGTGGCTCACCAGTCTCCTCTATAAGGAACACATTTTTGTTTTTAGATATTAATCTAGTCATGAGGGTCTTGCTGGTCTGGGAGCTATTCTATCTCTTGAACCTCCTTTGTGTTCATTATCTGATGGTTTTACAGATTAATTCATAGAATCACCACTTTATTCCTCAAAAATTCTTGGGGACAGTGATGTAAGGGGGAGATCCACTTCCATAGAAAGTGTACTCTGCAAGGGCAGAGATTATCAAAGTATATATTTTTGTTTCTGTATGCATTTTCCTGTGAGACCTTGCCAGCTCTGACTGGTTCCATGTCTATTTTCTGAGGCCATGATGGTAAAATCAACATCACTGCCATCCTACTATACCAAGTCATCTTCCAAAGGAGTTGTGGACACTAGATAGAAGATAAAGCAGAGACACAAATTACCTGAACTTTGGTGTAACTTTCTCTCCAGGGTCAAGACCATCCTTTCCTGTCTCCTCCAAAGAAGACATGGATTCAAATGTCTTTCCTAATTAAAAACCTAGTTTTTCTAAGACACACATTTTATGGAAGGTAGAATGCTTGTGCCAAGTCTTGTAGGGTAAGTAGGAGTTACTCTTCTGGTGACTAGGTGGGGTAAGGATGGTCTAGGTGGGGGGAATGCACATGAGGAGGCTTTGGTGGGGCTGGAACGCTGGCTTGGTATACATACTGAGCAGTGTCAGTGATATGGATCCACTGGGAAGGATTAGGCAGGGGAGTATCATGATCAGATTGAATTTTTGAAAGAGCCTTTTGATGCCCTGATGGAGCATGGGCAGTAGTGAGATGAGTTCTCCCTACTTTCTGGCAGGGAGAACAGCCAGCAGACAATGGAAGGAAGTAGTAAGTGCCAAGTGGGATTTGATCTTGATCTGCATGGTTTTAGAACATTTTATGTCTCAACTCATATCACATTTCTTCTCCATCCATCTTTCAGAGGTGTTGTGAAGCACAAATGAGATAAAAAGTAGCAAAGTATGTGCAAGAGCAGCATAAATTATTAGAAACAGCTCATAAGAATGACATTCTGTTATGCTGAATAGACCAGAAAAACAGACCTCACACAAGGCCGCATAGAATAGGAGAAAGAGGGATGGGTGTATTTCTCACAGTCTAACTTTTCAATTTTTGTGGGAATTCATAATTTAGATGCCTTTTTTTGAAGCAAAAATAAACATAATATGCAATTAAGCCACTGTCCGTGACACGTATTTCTGGAAGACGAATCATGCCTCCATAATATGTACTAAATAGAACATAGAGAACATGATCCATACATCAGAAAGAAGTTGCCAGCCTCTTCCTAGGGTGTAGGATCAGTTACATCAATGTTCCTAGTTCTGTACCTGGTATGTTGTAGTTGACCATTACATTAAAAAACATAATGTACGGAGCCTACACGTTTCTTTGCCACCTGCTGGCAGGCAATTTTGTTTTCTCTCTATAATGCAACTGGAATTATTCAAACTAATCAAACATTTGCCTTTACAAATATAAGAGGCTTCTAATACACATTTTGGTTATGTCTGCTTACACTTTTCTTTTTCTTGGTCGTATGCAAACATAGGGTGAACCCTGAGCTTGGGAACCTTTCTGTTCTTTTCTCCTTGTTTTTGTTAGCTGAGGTTGGAGGTTGAATGCTGAATAAACTCATCTCTGGGTCTCAGAACTCTTGATGAAGGCAATTCTGACCTCTGATATTATGTGTAATATAATATTGGTAATTTGACCTGTTTGATTTCCACATAAGCTGTCATTTTATACACCTACAGAAAGCAAGGGAGGACATGAATGAAGAGGATATGTTTCTAGTAGCAAACAGAAACAGTCAGTTACCAAAAGCTATCCTTGCTCAAGTAATTACTTAAGTATTTTATTTAAGAATTTTTGATTGCAGCTGTGTATTTTGTGCTTCTGGGTGTTCTGGTACATGGTCAGTAATGACTTTTGAGTTTGGTTATAAAATGTTACCTAATAGTTTAATATCACTTGTATGCAGAAAGTAATCAATATTTTTAAAAGTATGTGTATTATTGATAAATGGTTGGGATAAACTATAACATTTTTATCTGATGAAAAAAGTAATACAAACTCATTTTATAGCAAATATGGGAAATACATGAAGGTGCAGAAATTACCTGGGGTCCATTACTCAGCTATAAATGCCATTATTTGAAGTATTTCCTTTTTTTGTTTATGAATATGTAAAATAACTGTGTGTGAATATATATATATATATTACATTATAAAATCCTGAATCCCACTTTTTCCCCTTTAACATTAATGTACAAATATGTCTCTCACACTAATAAATATCCTTTGATGATACTAGGAATGGTGAAGGTTTTAAGTGGTTAATTTAGGATTATTTGGTCCTTGGCATGGCTAGGTATTTGGTGCTTCCAAGCCAGCTTTGCCTAAAGAATCCTTTCCTCCTGTGTTAATTAAAAATAAGGGTATCTTTATTTCATCTAGGGGGTGAGAGCTGTTTGAAGGGAATCAGGATCTATACATTTTATATTAAGAAAACTGTAGTCATATATATGACACTGCCTCTTTTGTTTCTTACTTATATCTATTTTCTCTGTAAGTCATAGAAGTGATTAAACTTTATTTAGTAAGGGAGGTGATTCCTCCAAATCTGGAGGGCTCAACTCAAGCGGATGTTGAATGTAAATGCAATATTTTCCGGAGTTCAAATCAGCCCCAGCACCCTTGTATGTATATTCTCTCTCATAGCATCAGACCCAGAGCAGATATCAAGGATGCAAAGGGATTAGGATTTAAGAATGTAGGGTGGTGTGTTTGTCAGACAGGTGATTGGAGGCAGCACAGAGGCTTTGGGGGCACACAGGCCACTATGTAACTTATTAGGCAAAGCTTAAGGTTGAGGACAAAGGTAGATTGGACTTTTGGAGAAGGAATATGGAGAATGACTTCTGCTTTTACAGGGTAATACCCTCAAGTTCAACTGGTTCCTTGCTATACCTCTGCCATTTAGGTGAAGTGTTAATCTAAGTGGAGGAGAACCCATATGACTTGACATATGACATATGCTTGTCCCTTCTAGGAGCCGAGGCTGACCCAGATCATAATCAAATAGGCATCAAGAGACCCACAGGCCAGTTCACATAAGGAGACAGGGTTTTACATGCAGGGGCTGGAGCAAGAGGCTTGCCTGCCCTGGGCTGGGATGGCCAGGGGCTGCTGAGCAGGATGGGGATGGTAGGGGGACTGCTCCTGGCTCCATAGGACAGATGATCCTCAGTGTTCAGATCTTGTGAACACCTCTGATGCCCCACCATGGCCATACCTGGGAATCTGCTGGTCTCCTCCGATGCCCCACTATGGCCATACCTGGGAATCTGCTGGTCTCCCTTGGGGACACCAGTGCCTGTCTCTGCCTATCGCTTAACTAAACACCTGCTTATCTGCATGTCTCTTGGGTGCCCCTCTGTTCTTTGTCTGTGTTCAGAAAGCTGCTACCAAATCTAGTTCTGCTATAACAAATTGCCACATGCCACATGGCTTAAAGAATAGAATTCTATTTTCTCCTAGTTCTGGAGGCTAGAAGTCTGACATCAAGGTACCAGCAGGTTTGGTTCCCTCTGAGAGTCATGAGGAAAGCTATTGTTTCAGGCCTCTTTCTGTGGCATGGAGATGGCTATCTTCTTGTCTTGTCACATCGTCTTCCCTGGTGTGAGTGCCTGTGTCCAAATTTCCCCTTTTCATGAGGACACTGGTCATATCGTACCAGGGCCCATCCTAATGAATTCATTTTAACTTGACTACCTCTGTAAAGACCCTATCTTTAAATCAAGCCACACTCTGATGAATTGGAGGTTAGGACTCCACCATATCTTTTTTGGGGGGCACAACTTAACTGTCACTGTCCTGAATGAGCTCAGGGTGAGGGGTCAGCAAACTGTGCTCTTCAACTGAATGTATTTCTGAAATGCAGCTTGAATTACATGTCCTTTCTAAAAATGAAAGCAGCAGAATCCTTTAAAATGCTTCCCTTTTGAAGGAATAACTTGGCATTGGTTCTTTACCTGGAGAACCCTATGTAGTTGGATTCATCTTCTGTCCCAGTGGGTTCAGATCAGTGCAAAGGAGAAAACAAAGAGTAGGTATCTTTCTCTAAAGTAATAGAAGATGATGCAGGATCCATCTGGGTTTAAGCTAGAATTACCTGGCTATGGACTATCTCAGTGGGTCACCATCCTGGTGACAGCGACTGTCATCGTGTCTAATTGTACATGCCAAATACTCCCCACACATAGGGCTTCCACCTCTGCCCCATTGAGGCTCATGGGCTCTAATAGTTCCATTGGTGGGCCCAACCAGTGTAGCCAAATAGAATAGCAGCCTAGCACAGTGGCAGAGAGGATTGACCAGGGTCAAAATGGATTGGGTGGTAACCAATGCCACCCTGGGTGTGCAACCTAAACTCTGTCTGGAAAGAGGTGTTATAGGGTTACTGGCCTAGAAAAGCAAGGCTGTATGCCTTGCTTATGCCTTGCTATGCTGTGAGCTAGAGGATTGTGGGAAGCTGCATGGAGGAGACTCTGATGATTTGGGAAGGAAATGAGGGGGGACAAAAGAGTATCAATAGTAACAGTTTATTATATATATATATATATATATATATATATATATACACACATATACACACATATATATATACCACACACACACACATATATATATATATACATATATATAATCTAAATATATATTAGAGAGAGCACACATGCAAGCTAGGGTGTGGGGAGGGGGAGAGGGAGAGAGACTCTCAAGCAGGGCTCCATCTCATGATCCTGAGATCATGACCTGAGCTGAAGTCAAGAGACAGATGCTCAACTAACTGTGCCATGCCAGTGCTCCAGTTTATCATATTTTTTAACTAAAATCTTTTGGAAATACTAACTTGTTCTTTTAACCTCAAAAGTTGAGATCTTCCCAGAGAAAGGCATGCTGTCTTCAGGGCATGTGGCACCATGTTAATTTCATATCTTCTCTTCCTAACCTCCCATCCCATCACTTCTTTCCCTGAAATGTGCATAATGTATAAATGAAGCCTATTTTCACCTACTATATTTGCAGAATAATTTCATGTTTCTTTGTCTTTGCTTTTAAAATAAATGGCATATCCTATATTTCTCATTCACCAAAAATCCTAAAGATAAACCCTCAGTTGAGTTGCTTTTCCCCGTTGGGTCTTACAAGATCTGGTGATGTGCGTTGTCATCAGCCCTCCCTGGAAAAAGGCATTGACTCTTTTCCGTAAGAGTGCTCACAAACCTTTCTAGTGCCCAGTGTACAGAAATTAGAGTGTTTTCTTTCACTTATAACAGAAAAGGAACATATATGATGGTGTGATTTTCAATGTTCCATTTACATATGCAATGCATTATAATATAATTGAAAATAAGATGCAGCCTAGGATTTCCACATATTGATATTTCTAAGTGGTTATAAGTAGTCAAGAATTAAACACACACACACACACACACACACACACACACACACACCTTTCTATTTTTTTTTTTTTGGAGGAAGTAGGGGAGGGGCAAAGGGAGAAGGAGAGAGAGAATCCCAACCAGGCTCCACACTCAGTGGAGAGCCCTACATGGAACTTATTCACACGCACAGAGATCATGACGTGAGTGGAAACTGAGTTGACTCAACCAACTGAGCCAATCAGATGCCCCTCCTTTTCTAATCTTAGTATAGAAAAGTTTCTGTACACAAATTATTGATAGTATTTTAGGGACTGCAATTTAGAATTTTGTAGTTTATATTTGCTTTTAGTTAGTTTGTGAGCCTGATAGTTGGCCAATTAGCCTAAAGAATGTTATGAAATTAATTTCTAAAATTACATGAGCAAAACTCATTTAAAAATCACCTTGAAAAAAATAAAAAAAAATAAAAAAATAAAAATCACCTTAAAAGCAGTATTTCTTCTTTCTTCCTTCCTTCCTTCCTTCCTTCCTTCCTTCCTTCCTTCCTTCCTTCCTTCCTTCCTTCCTTCCTTCCTTCCTTCCTTTCTTTTCTTTCTTTCTTTCTTTCTTTCTTTCTTTCTTTCTTTCTTTCTTTCTTTCTTTCTTTCTTTCTTTCTTCTTTCTTTCTTTTTTTTCTTTCTTTTTTTTTTTTTTTTATGATAGGCACACAGTGAGAGAGAGAGGCAGAGACACACACAGGCAGACGGAGAAGCAGGCTCCATGCACTGGGCGCCCGACGTGGGATTTGATCCCGGTCTCCAGGATCGCGCCCTGGGCCAAAGGCAGGCGCTAAACCACTGTGCCACCCAAGGATCCAAAGCAGTATTTCTATATTCCTCAGTCCTCTGGGTTGGGAGAGGTAATATGGGGGAATTGTTACAAAAATCAAAGAAAAAGCCTGTTGCCTGTATTGCAAATTTGGAATTACTGACATGGAATATTATTCAATATCTAGAGCTTTTTAAAAACAATTGCCTTGAAATAGGAAATCAAATAATCTAGTTTTCCTCTAAGAGATGATCTGATTCAAATGTGGGATTTTGTTTTGTTTTTCATAAACAGAGACAACAGAAGAAGACATTTTCCAATGAGATATATTTACAAATAATGAAAAATTCTTCCTTTTTTTTTTTGACCTGGATCTTTGCATTCCCCCAAACTTAGCTTGGTGCCTAGGACTTACTAGATGCTTAATAGTTACTTATCAAATAAAAGACAAAATACAGTCTTAGGTACATGACCTGTTGCTTCCTCCCTGCACGCTGTTGCCCTGTTTTTCACTCAACTGGCCATTAGATGGCTCTCCATATCCATGCCAAATCTCCACTAATCTGTGCCGGTTAATGCATGCAGATAACTATGCGTGCAGTTCAGGCTAGGAAATCCCGTTGAAAGAATAACTCAATGCTCCCTTTTCACAGGCACCAGTTTCAAGTGCTCTAGACTACTTGTGTGTACAGAGGCCTAAGACAAAGCTGGTGATGTTCATGCTGAGTGGTTGGAAGAAGAAACAGAGGGGCTATTCTCCTTTAGCCAGAGTTAAGAGATGTGTTCTTCCCTATTCTGGAAATGCTAAATAAGTTTATGGTTTGTGACTTTTTAGATTAGCCAGGCACAGACTTTAGTCGTTTGTGTGAACATTCTTTTTCTTCCATCCCCCCCTCCCCTCCCCACTCTTCTCTCCCTCTCCTGTCTCACCCACATGTTGCACACACACTTGGACAACACACCATGTGTCATCACACAGAGTGCCGGAACCCTACAAGTGTTGTTTGGGTGGATGGTGCATTTGTTGAGCTGCTTATCTGTGGATATTGGGAGTGGAGAGCAGGATTGTCTGCTGTTGGATGGACGGAACTCACTCTGCTGACACTGCTTTGTGGTCAGACTTTGAACCATCAGTGTAACCGTAAAGTTATAGTTAGGCTGGTTCTCTAGAGTGGCTGCAGTAGTGTTTCCCCTGGGGTGTAGACACAATTTTAACCATGTAGGAGCCTTGCCGGTGTGTAGGTAGAAACAGTTTGGAGGGTGTGGCCACCGGAGCCTTCCTCGTAGTCACTTCTCCATCCATGCTCTGGGCTACTGTAAAAATAGTAGCACTTGGAAAAGGGCGGTTTTCTTTGGGATAAGTCCATTTATTTGAATAATATATTTTTCCCCCTGGTTATGGAAGTGATACTTTTCCATTGTAGAAAATTTGGGGAAAAAAAGCAAAGTATCATAAAAATAATAATTCTCACCATTTTAGAGACAAAATTGAAATCAGATAGTAGTTATAATTTTATATCCTTCTATCCATATTACATCATGAACATACTCCCATTCTGCCATATCAATAAATATTCTTCAAAAACCCAGTTTTTAAAGGCAATAAGTTATTCCATGTTTTGCCTGTTCTTCATCTTATTTGATACTTTTCCTGCTGATGGAAACTTTGATCATTTCAAATTTTTTACTTGCAGAGTCGATGCTGAAATAAATATTGTTATATGTGCATTTACCTCACATCTCTGATTAATTCCTTAGAATAAATATCTGTAATTGGAATTAAAGGGAGAACACATCTATTCTTGATATTGGGGAACAAAATGCAGCCTTTCTCAGGAAGAATTCTTTATTCTTTTGGTTATGAATTCAGGGTCAGATTAGAAAACTCTGAAACTAGGATTGTATCTGAGTTTTGCAAAGTATTTCTCACATAGCATCTCTTCACATAAGACAATGTCAGTGGCAGGAAACCTACATTGTTCCATTTTGGAGATAGCTATTTTTCCCCTTGCCTTATACTTGTGTCATTTGTTTCCTGAAAGCTTAACTATGAAGGTTTCTATCAGAAAAGGCTTCTTTTTATAACCCTGGAGTATGAAGCTCAGTAACTGAGCTTCATAAGGTTTATAGGGCCTTCTGTCACTTGGAGAGACTAGTAAGCTGTCACTTATGCATTATTAATGATGCCCATTGCTAAAAGAAACATTTGATTATAATCTCTGTTGTGGGCTCAATGTAGATAACACACCCACGTGTGTAAGGCTTATCCTGATTTAGAACTTGGAGTCTAAACAGAAGTGTTTTTGGCATGGTCCTTGTAAACTCTGCATGCTCTTTCACCAGGAGGACACATTTTATCCCATTTTATTATTTATTTACTTAAAAAATTATTTATTTATTGAGAGAAACAGAGAGAGAGGCAGAGACATAGGCAGAGGAAGAAGTAGGCTCCTTGTGGGAAGCCTGATGCAGGACTCGATCCCCAGACACAGGATCACGCCCTGAGCCAAAGGCAGATCTCAACCAGTAAGACACCCAGGTGTTCCTTTATCCCATTTTAGTAAGAAACCAAAAATATAGGGGTTTGAAAGCATTCCAGTGACAATTACTATTGGCAAAAGCTCTTTTTTAACTTTAAAAGACTGACATTGAATGAAAAGGATATTAATTTTACTTTTTAAATGCTTTATGAAGTAAAAATTTATTTCTAGAGCTCAGCATTTGGTATACAAGAGCACCTCTCAATGTTTTTCAAATAGTGTTCTTTTTAAAAAATCAATCACGTATTTCCATTTTGAAATCTGGAATATTTCTGTTTTTGGTATTTGGAAAAAGGCAGAAAGTTTTTTTAAACCTATGTATGCACAAGTCTTTTAACATTCTTTTTCTGCTTTGGATTCCACCAATTATGAAAGTCAAAGCTCAGAGACAACGCTAAATGGGAAACAGGAGTTCTGTTCACTGTTCTTTTCCTTACCCTCCTGTTCATGTCCTGGCTGTCAGATTTCCCACATTATTCTAAGTTCAGTGGTGTGTCTAGCTTCCTCAAAGTAAGTTGACACAATGCTCCTGGAATCTGGCCTGCCATGATCCTCGCCTCCAGCACTGTGTAAGCAGAGCTGATCTGGGCAACATGCTAAGGGGAAGTTGGCCTGCAGAGTCCTTCTTGATGGTGGACGCTCTGTCCCCTCCCTCCCCCACACAATCTTCTGATGCTGAGACCTTTATGGGACTGTGGGTTGCTCATTGCTGGGTTCTACCCAAGACTACGGTCTCTAAGCTCAAGCCCTCACATCCTGGACCATACCCTCCTCAATCAGATTTCATCATATTCTCTTGACTAAAAAATCTGCTTCTGTACGAAAGCTGATGGCTTGTGGAAAATGACCTTGATGTATTGATAGCCTCTAACACCCCACCAGGCAAACTATCCCAGCTGTCGTGGAACAGAAAGGATGACAGACCAAATTGAGATGCTCAAATCACATGGCTTATTTAAAAAATTCAAAACTTACTGCAAAAAGCAACAAGAAACTGATAAGGTAATAAATACACCCGAGGTCTGGTGCCTGTGAGATAAAAGGACTGTCCTTCCAGGATTCTAGAATCCTGGGCTGAGTTTTGACTATCTGCTGCATTAGCCTTCCCTGCCAATGATGTGTTTACATGGACTAGAGCTGAGGTTAAACAGAGGCTCAGTAGGTGGAAGGTGCTGGACCCAATACAAACTTGGTTTATTGGGAAGACATCTAGCCAATTGCTATAGGTCACTGATTAATGTGCCGAGTGGCTGTTTTAGATGGAATACTGGCCCCCAAAGATGCTGTCATCTTAGTCCTTAGAACTGTGGATTTGTAACCTCATGCAGCAAAGGGAACTTTGCAGATGTGATAAAGGAACTTGTGATGGGGAGATTATCTTGGATTATCTGGTAGGCCCAATGTAATGCCAAGGGACCTTCTAGGGAAGTGGGAGGCAGAGAAGTCAGAGTTAAGATGTGATAATGGAAGCAGAGTCAAGGAGATAGATGTCTGTTTGAGGACGTTGCGCTGCTGGATCTGAAGACAGAAAAAGGGGCCGTGAGCCAAAGAATGCAGGTGGCCTCTAGAATTTGGAAAATCCAAGTGTTAATGGACTGAATTGTGTCCCTCACCCCTGTTGAATTCATATGCTGAAGTCATCACCCCTCAGAATATGAGATAGGGTCTTTGCAGAGGAAATTAAGTTAAAATAAGGCCACTAGGGTGGCCTATGATCCCACAGGACTGATGCCCTTAAAAGAAGAAGAAGATTTGGTCATAAACAAAGACAAAGGGAAGACAATACGTAAGTACAAGAAGGAGATGGCCATCTACAAACCAGGGAGAGAAGTCTGGAATAGATCCTTTCCTCAAGGCCCTCACAAGGAATCTACATGGTTGACATCTTGATCTAGGGCATCCAGCCTCCAGAACTGTGAGACAATACATTTCTGTTGTTTAAGTCCCCAGTTGGTGGTATTTTGTTATGCAGCCCTAACACACTAATACATCAAGGGAACAAATTCTTCCCTGGAGCCACCATAAGGTAATAAAGGCATGTTGATACCTTTCTTTTAGTCTATTGGAACTTACAATACATAATAGAAAACTAATATGGCGGCTGTGGGTTTAAATGTGTGTTTTTTTTTTTTAGGGCAGAGCACATATGGGGCCAGAATGGAACCATAATAGGTATCATCAGTGAGTGGCCAGTTTAGGGATGAAAAAGCTATTGGCCTGGAGGTTTCATGACTGGATCTTATAACTTGATCTTTGTCTCCATTTTGTCTACTGGTAGCACTTGTTTGTTCTATCACCTATTTAACCTATTCTATATTTTGCATGTTCTATATGGCTAATCTATTTTTTCTGTGTAGCACAGCATGTCTTCTAGATTATGCCATATGCCTGTGGTTAACACATTAGTTTACTTAACACATCAATGTATTTCACCTGTTTTGCACGAGCCACTAGCTTCCTATCTATGTAAATAATAATGTCCTTTGAGTTCCATCCATCCCATCTATTTCCATCTTGTAATTGTACTGAATATTTTAAAATAGTATAGCAAACACATGTTATAGCTACTGTATTCCCAGGGTGCTAATACATTAACCATATTTATTTACAGTTAGAAATAGAGGGCTCTGGGGGCACCTGGGTGGCTCAGTCAGTTAAATGTCTACTTTTGGCTCAGGTCATGATCCCAAAGTCCTGGGATCAAGCCCCACATCAGGCTCCTTGTTCAGTGGGGACCCTAGTTCTCCCTCTGGCTACAGAGGCCCCTGCTTATGCTCACTCTCTCTGTCAAATAAATAAATAAAATCTTAAAAAAAAAGAAATAGAGGGCTCTATACACAATGCTACTCCTGACTTCATTCTGGTATTGATTTGGGGGAATTCTATGGCACATGAAAGTTATCAATCTCCTTTTCCTTTTCTTTCTTCCTCCCCAGTTATGATCTTCTTTAATACTTTGGCCACTCTGTATTGTCTATGCCTATTTCCAAGTTACCTTGGCAGGGTTGAACAACTGCAACACAGATCATCTGACCCAAAACATAAAATATTTCTTATCTTATGGAAAAAGTTTGCTGACCCTTACACTAGAGGCCCATGAAAGAAATATTACTATTCCAATTTCAAATTTGAAGAAGCCAAGACTCTGGAAGGTTATTTACTTTTCTAAGGTCCCCAACCAACCAGAAATGGGCAGTGCCAGGGTTCAACTTCAGAACCGTGCTTTTCCAGTACACCATGATTCTTTGGGGAAACTTGTCTTTAGCTTCTCTGATCTACTTTTCCTGCCTTAGAAAGGTGATTTTGACCTGTCTTAATGACCTAATTATGTTTCTGATCTCTCTTCCAACTTGGCAGACTCACATCCAATACATCATACTTGTTTGTGTCTTAGCTATCTTCTGATTTATTATAGAGCCAGTAAACAGTTCTTTTATTCTGTCATTTGAAGTTGTTGATGAAAGAGCTAAGGTTGTGTTGGGTAAAAATGTGGTTTTCTGACACTAGTTATGTATCCAGCCAGAGTGAATCATTTAAAGAAAAAAAAAAACATTTTATGTAGAAATAACTAGATTTACAGAAGAGTTGGAAAGGTAGCACAGACAGTTCCTATATACTCTTCATGTCAGCATCTTATCTAACCATGGCATACTTACCAAAACTATGAAATTGACATTTGTACAGTAGTATTACAGACTTTATTCTGATTTTACTAGGTTTTCCATTAATGTCCTTTTTCTATAAAAAATCTAATCTAGGATACCATGTTACATTTAGTCATTATGTCTCCTTAGTTTTCTATAATCTCTAATCTTTCCTTATCTTTCATGACTTGATATTGCTGAAGAGTACTGTTCAAGTATTTCATAGAATGTCCCTCATTGTCTCATATTTTCCCATTTTTGTCTCATATTTTCTCATGATTAGACTGCAGTTGTGGAGTTTTGGGAAGAATACCATAGAGATGAAGTGCCTTTCTCATTGTATCATGTCAGGAATACACACAATAGTATTATGACTTGTCACTGGTGATGTTAACCTCAGTCACTTGGTAGGGTGAATAATTTTAGATGATTAATCAACAATGTTATGTCACACACTTTTTGTACTCAGCACAATGTTAGGCAGTTACTGAGTGAGATAATTAAGAAATAGAATAGAAAAAAATTCACAGAAAGAGCTAAGGATTTGTAACATGTATAAGAAAATTATTAAGACCTCAAAGAGATGACTAGAGAAAGACAATTCACAAGGGAGAAAAAAGTATGCATTTAAAAAATACATGAAAAAGTGTTTATCTTCATGGGTAAACACAGTAATTATCACATCATTATAATATTACAAATATGGCACACAAAAATATTAATTAAAAAGCTAGTATAACCAGTTCTCACCCAGTATGATTATAATTATTAAAAAATATGTAGAGTAAAAAAGACAAAATCATAGAATAGATGTTAAAAGTGATTGCTTTGGATGGTGAGTTTGTACATGACTGTTTTTTTTTCTCTTGGCTTTTCTATATTTTTGGGAAAATTTAACTTAGCCGTATTAATCAAAAGTTGAGTAGGGTAGCAGAAAGAATGCCTACATTAGAGTCAAACCTGGTTTGAGTCCTTGCTCTGCTTTTCGAAGATTTTATTTTATTTATCTCAAAAAGAGAGAGAGAGCATGAGCACAGGAGTGGCTGGGAGCTTCAGAGGCAGAGGGAGAAGCAGACTCCCTGCTGAGCAGAGAGCTCAACACAGGGCTCAATCCTAGGATCCTGAGATCATGACCTGAGCTGAAGGCAAATGGTTAACTGGCTCACCCACCCATGTGCCCCTTGCTTTGCTATATAAAGGTCTTGTGAACTTGGGTAAGTTAGCACCAGGGTCACTTTAGGTTCTTAGATGTCAAATTGGAATCATGAAGTAATTTTGCAACGTGTTTGGGAGAAAAATAAGCGAAGCAATAAGTTTGGAAGCACCTAGCACTGGGTATATTTAATATTATCTTTCTTAAAAGACATGGCACCTGCTTTTGGGATTTTTATCTATCATCTATCTATCTATCATCTATCTATCTATCTATCTATCTATCTATCTATCTATCATCTATTTAGAGATTTTTATAGTCTCTATAGAGACAAAATTGAAATACATTCATGGATGAAGGGCTGGAAGGTGAGAGCCTCACTATTGTAGGAGCTCAGGGGAGATGGAGAAAAGGGTGGAAGAAAGTCCAAGAATGTTCTTGGGATAGGTGAGACTTCAGCATTCATTTAGTAACTAACACATTGAATATGCCAGACCCCGTTCTGATCATTTTGTATGCACATTCATTAAGATATTTATTAAGTGCTCACCACAGGCCAGGCATTGTTCTGGAAACTGGTGGTAGAGGGGAGAATGGAATAGATGAAAGTACCTGCTTTCATGGAGGTCATATTCTAGTGAAGGGAGACAGATAATAGACAAACAGTCTGAGTATGTGTTAGTGCTGTGGAGGAAAACAAAGCAGGATGTGTGTATGCATATGTTGCAATTTTAGGCAATGTGACTAAGGTGCTTAGGGCCACAAAGATTCGTAGGTTATTTCCTTGCTCTCTGGATGCTCACTGGGGAAGAGAGTCTTTTTTGGGGGGCAGGGGGAGAGAGTCTTAAAAACAGAGTGATTGCCAGTTAGCAGGGTAAGTGCTATTCTACAAATGGAATGATAAGAAACTCCTCTTTGCCTGGGGAGTTAGGGAGGTCTTCACAGAAGACATGATGCTCTAGCAGGGCCTTGAAATTGGGTAGCGGTTCTCTAGCAAAGAAGAATAGGAGGGTGTCCCTCAAAGGGGATATGTCCTGGCCACTGGAGTGTGATTGGCTGTGGAGGCTTGCAGGGCTCTCTGGCATGTCAAGAGCATGGGGTAAGGAAGAGAAATGGCTAGGTGGGGTTCTGAACATGAAGGGCTTTCCTCTACCATGCTGGAGAGCTTTCTATTTCATCCTATACATGAGGGAAGTTACAAAGTTCTTTTAAGCAGAGGTGTGCTAAAATATTCTAGCAAGGACTATGAATATTCTAGGTAAGGACTATGACTTCACTAACTGGGGTCTAGCAGAGAGTGGACAAGAAGTTTGGGAGGAGAAGGGGAGAGGAAGGGGAGAGAGGCAGAGAATGAAGGACGGGGTGGCCCCAAGCTCAGTTGGGCTGTGCAAAGGCTGAGGGTCTGTGGGACCTCCCCGGTGAGTGTCCAGTGCAGCTGGTGGCACAAGGCTGAGCTGAAGGCAAGTCAAGAGCAGATGTCTAGGTGTACGGACCCCCCAAGACGGTAGGTGTATCTGTCTTCCTAGGGTAGTTGTCTCCTTCCCCCCTTATCTTGATTAGATTCAGTCAAAATCTTGAAAAACTTAAAATGAATGACACCTCTTTTACTCTTCTGTAATGTGGAGCCAGAGGCTTCTCTCACAAGGTTGTTAGGCAAATACAAGAGTATATGTTCTCCAGAAGCTCTTGTTGATTATTGCTCAGCTAGGCTTTTCTGATTATGGGGTTCAAATGTATGATTGCACATCCCCCCACTCTCCTCCCCTGTAGAAACCCTCAGTTTGTTTCCTGCAGTTAAGAGTCTCTGATGGTTGGTCTCTCTCTTGATTTTGTCTTGTTCTATTTTTCCCTCTCTTCCTCTATGTTCATCTGTTTTGTTTCTTAAATTCCACATATGCATTAAATCATGTAGTATTTGTCTTTTTCTGACTTATTTTGCTTAGAATAATATCCTCTGGTTCCATCCACATCATTGCAAATGGCAAGATTTCATTCTTTTTGATGACTGAGTAATATTCCACTGTATATATAGACCACATTTTCTTTTTCCATTCATCTGTCGATGGACATCTGGGCTCTTTCCATATTTTGGCTATTGTGGGGTAATTGGGTGATGGGTATCAAGGAGGGCACTTTAAGGAATGAGCACCAGTGTTAAATGCAACTAACGAATCATTAAATCCTACCTCTGAAACTAATAATACAGCATATGTTAATTAAATTGAATTTCAATAAAATTAAAAAATAAATATATCATTACATGAAAGTATTTTTCTGGTTAAGGAAATTAAAGTAGGAGCATAGCCTCAGAGAAACCAAAGCCATCCTTCTCCTGATTCCACGACTCTCCCCTTTTATTTATTTATTTTTTCTCCCCTTTTAGAAGCATGTGTTTTCTGTACATTTTCTGAGCCTTCAGAAATAACTTTTGGCCATGTTCTTCAGGTTGCAAATCCCCAAGGTGTGCACATTTGACCGTGTGCTGTGTATTATTTCTACGAGGCCTCATCCCCTTTCCTTCCAAGTCTGCTCCAGCTTCCTTACTCAAAGTGCCTATTGACATGTAGGCTCTTTGTCTCTTAGGACCTCTGAATCCAGAAACTGGTCAACCCTTTTCTAACAACATTTTGATCTAAGTAAGCCATAAGTTTTTTCCTTGATTCCCTTCCTTCTTGAAGGATGTCTTTTGGCTGCCCTTGTTCTTGAGGGGTTGGTGTAGCCCTCTCTCTTTCACACTCTCTAGCCTCTATTGCTGTGCGTGCGTGCATGTGCATATGGTGTGTAGGCGTGCATGCACAAGCGTGGTGCAATGATTTTCTGCAGAGGCTGTTGGCTAGAGTGAGTAGGTCCAGCTCTTTCAGGGAGAAGGACAGTTTCCTCCCCATGGGGCAGAGTTGCTCTGACATAGCAGTTTAACTGCCTCCTTAGATGCTCATGTTTTTACTTCCCTTCCTGTTTCAGTTGGAATGAATCACATTTGAAAACATTTCCATCCTTTTAGTGACTACATTGAATAACACACAATTTTTATTACTATTTACCATAATCAAACTTAACCTTTTTCTTTTTAAAATTAGCACAATTATTTCTATCATTATCTGGCTTTCTTCAGTCTGCATACTTAGCTTCATGAAATGGATTCCTGCCTAGATCGATGGAGAAAGTCTTTTTTAATTTCCAGAGACTCAGAATTCATAAATGGGATAATGAAAACTATGGTAGAAGAGTATAGATGATTGGTTAATAGATGGTTCCAAACTATTTTCAACTGACTTTCTCCTCAGCTCTCCTCCCCCGAATGATACTACTTAAAGGGGTTATCCAATATTGAGCTTTTAATTAATATTTTAGAACACTTCCCTAAAATGGGACAAATGCCCCGGTCTCTCTGTTAAATATGAGTTCTGAAATTCCAAGAGAATATTGTCACCCGAAACTTCCTACCCTCTTGCCCTCACTCACACATCCTTTGGATGGATGAAGGGAAGATCGTTACAAAACAGTGGAATTTTGAGGCTGCTATAACATTCATGTTCCTGCTTTCTGAGAGGTTGGCGGCCACATGCTGCTGAGAAGCTGTTTCAAAGGGGAACTGGACTAACTTCCCTTTTAAGTGAGAGTTGCAGCATGAATGTAGATCAATCACAGTTTCTAGTACAGTCGTATCCTCTTTATGAGTACACTTCCTCAAAGACCTCTGGGCATACACTGAATGTGTTAGGCAGAGCCCTTTCAAAATCCAGACGTGTTTTCCGAACAAATGCCAGATTTCCTGGGACTGCTGGTTGCAATCCTTTACTCCACAAATATAGTGCATCTAAGATTGCTTGTCTGGATAATCTTCCCTTCTTAGTGTTTACTTAAAGTAGAAATGATGTTATCCAGGCTCTGGGTACGAATGAGATCATGTCATGAGGTCTCGTTCTGATGTTGTTTTCTCTCAGTAGTGTAGTGACATCAGGATCTGAAGGCAGATGGGAGGCTTTGATGACATTTTGAGGTCCCTGCCATTTCTAACTGCCCATGATGGTTGGGAAATCACAGGGGAAATGAGGATGTCATGTAAGGTGGTAGGTCAACCTGTGTAGTTACTCACAACCATGGGAAGATACTATGGAACTATTATTAGTGTGCTCTGAAAAGGCTAATTTATTTTAAAATAGATTTATTTTTTAGAAAAGTTTTAATGCACAGAAACACTGAGTAGAATGTACAGAGATTTCCCATATGTCTCTTGCCCCCATGCATGCATGGCCTCTCCCATTATCACCATTCTCCACCCCTCCACCCTGGAGTGGGACATTTGTTATGACATCGACACATCATAATCATCCAAAGTCCTGAGTTTACATTAGGGTTTACTTTTGATATTGTATATTCTATGGGTCTTGACAAATGTATAATTACATGCATTCATCATTGTAGTATCCTACAGAGTAGCTTCACTGTTTTTTTAAAAAATGTATTTTACCTATGTACAGATTGAGAAAGTCCTATCTGAAAAGATGAATAGTTGAATTCTACTTTTCTGCTAAGATTTTAGGCAGGAGAATGTTTTTCATGAAAGTCTCATGAATATGGATGTTCTCTGACAAAAGGGTTCCATGACCATATAGGTTGGGAGAATGCTGAGGAAAAATATGATGGAGTCATCAGTAGGGTGTTTACACCACTATTCTGGTTCTGACATTCAAATATATGTTGTCCCAATCAACCCAATTATCTAACTAAAACTAAATTTCACTTCTGAGAAATTGATGGAAAAAAACCAACCATGACCATCCTAACAATGTGTCCTCATATCTGTTTTTAAACAAGCATCCCCTTAAGAATTGTATATATTCATTTGTTTATTTGTTCATTTAATAGATACCTATTTTGTGCCTTGTCTGTGCACTTAGGGACACATAGCACCTTAACATGAGGAAGAATACAGCAGAGGTGGCTAATAACCAGTGCTGTCTGTTCTTTAGTGATGGTGAGTGCATGGCAGGACAAAGACTGTTTCCCAGCTTCCCTGGTAGTGAGAAGTGCCATGTGACTATGTTCTGGTCAGTGGGATGTGACTTTGAGGTTCTGCATGCGGGGCTGTTACTTGGCCTTTATGCATTGGCCTAGGTATAACACAAGTCAACAGATGGCAAAATGGAAGCCAGGTATTTGGAATGGCATAACAACAAGACAGGTAGAACCTGGGGCTTTGAGGCTACGGAGTGCTACACAGCCTTTAAATAGGTATGATAAAGCCATTATGTGAAAGAAATGAACTTCTATCAGCTAAAGTCACTGTTACTATGGCCTTCGTGATGGCAGCCAAACCAGTAACCTAACACCCAGAAAGGATTCCTGGTGATTGGGCATTTGAGATATTTAGGAGCCCTGTACGTCAAATGGTATACAATAACCAACTCATTTTATACAAAAGGCATGAATATATGAAGGGAATATTTAATAATTTCTTTAAATTTTTCATTTCCACATGTCAAAGGAAGAAAAGTCCCAGGGAACTGAAGTTCCTTTAAGTGGTAGTGAAGAGAGGTACAGATTCTTTTTACGATTTTAGCTAGCAAACCTAGAGAAATGAGGCCAACATTTCATATTACAGTTGAATTTTTCCAGTTAGCTCAGGGTGCACAGGCACTTGACATGGATCCAGAGTTTTAAAATATACAAAATCTGTTTTCCCAATTCCCTCTATATATCTTTGTAAAACAAATCCTGGCACTGTAAACTTCCTTTTACCAACATACTACCTCTATCCACGTAGTGGGCTTAGGTAAACACACAAGCATATATTTAGATGTGGGTTAGGCATGAAATAGCTTTTACTTCCTAAATAAGGAAAAGGAAAACCTCGATTCATTACTAACTGTGACATGTTAGATCTGAGTAGACAAAAAGGACCATGTGAAAATGTGCTAAGCTTCCACATAGTTAACAAGATGTCACTTTGTGAGAGAATTTTCATAATTAATGAACCAGTTCAATTTGCTCTGCCATTTGACTTTGATTAATATGTCGTCGGGTATTCCCACTGGGACTCTCTCCAGTTGGTTTGGGAAGCTCTTATGTCTATATCCTGTGCATGTGCATGGATCAAAGTGCTGGCATCCAATACTTGCCTCATTAGGTCAGAGGACAGCCACGCAAACTCAGCGACAATGCCTGAGATCCTGCAGCAAGCCACCACATGGCCCAGATGGACAAACCCACAACCAACAAACATAAAATTCAAGCCAAAACTATTTGGAGAAGGGATGGGACCATTTGCCTATTTTAGGGGATCTTAGAAAGTAAATTTACATAATTAAACTTCTACTCCTAATTCTGCTATGGATTTGGCACAGCAAATGAAACAACTTTACCATCATCTTTAAACCATCTGATTAAAATTTGCTTCATTGCAAATTCATTTCATGGGAATAAATTATTTGTATGAGAAGCTGTAGCAATCCATGTCTGGACAGGGCATTTGTCTGCTTAGAAACCACTATAGATATTTCAAAAAAGGAATTTAATACAGAGAATTTGTAGTACATATGAGAGGGATGAAGGTGTAAAAATGGGGAGACGAGTAACTGCAGGAAGCCATGTGGCATCCTCTTATGGTTGGAGAAGCCAAGGGGAACATGCTGGACTCTCCTCTTAGGCTGGCTGAACCACAATAATTATTGCTGAGACTGAGCTGTCTGAGCAGAAGCCCAGAAGCCACACTTGTCAGCCTGCTCCTGGGGCCACCATTGCCAGAGTCACCCTTGAAGGTGAAAAAATAGCACCTTCTTTACTCCTACCTTTTAGTGTGCTACTGAAAGGGCAGTAAAACCACTGGGGGAACCCAACAGGAGGCTGGCTGGCAAGGGAATCTGGGAAATATAATTTCCAGGCTTGCTGCTCCAGGGTCAGAGAGCCCAATAAAGAAGGGAGGCTGTGGAGTTGAGAAGCAAGAAGTTCTAGTCAGCACCCAGTTTCCAAGGACATTTTCTATATAGATTTTAAAATCATTTCGTATTTTAAAATCATGGTAAGTAAACTCTTTAATCACCATCCTCTATCCCCTCCTCCCTCTGGTAACCATCAGTTCTTTATAGTTAAGAGTTTATCTCTTGGTTTCTCTGTCTCTCTGTCTCGCTCTCTGTCTTTTTCCCTTGCTCATTTGTTATGTTTCTTAAATTTCATGTCTGAGTGAAATCATATGATATTTGTCTTTCCCTGACTGACTTATTTCACTTAACATTATACTCTCTAGTTCTATCCACATCATTGCAAATGGCAAAGTTTCATTCTTTTTTATGGCTGAATAATATTCCATTATATAATATATATAATATCCATATATGTTCATATATATATATATATATATATATATATATATATATATCATCTCTTCTTTATCAATTCATCTATGAATGGACACTTGGGCTATTTCCATAATTTGGCTATTATAGATAATGCTGCTGTAAACATAGCAGTGTGTGTATCCCTTTGAATTAGTGTTTTTGTATTGTTTGGGTAAATACTCAGTAGTGTGATTCCTAGATCACAAGGTAGTTAAATTTTAAATTTTTTTTAGCAATCTCTATACTGTTTTCCATATCCTATATAGATTTAAAGTTGCTGCACATTACTTGATTACATTAATAAATGAGATAACACTTTATTATTAGTCAAGATATCACATTTTTAAATCCATCTCTATGAAATCATATAAAATTACAATCTAGCATATACATACAGTTCTGAACTTGTATGAATGCTGCTGGATATTATGTTTAAAATGTTCATGTTGATATTTATTCACACTAGTTATCCAACTGGCTTTATTGGTAAGAAGTAAGACAAACTATCATTTACATCTATGCCTTGATCACACCAATCCTGTCTTTCTACAATGATCAAAAAGGATCAAATTTAAACAGACGAGGTAGTGAAGAAATTAGATAAAACTTGGTTTCATCTATGTATGTATGTCTCATGTATGTCTCATTGCAGATAAGAACCCAGGTAGCCCCTTCCCTGGGCAGATATAACCCCCAAGGCAATCCCAGCCCCACAATATCTTGGAGAGATGTGAAATGCTATAAGGACCTATTGCCTCCTGGTGGGCTTCTGGTGGTCAAAGCATGTCAAGGATATTTGAGGGAACAGAAAAGCCTTTGCCCACTTTGTGGCCCAGTGGTGTCATACGGGAGGGCCATTAACAAAAAGAAAAAAAAAGCCTATTGGTTTTGGTGGCACTGTACCAACAGGACTGGATAATTTTCTGTTATGAATTCATTCCTATCTCTTCATGTGGGCCTGGGAAATGTGTCCGGAGGGCATTTTCCTCCCTGGTTGGAGGTAGTTTAACAGACTGGCAATTACTGTCATTACAAGCCCAATCACATAGCTGGAAGACCTAGGCGATTGCTCACCCCTAAGCAGCATGGGACAAGCGGGAACAGTTGGGACCACACTGAGAGGCCAGGGAACTGCAGACGAGTAATCTGCTGGGGGAAAAGGCCCCTTTGATCTTCATACCAGACAGCAATTTCAGCAGAAGCAGAGTCGACTTGGTATTTTTTTATTGCAGTGGGATGGGCATGACCGATTTGCATGAATGGGGGTTGCCAAGAGGAAGTAAAGCTGATCTTTAGGTTACCTGCATCGTAAGCAGTGCAACAAAAAAAGCTTCATTATTTTCTTAAATAGAAATGGTCTGAATATTTAATAAAGGCAAATAATTTGTTATTCATTTTTTTTAAATCGTGTGGCCAGTATCAGCTCATGTGATATTGGATGCTTGCCTGGCAACTGAAGTCTGGTAATGACTGCTTTCTTTTTGGTCCTTGTGGTAGACTGCAAAAATTCAATCATTTTCATTAAATCCAGTGCAGTATTTGCCTTCAGATTTCTCTGCAAGCATCCATTGTTAGCCTCGGTGGAGAGAACAGATCTGTACGTGTGCTCGCAGAAATGCTTCTGGGTTATTGTTATGCCAATCTGAAATGCCAGAAAGGTGGTTTATATAGAGTGGTCCAAGGAAGAAAGTGGGTTTGAGGGAAGGGCATCTGCTCGTGTCTTTTGTCCTGGTTAGAAGACAAGCATCTCATCACTTGGATGGTCAGAATCTGAGGATGACTCAGTTCCTTTGGAAAAGTTTAACAGAAGCTGCAAGAGGACCTGTCTGTGAATCTTCCTGGTTAAGCACTAATTCAGTTCATCATAATTTTCTAGTTTTGGATCATGGTCTTCTTTTGAATGAAATAAGTTATAGTTTCTCTAACCGGACAGGATGTAGGGTGTTTGTGATAGCCACTGTTATTTTGACCTTCAGCGTGCACCTTTCGGCTCTCACTAAACCAATACTGAGTGAACGAACAAAATGAATTTTTGCTTATGGCTATAGATTTCCTGGTAGAGCTCCCTTTCTCCTACTGTCTACAGGCAATGTCTTCCTCACTCGTGTGTGTGTGTCTTGCCAGTTCTAAGTCGGCCACGGGAGGGGTTGTGTTCATAGGAACACACCATGTGACATGTCAGGCAGATCAAAGCAGGGATTTCAGGGCTGACTACAAGGGGAAATGGTTAGTAATTAATAAAAGGATGTGGAATTGGTCATGTTGACTGAAAGAGCCCAGAACCTTGGCGAAATGCTTCCAGAGGCTGCCAAGATAAAAAGAGTGGCTGGGCTGAGTTATGTACGGGTGAAGCTTGCAGGTGTTAATGCCACTGGGTGAGGGGAACAGAGTAAGAAGTATACTTTCACCGAGGCCATGGCTCACAGATTATAAGATCCTCTTCAGCTTTGGCCTAGTTTTAGTTTGTTTTTAAATGGAGCTTTTAGGGGCCAGAGGGGACATACAAAAACGTGATAATGATGTTTAATTCCGAGAGTCGAGCTGTGGTTTCTCATTGGCCGTATCTGGTTTTTCATTGCTTTATGTCAGTATGTTTTGTTTCCAGATTTAGGATCAAAGCAACCTTTCCCTTGCACTTGTTCATTTTCCCCCGTGTGCGGTCTAATGCATCAATGAAACCAAATAAATCCCCTAGGAATGTGTGAGTCTGCTGGCTTTCCACCATAACCATAGCCACTGTATACTTTTTTGGTGGCTTGATGATGAGGAGTAGAATGTGGGAAGGGGAGGTGACCCAAGATAATGGATGTTGGGAAAGAATGTATTAGAGGGGGGTCCCATCTCAGCAAGGGACTGGTGAATATGCCGTGGCAAGTCTCAGCTGACAAGGCTGAGAGCTATGAAAGCTCTGGATGCAGCTCTCTCTCTCTCTCTCTCTCTCTCTCTCTCTTTCTCTCTGTTCTTGGGAGTTGGCAATTCATGGAACCTCCAAAGAAAATTTCCACTGATTGTCTGGGAGAATTATGAACTTATAAATTGCCTCATTGAGTTTTTAAGCCATTTTCCCAAAGGAGTGATGTTGTTTGATCCCTTTTGCAATCTTCACAGATATCTCAGGACATGAGGACCTGCAAGAAGTAGATACTATTGATCCTAATCAAGTGGCACTGTGGTGTCTTAACTTCTGAATGATTTCCCCCACCCTGTTCTTTGCCTTCCTTCAGGGCTCTTCCAGCTCCTGCCAACCTGCTCCAAAAAAAAAGACCAATGCCATGGACAACATGACGAGTTGGGAAAGTGTGGGGGGCAGCATTGGACTTGGCTGGTTCATCTTCAGTGGTTTAGACTAGAGTTCTCAATGTTGGAGCAGACTTCAACTTTATGGGTTATTTTGTATATTAAGAGCGGCTTGAAATAAATATGATAAATGGTAAATAATAAGCAATTATGGGCACTGGGGACAAGGGTGTTTGTAAATTTCTACTCATCCGTAATTTCAAAACACAGAAATGTCTACTGAGAGACTGGAAGGCCGAAGTGCAGAGTGGTAAGAAATGGGAGAGAAATGTATGTTGCCTTCAGCTCTTTACAAAGAAATATCCCTATCCCCTGTGTGGGACACAGGGGATCATTTATCACTGGCCACAGAATGCTACATAGTAGCACCCCAAAACTCAATGGCTGAAAACTATAATTAATTGTGATTGCTCATGTATTCGCAGGCATGGCTGAATGGCTATGATGACTCTGCTACAGCATCTTTCATTTTCTTCTGGGGTTGGGAGGCTAACCACGTGGTAAACTGAGACATATTCTTCCCAGTGATGGTGGAGGTGGGAAAGGAAAATGGAAACGTGTGAGGCTGCTCAGGCTTAGGCTAAGAAGCAGTGCCCTTGCCTTCCACCCATAAACCATGGCCAAAGCAAGTCACATGGTTGAGCCCAAAGTCAACGAGCAGGAAAATACAGTCTGGTCATGACAAGCCTGGGCACGGGCGTGAATGTAGAAAGATGGGTTAAAATTTGGCCAATTGTAACAGAGAGACAGAGAGAGAGGGAGAGACTACATGCTACATATAAAATCATATCTCTTTAAATACAATTTATGTTATAATAATTCCATCTACGTATGAGTCTATATCATATGTATGTGTGATTGCAGCGAGAATGCTCACATCTGGCTTTCCCAGAGTTTTTTTTTTCATTCTATTACTGTGATATGGTGGAGGTATTTGTAGCTGCTCTATTGAATGGTCATCTCCCTTGGAAAAGAAACAACATCCTAAACATTTAATCTGTGACTTAATTTTCAATTCCCCAGCTGCTGACATGTCCCAGCCAGCTTCCTGGGTTGGGAGCCTCAGTGGTTTTTAAGAGCAGTCTTTCTAGGCTGAGCTAGAAGAGCCGGGCTACATTTCAGGAGGTGAGAGTCTTTTTCTGAAAGTCTTAGAAGTAAGGCCATTTTGTTTCCAGATAGGAAATAGTACTGCATCTGGGCCAGCCATCTCTAGTCCTACCTCCTTCTTGAGGCCCTCCCAGCAGGGGTGCGGCTGTCCAAGGCTCTCCTTGCCTAGACCCCCTATCTGGTAGCATGTAACAGGAGGCCACTGGATGTACCTGAGAGCAGCACGTGGTGGCCAACATGGTCTGTCCTCCTCTGTATGAACTGGGCAATGTCCTGGTAATGTAGGCAACCATGCACTTTACAGCAGTTTGTTGGCTCTCAGTAAATATTAAGGAGCGAATAGGCACTTTTTCAAAGCACTAGGAAAACTCTCTAGGGGTTTTCCCACAGGAGAATCAGAGGGTGGTGATGACAGGGAGGCATGCTGATGTGGCAACAGGTGAGTAGGAGCTGTTTTAGATGGGGTGGTGTGGAGAGAGGGAGGGATAGCTTCTCTGAGAGGATGATGGTTACTTTTTAATTTTAATCTAATTATTTTAATTCCAGTATAGTTAGCATACAATATTATATTAGTTTCTGGCGTACAGCACAACGATTCAGCACTAACATACATCACTCAGTGCTCATCGTGACAAGCGCACTCCTTCATTCCCATCACCTATTTCCCCCTGCCCTCCCAGCCCCCTCCTCTCCGGCAGACATCATTTATTTTTTATAGTTAAAAGTCTGTTTCAGGGCTTGTCTCTCCACGAGGCACCATTTAAATTGAGTTTGTGCAAAGACCTGGGGATAGAGATTTCCAGGTAGCGAGACTAATAGGTGTAAACATCCTAAGGGAGTAACGATCAACCCTCAAAACTCCAACTTCCAAAGGCAAACTTCTCTGATGCACCTATACCTTCTGGTCTTTCAAAAAGGAAATATTCTTTCAAAATTCTTTCAGGGCCCATGAATGCACTAGGTAGGGCCTGCTTCCAACAGGACTGGTTATTTATTTTAATAGACTTTACTTTTTAGAGCAATTTAGTTCACAGGAAAATTGAGCAGAAGGTACAGAGATTTCCCTTACACCCTCTTGCTCCCCCCCTTCCCCCTCATGCAACCTCCCCCATTAGAAATATCCCCCATCAGAGCGGCACAGGCTGCATTGACACCCCATTATCATCCAGAGTCCATCGTTTACCTTAGGGCTCGTACATAGTGATGTGCATTCTATGGATTTGGACAAATGTATAATGACATGTATCCACCATTATACTGGATACAGAGTAGTTTCACAACCCTAAAAATCCTCTGGTTAGTTATTTTCGAGTACAATGAAACCTCACAGATGTCATTTATGTAGCAAAAGAAGAACAAAGTAAAGCGACCAGTGCAGCTTTTTTCCTCTTTCTTTAAGATCGTAAAGGTCTTTGACGCGTGGAAGGCAGGCTTTTATTAACTAGGCATTTGTATCATAAACATAATTCCCAGACAAGCAGGAAAGTCCCAGAATTCTGAGTCACTGATGTTTGAATAGATGTTTTGTAAGGCCAAGCATTTGCTTTTACAAATAAAGCATTGATGAACTAAACAGTTGCTTGAAATGAACTGGGCAAGTTTTATAATGTGCACTTGGCCTTCAGAAGACAGTGCTGTAATTTATAACAGTTTTCCCCTCTTTAATCTGCATTCATATTACAAGAAAATCTCTCTCTCTTTTTTTTTTGCCACTGGTCTTGGTCAATGCACAGTGTGAAGGAGACCTGTATCTGCAAATTACAAAAATTTCATTGCAGTCACCTGATATATGCTAAGTATCAGCTGTTGGTTTGGGGGATACATAGCTCCAGGGTTGTCTTCTCTTGGGGTGGGAGTGATAAGAAAATGAGAAAGGATTCTGTTTGTGAAACACAATTTTGTCAGGAGTATGGTCAGTATGGTTTATTTCTTATTCCAGTCTGCTGGTAACACAGCTGGGATGTTTTAATGCATTTGTGCACTTCAATAATAGAGAGGTTTAGAAATAAAACTGGAGAGCATTCAGAAAGGGGCAGAAAATCAGGTATTTGGGGCTCCAGGCTATGATTTACACTTATAAGAACTAATATCTCATGAGGACTTTGCCTTCCCAACAGCAAATGATGGGAAACACTAGCTATCTGCACATACTTGAAGGGAATGTGAGTCCAAAAAATGAGAGCAATTAGCTGGATATAAAGGGCTGAAGTTGGGTTGGAGACTCAGTGGGTAGAAGTGGGGGAGGTGGGGGAGCCTCCCTGTGGAACTAAGGTCATAACATTTCAAATTAAAATACCCAGATCATGGGCTTAAGTACCTCTGCCCTCCACTGCCCTCCTCTCCCTCCCCCAACCCAAACTTCCCATTTTCTAAACTATTCCAAACAGGTTATTCTTTGACTCAAACTGTCCATTTGGGCAAAGAAGTCCACTCCAAGAGACCCCCATTATGGACAGGAGGGGCTCTGGCTGTCTGTCCCAGGAGGCTGGAGAGGAACAGAACCATGGGCTGAACATGTGGGCACAGCTCCATCAGCAATGAGGGATCTCTGACTCCTTTCCTGTCATTCAATGGGATTGAATTACTCTCCATCCTTGAATCTGTTGGTCCTGAAGTGAGTCTTAAAGCTCATCGGCTCTCTCACTTGATGCAGGACTTTTCAGTAACACTAATAGTGACAGACAATCTCCAGCCTCTTGTTTGAGTGCTTCTGGTGACGGGCAAGCCAATGCTTCGTGAGTCAGCTCATTCATGGATGTTTGCTCTAGATCCAGTATACACAAGCATGGCAGTCCGGTGTAATCAATCACCTGGTGGATTTTAACAAAATCTTTACATCTGGGGGCTCACCCTCAGTGACTATAACAGGATTGTTCTAGGGAGGGTGTTGGCATCACTATTATTTGAAACTCTTCATGTCATGCCAACAGGTAACTGAAGTTGAGGGCATGAATTCTGTCCTCTGGAGCTAAGTCCATTTTCTCTTTGACATGACAGTCTTTGAGACATAGGAAGCTGATAACTTGCCCATCAGTCGCTATTACTTCCCTGAGGCTTTCTCATCTCCAGCTGAAGTCACTCATTTTCTTCAAACTTACTCCTGTGATGTGGTTTTATTTCCTCACCATCCTGATCATAAGCTACATTGTCTGGATGCCACTTACAGTGTGTGTCTCTTCATGCTTTTGTTTCATTGTGAGCTTGCTGTCAACTAAATCCCCTCAATTTTCTCCTGTAAAAGGCTTACAGCTTAGTGGAGGAGACAAGCATGCCAGTCCCATCCTGTAATTATAAAATTGATTTCTAAAGTCTAAATGCAGGAATTTTCTTTACTCTTGCTAAATTTCATTTTGTTGGGTTACTTATTTAATCCTGTCCTCTAAAATTACTTGTAAATATTCCCTGTTTGGGAAGGCATCTGTACATTTTTACCCATGTTATTAATAGCAGGAACAATAATAGACTGTATTTATTGACTGTGAGTACTTTATTGACTGGAAACACTTATTGACTGGAAACACCACCAGAATGGATCAAAAGAAGCAAAGTAGAGCCCCAGCTTCTATGTTCAGGAAGTAGACTGAACAGGCTATGGAATCACCAACTAAGTGTTCTTTTGGAAGAGAAAGAATACTCAGGGGCAGAAACAAGAGCGCGGAGGGTGCAGCCAAGAGCCACTGGGTAGTACTGGGTTCTACAAAGAACCCTGCAGCTCTTTGCAGCTGGGGCACAGGACTGCTTTGGAACACTGCTGACTGTGTGCCTCCTGTCTCTATTGTTTTCAGTGGGAGCATCTGTTGTGAGTATTCTGTTCTTGATACACTACTGTGGTGATGTATGTGTGTATGCGGAGGTGACGATAAATGTCTCTATAGTTCACAATATCCAGGTGGTGAGTTGTGTACAAAGAGCCACACACAAGGTGCTTCAGTTACACTTGGACATGACTTAGAAGGATGAAGCTTTTGGCAGGTCTGGGATGGGTAGTATGTTTTGCATGGATGAGGGATGCGAATAATATGTGCCCAGAGACATTGAATCTGGGCTCTGTAGCTGACCAATAGAATATGGTGAAGAATATGGTGAAGATACACTGTGTCAGTTCGCAGGCTGAAGCTTTATGTAACTGGTAGCTTCTACTTCCTATCTGTGGAGATGCTTATTCTTGGAATCCAAGGCATCATGTGGAGAGGAAGCCCAAGCTGCCCCTGGAGAGGCTCTCATGGGGAAGACCCAACAGCCAGAACATTTGGCAGCCATGTGAGAGTCACCTTGGCAGAGCTTCCCCCAGCTCACCCCCAGTAGGGCAGAGATGAGTTGTCCTGGCTGAAATCTGCTCAGAACCAGATTTATTTACACAGCTCATCGTTGTTTTAAGTCATGAGTTTGGAGGGATTTGTTTCCCAGCAGTAAGAACAGCACCAGGCACTGTGCTAGTGAGTTTTCATACATACTCTTATTTAATCCTTCCAGCAATGCTATGACATAGGCATTATTTTCTACTATTGGTAGATGAGAAGACTGAGGTTCACTGAGTTTGGTAACAGTCTAAGATCTCACAAGTAGTAACTGGCAATATTGGGGTTGGAACTAAGGAATGTATCATTCTTTTAACCTCTAAAATCCTAGGTAAGACAGGATTGAGGGCAAGAGAGCCATATAGCCACTGGAGAGATATCCACAGAGCACTTTCTGTGGAGACCAAGATAAAGAAAACATAGGTGCTAAAATGAATTCCAGATGGTTTAAGGAACTAAATATATAAACACTAAATTACAAAAGTACTAGAAAAAAATATGAAAGATCTTCAATTTGTTAATGCTCGTGCATAAGAAAGCTACTGCTTTTGCATATTAATATTATTAATATTTCTGTCAATTCTCTTGGGATCACAATTTGTCTACGTGTAGAGAAATTTTTATTTATTTATTTTTGTCCACAATTTACATCTCTCATTTCTTTTACTTTTCTTTCCTTTAAAATAGGAACTATAATGCAGAATAATGATGGATAGTAGCTGTGATGGTTGTCTTGTTCTCAATTGTAATGGAAACTTTCTAATCTTTCATTATTCAATATGATATTTTCTGTGGTTTTCCTTCAGTTACCTAATTTTGCATCCTTTCTTAGTGTAATTAGAGATTTTTTTTCATTTTTGTTTTAGATTTGGAAATAACAGATTTTTATCAAATAAATTTTTGGTGTGCATTGAGATGAGCATAATATTTTTGTCCTTACATCTATTGTAGTTGACTGTATCATAAATTTCCTAATATTGAACCACTTTCACATTTCTAGGTGAATTCTGCTTGGCTATGATGAAAAAATAATAATGTATTACTGAATTTCATTTGCTAATATATTTTTTAGTATTTTAAATCTATGTTCACATATTCATAGGTAACTTTGGCCTATGGCTTCATTTTATTTGGGTGTGCTAACCTTGTCTGGTTTTGGAATCACAGTGATGATACCTGCGTTGAGTGAGTCTGGAATCTCTCTATTTTTATATACTTTCAGATAGATACATAATTTAAGGATTATCACTTGCTCCAAGGAATAGAAATCCCTACAAAAGTGCATGTTCATAGTTCCTTTGTTTTTTAAAAGGATTCCAACTTTGACTGCCTTTTTAATTTTTAAAAGGGCATTAGTTTAACCACCTATTCAAGAAAGTTTTTGCCCTTCCCAGGATCAATTTTGATTAATTCATATTTTTGTAGAAAATCACATACTTATTGAGACCACCAAAATTTTGTGTAGTATTATTTGCTCTTATTTATTTATTTTAAAGATTTTACTTATTTATTCATGAGAGACAGAAAGAGAGGGGCAGAGACACAGGCAGAGGGAGAAGCAGGGTCCCTGTGGTGAACATGATGTGGGACTCGACCCCAAAACCCCGGATTGTGACCTGAGCTGAAAGCTAATGCTCAACCACTGAGCCACTCAGGTGCCCATATTTGCTTTTATTTAATAAAATCTCTTATCTAAAGTTCTATCCCTTTTCTCATTGTTAGGTTAATTAATATTTGGAATATTAATTCCAAATTAATCATTTAGAATTTATTTATTTTTTTCTCATTCATATCCCAAATACAACTAGAACCTTAGCATATTTTCATTCTCTCCCTTCCATCTCCTGTGGACATATTCTCCCATGTAGAGATCTTCTGGGATTTTAGGTACAGATTATTGTTAAAAAATTTAAAATATATTTCTAAACTTTTTTTTATTGGTTTCTCCATTTATTGTTGGTCTCACATCTTTCCCCCTTTTTAAAAAAAGATTTTATTTATTTATTTTAGGGAGGAAGGTTCAGAGTGAGAGGGAGAATCCCAAGCAGACTCTGCACTGAGCATGGCACCCAGTGCTGGGATGGATCTGATGACCCAAGATGATGACCTGAGCTGAACTCAAGAGTTGGATGCCTACCTGGCTGAGCCACCAAGGTGCCCATATCTTTCCCTTTTTGAATTAATTTCTCTTTTTCCTAATCCACTAAGGCCTGTGTGTAACTCTTTAAATGTCTGTGAAAATACCTTTATTTTGTTTTCATTTTCAGTGCTAGTTTGGATGGGAATCAGATTCCAGCTTCAAAATAATTCCCCTCAGAACTTATAAGTTATCACTCTATTATATTTTAGCCTCACGGATTGTCAGGGATAAGTTTGTTCATTTTAGGTTACCTTTTTTTTTAATTAATTAATTAATTTAAATTCAACATAGGTTTGTTTTATTCTCTTATGAAGCATTTAGGATTTTCTTTTATCCCCAAACTTCTTTTTTTTCCCCAAAGATTTTATTTATTTATTCATGAGACACACACACACACACACACACACACACAGAGGCAGAGGCACAGGCAGAGGGAGAAGCAGGCTCCATGCAGAGAGCCCAATGTGGGACTCGATCCCGGGTCTCCAGGATCACGCCCTGGGCTGAAGGCAGCGCTAAACCACTGAGCCACCTGGGCTGCCCTTGTCCCCAAACTTCTGAATTTTACAGCAATGTGTCAAAGGAAGATCTTTTGGCAGGTGATGAATATTTTTAATTCATATGTTTATTAAGCCCTGGGAAATTTTCTTTTTGTTTTTTGATCACTAATTCTTCTCAATTTCTACAATTTTCTCTGTTCTCTATTTTCATTAGATGGATATTGGTACTTTATACCTTTAAAAATTTTTTTATTTTCCATTCTTTCCTTTAGATGATATATTCTTAAACAATCCCTTGGCTCAGTTTTCCAAGTCAACAAGTCACTATTTAAGTATGAACTTTCTCTAATTCCATTTATCCAGTGAGTATTTTACTTTCTAAATCAATTTTTTAAATTTCTGAGATTTCTCAAATTTTCTCATGTAATTATTTTTATTTTAAAGCTTTTTTTATTCTATAAACTTAGTGAGGCAACATATAGTACATCATTATTTTCAGACGTAGTATTCAATAATTTATCATTTGCATATAACACCTAGTGGTCAGCACATCATGTGCCCTCCTAAATGCCCATCACCCAATTAACCCATCACCCCAACCATCTCTTCTCCAGCAACCTTCAGTTTCTTTCCCAGTTAAGAGTCTCATGGTTTTTCTCCTTCTCTGATGATTTCCCATTCAGTTTTCCCTCCCTCCCTTCCTTTTTTTTTTTTTTTTTTTTCCCTCCCTTCCTTTATGACCCCTGTGCTGTTTCTTATATTCCACTTACAAGTGAAATTACATGACAATTATCTTTCTCTGATGAGTTATTTTACTTAGCATAATACCCTCCAGACTTCAAGCTATATTACAAAGCTGTAATCATCAAGATAGTATGGTACTGGCACTAAAACAGACACATAGATCAGTGGAACAGAATAGAGAACCCAGAAATGGACCCTCAACTCTATGGTCAACTAACCTTTGACAAAGCAGGAAAGAATATGGAAAAAGGACAGTCTCTTCAACATATAGTGTTGGGAAAATTAGACAACCACATGTAAGAGAATGAAACTGGACCATTCTCTTATACCACACACAAAACTAAACTCAAAATGATGAAAGACTTAAATGTGATACAGGAATCCATCAAAATCCTAGAGAAGACCATAGGAAGCAACCTCTTTGACCTCAGCTACAGCAAATTCTTGTTATATATGTCTTCAAAGGCAAGGGAAACAAAAACAAAAATGAACTATTGGAACTTCATCGGATAAAAAGCTCCTGCACAGCAAGGAAAGAGTCAACAAAACTAAAAGGCAACCTACAGAATGGGAGAAGATATTTGCAAATTACATATCAGATAAAGGGCTAGTATCCAAGATCCTTAAAGAATTGATCAAGCTCAACACCCAAAGAAACAAATGATTCAGTCAAGAAGTGGGCAGAAGACATGAACAGATATTTCTTCAAATAAATACAAATGGCCAACAGACACATGAAAAAAATGCTCCACATCACTTGGCATCAGAGAAATACAAATCAAAATCACAATGAGACTTCACATCTGCCAGAATGGCTAAAATTAACAAGTCAGGAAACAACAGCCATCGGTGAGAATGCAGAGAAAGGGGAGCCCTCTTACACTGTTGGTGGGAATGCAAGCTGGTACAACCACACTGGAAAACAGTATGGAGGTTCTTTAAGAAGTTAAAAATAGATCTACCCTATGACCCAGCAATTGCACTACTAGGTATTTACCACAAAGATACAAATGTAGTGAAATAATGGGACACTTGCACCCCAATGTTCATAGCAACAATGTCCACAAGAGCCAAACTGTGGAAGGAGCCAAGATGTCCATTGACAGATGAATGGATAAAGAAGATGTGGTATATATATACAATGGAATATTTCTCAGCCATCATAAATGATGAATACTTACTATTTACATCAATGTGGATGACGTGGAGGGTATCATGTAATTATTAATTTATGGATATGATAGTCACTTTTAACATTTCTAAAAAATGAAATTTATGTTTATCTTCATCTATTTGCTCTAATAACTCTGTACCTTTGGTATTATTTCTTCTTTGTGGTGATCTCATGCTGTTCTTTCCTTAAGTCTTTGATTTTTTGTTGTCTGCTCATCTCTCTTTTGTTTGTCCCTCTGTGGGTGCCAGGTCTGATTATGGTGCTTATCCCTGGTGACTGGGGGCTGAGGAGGATGAGCTATTGGGAAAGTGTTCTGGTTTTTATTGGTTTGTCTCCCAAATCCATGTTCTGTACTAATCAGCTTTGCTCTGAGCCCCAGGAGGCTGATCTCTGTGTCACTGGGCTCCTTTGCCTGCTGCCTTCCAGTTGGTTCAGCTAAAGGGAGACTCCAGCTAAGTCTCGAGGACAGGAGGGAAGATTGGGTGTTAATCCTCCCCCCTCCCCTTTCCTCCCCTCTGTCATCTTGGTTTTGGCAGTAGTGATTTTTTTTTTAATCTATAGTCAGAACTCTTGGTGGCACACTCTACTCTTATGGCTACAGCTCTTCTCGATTTTCAGTGACTGCTCCATCCTTTCCCCCTTTAGGACTGGGGAGGTCATAGTTTTCCTCTGTTGTTAACCTCCGAGAATTTCTCTTTGTCTGCATGGTTCCTTCAGCCCTCTCTTTAACTCTTGAAATAGTCCATTGTGAATATCTCTTTGGTCAACATTTTGAGTGTGCCATCCATTTCCTGTCAATGCCCTAAGAGAGAAGATGGAGATGCTGGTGAGGTGTTTTCTCACTGTGGCTGCTCCATATCCTCTGAGTGATTTTTTTTTGGCTATGGTATTAATTGGGAAACTCATGTCAGTAGCAAGAAATAACCCAAAACTCTTAGTAGCTCAATAAAGACTTTTTTTTTCTCTCTATCGATCTTGGGATCCTGGCCTTTTCTGTCTTGGAGTATTGTCATTTTCCAGGGCTGCTCATAGATTTTCACTGTGTTCTTTACTTTTAGAGAGGAAAAATGGGGATGATTGCGAGGAAAAATGGGGATGATTGCATACAACATTTCATGGCCAGGTCTGGAAGGGTACACTTTAATGCATTCATGGGTTAGAAACTAGTTGCATGACCTCAACCTAACTTCAGCAGAAGCTGGCAATATAGTCTTCTTGTGTGTCCAGGAAGAAGAGAATGGGTGTAGTGAGCATCAAGCCACTTTCTGCCATAGCTTTAGGTGAGTGATGCCTCTTAGGTATAAGTGTCCCAATCCATCACTTTTATATGTGTTATGTGCAGTTGTTGGTTACCACTCAGTTCAAGGTCAGGAGTGGGATGTGGGGTGAGGAGAGGAGCCAGAAGTGTGGCTGCTCCAAAGGCAATGGCCCAGTTAATCACCTATTGTTTTTGCCGATTCACTCTTCCTTCTTAGGTCCATTATCTTGGAGCTTGGAGTATAGTACAATCACTCCTCTCTGTAGCAGCTTTTTTCTGCACAAGTGTTTGCTTGTGGTTTTCTCCAGCAAGTTGATCTTGTCTGATTTTTATCTTTCTATTTTTCATTTCAAAATTTCTGGTTAGTGTTGGGTACTATTTCTTCTTTTGCACAGCTGTTATGGGTCCACTATTTTAAAAACCATCTCTTCTGTTGTTTATAGGGGTGTGGAGAAGGTGGGAAATTAGATGAGTATACTATGTTTGCCACTTGGCCTAATGTCTTCCTCTTTTTTTGAAAAATGTAGAGTATGGAATGATTGATTTAACAGTTTCAATGTGCAGTATGAAGAATTTGCTAAAAGAAAAATGAAGTCATGAGCTACTTTGATAGACATATATTGATACCAAAAGGTAATTGATGGTTCTGTGTTCTCACAGTATCTGGAATACTATTTCTAACTCTGGATATTGTAATTTATAACAGAGGCAGACAACCAGGAGTTTATCAAGTGGAGGACATCTATGATGGTGATTGTTCCGGAAAACATGTCATAGGGTAATTGTGGGGGAATCCAGGGATAATCTGCATGGAGAGTAAAATATAAGGTGGGATGGTGATGTAGGTGTGTAAAGATATGAAGAATTTTTCATAGATCTTTGTTAATCTGCTCTAGATTTTACAGGAGATTGATGTTAAGTATTATGGTATATTCTATGAATCTTCTTCCTTTTAAAAATATTAAGGCATTGTTTGTTTGACTCTGTTCTGAAATGCTTCTTTTGGTCCTCTAAGATGACCAACAGTGGCTGACTATCTGATATATTTGGATCCTTTTGTAATATTTTCTTCTTGGGAGTTTTGGAAGTTGCAGTCATCAAAATGGTGATAATCTACTCTTTTGAAAATATCCTTCTAAATATGCACTGCCAGGGGAAAGAGTATGTAGAGTTTTGCTCAGGAGAACAGGTTGCAAAGTGGAAAGGGTGAATGCATCCTAACATAAAACAATAAAATGATCTTGTATTGCCCCACTCTTTCCTTCTCTTAATGATAATAGTTGGGTGAAGGGATGTACAAATAAGTTCTTTATTATGCATGATAATGTGGGAAGGGGAATGGCAAATTGCCTTTCTTAGTACATGCATCCATTTATCTATCCATTTATTTATTCATTTCAGAAAGTCATTATGTTCCTTTTATGACTTTATTTCAGATACTAGGCATTATTTCAGATACTAGGAATATAGCAGTGAACAGAACTTGCTGCCATCATGAAGCCTTACATTTAGTTGGGAGATAGAGTAAATGAACCCATAAATATAGTGATGTGCAGTGAAGAAAAATAAGGCTGGATCCCTCCGTGCAGGGTCATAGAATCACTCAGAGCATCTGACTGGTCAGGAGAGGTCATGTGACCAGCCTTCCTTCCCAAGTATAGGAGCAAGCATTTTCAACTTCTATAGTGATAGGCTACTATGATGGGCAGCATGTGTAGGTAGAAATCCCCAAACATGGAGGAAGTTTTAAGATACCAGTAGCCAAAACCATGGCAAGACTGGATGGTAAGGTCTCCAAAGGTTTATATAATCTTTCATGTAATTTGGTGCCAGTCCAACTTAGTTGTGGGGTACAGGCTTACAGACCACTTTGCAAAATGTTTTTTTTCTCCCCTCAACCTCCATTTGGTTGACATTGTGAGAAGAAACCCTTTTTAACACTTTTGTTTTTAAGAATGTTCTAACTGAGGTTTAGAATGAAAATTTTTTGTTGGGGCGTGTTCTAGGATCAAAGGTCCCTTCTCTCACCACACATGTAACTTATGAGGTATCTGAAAAATGTACAACATGCATACTTTGGAGGATAAGTCTAGCCTGGATGAGGTGTCAGATGCTGGGAGCATTTTAAGATAAAGGTACTGTCTATATGCTCTTAGGTAATCTTATTTTGGTTGAAGGCCCAATGTTGGTGATGCCAATAGATGGGCAAGGCACTGATTCAGTAAATGAGCAAGGAGACCATTTTAATTTTTATTGTGAAGTGTTGTATTTTGTGAAATAGAGTGTATTTCTTTGCTTTTAAATAGCATTATGCTAAAACATTAAATGAGCTAGTGTCTTTGCTCTGAAAGGTGAAACATAAGAAAATCTCTGAACATGCACTTTAATAGGATCAAGATATCTTAGGACAAAAAAGTACTTAAAAATATAAGTAGGACTGTCACAAATGAATGTGTTAATTATTGAGAAGCATAGAATTGAGGGGTTAAGAGTTTATAAGCAGAGGCACATTGCTCCTCTAGGTGATGATGGATGGTGCCCAACAGGCCAGGTTTTCTCCATTTGCAGCTCACGGGCAACTTCAATTTCTAGTCAAAAATGCTGATCTGAGTTGAAGAATACCACTAAGATTCTCATGATCTTATATATGTATGTATGTATATGTGTATGTATGTATGTACGTACTTATATTGAGATGGAATTGGCATGTAACGTATTAGTTTCAGGTGTACAACATAATGATTCAATGTGTGTATATATTGTGAAATGAACATGAGAAATCTAGTTAACAACCATTGCCACACATAGTTACAAATTCTCATGTTTTTTAAATGGCCCCAACATATTTACTAAAGAAGAGTTGGCTGTTATCTGTAATGCCAGCCTTCAAAAGTTGATGGCATAGCATAAATACCCTTAGATTTCCTTTGGAAACCTTTTTTTTTTTTAAATGAAGAATAATTATCATACAATGTTATATTAGTTTTAGGTGTAGAATGTAATGATTGAACAATTCTAAACATTACTCAGTGCTCATCAGGATATGTATAACTTTTAATCCCTTTTATGTATTTCATCCATCCCTTCACCCACTTCTCATCTGGCAACCACCAGTTTGTTCTCTGTATTTAAGAGTTTGGTTTTTGCTTTGTTTGTCTGTTCTTTTGTTTGTTTCTTAAGTTCCATATATGAGTGAAATCATATGATGTTTGTCTTTCTCAGACTTATTTTGCCTAGCATAATACCCTCTGGATCCATCCATGTTGTTGTAAATGGCAAGATTTCATTCTTTTTTATGGGCTGCATAATAGACCATTGTGTGTGTGTGTGTGTGTGTGTGTGTGTATATATATATATATATATATATATATATATATACCACATCTTTATCTATTTATCTATGAATAGACACTTGGGTCGCTTCTATATCTTGGCTATTGTAAATAGCTCTGCAATAAACATAGAGGTGGGTGTATCTATTTGAACTAATGTTTTCATTTTCTTTGGGTAAATACCCAGTAGTGGAATTACTATATTGTATGGTAGTTCTACTTTTAATTTTCTGAGGAACCTCCATACTGTTTTTCACAGAAGTTGCACCAGCTTGCATTCCCACCACCAGTGCATGAGTGATCTTTTTTTTCCACATCCTTCCCAACACTTGTTATTTCTTGTGTTTTTGGTTTTAGCTTTACAGACATTTTTTGGATGTATCATCTGTAGATTTGTTTGAACTCACTTTTGAACCAGTTTTTAATATTTGGGCAATGAATTTCATTTGGCCCCTGCCTACTTCTTTTGCTGCCTCTCCCTCCTCCTTATTGCCGCTGCAGCTTCCACGTGTTGAGAACATACTATATACCAAGCTGTGGTATAATGTGGAATAATGGCCCCCAGAGATGTCCACATTGTAATCCCCAGAACCTGTGAGCATGTCATTGTATATAATAAAATGGACTTTGTAAATGTGATTAATTTAAATATTTTTCAGTGGGGAGATTTTCCTGGAGTAGCCACATGAGCTCAATGTAGCCATAGTAGTGCTTATAAAAAATAGGAAGAGTAGAGTTGAGGGAGATTGGAAGATCCTCCCCTACTGGCTTTGGAGGTGGAGGAAGGGGCCATGAGCCAAGACATGCAGGTAGCCCCTAGAAGCTGGAAAAGGCAAGGAAATAGGTTCTCCCCTAGATCCTCCAAAAGGAATGCAGCCCTGCTGACACCTAGATTTTATATAGCCCAGTGAGACCCATTTTGGACTTTGATTTTCAGAATCATAAGATAGTATATGTGTGTTGTTTAAGCCACAAAGTTTGTGATAATTTGTTAAAACAGCCATTAGAAAACTAACACAGAGGCATTGCATTAAGTTTTTTATGCACATTATCTAAAGTTAATCCTCTCTGTGATCTTTTGAGGTAGGTATTATTATTATTCTCATCCCGTAGAAGGAGTAACAGATTTGGAGGGATCCAAGGAGGGAACATTACAATATATCAGGATTTGATGCTAATGTCCTCGTATTTACTCTGTGCCCAATCTTTCTAGATTTGGTACCATCCAAACATATATCTCCTCTTGGTTTTCCAGACTGGAAGTTTATGGTTTCCTTCATTTCTCTCATGGGCACCTCTACATCCTCTGGGGGCATTTTCCTTCTCCTTCTTTGAACATTCTGTACCATTCTATAATTCTTTATGTGTTTGTTGGAGAACAAGAGCTACATTAAATTCTTTTAAAATTATTCCTTGAGCTATATTAAATACTTTTTAATTTATTCCTGGCATCCAGTTAGCATAAAGTTTATAAATAAATTGAGAAGGAAAGGAAAGAAACAGAGGTTCTCAGAGCACCACCAAGTGCTTTCTATGTACGATCTCATGTCATCTTTACAGAAATTCTCAGTTGTGGGTATCATAAGCCTATTCTTAAAATTCTTTATTTAAATTCAATTTAGTTAACATATACTGTATTATTAGTTTCAGGGGTAGAATTCAGTGATTCAGCAGTTACATATAACACTCAGTTCTCATTACATCAGGTGCTCTTCTTAGTGCCTATCACCCAGTTACCCCCCATCCCCCCATTTCTCTCCAGCAACCTTCAGTTTGCTTCCTACAGTTAAGAGTCTCTTATGGTTTGTGTCTCTATATATTTTCATTTTACTTTATTTTTCTTTCCTTTCCCCTATATTCATCTGTTTTGTTTCTTAAATTCCACACATGAGTGAAATCATATGGTATTTGTCTTTCTCTGACTGCCTTATTTTGCTTAGCATAATACTCTCTAGTTCCATCCACGTCATTGCAAGTGGCAAGATGTCATTCTTTTTAATGGGTCAGTAATATTCCACTGTATATATATCTCCTTTAACCAGTCATCTGTTGATGAACATCTGGGCTCTTTTCATATTTTGACTTTTGTGGACATTGCTGCTATGTTTATTGGGGTACATGTGACCCTTCGAATCATTATGTTTGTATCCTTTGGGTAAATACCTAGTGGTGCAATTGCTGGGTCATAGGGTAGCTCTATTTTTAACTTTTTGAGGAACTACTATACTGTAAGTCCATTTTATAGACGAGAAACTTGAGGCTCAGAAGGTCAGACAGGTTTTACATGTAGGAGTTTGGATTTGAGTACAGGTTACCTTATCATAATCCCAGGATACTCCTGAATCAGGGAGAAAGGGTTCCCATGGAGACAATCAGCAAAAGAGACCAGGGAAGACCAGCCGGATGAAGGAGAGATCCTGGGCACTGTGCTGGTGTAAGCTGGTGCTGTGAAGCTTGTGTGGGGGCTGGTGGAGTAGATCCGTGTTGGGCAAGCCAGCACAGCTGTGACTTGCCTGGGTTCTTTCCCTGTTCACTGTCATCTGCCCTCCTGGACCTTTTTGTAGGGGAGATTCCACAAGATGATACAGGATGAGGAAGGAACTGGAGAGTGATTCCTCGTCTCTATCAGTATGTGGATTATAAGCCCCAATATAGACGATTTTATTTCTGTATGTTTTTGTTCATGTTGAGGCATCTTACATATTGTATTGAGGGGAAAAAGAGATTTTTTAAAAAAGTGCAGGTACTTGATCCTATGAACTTCATTGTTTCAATTATTTTACTGGAATTTGAAAATGACCTAATTGTTTTATTGGATTTGAAAATGAAGCATAGTTTGGAGCTAGTTTTTTTATTTTGTTTTGTTTTGTTTGTTTTTTTGTGTTTATCTGGTCTAAGGTCCTGATTCTTTGGGAGGAACTTGACTCAGAGAGGTAAGAGTCTTGTCTCTTGGACTCCAGACCCAATCTTGTCCTCACTTATCCCTGCCACATTCCTCATATGTGGGCCAGATTTATGGATCAAGGTGTCCTCCTCATTTCTTTACCTAGATCTTTTATTAAGGTCAGTCTGATTGCCCTGGGGAACATTTATGATTTAATCTCTTGAAAGAAACAGGAGACTGCCAAGTGCTAAATTCTCTGAAAGGTCTCCCTGGGCTCAGCATTCTCCAGGTTCCTGGGCTTAGTAGCTGAGGTGGCACAATGCTTTATTCTTTTGGTTAAGATACTCATCTAAAGGTGCAGATCTTCCATCTGAGGCTAACAAAAGCAGATCTAAAATATTCTTGCCTTAAAGACAAACCAAGCATACAATTTTTAAGGCAGCCAACATAAAGTCAGAAAGTTTTAAAGAACTTGTTGTTGGCATTTTAGGGTTTGGGGCCTTTTAAAAACCTTAAGATAGGAGTTGATGATGTTGAAGCCTTTGCTAAGAATAGAAGCACCTTTTCAGTTATCCTCACTGAAACAGTGCCCATGCCAGTATCCTGAACGTGGTGAGCCTCAAAACAGAAAGCAGCTACTGGCCTGTGCTGGGCAGGCTGGAGGAGAGAGGATGAATGGGCTGCAGAGTACTGCGTGAAGCTGTTGGACTCGTTTCTTGGCCCTCAGTTAGAACATAATGTAGACTATCTCAGAATAAGAGAATCGGCAGTATGAAAAACAACTTCTAAAGAAGGAATATTCATAACCTCTTGTGGGGACTCCCATGGGCATCTACCAGTTCTCTGAGTCAGATTCTTTCTTGGACCTCACAGCAAATCAGTCTCAAGTCCTGTGTTTTGGGGGTGCATCAAATTTGATGAGTAAGTGTTCCTCCACAGCTCTGGGTCTGTGATTAGTTGGACGTGGGGGGAGCAAGTGCAAGCATTCCTTGGAAATTTTATCCCTTCCCACTTTTTCCTGGGTGTCCTCTCCAAGGAACACTCTTCAGGACTGTTCTTGAGCTCTCTCTTACCCTGCCTGCTTCCTTTTCTGCTTCTGTTTTTAAGATGAGCTGCATTTTATGTTAACATACCCCATTCTCTGGCCTCTGCAGATTCTCTGCCCCAGTGGTTCCCTTCTGTTGGGATCCTTTGAACCAACGAAGGATGCTTAACCAAGGTTCCAGGTCTTTCTGTGCTCCTAGGGGAGAAAGCTCAGGGTTCCTGCTCAGCACTCTGTGTGCAACTAGTCACTCTCAGTGCTCTCAGAATCTTACATTATTGGTTTTTTTTTTTTTTTTTTTTTTTTTTAAAGTTGGTCTCCACACTCAGCATGGAGCCTAATCTGAGGCTTGATCTCACCACTCTGAGATAAAGACCCTGGAGCTGAGATCAAGAGCCTGAGACTTAACCAACTGAGCCACCCAGGAACCTCCTTTTTTGCTCCAGCATCCTCGAGTCCTGCCATCTTCATTCTTTCCTTATAGGAAAACAGGAAATCTACACATCCCAGTTGTTTCTCTGCAGCATCAAGTTCAACCCACTGGCTGTGGGTTGTTGGTGATCCAGTTCTCCTGAAGCAACCTGTGGAATACATGCGCGCATGCTCCTATGCATGCACGTACACACACATAAGTAAATCAAATGAAGAGAGAGATGGGTACCTGATTCTTTTGGAGTTTAATCTATATATTCTATATTGTCCATTTTGGTGCATATCACCGGGTCTCAAGCCGTAGTTTACTGTGGGGGGGCTCTCACCTAAGATGTCTCACACATTAACACACCCAGCTGTGCCAGAGCTAGTGCTGGTGTGTCTGGAAGGCATGACAATTGGAAAACACTCTTAAAGAATATATTCAACTTCAAAAAGAAATGTTCTAGCTATAATATATCAGACTAAACAATGAAAAATGTAGTATTTGGGAATTATTTTTTTATTGGTTAGTTTGCGATTTACAATTAAAGCAACTCTGAAAGTGGTCTCTTTTTTAATCAATCAGAGGAACACTTCTACCTGAATTGCTAGAACAAAATAGAAAAGTAAAAAATAATAATAATATTTGCTGTGTTTGGCATCTCATTTGATCCACACAACACACCTGCCAAGTGATTAGTACTCCCTATTCCCACCTTTTGCAAATAAAGAGGTTGAGAAGTGGAAAGACTTCATATTGCAAATTAGCAGCACAGCTGGGACTAGAATACAGGTGTTCTCTTTCCCAGGCCAGAGCTCTTTCTACTATGCTGTTTTACTTCTTATGCTGCTTAGATGCACAGTGTTAACTAAAGACCCCTCCCTGTCACATAATAGTGTTGGAAATCTTATGGAAAAAACAGAAATATAAAAAATTAAAGAAAAGAAAAATATGTCAGTTTTGTTCTAACACTAAAACACAACCATTATGTATAATTACTATATATTCATCCAAACAATGTTTTCTATAATAGCTGTTTAAGTTTAAAAAATACTATCAAAACAGTTTCTGATTTTCTACTTTGTCACAGTGATCTCCTCATGTTATTTAATCGTATCAAAATAATTTTTGAAATTGTGTAGTATTTGAGTGAATGTTTTGGTATTTTTTGGGGGAGGGGGGCAAAATTTAGGATGAAAATGTCAAATGGCCACAAATCTGTTGATAGTATTACTTATTCAGCAAGTTTTTGAGAACTTCCTGAGTGTGGATGCAGAGGGAAAATTCATGGAACGAGTGAGTGGCCGAGTCACAGGAGATGTGGCATAATGTTCTGAGTGATTTCAGGCAGTGAATTGGAGGTTGGAGGAATCTCGGTCGTTTATCGAAATATCACTTCCTTCTAAGTGTGTATTTCCATTCAGAACCGTCACTGCTCCTATTTCTTGCTAATTGGAGATGTCCATGACGGCCATACTATCTTGTTTGTAATCACCGTGTTGGGTCTGCTCACCACATCAGCTTGCTGTCTTGTAAGATGAGGGCTGGCCATTAGTGAAACAGCAGGAATATGAATAGGACACTGAAAACATTCACTGCTATAGCAAGAAAGTCCTTGCATTGAGGCAGAAAAAGAGACTTCTCTTGCTGTTGCTGGAGTGGGGTCCCTGTCATGCAAAACCAACACCTAATAATGAATTGCCAAATATGGTAGCCAGATTCCAACATACAACCCCTGCCCCGCCCCTCCATCCCCCCTCTGTCCCCCCCCCCCCACAATGATCCTCACCTTCTCACTAATTCATGTCCTGGTGTAGGCCTTTCCCACATTGAAAAGGCTGGCCTGTGTGACCATTAGAAATGGCAGAAGTGTTGGGAGTTGACTTCAAGCCTGGCTCATAGGCAAACTCTGTTCTCTGTAGAAATTAATTGAGGAGCTCTAGTTGTAGTCAGCCCTCCACACATGGAGACTCATCTATATGCGCTTTTTGTAATATTAAATTTAAAAAGTTTCAGAACCATTTGAGCTCAATTTTTCTTTTTTTACAGTTTGTACCTCCAATGCTAGAGCACTACACGGTCTTGTATTTTAAACAGTAGATTGGAAATGAACATTGTTAGTACCCTGACTATAAAGATGAAGAAATTAAATTTGAGTTCATCTAGTTCTGTTATTCTGCATGACTGCTCAGAATTTTCGTGTTTAGAACTGAAAACAGTGAAACAGTGAGAGTCACAAGGTGAAAATGTTTTTAATTGATAAGTGCAACTTTTAGTTCATGAGTGAAATATTTTCCTGAATTTAGATAAAATTTTTAAAATGAAAATTTCTTCATTTAAAAACATTGTTTGTCTTAAAGAATGAGTCAAAGGCATAGTGACTGTTAATGATTTCATTAATTATTTCATATTATGATTGAAAATGACTTTGTTGTTCAGAGGCTCTTCTTTGAGTGTCAATATACAAGATAGGCCACTATCCTGAGACCACTCTGTTGGCTAGCGCTAGCCCTTTAGACCCTTGATGGGACCTTCACCAAATGTATCCCATTATGTTCTGTGTCATCCATTTCCCCAATCCAGGGGTGCTTAACCTCCCAGTGTTGTTAGACTGGATAATTCTTTATCATGGGAAACTGTCCTGTACTTTGTAAGATTTTTAACAGCACCTCTTGCCAGTAGCACCCCCCCTTCCCAGTTGTGGTAATCAAAAATATCTCTAAAGGTTGCCAAAAGTCTCCTAGGAAGCAAAATTTCCCCCAGTTGAGAACCCCTATATTACCCCCTCTCTTTCATCATTATGTTTGCTGCATTTACTCTATACATTTTCTTTATTAGAAATAGATGCAGAGAGCCTTGGTGGCTCAGTTAGTTAAGTGGTCAGATCTTGCTTTCAGGTCATGATCTCAGGGTCCTGGGATTGAGTCCTGTGTCAGTCTCCGTGCTCAGCAAGGAGTCTGCTGGAGGATTCTCTCTCTCTCTTTCCCTCTGCCCCTCCCTTACTCTGTCTCTGAATAAATGACTAAATCTTAAAAAAAAAGAAATAGTTGAACTGTGGGATAAATATGTCCCCTGTGCTGATTCTTGGCAAAGAAACTTAAATGAAACTATCATAAACACTGAGGCCTGTGGGTTGAACTGGTGTGTGAAGTCTAGAGACATCAACGTTATAATTAAGAAGCATCAACCTGGGGAAGAGGCCCAGTAAAAGGAAATCTTCTCATAGTGTCTCATTGGATAGTTGGATTAAAGACTCAGAATCTGTGAGTATATTCTTCCAGAAATTTTTCCCCAAAGAGATTTTTTTTTTGTAAAGAATTTGGCTAAATGTAAAAGAAAGGTATTCTTTTTGAAATTCATCTCTAGGTCAGTGCAAAGCTGCATGACCCCTAATGGACAGGAAGTAGAGGCCAGGAATAAAGAGGGTAACTTCTGGAAAGAAGCCCCAGGGGGTAACCTCTAAAGCTATTAGACCTTCATGGACACTAATCCAGGGCTCCAGAGGTCGATGCAGGTTATAAATACATAACTGGAGCTACAGGTTGAAAAAAGAGGTGGCTATATTCTTCTGAGGGTCATGGTTTATTGTGATGGTTTCCTGTTTTTTTTGTTTTGTTTTGTTTGTTTGTTTGTTTGGGAGGGGGGTTGGAGTAGCATTACTCTCAAATATACAGTGCTTTTTTTTGGCTATTAATGATACTTGAGTCCTGCTTCTTTGGTCTTCCCTTTGTCTATGGCAGCCCCTGAAGTACCTCCCACGGGCTCATACTGGCTCAGGAGAGCTGATGGTGTACAGCTTTTCCTAACTTTGCACTTGCTGACCACACATTGGTAGTTTGAAGTTGGCTATGGTGGGGGTATTTACACCATGGAAATTGGTAAATAGTACATATCAGGCCCCCCTCACCTCCTCCTGAGGCCCACTTATGAACCATTATCAGCAAGCATATCACTGTTTTCTAGGAGTTGTAGGGTCTTATAGAACGGGATTTAAAAACTATTGGTGTATTGGCATGATGTACTAGAAGTAGTTGTGTTAGTTTACTAAGGCTGCCTAAGCAAAACACCAAAAATGGAATGGCTTAAACAATAGAAATTCAGGACACCTGGGTGGCTCAGCTGTTGAGCATCTGCCTTTGGCTCAGGGCATGATCCTGGTCCAGGGATGGAGTCCCACATCATACTCTCTGTGAGGAGCCTGCTTCTCCCTCTATGTCTTTGCCTCTCTCTCTGTGTCTTTCATAAATAAATATATAAAATCTTAAAAAAAAAACAATAGAAATTCATTGTCTGACAGTTAGGGGAGAACTTTCAGAAGTTCAAGATCAAGGTATCTACAGGGCAGTTGTTGTCTGAAGGCTCAAGGGGAGGACCCGTTCCAGGTCTGTCTCCCAGCTTCTGGTAATTATGCAGGGTTGTGGTGGCGTAATTCCAAGCTTTCATTGGTGTTTTCCCTGTGTGTATTTCTGTGTCCAAATTTCCTTTTCTTTAGAAGGACACAAGTCATTGGATTAGAGTTCATTCTAATGACCTTATTTTAACTTGATTACCTCTGTAAAGACCCCTTTTCTAAATGAGGTCACAATAACAGGTATTGAAAGTTAGGACTTCAGCATATCTTATTTTAGAGGGACACAATTCAACCCACAACAGTAGTCAAGCGTGGATTTTGTTCTGTTCTGTTCTTTATTACCTGTGTGGCCTTAGTTTGACACTTAACAGCTTCAGTACTATGTCCAAAATTAAGGGGGTTGGACCATATGATCTATGAGATTTTATTTCTGAAATTCTAGGACTTCATAAATACTGTTCCTGAACTTTCCATTAGTGGGATCAATCTCTAATTTGTTTTTTTATGCTTTCTTTTATGCTTTTGTTTTATGCTTTTCCCTAGGGTTAGGGTTAGGGTTAGGGTGCCAAGCATTCCTTTAGGAGTTTTGCATATTTTGTTTAACTCTCAAAAAAGTCCTGCAAGATATTCATTAGAATCTTCATTTGACAGTTGAGGTGTCCAAAGTACCAAGAGCTTACCTAATTGGTTAAAATTCATAGTATTGGCAAGTGGCAGAACTGGGATGTAAGTCCACATCTTTATGAGTCCAGAATCAGTGCTTTTTTCCTCTTTTTTAAAGTTGTGTTTATTTATGTTGTAGAGAGAGGGAGAGAGAGAGATAGAGATCATGCAGTGAGGAGATCATGCAGTGAGGAGGACAGAGGGAGAGGGAGAGAGAATCCCAAGCAGACTCCCTGCTTAGTGTGGATCCCGATGTGGGGCTTGATCTCAGGACCCTGAGATCATGACCCCAGCTGAAATCAAGAGTTGGATGCTCAACCAAATGAGCTACTCATGTGCCCCGGAGTCAGTGCTCTTTACACTTCTCCACTCCTTTGTGAAGATGACCACTTTTTAGACAGGTGAACCCCCCAGGCTTGACCCTTTGGCACCAAGTTCTTATGAACACATACAGCTCCTGTTATGCATCCTGTTTACTCACTGAAAGGCTTTCAGCTCCTCTAAGCTTCAGATTAAGCCAGCTAAATTGCCTTATTCTTAAGGGAGATCTGACCAGAAGAGATCTCTGGGACACCCTGTGTAGGAATCCATAGCCCTTCAGTGTGTCTGCAATTTTTGCATTCCAGAAAATGGTTGAACTTATAAACTGTTGTTAAGATCATAGAACTCGTGAAGTTTATTATACGTGTTGCCGAAGCGAGCACAGAACTCATGAAGTTTAAAAGAAGCTGTTAGTATAGATGACACAGATTTTTCTTGCTTTTATGAGAGCTCAACCCTCAGAAACCTTTCTCCTAATCACTCATGAGCTTGGTTATCATGTAGCAGGTACCATTTTATTGTTTGATGCTGGGCAGCTGCTTCCATTGCCACCAAGACCCCTGGAGAGCCTCTGTACCCCCAGGAATGAGGGCTGCCTCCCCTCCCAGGTCCACTCCCTTGGGTGCCATCCTCTCTGCTTGAGTGAATGATGTGTCAGAGCCATTGGGGCCACAGCTGTGTGGTCTTCTGTGGAGAGAATTACTGTTTTTACCTAGTCCTGTATTTCATGGAAAGTAACTAAAGTAGTGCTGCCCTTACCTTAATGCCTTGGATATCTTCAGTGAAACACAGCCCTCATTTCCATTATAATCTCTCAACATGGCAGGCTGGGCTTGGGCTTGGGCTCAGACTGGATACCAAGGTCTGCTTTCAGTCATTTCTCACTGATGACCAAGGGTTGCTTGTTGGGATGTCTTCTGACAGGAAGTTCTTTGGTTGTTCATTAACATGGGTTCCTGGTGATCCAGCATCTCTAACCCCCAATACTTTAGCCATACCCAGATGTCCCTCTCAGTGCTGGCATCCAAGGATAGCAAAAAGTCTACTACTAATTTTTATGTTTGAAGAAAGAGATAAGTGCTTGCTTCGACAGCACATATACTAAAATTGAAGAAAGAGATGAGATCATAAAGTGAAGATGGCCATAGCAGTTGGTAATGGTTCTAGAGGTTTTGTTTGGCAATGTATGTAGCTAATTACCTGGACCATCCTGCTTCTGTTTAAATAAGGTCATCTTCTTGTGCAAAGTACTATTACCTGTACATGTGGTAGTGGAAAACTTTTGAGAAAGAGATCACATGAATTTGGAGTTACTAATCAGATAAGTGAGGAGGAGAAGTCCCAGGAAAGAACGCCCTGTGCCGTAAACAGAATTACAGGTTACCTGGAATCTCTGTGTGTATTTGTTCATGGCATTAGCTCATAATTTGGGTCCAAGATCTGCTTATTACACTTCTTATAAATGTGTCTTCCTGCTGGCAGGAATTGTCCATCTGGGATGGTAATTGTGGGACAGGCCATCCCCAGTTTCATTAGTTTGGCCAGAAGTCAACACTTTGGCCAAGCATGAGAACCAAATTAATGTGAATATATAACCCTGGCAGGTCTGAGGTTAAAAATGTGAGTGTCTTTAGTGAAGCAAGATGTAGGGATTGGTCTCTTCCACAAGGGTTCTACATTCAGTATGGTGTCTGTTGTCTCAGCCCTGTGTCATGGATGATTATTATTTAGTGGAGACAAAGCCCTTTCCATAGGCACTGCATATTTTGGGCCATAGGAGACTGATATCTAAGTGACTGCAGTGTGACCAGTTTGTTTCTGGCTCTTTACTACTGTCTTTGTTCTGTCAATAAAGTGATGGAGAATGTGGGGATTTTTACATTGATTAAGGAAAAGGTTAGGGCCAGCATCTTTTCCTTTTAGGTCCTCCTGTGAATTTTCTTCAGACACACTAGCCAACAAACATTTATTTGAAATACTACCATCTGAAACCTAACATCCATCTATTGGTGCACTCTGGTAGCCAGGAATCTGAGACTATCTCACATCCTTGCCCTAAGAGCACTTGAGGTTTAGATTGAGGTGGATTTTACCCACTTCCTTCTCTGCTTCCTATCTTTCCTTCTCCAAAAGCTACAGACTTTTTTTTTTTTACTTATTTCACTGGTTACTTTTAGAAATATTTTAAATAAGCCGCTTTTCCCCTCTACTGGAAAACCCTTTTCCATCAGGAAAGTGCATTTCAAAGCTTCTGAAGGCTGTTTTAACAACTTTTGTCAGAGCTCTTTTGGAAAGGTGAAATTGATAATTCCATCAGGTTAAAAAGAAAGTTGGTTTCCCACTTCCTGTCTGAAAAAGGATTTTCCATTTGAATAGGTTAGTAGGTTGCTTCAAGTGGCCTTCAATGAGGGTGGGCTGGGTTCTGCCCCAGGTTGGTCCTGGAATCTTAGCCAGTTTTAGGACATCCTAGGGATATGAATTTGCTCTAGGATTTGCATGAGTGTGTGTGTGTGTGTGTGTGTGTGTGTGTGTGTGCTTTACATGCAGCAGGTCCTTGGTCAGTTGGTGGTGTTGTTGATATTGATATAAATGAGGTTTTATTTGGTTTAGCCAAAGTTGGCTGCACTTCTCTGGAAAGCTGGCAGGTAATCCTTTCTCCCTGACTTCTCAGGAGTACCTGTGGTTGAAGACCATGAATGCCTCTCTAGAGTCACAGTTGCCTGAATTTATTATCCATGTGGGTCCAGTCAGTCTCTGGGGCTCTCTGTTGGCCTGGGTTCATGGGTTGATGGACATATAGTCAGTGGGTAATGGGAATGGAAGTCTTAAGCTGTATGCCTTTCTAGGTCTGATCCAAGACCTTCCTTCTGTTGATGAGGAGATCAAGGACCAGAAAGGAGGAGGAACCCAAATGAAGCACAGAATCCAGGAGTTCTGACTCATGGTTCAAGTTACTAGCTGCTACTTCAGGGGTCCACAGATGGCAAAAATCATAATCACCTGGGTGTGTGTTAACCACGCAGATTCCTCGGGCACCTCAATGAGATTCTGATTTTAATAAATACTTGTGGGCAACATTGTGCAATCAAGATATAATGTGAGCTGTATGTGTAATTTAAAATTTTCTAGTGGTCACACTGAAAAAGTAAAAGGAAATAAGTGTAATTTTAATAATAGATTTCATTTAATCCAATATAGACAATTTACTACCATAACATATATATCTATATAGATATTAGTGAGTTGACTTTTTTGGATACTGAATCTTAGAAATTTGGTGAGTATTTTATACCTATAATGCATCTTAATTTGGATTAGTCACATTTCAAGTATCAAAAGCAAGTAGCTAGTGGCTATCATATAGGACACTGAAGATCTATAACTGTTCCTTACCAAGCATTGGAACTCTTCATAAAAGGCATACCAACATAAAAGGCTGCCAAAAAATAAAGAACTCCCCATTGCTAGACTTAAGCGTCTAGTGCTATAAAGTTCAAAATCCAAGTGCCCCACTGCCTGAACCTTGTTAAACTTTGTGGGCTGCAGCACATTAGTAGACAGGGATGTGTTTACACAGAAAATATGCAGGAAACCATTGGCTGTCAGATGACACAGACATCTTGAGGCCACACGCCACTTAAGTACCGCTGAGCGTGTGCGTTTGCACGTGTAGACTATTGTGCAAGCGCTGGGAACTATATGTACTGAAGGCGCAGGCACCCTGTGAAGTGTTTCAGTGGAATTTTCAACCAGAAGCAGCTGATAATTTTCCAATTTAATCTTTGAACACAGTTGGGGGATTTTTGCTCATGAATCAACTTGTTTGGCTTGACAGAACTTCTCTGTGCTCTGTCCATGCCTCACAAAGGTGCTCTGTGTGTAAATTTGCAGGGGGGTGGAAGGAGGATCATGGAAGTTCAGGGTAAACTTTTCTGAAAAATGCAACACTGGGGAGCCAGGGTGGAGATGCAGGAAGGGTCCTCAAGCTAACTTTCCATTCTCCCCACCAGAAGTGGTTTTCAAGGGGTTGAGGGTGGAAAAACATTTGAATTCTAGCTAATAAGATAGAAGCACACATGACGGGACTTATCTTTCTATATAGTGTTAATGTAATTAATGTAATTATTGATTATGTCTGAAGAATGGTTATGAAGATATCAGTTCAGATGTGAGTCTCATCATTCTTTTTCATTTGTCTTATGCTTCATTTTGATTTTTAAAAAAAGGAGAAAAAAGTGAACCATCAGAAGAAAATTGGGTATTTTGTGCATGGTCTGTACTTGGAAGGATGTCATGTTGTGTTGTGAAGCCACTTTAGTGGCATCTACTTACGAGGCATGCTGTGGTGTTGGAGAGTGAAGGAGGCTGAGAACCCAGAATACACAATAATAATAACAACTTCATAACAAGAACAACCACCAACAATTACCAAACATTGATTATGTCTCAGACCCTGATACTCATTTAATTTAATCATTTAATCCTTGCAATAACCCTTGAAGTAGGCACTAGTATTTATATCCTTATTTTCCATTGAGGAAACTGGAGCACAGAGATGTTAGCTGCTTTGCTCAGGTCATCCAGCTGGTAAGGAGCAGAACTGGGGTTGAATCCAGGTGGATGCTTAGTTCTTACCCAAAAGATTACAACCTATTACACTTGGAAGACTCCTTCAATATCCTTCTGCCAACTTCCCATCAAAGCAGAAATCTCTCTTACCTTCCAAGCAGGCAGTCATCCAGCCCCCACTCAAATGCATTGAGCAGTGGGGAGCTCATTACTTGGTTGGAAGTGCATGCCTTTTATAAAAAGATCCAATGGTTGGGAAATTCTTCTTTGTAGTCAATCTCCCTCCTATAATTAGCAAAATTTGACTTTCCCCAATGTTCTTGGGGTAGAGACTTCTTGAAGCTACAATAATATGGAATTACACATGATGGGACTTATATCTCTCTATGTATATTAATATGATTAGAAATTAATTACTTTGGAAGAATAATTGTAAAGGTACAAAGTTTTTAAATCTGCTTTTCACTATTCTTTTTCATCTGCCTATGCTCCAGACAATGGAACTGTTTACTCCACGTCTTGTTATGGATATCAGGAGGTCCCATCTTCATACTTTTGCTCAGGCTGCCTGGAAGAGCCTTCCTTCCACCTGTTCACAACAATACTCTTTGAACCTGAGCTTTCTCCACCATGAAGTCTTCTTTGATAAAGAAAGAAGTTGTTGTTACCAATGACAGCTAAGTGATTTTTTACCTTAAAAGGATGAGAAAATTGGAGGTAATTTCTTTCTTCTAGACCTAGAGAAAATATGAAAGCTGTTTGAGCATCTGTATTGTGTTGGAGGGTGATGAGGCTTCCTTCAGGCAAATCTTTTAACTTGGACTTTGGGCAAATTCTTTAGCATTGTAGGCCTGCTTCCTCAACAGCAAAATGAAATTCTTGAATCAGGGGATCCCACCGGTCAAGGTATACATACCTCGACCCTCTGATCAACTTTTAAGAAATGCCCATTAAGAGTGCTCTGTAAGACCTGTGAATTGGTAAGCCCATTGTGAGTGGAATTCTCTGTGAGAGGAAAATTGAGGGCTGCTGCCCTGATGAAGAAGCAGTATGAATATTTTTGGAAATTGGGAGGGTGGAATCAGCCATTAACACTCTGTTGTTCTGAATAGGAGGTATTTTGGTGGATGGGTGGTAAGAGCATGTTTCTACAATTTGGATAAATACAGGGTTTTGGGTTTGGTGGAGCAAGTTTGATTTTAAGAACTAGAGCATGAGTCATCTCCACTGATGCTTAAATGAGCTGCAGACTGAGCAAAGAAGAAAAAAGGCACCAGCCAGCCATTAGGGCTGTTGGGTACAGAGACTATTAGAAGGACTTCTAAGTTATATATTGATTGACTTTTTTATTTTGTGGTTTTTAAAATTGAAAACTTTTTTTTTCTTTTTTTTTTTAATGAGAGTATGATGGACACCAAGGCTTAGGAATAAGGGTTGTAGCTGGGAAGGGAAGGCCTGTAAGCTTTGCGGAATCCTGAGAAGGGACTGGAACAGTCTATGTACCATGAAGAAAAGACTCCAGGGCACATGGCTCCCCTCAGACGCCAACAAGAAGACCTGGGGAGGCAGCTGAGGGCAGATCAGGGGAGATACTGAGTCTTGCGGAGCTTCAGCAGATGGGGCCAGAAACTATTCAGAAATGCTCTGGACTTCTCAGTTTTGAAGCTCCTTGGAGTGTCCTACTAATAAATATGTAATCAGCAGAGAGAGTCCTGGGTTTCCCTATTTGAGAATTCACACTTTACCAAATCAAGCACTGTGGTCTGAGCTGCCCCATCCCTGGTGTCTTTCCAAAGTATCATCCCACTGCTTTGGTTTTCACCTCTTATGGTTTAGATTCAGTAATTTGTAGCAGAGCCTGTCCTCCACTCTGATCTTGTCCCCTGACCAGACAGTAGAACAATCTGAAAGAGAGGAACCCATGGGAACAATAGTGGCACAACCTCTGGGGAGGCTCCAGGCTATTTCCCAGTAGGGAGGGTCCCACAACCCATGAGAGGGCCCAGCAGCCAGAATGACCCATCTCCCCTTCTCTCCCATTGCATTTGTTCTTCTGGCTTGTGATGGGCCAGGATGAGAAAGAAAAGGGAGAGTTCCAAGAAAAAGCATCTTTCAAGAGTGACAATTTACAAGTTCTCTGCCAGTGTTCCCTATTTACCTCCATGAGCCTTTGAATGGCTTGAGCCCCAATTTACTTTAGTGGAAAGAAGATGTAGCTTACAGACATGCTTTGAAAAATTAAGAACATTATAAATGCCCCAGCATTACCAACTGGCATTTGTTTCTTGGGAATTCCTGACTTTTCCCCATTATTGTGAAACTGCCCTTCAAGAACAAGTCAGAGGTTCTCATAATCACTTCTCACCTGTGGAGAACTGTCAACAGCCTTGATGAAACTCTTGATGAACCCATACTTACAGCCACTGTAAATGCTTCCTAGGCCAGGGCTCAGGAAAGGCCAAGGCTGAAGAGGGACACTGAGCTCCCAAAGGGGACTATGCTTTCCAGGAAGAGTGGCCTGCTGTGGGAGTGTCATGTGGTAGGGAAGAGCCCATGTGCCAGAGTCTGCCTGCTGGAACCATAGCCCAGCTTCACCATTAGCTGTGTGACCTTGAGGAAGCTCCTTAATCTCTCTGGTCTTGGGTTCCTTTTTCGATAGTGGGGAAGGTGATAATACCTATGAGGAGCATTGTCAAGATTAACTGGGTGGACCTGGTGGTGTGTGTAGAATAATTCTGTAAGTACTAGCTCTTTTTGACATTGGTTTATTTTTTTTTTTTTTGAGTTTTTTTTTTTTTTTTTTTTTATTGGTGTTCAATTTACTAACATACAGAATAACACCCAGTGCCCGTCACCCATTCACTCCCACCCCCCGCCCTCCTCCCCTTCTACCACCCCTAGTTCGTTTCCCAGAGTTAGCAGTCTTTACGTTCTGTCTCCCTTTCTGATATTTCCCACACATTTCTTCTCCCTTCCCTTATTTTCCCTTTCACTATTATTTATATTCCCCAAATGAATGAGAACATATAATGTTTGTCCTTCTCCGACTGACTTACTTCACTCAGCATAATACCCTCCAGTTCCATCCACGTTGAAGCAAATGGTGGGTATTTGTCATTTCTAATAGCTGAGTAATATTCCATTGTATACATAAACCACATCTTCTTTATCCATTCATCTTTCGTTGGACACCGAGGCTCCTTCCACAGTTTGGCTATAGTGGCCATTGCTGCTAGAAACATCGGGGTGCAGGTGTCCCGGCGTTTCATTGCATTTGTATCTTTGGGGTAAATCCCCAACAGTGCAATTGCTGGGTCGTAGGGCAGGTATATTTTTAACTGTTTGAGGAACCTCCACACAGTTTTCCAGAGTGGCTGCACCAGTTCACATTCCCACCAACAGTGTAAGAGGGTTCCCTTTTCTCCGCATCCTCTCCAACATTTGTTGTTTCCTGCCTTGTTAATTTTCCCCATTCTCACTGGTGTGAGGTGGTATCTCACTGTGGTTTTGATTTGTATTTCCCTGATGGCAAGTGATGCAGAGCATTTTCTCATATGCATGTTGGCCATGTCTATGTCTTCCTCTGTGAGATTTCTGTTCATGTCTTTTGCCCATTTCATGATTGGATTGTTTGTTTCTTTGGTGTTGAGTTTAATAAGTTCTTTATAGATCTTGGAAACTAGCCCTTTATCTGATATGTCATTTGCAAATATCTTCTCCCATTCTGTAGGTTGTCTTTGAGTTTTGTTGACTGTATCCTTTGCTGTGCAAAAGCTTCTTATCTTGATGAAGTCCCAATAGTTCATTTTTGCTTTTGTTTCTTTTGCCTTCGTGGATGTATCTTGCAAGAAGTTACTATGGCCGAGTTCAAAAAGGGTGTTGCCTGTGTTCTTCTCTAGGATTTTGATGGAATCTTGTCTCACATTTAGATCTTTCATCCATTTTGAGTTTATCTTTGTGTATGGTGAAAGAGAGTGGTCTAGTTTCATTCTTCTGCATGTGGATGTCCAATTTTCCCAGCACCATTTATTGAAGAGACTTTGACATTGGTTTATGATAATGGAACACAAAGGTGCAGATCCCCATATAACATGGGCTATTTACTCCAATTATTCCTCACAGCCACCCTGGAAGGGCAGAGGTATTATCTCCATCTTGTACAGGAAGAAAACTGAGTCCCTGAGAGATAAAGTCTTTTGCTATGCTGCTAAGTAGCAGAACGGGTTTTTTTTTTTTTTTTTTTTTTTAACTCAAGGCAACTTATCACCTATGATTCATTCAGTATTTACCTTAAAAGGTTACCAATAATACTTTAAATAACTGATTAATATAATCTGTAGTCTTTGACATTTGCAACATTTCCTCAAAGTGTGAATAAAGTACACAGGAGGCTTCCCGGGCATCTCAGGTTGTTCTGGGAGTGTCTGTGCAGCTCTACTCAGGCTTCCATGGGCCAATTCCTTGCCTGTGTTCCTAACTGCCCACTGGACAGCTCTACCTTGGTCCCCCACAGATATTTCAACTTCTACATGTTCGAAATGGGTCTCATTACCTTCCTCTAAAACCCCTTCCTCCTCCTACAGTCACTCTTTCAGATTAAGGACCTAACAAAACTCTCCTTCGTCCAGACTGGAGATATTGGCACCAGCTTTGACTCTTCACCCTTACCTGCTCTTAAAATTGGTAGCCACTTCCTGAGGACTAACCTCCACAATGTCTCTTGACTCTGTCTCTTTCCATCCTCAGTGCTACCATTACAGTTGAGGGCAATGTTAGGTAAGGCAGGCATCGCTGGTATAGCAAAGAGATCTCAAAGCACAAATGACATAAAACCAAGAGAAGGATAGTCTTTGCTCACGTAAGAGAACTGGTCAAGTACACTGGTTATAGTCCATGAGCCATGTAGTGACTCAAGCTGATGGAGCCTCCACTGGGCCACCAAGGAACCCTGGATTCAGCTTTATCACTGCCACCTGGAAGGAAAGAGGCACTGAAGAGATACTCAGGAGGTTTGATGAACAGATCTTGCAACTGAACCCATTTCTTCTGATCATACTCCACGTGGTCTCACCCACTCTCAATGGAGGCTAGGAGGCACAGTCCAGCTGTATCATGCTTGGCCATAAAGCCCTTGTAATTTCTTGCCTAGTTTTTGCAGTGGCCCTCACACTGGTCTCTCTGCTTAGTCTCTCTCCACATCTAATCCATACTCTACAATGTTGCCAGAGTTAACTTCAAAATCATCAGTCCTGTAGGCCTCCTGTTGCCTTTAGAACAATACCCATAATGTGGCATTCAAACGGCTCCACAGTGTGACCTAGGCTAACTTGCGGGCTCATATCCTACTCTAAACCTCCAACAGCTTCAGGCTGGCCTTGGCAGATCCCATGCTCCTGCACAAAGCCATGTATGCTTACCACCCTCTATCTCTGTGCTGAATAGGTGGCCCTCTTTCATCACTCATGGTTTGAGATCCCTTTATCCTTTCAGGCATTGTTTGGAAACCATCTTCCTCCTGAAGTCCCCTTCAAGTTGTCCTCAATTGAAAAGGATGACTCCCCTCCATTCTCCTTAAGTATAATTCTCCTATAGTTATAGGAGAAACATTAGGATTACACTTTCTATTATAACTCTTTGTTGAGTCCCTTGCCAAACCAAAAGCTTACCTTGTATTTTTCCTTCTTATTATTGCAGGATAAATCCAACTCTTTGGCATTACACACCAAAGCTTTCATAATCTATTTCAATAGATACATCTAAGCTTCATTTTTGCCACTCTTCCCAGAAGCCTGGTCTGGCCACCTTAAAATGCCCTGTCTCTCTATTGCCCTACATCCTTTTATGTATCTGTGACTTTGGTTCTGCTGCTCTCTGTCTGGAAGGCCCACCATGGCATCTTGGCTATCTGGTAAATGAGTGACCCCATCACATGCATCATTCCTTGGTGTTTCTTCTATCACAGGGGTCCACTCCTCTGGCAGAGCCTCACTGCTATTCTAATCCATCATTCCCAACAGATAGGAATTCCTTGAGAACCAAAACATCTTGATTGGTTTTCTGGACCCTTGCTGCAAGCACCACTTTTGGTGTATAGAAAGATCAAATAAGCATTTCTTGAATGAATGTACCTACCACTTAGATTGCCAGGTGCTGTTTATCTTTGTCACCGGAGAGCTGTGCACAGTGTGAGGATGGTGATTGCCTGAACTGAATCATAGCACAGGACATTTTGAACAGTTTCTTTTGTTGTTTAATGCTCCTACTAAGATGGAAGAATACAAACACATGTCTCATATGTCAAGAAGGACAAGAGTAGGTAAAAATCTGGGGAAAACCCAAAGCCCATAATGAAATTAAAAAAAAAAAAAAAGGAAAAGATAAAAAACAAAGCAAGCAAGCAAGCAAGCCAGCCAGCTAGCCAGTCAGCCTAGGAAAATATATGTGAGAAATGAAGTTCACATTCTTGAACTGTTTCTTCTTTTTTTAAAAAATTGAAACATCTCCAAAGAGTACAGCCTTAAGAAACTTGGCCCAGGTGTATTTAATTTTCCAGAACAATATACTGATGATTATCATCTGGGAGCGTGAATTCTTAACCCTTAGGCCTACACCTACCGTTTGCTAACCACCCTGAAAGCTTTAGGGTTTTTGCCAAGGCAAGAAAAGGGCAGGGGGTAAAGATTGAAGTTTAGTAAACAGAAGAAGAGGATTCTGGATTGACTTGCAGGTGGTTCAGGAAGAGGGGACAGAGTAGTACAGGTGGGGTCTTCAGAAGCGAAGTACTACAGGTCGGGTCTTCAGAAGGGGGAAGAAGAAGTTGGATGCATGACAACATGGCATGTATTTCCTGATAAAATGTTCTCAAGCATTTTCTCAATCCTATGTGTTGGGGCAGAGAAAACAGCCAAGTAGTCATGTTTTACTTTTATATAAAGCTAGAGTTTAGAATTCTGTTGTTCTGCTTGAAATGCAAGGTCTGGATGTCATATACATTGCTTTAAAGCCCAAGTTTCAAAAGTAAACAAAGAAACAAACAAACACACTTTCAAGTCTGGTGCTGAAAAGAATTGAGCCGCGGCTCTTGCGGAGGCTGCTGTCTTTCTGCAGGACAGTCCTGTCCTTGCTTTGCTAATTCTTTAGTTCCTTCAAGATGCTTTATTTTAAATGTAGGCACCCACTTGAGAGAAATGTTCATTTTCATGTCTTTTTTTCCTTTTAGATGAATGAGTAATTATCAAAACAGAAAAGGCGCATGACTGGAGTCCTTTTAGCATTTAGGCAAACATCCTCTGGCAGTTCACAGTCTGGAAGAAGATCTAGTTGCTGCTCTCAGCCGAAGAATTCCACATTGTTGGACAGAACACCTCTTCCCATCTTCCTTTGAAACATGATGTGGCTTTTGTGACATGCCACAAAACCCCTGTCTAGTCTCACTTCCTCAGACATCTCGGGGAAAGGCTAGGGACTGTATTTCTCCCCATTAGTTGGAAATTTCCAACAGTTTTTAAGACAGTGAAGGGACTACATAGTTTGTAAGGGACATAAAACACAGGGATATTTGTGACCTTACCTGGTTCATTTTACAAAACTCTAGATAGGTCCAATTTCTATCTGATATTCTTTGGCACATTTACATCTTGTACTGAAAGCTCTAGAATGTTTCATAGTGACATTTTCCTTTTTTTTTTTTTAAAGATTGTATTTATTTATTCATAAAAGACACACAGAGAGAGGCAGAGACATAGGCAGAGGGAGAAGCAGGCTCCCTGCAGGGAGCCCAATGCAGGACTTGATCCCAAGACCCCGAGATCATGACCTGAGCAAAGGCAGACACTCAACCACTGAGCCACCCAGGGAGTCTCACATTTTCCTCTTTATCTCACTCATCTTCAGCCCTACTGTTGACTCTCCATCTGAAACCCACGATCCTCAGAGAGGTGAAATGAGAGGAAGGTACCCAAGTGTTTGCGCCTCTCTTCCTGCTGAGTTTGCTGGTAGCAACAAAGCCAGGATCTTGGGGGCCCTGCTGTAAAACTCTGACCTGGGACACAGAGGTCCTCTGCCTTCCCCTTGCCCTGCCCTGGAATTTTGTTGTACAGAACCCTTTTTAAGGTTACTTGTAAATCTCCCCTATTCTCCTATTTGATGTGCCTTATACCTTTTCACACTCATTTATTCGCTCATTCATTCAATTTACCAAGTGTTTACTTTTCACAAGGCACTGTGCTTGGTAGTCAGGATATAATGCTATACAAACCAGACACAGGCTCTACTTTCATTGAACTCACAGGCTAGTTGAGGGGCAGTCATAATAGCCACTGCAATGAAGGGATACGTGCAGACTGAAAGGAGGGCAGCAAGAGAAAGAGAGATGATTCCATGATCCTATATACAAAGCCACATGGAACCACATAGAACTAATGGATCTAAATTTCTCAAGGAGCAATTTTTGAATGGAGATATGCAGGGCAAGTAGGATTTGTTTAATTGGATGCAAAAGGGAAAGAGAGTGTGTGAGGTGGGGAAGAGCATATGCAAAGATCCTGTGGCAGGAGTGGGCATGTAATTAAAGGAAGACTCTGACTGGAGCTCAGAGTAAGGAAGTGTCTGAGGCCCAATCATGGAGAGTGTTCTAGTGCTTAAAGTTTTCTCCCTTACCTGGCCAATGGAAGCCAAGGAAGGATTTAAGATAGAACTCTGAGTTTTGAGATCATTCTGGAAACTGTGGGGAAGAATTTAGGCCAGGGCCAAGAAGGATGCTGGGGGACTTGTTATGAAAAAAATTAGTCTCTTGACTTTATAGGTTGTTTGCCATGGAACTGGGGAAAAGTGAAGATGTCTGATTAGTATTAGAAGAGAAAATGTTCTGTCTCCCTTTCTGATATTTCCCACACACTTCTTCTCCCTTCCCTTAGAACATAAAGACTCCTAACTCTGGGAAACGAACTAGGGGTGGTGGAAGGGGAGGAGGGCAGGCGGTAGGGGTGAATGGGTGACGGGCACTGAGGGGGGCACTTGACGGGATGAGCACTGGATGTTGCTTACACAAGCATCTCAAATTCCACTTGCCCAAATCTGCCCTAATGATCTTCTCCCAATATCTCTGTGCTTCTTCCCTCTTCCTGTGTTCCTGTGTCTCCACCCTCTGTGAATGGTTCTCTCTGCATCCAGTTTTGCCAGGTAGAAACTGAAGGTCCACCTTAGTGTCATTTTCTTCACTTCCCACCCACATATCATGGCCAACCCATCAGCAACTTCTGTCCATTTTCTCTTCTTTTTTTTTTATAATAAATTTATTTTTTATTGGTGTTCAATTTGCCAAGTTGATGGTTCTGTAATTCATGGGGGAGAGCTGCGCTGGTGAAATGGATATTAAGGTCATTAGTGAGTGCCCAGTTGGACATTCAAAATTCTCCAGGCAGGTCCTATTTGACTGGTTGTGATAAAGTAGGAAATTGTTCCAGATGTGCAAATTTTAAATAGTAATTCACATGTCTAAATTCTCTGTTGATGAGAGAAGAATTATAAGCCTCAAAGGTCTCCACTCCTATCTTTACTCATAAAAGTAACTGACATTTAATTTTTAGTCTTAAATCAGTATTTATCTATAAGCCTTTCTGTGTCTTGGAGAAATTCCTTCCACAAATGACACCACTTCATCTCAGTCCACACTCAACAAGGAAGTAACATGGAAGCGAGCATGGTGAGAGATTGAAGTCATCTGAGTGGATTTAATGTGAGGCCTCTCCTGCTCCCAGATGTCTTTACTCAAGCCCCTTAGAAGAGCCTTGGCCCAGGCCCTCATGCTATATCATTAATGTCCTGTTACTAACCGCAAAGATCTTAAAAAAACAATTTCCAAATTGTTAAAAAAAATGCAAAATATATGCTACTTTTCAATGTGTTCAGGGATTCTGAGCTTTTTAATATTTTGGAAAGGTTTAGTCTTATAACAAATTAGATTGGGTCACCAATATATTATTACCAATACCACCATAATTACTGATTGTCAGGCCAGACATTATGTCACTTAAACCTATCTGGTAAGTTGTGTTATTTCTTTCATTTTCCAGTGAGAATACTGATGCTCTCAGAGGAGAGAGAACTAGTAAATGGCAAGATGAGGATTTGAAATGAGGTGTGTTTGACTCCAAAGTCAGTGGGCTTTAGCAGATGCGGGTCTCCCTCTGGGGACTTGACACCTATTTTATTATTTATTTTCTTATGCCTCATAGATCGTTTACTCTTTTTAGAACTATGGGCCTTTGATCCATTTTTTGCTTTATTTAAACAAAATGTAGACTAGCCCTAAACAGGGTTTTGAAAGTGATCTGTCAACCTACTATTTGTCTCCTCTTTCCTGACCTAGGTCTATAAAGTATCTTGAAGACAAAAGTTGCCATATAAATGCTGTGTGTTATCTTCTTCATCAAGGACCATGGAAGAAGCTGCTGGTTGGAGATGAATGAGCTTTTGTTTCTGCAAAGTCGAATTTTTATTTTTTAGCTGATATGTTTGGAGCCAGAACTCTTCCCTGGTAAGAAAGATAAATTCCTTGACTCTGAAAAATGACTTTGAGAGCTGGGTAGTAGGAGAGGTTAGCTATTGTGCTGGGTCCTAGTCTTAGAGGTAGCAGAATGGGAAGAGAGGAGGAGGAGAGGTGCTTCTTAGATACTTGCTTCAGTTGGGAAATGGGGACATTTGATATGTGGAATCTGATATTTACCATACATGGTGTTTTTTTGCCCAGAAGGCTCTCAGAAGAATGCATTCTTGCTTTCTCTCTTGTCCACACCCATCAGTGATAATCAGCGCCACTTGGGCGATTCTGGAAGCCAGTCTAAATCAGCTACATTACTTAATAGTTTGAGGGGATGGGTAGAAGAATAGTTTCTCCATTGAAAACTATTAGAGGAATTTATAGGCTGTCGGGGTGTAATTAGCCATGAAAGATACTGGCAGGGGCATGAAGCTAACATTCCTCTCTCATCCCTTGACCCTGCCTCCTTCCATAAGTGGGAGATGTTCTCCATGTCTTGGCATTCGTGTCCTTTTGTTCTGCTCTTTGAGTCTCTGCCCTGGATTAGTTTTTCTGAAGCACACAATGGCGTCCTCAACCTGTATTTCTGTGAGCTCTATTAATAGCTCCTCTTTCGGCTTGCTATTCTATTTATTTCTTGAACTGCATTCAGTGAGATGTGAGCAATTGTGCCAGACAGGCTTTCTGCCATTTTGCATTCATGCATGCTCAGACAGGGAAGGCCTAGAAACACATTTTATTAGTTAGGTACTATAGACAGTCAAGTTTGACCTAGTTGGAAGTTATCAGTATTACTTAAAAGAATAGACTTATTTACCCAAAAATTTTGAAATGTGTGTAATAACTATTTGTTTTCTTTTAGAAAAATGATGCTCACCAGAAACTAATTCTCATAGGGACTCCTGGATCATAGATATTTATCCCCCTCATGAAACAGTACGTGTACTTAGTGGCACTGCAATGAATGTTTTAGAAGTAATGATAGTTTTGTCGTTCCTCAAAAAGCTAGACCTAGAATTACCATATGACCCAGCAATTTCACTCTGAGATTTATACTCAGAAGAATTGAAAACAGGCACTGAAACAAATACATGTATGTGTATGCTTACGGCAGCACTATTCACAATAGCCAAAGAGTAGAAATGACCCAAATTGCCCTCAACAGATTAACAAACAAATGAGTTGTGGTCTCTACACATAAAATAGAATATTATTCAGCCTTAAAAAGGAATAAAATATGGATACATTACTATAATATGGATGAATTTTGAAAACATGGGGCTAAATGAAAGAAGCCAGACCTAAAAGGTCAGATGTTATATGTTTCCATTTATATGAAGTGTGCAGAATGGATAAACCCATGGAGATAGAAGATGCATTGGCAGTTGTCAGGGCCAGGAAGAAAGGGAAAGAGGGAGCTGACTACTTAATGAATATGGGACTTCCTTTTGGGTAATGAAAATGTCTCAGAGCACAATATTTGATCATACTAAATGCCACTAAATTATTTTCCTTAAAATGGTTTATTTGTGTTATGTGAATTTCACCTTAATGAAAAAAATAATAACTATAGCAAATACCTACTAAGCACTTGCTATGAACCAGGCACTGTACTGGGCATTTCACATAATTCTCTCTTGAGGCTGTATAACTTCTCTGTGAGGCAGGTGATATATTCCTTCCATTTTACAGTTAAAGACTCTGACTGGGGCAACTGGTTGACTCAATTAAGCATCTGCCTTTGGCTCAGGTCATGGTTCCAGAGTCCTGGGATCGAGCCCCCCATCAGGCTCCTTGCTTGGTGGGGAGTGCAGTTTTCCCTCTCCTCTCTGCTTCTCCCCTCTTCTTGTGTTCTTACTTGCTCTCTCTCTCAAATAAATAAATAAATAAAATCTTTAAAAAAATATTAGGTAACCAAATATTAGGTAACCCTGATTGAAACCCAGAGAAGTTAAGCAAGACACTCTCCCCTGACCAGCTTTCTAAAACCTTGAATTCCTAGTGCTGAACACAGCAAGTTGGAGAAACTTGATCGGAAATAGAGTCGTTTTTCAATTCCATCAATTTTGAAAGAATGCCTCTCTGCTCTGAATTTGGACACTGGCTGGTAAGTGAGTTAGAGGCTGTGGTTCTGTGTTTAAAAGGAATGTCACAAAGAACTAGTTCTAGATGTGTGCAGAGGTGGCCTTTAGAATTTTTTTTGCCAGCAAGACTTCTTGGTGGGATCTCCTAATTAAGGGTTCTCAGGGAGCAGGCAAGATGGTGTTAGGATGGACACAGGGGATCAATCAAAGTGGCATTGGGCTCCGAATTCATACTTGACTGGCCCATTGTCAAGTTTCCTTATAAATTTTTCATTTATAAAATTTTAGTGTAAATCTCGTGGAGTCAGTGACTGGGGATTCAAGGTTCTTCAAATATGCAGAACATGAGGTGTCTGGGGTGACTTTTGCATAATCTGTTTTTCCCTGTGGTTTACTAATGTGATTTTATGAAGACCTAACTGGTAAGACCTGCCTATTGTACTGGGGTACTTTTTTCATGCTACATTCATTTACTCACTTGCTCACTCATTCGTTCACTCATTCACTCATTCATTCATTCATTCATCCATCCATCCATTCACTCACTCACTCACTCACTCACTCACTCATTCATTTAATTCACTCACTCATCTACTTACTGTCACTAGCCCACTAGCTTACATATTCCTTAACTCATCACTCCCTCATTCCTTGATTGATGGAATCATTTAATCTGCATGAATAATACATGAAAAGTTGCTTGTAAAAATGTAAACAGTATAGAAATCCTGCAAGAAGTGAGAATCCTTTGGTACTAAGCTTCTGGGCTTCCCCTCCATCCTGATCTGAGTCCCAGCAGTACATCCTACTGCTCATCATTCATTATTTTGTATGTAGGCTTCATGCCTTCTTCCAGACATTTATTATATATATAGATGAACACTGTATGGGTTTTCTGATGTTGTATATATAATCATAATGGATTCCTGTTCTGGAAAGGCTTTTTAAAATAACAACTGTTTTATTTTTTGACTTTTAAATCTATTTTTAAATTTTTTATTGTAATAGAATTTTGCCGGTTATTCTAGAATTCCCTTACTCCCACCAAAAGTAATCACTTTTATGGTTTTTATGGTATTAAGTTTCTTGTATATTTATGGTTTAGTTAAAAGTATGCAGCCCTACACATCATAATTTTGCCTACTGAAAAGTTTTTATATATGAATTTGAAGAACCTGGCCCATTTGACCTGTGGACTATGCTCCAGGCTGAATTTTGCTGATTGTGCCCTCATTGTGCAGTTCAACATGCTCCTGTGTTCCCTGTCTTCCTATAAATTGACAGCTGGATCCAGAGGCAGATTCAGGATCAGCCCCTGGGATAGGTGATTATAGCTGGTGCTGTATTCTTCTGTCATGTACCTGTTCTTTTCCCTCTTATTTTTAATGTTGGAGGATATGATGCATGTCACCTAGATCCATTCATTTGTTGGAAGCTGCAGAACAGTGATGTTCTAAGACTATCACTTTGTTTTCATTTATTATCTGGAATAGTTTTAAAAGGATATACTTCCTTTCATCCACTATTTGGTTATCTAATAGTTTATACATATTGGAAAGTAAGATACATGTTTGATAGTTTCCTTTCTTTTAAAAAAATGTATTTATTTGAGAGAGAGAGAGAGAGAGAGAGAGAAGGAGAGAGAAAAGGAGCAGAGAGAGGAGCAGGGGGAGAGGGGAGGCAGGGAGTCTCATTGGGCTCAATCCAAGGACTCTGGGGTCATGACCTGAGCCGATGCTTAACCAACTAAGCCAAACAGGCACTCCCTTTTACTTAAGTTTTCAAGATCATGTACTGGTTCTTTGTCATCCTCAAAAGTTTACCTGTTAGGTTTTTCAAACATGTCATCATGAGCTCATAGGTTTAAATATACTTGATGAATTCCAATTTCTTGTAATTCTCATCCTTATGGAAGTCACATTGTCCCATCTGTGAGTTAGAGAAGCTCTTCCACTTAGACCTCTGTGATCAGCTGCTCTCGTATCTCCTTGACATGATTCTAGAACTGGGTTGGCCTTTGTTTCTAGGCTTTCTCAGTGGACAGAGCTAAGAAAACACGCATACATACACAGACAGACAAACTCTGTCTCTCTCACCACCTATCTGTCATCTGTCTAGAAGCAGATAAAATGCCATATCAGTTCACACTAATTCCTTTAAATTTTTTTTAAATTTAAATTCAATTTAATTAACCTGTAGTGTATTATTAGTTTAAGGGGTAGAATTTAGTAATTTATCAGTTGCATATAACACCCAGTGCTCATGACATCAAGAGCCCTCCTTAATGCCCATCACCCAGTTTAGAAATGGACAGAAATGATGAACAGACATTTCTCCAAAGAAGACATACAAATGGCCAACATACACATGAAAAAATGCTCAACGTCACTTGGCATCAGGGAAATACAAATCCAAACCTCAGTGAGATACCACCTCACACCAGTCAGAATGGCTAAAATTAACAACACACCAATTTCTCTAAAAACATTTTTTCCTTTTATTTAAATTCAATATGCCAACATATAGTATAATACCCAGTGCTCATCTCATCATGTGTCTCCTTAATAACCCGTCACCCAGTTAGCCCATCACCCCACCCACCTCCTCTTATGCAACCCTTTGTTTGTTTCCCAGAATTAGGAGTCTCTCATGGTTTGTCTTCCTCTCTAATTTTTCCCCATTCAGTTTCCCTCCTTATTTATGGTCCCTTTCACTGTTTCCTATATTTCACATATGAGTGAGACCATATGATAATTGTCTTTCTCTGATTGACTTATTTCACTCAGCATAATGCCCTCCAATTCCAACCACATCAAAATAAATGGTAGGTATTGGTCCTTTCTGATGACTAATATTCCATTGTATATATATACCACATCTTCTTTATCCATTCACCTGTCAATGGACATCTTGGCTCCTTCCACAGTTTGGCTATTGTGGACATTGCTACTATGAACATTGGGGTGCAGGCCATCTGTTTCACTACATCTGTGTCTTTGGGGTAAATACCTAGTAGTGCAATTACTGGGTCATAGGGTAGCTCTATTATTAACTTCTTGAGGAACCTCCACATTGTTTTCCAGAGAGGCTGCACCAGCTTGTGTTCCCACCAACAATGTAAAAGTGTTCCCCTTTCTCCACATCCTTGCCAACAGTTGTCTTGTTAATTTTAGCCATTCTTATGGGTGTAAAGTAGTCTCTCATTGTAGTTTTGATCTGTATTTCCCTGATGGCAATTGATGAATAAAACACCAACTTCTAATTCAAATTAAAGACTACAGGGTTTTTACTTTACCTCCTCTATATTACATCTGTATCTCCCCTCTTTCACACCAAAAATCTTAGTTCCCATGTATATAGGATTAAACTATCCCATAATTACTTGCTTTATCTCTTGGTATAAACACAACAGTCTCAGAATAACAACATAATACTATTACCACCAATCATGATTCCTCAGAACAGTTAACTGTATTACATATGCTATTTCTTGTCTTTCCATTATTTCATGGCTTTACTACATCCTCACAGTCGGATCTGTGTTCACATGGTCCTATAGTATATATATTATAAGGTTCTCTGTTAACTTTCATTTAGTCTTAGTTCTTCAAGCAGCTACAGGTTAAGTGCTCACCATCTGTCCTTATGTGTTCTCTAGTCATTTTTGTTGTCTGAAACATGGGCTTTAGTAGATTCCTCAGGAAGAACTCAAGGGAACAGTATTTTCTGAGTTTTTGTATGATAGAAACAGTTGGTCTCTGCTCTTTATACACAAGGGCGATACTGCTGAATGCATGACAAATGAGCGCCATGTGGGATCTGGGATTTTCTTTTGCTCTAAGGGACACTATTTGGACAACTGGCAAAGTTAGAATTAAGTCTGTATAATAGGTCTGAACAATAGCTTATTAATTTTCTTACTTTCAAATCATATTGTGGTTGTGTAAGAGAATGGTTTTGTTTTGAGGAGACACAAACTCCAGCAATTAGGGGTAGAAGTGCATCGTGTATGCAACTTACATATCCACACAGGTGTGCATGCACACACAGGCACACACGATAAATGGTAATATTTGGGGAATCTAGGTGAAAGGTGTATGGATATTCTGAATTCCTCATGCTATTCTTCAGCTTTTCTGTAAGTCTAAAATGATGTTAAAATAAAAAACAGTATTTAAATAGACATGCATTTCTCAATAGACATGTAAGTGTGTATATCCCTATTTATGCTAGCATCCATAATTTTACAGTACAGTTTTATGGATCTTTTGAATTGTATTTTTTCAAAGACACAGTAGAAACTTCTTATGATGCTTAAGGATTTATACTCGGCACAATAAAATATGCGGTACTGATGACGGATCCAGAAAACATGCAGGAAAAAAAAAAGACATAAATGACTTCTTTACAAAGAAAAAAATTCAGCAACAATGCAAAAATACAGAGGTTTGATCTTGATTCATTTTGCATAGATGTCGATTTCTGGCATATTTTCTTGATTTTTAACTGAGACCTTGATCCCCTTCTTCTTCTAGTTTTTCCTTTAAAGTCAAATAAAAAGGAACAGAGCTATTATTATTTTGCATTGAGTGTCTCAAGTAGATTTAGATTGGTGGTTTCAAAGCAAACAAACAAGAGACAGATGCAATGGAATTTCATAACTAGATGGGCTTTAGGGTGTATCAATTTTCTTAGGCAAGTTCATAAAAAAACAAGTCTTTCCCTCTCATACTCTGTCCTTAGGGACTAATGTTCTAAAAAGGGAGAACAATTTTCCAGTAAAATTAACTCTGTTGAAGATGTGATGGATTTTAAAGACATTCCCCTTTTGTGATATTTTTTAAGGCTTGTGGAGATAAACCACTATGTAGCTACTGGGGGGCCTCCCCGGTGGGCTGCATTCTTGTCCGATGTCGTGGCACAGGTGGATGTAAGTGGCCTCATGCTTGGATCTCCTGGTTGTCCAAAATACTTTCATCTTTTCCACTGGATGGCAAGTTCTGTTTGAAAAGTGGAAGCACCCCTTAAAGATATGAAACAAGTTTCCATCATTTGGGAGGGCAGTCTCCAACTTACAAATGAATTGTTTTTGAATATTGTTTCTGTTGGTGGCTGGAAATTTAAAATCGCCTTTTTGTAGGACACACCATAGTTAGGTCCCCAGGCCAGGTGACTAAAATTTACCAAGCCCCCCATGTTAATTTCTGAAGCAATCCTACAGCCCCCAATCTCCAAGTGTGACTATGTTCTAGAGCAGTGGCTCTCAACTGGGCCATGGAGGGCACTTTCTGAAAGGCCCCGCTGGCTGCTATCTAACACCCTACACAAATTCCCTGGAGTGTAGATCTTCTCATGGTACTGCTCTGCTCAGGGGCATGCATGCTCCTTGCTGACTACCAAATATATGCCCCTCCTTAGGCAGCATTCAAGCCTTTCAACCACAGGCTCCATTTCTCCTGTCCCACTATGTGCCATTACCCCACATGCTATCTAAAGCTTTGCCTGAACATGCCCCACCCTTCCTCAGTTCCCCACCTTTGCCTATGCTATTCTTGGCACCCAGGATTCAATTTCTATTTGTCTTGACCTAAGAGATACCTCCTCTTTGCTGGCTCATCTCATATACCACGTCCTTTCCTGATTGCTCCTAGTTGGCACTTACTTCTCCGTTCTCTTGAATATATTCTTATCCTACTACTATCTTACCCGTTGTATGGCATGTAGTATTGTCTTTATGGGGTAGTGTTTGTTAGACTATTAATGAGTCCTATGCCTACCTGGGGGGCAGGGATCCTTGTCTTATTCACCTCTGAGAATCTGGCAATGCCTAGCACTGTGCTTTAAATACAGTGGCTGCACAACAAATTCGAAGGTGTTGAACTGCCTCCCTGCCCCCATCCCAATGTCACATATAGGGAGGGGATGGGCAGTATGTGCAAGTGCCCGTAGCAGGCCAGAGAGGGGAGCTGTCTTTGTTACTCTCCAAACATTAATGTCCACAGACAGCTAAGTGCTGTCTACCTTTGGCTTTGAGTCAGATACAATAAAACAAAATCAGCCATTACGAGTAATGCTTTTTAAATATTGTTGTAAGCCTCACAAAAGATGTTTGCTATCCCTGACTGGTGTCAGATGCAATAAATATAATTAATCTCTGGAAACACATAGATGAAATTACTTAAATCATGGCTTTAGTTTGTTTCTAATCCTCTGAATCTCCTGGGCATAGAGCAAGCCACGTGACCTTTTGCTGCTGGAGGCGCCTCCAGCCCTTCTCCCAGGTTTGGCTCTAGGGATTGTGGTTCTTTCTGGCCATTTTAAACTTGAAAGTGGAAAATGTTGGGCTCTCCATATCCATCTCTTGGGGACTTACTAAAAGAAAGTTTATTTGTGCAGGAGAGATGACCTCTCCTTTCCTCTTTGACTGTGTTTTCATATCTAATAAAGTCGAGAGTGCATGTTGCAGCAGCTTCCCTTAGGACAAATTCAATGAGTCTTGTAGGTAAATGGCACCGAGTGCTTTCCTCCATCTCAGTATCACCAAATTACTTTTGCCATGAGTCATGATGGCTTTGGAGCTATAATGTAGACACCATTGATTTGATGAGGTAGAGGCAACCTTAGATTTCATCCAGGCCAGTAGCCCCATTTGATAAATAAGAAACTTGGTGAGCTTCCATGTCTTGCTGGGGGTCACTTCTTGTGTGAGTGTCAGAGGCTGGGTGACAACAAGCTCTCTGTTGGGATTCTTTCTACCTCATAGATTTTTCTCAAACATTTTTCCAGGTGGGATTTTTAAAAAAATCTATTTCAGAGAACCATGATGGAAAGACTTGGTTAAGAAGACCATGCTTTTCTTATATTCATTTAACCAGCATTTATGGAGGGCTCACCATAGGCAGGCACTTTCTAAGTGCTGGGGATACCATGATGAGCAAGACAGATACAATGCCTAGAGTGGGGAACCTTCCAGTTTACTGGGGCAGCCAGGAATTAGATAGAATAACTCAATGAATTTTGAAGGATGAATTTATAATGGGAAAGTGTAGGGTGCCTGGAACCTCTAATTGAAGGGTGACAGAATTTTTCCAGTGGAAACCAAGCATATTCTAAGTAAAAGGAGCAGCACGTACAAAGGCTGAGGGTTCAGCGAGCACTTTCTCTCATGTCCACATGCTTACGCTAGACATCTTTGAGGCTACCCACCGCTTCCCTCTCCAACCTTATGTCTCCTGCCCCAATTCTTTGTCCAAGATTTTCTTTATTTTCCTTCCTTTGCACCTACTGTCCCTCTCCTGGAAATAAATTGCTTCCAGTCCTACTCATGCTTTAGGTTTCCGCTTTCCATTTGACTCCTCTAGACTGTTTTGGCAAATTCTCCCATATGATATCATAGCAGCCTTTGTGTACCTTCAGTGGACTTCACAGGCTTCAATGCAATTGTCTGTGTGCTTATCTGTATTCCTTGCTGGCCTGTGAGTGTCTTGCAGGGGTCACAGTTGTGTCTTATTTGTCTCAGTATGCCCAGCACAATGTCTTGAACTTAATAGTTATTCCCAATATACATTTATTATGTCAACAGGTGGAGAAATAGAAGCTTCTGACTCTAGTCCAGTTATTTCTGCCTCTTTTTGCCCCTTTGTCTATCACTCCATCCATTCTTCTTTCATTCCTTTCTTGCTCCCTCCCTCCTTCCTTTCTTCTCTCCTTCTTTTCAGCTTTCTTCCTTCCTTCCTCCCTCCTTCCTTCCCTCCCTTCTGCTGATGATCTAACAGAGTCTACTATGAGCTTGGCCTTGAGTTCATGGTCTAGCAGAAGAGTTGGATAGGCAATTAGATAAATAATTTTTTAGCAGCATACTTGATATTACTGGAGTTTAAACAAAGGGCTCCAGAGTACCAAGGGTGGATCCACAAGTCTGTTTGGGATAGTCTGAGAAGGCTTCACCATGGAAGTACTGTCTGAGCTGGGTCTTGAGAGATTTGGCAGGTGAGGAAAGGGAGCAGGAAGGCTACTGCTTTGGAGGCTTTAGCACATGCAGAGAGAGACCCTGATTTGTGGAGAGTCAGAAGTTTAATGTCCCAGGAATGGAGGATGTATATGGTACTGGGGAGTGAGGGTAGGGAAGAGTGGGCAGGAGGAACCAAGGCCCAATGGGAAAATGCTCTTGCTTGACTCTAAACAATGTGAGTTTTATGATATAGGTGCAGGGATCCCTACTAAGGTTTTTAAACATAGAAGTCTCTGTTTTGTAGGAAGCTGAAGGCACTTCCCTAGGGCCATCATAAGAGAAAATCGTGGACATAGCAAAGGCAGGGCTTGCTAGCAGGTTTTCAGTGCTACCCTGCCATGTACTCCCCTGTCTCTTTCTACCCCTTCTCTTCTAGCAAACTCTAGTCTGGAACACAAGCCATTGCTAGCACCTGATGGGGATCACCACAGGAGGAAAGAAGAAGGGGTGAGGGGTATAACCAGTTTACTTAGAAGAATTTGTCATCTTTGTCTCTGGAGAACTGGGGCTTTGAAATGATAGTGTTTACTAGCCCTTTATGTTACTTATGAGACATCTCATTTTCCTTAATAATCCTTATAGCCAGAGAATTTATTGTTTGGCACTGACTTAAATATATGTTTACCGAATTTTCCAGTGTTAGAGCTGGCGAAAGGACTCATTCTTCCTGGACTCTTCTTGTTGTTATAACAACAATGGTAAATCTTTGCTGACTGATCTGAGGAGGCCATTGAACTTGAGAGTAACAATTACTGAACCAAATGTTTACATTAGGGCACCCGCAATTCATCGAAGTGCTTCAACTGCATAATTAATAGGACCAGCTAAAATTCTACATCATTGTAATAATATTTACTCTGAAAACTCACAGTTGGACTACAGTTTCTATCGCAAGCTCCGCTGACATCAAGGAATTTTAAACTTCCTTTTTGACAGGGAGGTTTCTTAGGGCCTTATTTTGGCAGCCAAAACACAACTCCTCTTGCAGATGTGCATTGAATTCATGGACTATTAAGGATTGATGTTGGATTAGAGATGATCTATTCAGTTGTTTCTAAAACTGGCTGAACCACAGAACCTACTAGGTGGGGTGTGTGTGTGGTGGAGGGCTTCAGATATCTGTATTTCTGGGCTCCATGTCTGGGAGCCTGATTTGGGAGATAGGGTGGAACCAGGACATTATAGACAGATTTTCTTAAATGCTCAGGTTATTCTTCTAGCTATGAGAACCCCTGATCTCATTTTGAGGATATTGAAGCCTCCAAACCTGAAGTCATTGGGGAGATTAAAACAATCTGGTGGCCTCTTGGATCTCTATGAGTACAACAGAAATGGGTATCATGAACCCCTGGGAAATATTTCTGTTAATAAGATACTTTTGTTAAAAAAAAAAGTACCTAATTTTAACTTAAGAGAGCCACTTTTACAGTGTTTCTTTTCTTTTTTTTTTTTAAATAAATTTATTTTTTATTGGTGTTCAATTTACCAACATACAGAATAACACCCAGTGCTCATCCCGTCAAGTGCCCCAAGAGTGGATTCTCTGACTGCCCTCGTAGAAACTCTTAGGTGCTTGTTAAAAATGCAGATTCCCGGAATCTCCTGTAGCCCCACTGTATTAAAAACTCTGAGAGTGGGGCTGAGGAACTGTATTTAAAAATACCATTCAGATGTTTTCAATGTACATTAAAGTTTGAGAGCCACTGGATTTCTTTTCTTTTCCTTTCCTTTAAAAAATTTTTTTTTATATATAATTGCTTCTTCCCTGGTCATGTCAGATACTCAGTGCCAGTCCTCAAACTCATGGAAACTGAAACTTGCAAACATTGGCATATCCAGTACATGTTCCTCTTTCTCCTTTGTTCCATTTGTCACTGCTGGCTGCATGCTCTTAAATGGTTTATCTGGGGGTTTCCATGTACAGACCTTTTTCTCTTAATCATCCTCTATGTTGCTATGTCATCCTCAGATTTACCTTTTCCTGGACTTTTCTTCCATCTGCCCCTCCTGGGCAATCACATGTTCTCTCTTGGTTCCATTATGATCGCAGTGATGATTTCTAAATGTCTTTCTCCTGCTTAGACTTATTTCCTAAGCTTTGGGCCCACCTGTATAACATCCTGCTGAGTACCTGCAGTTTGGATGTCCATAGGGCCCTCAAATCCACATGGCTGAATGCAGCTCATGATGTTCCCCCCGCCACCTGGTTCTCTTCCTCTCTACAGTATGTAAGTTGATGGTGTGCCACTCATCCAATCACTACCCCGGACTCTTGCCTCTCACTTCACTTCCATCCATGAGCAAATCCTACTGATTTGAGCTATTAAATATACCTGAGTGGGAAATATCAGACAGGGAGACAGAACATGAGAGACTCCTAACTCTGGGAAACGAACAAGGGGTAGTGGAAGGGGAGGTGGGTGGGGGGATGGAGTGACTGGGTGACGGGCACTGAGGGGGGCATTTGACGGGATGAGCACTGGGTGTTATACTATATGTTGGTAAATCGAACTGCAATAAAAAATATACAAAAATAAATAAATAAATATACCTGAGTCAATTACATCTTAGTAAAGTTGGAAAAAAATATATCTGGAATCTACTGTCTGTTCTCTCTCCCAGATGCCTCTGGCTCACCCTAGACCTTGATCATCTCTCATCTGAACCTTGATATTATCTCCTGGCTTAGTCTCTTCCTTCCAGTCATCAGAATGATCTTTGTCCCCAGAATGATCTTTTAAGCATCTTAGCACATCACCCCTCCTGCTTAAAACCCTTCAGAAGTTCTGCATTGCCTTCAGAATAAAGCCCAAGATCTTTAGTTTGCTACTCAAGGTCTTCTAAGCTCTGGCTATTCCTCTACTTAGCTCCTGTTCATCACTTCCCTCTCTTTCCTTAGACCTTGCATTCTAAGCATTCTGAATTACTCTGCTCCCTGGTGCCTTGAGGCATTTTCAGAGCAAATTTCTAATACCTGGAATGTCTTTCTGTCACTATAGCCTCTTTCTCTATATATCATCCAGTGAATCCTTACTTGTTCTTATAGATGCAGCTCTGCCCCTCTGAAACCTTGGTTGATCCTCTGACAGGCATGTGGCCCCTACACTGGGTACCACCCCACCATGTCCACACCTCCATCATAAATATGTGTGTAAGGACTTGTTTGTATGCCTGCTTCTCTTCTTTGACTTGATTCATCTATTACCTTCAGTGCTCAGAATCGTGACTGGTTCATAGTACGTTCTTAATTAACACTTCTTAGATGAATGGATGGATGAATTATTCACACCATCTGACTTTTAGAACCATATATCTTGTAAAAATCTATACTTATATTTTAGCCGTTCTTCCAACTTATGAAACACATGTCATGAATTAATGTGTTGGCAGTTGAGTTCATAAAAATAGCTATGCATTCTGATTAATTGACTCATGTTACTCAATTAACTTACCCATTAAGGGGTTAGCCAGAAGCTGGAAGTGAAGCAAATATACTGTGGCATGGATCAACATTAAACCAAGTCCCTTTAGTGTTGATAGGAAGGGGTTTTAAAAACAGCCATGGTTACTAGGCATTACTTCATCTTTTACAAAATATTGGGCTTTTTTTTTTTTTTTTAACCAGAGGAAACCATATTTCATCCCGGTAAGTAAGAAACATGCTAATAATGGAAAACAAAATTATTCCAACATTTTAACTAAAATTGTGGTGTTGGCTGTAAGGAAAAAGAAGTATGAGATGCTCAAGTGGGTCTATCTTTTCTTGGTCCTTCTTTTGTCCATTGCAGCATTGGCATGAAGGAAGCTGTGATTGGTTTGAGCAGGGTCCCATAGCGAGGCAGGGAAGAGCACTGAGGGTGAGATGGGTAGTGGCAGGGTAGAGGGTGTAACACATCAGTGATGCATCTCAGGAAATAATTAGGTCTGAGCACAATACGTGTAGACTGCAAAGCCCCATAACGACTTGTTACTCTAGGCCAGGCATGGTGCTTTCTGTTTTATATAGCTTATGCTGTACAACCCACTCTGCAAACCTGTGAGGCTATTACAGATTTGTTAATTTTACAGGCTCAGGAGCTGTTAATTGATTCTCGGGGTGTAGAAAAGTGCATCTGATTGATTCCATCATTTAAGATTCAGGAGGATGTGTTGATCAGCTTTCCTGAATTCAAAAGGCAAGAAGACAGCCCTTGCAATTCTTCTGTCCTCTTGTCTTTCAATAATTCTGTCCCTTGATTCTCTCAGAACTCATGCCTTTTGGGTTCCCACCCTTTGTCCAAATGGCATAGGCAGCTGTATAGGGCTGCACAGCTGCCCAGACCAGGACAGCTGCACTCCCTTTGCAAAGAGGCTTATCAATTGAAACCATCTCTGGTAAGCTCACTGTGGGAGAATGGAGTGTGGTATCTGATCTCGAAATGCCCCATTCTCTCCAGCCCTGCTGGCTCTGGGTAGATGTGACTTTTACATCATTGGAGACTGACAGGGTGTTAGAATGGTAAGGGACCATCATGTCAGTTCCTCTTATCCAGCAGCACTGGATGTGGAATATGAGTTTCCTAACATGCCCAGGGCCCTTGCCCCTACACCACCTATGGCTCCCTACTTGTCAAGGTCATGCCCTGCTCCTTCATAGCACTTTTCCTCCCTGTCAAGCAGACGGTAGGAATCATTTGTATTGAGTGGAGCCAAATTCACTTGTGTTCTTCCAGCACTCAGGATCTGTGCTTTTGCCTTGAAGTTGACTCTTGTTTCTCATGCTTCCAGGATGAGGTTCTCACAGTTAGAGTCTTAGTCCTCTTTCCTTCTCTTTCTCCTGCTCCTTCCAGGCCTTCTGGTCTTTTCTTTTTTTATTATTTTTATTTTATTTTATTTTTTTATAAATTTATTTTTTCTTCTTCTGGTCTTTTCCACAGCATGCCTTCCATACCAGTCTTCTGGTTCTCTTCAAACACATCTCATAAATTTTCTTCTTTGTTGAAGTTATGTTTCCAAACATACTTCTCTTTCCCGCTCCTTGCTCTATGTTTTGAGCATAATATGAATCATACTACTTTTAACATTCCCTCTCTAACCACCTCAGTCCATAGGGGATCCTTATGCAAATGGTCGTGGTGTCTCTCCTTTGAAACAACATATCGTGGCTAGGCCAGTGTTTGTCAGAGCATTTCCTAGAACACATGCCCCTTGAACTCCATTTTCTCCACTCCCCCTATAGGATAAATTCATGGTTAAGTCTGTCCATGAAGTGCTGAATTTTTAATCTGCCTCATAGATAATCCTATTGCAAATTAACGCACTAAAGGCTCTGAGAAGTTCTGATTATAGAAACTGGCTTAGCTTTTTAAACCCATGTACCTCCCAAATATATGTCCTTGGAACCTTTTGTTTGTGTGACACTGTTAGCATTCTATTGAATGCATTTTGGGGAATGCTCTTCTAGGAAGTTTATGACACACAATTAGAAATCTAGAAGTCTTATCTTCTCAGGAATAAGTAGGTTTTTGTGTTTCTTATCTCTCCTCAGTGCCCAGTGCAATGATAATTTCTTTCTTTCTTTCTTTTTAAAAATTTTAATGGTGGCAAAGGGCTAAGGGAGGTTTGCTAATCTGCCACCCTAGGATCCTGGTGCAGAAAAGAACTTCTTATTTGGAGACATAGTAAAGATGCAGAGTGGTCGGCAGGAAAAGCAGAGATTGCTCAGGGATGAGGATAACTTAGACTGTAGTGTTGGCATGGACTATAAGTGGGGCTGGGTCTAGAAAGACCAAATCCACTGTCAGAAAAATCTCAGTGGAAAAGTTGTAATTTGAGAAACCCTCATCCAGAGACAGGCAAGCAGCTCTGATGTAAGTGAACTTCTCCAAGTCCTGGAGAGTGAAAAACAAATTTAAAGATGGAGAGAGGGAGAGAGAGAGAAAAAAAAATGGAACAGAATGGATGGTTATAAAACACTCATTTTTATTTCAGTTTCAAAACTTTCCTGGGATGAGCTCCCAGATCCTCACCCGGCTACCAGGAGCTAAGGCTTCAGTTATTAAGGGTCTCTTCTTGCCAAAACTTCCTTCTTTTTCTCTTTTCTTGCTTCGTGTTTCAGTAATGACCTTAAATAACACTGGATCTTTATCGGTTCATGTTGATTTGGTTCAAGTTGGTTCGCTAGCTATTTATTGAGCACTTACTGTGTGCCAAGCTGTGCTGGGGCTGCAAAGATAAACAGGACAGTTTTTCTGCCTGGGTATGTTCTAGCCAGAGGGTGGGGAGAGGCAATAGTGGATATATGACAGGTAGTTTCAATATGGTGTCAAGATAAAGAACAGAGAGGCATGTGCCCAAACCTGGGGACCCCAGTGACTATATCTACAGGGCCACCATCTCCATTAGGCTCAGGAGTACAGTGCTGAGGGCCCATGACAATTCTAGGGGCCCATGAAGATGTTTTCATTTTTTAAAAGTCAGCAGTAAAAATTGCATATGATCCAGCCTGAATCTTATTTATGTTTATACTAACACAGTCACAGAGTAATTTTGAATATTTTTTTATAGCCCAAAGTGCCCAGGGCCCATGAAAATCATACATGACTGTATTAGTTTCCTGGAGCATCTGTAACAAAGTAACACAAACTGAGTGACTTAGACAGTAGGAATGTATTTTCTCATGGCTCAGAAGTTTGAGATGATGGTGTGAGCAGGGTTGAGTGGGTTCCTTACTTATCAGGATTGTGAAGGAGACTGTGTTCCAGGCATCTCCCCTAGCTTCTAGTGCCTCAGGTGCTCTTTGGCTTGCAGATGGCTGTCTTCTTGTGTCTTCCTATCTTTTTCCTTCTTTGTATGGCTCTCTCTCTTCGCTTGACATTCTTTTTTATAAAGACATCAGCCATCTTGGATCAGGGGCTTGCCCTATGGCAGCATGACCTCATTTTAATGGAACTAATTACATCTGCAACAATGATATTTCCAAGTAAGGTCACATTTTGAAGTTCTGGGGGTTGTGATTTCAACATATAAATGTGGTAGGGGTGGTGGTGATTGAGGAGGCACATAGTTCCATGCATCACAGTGACCCTGCGTTCCTGTGATGGATTCTCTCCTGTGTGACCACGAGGGCAGTGCTCAAAGTGAGTCACAGGCTATCTGCAGTTATAGGTCCTCTGTCCTCTCACCTCCCTCTCAAAGAAATAAAACAAGGAAGTTTTTCTTGTTGATCATAAGACCACTGAGGAAAAATTATATTGCAGACTTGATTGGAACATTTTTATTGGCTTAACTTCTAATTGAAGATGGCCAGATTCAATGATTATTTAGAAAAATAATCTTTACCCTCAGATGTCTTTAAAAAGTTAAGCCTTCTTCTTGAACTCAAGTTCTGTAGTAAACTCCTCTTCCTGCTCCATTCCCAGAGGGGCCGGCCTTGGTGGTTCCAGGATGTTGGGGTGTAAGTCCCCAGGTTGCACTGCTGTGAGCTGTGTTTTCTCTCCATTTCTCAGGGACAGGCTTTAAGACAGGAAACAAATGCCAGGAAGTGATGATAAGGATTTTGAGGAAATGGTTCCCACCCTACTGTCCTCAGGGCTGGGATCTAGAAGGGGCCAGAGCACATTTCTCACAGGTTCTATGTGCTATTTTGGGGAAAGGGCCAGGCAGTCACCCAGGCACAAACCTGGCACACGCCCACCACAGCCTGTTTGAATTTGCATTTCAAATTCTGCCTTTTGCCCAGAGAGTTCCAGGGGACACTGTCTCCTTCCTCCCTCACTGTGCAGGCCTGCTCAGCTGGTGGTGGTCTGATGCAAGCCAATGCTACTTCTCACTCCCGTCCCGCCAACTCTGCAAATACTTCTGGGTGTCTGGTCCTCATTAGGGTTGGCTGAATTGACAGTTTTCAGTCTCTTCCTGAAGTGCCACCTCACCTGTGGTTGACCAGATGCCCCCATCTTCACTTTTGAAGAAAAGGCCACAAGGGACTGCTTAGGCAGTTGCCAGAGCTTGTCCTGTGGGCTCACATGCCATGCAACTCGGCTGCTGCTGTCACCACCTTCCTGTCTAGGAGGCCAGCTCACCACAGGCCTCTCCTCCTTGCCTGGGCTTTGCCAAACTCTCTGGACAGCAGCCATCTTGAGTTTGCTCCTGGAGCCCATCGACTGTCTGGGTTCTCTCACAGGTTGTAAGAGAAACAAACTGAAAATGTGCTAAGTCCTTCATCACCTCCTTCTTTTTCCAGCCTCTCATCTGAAGTTCTATGCATATTCCCAGACTCATACTTCTTAGTATTTTTCATAAAAATAACTCTGTGTAGCTACTCTGGGTGAATATCTTAGCTTCAAAGTCTTTATAATCAGACCCTCTATTGCAACCAGAATGGGGCAGCTGTAATTAAGAAAAATACACAGAATCAAGGTTTCAGAGTGTCCTCCCCCCCTTTTTTAGAGCTTTTGAGCTGTTTTGCTATTAACAGAGGAAATATTTAGAAAAATCCAGGGCATTTCTAAACATCTGACTGTTCAGCTGGGTAAAAATACAATCTAAGTATTTCCTTTCAAATTTGCATCACTTTATGATTAGTCAGGGCTTTTGAAGTATGAATATCCTTTTCCGAAATGTTTTCTATTACAGCTGTGTCTTTTTTTTTTTTTTTTTTGGTGACCCAATTATATGACTCTTCGGCATGGAAAAATTCACATTATTAGTTTAAAAATACATTGTTGAATGTCAATAACAGGTTTTGTAAGGTTGTGTTTCACAAACTTTTATGGAGTTTAATTTTGTCATTTTGTTCCAGAATGTAGGAAAAGGGAGCCCTAGGGAGGGTGTTTAGGGTCTTTTGAGGTAGGACAGAGGAAGAAACTGGAAAGAATGGTAAATATCCCTTTTGAATGGACCCTTTAAATGCATTTACTGCCGTAAGGGAGAAAGTTGGCAATAGTTGGAAACATTCCTGATTATTTGAACTAGAGTTGGCCTGGCCGTGGAACTTCTTCATCTTGGATATTTAGAGATCTCATTTTCCTTTATCCCATGATACAACCGTGAGTCCATAATCATCATTTGCCCCTAATATCTATTAACAGGGAGCCCTTTAAAAGATTATTGAGTTTATTTCATTACTTAGACATGTTCCAGGAGTTCTGGAAAAATGTTGCCTCAGATAGAATATAATCTGGAAGCTTACATTCCTTAGAATTTGCTACTCATGAGATACTTTAGCACTTGGGTTCTTTAAAATAAATTATTTATAGCTCCAATATTATCTTTATAATTTGTTCCAACTAGTCCATCATCACTGAAGCAAGGATTTTGAGCCAAGGTGTTTGCTTCCAAGAGAGAATTTAAAGAAAATTTAGTGTTTGATTTTTTTCCCCACTTATCTTTTCTGGGAGTAGATATATTGTGTAGTGTTCAACACACCTGCCAAAGTCAACTTTTAAAATAGACATAACGTAAGGCCAGCACACAGCTCAGCCTTGTTCCCTGGTGGAGCTTTGTCTCTGAGGGTTTGGGTTCTATAGGATTGGTCTGCCAGCCATGAAGCCTGCAGAGATACATTTGTCAAGAAAGACAAATGATCGCCTCTTGTTTTGAACCACCTCATCCATCAATGGCATCATTTGGTGCAACTTGATAAAGAAGTATTAGAAGTGCCTTTCCTAATGACACATGTGCTTTAAAAATGGCACTTGCATGGAGGGGTGGTGGGAATGTTGAGTGTGCCACCTGCGGTGACAGGGGTTGCTGCTGACTTCCTTGTGGTCTTGTGTTTCTCTTGAAACAGGCCAGGGGCTCAGTAAACATAGGGGCCTCCCTGTGATTCTTCCAAGAGTTCTTACTTTCATTGTCAGGAATCTTAAGGCACTAGGATGTGAAAAGGCAGCTAGGACCAATATGTGCCCTCTGAGATAGAGCTTTTGATGACTTCTAGGCTGTGAATTGGTACCAGAAGCCAAGACAAATAATCCTATAGTGTACAGGTAGTGTTCTTGATCAGTATCTGAAATTTGGAGGTCGACTCACCCTCAATATTTTAGGAAATGAAAAGAGAAAAATTTCAAAAAAGCTGCTCAACCTTCAAATCAAGGATGGTTGAGTGATCCGCAATGGGAATATACATGTAATTTTATAAAGGAAGGAAATATTTCAGCCTACAGTGGTCTAGTTTGTGCGTTTTTTTTTTTTTTTAATGTGACATCTACCAGGCTTGAATAACTAGTAGAATTCCAGTGTTAGAGCTTGTAGTGCATAGAATTGCTCCCTAAAAAGCTATGTTCAAGTCCTATCCATTGGTACCTGTGAATGGTACCTGTGAAATAGAGTCTTTGTAGATGTCATCAAGTTCAGGAACCCAGGATGAGGTCATCCTGGATATAGGATGAGCCCTAGATTCACTGACTAGTGTTCTTATCAGAGAAAAGAGAGGAGGGTTGAAGCAGAGGCACACAGAGGGAGAAGAGCATGGAAAGACAGAGACAGAAACTGCACTGATGCATCTATAGCCAAGGAACGCCAAGGGTTGCTGGCAACTGTCAGAATTTAGGAGAGAGGCTTGAAAAAGATTCTCCCTCAAAGCCTTCAGAAAGAGCCAAATCTGCTGACACCTTGATTTTCAACTTCTGGCCTCTAGTATTGGGAGAGAATAGATTTCTGTTTTAAATCACCCAGTTTGTGGTAATTTGTTGCAGCAGTATCCTAAGAAACAAATACAGAGCTGTATGGGGTCTTGAAAACATCTGATCCAAGAGCCTCATTTTATATTTTGGAGGCCTAGAGACTTGTTCCAGTTTACACGGTAGGTGCTTAACTGAGCTCCGACTAGAATGCTTGATTGCAAATCCCGAGTTCGGTGTCCCTTTGCTGACTTTTAGCATACCCAACATGTGTGAAGCACGGGGTCAGGTGCTAGAGGGAGTGCAGAGGTAAGTCACAGCAGCTTTGCCATTAAGGAACTTCAAAGAAGTCATGGATCCAATTTTCTATGATATGGGTACAGGATGCTCTGTGATATCATTAGAGGTTATAAATCTAAACAGGTGGGACAAGTATGCATGATTGAAAAGATCAGAAAAGTCTCATTTTGGAATTGGCCTCTGTGATTGTGCTTTAACAGATGAAATTTCAGCATGGAGTTTTGGTGGGGAAAGAGGAGCCAGGAGGAGGGGGTGTAGGCTGGTGCCTTCTCGCTGCTGGCTTAGAGAGCGCCCAGAAGTTGGTGGGTGACAACCCTGTTGCTATACACCTGCAGAGGCAGGGCCAGTCAGTGAGCTGTGGGGGGAGGGGGGCAGTGCTGCCCAATGGGCTGGGAGGCACAGCATCAAGCCAGAAGGGATGATTTTCCAGGCTTAGGGTTTAATGCTATTTGCCCAATTCGATTTTGGACTTACTTGGGACCTGTCATTCCTTCCTTCTTTCCTGTTTCTCCCTTTTGGAATGGGAATGTCTACCTGGTGTGTGTCCCGTCATTGTGTTTCAGAAGCATGTAACTTGCCTGGTTTCACAGATTCATGGCTGGAGAGGAATTTTGCCTCCAGATAAATGTACCTGGAATCTCACCCATATCTGATTCAGCTGGTATGGAGATGAGAGTTGGTCTTTAGAATAACTGCTGCAATGAATTAAGACTTCTGGGGCTATTGGGATGGAATGAATGTATTTTGCATGTGAAAAGGACATGAATTTTTGAGGGGCAGATGCAAGTGCTTTTGCATTTGCAGAATGCTTTTGTCACTCCAAATTCATTTGTTGAAATCCTAACCCCCAATAAGATGGTGTCTGGAGGGGGTGGGCCTTTGGGAAGTGATTCCCTCAGGTCATAAAGATGGAGCTCTCATGACTGTGAGGTGTCCTTAATGACTAGTGTTCTTATCAAAGGCCCCAGAGGGCCCTTGCCCCTTCTGTCATGTGAGGACAGGGTGAGAAGATGCCTCCTGTGGACCAGGAAGCAGGCCCTCACCAAGCAGGCCCACACTGGATCTCCTGGTTCCTTGATCTTGGACTTCCCAGCCTCCAGAGTTGTGAGAAATTTCTGTTATTGATAAGCCACTTAGTCTATGGTTCCTGTTTAGATGGACTAAGGCAGCTAGCCATAAAAGGAACACAGAATCCAATGTGAAGGAGAGTGAACTCTGGTTACCTGTTGCTTCTCACTTCCTTCCAAACGGAATCTGGGTTTTGATAGGGTATCGACTGCTTGCCACACCATCTTGTGCCTCGGGGGAGGCTGACCTCAAATCCAAGTATGAGAGGTAGCCCAACAGGTAATGCCAGTAATGCCACACCCCTCACCAGTGCTTGAGTGAGTGATGGACACAGGAAATAATTTTGGCCAAGAGTTGTAAGGGGAAGTCTGGTGGTGGTTAGGGAAGGAGGGGATGCTTCTGGAAATATCTCAGCACCTAAGAGAAACTACAGAAAGAAAACTCTCTTCTTCCCCTGGACATTATAGTTTCTGGAGTAGAACAGGGGGAAGCATCTGCTGAAGGTGAAGCTGATACCAGGAGTGGCAAAGAAACAAGAAACAGCTCATTGGTGACAGCAACATGACACCCCTGAACCCACCTACACCTTACCTTTGAGTCTCCTGTTTAATGGCATTAATATATTTCCTTATCATCTCTGCCAACGGGAATCAGTGTTTCTGCCACCCATTGCTGAAAGCATGGCGGGTCTTCCTGGAGGAAATGACACCTAGGCCATCTGGGAGATGAGTAGGAGTTAGATGGAAGGAGGGAGGGCTAGAGTGTTCCAGGCAGAGAGAACAGCTTCCGGGGGGTGAGGGTGGGGTGCTAAAGGGAGACACTATCACCCCGGCATTGGAGACACTGGGGGAAAAAAACCCACAGTCTATCTGGAACAGGGAATGGGGGTGGTGATGTATCTGTAGAGATGGGGAAGAAGGAGGGGGAACAGAGAGGGATACAGCCTAAGGAGGGAAACAGGAGTTGATTACAAGTAGCACAGAAGTTTACAGACTCATGTGGGGGAGACATTAGGGTATTAATTATAGGTGGGGTATTAATTAGGGAATATTAAATTGGCTCCATCGAGACATGATGAGATCCTGGCATCCAGTGGTGACAACGATAATGAAAACCAGGGACGGATGTTAAAGACACCAGGGAGGTAAAATCCATGGTATTTGGCAGTACATGAGCTAAGGGGGGAGATGGAGGCAGCATCGTCGATGCCAAGAATCGCGAGTGAGTGACTCAGAAGATGTGGTTCCCTGAAAGGCCAGTGAGGAGGGAGGAGTGGGTGGGGTGGTCTGAGGTGGAGGAGAGGACGAGAGCAGCCTTCAGCCCTGGGTTGTCCCTGCCGAGCGCCTAGACTCCCACCAGACAGGGGAGGAGGCACCGGAGCTCAGAGCTTTCTGGAACACCCGCAAGGCTGAATGAGGACACCCAATCTGTCCCCTTGCGGCTCCTCCACCGGTGATGGGAGGGCTCTGGGCTCTGACTGGGCTCTCCCCATGCCATCCCCGCGAGGCCTGCTCCCTCACCTGCCCTTGTCCAGTGTCTGCGTGGGGCCCTCGGACCCTCTTCTGTTCCTGGGCAGGATTCAGGCTCAGCTTCTTGAGTTCTGAAGTGCCTGTGCCTCGTAAATTGAAACACTTGGACTTCAAGACTATAGGCCCGGCTCTGATACAACGTGATGAACTATCTGGAAAGGCTCTGCTGGGCTGGTCTTCTCTAAGTGTCTACGTTCAGTAGGCAGGAAGGTAGGAAGCCAGAGTTAAGATGCTGGGCTGGTGCCTCAGCACAGGCAGTAGCCACCCAAGGACGGAAAGGGATGGAAAGGTGACCTGCTGGGGCTGGACCTAGGGAGAAAATTTGGGTTAACCAGAGACACAAAGGCAGAAATCCACTGTGCCCACATGAAACCCCGCAGGGAGGGAGCGAGAGCTCCTCTTGGTCCATCTGACTGTGCCACCTGACAAGGCTCCAGGTTCAGTTTGAAGACGGGAAATGGTGGCTCCCTGAATTCCATGGCTGCTCTTGTATGGCCTCCAGCCATTTGCGATGTACAAATGAGGGTGCAGGTGGTTTGGGGCCAATGTCCTGAATGCAGTGACGACCCCCGCTCCCCGGTTCCGGGAAGATGTGGAGGAAATCCTTTGGCACCGAGCAAGCAAACAAACGCACACCCAAACAAAACAACACGAAAAGTCTGCACCGAAAACTTTCCACTTGCAAACATGTTTTTGTCACTGCCAAAGGTTTAGGATTGCAACATTTGGGCGTCTTTGGCCCCAAACCCGAGGACTCTGCAGTTTTCCCAAAGCACCTAAAATAAAGAATTCTTTTTGGCAAAAACAGTATGTTTGTAAACAGAAAGCCTTTATTTTTGAGAAACTCAATTTGCCCTTAGATGTAGAGTATTCTGAATAAAGCCCCCGAGGCTATTTTCTCTCTGCTTCTCCTGCTCCAGATTGTCACTGGCAGGTAGAAAATATCTCGTGTGTGTGTGTGTGTGTGTGTGTGTGTGTGTGTGTGTGGTTTCCATTAGCTGGGTGTGTGTTTGGAATTTGTGCTTGTCGGCCAGTTGCTGATTGCCTTCTGATGCTTCTCGAGAGAAAGCTTTGCAGATGAGGTGCTGGCTTCTTCCAGACTCCAGGTTTCTTGTGCCCTGGGGTCATGAAGAGATAGGGCCAAACCTCCTTGCTTCTTGTCAGACCTACCCCAGCCATCCAAGCATCGAAACCTGGTGCAAAGCACAGCTCTGAGTTGGAGTAGCTTGTTTTCTGACTTTTTTGTAGAACAACTTAACTGCTAAGGATGAGCTGTCTTTTCCCTTCGACGGCCTGTAGGTGACATCTCCCCCACCCCCATTTCTTACTAGCAGCCCCTGTTCCCATAGAAGGCTGGAATAATCTTCTCCATTTGGAGGATGATGGCCTCAGTTCCTAATTCAATCTTAGAAATAATTCTCACCCAAATACTCAAAATTGAAAATACTCTGGTCTAAAATCCTAAAATGGAAGACAGAGTTAAAATTTTGTAATATTTCTGGGCTTGGCCACGGAAGGAAGTGTATAAATAAATACATATATTTATATATGTTTTTATTAAGGTAAAATTTAAGTAGCATCAAATTAGCAATTCTAAAGCAGGCAATTTAGTGGCATTTAGCGCATGCACAGTGTTGTACAACCAATTCCCCTAATCTAGTTCCAAAACATTTTCATCACTCCAGTGTAAAACCCTCCTAACCTGTCAAGCAGTTACTTCCCAGACTCTTACCCCGCCCTGCTCCCCGCAGCCCCTGGCAACCGCGAGTTGGCATCCTGTCGCTATGGATTCACCTATAGCTGGATAAGCCAAATAAATGGAATCCTACATGTGGCCTTTTGCGTCTGGCTTCTTTCGTTTAGCATCAGGTTTTTCAGATTTATCCATTTCGTGGGGACATTTGTCCCCAAAACAAATCCCACTAAAGGGCTATTATGTCTCCTATTTAAAGTCGAATAGGAATTTGGGAAGCAGTGAGATGAACCCTGATGGGTTTGAGGACTTGGAGACACTGTCATCAGCTTCGGAGGCCAGCCTCTGCTCAGGGAAACACCCTCTGTCTTCCAACTCTGTTGTACCCTGGCTCTGTCCTGGATGATGCCTCCTGGGACCCTGACATCATGTCCTGCTCATGGCCCTTGCCATCTTCTTTCCAGCCCTGCTCCACACACAATGAACTGGCTCCCACTGCATGAATTCAGTGCCATCTTGCCTTGCTGCTGTGTGGGTGGGTTCAACAGATCTTAGAGAAAATGACTGTCTTGAAAATCAAGAAGACAAGTAGTGGATTCCTAAACTTCCAGCACTTCTCAGCTTCTTAGGCAGCCCTGTCTTAACACCTGGACAGGAAGAAGGTGCTGGATTAAGAGAATACCTGGAAAAGATTACTTAGTCATGAAAAGATTTTAGTGTATGCCTATAATAAATTTATTATAAGGATATAAACTTAAAATGGTTTTCCATATGGCCTTTTCTCTTTTATGTTTCATTACCATTGTCTCTTCATAAAAAAAAAAAAACAAAAAAACAAAAAAAGCAAAAACCCAGGCTGACATCATTCCTATGATTATTATTGACTTTACCTGTTTTGATGTTTTTCCTCATTTTTTATATCTTCACTCTATTTTTTTAAAAAGATTTTATTTATTTATTCACGAGAGACACACAGAGGGAGGCAGAGACAAAAGCAGAGGGAGAAGCAGGTTTCCTGCAAAGAGCCAGAGGCTGAACTCGATCCCAGGACCCTGGGATCACGCCCTAAGCCGAAGGCAGATGCTCAACTGCTGAGCCACCCAAGCGTCCCATCCTCACTGTATTTTTAAAACTTTTCTGGAGGCCAAATAATTCATCCTTCTGGAATTGGAATTCTCTCATTCCCGAATTAGGAAACTGGAGTGTACTAATTTTAATAACTTTTCTGTCCTTGCTGAAACTTAGAGCGTTTACTCGGAGCGGCCTTATCTGCCCACTAGGTGGCGCTCATATGCTATTGCAAATAGGTTCTGTCCTTGAAGTCGAAGAATTTGGAAAACAATTTGTCTTCATTTAAGGTAAATACAGGAATTCGCTCTACAATCTGTACGTGCTTTGTGGATTACAGATTTTCTTCCTCATTCTCTTCTTGACTGCTCTTTTCACTATGGCTTCATGACCAAGCGCAGGGCCTAAGTTTCAATGCTGCCTCTGTCAATCACTTGCTATAGGACCTTGAGCAACTTCAATGTTCTTAATAGAAAATGAAGTTAATAATAACACAGTAACACATACCTCATAGGGTGGTTGTGAGAATTTAAAAAAAAGTTAATATGTATTAAAGCATTTGTGTTACATTGTTTGCTTTTTTAAAAAAAATACTTTGTCTTTTTCTCCCCAGCTACATGAAAAATAACTGACATTTAACATTTTATAATTTTAAGGTGTACAATGTGATGATTTGATATGCGTGTGTACAGCAAAATGATTACCACAACAGACTTAGTTACATGCTTGCTATATTATCAATATTATCAATATTGTTGATCCTCACCGGGACATTGCTAATCACTTAGACCAATGTTTCCCATACACCAGTTCAAAGACTAGTGATATCAGAATCACTTATGGATCTTGTTTAAAATATAGATGTATGAGCTCCATATCTGGAGTGTCTATTTTAGTAATTGGGGGGAAGGGCTTGGGGACCTCCATTTAGAAGTTTCTCAAGTAATTCTGATGCTCAGCTAGGTTTGGAAACAAGTGACATAGACTACCCAGGACATCCCACTGAGGTATAAGAGGTTTATGCTACCTGGACGCTGGCACTTTTTAATTCCCCTAAACATGGGGAATGTGCCATCCAAAGCTCTGTCCATTGGGATGATTCCCTCTCACTATTGTCTTTCAAGGCTACCCTGGGAATGAGGCTATTAAGCAGCCCCTGGCTATTTTTGGCTTGTACCCTCATATTCAGCTGACCCCAGGATAAATCAAGCTTGGGCTTTTTCCTTCTCCATTAGCTGTTCAAAACAGATGTTCCATGTGGCAATAAATATGAGCTAAGGAGATGGTGGTAATGCAATGGTGGTAAGTACTGTGGGGGGTCTGGGCTGCCTGATTGTATGGCTTGCTTATGCCCTTGATATGGAGATCTGCTTCACAAGGGATTACAGCTGGGCTTGCCCAACCATGTGGCTTGATGGGTATGATGCAACCCAGCCTGTCATGGATGACTGGTTACTTGGTGTCCTGGGGTCAGGTACTCTCCATTTCTTCCAGGGCCCAATAGCATGCTAGGAACTGTTCTCTCTAGACTTGTGTAGTTATTTGCTGTAGTTGACATGGCCTGCTCCAGAAATTTAAGTGTCTACCTGAGTCGTGATTTTCCTAATGTAGATTGCCAAAACTTCCACACAGTGTCTTTTTTCCATCACTAATGCTTCTAACGCCATAGGGTCTGCTGGGACATAAGGCTTAAATTGGTAAGCCACTTGCCTTTCAGCCTGGACCTTTTTTACAGACCCTTTTCCTGTTTGGCTCCTATTCAAAACACTTGGGTCCCTTGTTAAATGGATGTGAGCAGTATTCCTAACTGCCGAATCCAAAGAGCCCAAAGAAACCCACTGAGTGTTGTGCTGAAGTCTTTGCTTTAGTGAGGGGGAGATGCAATAATTTGTTCTTTCCTTTGGCTAAGATGTCTTGGCATACCCCAGATCTGGGTTCTTTATTTTTTATTTTTAAAGATTTTATTTATTTGAGAGAGAGAGAGAGAGAGAGAGAGAGAGAAAGAGAATGAGCAGGAAGGGCAGAGGGAGAGAGGGAGAAACAGACTCCCTGCTGAGCAGGGAGCCCAAGATCATGACATGAGCTGAAGGCAGGTATTTAACTGACTGAGCCACCCAGGCATGATCTGGGACCTGTACTGCTGTGGCAAGCCCTTGGGTCCTCATGGAGTTACTTCCCATTGTGTTTATTGCATGAATCTGACTTATAAAAAGCCCCAGGGTATTTGCCACTTGTTGCTCATCAGGCCTCGTTCACATGGTGTCATCACCAGGGTGATGCTCTGCAGATGTCCAGCTGGTCCAGGCCTCCTCAGACTGTATGATGACAGAGAGGGGAGAGTTAACACAGCCTTGGGTCAACACTGAAAGTGAATACCTTTGTCTGTTTTGAGTAAAGGCAAACTGTTTCTGATCCTCCTTCTGGATATGGGTGCAAAGGGCACAATCCCCAGATCAGAGGCTCTATTCTGTGTACCTGAGCATCCTCCACTTTAGTTAAGATATACTGTCTAGCAAGAAAGCCTCAGTTTCAGTTCACGGGCGTCCATCATCCTCCAGCACCCGTCTGGTTTCTTTCTGTAGGGACCAGACTGATTAATTAAATGGTGATATGATAGGGGCCACGCCATGCATCCTGCAAATCTTTGAAGGTAATTCTAAGCTTTAGAATCCACCCCAAGATATGATGTTTTTTAATTTGCTATCTTGGCTAGGGTAGGGGGCAGTTTTAGAGTCTTCCCCTTAGATTGCCTCACTATGGTAGCTCTTATCTGCGTGGGCAGTTGCCACTGCCAAGTATTCCCATCCCTGTGATTCATGTACGGTCTAGAGTAATGGCTAGGGAATGGGTTCACTCACCCAGTGTCCTGATCCTCCAGCACGGAGTCCTCTGGGGAGGAGGTGGGAAGGGGGGAGGGGGACTTGGTGGGGAGTGAGGGGAGAGATGGATGGAGCAATACTTTGGTTAGTTGCTGTACCTGGCCTCTGGGGGCGCTGTTCTGGAACACTCATCTCTTACCTCTGCCGAGATCGCCCTCAGAACATGACTTTGACTTTGCTACTCATTAGGACAATTGTCAGTCCAGCTTCCAGTAGCTGAGTACAGCTGCTGGCCTCTCGTATTTTGGGTCTTTTTTTTTTTTATATTTCATTTATTCATGAGAGACACACAGAGAGAGATAGAGACATAGGCAGAGGGAGAAGCAGGCTCCATGCAAGGAGCCAGATGTGGGACTCCATCCCAGGTCCCCAGGATCACGCCCTGGGCCAAAGGCAGGCGCTCAACCTCTGAGCCACCCAGGGATCCCTCGTATTTTGGGTCTTGTCATTCCCATTGTTAAACCAGTGGGCTGCAGAATTCTGTATTGCCGTCTCCTGCCGCCCTGCCCTGCAGAGAAGGGCACCCACTGAGGTTTCCAGTGATGCTGTCAGCTGACCAGCTCACTCGTCATCGCTTCAGCAGGTGGCATGCCCTCAGCGTCTTCCCATGGAAGAGCATCTGCTGGGTTTTCTGGCCTCACACGGAATGTTCGGTCATGCTGCCCACACTCCCCTGAGCCTTTCTATCCTTCCTTCACTGTCCATCATGCAGTTCTGGCACTTTGTTCTTCTTTAGAATGGCCATCATTTGCTCCAAGCTTCCAAGAGCCACTCCAGCAGCAAGCTAGTTCTACCTCTTGGAGTTTATTCGGGGTGTTGTATGAATTGTGTAACCCCCCCCCCTCCGCCCCGCGACCACCATAAATCCATATGTTGAAGTACTAACCTCCTGTACCTCTGAATGTGATTGTATTTGCATACAGGCTCTTCAAAGGAATAATTAAATTAAAATGAGGCCATTAGGGTGAGCCCTAATCTAATCTGACTGGTGTCTTTAGAAGAAGAGGAGATTAGGACGCACACACACACAGACAGAAGACCTCGTGAGGACCCGGGGGGTGGGGGGAAGGCAGCCACCTACAAGCCAAGGAAGGAGGCCCTCAGAGGAAACTAACCCTGCTGACACTCTGATACCAGTCTTCTAGATTCCAGGACTGTGAGGAAATGCATATCTGTAGTTTAAGCCTCCGGGTCTGTGGTGCTTTGTTCCAGCAGCCTGAGCAGACTGATCCAGGTGTTGCATCCATAGCACAGGACAGTGTTCCCTTGTTGATACACTGTTCCTTCTTCGACTTTGTGTCCTGCCCCTGATCCAGAGCCCCGAGGGCCAGCGTCTCCATCCTCTCCCGGCTCCAGCCAGGACATGGTGCCTGGGGCCTGCAGGTCCTTCAGGGGCCATCCCTTTCCTCCCTTGGAAAGCCCAGCATTTATTTCCCTGGCTCATCATTGTGACCTAAGGCTAGTGGCCTGAGGGGAGGGGGTAGAGATTCTGTGTGTGTGTGTGTGTGTGTGTGTATCTCTCAGGGTAAAGGTCTCTGCACAATGTCCTCAAGCAATAGGAAGGCTCTAGCCCTGACTGGGAGGAGTGGCCTCTTCTGGAGGCTCAGAGAATTCAAGGGGCTCTAGGATTCAAGACCGGAGGGCATCGCTCTGGACAGCCCTACTCCGTACGTCAGGATGCCGTTCTTTTATACAGGAGCTCGGAGTTTTGCCCTAGCAGAGTTGCCAGGTTGGGGGATAAAGTTCTGTGTAGCTCTGCTGGCTTTCCGAGTGAGTCCCGGGCCTGATCCTTAGCTTTCTCTGCAATTTGAATATGAGTGGCCAAGTCCCTTCACAGACTGGCAAGGAAGACTTCTGGCTGCCACGCTTAGTATTCAGCTGATGGTTGATGTCCTTAGACCTTCATGGTGACTCTCCCAAACATCAGCAGCCCCCAGCAATGGGGAATCTCATGTCTTGAGAAAGACTCCATCCCATAGGGATTTCTCAAGCAACTGATGCTTGAGTGTTTCCTGCCCCATAGGCCACCCTAGTTCACTGTGGTGGAAGTTTCAGCAACTACACTCCCTCTGTGAGCCAGGGGCTACGTGGTGGGGTCCTCATTGCTGGCCAGGCAGTGGGTAGTCAAGCTCCAGAATCCTATCCGCGAGCCTCCACTGTCCTGAAGCACTTCTGGTGTGAGGCTGGGTTCCAGGGAGGCAGACTCTGAGGGGGGCATTAGCATGTGGGATCTTTGTTAGGGGGCACTCTTACGATCCAGGAGGAAGGAAGGAAGCAGGAAGGGGGAGATGAGAGGCTACACAATGCTGCTGTTACCCCCCTGGGACACTGGCGTGGTCCTTGGAGTCATGCTGAGTCAAAACAGGAGGGTCAGGCTGTCATGCTCCTGACCTGTCAGTGGGTCCTTGGATTCCAGCTGTTGCAGGAAAAGGGTATGATCTTGTGCAAAGTGGTTCCCTTCAGCCAAAGGCAGCATCTGCGGAGGACAGACTGCCCCCCCCCCCGCCCCCCAGCCCTGGGGAAATGCACCCGTCGGTCCTGAAGAAGTTCTGGAAAATGCAGGAGGCATTCAAGACAATAAGCCAAAACGTCTTCATTCTTCTGGGGTCACTTTGAACTTCAGGCTGGTCAAGGCTCCGTGCTGACACCTCCTTCTGGTGGATGGAGCACAAAGCCGGGATTGTGCCCCAAGCTGGAAGCAGCACGTGGACAGGCGTGCTGTCATTCGAGGGGTTACTCTTCTTATCCCAGGGAGTGGCAGTCATCTCCAGGAAGGTGTGTGACCCTAGAAGGCTCAGGCCCCGCTCAGCCGCCTTGGTCTCTTGGACACGGGTTCTCTGGTGTGAATCCGAGCTCCCACCTGCTGCTGGGCTGTCATCAAGCCAGAAGTGACACTGAGACAGCCCAGCTGCCACTGGCGCACGGGGAGCGGGTGAAGGTGAAGCCGGGGACTGCAGGCAGAGGCGCACCCGGGGCTCACCCGCACGTTGGAGCCGCACATCCCAGGGCTGCACATCCCAGGGCCGACCACAACAAAAGCTCCAAAGAGGAAAGGTCAGACCCATGAAGTGCTATTTGTTTTCACTGAAACTTGATCCCTCCCACTTAACACCGGTCTAACCAGCAACGGAATCAATTACCACGTGTCAGCCCGAAATCTGACACAAGGAATGAAAGAAGGACACAACCTCCCCAGGGGGGTGGCAGGCGGGCAGAGAGGGCCGGGGAGAGAGGGCTGGGGGGGGGGGCGCCTGATGAGCCACTCCGTCCTGTAACTAAGGGTTAAAGACCCGCTTCCCTTCCCTGGCTCCCTCTGCTGCGCGAGCCGGGGCCTCGTTACCCGCGCTGCTGGCTGTTTCTGTCGCCAAGGGTGGTCAGCAGGCCTGTGAGGTTATTCGACTTCGGTTACAGAAGTTGCTCCATTTAATAATGGAAGACCCAGAGGTTCTAGACAGTGATTATTTCATCTTGCTCTAGGAGCGAGAAGTCCTGGCGGATCAAGTTCGGCCGCCGTGCCTATTTGAGCTGATTGGGTTCCTGCCTTTCTTGGGCTTGTGTTAAGTGTGGTGTCAGCTCGTCCGAGGGCCCGGTTCGGGTGATGTCATCCACTTTCCACATTTATGCAAGTCTCCCAAAGAGAGCTCCCCGGGGCTGCTCGGGCTGAAACCAGAAAAGTTCAGTGGATGAATCTGGGCAGACGTGCTCTTTCACCAGCTCCGATTAAGTAAGAAGTTTCTGTCCATAAAGAACACCTGAAGTCTGAACCTTTCATCACTAGGGGCCTACGATACAGAAATCTCTTGCCTTTCGATAGAGCATTAGATGGACATTGTCTTGTTCTTTTTCTTTCTTTTTTTTAAAAATAGGCGTTTATTTATTTATTAGAGAGAGAGCCAGAGAGAGTGAGAGAGCGTGGTCGCGGGGAGGGGCAGAGGGAGATGGAGAAGCAGGGAGCCCCAGGTAGTGCTTGGTCCCAGGATCCCGGGATCATGACCTGAGCGGAAGGCAGCTGCTTCCCCAGCTGAGCCACCCAGGTGGGTATTTTCTAATCTGTTCTGTAAATGGTTTTGCCTCTCCGATTGCCCTAGCGTATGAATGTTCAAAGTGCGAAGCATTGATTGGAGCATAGGTGCAAGAAGCAGGAAGCATCCTTCAGAGATCCTGGTGGCATAAAAGGTATTTCCATTTATCAGCAGGAATTAATGAAGAGCCGAATTGCTGCGCAACCGGATGATTCCATGGTGGGTGGAATAGCATGTGGCCTGCTTATGGATGAATCAGGAACTTATCCTTTGCTGCACTCATTACCGCCAAGGGGTCTTATGGTATCGAGACCTCTTGACCACACTACTTTCAGATTATTTCTTTTCTTCTGACCTACGTGAATGCTCAGTCTTTGGTTCCTTTGTCGGCAGAGAGAGATTTGCAGGCTCTCTTTCTCTTTGCTTTTTCAAAGCAATGCCACCGACAGGCAGGATTTTCTTTGCTGCTGGCAATGTAATGCTCCTCGAATCTTCATCATCATCTCCGCTCCTTGGTTCCCTGGGCTCACCTCTGCACCTCTCTCTGGGTCGAAACTGTCTTCCTGACACCTTAAACTCAGCGCTGTCAAAATGGCATCAATCATCTCTCCCTGGCTTGTATCCTTCTTCCCATCTCTTCTCCATTTCCAATGTGGGAGCGAATTCCCCGGGGTCACTTAAGCTTGAAACCTGAGATACTTTCTTGATCCTCCCCATCTCCCTTATCCCCTACATCATCAGATGCTATTGATTTTTGCCTCCTAAATATTTCTCACATTTGCTCCTCTGCCATCCTGCCACTTGGGCCTCATTTTATGCCACCATATTCTTTTTCTGCCTATTGTGACAGCCTCAGACTCTCATCTCTGTGGCTTTGCTTATGTTTTTTTCCTTTTCTGGAGTGTGTTCCTTTTTTTTTTGGCTTTTTCTTTAAAGATTTTATTTATTTATGAGAGATACAGAGAGGCAGAGACATAGGCAGAGGGAGAAGCAGTCTCTCCCCCAAGGAGCCCAATGTGGAACTCGATCCGGGGACGCCGGGATCACACGCTGAGCCAAAGGCAGATGCTCAACCACTGAGCCACCCAGGCGTCCCTAGCTTTTCCTTTTTAACCAGCAAACCTGAAGACTTTAAGACTCAAATTGGGGGTCACTTATTAAAAGAGGAAGCATCGGTTACTTCATTTTTTTCACATCTGCATTTTCTCTTGCATTCTCTTTCTTAATTCCCTCCCTAACTGTCCACCTTTCCCAGTTGGAAGGTCTGGAGTCATCTTTAGCCCCTCAGATGCTATCAGTTACCCATGTTGAATTACTGCTGAAATGCACCTGCTTTTCTTCCTGTCTCCACCATTGATTTTCAGGTTGAAGCCCACCTGATTTTGTCATAAGCCGTACACTCATCTCCCAGTGAATCTTTCCTCCTCATTCCAACCTCCAGCTCACCATGAGATTCATCTGTCTCAAGTCCTTCTTTGTTCAAAACCTTCTCTGAACCCATTTTCCACAGAGAAATGTCCTAAGTCCCTAGCACACATTTGGAGCCCTTTACAACCTGGTTCTAATTTACCATGTTGAGGACAGGTGTTGTCATGTCCCCCCACCCTACCCCCATCTTGCATTCCTAGTGCCTCTCACCTGGCCTGCCCTCCAAGCCCCCCCAGTACCAGCTGCCTTAGAGCTGAGCCATCCTTCTCATGTTCTTGGCCTATGGCCATGCTATTCTTGATTGGGGGCTTCTCTGGGTGTTGAAGTCCTGCTTACCTTTTAAGACCTAACGTAAATGGAATCACCATGTAAAGACTCTCCTGATTCCACCACTGAGAACAGATCACTTTTTCCTTGCAGTTTTTTTTTTTAAATTTATTTTTATTTATTTGAGAGAAACAGATTTAGTGACAGATAGCGAGAGAGAGCAGGAACAGGGAGGAGAGGGAGAAGCAGTCTCCCCACTGAGCAGGGAGCCAGATGTGGGACTCGATCCCAGGACCCTGGGATCATGACCTGAGCTGAGGGCAGATGCTTAACCAGCCCACCCACGCTGCCCTTCCTTACAGGCTTGATGTCACTTACGACCCTGGTTTGCAATTTGCCAGTCAGCCCAGAATTACAGGCACTTAAGTGTCTGTTTCTCTTGAGCTTGTGGACAACACCCCAGAGAAGGGATGTGTTTGATTGCTGTGTTCCTCAGTACCTCGATTTAGCAACTACTCATGAAATCCATGACAAGAAATAGGAGCCATGTACTATATTATATTTACGATATTTTTTATGTGAGTATAGTTGACATACAATTCTACATTAGTTTCAGGTGCATAGCATAGTGGTTCAAAGGTTGTACATTATGCTATGCTCACCAGAAGTGTAGCTACCAGCTGTCACCATGCTACAGGTCACCATGCTACATGCCACCAGTACTACAGGATCATTGGCTATATTCTTTGCTGTGCCTTTTATTCCCCTGACTTATTCATTCCATAACCGAAAGCCTGCCTATGTATAAACGACTGGAAGCCTGTATATAAAGACCATGAACTTTAAACGTCTATTTCAAAAGGAAAGTTCCTATTTTTCCTTGAAGTATAATTGACATATGACATTATATTAGTTTCAAGTGTACAACAAAATAATTCGGTATTTGTATATATTTAAAAATGATCACTGCGATAAGTCAACATCTCCCCATACATAGAGAAGTTTTTCCTTGTGATGAGAACTTTTAAGATCTAAAAAAGCGTTCTTTATTTTTGATGGTGTTCCTTTTTACATCTGCACTATTATTTCTAAAATCTTTATTAATATGAAACACATACCAGATATCTTGTCTTTTTAAATACTTCGTCCAAACACTTAATTTGAAAACTATAAGGTAGGATTCATATAAGCACAACAGAAAAAAACGTTTCCGAATTGTGATTTAAAAGTAATCATTTGCTGGGTTTAAACTTTATGTTTCAAACTGGAGCTTGTACAGCATGAATCAGGTGTGATGCAGTCTCTCTGGCTTTGGTGGGACAGGGCTCCCACCCCAAGGAATTTTCTTTAACAGTGGCCTCTGATGTTCGGGGACTGGATCAGTGGAAATGAATAGCCAAAACCATATCTTGCTACATAATAAATGGTTGTCGGATGTAATGCACAATCTCCATATATATATGTATACATATATAGTGAACATGTGGACAACAGATGATTTTTAGATGTGACTAACATACTCATTAGGCATTTTAAGCAAAATTCTCCACTAGTCTCATTGTCCTGAAGTTGAAATACAAGAAGTTGACTGTGCTTCAGAATCCTGAAGTTTAACTGGGATCCCTTTGAAGTCTTTTATTATGATTGATGAATCATTTCAACATTTTCCTACATTCAAAGGCCCACAGTAAAAGATAAAATCAAGTACCTTACTAATCAAGGATACCACAAAAGACTGGAAATCAGGCGAAAATGTGACATGAGCAGTAATACTAAACTCAAAAACCTGTATCAATCACTACAAATTTCAAAAGAATTTGGAAACATTTAAAGCTTTTAAAAAGTGCACAGGACTGATTTCAGAAACCATTTGGGAAATATTTGGGTGTTATTTGTAATAGAAATAAACCCACTTTGATACTTTCTTCAAGCAAATGTTTTACAATAGAGTTTGGCATCACAAATCAAGGATGGAGAAAGGTTCTGTACCTGTCTGTTTGCAAGTGGATTCCCAGGATAGGGCTGGGTTTCCGCCCCATGTCTGTGACAGCTGCTGATGAGACGAAACTTGCTTTTTTAAGGGAGGCTACTTTTATGCCCAGATGGGGAGGGTTATCACCCACAGACTGAGGTTTTGGGGTTTTGGGGTTCTTGGCAAGGACTGCTAAAGACCTGACTTATCCTTTATTCCACTTTCAACACTCAGAGACAAGCCCCATGGATGACTGATTCCTGAAACTGCCCTGCTGAGAGGTGAAGAGGAAACTTCCAGCACCCTGGGAGGAGCATGAGGATAGGTTCACAGTGGGAACCCACAGAAGAGGAGCTGCCCAGCTCAGGGAGCCAGTGAAATCACAGTGATCATTAACAGGGCAAGATAGTGAACAAAGCAGACTTAGATATCAAGACTGTCAAGGGCAAGGATCCAGATCATGCCCTCAAAACAACAAATTCCAGAGAGGTGTTGAAATCGAAGATCGGCAACTTCTTATAATCTGGCTTCACCCCCATTTTTAAAAACTAGGAACTGAGTCCCCACAATTGGGTTGGATCAGCTATTTGTCCAGGCCAAGACTGCCATTGTCTTATAGACTTGCTTCATTGTGTTACTTCCTGGGTCAGAAATCATCACCCATCCTCCCCTCCTTTAAGCGGCAGCCCAGAGTCTTTAGCCAGTATTCCAAGCCATCTAAGCACTGGGTCAGACTGACTCTTGCAGGCTTACTTCCCCTATCCTATAACATTACCAGAATGATTTCCCCTTTTTGCTCTCATCCAATAGCAACATTGCCCAGACTCAAAACACTGTCTCACATCTCATTACCTCCAGAAAAACTTCCCAGATCACCCAACATAAATGAGACCATTTCCTCTTTTATGCCTCGAAGAGTCTCCTGGCTTGTCACCTTCATGATGCTCAGTCCACGCTGTCTAGGGCTGTTGCCCTGTATGTTCCCATTGAGAATCTTGAGCTTCTATAAGCTCATAGACAATAAAGGACACTCTGTTTTTCCTTTTCAGCAGCACTGGGCACAATGCCTAGCATGCACAGCAATGGCTCAGCACATATTGTGGAGCTAACCAGGTAAATTGGGTTTTATGTAATGGTTGGTACCTAAAGTAGCTTACATATAAGCCCATCCATCTATCCATCCATCCATCCATCCATCCATCCATCCATCCATCCATTTCTACATTGACTACATATTCTATCCAGCTCAGTGCTTGGTCCTGGAAATACCGCAATGAGCAATAAAGTCATGATGCCTATCATCACAGAGTTTATAATCTTGTAGAGGAAAAGAAATAGTTACACAACTAACCATCACAATATGGTGGATTACTCTTATAGAATGCTTACTCCGTGCCAGTCATTATGCTAAATTCTTCTTCATATTATGTTATTGAATTTTCATTACCACCGTTGGAGATAAGCATTATTATCACTTTCTTCTGGATAAAGGAATGGTAGCTTAGCATATTTGTTATCTTAACTCCCCAAAGCCATCTGGCTAGTGAGCGGGAAAGCGGGAGACTGACCCAGACTGTTTGACTCCAGAGCTGGTGCTTTTTAACCACCACGTGGTATAAATAATTACTGATGTTAGAGGGATGACAGATACCACAAATATCACATGTATTAGTTTCCTATGGCTGCTGTAACAAATTACCACAAACTTAGTGTCTCGAAACAACACACATTTATTATCTTAAAGTTCTTTGGGTCAGAAATCTAACATGGGTCTCACCAGGCTAAAGCCAAGTTGTGGGCAGGACTACATTCCATCAGAGGCTCTAGGGGGAATCCCATTGCCTTGCCTTTTCCAGCTAGAGCTGCCAGCTTTCCTTGACCCATGGCCCCTTCCTGGATCTTCAAAGCCATCAGAGTCATTTCTCTCTGACCAGGCTTCTAACTTCATATTTTTCTCTGACTACCAGTGAGAAAGATTCTCTGCTTAAGGACTCATGTGATTATGTCTGGCCCACTTGGTAATCCAGGACAATCTCCCTATCTCAAGATTCATAGCTGCATGACCCCTTTTACCATGTAAGGTGACATAGTAACAGGTTCCAAAGATTAGGGATATCTTGCGGGGTGGGCACTATTCTATGGCCATACAATAAGATGATGTAACAAGGGGAGCAGTTGAGGGGTATAGGAAGGGCTTAGGCTTCCCGGGAGGGACAGGCACTCCAGGCTGAGGACCAAGGAGGTGCAAAGCCCCTGAAAAGCCACAGAGTTGGGGCCTTACCAAGTCTGAGAGTGACCAAATGTGGTGAATAGAGGAGGAGGAGTGGCTCCTGCTGTGGCTGGAGAGGATGGCAGGGATCAGATCTTGAGAAACATGCCCTGCAGGTAGGGGAAGGATTCCGTTATGATTCTAGGAGAAAATGACAGTAAGTAAAAGTGTCAAAAAAAGGACATGATAGATTTGCATTTTCAGATCACTCTGCTACTGTGTAGAGAACAGGTTGGAGGGGAGCATAAGTGCACACAATTAGTAGGGTATTTCAGTAGTTCATGTGGGAGATGTTGATGGCTTAGACCACGATGGGGCACTGCAGGTGAAGAGAGGCCAGTCTGGGCTCTTCTCCAGAGCAGATAGCAGGGTTGGGGATTGCCTGAATGTGAAGTAAGGGAGACATATTCAAGTTTCTAAGTGGGATAATCAGAGTGGGTAAGGCCTTTCATGTTGACACAGTGGTCGCTAGAGAACACCAGGCTTGTGGAGGGGAGTGAGAATGACCAGAACCAAGTGTCTGTAGGAGTAGCAAAGACAATTAATATAGGAAAGAAAATTTATTCTGGTGGTAGGAGGCCAGCAAGCAGCAACAGGGAAAAATTTAGCAGAATCATTCCTTTTAGTTCTTGTAATTGAATATTTACAGAGGCCATACTTCCCCCCCCCCCCCCCAAAAAAAAAAGCTCTATTGTTTCCATTTGGTTCATGGCTTGGGAGAGGTCTCCAGGGTAGCTAAGCTACCTAGTGGCTGCAGGGACAAGCCCTGGCACCAGGGGGATGCCAGAGGAGCCCCTCAACGGCTTCAGAGATGCCTAGTCATGCTTGCAGGTGATCCTTTTGAAAAACTATTTGCCCAGTCCAGCTTGAAGGCCAGCCAGCCTGTTGAGGTGAGTCAGGTGGCCACCATCTTCTTGATGAGTTTCACCTCCTCTCTAGAACATGGTTCTCCAGGAAGTCCACAGAGATGGAGTTGTGTGTAGACACAGCCAGGGCACACAGATCCAAAAGGGCCTGGTTCAGGTTCTTCTCCAGAACCAGGGTGGCTTCCATGAAATACAGGGCTTTACTCTATTCATCCTGGGATGCTTCTGCACGTTCTGGGAGAGGCTGTAGCCACTGCACTGGTTTTGCATCTTCAACACCCTTGCAATTCTTCTAAGCCAGCTCATGGAAGAAGTGGTCCAGCCCTCCAGTGCCACATTGTTCACGGTGGAAATAGAAGCCCAGACAGTAGTAGGTGTAGGAGACCCACAGATGCATGTTGACCAGGAACCTGATGGCAACCTCCACCTCAATGGAATAATTCTGTTGAATCTGGGAGCTCACGGTAGATCAGTAATAAGGAGCTAAGCTCAAGTGAGGATGTTGGCTCATCCTGAAGTCAGAGGGTGACTGAGAAGATGGTTCTGAAGGTTGTGCCTATATAAAAGGTTGGAGGGTGGTTGCAGACTGGTGGAAGGGGCATCCCTGGGTCTGTTTGGTCCCAAGACTGTTGAAGCAAGAGACTGGGGATACTTTGCCTGCAGAGGCCATATTGCTTGCTTGCTTGCTTTCTTTCTTTCTTTCTTTCTTTCTTTATTTATTTATTTGCCATATTGCTTTAAGAGGACTCAGTACACACAGTTAAAACGTCTTCTGGAAAATTATGCAGACCAAATATTCTGATTGTTGGTTTGGTTTGATTAAGGGTGACAGATCTGTTATCATATTTCAGCCTCGCCATCTTAATAACCAAACATACTTTTTGCTTCCTTGCACATGATACCTTTGTGCACACGTATATTTCTTCTGATCCTTAGCCCGATGACAGAATGATTCTTTGGGCACAGTATAGTATAACCTTGATTTTTAATAAGATTCATTTTGTTCTTTAGTGAACACATATAGAATTGTATATTTCAACAAGGTTCACATTTTGCAAAAAGAAGATTCTAGACAAATACGTTTGGGCATGAGTTAATGATGGGACTTAACAAGGAAAAGCCATCAACCCACCATGCAAAACTGAATAACCGAATGACATGCACACACTTGTAACCTACCAAGTTACTTTATATACCTGTCCTGGGATGAGAGTCCATAATTATCTTATTTAGATCTTATAATATGTCCACATCTACTAACATATGTTAGGTTTAGAAACTCCATACTGGAAGAGAATAGATTCTCCCAGAAAGCAAGAACACTTTGGAATTCCTTGGCCTCCCATTTATCCCTGGGGACTACAGTTGTCTGCAGGCGGGGTTGACTCGGATGCCCAGACTTCTGTGGAGAGACATCCCTTTTGGTCTTTCCTATAGTCTGTCAGTGGTTCTCAAACTTCAGTGAGCTTAAGAATTACCCTATAGGGCTGTATAGATGAAGTAATGGATTTCATGCTTGTCTTGCAATGTAAGACAATTTTAAGGGTATTTTAGACTTTAATTTTTGCCTCTGGTGCTGATTTTAGAACCTAAACGCCATGGGGTTCTGGGAACCCAGTGCAATCTGGGGCTATAATTCCATGTCTGATTTTGGGAGGCATTTCAGCACCTACCTCTGAACAGAAAAAGCAGCTGCAGTTAGAGATAGCAGGGGGACACATCATCGTGAACCTGATTAGATAACCAGAAGGGAATAAGCACCCTGTGGTCATGTGTGTGGTAAAGAGGTCCTGGAGTAGCAAAACAGCAGATATTAGTTGTCACATGCCAGTGCAAGAACAGAGGTGGACCTAGGGTATATGCAATGAGATTCCTTTCCACGGGAAGGACCAAGGTTATCACCTGGTGTTGTACAAGCAAAGGCCTATTGTAGTTTCAGTAAAGGGAAGTATTGGGAGCATCCCACTGCTTGTGGTACACACAATATTGCCATAGGCCAGACAAGCTCTAGCACTGACTTTTATAGTTGCATTAGCCCCTGCCATGTTAAAACAGATGCATTAATTTGAAGTTTTGTGGCTTTTTATCACCTTGATTACATTTATTTTAAGTGTTATTGTGATTTTATAGTGGCCGAAGTGTTCTAAGTGGAGGAAACTTATTTCTAGTTTTTGGTGGGTTATTTAAGAAATATTACAATATAAGCAAATTACTCAGACTTGGGGCATAATGCATTTGGTGTTGCATAGAAATCAGGAGCTTATAAACTCCAGCCCATTCTCAAATACTCACTGCACATGTGGGATCTAAAGGTGAGTAGGTGGGGATGTCTGGGTGGCTCAGCAGTTGAGTGTCTGCCTTTGGATTCTGGGGTCCTGGGATCGAGTCCCACATTGGGCTCCCCATGGGGAGCCTGCTTCTCCCTCTGCCTGTGTCTCTGCCTCTCTCTCTCTGTGTGTGTGTCTCTCTGAATAAATAAAATCTTAAAAAAAAATAAAGGTGAGTAGGTGGTAAATGTGGAAAATTTTTTCCTATTAAGAAGGTCCATGTCCTGCTCAACTTAGTGGAACACTGCCATTTACTATTCCTAAATACAACGAGAAAGCATATCACATCCTTCATAGCTGCTGTGTGAAAATGGCACCGAGTACTATATAAATAAGTCCCTATTAATTCTGTAGTTTCCAAAGTGCTAAGTGATAAAAACATCAGACCCTGAAACCTCTGCATGCCCTTAACACAATGCATAGGAAATTCGTTACAAAACCCATTTAGTAAAAAAAACAAAAAACAAAAAACAAAACTCACATGTACAGTGAATTTGGCAGAAAAGCCTTTTAGAGAAACAGCCACCGAGATAAGACCTGGTGAAAAACAAAACAAAACAAACAGAAGCCTGGAAAGGTTGTTGTCTGTGCCAACCTTGACTTTCAAGCTGAACTCTCCTTGCTAAGTGTAAATTAAGGAAGAAGCTAGCAGGGGCCTGCACTTTCCGTGGTTCCTTAGCCCGTTGCGGGCATTGATGTGTTCATGCTGACCACCCGCTCATCTGCAAGCTCCAGCATCTTGTACGTGCTCAGTGAGTGCCTGAGGAATGAAGGGAGCAAGTGCTTCCAGAGTGATTTCTATTCAAGCCTCACTTACCACGGGCCTCAGCCCCTTGGCAGCTCCTGTAAATGAAGTGCTGCCTCTAGGCACATGGGGTGTGGAGCTTACATATTGATTTTCGAGAGGGACTGTGCAAGTGCTTGCTGCTTCCCTGGGCTGCTGCCTCGCGACTGTGTGCCGGATTCATCGTGACTGTGCCCGTCCCAGCTTGGCCCAGCGCATCTGCCAGCAGGCCCACCCTTGGCCCTTCAGCCTGTTCTGATCATTGTACTAACCAGCCCATTTCCATGGGTGAATGGGGTCTAGAATGACCTCCATTTCCTTCTGCCCTGAGTCTGGTGAACCCCAGGTATCCTGCCTACCCCTGGTGTCTGGGTGAACTGCAGCCTTATTTTACCTTCTCATCTTTTCTGGAAGCTTGGGTGAGTGGGCCACTGATGAGGCTTCTTCCTCAGAGCTAGTCTGCACACAATATCCCACTGAGATTGGAGTCTTGCCCTGCCCTGGCTAGGGGAGGATTTTGTCATCCGAGTCTTGCATCTTTCTCTGCAGACTCTCAGAACTCCTGGCTTTGGCACAGGTTGGATTCCTGGAGGAGTGCGTAGTCAAAAGCCTTGGCTCTCTACATCCAACTAAGGCTTGGTTTAGATTTACATCTCAGCACCCAGCAGGACTCCTTCCTCTCTGCATAAGTGAGTTGATTTTTTAGCTCTATAGATTTTGCTCAAAGCAAAATCTTAATTGCCTATCACTGAAATGAGAATTGTATTACTTCTTATGAAAAATGTACATTAGGGGAACCTGGGTGGCTCAGATGATTAAGTATCCAACTCGATTTCAGCACAGGTGATGATTTCAGGATTGTGTAGTCAAGCCCCGCATCGGGCTCTGTGCTGGGTGTGGAGCCTGCTTGGGATTCTCTCTCTCCTTCTCCCTCTGCCCCTTCCCTACTGCATACTCATCTCTTTCAAAAAAAAAAAAATGTACATTAGGAATAGTGTTCATGTGGATTCGGAGATGAAGTCCAAGCTTAGAGTTGGTACATCTTTGGGATCCGTCTAAATAATCTCACAATTGTTGTGATCCTGGTTCTTGGGGCTTGGTATAACTGGGTGATGGAAGTCAGAGGTTTTAAACTGGTTTATAGGTTTATATCTCATCATGAAGATTTTTTTTTATTCGTTTCCTTGTTAATTTTTTTGAGCCTATTTTGCTGGAATGGCAGCTATTGACCTAACCAATTCCCAGTCACTCATCCATTTGTCCGTCCAAATACAAGATACATTGGCCCTGGGATCCCTGGGTGGCGCAGTGGTTTGGCGCCTGCCTTTGGCCCAGGGCGTGATCCTGGAGACCTGGGATCAAATCCCACGTCGGGCTCCCGGTGCATGGAGCCTGCTTCTCCCTCTGCCTGTGTCTCTGCCTCTCTCTCTCTCTCTGTGTGACTATCATAAATAAATTTAAAAAAATTAAAAAAAAAAAAAAAGATACATTGGCCCTGGCATCTGTACCAAGCAAATGGGGAGCAGCCATGTTGGCCGTTGCCTGGACTTCAGAAGAAAGTTTGGGATGCACTGAACTATTAGATGTTCATTTGGTTTCTCAGATGGACATGGGCAGTAAAAGAAATATCAAGATGTAGGAGAAGTCTAGGGCACAGTAAATTCTTGTTCCTCTCTGAGATATAATCTCCCATTATTTTTTTTGGGAGAAGAATCAGACTGTTTCCCCAGTGAGAAAGATCAAGTTGCTAGACAAAGGGCACGCGTGGGATTTTCTATTTGCAGAGACTAATCATTTGAAACCCACTTTGCAGATTATCTCACTACCAGCCTTTGCTCCTGCTCTTGTGCTTTTCCCTGTCTGATCTGTGATTTTCACTGCTCTCCACTCTCTGTGCCAGAATCCAGTGTCCAGATGCATAGTTGGATGTATGTCTTCTTCTTTTTTTTTTTTTTTTAAAGATTTATTTATTTGAGAGAGAGAGAGAGAGCAAGAGAGCATGAGTAGGGGGAAGGGCAGAAGGAGAGGGAGAGAGAGAATCCTCAAGCAGACTCCCCAATGAGCATAGAGCCTGACATGGGACTTGATCTTAGGACCCTGAGATCATGAACTGAGCTGAAAATACGAGTTGGCTGCTTAACCAACTGAGCCACCCAGGCACCCCTGGATGTATGTCTTTAGACCAAGCCCCATCCCTTTCACAAGCAAAGCTGTCTTCTTGTGGGCCCCTAGGTGGGGTTTTAGGATGTCTCAGAGAATTGGGTGCCTGACAGTGGTTTGTAATTCAAAGATGAACGACTTATTATAAACACCAAGGCAATCCTAGCCAAGAAAGTAGGTTTGGGGTTTGGTTGTTGGAGTAGAGGATTACAATAGCTTCCAATTCAATTTTTATAGGAAAAGCCAAGTTCCAAACCTGGGAGTGGGGGTTTGAGCACAGGGAGAAGATGAGATGATGATACAGGGAGGGATGAGACTTGAGACTGGATACTGTGGACACTTGGAATCACCACAGGCTATTCTGAAAACGTGAACTTTCCTGGCATCTTCATTCGCTAATGAAAACTTTGTGACATCTGCGATTGCATTTATCTTTTAAATTCTCTTTCTAACCATTGTTTTGGGTAGTCTGGTGCTTCATTAGTAATGATTTTACTGACAGTTCCCTTAAACAGTCTCTGAATTCAGGTGGAAGAAGATGGATTTTTAACTAATCTTTTTTGGCATAAACATATATCATATAGGAAACTATTCTTTCCATTTTTCATTTGTTTTCTTTGGTGTTATCTGACATTGGGTTGTCAGAACAAATTAAGGCAGTGAGTGAGCAATAATTGCTTTGCGATATAAAAAGATGGGTAAAAATTGCTTTTTAACTAAGTAGATGCTCTATTTCCTACATCTCAAATATTTAAGGCAGGCGACTGTGTATTTAGCAGACAGGCTTATGGATGTATTTATGGACCTGGCCCATGTTTTGAAACTGGGGATTTGTACTGAATAATTTGGATTTGCGTGCTTCGTGGCTCAGCTTTCCTGAATCAGTGCCAGCCTCCTCTTCCTTTTGCTTGATGTACATGGGGTCTTGCTGTTAATGTTAATCTTGTCTGCCCACTGTATCCTTTCTTCAGACCATCCACTTGCATCCTGTGCTGCAGCTGATCCCATTTCGATATAACTGAACTGTTAGGAGCCACCTGATTATTTCTAAAAACATCTTCAAAACTCAATTCAAGAGCAGATTGATAAACTCCTTAGAACTCTAGGCCCAAGATGCATGGAAGCATGAAAAAAACAAGCCATGTACCATTGTCGTTTTCTTGAATATTTATTTCATCCAATCGCTTGGTAGATTCCAGGGGTTTTTAATCTGTTATAATTTTCAGTGTGGGAAAAGTGAAGCAGAACAGTCCTTTTCTCCCCCCTCCCGATTAATATGTACAATAATGAGAATTCTTGGTCCTTAGAACTCTTTGTGGTCCCATGAAGACTGGCAGGTTGGTTAACCGGTGGGACCTGGGCATGTTATCAGGTAGTATAATTTGTACAGGAAATGTGAAAAGATGGAAAGTCACCTCTTAAAAGAGAAGGGAAACTCACTCTGATTTGGCCAAGAGAGATGATCAGGCCATTAGATGAATAAGGTAAATTCTCTGGGTAAAAGTTTCATTGGAATATCACCCCTTAGCAGTAGGTTATTGAAATGGGAAACTGGAATTAGCCTTGTTGGGTTGTCTCATGGTCCTCTCAGACAAAGCCAAAACTGGATGAAAAATGGCAGCTAATTTCTTTTGAGCTTTTGTTTCACAGATTTATGTGATAAATCTTAAAGCTTCAAGTGCAAGTGGTGGACTCCAGAAATGCCTTAAAACTGACTAGGTATGTATGTATATGCATGTGTGCATAAGTATTTTAGATCAATTTCTTGGGGGGGAGATATGACTCATTTATTAATTTAGGATTATTTTGCTACACAGGAATCAATACCAATAGGCACTTGTAAATTTCTGGATTGATTAGGTAAACAAAGAACCAAAATGGGTTAAATGCTTATCCTCTGTTGTGTGGCGGTGTAGGGAAGCTACAGGACACAACCCAGAGCCCCAGGAATCTATGGTCTCCAGGGAAATGGTCAGGATGGAGAGTTGGATAGAGCTGGGACCATGAGTGGAGAACAGAGCATGTCATCAGTAATATTCTGGAGGGGAGGTGGAGGATGAAGAGAGGGTGAAGTGTGTCCAGGGGTAATAGCCAAACCATGGAGGTGAGATGGACCAGAAATAGATAATCTAACAGAGGGACAGTGACAGCCAGGTTGAGGCCTTGGAAGGCTTTCGTGGACGGGGGTGGGGGGGTGGGAGGGTGGGGGTTGCGTTCCTATATCTCCAAATAATGAGGAAATGGCTTGTGGCATAATATTTCTCCTTCTTGGAGACTATTCTGTTTGAACTAATGAATATTTAATCCCAGATAGCTAGATAAATATTTAGCCTTTGATCTTTTTCTTAAAGAATTATCTGGATGTTTGGAAATCTATTTTCATCCTTTTACCTCACATAGTGTGTGAACCGCTGACCTTAGAAAGTCTTTGGATAGAGTCAAGAAAGTCCCACTGTTTTCTAATTGGCCCAGATATGTCATATCATATTAATACAATGCCTGACATTAAATCGCCTGTGGATTCCTTATGTAAATTTTATTGGGTGTGTCATTCTTCTAAAATATTATGAAATTTACTTTATGATTTTTTTATTTAGAGTTTTTGGTCTATAGTTGTGAGATTGGTCTATAGGTCTTTTTTCTCATTTCTGGATTTTCTACTTTTCTGGTTTTGGTTTCTAGATTAGAACAGTTATATAAATGATGTTGGCCAGCTGTCTGTATTTTCTGTGCTCTGCAGTGATTTATATATATCCTAAAAACAACCTATTCCTTATTTAAAAGTATATCTTAAAAAACCTATTATGGTCTATCATACATTGGAGATAAATTTTAGATAATTTTTCTAATTTTTCCATAGTTTTAGTTTACTCAAATGAGATGTTCTTGCTTTTGTTTTTATAGTGAACATTTTCTTAATTTGCCATTTCTTGAAGATTTTCAGTTATGACACAGCTCTATATGAAATATTCTTTTATATTTTAAAATCTTGGTATTTGTGGACATTTCTACTTTTTACATAGGTATATTTTTATTTTCTAATTTGATGTTCTGGATCTGAGTGACTAGAATTGTGTATTTGTGTATAAATTTTCCAGAATTTCTCTATTAATCCTACAACTTGGGTAATAATACTATTTTAAAAATATATTTTCTATGCCCTGTAGATTTGCTTGCTTTTTGCATAGAGCCCTTAGTTCATTTATTATTCTTTTAGTATTAAGAGAATTTAAATGTGAACTTTTCTGTAAGAACTATTTGATCCTACCTTAAAAGTTTTGTTAGTTTTAAAATATTATTTTAAAAGTCTACTTATTGGTTTGTTTAAATATTTTATTCAAGGATTATTTAATAGAAGGCATATTAATTTCTATGTAGTGGGCTTTGTTGTTTAAATACTGCTATCAATTTCTAATTATTTTTGCTTCATATTATGATGCTACGGTATTCAGTGAGTATTTATGATTGTTATATATTCATTTTGGGTTCTATTTTTATTGATATAAAATTACAGTTTTTGTCCTATTTAATATTCTATTTGGAACTTGACTTCATCAGAAATAAACTGTTTGCTTGAGGGGAGGTGGGTGGGAGGTTGCTTAATTGGGTGAAGGGCATTAAGGAGGGCACGTGATGTGATGAACACTGGGTGTTATATGCAACTGGTGAATAACTGGACTCTACATCTGAAACTAGTGATGTAGCTAATATATGTTGGCTAATTGAATTTAAATTAAAAAAACTGGGGATCCCTGGGTGGATCAGCAGTTTGGTGCCTGCCTTTGGCCCAGGGTGTGATCCTGGAGTCCCGGGATCGAGTCCCGCATCGGGCTCCCGGCGTGGAGCCTGCTTCTTCCTCTGCCTATGTCTCTCTCTCTCTCTCTCTCTCTCGTCTATCATGAATAAATAAATAAATAAATCATTAAAAAATTCTTTAAAAATTCACACTTTCCTATTTTTAAAATCTATTTTTAAAATTTATATAATAAATCTTTGCACATGCTCCCTCTAAACCCTTTCTGCTCATTGTATTTCAACACAACCTCTTGAGAGCAGAGTATGTTTGATTTTAAAAATCCAATCTGACCCTTGTTAGTGTTTTTGTTTGTTTCTGCCATGATTCTTATGTTGGTTTTGGGGTAAGTCTTTTTTTTTTTCCTTTTCCCAATGTTTTCTCTTCTTTTTTTGAGTACTTATTTTTTACCTTTACAGTTTCTTGGGATTTTGAATCAAGGTACTCTAGTTTTTATTTTACTAATGGCTTTCTAAGTAAAAAAATGTCAAAGTGTGTATTTTTATAAATAAAAATGATTTTTAAACAATTCTCTATATCAAGTAAGAGATTTAATGTATTTTTACTTCCCTTACCCATTCTTGAGATTGAAAAAATTTAACCTGTTTTTACATTTAGATGATTGATATTAAATAATTTTTTTATTCTATATTTGTAAGAGGTATTTTACATTTGTATTTAGTCTGGTCAGCGTTCATAATCTTCATTCAGATCATCTTTCATGAATTTCAGTGTTCACCACCAGTTCTTTTAGATCACAAAATTATTTTTTTGAGTCCTCTCTTGATCATTGGTATATATTTCTTCATAATCTTTTATTCATTTTAAATTCAGGCACAAGTATATTTGCATTTTCTTTTAGCTTTCAATGTCCTAGAAGGGACGTCTGAAACTGCTTTAAATTTTGTTTTGTTTTGTTTTGTTTCTTTTGTCTCTCCCTCTTCCTGAATTCTTATATGCCTTTTTCTCCATTTATTTAAGAGTTGTTAGAAAGTGTCTCAATGGAGCTCTTCTCATCAATTTAGGTTGAACATGGTAAAAGAACCCTTTCCTTTCACATACTCAGGTGGGTGTGTCTGTGTTTTTTGAATTCTAACATTTTCATAAATTATTTTAAATCAAAACTTCCTTTTCACCTTTTCTGGTGTCTTCCTCAAGAATTCACAGTATGTAAAAAAAAAGAAAAAAGGAAAAAGAGAGAATTCACAGTATGTTGGGGCACCTGGGTGGCTCAGTTGGTTGAGCATCCAACTCTTGATTTCAGCTCAGGTCTAAGATCTCAGGGTGGTAAGATTGAGTCTCACATGGCACTTGTCCTTGGTGGGGGATCTATTTGGGATTCCATCTCTCCCTCTCTTTCTGCCCCCACTCCTCCACCCTGCTAAAATAAATAAACAAATCTTAAAAAAAAAAAGAATTCATGGTATGGAAGTTGGTGGTGTTGGCTTTGGATATCTGCCGTCTTTTTGCACTTCATTTTATCTCCTTATCTCTTCACATTTATTCTGAACATCCAACTTTTTTTCCAAACCAGGGCTTCAGTTTTCCACATAATCAAGTCTGCTTTTTTACCAGACATGAAGTGGATATTTAATTTAAGAGGGTAAACATGTTGTCTTGCCATTCTTCATGGTCTCACTCTCAGCCTTTTAGAGTTTATTCTCCTAATTTGCATTCTACCTTGTGGTTCTTTCTCCTAGCTTTTTGCTAAGTGGGGGCCCTCTCTTTGATATCTGCTTTGCTGACCTTCTGATAGAACTGATAGAACGTGGGAAAAAGTATGGCCCCTGCATCTCCTCCTACTGAAGCACTTGACACCTTAGCACTTGGAACTGCCCCTCCCTGTGTGCAATGCACCCTCACCATTTACCCTTTTCTTCTTTCTTCAAGTCATTTCCTTCTTCAGATAAAAGTATAAAGTGAGGCTCTGAATGAATTCTAACTATTAAAAACCTGCACCTACCCAACATGGGGATGGCTGAGCCATTTTCCGTTGTACACAGACATTGGTTTCTGAAAACACAGGCAAGATTAGGGGTCTGAGCTCTAGGGGTGTCAACTGTTGGCTTTATTATGTAATTAGTGAGATGTCCTTCCATATTCTGGGAATAGTTTGCTGCCAATAATAGTTTCATTCTTCTTGTAGGGTTTTCCCTCTTTCTGTATCTTCTTCTATCTATTTTTCTTCTTTGTGGAAACTGGGGGTAGACTGTATTTTAAACTAGAGGTCAGTATCAATAGGATTTTTATTTTATTTTTTTATATTTTATTTCAAAGGGCATTTTTACCACTCTATCCATCATTCTGTGGCGATGCATCCCATTTAGTCAGAGTTCTCTTTAAGATGTCTATAATTGCCATAAGACACACAATGGCAAAGATAAGATAACATTCCAGGAAAGAATCAGGATGAGGAGTTTCAGTTTTCTCCCTGAATCATATTGTGGAAAACATGGTATGCTGTGGATTGTGACTTGTCTTGGTGGAAATAAGCCTGGTTTGGGAATCAGAAATCTAGACTTGGGACTCTGAAGTGGCTCAGGGGTTGAGCATCTGCCTTTGGCTCAGGGCGCATGATCCTGAGATTCGGGATCAAGTCCCACATCTGGCTCCCAGCATGGGACCTGCTTTTCCCTCTGCCTACGTCTCTACTTCTCTCTCTCTGTGTCTCTCATGAAAAAAAAAATCTAGACTTAACCTCTAATGAACTATGAGAATAGATTTCTACTTCTTGACCTGTAAAAGGAAGAGGCTGAGTTAAAAGATTTCCATAGTCCTGTTGACTCACATTCTACATATTTTGAATTATCATCATAAACATTGCATGCCATTTCATCTCTCCATTGCTGAACAAAGCCTGGGGCAAGAAGAGGACAGTGCTTTGTGATAGGAATGCGGAAAGGTGTATTTGTGGATAAGTGGGATGTGATCTTGCCTTTTGGTGGCAGATCTTAATATATATCTTTATTCCTTGCATTATCCCATTGAGTGAATAAGGGGAGGAGTTACATGCCAAAGAGGATTTTCTTTAAGGAAATTAGGGCTGACCAAACAAGGGATTGGTTGCTATTATCAGACACTAATGGCCCCTGATAAGGTGTAATCAGATAGCACAAAGGGCAGGGTTTAGAGTTAAGTAACCAGCCTCCCTTTATGTAGGGGATACAGTGTGGCCATGCTTGCAATGGATTCTTTTCTCTGTAAATTTTTAATCAGCTCAAAAATTTTCATGGAACAATTTACTCCTCCCCCCTCCCCATTACTTAGCTTCTTTTGACCTTGATTATGTGGAAATGTGAATATATATGTTGATAGTTATTCCATATATATGTTACACAGTTACTATCAGCCAAGGAACTTTCTGCACAGATCACAAGACTTTTTGTATCTTTTTTACCCTTTCATAATGGTGAGAATCTAAAGTACCCCTTGAAGGGCATTTCTTAACCAAGCATGTATGTTTTTTGGAACTGGTCCATATGATTTGAAGTATCAAGTTTCAATGTTCTTATCACACATTTGTTTAAAAAATACACTATCTGGCCTTGTGGAATTGATGGCACAAACAGGGACTCTTTCTGACTCCTACTGGGGAGACTCATTTTAAGTCTATGGACCTCTAATCTGTCCATGACCATGGGGGGGATTTTTATGTATACTTTAGCCCTTTATCCACACCTCACTGAATTTCCTTCCCTGGACTCAAATTGCAAATGCATGGATAACAGGATCTTTTCTTTCCCTGGATATTCAATCAGATTCATACTTGGGCTGATATCACTCCTTGCCAACCAAAGTTAGATACAAAACCCGGTGAGTTTTCTGGAAGCAGATGCAGAAGTGGAGTTTGGTGTGCAGTACGTTTTTAAGGAACAACACATTAAAGGAACAGGGGAGAAATAAGATTGGGGAGGTGATACCTACCCTTAGAATAGGCCTGACAATACCTCTGTCAACCTGGAGGGGGAGTTGTAGAGTGAATAGTATTGTGAGAGGAGCCCACATTGGCCTGACATGGCTCATCCTCTTGCTCAGTCCTTGGGTGTAGGCTGTCCTGAGAAGCCATAGTCTTGGGTGGGGTCTTTATGTAGCTCGGGCAATTGTGAAGGAGTTAACATCTGGGGCAACCCTTTTTTGAAGGAGGATCTGTGTAAGCAGCATATCTCTAGGTCCATCATATATCCATCCTTACCAATTACCTGTCCTTCGGGTGGTATTAAGTCATATATGACCTCAACTCTATGGTTGAAGTAGGCCACTGAAGAAGGTTCATGGAATGTACTTAGAATAGTTTGGTACATTTCTGTTATATATTCCTATAGAAAAGGCTTTTAAATAACTGGCTACTCCATTCCTCTAATGACACTGCTATAGACTGGGCACTCTGGCAATTTAATCATTAATGAATTAATGACACACAGTGACCTCTTTCTAGCATTTCACCTTGGGCAAGTTTCTTAGCCTCCTGAGGCTGCAGTTTCCTCATCAACAAAGTAGTTGAGACTGAGAAGTCCCCTTATCTTATAGGGTCATTGTAAAAATTACAAATGAGAACATAAGCTAAATATCCCAGCATATACTAGGGATTCAATACATGGGAACTGGACTTTCAAAAGAACATTTGTTTCTTCTGAAGATACTTTTGACCATCCATTACAGGTCAGAAATTGAACTACGTGCCTGCTTTCCATTATTATCCTTTTTTAAAAATTAAAAAAAATTAATTTATTTTTATTTAAATTTTGTTGGTTAGCATACAGTACAGTATTGGTTTCTGGAGTAGAATTCAGTGGTTCATCACTTACAACACCCAGTGCTCATCACAAGTGCCATCCTTAATGCCTGTCACCCATCTAGCCCATCCCCCACCCACCTCCCTCAGTTTAACCCTCATTGTTAAGAGTCTCTTATGGCTTGTTTACCTCTGCCCTTTTTCTCTTTTTACCTTTCTCATATGTTCATCTGTTTTCTTTCTTAAATTCCACATATGAGGGAGGTCACATGGTATTTGTCTTTCTCTGATGGACTTATTTCACTTAGCATAATACAATCTAGCTCCATCCATGCTTTTGCAAATGGCAAGATTTCATTCTTTCTGGTGGCTGAATAATATCCCATATAAATATAAATATAAATATAAATATATATATATATACATATATATATATATTTATAGCACACCTTTTTTATCCATTCATCAATGGTGGACATTTGAACTCTCTCCAGAGTTTGGCTATTGTTGATAATGCTGCTATAAATATCGGGGTGCATGTGCCCCTTCAAACCATATTTTTGTATCCTTTGGGTAAATACCTAGTAGTGAAATTGCAGGGTCATAGGATAGTTCTATTTTTAACTTTCTGAAGTACTTCCATACTGTTCTCCAGAGTGGCCACACCAGTTTGCACTCCCACCAACAGTGCAAGAAGGTTCTCCTTTCTGCATCTTGCCAACATCTGTTGTTTCCTGAGTTGTTAGTTTTAGCTATTCTTACAGGTGTGAGATAGTATCTCATTGTAGTTTTGGTTTGTATTTCCCTGATGATGAATGATGTTGAGCATCTCTTCATGTGTGTATTAACCATCTGGATGTCTTTTTTGGAAAAGTGTCTATTTATGTCTTCTGTTCATTTCTTTTTCTTTTTTTTTTTTTTTAAGGGAGAGGGAGAAAATCTTTTTTTTTTTTTTTTAAGATTTTATTTATTTATTCCTGGGAGACACAGAGAGAGAAAGGTAGAGACACAGGCAGAGAGAGAAGCAGGCTCCATGCAGGGAGCCTGATGAGGGACTTGATCCCGAGACTCCAGGATCATGCCCTGGGCTGAAGGCGGTGCTAAACCGCTGAACCACCTGGGCTGCCCCGTTCATTTCTTAACTGGATTGTGTTTTGGGTGTTGAGTTTGGTAAGTTCTTTGTAGACTTTGTATATTAACCCTTTATCAGATATATCATTTGCAAATATCTTCTCCCATTCCATAGGCTGCCTTTTAGCTTTTAGTTTTGTTGATTATTTCTTTTGCTTCGCTGAAGCTTTTTATTTTGAAGTCCCAGTAGCTCATTTTTGTTTTTGTATCCCTTGCCTCTGGAGACGTGTCTAGTAAGAAGTTGCTGCAGCAGAGGTCAAGAGGTTTCTGCCTGTGTTCTTCTCTAGATTTTGATAGTTTTCTGTCTCATATTAAAGTCTTTCATCCATTTTGAATTTATTTTTGTGTATGGTGTAAGATAGTGGTCTAGTTTCATTCTTCTGCATGTTGCTGTCCGGTTTTCCCCAACACCATTTGTTGAAGAGATTGCCTTTTTTTTCTACTGAATAGTCTTTAAAAAAAATAATTTATTTATTTGAGAGAGAAGGCACAATGATGGGGGAGGGGCAAAGGGAGAGAGAGAAGCAGGCTCCCAGCTGAGCAAGGAGTCTGATGTGGGACTCCATCCGAGTCCCCTGGGATCATGTCCTAAACTGAAGGCAGACACTTAACTGACTGAGTCACACAGGTGTCCCTCCATTGAATAGTCTTTTCTGCTTTGTCGAAGATTAGTTGACCATATAGTTGTGGGTCTATTTCTGGGTTCTCTATTTGGTTCCATTGACCTACGTGTCTGTTTTTGCACCAGTAGCACACTGTCTTGATGACTACAACTTTGTAATATAGCTTGAAATCTAGAATCATGATGCTCCAGTCTTGGTCTTCTTTTTCAGAATCACTTTGGATTTGGGGTCTTTTGTGGTTCCATGCAAATTTTAAGATTGTTTGTTTTAGCTCTGTTAAAAATGCTGGTAGTATTTTGATGGGGATTGCGTTAGATGTATAGATTGCTTTGGATAATATAGACATTTTAACAATATTTGTTTTTCCAATCCATGAGCATGAAATGCTTTCGATTTCTCTGTATCCTCTTCAATTTCTTTCATAAATGTTCAATGGTTTTCAGAGCACAGATCTTTTACCTCTTTATTTAGGTTTATTTCTAAATATCTTATTGCTTCTGGTGCAATTGCAATGGGATCAATTCCTTGATTTCTTTTTCTGCTGCTTCATTATTGGTCTATAGAAATGCAACAGATTTATGCACATTGATTTTATATCCTGCAAACTTTGCTGAATTCATGTATGAGCTCTAGCAATTTTTTGGTGGAGTCTTCCAGGTTTTCTAGAGAGTAATTCTGCCTGCAAATAGTTAAAGTTTGACTTCTTCCTTGCCAATTTGGATGCCTTTTATTTCTTTTGTTGTCTGATTGCTGAAGTTAGGGCTTCCAGTACTATTTAACATACTGGACATCCTTGTCTTGTTCCTGGCCATAGAGAGAGACTCTCAGTTTTTTCCCATTGAAAATGATATTAGCTGCAGGTCTTTCATATATGGCCTTTATGATATTGAGGTATGTTTCTACTTTGTTGAAGGTTTTTATCAAGAAAAGACGCTGTATTTCATCAAATGTTTTTTCTGCATCTACTGACAGGATCATATCCTTTCTTTTAATAATGTGTGTATCATGTTGATTGATTTTTGAATGTTGAACCACCCCTGCAGCCCAGGAAGAAATCCCACTTGATCATAGTGGATAACTCTTTTAGTGTATTGTTGAATTCAATTTGCTAGTATTTTATTGAGAATTTCTGCATCCATGTTCATTAGGGATATTGGTTTTAATTCTACTTTTTAGTGGCATCTTTGATTTTAGAATAAGGTAATAATGCTGGCTTTGTAGAGTAAGTTTAGAAGTTAGAAGTTTTCCTTCCATTTCTATGTTTTTGGAACAGTTTGAGAATACATATTAACTCTCTTTTAAATGTCTGGTAGAAGTCCCAGGGGAATCCAGATGGTCCTGGATTTTTGTTTGTTGGGAGATTTTGTATTATTGACTCAATTTAATTGCTGGTTCTGGGTTTGTTCAAATTTTCTATTTCTTCCTGTTTCAGTTTTGGTAGTTTGTAGGTTTCTAGCAATTTGTCCATTTCTTCTAAGTTGCCCAGTTTGCGGGCGTACAATTTTTCTTAGTAATCTCTTATAATTGTTTGTATTTCTGTGGCATTGGTTTTGATCTCTCCTCTTTCATTCATAATTTTATCTATTTGGGTCCTTTCTCTTTTTGATAAGTCTTGCTAGGGATTTACAAATTTTATTAATTCTTTTGAAGAACCAGCTCTTAGTTTCATTAACTAGTTCTACTATTTTTGTTTTTGTTTTTTGTCTTTTCTATAGTGTTTACTTCTACTCTAATCTTTATTATTTCTGTTCTGCTGGCAGACTTTATTTGATGTTCTTTTTCTCCATTATCTTGTTGAATCCTCAATGTATTGGTTTGCCAGGACTGCCTTTACAAAGGGTCAACACCTGGAGGTTTAGATGAACAAAAGCTTACAGTTTCATGAGTTCTGGAGGCCATAAGTCCAAAATTAAGGTGTAGGCAGGACACTGCTCCCCCTGAAGTCTCCAGAGGAGGCTCCTTCCTGGATCTTCTAGCTTCTGGGGAGTCCCAGACATTCTTTGGTCTGTGACAGCACAATTCTAATCTCTTCTTCTCCACATCATCTTCCCTCCATGTGTATCTCTTTATGTCCATTTTTTTCTTCTTTGTATAAGGACACCAGTCTTATTGGATTAGGACTCACTTAACAACCCCATCTTAACTCAATTACCTCTGTAAAGACCCTGTATTCAAATAAGGTCACATTCACAGGAACTAGGGATTAAGACTTGAACATATCTTTTTGGGGGCACAATTCAATTCACAGCACTCCCAAATCTCTATAGGGTAGGTATTATTATTCATATTAAATAGACAAGTGAACTGAGACTCCAAGAGGCCAAATAATCCACCCAGAGTCACATAGCAGGCAAGTGGGGAGGCGGGGACTTGAATGGAAATCCCTCTGGATTGCCAGGGCATGCCCTTCCCACTAAAACATTGCAACAGTGTTTTAGAATTCCATATATGAAACTTCTAAGTAAATGCGGAAGGATTTGAAGGTAGGGATGAATTAAGAGATTCAAGTTGCTCCAATAAAATTAGCTGTTATTGAGCAAAATAGCCTAAAGCAACTAGAAATTTGTGAGCCATTTTGCTGAAAACAACAAGGCACCTACCCACAACATGCACTACCTAGCAAGGGGTTCCAAACCTGCTTTTTCCATTTCCTCTTCTTACCTGCAGTTCCTGGCACTTTAGACTGTTTTTAACCACCCAGGCCTCAGTTTCCCTGAAAAGAAAATTGGCAATTTGTGTTCCATTGTCTTCCCTGTGTCAGGAACTCAGGGCCTGATAGTGGTGTCACTGAGTGTTTCCATGTGGAATGGCACAGCCGCAGAAAAAACTCACTGCTTTCCTTTGCTCTCACACTTATCTTGTGGCCACCAAATGTGGGGGTTCTTTCCACGCTGACCAATTCTCCAACATTAGCTGGGTGTCCTATGATCAGTTTAGTTTTGACACTCTCTACCTGGAGTCAGATCAGTCTGGAGTCAGGCTCAGTCCCACTGACTGCTTCCAACCCCCCATTTCAGATGTGCATTGCAAATCCCAGGTGTCACCTATTCCCCTAATTGACTAGCTATAAATAAGGTTGAGTAATTTGCTAGAAGAGCTCACAGAGCTCAGGAAAACAGTTTACTTGCTAGATTACTGGTTTATTCTGAAAGTCTATGACTTAGAAACAACCAGATGGGAAAGATGCATGGGGCAAGATGTGTGGGAAGAGGTGGAGAGCTTCCATGCTCTTTCCAGGCACACCACTCTCCTGGCACCTCCATGTGTTCATCAGCCTGGAAGCTCTTTGAACCCCGTGGTTCAGTAATTTTATGGTGGTTTCATCACACAGGCATCATCAATTATGAAAGTCCCAAACTTCTAATCATGGTGTGATGTTTCTGGTGACCAGCTTCCATCCTGAAATTGTCTAGGAACTTACCAAGAGTCACCTCATTAGAACAAATGATGCTTCTAACACCCAGGAAATTCTAAGGGATTTAGGAATTTTATGTCAGGAACCAGAGTCAAAGACCAAATATTAGAATATTAGAATTAGGGAATCACAAAGGTTTTAGGATCTCTGGCCAGGAACCAGGGATGAAAATATGTATTTATTATTATATTACATCAGGGTGCTGAGAGGGGAACTCTGACTCTGGTTCTGCTGGTCAACTGTACCTTCCTTACAAAATGTTTTCTTACAACTAAGTTGATCATGACATAGCATCTTGGAAATATAAGACATCATCTCATTTTTTGAATTTCTAATGTGAGAAAGTAAAACAGAACAAGCTGGTTTTTAGAGTAAAGGTTAGTAAGTAAAGACCTGCAGGTCAAATTTGGCCTATCATCTATTTTTGTTGAAAGAGTTTTATTCAAATACAACCATGTATTTGATTATGCCTTGTCCATGGCTGCTTTCATGTTACAAGAACGGTGATGAGTATTTGCATTAGAGACCTTCTGGCCCACAAAACCTAAAACATTGATTGTCTGGCATTTTCCAGAGAAAGGTTGCAGACTCTTGGTCTAGAGGATATACGCTGGGTAACTAACAATTTGAAGGTGAGAGACCTCTGAGACAAAGAATCTAAGACCAATCACTCAGCCAAAATAGAAGCTGATAAATAGGCGGGAAGATGCAGAGAGAGTGTTGTTACTTGAAAAATAAAACTAAAATACAGAAGATGATGATGTCAGTATTACAGGTGGTGGCGAAAGCAGAAATCCAGTATGAAACTTTGGCTGCTAGAATGCATATAATGGCCAGGATCAAGTTAAGGCCTTAACTGAATAAAATAAATGAGGTGTCTGTGGGTGCATGGGTCACCTCACATGGTAAGACTCAATCAATTTCAGATGAATGAAGTTAAAATAAGGTTTTAAAAAACAAACTTAAAAATACTTTAAATGTTCATTTGCCTAATTAGGAAACACATTTTTTCACATGATTCACTGCCACCTGTATATTTTTTTGGGTGAATCATCTATTCAAACATTTTGATCATTTTTTAAATTGAATAGCTTATGGTCTAATTATTAATTTTTTTTTAAAAAATTGAGATACAATTTACATACTGTGATGGTTAATTTTATGTGTCATCTTGGCTGGGCTGTGGTGCTTAGGTGTCTGGTCAAATACCAGTCTAGATGTTGCTGCGAAGGTATACACAAAATTCCATGATGAACAAAGTATGAACTTTATTTATTCATTTAAATTCAATTAGTCAGCGTATAGCACATCATTAATTTCAGATGTAGAGTTCACTAATTCATCAGTTTGCATATAACACCCAGTGTTCATCACATCAGGTGCCCTCCTTGAGTATGAACATTTATTTTTTATTTTTTTAAAGATTTTATTTCTTTATTCATGAGAGGCACACAGAGACAGGGAGAGACATAGAGGGAGAAGCAGGCTCCTTGAAAGGAGCCTGGTTGTGGGACTCCATCCCCAGACTGGGATCACACCCTGAGCTGAAGGCAGATGCTCAACTGCTGAGTCACCTATGCATCCCAAGTATGAACTTTTAAAATAAAGGCAGGATCCTTTTCACTATTTTTTAGTGAAAGGGATTATAAGGGAGAGGAACTAAGTAGGAAAAATTAGAGAGGGAGATAAACCATGAGAGACTCCTAACTCTGGGAGACAAACAAAGGGTTGTGGAAGGGGAGTTAGGTGAGGGAATGGGGTAATTGGGTGATGGGCACTGAGGAGGGCACTTGATGGGTTGAGCACTGGGTGTTATACTATATGTTGGCCAATCAAACTTAAATAAAAACAAATGTAAAAAAAAAGGCAGGATCTACTAGGATGAGAGGAGTTGCATAATTGTGGGGTCAGGCCTGCAAAGAAGTCACTTATTACAGTCAGGATAATTTGGCATCACTAACTGAACATTAAAGTAGTGCTTTCCAACCATTTTAACATGATCGGATATTTGCAATATTTAAAATGCACTACAGCAAATGAATGAAGGGAGCTGTGTGAACTTGTGGAAGAGAGAGAGAGAAATGTTAAGAACAACAGTGTGAAACACTGTCTTAAAGAGCCAGCGCTTTGTAATTAGTTGGCATCACATTCAGAAGGCTTAATTTCAAGAGATATTTATCCCCCAAAAAGCAGATAATAATGCTCTAATAAGTCCTGTACTTTGTGCTAAGACAAAGTTAATCAGGGTTTTCTAGGGCTGTGTGATGTGCTGGAACCATCACACCATTGGGACTCTGCCACTCACCAGTGAGAGGGTATTGGGAAGGTAATTAGCCTCTCTGGATCCTAATTTCATAATCTTTAAAATAAGGATAATGCCTGCTTTGTTAACTTCATAGTGTTCTTGTGAGGATCAGATGAGATAATGGTTGCGAAAGTGCTTTATAAAATTGTGGTGATCTGCAAAGTTGGCCATTGTTGTTTTGTGGTGGATTTTTTTTTTTTAAGCCAGTGTAGGGAGCCAAAACTAATATCCACTGTGTAGACCATGTCTCACAGAGTTTTTCTGTGTGTAGTTATGTTTGGGTGGGCAGAGTCCTGATTTGACTTATGATCTGTGTGTACTTGAGTAAAAGACAGAAACCAACACCCTGATGCAACCGTGGGTAAAGATTTTAACACTGAGAACTGGCAGGTTGTAGATTTTAGGTGTTTTGTGAGAACAGCTGTCTCAAAATGTGGGTGACACTTTTGGGTATGGCTAAAGTTTGACGTGAGGGATAAGAGTTGGGTTTACGTGTTGAATGACTGAGAGCAGAAACATTCTTGGTTTAATTGGTTTCTTGTTGAGATGAAGCTGGTCCTGGGTACCTGGGAAATGGTGGGGTACATGATCAGAGCTGGGCATACAAAAGAAGATGGTGAGAAAGTCATTGTCTCAGCAGTCTGGTCATTCACTTGTGTGAGCAAAGATGTATCAATGTATCCTCTATTATAGCCATTCAAAAAGTATGGATAACATATTTTGAAACAAATGCACCATCTCTACTAATATGTCAGAAAGCTATCTATGTCAAAATGAATATCAAAGAAACCATTCATACATTTCAAGCCTTTGAAACTTTTAAAAAATTCACTTGATGAACATATAAGGAAGCAGGTCATTTGTTGAAGGAACAATATCAAAAGATCTTAGCAATACTTCTTTGACCTCAAGACTAAGCCATCTGGTTTGATCTGGAGTTAGTATTTGGCTGCTGGAAAGTCTTGTCAAGGTAGAGTGTTTTGGTTTCATTTGATCTGTCATCATACTAGGCTCCTGAATTTTCTCCTGCACTTTAGAACCTTAGATTTGGTGAGCTCCACCCAAATTTCAACACCAACAGAGCTTTTGTATTAAGTTCAGAGTGGGGGATTGTTTGGACAAATCATTCATACCCTTTGATTGGAAGGGAAGATTTGTTTCAGGAAAGAGATTATCTGTGTGTGTGCCAGGTTGGGGCCCTAGACCTCAATTTGCCAATGCATTAGTGTGTCCATTAAAGGAATTGCATTTTTATTGGATCATATCAAGCTGTTGATTGGAAAAATAAAAGTGGCATTTAAATTTTTCACTAGCTATGACAGGATAGTGATGGCACATCCAAAGAATGGGCTGGAAATGGTGAACAATTAATGATACTATTTTTCTTCCAGCCCATCCTATAAGAAAAACCATCCATTTCCTCAATTGCTTTAAGTTTGGCCCTGTGCATTAGGTAAGGTGGAGTGAGCCTCCCTGTTAGGATAGAAGGGTTTAAAATCTCTCTCTTCTACGTTTTCATGCTATTAAACTTTCAAGTTTCTACAAATAAACATACATTAACAGAGAAGTGGGGTGTGAGGCGAGGGCAACAATGAATTTAGAAAAGTGGAGGTAGTATAGCTTTACAGTGACATGCCTTAAAGAGGGCCCAGACACTTTTTGGCAAGTGAAGACATCAGTTCAGTGGTTGTGGAGGGGTTCAGTAATGGGTGAGTACCCATGGAGAGAGGGAGGAGTCAGAAATTAAACAAATATTATCTAGTTAGTAAACTACATATGGCAAAGCCTTTTCACATTTTTAAACAAGAAGAGGCATCAATGAACTTCCCAGAGTGACTAAATTCTTAAGAATAAAGAGCTGGCAGGAAAAAAGTTCACTTTTTCCATGGAGTATGGTGGATTTCCAGCACTCACATTTCTGTGCCACCTTGGTTAGATTTATATACAAAGTGCAATGTTCTAATTTCTTTCTTTCATTTTTCTCAGTGCAGCAATTGGTTCCTAGAGTTGCTTAGAGGCAATTTGTGAAATAATCGTATTTAGCACCTTTTTATAAATAGAAGCAATCTATTATAAATCTGGCTGCTTTCCAGGTTTTTTTTTTTTTTTCTTTTTTCTTTTCATCAGTTCTTTTCTGTTTTGTTGGTGTGAAGCTTATTTTGACTGGAGGTGGGGGACTGTGAACTGGTATTATCCTAACAAAAAACAAATAATTTATTTCAAGCATGTCTTAATCACAAGGATAAAAGTGATAGGTAAAATGGTTCTTTGTCACAATGGATTTATTTGGGTTTGTGGAAATATATATTGAATCTGAACTAGAAATTGTGACTTCAATTCTATCAACCTGGTCTGTCTATAAGAAATGGTTCTTACACAAAGTGAAATGTTCTTTGGAGATGCAAATGACATATACATCATTTGAAAATTCCATAAAATCCAACAATCACACTGTCTGTGCTCTTTTTTTAAATTCTAGTTTCTCCTATTATTAGTAAAAAATTGGGGGGCTTTTAATGAGCCTCAAGTCACCAATGACAGAATCTGTTACAGAGGAGGTAAGGGGAACTTCTTTATCTAGATAGGATATAGAAGGTTTCGGCTGATGCTCTTGCTGAAACAATAAGAAGAAATAGATAATTTATAAATTTACAAAAGGTCTATTTTTATAGACACCAAAGAGCTAGGAAAACTAATGAAGATTACATAAACTAAACTCATAAGCAGAGACTCTTTAAGGGTTAGCAGCCAGTCATCACCTATCCCTACTTCTCTGTGGTCATTCACCAATTCTGGATGTGGGGTGAGGAAAGTGGAGAGGGCTTGCATCAAACGCTTGGCTGGTCTCCTCATTAAGACATTTTCAAATTTTGAGGCTATGTTGAGTAGTAGGAAGTTAGAGAGCTAAGTTGAAACCTCCACGGGGTGAGACTGTAACTCTCAGAATATTTCAGGGCCTATGAGATAGAGGCCCTACCACTCTCAATAAAAACCTCAGAAATCCATGCCCTAGAAATAAAGGAAAAGTAGAAGTGTTCTGAGTCTTACTAGAACTAAAACCTAGCCCATTTCCAAGTTAACCTATTAATAGCTTGAAATGAATGGTCTTTCATACCATCTGCATAAGAGAGAAAAGAGAAATTCTTTTTTGTGGATAACAGAACTACCTGGAGTCTCTGCAGTTTTGTATGTCTTACATGCAATAGAAAATTTTAAGACATGCAAACAGCCAAGACTATACAACTAACAATCAAGCAAAAAACCAGATAATAGATGAAGACCCACAGATAATCAAATATTAGAAGATAAGGATTTAAAAATAACTATGTTTAGTATGTTCAAAAATAGAGAAAAAAATGAATAAAAGATACAAAAATGGAGAATTTTATAAAAGGGTTGACATCTGTAAAGAATTAGATGGCTATTCTAAAATGGGAAAATGTGGTATCTGAAATTAAGAATATATTGAGTATTAGTGGCTACTGGACATAGCAGAACACAGGACTAGTGAACTGGTAGGCAAGTTAATAGCATTCAAGTTCAGATTTTAGGAAAGATAAAATGTAAGAACCCACATGATATATGCTAAAAAAGGTCCAATATACAAATAACTGGATTCCTTGAATGAATCGAGAAGGAAATGCAGGGGTGGGGTGAGATGGGGTGGTGGGCAGAAGAAATTTTCAAAGTGGTCATGGTTGAGAATTTCACCAAACAGGATCCCAAGATTTGAGAAACTCAGGAACTCCTGAGCAATGGAAACACAGAGAAAATCATATACACATCATAGTAAGACTGCTGAAGAGCAAAGTGAAAAAATAAAAATTTCAAATATGGAAAAAAGACATATTACCTCTGAATAAGCCATAGTAAGATCAACAGCTGGATGCTTATGAAAAGTAAAAGAATCCGGAGAGCAATAGAATATTCTTAAAGTGAAGAAAGAGAATCACTGTCCATCTAGAATTAAGAATATCTAGAATAGTTTTCAATGGTGAAGGTGAAGTAATAATACTTTTAGACAAATAAAAATAGAGGGAATTCATTGCTAGCATGTTTGTACTGAAAGGAAAACTATTCCTCTAGGCTGGAGGAAAATGATTCCACATGGTAATGTGGAAATACAGGAGGAAATGAATAGTACTATGAGGGATAAACATATGCCTAAATAGAAATAATTTTTGATTGTGCAAAGCAATAACTGTAATGTCTTTTGAAGCTTAAAGTAGATGTGGAAAAATGTATAGTAATGCCAAGGCAAAGAAGGGAGGGAGGTAGATGGAATTAAACAGTTATAAAGTTCTGGCAGGATTCAGATAATAAAAATTATAATAAGTATTAGATTGTGATAAATCAAGAAAATATGTTGTAATCCTTAGGATAGTCAATGAAAGAATAGTGAAAGAACACATAATATGCTGATAGAAGGAAAATAACTAGGATAATAAAACTATTTGATTACTAAAAAATAAGGGAAGTATAACTAACATTTGAGGAATACTTTTTACCTGGGCTCCAGGTGCTGTTACCCGGTTGTTCCAGGTATAATGCTCAATATTTTTGTGTTGTACGCCTTATCATTGCCATCTGTAAACATGACAACTAATTCATTGAGATTCTTAATTGGTAACAGAAGAACATACTCTCATTTTCATAAATATAAATGAAACTTAGTAAATAGAGGATTATTAGTAGTTTGCTGATTCTCACAAGAGTGGGAAGACTTTGTGAAGACTCCTCTGTCACCTTCACAGGATACAGATAGCACAGTTTTACCACTGAGGCATGAGGGTGCCTTTTTTTTTTTTGGGTGATGTTCCCCAAAGCTGGAGGCTTCTATTGCCTCCAGCACAACAACAAACACTATAGAACAGAGCGTGAGTACGCTTCCCTCTGTTGCTCTCTACTTCATTAAAGTCTCTAGGGAGTGCATCTCATTCCCAAAGCCTAGATCATATAGCTGCACCCTGGCTTCACTGAAAGCTTGGGAAATGAGTTTCTGGCTTATTCTTGGGGTCATGGGACTGACAAGGGAGAAATTTCTTTAAACATGCTCAAGCAATGCATGTGTGTACAAAGCATGATGAATATCTGCTACAGGAATTGGAGCTCAACATTAAGTGGTGGCCCAGGGTTGGAGCCCAGGACTGTTGGTTTCAGAGGATGTGAACAACTCTGAGCCACCATTTATTTGATCCCTTCTGGGTCTTTGCAAGACACACTGTATCTAAGGCTACTGGGAGGATGCCAGCACTTACTGAATGGCATTTCAGGACCAACAGGCTAGGGCTTGAGGTAGACAGTGGACCAGGAAGGCATTCAGTTCTGTGGTAATAATGTCTTTGGCTTACACTCCTGCTGGTACTGGACATTCCAGGAGTTATAGGTTTAGAAACTTCCACATCAATTTACTGACAGCTCCTCACATCTGAAGTATCTCATATTTTCTCCTCAATTGATCGTGTGAAAAAGAAATCCCTTTTTAAAAAGATTTTATTTGTTTATTCATGAGAGACACCAGAGAGAGAGAGAGGCAGAGACACAGGTAGAGGGAGAAGCAGGCTCCCTGTGGGGAGCCTGAAGTGGGACTCGATTCCAGCACCCTGGGATCACATCCTGAGCCAAAGGCAGATGTTCAATCGTTGAGGCACCCAGGTGCCCCCGAAAAAGAAATTCCAACAATAAAAGAAATGTAGCCATCTAAAAATAACAAGTGAACCAAGGGATAATGGAATTTTTTATGGTCCAATAAGAAAACACCACCTCAGACCAGATTAAAAAAACAAAATAAATATTGTGGGGAGTCAGCTATGGGATCTGATTGCATGTATGATTATTTCAGCCCACAGCATGTAATTAGAAACACTAATTTGATAAAGGAATATTTTAGATCATGTAGATAATATGGAGGCATTTTGGAGGGATGGAGAGATTTTCACATTAACGCATTTACTCTACCTGCCCCTTTGGTAATAAGGACCTGTCTTTGTGGAGCGCTCTGCTATTTGCAGATGTTTTCCCATGGTGTCTCTAATTTGCTCCTCTCAGCCCCGTCTGGTGAGCAGTATAATTCCAATAGACATAGGAGAAAACAGATCATAGATATGAGTTTTCTAGTATTTTTCGTTAAGGGGATACTCTTCTTTCACATTTTTAAACTTGGTGCATATTATATTTTTATTTTGGTTTCTATGTTTTTTTCTAGGGATAAGGAGGAGGATTAGAGGGCATTACCAATGAGCCATTGGTTATTTGTCAACCTCTCAACAAATAGATTTATTATTATAATAATCAAATTTATATATTCTATGTCATATCTGCATACCAGTGTTTTCTTATTCCCATCTGATTGCACAATGGTTATAATATGTTGCTTTTAATTGGCGTCAAGACCAAACCAATAGCAGATATCAATTAAAGAAGCTTTCTGAGATTAAATGATAAAGTAGTGAAGGTATAGTTAGTATAATCTGATTACTGGTTTATTACATGGCACCAATGGTTCTGATCTTATAGATTAGGCCATGTTCTCGCTGTCAAAGCACTGCTCCAAAAGGTCATGTGAAAGATGTTTTCTTAAGTCCTCTTTTTTCAATAGTTGTGTCTTGCTACCCTCAATATTCTCTTATTCCTTTTTGGGGGGGTTGATCTGAAGCAAGTGACTAAGGGACAGAAATGTGAAACATGGACAGAAAAGAAGGAAAGTGTGAGAAAGATGTGAATGAGGTTGACCCACCACATGATGAGAAGGAATAAGAGGTGGGACCAATCACCTGGCTAAGCATTGGGTTGTTAGTCTACATCTCTAGAGCCCCCAAAATGTAGCTTGTTTTTAGTCAGTAAAGCTGTTCTGCCAGAGTTTCTTACCTTCAGGAAAATAACAACTCAATGAAATAAAGCATCTGATTCCAGAGGGAAAATGGCTCAAAGGTAACCAACCACAGAGGTTTCAGTTATCAAACTGGTTGGAAGACATTTTTGTATTTTGTATCATCGGGACCACATCACTTGGGCAATCTCACCTATACTTTCTGCTGTGTGAGAGTCCAAATGTCAAAATCGTGTTTTTCTCGCTGGAGCAGGGGAAGTGTTTTTCATACCTACCCATACCAAGCCTGGAGGCTCTAAGGGTGCCTGCCTTTAGGCAAACTCATTAGTCCTGCTCATGTGTGTGTATTCTCATGACCATTCAAGGACAGTGCCAATGCGAGCACCTCACCTATTAGCAGTGCAACTCTGCAGTACTTTAAGATGAGCAATGCAATTTGAGCATGGAAAATGACAATCTAAAAAAAAAAAAAAATTGACAATCTAGTTACCTGAAGTCAGGGGCCAGCAACCAGTGCTTGTGATTGATTTTGGAGAGTTGAAAATGTTTCTCTACATTTGGAATGAGTCTAGAGACCCATTTTCTTTAAAAGGGGTAATTTTTGTATCATAAGATCAAGGGGTTGGTACACTGTGACCTATAGGACCAAACCAGCCTTTTGCCTGTTTTTGAAAATAATTTTGCAAATGATTGTGGATCACAGCCACAATCCCTCATGTTTGTATTACCTATGACTACTTTATGGTGCAACAGCGGAGCTGCGTAAGTGTGCCTGAGACTGTAGGGACTGCAAAGTCTAACCTAGTGACTCTTTGGCCCTTTATAGGAGTTTTCTGTCTCCTGTTCTAGTATGTCAGGTTGAGTGTACATACATGCAGGGACAGCATGAGAGGCTGCTTGTTGCTGGGGCTTTTAACATCCTTCTTCTGTGTTTCTTGTCTCCTTTAGGATATCCTTTTAATTTTTTTGTTTTTGTTTTTTGCTTTTTTAAAAAATGCTTTTGAATACTCAGGTCCTCTTGTTTTCTTAGGATCCAGTAGCAATGATGTATCTCTCCGTATAAAATGGTTGGTGGATCACAGTGCTGAAGAAATTCATACTGAAGCATTCTCAGAAGTTCAGTGTGATGTTCTTGCAATTTTTCCATAGTTCTAGAATTTCTTCAAACTTATGAGTTTAACAAAAAAATTGAGAAATAACTAGAAATTTATGTACACACACACATTTACAGAGACATGTGTGGGAAAACAGTCATCACAGCACTCTGCAATGAGAAAAGATTAATAGTCATAAATACCTGCCAGTGAGGGACTGGTTAAATTATGGCATATTCATTCATACAGTGGTGATATCGTTTCTTTGGTATAGAAAGAAGGGAAGATTAAAACAGAATATATCAATAGAGCTACAGATTTTTCAAATAAAAAGCCAAGCTCTGGAAGTTAAATAGGATACCAGTCCCATTGGTTGCTGCCAGGGAGGGGTACTGAAAGGTATAGGACTAGGAGGGGGTATTTTTCCATATAACCCTTTGTTCCTTTGGAGTTTCTAACCATGCAAGCAAATTACTGTTTCACAAAATAAAAACAAAAATAGAGAACATTTTTTTAAAGGAAACAAGTGTAGGTGTGTTGCTCAGATTGAGTTACCTGAGTGACATAACTGGCCGAGGTCATTTCCCTTGCTGGTATAAACCAGCCTGAACCCATGTCTAAGCCAGAGCCCAGAAGCTACTCAAAAGGGGGTTCAAGAAAGCATGAAGGCTCTGCTGGTGACAGAGATGTGGTAACATTCACTTTCTTTTTTAAATCCATTGGCTCTGCTGGCAAAAATTAACAAACTTCAATGAGAAGCAAACATCAGCTAATTGATGTGTTTGACCATTTCCACTTTCCTCCTCTGACAGCTACTTAACCTGACTGATGAGTAGGTTAATGCAATTAGAACCACTGAAAATTCCTATGGAGTTAAGGGATATAGAAATATAGTGCTTACATTTTAATTATTGAAGCTTAGATCGACTCATGAGCTATGCCCACGGTGGGTTTCTACTGCCCAATCAGACCCCAGGGACTATTTTTAGTACCCGGATGCGGCCACCCCTGGAAGCTTTCATTGGTACAAAATCTTGTAAGCTTCCTCCCCCTTCTGCTGCCATAATGACAATAGTTCCCCAGAGTCGGATATTATTTCTGATGCTCTTTTTTATTCTTCTTTAATGTCTTACACTTTTTCCAATGCAAATATCCTACCTGAAGTAATTCTCACTATGCAACTTAAAAAAAAAAAATTAATCAAGTAAAAAAAAATCGTTTTATTGAGGTAGAATCTAGGTACAGAAAAGTATCCAAACTACACATCTATAATGAATATTACAAGCTCAATGAATCGTCATAAACTGATCACCAGTGTAACCAATGTTAGATCAGAAAACAGAATCTTAATTGCTTCCAGAAACCCTCTCCAAGCCCCTACCCAGGTTCTACCCGCTGGTCTCCCAATCATAACAAGTTTTTTTTCTTTACAAAATTTGGTTTAACTTGGTTTTGTATTTTATATAAATAGACTCATACAGGATAGACTGCTTTGTGTTGGCTTCTCTTGTTTAACATTATGTAAATGAGGTTCATCTACATTGTTGAATGAAATTGTAGATTGCCTGTCCTCATTGTTATATGGATTTCTACCAAGCGACTACATCACAGTTTATCTGTTCTACTGATGATGAGCGTTTAGCTAGTTTCTGAGTTTTTGATTGTTATAAGTAGTGCCACTGTGAACATTCTTTTTTTTTTTTTTTAATTTTTTATTTATTTATGATAGTCAGAGAGAGAGAGAGAGAGAGGCAGAGACACAGGCAGAGGGAGAAGCAGGCTCCACGCACCGGGAGTCTGACGTGGGATTCGATTCCGGGTCTCCAGGATCGCGCCCTGGGCCAAAGGCAGGCGCTAAACCGCTGCGCCACCCAGGGATCCCCTGTGAACATTCTTGCACACTTTCTGGTGAATTCTGTATCTAGGTGCAGTTCCTGGGTTACAAGGCATGCATATGTTTAGCTATAACATGGTGGTTCTCAAAATTTTGCATGAATCAGAATCACCTGGAGGGCTTGTTAAACTACATAACTCTGGGACACACCTGGAGAGTTTCTGACCCAGGACGTCTGGGGTGGGTCCTGAGAATTTGCACTTCTGATGAGTTCCAGGTGATAGTGATGGTGCTGGTCAATGGACCACACTTTGAAGGCCTCCGCTTAGCAGATGTGGCTGTGTAGTTTTGCAAAGTATTGGTGCCAATTTATCCTTCCACCAGCAGGATGTGAAAGAGCCAGTTGCTCTGCTTGGTAGGAGACTCCTTTTAAATTTCAACCATACAAAAAAATAAATAAATAAAAATAAAAAAATAAATTTCAACCATATAGATGGAAATGTAAGGTATTTCCTTGTGCTTTTAATTTGCATTTGCCTAACGACTAATGAAGTAGAGCTCCTTTCCATGTTTATTGGCTATTTAGATATCTTCTTATGTGAAGTGTGTGTTAAAGTCTTTTGCTCATTTTTCTATTGGATTGTCTTTCTTTTTCTTATTGAATTGTAGGAAATCTTTATATATTCTGGGTATCAGTTCTTTGTTGGATTTTTTTTTTTATTGCAAGTTTCTTTTCCCACTCTGTGGGTTGCCTTTTCAGTCTCCCGACAGTGTTGAACAGAAATTTGTAATTTTAATATAATCTAATTCATCTCTTTTTTGAGGGTACTGCTTTGTGTGTTATTTAAGGAATCTTTGCCTACTCCGAGGTCGTGAGGACATTCTCATATTTTTTTGGAAGATTTATTTTTCCCCTCTTATGTTTAGATTTGAAGATCATCTGGAATTGATTTTTGTGTTTTGTTGAGTTTCACTAAGAGATTTTCATATACTAAAGTCATCTTCTTTAAAGCTGTGCTTAAAATTCACCTCTTTGTATCCATTTTTAGTACTTGTTAGAAAGAACAATGCCATATAGAAACTTTTAGAAAATTCAAGAGATCTTTTTTTAAAACCTGCAATTGTATTGAAAGCAATATTGCAAATAATAAATGTTTTATATTTACTCGGGGTAGGCTTACTTTCGATGGAGCCAAATTTAAGGCAGTTATTGAAACTTTTAAGTAACATAAAGCACTTTTTTCATCTTCTGCCAAAACTATAATGCCCACAATAATTTATATTTAATTTTTAATACAGTTATCTATCATGAGTAATTATGTGGGCTGCTCCCAGTATTCCATTCTCTGTTATGTGGTTTTTCTGAAGACTGTGGTTTCTTTGTATAGCTACTGGGAATTATTACCTTGCTGATGAATTCTCTTCTGAAGAGATATCAACTACAAGTTTCAGTGTTGCATTTTTTCACTTTAACTTACAAAACAGGCACAGTGTCTGGGTGCTCCCTTTATTTCTCAAAGGTTTAGGTTTAGGAACAAAGTACTCTTTGTGTTTAAAGAAATATTTTAGCAAGACTGTGGTGCTTTGTGATAAATACCTTTAAAATTGGCTGAAAGAATTGATTAAAATTACTCTACATGTTTTGCCTTGTCATTTTGGAGCAGCCGGCTTTTTTTGGCCAACAACATACTCGAGTAGTTAAGAAAGCCTCTTGGTATTTGGTGGTCAGACTGGCCATGCCATTTTGCACAGCAGGAATGAAATTTGGCTTAGACTGGGACAATTAAGAGCATTTAGAAAGATAGAAAATTATATCCTATGCCAACTATAAGGTCTGTTATTCAGACTCCTTTTTCTCGCTACCAAGAAAGAGCTCTCTCTGGAATGCAAGCTTCATGAGGGCAGACACTTTGCTGGTTTTGTTCACCAGTTATTTCCATCATCAAAAGTAAAGCAGTGCTTGGCACATTGTAGGTGCTTACCTAATATTTCTAAATTGTAACTAGGAACGAATCAGCCCTATGGCTCTAAAGGGTGGGGTGCAGGCATGTGTAGCATTGGGGGAGTTGATCAATAGCTTTCATCTTTTTTGTCCCTTGTCTTGGGTCCTTCCTAGGGGCCTTCTGTAGGGGTATTGAGGCACATTCACACTAGATGTTTTCTACCCAGCCTTTGAGCTTGTAGACGTATAGAGGATGTAGATTGTTCCCCGCTACCCCTGAGGATGAGGAAGAGTTGAAGATAAGCCCAAAGCCAAAGACTTTCAGAAGCAGGAAGGTTATGGTGTTCTTGCTGGTCATAGGGTGATTTAGGAAAGATGAATGTAAGATAAATGGATGAGTGCATTTGTAGACATGTTTAGGGTATTTCAACACTATGAAGTTTAAAGAGAAGCATTCAATTAATTTCACTGACTAACTATCCAATCAGAAAACAAATTATAAACTGGTTTGTAAGTTACAAATGATTAAGATTTAAGTTAATTTTTTAAAAAATGTGGATGAATACAGGACTTGTTTATGATTGTTTAACATCTTTGTGAAACATCCACAAGGAAATCCCCATTTAATGAAACTGAAATTAGAAGGAGAAACATCAAACAAAAATTTGAGGACAATTCAGAGTTAGGTGTTAGCTGAAAGCAGATGAATAGATGAGTTGTCTGAGGCTCATTTTCTTGTCAGGGGATTTTGGGAGTAGAAGGACAACAAATATGAGATGGCATGCCTCTCACCTCTGATTTTCGGAACCTAGATACATGTGCCAATTTTTATTGATTTTAGGTTAGTCCAAACCATTGTAGTTCAGTCATTTATTTGACAGTAATGGCCTGAGGCACTCTACTATCTTTTCCTCTTCAAGTTTTTATCCATCTGCACATATTTGGCTGTGTGTTTCTTACATGTTCTTCATGTACATACTTCTACCTCTGTGCTTTCTGTGTTCTCTTCTCAAGTTCTTTGAAGGAAACAGCCCATTTTCCTTCTAGCCATCCATGATGCCTGAGGCAAAGGAGTCTTTGTTGAGCTTCTTAGATTTGCGTGTATCCCTTTAACCATGCCACAAGGCAAAAAGAAGATATGTGGAAAATGGAAGCTTCTAGAAGAGCATCTCTCCTTGTGTCTTCTCTTCAATCTCACATTTATTGCACTGAGGATGTTTACGGGTGTTTTGTATGTTACTTTCTCTATTTATTTTGTTCCCATTGATAGGCTATTGACTTTGGGAAAATTACAGCTAATTTGTGATGGAGAAATATATGCATATTATTCTAAAGTATTGTATAGATTAAGAAAGATCCAGAGAAATTTGCATCCAAGAATTTGCATACTTTAGTATTTATCCCCAGTCATTACAAAAATGGAGGTACTTTTCCTTTGGTATTACACAGTGCAAAAAAGCAGCTTATTCAGTTCATGATGAAAAAAAAAATTTCTCAATTAGATATGCAATGACATTTAACTTTTAAAGCATGTTATAAGGGCAGCCCTGGTGGCTCAGCAGTTTAAAGCCACCTTTAACCCAGGGTGTGATCCTGGAGACCCAGGATCAAGTCCCACATCAGGCTCCCTGCATGGGGCCTGCTTCTGCCTCTGCCTCTGCCTCTATCTCTCTCTGTGTCTCTCGTGAATAAATATATAAAATCTTAAAAAAAAAATAAAAAAATAAAGCATGTTATAAGATTATTCTAAAGTTTCATGTAAAAAAAAATTAAAAAATAAAAATAAAGTTTCATGTAGATACTACTACTACTACTGAAGTAATCATCACAAGTAGACTTCATTAATTGAAGTCAAGCACTTTGCTGTTTAATACATATTATTTTATTTGATCCATAGATAGCCTTGTGAAATAAGTATCAAAATGCATTAAGAAAGGGAAAATGAGGCTCAGAGAAATTAAGTGACTCACTGAACCACATGAGGCAAACAGCAGAACCTCATGGTTGAACATGTCTGACCTCAAAGCCCTTGTGCTCCATTACTAAGATGAACCCTTGAGTATGCAAGAGAAAGCGACTAGATAGAAGAAATGTTGCCTTGTAAAACTCTGGAATAAAAAAGTCATGGACTCATACCTTTAAAAGATTTTTGTTAGATTTTGAGTATGGGAGAGTGGCAGAAAAACTATGAATTACTAATTTGAAAGAGCTATTTAACACACAGCAAAAAATTTTATTAAGCAACTATTACATGCCAAGTAATGAGTTAGGTACTCAACATTGACTGGATCACCTGCCTGCTCCTCTGATCTTACAGCCTAGAGAGTATTTATCTGTGCTTTACCCCCTTCTTCCCTAAGAACTCCAAAGAGAAATAGAGAAATTCATTAAAACACAGTGTCTGCTAAACTTTCCAACTTTATAATTAATTAGTTTCATGAGAAGAATGGAAAATTTTTGTCCAACAGAGGATCTATGTAGGGCATGAGCAGATAGGCATCTTTTAAGTAATTTTTCCTTTCTTCTGTTAATGTTGGAATATCATACAGTTATTTTCCTAAAATGTTGAAATTGGTATAAAATATTTTTAGACACCATTCAGTGTAAATGCCTTTTTCTCCCCACCCTGCTTGGCTGGAGAAGCCTGAATATTGGATATGTTTCCTAAGAAAACTGAGAAAGAGTAAAGAGAAAGAGGACAGTGAGCACAAATTCCAATCAGGCCTTTTCTGATACAAACTGTTCAATAACCCTGAGAGTGCTCTGTCCTACACCATCCTAGGAAATTAGATCTGACTGCTGGAGACTATATAATAGTTTCTACTTTTCCTTATATAATAAATTTTCTATTTTTCCTTTTAAGTAAACTGTAGTAAGTCACACCAAAAAGAGCTGACCTATTTAAAATCCTTGCTGTTATATCACATTAAATCTGTCTGATTTATATAACTCCAGGTCACGTGACTTGGAACTCTGTTGACATACTAAAATTGGCCCCATTCTTTGGGCACATGAGGATGTCCCTATGCTTATCTTGCATTTCATGGTGGAAATTCATCTTGGCTTTTACGTCTGCTCTTTTCATCACCACACATCAGCGGGCATAGCAACAAGCAATAATGTGGAGCTGCTTTTTGGTTTCCATGCTTCTATTCCAATCCTGGTGAACACTGAGAATTGGTCCTCAGGAAAATGAATGGACAAGAATAGCCAACAAATAAGAATATCAACCTCAGAATAAAGTAAACTCAAGGATTTACCTAAAAACAATAGCCTAGGGATCAGTGTTTCTCATATACCCATACTTAAAAAATGAGAGACATGGAATCCAAAGTCTCCAGAGAGAGGTACATTTGCTCACATCTAGATGCCTGTTTGGAGTTGTCCTTGAACATCCTCAGTGGCCATTTCCGATGGTATGGATGCTAGTGATGGGGGCATGTGGCATCACTCTCTGAAAATCAGTGTCGGAGGGGCTACAATAGCACATTTAAATTTTTCCATGAGTATTTTTTATAGAGACACTTCTAAAAAATATTAAGTTTATTTTAAAATTTTTATTTTACTTTATTTATTTATGATAGGCACACAGTGAGACAGAGAGAGGCAGGGACACAGGAAGAGGGAGAAGCAGGCTCCATGCACTGGGAGCCCGACGTGGGATTTGATCCCGGGTCTCCAGGATCGCGCCCTGGGCCAAAGGCAGGCGCTAAACCACTGGGCCACCCAGGGATCCCACAATATTAAGTTTATTTTAAAAAGATTTTGTATCTTTTTTTTTTTTCATCATTTTGGCTTGTTTTTCCGGGAGCATTTCCATTTCTTTATCTCTTGTCACAATTTGCATGATGTGCTAACCAAGAAGGAAAAAATGACGAAGAGCAAGAGTAGGCATTTAGCAAATTATCAAATGAATGGATCATTACTCCCTAAGAACCAGGCCTCCTATAATTTTCTGACCACATGTGATTTTCTTATAGAAACCACTTGACTCTCGGGAGCAAATGAAGCAACTGGGAACTTTGAGAATGATGAGTGTTGCCATGTGTTTAAGTCTGTGCTTTGGAATAAAACCACGTTATCTTTTATTTTGCTTTATGAATCTGCATCTGTACTGAAATGTATTTGAGGGATGTAATTCTAACTAGATTATATTCAGGTTCATTTCTGGAAAATTTAGGTTACATATGGACTCCTAAAAACATGAATGTAACTTCTAAAGTTTCTCTCATTCTCAGAAATGAGAGCTGAAGTTATTTTTAGAGATTACAGTTGAGTGGAGACAGTGATCTATTGGTCTGATGCCTCTTTTTATGACATTAGCCCTGAAATGTTGCATATTTCCATGCTTAGAAATACCCTCTAACTTTGTAATGTACTCTGAGGGTTGTATTGTACCTATTCTTTGCTCCATAAATCTCATAATGGCTGTTGTCCAAAAGCAATAAGATCTGACCTGATGTCTGATCCATGGAATGAATGTCACATGGTTCATCTTAGGCCCACGGAAGGCTGGAGGGGGTTGTTCTCTACAGGTCAGCATTCTGGCGTGGGGCCATGGTAGTTCTTATTCCATAGGAAAGGTAGTCTGAGTGGAGCAGTAGCACCAAATCTGCCTGTCCCTTCATGTTTTAGACTTTCCCCAACAGCCAGAGTATAAACCAAAGTGCAGTTTTCACATGAAACTCGAGGTGATTAGTCACATGGAAATTCAATTTACCAAGCACAGGGCCAGGGCACTGCCCAGTTCCAGAGGGTACTAGTCATGTAGAAGGGGTGCCATGGTAGGACTGATCAAACAGTGCCATCTATTTTTTTAAAAATATTTTATTTATTTATTCATGAGAGACACAGAAACAGAGGCAGAGACACAGGCAGAGGGAGGAGAAGCAGGCTCCATGCAGGGAGCCTGATGTGGGACTCAATGCCAGGAATCTGGGATCACACCCTGACCCAAAGGCAGATGCTCAACCACTGAGCTGCCCAGGCATCCCAAACAGCGCCATCTTTAAACACAAATGAGGAAACTGTGCTGTTTAAAATTCATTTCTAATCCCATGACTTTTAATATAAAGCAGAGAACTTGGATAAACAGCTTGTGCCTGTAGCCCATTATGTCAATGGTATTGGAAACACTGGCAGCAGATTAGTTTCCAATCAAAGTCAATGTCCAAGGCCAAGACTGGAGGGGTGTCAGTGAAAGTGAATTCAATAATCTTGATTAAAGATGTTTGGAAAACCAAGAACACCAGGCTAAAGCAGACATATTTCGGTAAGGGTTAGGGGATGGAGGATGTTCTGAAGAATTGACAACTGATTTTGTATTTTTTTGTTCCCTTCTACTTCCTTTCTCCCCTTCTTCTTTCTCCCAGGTGACAGAGACTGCAAATAGACCCTGTTATCTATTCCCCTTTTACTCCATTGTTACAGATTCCCAGTTTTTAATTGGGTACATGGACTCCTCCTACACCTACTGCATTTCTCAGTCTCCTTTGTAGTTGGTTGAAGATACATAAGCAATTTCTGGAAAATTAACAGGTTGTGGTAGGTATACCTTCTGGCTTATGCCTTTTAGGGGAAGTATCCTTTCCCTTTTATTTCCATCTCATTCAATGAGGATGAAGTAATGAACCACCTTAGACCATGTAGTTGAGGGAAAGATTCTAAGGATGGCAGAGAGAACAGCAAGCTGGAAGGATCTCGGGTTCCTGACATCTTGATGCCTCTACATCCTGGACTGTCAATATTCCCTGGACTGTCAACATTCATTATATAAACCATTATATGAAATGGAAATAAACTCTGTTTGTTTAAACCACTACTATATTGGCTCTTCTTTTCACAGCAGCTGTTCCTATATCCTAACTAATATGTTTCCCCCTTTTACACCTTGGCCTCTCTCATTCCCTTATCTCTTCACTACTCCATCCTTCCACCTTCTCTGAGACTGTCCAAAGTGTAGACCAATGACTTGCAAATTTTAGTTTTTTTTTAAAGATTTTTATTTATTCATGAGAGAGAGAGATTGAGAGAGAGGCAGAGACACAGGCAGAGGGAGAAGCAGGCTCCATGCAGGGAACCCAATGGGGGACTTGACCCTAGGTCTCTAGGATCACACCCTGGGCTGAAGGCAGTGCTAAACTGCTGAGCCACCCAGGCTGCCCTCAAATTTTACTTTGAATAAATATTAATAGGGTGGACTTTATTGAAAAGAAGTTCTGGTTTAGGATATCTTGGGTGAGGTATAAGAATATGCATTTTTTAGGAAGACCCTCAGGTGATATAGATAGGAGTGGTCCATGAGCTACACTGGGAGAAGCATTTATACAGTATGGATGCCTAACCTGAAGTAGATGCTCAGAAAAGGACTTGAGATAATAGGTTACAGTAATTAATGAGATCTGCTGATGCTAAACACAGATGGAACTTACATGATACTTAACTTCTCTATTGACTCAACTGCCTCAAAAGTATCAGATAATATAATGGCTTAAACAACCGCAGTGAGAACCCAGAAATGGACCCACAGCTATATGGCGATGTAATCTTTGCAGGAAGACAAAGCAGGAAAGACTATCCAATGGAAAAAAGACAGTCTCTTCAACAAATGGTGTTGGGGAAAACTAGATAGCAACATGCAGAAGAATGAAACTGGGCCACGTTTTTATACCATACATAAAAATAAATTCAAAATAGATGAAAGACTTTAATGTGAGACAGGAAACTATCAAAGTCATAGAAGACAGCACAAGCAGCCTCTTTGACATCTGCCACAGCAACATGTCTCCAAAGGCAAAGTAAATAAAAGCAAAAAGGAACTATTGGGACTTCATCAAGAAGAAAGGCTTTTGCACAGTGAAGGAAACAACAAAACTAAAAGGCAACCTACAGAATAGGAGAAGGTATTAGCAAATGACATATCTGATAAAGGGTTAGTATCCAAAATCTATAAAGAACTTATCAAACTCAACATCCAAAAACAAATAACTCAGTTAAGAAATGAGCAGAAGACATGAATAGATACTTTTCCAAAGAAGACATCCAGATAGCTAACTGACACATGAAAAGATGTTGAATATCACTCTTTGTTAGGGAAGTACAAATCAAAACCACGATGAGATACAATCTCATACCTGTCAGAATGGCTAAAATTAGCAACATAAGAAACAACAGGTGCTGGGAAGGGTGCAAAGAAAGGGGAACCCTCTTGTAGTGTTGGTGGGAATGCGAACTGGTGCAGCCACTCTGGAGAACAGTATGGAGGTTCCTCAAAAAGTTAAAAATAGAACTACCCTATAATCTAGCAACTGTACTACTCAGTATTTACCCAGAGTATACAAAAATACAAATTCAAAAGAATATATGCACCTTGATTTTTTTTTAAGATTTTTAAAAATTAAAAAAAAAGATTTTTAAAAGTTTATTTGAGAGAGAGAGAGAATGAGTGGAGGGAGAGGCAGAGGGAGAGGGAGAAGCAGACTCCACACTGAGCAGGGAGCCCAGCATGGGTCTCAATCCCAGGACTCTGGGATCATGACCCAAGCTGAAGGCAGACACTTAACTGACTGAGCCACCCAGGCACCCCCCACCCCGATGCTTATAGCAACATAATCAACAATAGTCAAACTATGGAGAGAGTCCAACTGGCCATCACTGATGAATGGATAAAGAAGATATGGTATATATAGCAAAGGAATATTATTTAGCCATCAAAGAGGGTGAAATCTTGCCAGTTGCAACAACATGGATGGAGCTTAAGTGAATTATAATATAATTATATTAATATAATATATAAAATATAATTATAATAATATAATTATTAAGGGAAATAAGTTACTTAGATGAAGACAAATTTAAGAAGGAAAACATGAACATATAGGAAGGAGGAAAAGAAAAAAGGAGAGAGGTAAACAATAAGCCCTAAGAGACTCTTACTACAGAGAAAAAACTGAGGGTTGATAGAGGGAGATGGGTGGGGGATAGGCTAGATGGGGGATGGGGATTAAGGAGAGCACTTGTTGTGATGAGCCCTGGGTGTTGTATGTAAGTGATGAATCCCTGAAATCTATTCCAGAAACCAATATTGCACTATATGTTAGCTATCAAAAATTTAAAAAAGCAAAATACCAAAAATACCAAACAGCAGCAACTATCACATCAGTTATTTGGTACAATGTAGAAAGAAACAGCTGGTTGACCCCAGTTTTCATATCCAACCAGTTGTTTTTCTATGATATTTATATAACTTTAGGATGCACATTTTTATTGTTGATTGTTTTTAAGGAGTAGAGTTGTTGAATAGCCTGTGGTCTCTGAGGTTTTCAAGTATTTATTCTTGGATGGCAATATTATGCAGCTCAGTGAATGGCATTCGTTAATTAAGATAATCCACAAACAGTTGAGTTCTTATGTAATGAGCTTTGTGCTAGGCATGAGAGATATAAAATGAACAGAACACAGTCCTGCCCTCGAGTCTCACACAGTCAGCTTGGGGGAGGCAGACGAATAGTTCAACCAATACCTAACAGGTGGAGGGTGCTCCAATAGGGTCATGCACAGGGAACTCAGGGCCAGAGAGGGGGACCTGACTCAGCCTGAGGATATCAGAGATAGCTCCCCAAAGGAAGAGGTTGCTGAGCTGAGCAGAAGTTAGGCAAGCAGGGCAGATGGTGAATAGATGGGGAGAAAAGGATGCTCAGGCCAGAGAAGATAGCATATGTGCATTTGAGCAAAGCTCTGTGTACCTGTTGGGGATAGTGGGAAAACGGATGGCAGGATGAAGGAGCCCAATTCGTGAGGGGTTTGGAATTTATCCTAATGTGCTCATGCAGTATTGGAAGGTATTAATCAGAGAAGCAAAATCACTAGCTGTCACTTACAGTGCATTCCCCTGACAGTGCATGGAGGATGAATTGGAAGGAAATAAGACTGGAGACAGGGATATGATGTAAAACATGGTTAAGAGTATCAACCAAAACTGTGGCTATGGAAGCAGAGGAGGGTGAGATACTTAAATGGAAAGAGCAGAACCTAGTGACTAGTGAGGAGAGGGTGAGTCTGGGGTTATGTATCATTTCGGTCTTAGGCAACAAGTTATGTGACTTAGATTTAGATGTGTCAGACTTGAGGAGATTTTGGTTTCCCACGAGAGAATCTAGCTGTGATTCTGAAACTCAGACATGAAGTTTTTTTTTTTTTTTTTTTTTTAAGGTTTGATTTATTCATTTGAGAGAGAGAGTGAGAGAGAGCAAGCACATGCACACGAATTGGGGGAGGAGCGGAGGGAGAGGAAGAAACTGAGCAGGGAGCCCAATGAAGGGCTCGATCCAAGGACCCTAGGATCATGACCCAAGCTGAAGGCAGATGCTTCACCAACTGAGATACCCAGGCAGGAAGTTTTTGTCTCAAGATACAGTTTTGGGAGTCATAAGCATAGTGATGGGAGCTGAACTTGTGCATGTGAAAGGCTTGCCCAGGAAGAGCATGCAATGAGAGTCAAGTAGAGGACCGAAGAGGGAACTCCACACAAATTAAAAACTGTCCCAAACTAGTGATCTCTTTACCCAGAAACTTGCTTGGACTCAAGGTCTGCAAAAACACTCATTTCCTCTCTGAGGCCATCTTACTCACAATCCCAGGAAGAGTTCATTACCCCTTCCTCGCTGTTTTGCTGGACCCGTATAACACACCTTGATGAGTAATGCCTCGTAGAGATAGATGGCTGTCATTTTACAGGCGTGGTGGTGAATGTCTTAAAGACAGGAATTGTATTTTATTCACACAGTTCCCAACTGTATCCCCAACACAGTTCGCTATATCAGGCCTCACGCATTAGTGGTTTACTGGGTGAAAGAAGGATTCCATTCTAGTTCATAGTTCATAGTCCAATATCAAGATCAGTATCAATATCAATATCAATATCAATATCATCAATATCAATATCAATATCAATGTTGGCTATGCTGTTGAGCTGTTCTACTGTTCATATCTTTGCAAAGTTTTTACATAAAGTTTGCCTTTTTGAACAAAAAGAAAACTCTGGAATTTTGGAGAATATGTTTTTTTTCTGTTCCTACCCTTCCTCCCAACCTTCTCACTTCACATCATTCTGGGCTTGTTCCGAGACTTGCAGTCTCTTTTTAAAGTCAGTTGCTAATCTCTACTCATAAACTGGGAATCTTGGTTCCAGTAGAATTTGTGGCTTCGGAAGTTCCTTTTCTTTTACTTGTGACTATTGATAACATTGTTTTTGAGTCAATATTGTATGGAAGAGGAAAAGTTAAATTTAGTGAAAATACAGATTTTTTTCTAATTGTCATTTAAAAATGGTAAAACAAACGAACAAACAAAACAAAGAATTGATTTGAAGGTACAAAGAAAAACCTCCGTTTTGTCTGTGGCTTAGCAGCTGATTTTATTTCTATCATGAAGTGTTGGCCATATCAAGTTTTTGCTTTAGCATATTTCTTACATTTAGGGGTTTATGCATGTTGTCTTAAAGAGAGATTTACTAGTCAATATTTTAAAAAACTGAGTCATAAATGAATAATTTTTTTGTTAACCTGACAATTGTATTGAAATTACATACTAAAAGGTCCTTTCAAAAGAGTTCAAATCTAAGGATTGTGAACTTTCTTCTATTTTGAGAATAGTTTGCCTCTTTGTGTCTCTTGAAGACAGGAGAAGGTACAATATGTAAATATTTGTGCATATTTTTGAGACATTCTGAAGGGAATGCAGTATATCAATTAAATCATGTCTTAATATGTTTGAATAGGGAAAATCAGAGTATTTAGTTCATTCATTTCTAGGCTACGGAGTTTCCCAAGACAGTTCATATAATTGCTTTAGAACCACTCATATGGGTATTTCAAATACAACGTGGACTTTTCCCAGCATAGACCTACTGTATGAGCATTTCTGGGTGAAGCCAGGTGTCCGATCTTTAGTCCCCCAGGTTATCTTTATGCTCACCTATAGGCTTAGAACCATGGCTTACTAGAGTGGTTCCAGGGTATAGATGAGGACTCTATGCTGAGGCAACAGGGCTGTCCACGGAACTGAGACAGGTATTTGCAACACCACTCAATATGAGGACGAGAGTCATCATCTTCTTCATTGCAACACTAGTTTCTGCAACTGTAGAAGATAAAGCACTGTTTGACACCTATGTAGGCATTAGTCTTAAACTTGCAACTATACTTGAGTCTACACTAGTCATTATGTGTTTAATTTCTCTTTGGCTATGTGGACTCTAAGCTCCTGGAGGGCAGGGACTGGTTCTGCATTGTTTGTAGCCATCATCTTGGAATTTGATTCCCAACAAATACTCAATATTTGAGTATTTGTAACTCAATATTTGAGTAATAAGTAACTCAATGCACTTATTTACTGATATACAGGGAAGATATCTACTTTACCTGTGGCAAGAATCATATATGCTGCTGCACACACATTTGTCCCCATCCATGTGCAAGTGTATACCCCTCACACATAGCTTGCAATGCTATGGGACTAGGTTCAAAAAGACAATGATGACAGTTCTTGCCTATGGCTATGTCAGAATGATTCCAGTAGGATCACATGATGCACCTCAGTGTATTCAGAACCAGGAGGAAAACTGACATGATGTAAGTTCTCATGGACACAGTTCTCATTTCCAGATAGAAAAAATTTTGGTATATCTATTTTGTTTGAATTGTGACCTCAGAAGGGGCGGGTTTATAATGAACCATGCTAGCATCCTTTGGAAAGCTTGAAGCCCACATTCAACTGACTGTGAGCTCTCCTGTTCTTGACTACCTTAGCACCCTGCACCTTTCTTTGTTTTCCAGCCCACTGTGTTTTGGTTTAACTATCTTATTTATCATATTAAATTATGAGTTCTTTGAGGGCAAGAGCTTCCTTAGGATTCATAACCACAGCCATGTCTTATTAGACTCTGATAGTTCAACCCCAAGTTCTGCTTTGCTTTAAATCATAATCAGAGATGATGCTAAACTAATGTTCATTATTATTCCAAAGGGAATAGTATCAGATTTGAACAGGTAGGTAGTCAATGTCAGGTCTCTTGAGAATGAGAAGCAATATAGAATATTTATATTTGGAAAGAGGGGAAAGAAGCTTTTGGAAAGCCGGGCTTTGTTAGTGAGGATGGTCTTGGGATGAGGCCCTTGTGAGAGGGGCCCTACTGGCAACAGAGGCCAACATGCAGACACAGAATGTCTTGATGGGGAGTTATCATGGTGTAGTGTGGGTATTATGAAGACATTGGGAACTCAGATTGGGGGGAAGAGAAGGAAGATTCCACTATTTCAAAATTTGGCCTCTTTTAATATTCTTGTTGCAAAGAAAAGATCTGGGCTGAATGAAGACTATGGAGGCTCTAGAGTATTTTTCTAAGTCTGGGCTTGGAAGGCAGAATTAACAGATGATGCACAATAAATAGACCAACTACTTTAAAACAGAGCTTCTCTGTATTGCTGTTCATGGCCAACCTTGTTCATATGTGTTGACAAGTGCTTTTTATTGAAAATATGAATAATTAGACAACTGAGGACAACTTGAAATCTTTTTTGAGGGCCATCTATTTATGTCAACATGGTGGAATGAAATGCAAGGAAATTAATGTTTAATATTAAATGTAATTTAATACTTAAATTTAAAAGGTGATATTAAATGTTAATATTGTAATATCTTGGTAATCTGGTATTCTATAGTACTGCTAACTTACATTCATTTATAATACTTCAGAATTTAGAGGAAATGAGCAACACAATTCAACACAAAATTCTTGATAGTTGAATTGGAGTATGTTGATAAATTAGGTTGATAATTGGTTGATTAAACTGGTTGATAAATTAGGCTCTAACTGGATGATAGTACTACGTTTCTCTGGTTGAGGTTTAACCTGTGATGTATGTGATTTTGTGAACTGGATAAAGTGTTATTTAATTGGAGATTCTCATGTTATCATACTTAAGTATTACCTGGATGCTATATATAAGTGAAGAATCACTAAATTCTACACCTGAAACCAGTTTTATCATATATGTTAACTAGAATTTAAATTAAAAATTAAATTTAAAAAAAGATGAAGAAAAAAATAATCACCTGGAGAGCTTCTTAGAATGCAAATTCCTAGGTCCCATCCCCACATATTCTGATTTAATAGAATTGGGGTTGGAACCAGGATATGCATTTTAAACAAATGCCCACGGAATTCTGATGCTGCTTGTCTGTGGAACTTTCCTACAGCAGCAAGGGTCTGATAGGATTGAAAAATGCAGTTTCAAAGGAATAGAAGCTGCATGCATGTTTCTTAGTCATGGTTCTTAGCACTAAACCAACCAGTATGGTGATCATTAAATTAATCCTACTCTTAATATAGTTTTTCCTAACAAAGAGAAGAAAAAGCATGAATTTCAACCAATTTTTTTTTCTTTTACAGGACAACTTGGCATTGATTCTGACTTCCTCAAATTATAATTTTATTGATTCTCCTTTTTATTAAATAAATGTTCCTTGAGCTTGCTTTAGCTGGGGGGGAGGAGGTGGGCAGCTTTCAGCACAGTTTTATTGCCCATCCATTGCCTGCTTGTTGAAGTGCAGAAGAAATATTTAAACCAAATGGAAAAAAAGAATAATCACAAAAAAGGAATGAATAGAAAGTTACATTATCATTTGTATTAAGACAAACAGAAGAAAAAGTGTATTTGCTTAGTATTTGATGAAGTTACTACGGCAGTTAATTTTATATAAATTTAACTGGGTCATGAGGTGCCAGATATTTAGTCAAGCATTCTGGGTGTTTCACTGAAGGTGAGATTAACACTTAAATTGGTAGACTGAGTAAAAGCAGATTGCCCTCCCTAATGTGGGTGGCCCTCAGCCAATCAATTGAAGGATTTAATAAAACAAAAAGACTCACCCACCCTTGAGTAATAGACAATTCCTCCTTCCTAAATGGCTTTGAGCTGGGACACTGACTTTTTCCTGCCTTTACAGTTGAACTGAAACTTTGGCTCTTCATGGGCCTCAATATAAATATACATCTATCTCTAGCTCCTATCAGTTCTGTTTTTCTGGTGAACCCTGGCTGATAGAGTTTTAGCTTTTCTCTCTTATTTCATCTTTTTATTAAAAAATGCTATAATTTTTAGTGTTTGGAAATATAATGTTTGAACCCCAATTTACATCATGTTTTGGGCCTCAGCAACTTCTTCGTCAGACTATACACAGAGGACAGGAATGAGATACATCTCATACATATGACAGCAGCACAGCCCAGTGCAAATTTGAGCCTGGTGTGCTAGTCTGGAGCACCATACAAGCTATTCCATCATCTCCCTTGAGAGCATGTTAACCCAGGGTATCATATCATAGACCTTTCATTAAGGCAGGGGCAAGACAGGGAAGGGCAGGGGAGGAATACAGACTTGACAAGTGCTTCTGTCACTGAGTGTTCGTAACTACATCATGGGCTATCTGTCCATTCTGGTGTCTTATGGCTCCAGAGTCATCATTCGAGAACTCTTCCTCAGGAGAAAGATGGGCAGTTTCCACAAGTCACTGCAATCTTGGAGAGCTACCTACTTCACTGTCTGTCTGTCTCTCTGTATTTACTTATTTTATTGAAGTAGAATTAACATACAATACTATATTAGTTTCAAGTATAGAACATATTGATTCAACAATTCCATATATTACTCAGTGCTCACCACAATAAAATAATAATGCCCTGGAGTGATTATAACTTCAGTCTTCTTAAAAAGAGAATTGGCTTTAAGAGGATGTGGCCTCATTACCAGCATGGCCTATTAACATGTACACATACACTTACACAGACTCCTGTATGAAGCACTCATGGGAAAAATCCTATTCCTTCCTTTCTTAAAAATACTGACTTCATTAGTAAAATGGAGATGTTTACTTAGTGGCAAGAAAAAATAATCTGTTCAGCTGAAAATGGGAAAGAATTTACTAAGTTTGAAAAACTAAAAATAATTCCTGGCTGGTCTTATTCCTGTCCTCTGTATTTAGAGGAATTTACTCCTGATACTATTATTACAGGAAATTCCAAAAGCATGAACATTTTCTGGTATTTTCACAAAAACAAGTGTTTATGTTTTGTTTAATTTAGGCATGGAGGAAAGCAGGTTTGCTTTGTATGCATTGAAGTGTCTAGTGAATGCTGTGACAATGTGATTTTGTGTAAAATGTAGATAATGAAAGCATTGAAAAATTCATAAGAGAGTAATAGAGTATCACACTTACATAAAACATCTTTCAAACTCTGTTGAAGCCCATTACAAACAATGATTCTTAACACTAACACTGTCAACATTATTGTTTTAGGGAAGGGATGTTGATATCTTTCTCCAGGATCAGCTTTTAGGTTATTATGAAAATGATCAGTGGTTAATAATTATGAACAGATCCGATAACTGTGAGATGTCCAGTTATTGTTGGCAGCTAAGTAAGTAGAGGGATTGAAGAGTGATAAAATATTCGGATGTTTTGGAAAAAACATACAGGGCAGTGTTTGGTTAATAGCATCTTGTGCTGGTTTCAGCTCTTCTTTCATCTTATCTATTAATTTTGGAACATGAAAACACCATCCTCAGGTGTGTCAATATTGTACATATGTAGGACAAAGATAAAGATACTGAAAATGTTGACCTCCAGTTTAAAATGTCCACAATTCTGAATTTCCAAGTTCACCATGCCTTTCCAAGATCCTATAAAAATTCCATCTTGATTTATAGCTAGCATTTTTACAGCTGTGAGTGGGTTTCAGGAAAGGAGAACTATGGAGTGAAGAAGACTCTTTGCGTGCCCATGAGTTCAGTTTTTGTGAGTTTTATACAATCATCACTACGAGTCATGTCAATAATTCACTGAAGAAAGCTGAAAGAAGTTCTGTTCATGGAATACACATTCCTTAACATGTTTCTTAACTGTCGTCTTGGCAGTCAGCTGAACATGTGCTTTCATTAGAGCCACCAATGCCGCAGGTAACTATATAAAAATCTCATCTAACAACATTGACTCAAATGTGCATCAGACAATACTTTTGTACCAGCAGGCCACTTTAATTTTTTGCATCAAACAAAATCATTATTGAGAAATTTGGTATTGCTTTGCTAAAGTGGGTATCTACTGAATATCCCCAATCCAATTCTTTCCTCTAATATGGTAATCTGTTATCTGTATTCAATTATCTGGAAGGTGAAAGTTGCTGGGCTGCCCAATGGAAAATTTTAAGCCCTTTCACTCTAGGTCTGTTGTCTTTTCAGATCAATCTTTCTGCTAATGACAACCAATACTTTCATATGTGATTACAGGCCTGCTCCATCTTTTCATGAGCCGAGACTCTTTGGAATCATATGTATTGATCTTTTTAATAGAAGTCAGGAAAAATAAAATTACTCTGGCTTCTTGCGGCAAAACGATGATAAATGAGAACTTAGAAACTTATGGGAGAAATTTTTTCTGCCTTGGATTATTTTAATCACTAAAAATGATTGTCTTTTTAATAATATTTGCTTTCCATTATGCACATTTGCAGCAAAGCCAAAAATTGTTTCTGTATTGCTTTATGAAACCACATTGAGGCAGGGGCCTGTTGGTATTCCCGTACCTGCTTGGTGACTCAGGTACAGTGGTCCCTAACAAGAGGCAAAGAGCCAAGCTCCAGAGTCTCGGCCTCAATCTCAAGTTGAGTTTCAGCAGAGCGCTTCTGATGAAAGAGAACTTGCTGAACCAGGCATTTTTAAAAAGGACTTTTGTTTAAAAGCTTATTATTAATACTATTGTTTTAGAAGTAAGCTTATATTTCTTTTATCACTCCTCCCTTTTGATTTTTCCTTGGCTAAGACTGATTATTTCCCACATGGGGTTGCTTTTTTATTTAAGAGAAAGTATTTGTAATTCCTTGCCTGTGGTTTTGGTTGCTCTCTCTGTGTGTCCAGTAGCTCCTGGTGGTGCCATTGGTGATAGCTGGGAAGCAAACATGTGGGGTCACTGTTAATCACCTTTTCTCTGAAACCTAAAACTATAGGATGCACTGTGGCCCTCATTTTATAATCAGAGCTTTATGTTTTATATTTGAATCAAGTTCCCAGTTCCCAGATGAAGACAGGATTGTTTCCCTGGCTTCAGGGGAACATGTGGCCAACATAGATGATCAAAGAGAGTCAATGCCACTACACACAGAGATCAGATCTCTATTGGTATGAAGACATGGATGAGGATCAAAACTTTGCAGATGTCAGGCCAAAGTACAGCCTTGCTTTGCTTTGTTTGGCCCTTGGACACTTGTCTGTAGGAAGGAAAACTTGTCCCACAGGGATGCCATATAAATAGCCTCCATGGCTCAATGGGATTGTTTCATCATGATGAAGCAATGACTCCTACTCCACCCTGCCCCCTCGATTTCTGTCTCCCTCCTACCTAAACATGACAAAAAGAAACATGTATATCATTCAGATACAAATTGTGTTCAATGCTTTTACAGTTTAACCTGGTTTAATCCAGTCACACAACAACTTGTCCAGAGTATAGAGTGTATGTGCCAGGCAGTGAAAATGTAGGATGGAACTGGGGAAGCAGGTTTCCAGATTGTGTGTATAGGATTGATGGTCATTTAAGGAAGATAGCCAGCAAACCTCATTATAAGCCTAAGACATGTTGCTAAGCCTCAAGTGACAGTGACACAGAGGATAGATAGAGTCTGATGTGGGGGTACATAGAAGGCTACATTTAAGTTGAGAACTGAAGAACAGGAATAAGCCAGGGGAAATTTGGAGAAGATGGTGGGGAAAGAATATTCTAGACTAAGAAACTGCCATGTAGAAGTAGGAGTTTGAAGGCCATGGTCTTTGTGAGGAACGAATACTGTCCCAGTATGGCTGCAATACAGAAAGTGCCCAGATATTTGGGTAATTGTTTCTAATGTCGCCTGGTAGTACAGCTGATTTCTGAATCTAAATTTACTCACACATGGAGGTTTTGATGACTCCAAGGCAGATTTTGGGCTTCAGCTGCTGAGTGAGTTGTGCGCGTGGTGTTGTCTTTGTCTAGACCGTTCAACTCTGGCACTTTGCTATCTTTGACTGAAAGGCAGTGTTTGTAAAATTGTTTGAATATTTCTAAATTTTGGCCTTAATTTATAAAAATGAGTGGAAAATATTAGAACCCAAATGCTGATATCTGTGATAAGAAACATAGACTTTAAAACATTTATAAAATTGGAAGAAAAATGGAAAGCTTTGTGGTAAATTAACCCGAGGCATGCATTAGTTCTAAGCCTGTTAATCATGTATTCATATGTGAACCTTTAAGCCTCTTAATTGTGTAATCAAAATATTAAGAGGCATGCTTGAAAAACTAGAAATAAACCAGTGAAGAGTGCAAGGATGTCTAAAGATGAGATATAATTAAAGACTTTTTCATAAGTATCTCTGGGAATCCCTTCATCGTGAAGAATATATTATTTAAGTTGTACTCCACTTGCTTTCTGCAATCCCAAACACACGCACATGCACATGCACACACACACACACATGGATTTTTAAATTTTATATGAAAGTAGAGGACTGTCTTTTTTTTTCTCTTGGGAGTTTGTTTAAGATGTCTAGAAATCAAAGATTCAAAATTTAGTAGCTTATGTGGTATCAGTTCTTAGTTCTCTATGTTGGATGAAACAGTGGAATAATGTGAAATGAAAGGAACCATAAACATGGTTTGTACCTACTTTGCCGAGAACTTTGCAGATGCCATTAACTTTAGATTTCCAAAATCTAGATCTTGGTATTAGAAAGTGACAGCAGCTCTTGATAATGGTAAACATTAAAGAAATTGATAACAATTAGGGTGCACAGAAATAGACAGCAAATATGACTAAACTATAGAGACAAAAAGGAGAAAGAATAATAAAATCTCTAATTCTACTGAATTAGGAATTCTGAAGTTTTATCAAGGTGAATTTTATAAACAAATTTTGTCATATAGTTACTTAAAGAGTCCTGGAGGAATATTGTGCTTTGGTTGCATACTTGACTGACCACAGGAGATTTAAATACCCTTAAATACCTTTAAATACAAGGGTGCCCACTGACAGCAAGAGATTTCAGCAACTGACAATTTCAAATATCCACCTTATGTCACACCTTCTTGAGGTTGTTTCAGTTCAAGCCAATCTCTGACTTGATCCTCTATAGGCTTTGGTGGTTGCATTAGGAAGATTCTAGCATTGTGGATGATTTAGAAGTCCTTCTGTAGGCTAAAGAATCAGCAGGTAGAACATAGACTCCAGGTTATCAAACTTTTAAGTTCACAATTAACAAACTAAAATATGCAAAAGGAAAAGTGTCTTTTGCTTTAGGGGATCTTCTACTTCTCCACCCCCTGGGAAGGTCTGCTGGTAGTTTATTTACAGTTGGGCATTCTCTCCTTTTTATGTATTGAAAACATTGAGGCTTCTATTGTCATTTTGGTTGCGATTCCATCAGTGCCCAGTGTACCTTAAAATGGCCTTTAATTTTTTATGACTGAAGCCTGCAAATAAACACTGTGAGTCATTTTTCTAGGCGGTTTTATCTACCACCTCTTTCTTGATACTCTGCCTCACAATTCCCCTTCCAGAGGGTTGGGGAGGTTAAGATATTGACCCAACACTGTGGGTGATTACTCAAAGCTCTTTCTTGGGAAGATTCTAAAAGCTGGTATATGCCCAGCCATCCATCGGGACAACTCTCTAAAATCTGCTGGTGAGGCATTCCCATCAGCATGAGCATGTCATGTGGACATTGCATGGCCTGCTTGTGAGAATGTGTTGGCCCTTGACTCTACACACTCCTTTGCATTTCTCTGGTGTTTGCTGTTTATATGTTACACATTCTTTAATTGGTAACTTTGTTCCTTCCTTCAGGTCCAGAGTTGTTTCTGCTCAGTAAACTACATAATCCCTGCAGCAATACTTGTTAATTGTCTGGGGATAGCACTTTAAAAAGTCTGTCAACTGAGGGACGCCTGGGTGGCTCAATGGTTGAATATCTGCCTTTGGCTCAGGTCATGAAGTCCTGGGATCCAGTCTCACATCAGTCTCCTCACAGGGAGCCTGCTTCTCCATCTGTGTATGTCTCTGCCTCTCTTGCTCTGTCATGAATAAATAAATAAAATCTTAAAAAAAAATAAAATAAAAAGTCTGTCAATTGAGACATTGTTAAGTGGCATGTCTTAGTCTCTAGCCCATTGTTGAGTCACTCTTATGTCAGCAGATGAGCACCTCAAGTCTAAGAGGTCTGTCAACGCTGATTTCTGAAATCAGAGAGTTCAGTTTATTTAGAGTAACCAAACTAAAAATACCCTGTATTGACAATAGGAGATATAAGGGACCTGATAACTGAAAGTATTTCCAAAACACCCAGAGGGGGCAATCTAAGCAGTATCTACATTAAGTTTCTAAGAATTCAAAATGCTTATTTATATATTATTTAAGTATAACTGAGATACAATATTCTGTTAGTTTCAGGTATATATCAGTGGTTTTATATTTTTATATATCACAAAATGACCCCCATAATAAGTCTAGTTACCACCTGTCACCATACAAAGTTATTACAACATTATTGATTATATTTCCTCTTACATTCATCAATTCTTTCATTTGTTTACTCATTCGTTTCATAAGTGCTTACTTAGCACCAATGAGATGCCAGGCACTCATGTAGGCACTGGTCCTTCAGAGGTTCATTCAGCATTCCCTCCTCAGGGAGCACAAGGTCCAGTGGAGGATCTAGATTCTCAAGAATGATAATAATTTGTCCTGGGGCTATAAAAGAGGGAAGCTTAGGTGCCAGGAGAGGAAGGAAGTACCCTAATTCTGCACCCGTGTTCATGGAATGATGTAGACATATTTTTTCCTTTAGGGATTACAGAGTAGAGAAGGCTAGATATGCAGAGGTGGTGGCATTTGGGTTGAGCATTTAAAATTGAGTAGTTTTCCACATGATTGCAGATTTTTTCCCTGCAAATTAAACAGCATTTCTGAAGACCAGTTTATTTTCATATGTGTTACTTATAGTAAGAAAGAACACATTTTCCTCTTAAAGATCTATGTTTGTTCAATATCGGCTATTTGTATTAATGCTTGGCTTTCACATTTTAGAACTTTTAAAAAAAATTTTATTTATTTATTCATGAGAGACAGAGAGAGAGAGGCAGAGACACAGGCAGAGGGAGAAGGAGGCTCCATGCAGGGAGCCCGATGAGGACCCAATCCCCGGACTCCAGGATCACATTCTGGGCCAAAGGCAGTGCTAAACTACTGAGCCCCCCGGCGGCCCAACATTGTAGAACTTGGTGTGATATTTTATGTTTTAAAATGTAGGTCAGGGGCAGCCCCGGTGGCGCAGTGGTTTAGTGCTGCCTGCAGCTCAGGGCATGATCCTGGAGACCCTGGATCGAGTCCCACATCAGGCTCTCTGCATGGAGCCTGCTTCTCCCTCTGCCTGTGTCTCTGCCTCTCTCTCTCTCTCTCTATGAATAAATAAATAAAATCTTTTTAAAAAAAAATGTAGGTCAGCAGGAAAGAAGATTCAATGATCAATTTTCATTTAACACAACTTTTCAGGAAACCATTTAATTTGTAAATTTTGAAAGGTTTCTGTCACATTTATTTAAACATATAAAAATAACTTATTTTCTGTGGTTTATTCTGGATATTAATATGGAAATATTTGAAGATGATATGTTGATATGTTTTTTCTACCTCAGTAGCAGTTGGTCACCTGTAAGTGTTTGGATTTGCTATGTGTGGACATGGATGTGCTAAAAAGTTACCAATACTCTCATTCCTGAATCTGGGATAATACACAGGATTTTGAAAGTGCAAATTGGATGCTTGACAGCTGGCAGGAGAGAAACAGAGAAAATTTGTTTCCCTTTGAGATGTGATAACTGTTAATTCTTCATGAACTTGGCTTCTGCCAAACATATATTATACTTTCCTCTGAATGGAAATTCATATTGTTAAACTCTATGTGAACTCAAGGTATTAATGTAGAGTGCTTACTAGCAAAAATGACTTGCAAATGTCAGATAAAATTAAATAACATGGCTTAATAAAATAAGCTTGTTTCCGAAAATCTGTTTTTCATATTTGTGAAAGAATTATCTATCCTGTTATTCAAACCAAGATATTGCCAGGACAGGGAAAAGAGACACTCTCTTATCAATTATCAAGGGAACCATTGATTTCACAAAGCCAATTAAAGTATTTCTGGAGGAACAAGTAAATATTAGTTTTAGAAGCATTTCTTTTTTAAAAGAGACCAGGTGAATAGGATAAAAGTACTAAATAAAAATAGGACATACTATTCATTACTTAAGGCACAGTGCACAGCTGGGCATGCTTGGACACCACTGGTTCTCCAAGTTGTTAATTTAACTGACTTAAACAACATGGACAGTTAGCTTTCACTAAGCCACAGATATAAAATCGATAGATTTTATGGCCATTCAGAATGAGTTTTGACTTGAACAAATGTCCCATGTTTGACTAGATATTTTGTGAGCAGTGAAGAGTCACCATTAAAAAAGCAAGCCTGAATATTAGGTTACCTTATTAATATAAGGTAATATCCAGAATAATATACGGGAACCATTTGTTCTTTGTGGTCCTTGTTGAAATTAGGTGTGAATCACTATTTGTCCAGCAAAGTGATGTGATACAGAACAGAAAGAGGGGCTGCTTCCAGAGCATGCTGGTTCCTGCTTGGAAGACACTTTATGGAAAACATGTTAGATTGGTTCATGGTGGGACTAAGCAGGGGCTGTTTCTTGGAATAATGTTCTTTGGTGATGTTGACTTGATCTGTGGTGCTTGAGAAATATTTGTCCTGGTAAAATTGATCTAAGATGACTTTTTAACTCTGGCAGATTGACCAACATTGAGGAGTCCATCCAGAATCTACTCTATCTGTGTTTAGAACCAATCCTTTATGAATAAGATATAACTAGAATTCTTGCTGTGGGTGAAGGTCAAAGTGTGTCTTCTTGGAAGATATGTTATCAACCTCAGGACAAAGACTGTCTCAACAAAACCCCCTTCAATAGTCCTTTATGATTTCTGTCACCTGTGAATGGCCTCACACCCTTCTGTCACCTTGTGAGTAATGAATTCCCTGAACCTACTCACCAAGTGCACAAAAGAATCTCTGATTTTATTTGTTTTAATTTTCAAATGGTCTATTTCTGGATACTGCCAAGTTACAGTTCACTGGAATTTGGTAAAGAGCCAATAATAGTTGGGAATTGAAGAGCAAATGCCGATGTAATTCAAATATTTTCCAGTTTTTTCTCCCCTGTAGACCTTAGCTATCCATTAATCTTTTCATACTCTAATAATAGAGTCAAAGAAAATGTGAGCACCATCCTTGACCATAGGAATTCTCCCCTCCTTTGACTTTTAACTGATATTTGGTTCTTGTCTTAGTTCATTTGAGCTGCTATAACAGATATCATAGACTGGATGGTTTATAAACAACAGAAATTTATTTCTCATAGTTTTGGAGGCTGGAAGTCTGAGATCAAGGTGCCAGCAAATTCCATGTCTGATGAGGACCTGCTTCATTCACAGTCTTCTCACTGTGTCCTCACATGACAGGAGGGGTGAGGGAGCTCTGTGGGGTCTCTTTTATAAGAGCATTGATTCTGTTCATGAAGCCTCCACCTTCATACCTCACACCTCCCAAAGGCCCCACCTCCAAAAACTATCACACTGGGCTTTGGGATTTGACATATGAATTCTGAGGGACCACAAACATTTTGGCTATAGCACTCCTTTTTTAATTTAAATTTTTATTTTAATTCCAGTTAACATATAACATTACATTAGTTTCAGGTGTACAACATAGTAATTCTATAGTTCCATATATCACCCAGTGTTCATCACGACAAATGTACTCCTTAATTCCTGTCACCTATTTCATCCATGTCTCCACCCCTCTGGTAACCATCAGCTTGTTCTGTATAATCAAGAGTCTGTTTCTTGTTTTCTCACTCTCTCTTTATTATTTTTCCCTTTGCTTGTTTGTTTTGTGTTTTAAATTCCACATGAGTGAGATCATATGATATTTGTCCTTCTTTGATTTATTTTGCTATATTCTCTAGCTCTATCCATGTCATTGCAAATGGCAAGATTTCATTTTTTTTATGGCTAAGTAGTATTTAATTGTATATATAATATCTATATTTATATATTATTAAATAGTATTTTATTGTATATATATATATATATATATATATATAATATCTTCTTTGCATTCATCAATCAATGGACACTTGGGCTCTTTCCATATCTTGGCTATTATAAATAATGCTCTATAAACATAAGGGTACATGTATCCTTTTAAATTAGTGTATTCTCTATAATCTCTGAATTCTTGTATTCTCTGAGTAGATACCCAATAGTGCAATTGCTGGATCATAAGTAGTTCTATTAAATTTTTGAAGAAATTCTATACTGTTTTCCACAGTGGCTGCCCCATTTGCATTTCCACCAACAGTGTATAAGTGTTTCTTGTGTTGTTAATTTTACCTATTCTGACTGGTGTGAGGTGATACTCAGTGTGGTTTTGATATGCATTTGCCTGATAAGTGATGATGAGTATCTTTTCATGTGTTTTTTGGCCATTTGTGTGTCTTCTGTGGAGAAATGTCTGTTCATGTCTTCTGCACATTTATTTGGAATATTTGTTTTTTTGGGTGTTGAATTTTATAAGTTCTTTATATATTTTGGATACTAACCCTTTATTGGATATGCCATTTGGAAATATCTTCTCCCACTCTGTAGGCTGGTTTTTAGTTTTGTCGATTATTTCCTTCACTGTGCAGAAGTTTTTTATTTTGATGTAGTCCCATGAATTTATTTTTGTTTTTATTTCCCTTGCCTCAGGAGATATATCTTGAGAGTGCTATGGCCGATGTCATAGAATCTACTGCCTGTGTTCTCTTATAGGATTTTGATGATTTCAGGTCTTGCATTTAAGTATTTAATCCACTTTAAGTTAATTTCTATGTATGGTATAAGAAAGTAGTCCAGTTTCATTCTTCTGCATGTTGCTGTCCAGTTTTCCCAACACCATTTTTTGAAGAGATTATCATTTTTAAAAAAATTTATTTATTTATTTGAGAGAATAAATATTTGAGAGAGAGAAAGAGAGAGAGAGAGTGAGCATTAGTAGGGGGAGGGGGAGAGGGAGAAGCAGACTCTCCACTGAGCAGAGCTCGATTCCAGGACCCTGAGATCATGACCCAAGCTGAAGGTAGATGCTTAACCAACTGAGCCACTCAGGCACTCTTTCTTTCTTTCTCTTTCTTTCTTCTTTCTTCTTCTTTTTTGATAGGGATTGCATTAAGTGTGTAGATTGCTTTGGGTAGTATAAACATTTTAACAGTGTTCTTCCAATCCATGAATGAGGAATGTCTTTCCATTTCTTTGTGTCATCTTGAATCTTTCACCTTGTTGGGTAGGTTTATTCATGGGTATCTTACTATTTTTGGTACACTTGTAAGTGGGATTCTTTTCTTAATTTCTCTTTCTGCTGCTTCATTATTGGTGTATAGAAATGGAACAAATTTCTGTATGTTGACTTTATATCCTGTGATTTTACTGAAATTTTTTTAAATCAATGCTAGCAGGGTTTTTTTTGTGTGTGTGTGGAATTGTTAGGATTTTCTGTATTTAGTATCATGTAATCTGCAAATGTAGGTTTATACTTCTTCCTTACTGATTTGGATTCCTTTTATTTCTTTTTTGTTGTCTGATTGCTATGGCTGGGACTTCCAGCACTATGTTGAATAAAAGTGATGGAGTAGATATCCTTGTCTTATTCCTGACCTTCGGTGAAAAGCTCTCAGTTTTTCCCTATTAAGGATGATGCTAGCTATGGGTTTTTCATAAATGGCCTCTATAATGTTGAGGTATATTCCCTCTAAATCCATTTTGTTGAGGATTTTTAATCATAAATGGATGTTGTACTTGTCAAATGCTTTTCCTGTGTCTACTGAAATGATTGGATGGTTCTTATCCTTTCTCTTATTGTGATATATCACATCGATTGATTTGTGTATATTGAGCCACACTTGCAACCCAAGAATAATCCCATTTTATTGTGGTGAATAATTTTTTTTACAAATGTATTGTTGAATTGGTTTGCTAATATTTAGTTGTGAATTTTTGCATCTGTGTTCAACAGGGATATTGGCCTGTAGTTCTCTTTTTAGTGGTATCTTTATGTAGTTTTAGTATCAGGCTAATGCTGACCTCATAGAATGAATTTGGAAGTTTTCCTTCCTTTCCTATATTTTGGAATGTTTTTTAAATGTTTGATAGAATTCTGTGAAGCCATCTGGTCCTGGCCTTCTGTTTCTTGGGAATTTTTTGATTACTGACTGAATTTCTTTGCTGGTTATTGATCTGTTCAAATTTTCTATGTCCTCCTGTTTCAATTTTGGTAGGTTATATAATTCTAGGAATTTCTCCATTTTTTTCTAAGTTGTCCAATTTTGGGGCATATTCTTTTTCTTAATATTTTCTTATGATTGTATTTCTGTGGTGTTGCTTGTGATTTCTCCTTCTCACTTGTGATTTAATTTATCTGAGTCCTTTCTCTTTTTTTCTTGATAAGTCTGGATAGAGGTTTATTACTTTAATGATTTTCTTTTTAAAGAACAAGCTCTTGGTTTCATTGATCTGTTCTATTTTTTTTTTTTTTTTTTTTTTAGTTTCTATATCATTTATTTCTACTGTAATCTTTATTATTTCCTTCCTTCTTCTGGTTTTAGATTTCGATTGCTGTTCTTTTCCTAGCTTCTCTAGGTGCAAAGTTAGGTTTTTGTTTGTTTGTTTGTTTTTGAGATTTTTCTTGCTTCTTGAGGTAAGCCTGTATTGCCATAAAATTCCCTGTTAGAACTGCTTTTGCTGCATGCCAGAAGTTTTGGACTATTGTGTTTTCATTTTCATTTGTTTCTATGCACTTTTTAATTTCTTCTTTGATTTCTTTGTTGATCCATTCATTATTTAGTAGCATGTTATTTAACCTCCATGTATTTGCATTCTTTCAAATTTTTTTTTCTGGTTGACTTCTAGTTTTATAGCATTGTAGTCAGAAATGATACATGGTGTGATTTTGATCTTCAATTTGTTGAGGTTTGTTTTGTGTGTTAACATATGATCTATTCTGGAGAATGTTCCATGTGCATTTGAAAGGAATGTGTATTCTGCTTGTTTAGGATGGAATGTTCTGAATATATCTGTTAAATCCTAAATATATCTGTTAAATATCTGTTATATCTGTTTTGCTGTGTTACTCAAAGACATTAGTTAATTTTTTTAAGGGTTATTTACTTTTGGTGGTAAAGAGAGAGACAAAATGAGTAGAAGGAGGGACAGAGGGAGAGAAAGAATCTCAAGCAGACTCCCTGCTAAGCACAGAGCCCAATGCAGGAATTAATCTCATTACTCTAAGACTATGATCTAAGCCAAAATTAAGAGTTAGATGCATAACTCCCAGGTGCCCCAAAGCCATTATTTTTGTTGTTGTTGATGTTCTGTTTAAATGATCTGTCCATTGATGTAAGTGGGGTATTAAAGCCCCTACTCTTATTGTATTATTATCAATTAGTTCCTTTACTTTTGTTATTAACTGTTTAGTGTATTTGGGGTGTTTTTATGTTCAGTGCGCAAATATTTACAATTATTATATCTTCTTATTGAATTGTTCCCTTTTTTATTGTACACTGTCCCTCTTTGTCTCTTGTTATGATCTTCTTTGTTTTATTTTTGAATTTTTAAAAAATATTTTATTTATTCATTTGGGAGAGAGAGCACAGAGAGAGCAGAGAACAGAAGGGGGGAGGGGTGGAGGGAGAGAGGCAGAGAGAGAGGGAGATCCAGATTCCCCGCTAAGCAGGAAGCCCAACACAGGGCTCAATCCCAGGACCCTGAGCTCATGACCCAAGCAGAGGGCAGATGCTTAACTGACTGAGCCATCCAGGCACCCCCAGTCTTTGTTTTAAAGTCTATTTTTCCAATATAAGTATTGCTACTCAGCTTTCTTTTAATATCCATTTGCATGATAAATGTTTCTCTATCCTGTCACTTCTAAACTGCAGGTGTCTCTAGGTCTAAAGTGGGCCTTTTGTAGGCAGCATATAGATGGGTCTTGTTTTTATTTTTTTTATTTTTTTTTATCCCTTCTATTACCCTATGTCTTTTGATTGGAGCATTGAGTCCATTTACATTCAAAATAATTATTGATAGATATGTACCTATTTCCATTTTATTATTTGTTTTGTGGTTGTTTCTGGAGATTTTCTCTGGTCCTTTCATGTTTTTCTCTCTTTCATATTTTGCTGATTTCTCTAGTGATGTATCTGAATTTCTTTCTCTTTATTGTTTGCCCATTTATTAGTGGCTTTGATGTAATGTTGCCTTAGGTTTGTATACAACCTCTTCTGCATATAGTAGTCTATATTAAATTGGTAATTGTTTATATTTTAACTTCTTCTTTTCTCCTCCCCAAATTTTAGGTTTATGTTATTATATTTTATATCCTTCTTTGTGAGTTTCTTATTTTTTTACAGAAATACTCAGTTTTACTACTTTTGTGTCTCCTACTGTCATTTTTGGTCTCTCCTTTCCACTCAAAGTGTCCCTTTTAATATTTTTTGCAGAGCTGGTTTAGTGGTCATGAACTCCTTTAGTTTGTGTCTGCCTGGGAAACTCTTTATCTCTCCTTCTATTCTGAGTAATAGTCTTCCTAGAGAGAGTATTTTTGGCTGCAGATTTTTCTCATTCAGCACTTTGAATATATCATGCCACTCTCTTCTGGCCTGAAAAATTTCTGTTGAAAAATCTCATGCTAGCCTTATGGGTTTTCCCTTTTAAGTTAATGACTTCTTTTGTCTTGCTGCTTTTAAAGTTTTTTCTTTATCACTATATTTTGCAAATTTAATTATAATATGTATTGGTGTCAATCTTGCTTTTGTTGTTTCTTTTGGGGGTTCTCTATGCCTCCTGGATCTGGATATCTGTTTCCTTCCCCAGATTAGGGAAGTTTTCAGCTATTATTTCTTCAAATAAATTTTCTGTCCCTCTTTCTATCTCCTCTTCTTCTTCTTCTTCTTCTTCTTCTTCTTCTTCTTCTTCTTCTTCTTCTTCTGGGACTCCTATTATATGGATGTTATTGCATTTGATGGAGTCACTGAGTTCTCAAGTCTATTCTTGTTTTACATAATTCTTTTCTCTCTCTTTTGTTCAGCTTGATTAATTTCCATTACTTTATCTTCTAGGTCACTAATTCATTCCTCTGCTTCTTACATCCTGCTGTTCCTTCCATTAAGTGTGTTTCTCATTTCATTTGTTAAGCCCTTAATCTCTGCAATGTTATTTCTTATCTCTGTGTTAAGGGACTCACTCATGTCTTCCACTTTTTTCTCAAGTCCAGTGAGTATCCTTATGCAAGTTACTTATACCTGTTTCACTTAGATCTCTGTTTGTGGCCTTGTCTTATTCTTTCATTTGGGATAAATTTCTCTGTCTCCTCCTTCTGTCTGCCTCTCTGTGTCTGTTTCTCTGTGTTAGGAATGTCAGCTGTGTCTTCTATTCTTGAAAGTCATGATTTTATGAAGAAGAGTCCTGGAGTTCCCTGTGGTGTAGTGTTTTCTGTTCATTAGAACCTAGCCCTTCAGGAGAGTATCCTATGTGTTTTGCTTATGCCCTGCTGCTATGTCTGAATCACTTTCCATTTCAGTGCCAATGACTACACTGCTGTGGGCTGTGTTTGCTCTTTGTGGTGTTAGTGGGACCGAGTCAGGCCAGCTCTGAGGGAGCATGCCTGCTGGGGAACCTGGGGACAGGGTGGTAGTGTTTGCACTGGGCCACTATTTCTATGCAGGATCCCCTGAAGCACTGCAGCTGCTGGGGCCTGCACACAAGGTGGCTGGGCCATGAGGTTGGGTGCAACATGCAAGTGGCTGAGAGTGTTTGTGGCTGGGAGTGGTGTGGTAGATATGTGAGTTGTAGTGGGAACTGGGCACCTGGAGGTTGGGCAGGGCACCCATTTGGTTTTAACAAAATTTGCCCTGAGCCCACAGCTGAGGCCAGAAGGTGTAGAGTGGATACCCTCAGGAGAACTCATGGATGTGGCACACTACTAGTGGGTTAGGTAGCCAGTGTCAGTGCAGTTGTACCTCCCACAGGTATCTCTATGTTTATGCTGGGAGGTGGGGGAGGAAAATGCCTGCCAGCTCCCTTATTTTCAAAGAAGTCCCCAAACATGCTCTGAAATCAGTATGCACAGATCTGTCTCATTTGCCAACCCCCCACCCCCCCACCCCGTCCCCATCCCGGCATTGTGATTGCCTCCTGTGTAGGCTGCTGGCTCTTTAAGGGTGGCAACCCAGCTGTCACTCACCCTTCCAGCTCACCTAGTTCTGAGCAGCTGGCTTTTAAAGCTTCTGTTTCATCCTCCTGGTTTTACAAACACAGAATTCAACACCTCTGGTTTTTAAAGCCAAATGCAATGGGCATTGGTCTTCCCTGTGTGAGCTCCTTGGTATGGGGGCCCATTTCTCTGCCATCTCTGTGCCCAGCTCCTGCCCTCCTGCAGGCAGCCTTCCTCTGCCTTTCTGACCTTCTTAACCTTTCAGACACAGTTGCTTCTCTGCATTTAGTTATGGAGCTTGTTCTACCAGTTTTTTGTTCTCTGTCTGGCTTATTGATTTGGAGATGAGTGATATCTAGTTGTAAATGTGGGATGGGGTGAACTCAGGGTCCCCCATCTTCCTAAGCTCCCAAGATCTCTATAGCAGTTCTTAATAGTTTTCTAGGAGGATCCGAAAAAGTTCTATTACACTTTTCCTGTAATCCTTATTTATTAGATCTAGTTTTTAAAATTTCATTTAGAGATTTGAATCAAGTTTTATTTTTATTTTATTTTATTTTTTTGAATCAAGTTTTAAAAACCTAATGAAATATCACTATTCTTGATATATATGTTAATGAGAAGATTCTACATATTGTAATTTCTTTTTTTTAAAGATTTTATTTATTTATTCATGAGACACACACACACAGAGAGAGAGAGAGAGAGAGAGAGAGAGTGAGGCAGAGACACAGGCAGAGGGAGAAGCAGGCTCCATACAGGGAGCCGACGTGGGACTCAATCTTGGGTCTCCAGGCTCAGGCCGCCGGCTGAAGGCGGTGCTAAACCACTGAGCCACCTGGGCTGCCCCCATATTGTAATTTCTTAACAGAATATGTTAAAAGCAGAAAAATATTCCTAAAAGGGACAGCACCATAGACTGTGACACCCCTATTCCACCCCTAGTCTTTGTCCTTGACTCTCCTGTAGGAGATTCAGCTGTGTTAACCTTTGTGTCTGGCTTTTGTACTAACAGAGGAGCTTTGAAATGGGGTTTCTGGGGCTTCCCTGCAAAAATGACCTTGGTGGTAGATCACATGGAACAGTCAATGAGGTGTGTTTCCATCCTGATGTTCTGTTTAGTGTCCAAATTCCACAGGTTTCTCTACTCAGAAGAATATGAGTAATTATTTTCTAACTTGCCAACTGACTTTCTTTAAATGCTCATTTTAGTAGTATATAGATCATTTCTCTAGTATTTTTAGGTTTGAACTGCTCCAGGCATGTGTATATATATATATATATATATATAATAAACTCTTTTATTTTTTAAAAAGTAATCTCTACACCCAATGTGAAGCTCAAACTCATAACCCTGAGATCAAAAGTTGCACCCTCTACTGACTGAGCCAACCAGGTACTCTTGGGATATTTTTGAGGTTCCTAATTAAAAAGAAAAAAAAAAAGGCACTATCTAGAAGAAGGAAAGAAATGTGTAGCAGAAACAAATTTGAGCTAAAAAAAAAAAAACTCAGTTGCATACAAACTGTAACCTACTTAATTTTTCTGTAATTATTTAATTTCTGTTCAGGGTCTCCAGTATGCTGAATGGTAGAAACTAAGTTTTGTGAATTTAGAGTCTTTATCCCTTTTCCTGAGGTTTCATGCTTATGTTGTGGGCTCATAAAGAACCAAGATATCAAGGGTAGGAGGCCACCAGGAAAGGGTTATGGTCAGGTGCTTAATGGCTTCTCAGCCCCATCTGGAGCACAAGGCTGGTTCAGGCCCCTGGGATGCTGCACATTCCCTGGTGAGGGCAAAGTCCCACCAGACCTGTATGTGCTAGGACATGGGGGCTTGCAGGGGTCTTCTAGGAATCTGTCCAGGCAACCCACACAGACATTTCTCCAATTGCTGCCACGAGTTGGGCATAAGAAAGCTTTGGGTCTTGCTTTTTGTCTGTAAACTCTACCTGGGAAAGGGCCTCTCAGATTCCCTGATCTACCTGGGGTTCTCTTGTGAGCCCCCAGGTGTGGGTCTGGGGGTCAGAACAAGGAACTGTCCTTTCAGGACCTCCACTGATGTCTCAGCTCTTTTCTCTACCTTTGAATCTTTTCTTCCCTTCAGGCCCAGCGATGCTTTCTTTTGCCTTGGGCTGGATGATACAGCTCATGCTTCATTTTTTCTTATTCTTTGTTTACCACATACATTTTAGGTCTTGAACTCTTTTTGTATGGTAGTGGAGAGAAGCTACAAAATAGATGTACACATGACAATAGGGGCAGATAAGTTATTGTTATTAATAAACTAATTTATTATTAATCAGTTTAAAACACACACACAGAATGGCTCTGCATATTTTGGAAGGACCTTGCATAATCAGGGTTAAGGAAACACTTCAGATAGATTACCTTCAGAACAGAGGAATGGAGTAGAGATCATGGACCAAAGGGGCTTTGCATGCATTGATGCTCTTTTTTTTTTTTTTTTTTTGTGCACACATTTTAGTTTTAGTTTAAATCAAAAAAATTTTTTTATTGGAGTTCAATTTGCCAACATATAGTATAACACTCAGTGCTCATCCCATCAAGTGCTCCCCTCAGTGCCCGTCACCTAGTCACCCCCACCCCCCGCCCACCTCCCTTTCCACCACCCCTTGTTTCCCAGAGTTAGGAGTCTCTCATGTTCTGTCTCCTTCTCTGATATTTCCCACTCATTTTCTCTCCTTTCCCCTTTATTCCCTTTCACTATTTTTTATATTCCCCAAATGAATGAGACCATATAATGTTTGTCCTTCTGAGTGTCCTTATTGCACTCAGCATTGATGCTCTTAATAAAGTGCTCAGAACTGAGAGTCATGATTAACTTGATATCTGAGTTCTGGGACCCATAAATTCAAACCAACTAGGCTTTATTTCCTGAAGCTTTCCTTGGGGCAATTCAAGCTCCTTCTCTGGAAAGGCAAAAGCTGTAGATTCTGAATAAGAAAAGCTGCATTCAAAGTCATATTCAAAGCACCTCCCTTTTTCCGTCCTATTCTGTTGTAAGGCCACTTCTCTGACTCAATGGCTGCTGCTTACTGACTCTGAGTTGGGAAAGGCCAGAGGGAACTGCATGGGTACATGCGATGTAAGGGAAACCTTCAATTAATAGAGCATGTTCTACACCCCTGCATTTCTCTCCCTAGGACAAAAGGTTTGCCTGTCACCCTGATGTTTTCACCTTTCCTTTGAGAACAAGGCATTGCTTGCATGGTTTGGGTGGTTGGAGTTCTAGATCTTACACCCTCTGGGTTATTAATTAACATGACCTCTTGCAGCAGGAAGGATAAACGGAGTCCACCTATTCTTCCCTAAAAGATTCTGTAAGCAAACAGGAAACACGCTTACGGGGCAGAGGTTAATTGCAGGAGTGAGACATCTAGTCAACATTTTCCAAAAATTCCCCTGGTAAACAGTTCCATGGGATCTTATGAATGACATATTACAACCCCTTTGCCAGCACCCCCTGAGTATACCTCAATGCTGGAACATAATTCCATCCTCACAGATTTGAGATGTTTGGTGAACAGGAAGTATCACATGTCATTTGCCTATAACTGTGCACCCTCCTTTCTGCAAAACCCTGGGCTCCCTCTTTTTTGCAAAACCTCTGCACCTCAGGTCCAAATCATTAGTATTTTAATTCCTATCCAAGAACGAGTAAACAAGTGCAATTGTGGGATTCTGGTTTCTGTGTCCAGCCTCCCCATGCATGGTCCAAGCCTCCACTCAAGGGAGCAGAGGTTCCCTTTTGGCTCCACAGAGCTCCCACCTTTTCCTTCCGCTGGCATCTGCCCTCCCTTTGTGGGTGCCTGGACTAGAATGATGCCTTCACCTCTTGCCACCCAGAAAACCACAAGGCAGGCGGCTGCTACATCTGGCTTCTCTGATCTCTACCAGCCGCACTATGATTGTATCCCTCTCACCTTGTCAGAGGGGAAGGGGGTTAATTATATTTGCTGATGCTTACCACATTTTTCCTTTTTTCTGACTTTCTATATCTACTACTGGGCTCTTAAAAAGTCTCTCTGTCCCTTTGATTTCTTTGGCTTTCCTTCTTGATTCCCTTGTTACATTTTTGTTACCTAGGGTGTGAATCAGAACTTTCCAAATGTAGGTGGAGAGACTCATGCAGATTTCTGGAATTCTCCATGTCAGTATAAGGTTCAGGCCAGACACCCAGGGATGCCAGTGATCCTGCCACCTCATCTCCTTGCCCTTTCCATCTCCTGCCTCTGCCCAACCCTGCACATGGCCTCACTTAGTCCTGTCCATCCTGCTCCCCGCCCACTTTTATAGCTCCTGTTGCCCCACCCTGCCCCATCATACCTCCTCCCTCTCTGTGGTGCATATCTCCCAACCCCTCCCTTCCTACAGTCAGAGCCATCTTCAAAACCTCACCCTGGATGTATTCCTCTACTTAGAACCACTTAGCAGCTTCCCCCCCCCCCCCCCCCCGCATTTAGAATAAACACCATGCAGGCTCTCACTGCCTGGGCTGGCCCTTGCTGACCTCTCCCATCTCTTTCTTCAATCCTCAGAGATCCTAGAAAGTGCCACATCCGTTCCCTCTTGGTCCTGATTGGTGGTGTTTGCTCTGTTCTCAGTATTTCTTTTCTTTTCTCCTTGTAGACACCTACTCACCCTTCCCAACTCAGCATGACTCCCTGGACCAGGTTGGTCCCCCCACAATGTACTCCTACAGCTCCCCTATTTCTCCCTTGTAAGTCTTCTGTAATTTATAATCACTTCATTTATGCCACCTTTGCCTTGAGACCATCAGTTCCACAGGGGAAGTGAGCAGGTTTATTTTGCTTCCCATTGTCCCTTCCTTGGTACTTGGAGGACAGAATGCCTCAATAAATATTTGTTGACTGGCTGATTTTCCTATCTTGGTTATTTGCTTATCCAAAGTTCAATGCTCTTGAACAATGCTAAGAAAATTTACCTTTGAAGCACAACTACCGTGTGCCCAAGTTAAATCCTTCTTCCTCCTTGCCCACGATTATAAATACTACATTCTGGGTGAACTAAGACATTTTCTAGTTCAGCACAAGGCTGTCTACTGTTTGTGTTCCAATGATTTCCTTATGTCTCGTGTGTTTCCTTTGGGCCACGTCTGAGCTGCAGTCCTGCAGGAATGATTTCTTGTCTGTTTCTTGTGCTAGATAACACCATATTAGTCTTGAATAAATGTGACAAAGTTCTAGCCAAATTCATCATCTCAGTAGAAACCAATGCCCAGGATTTCAATCAAATGGAAAAAGGAGAGATAAATAGGCTACCCTGAATTTATTTATGAATTGTGTGCTCCCAAAATTACAGCCTATAAGGGCTGAAATAAAATAATGAGGCTACCATTTCTCTCTAGCTAGGAATATGTCCAAGCCCGTTGAATCTTCTTTACACAGTACAGACAGAGGAAACTCCATAGGGGAAAAAAGGCCTTTTCCTCATATGGATCAGGAGGCAGGAATGTTCTAGGAAATGGCACCACCATCCACTTTGGCTCAAGCCAAAAAGCTGTCTTTCATTCCTTTCTCTCAGAAGCCACGCTCCATTTGTTAGTGGTCTGTTGCCTCAACCTGTAAGACCTTGCAGATCTGTTCGTACCTGTGTCTCCATGTCTCTGCCACCATCTCCTCACTCCTCTTTGTGGCTCTCTATTTCCACTGTTGCCTCCCCAAAAATCATTCTCTGCACAGCGGATCCTTCAAATCTATAATCAGTGTATGTTATTCCGTTGCTCAAAAACTTCTGATAATTTCCAATAACTTAAAGAAAAAGTTAAATTTCTTAGCTTACAAGGTAAATGCCCCCTCTTTGGGGAGAGATTGATGAGATCCCCTTTTCTGAAGCAGAGGCTCCCACCAAGACCTGTCTTCTCTCTGGTTTTGCTCTTCCTCAGAGCAACAATTGCTATATGACAATGATACTAGGTACTTACTGGATTCTTTGTTTTTCCGTCTTGCCAACCAGAATTTCACCTCCTTGTGGACCGGGACTTTGCAGATCTTGTTCAGTGTTGCATATGAAGCATCTATGAGAGTGTCTGGTGCTAAAGCAGGGCTCAGCAAATGCTTGTTGAATGAGTGAATGAGACAAACAAATAGATGGGATGCAGCCTTTCTTAGGTCCCTTCCTCAAGAAAATTTCCCTTAAGTCAAAAGAAAAAGTGGCGTATGGTAGTCACAATCAAGCAATTATTATAGTGAGCATGTGGTTTTCTGGTTATCTGCCTTGATGTTTGGAGAACCCAGACATATGAGGCTTACGATACCTTCCACTGAGTCCACGGCCTGATAATTAACCAGGCCTCCTTCTGGCTACGCTGCCTAACAATCAATGCATGACTGTGCCTCCTGGCTGGTACCTGCTGGCCACAGATCTCATTTCCCTCAGTGGAGCTGCTGACTAGAGCTGTTTGTCCCCCAAAGGGTGCTAAGCCCTCATTAGCAGCTTATAAACATTTTCCTGCTCTTCAAGCCTGGGTCTTTAGTAAACAGTGGGGGCATTTACAAAGTTCTCTAGAGAAATGAGCCACATTTTTGGAAATGTGCATATTGAGAGGGTTTGGAATAAAAAGTTCACTTATAATAATGCAAATAGTATGTTTCTTTGTAGATGGAATCACCAGGCTTCAATTAGGTGTTTGGGAAACATTTTTCTTTCTTTTTTTTTTGCCCCCATGAATTATCTTGGTGATTCAGTTTCAGAATTGATTTCCTTAAGCCCCCTCTTTTACTTGATCCTCTTTGCATAGGGAGTCAGGGAGGGTTCTTCCTTTTAGTACTGGGGTCAGAGGAAACCTGATTAAGGCTTAGAACTCTTGTGCTGAAAAGTGAAAACTTTTAACTGAAGTGTAACACACATACAAAAAAGTACACAGGCTAAAGGGTATAGGCTTAATGAAATTTCAGGTTCAGTAGTTGATGAGCATTTGAGTAGTTTCCAGTCTGGCAGATATGGGCAGAAAGTCTGCTTCTCTTGCTTTACTCTCTCTTGCTCTCTCACTCTCTCTCCCTCCTTCCCTACCTTCCTTCTTTCTTCCTGCCTCTTCCTTTTCCCTTCTCATTCCTCTTCTTCCTCTGTTTCTTCCCCTTCTTCAAAATGGAGACTACCTACCAGCACAAGCTCCACAGAGATAGGCATTAGTATGGAGGTCCCACTTTGAGGATAAATCTGGATCTTGTGGTTATGAGGGTCTTTACTCAGCATCCGCCCAAGCTGCTGATTCTCCTCTAGAACAATCTGGTGCTTTCCTGAGGCTGGGCCCAAGCATCCTTTGATACCCCCTCTCCCATCTACCAAGATTTGAAGGAGCACCTGGAGTAGGGGATGGGATAGGATAGCTGGGAGCTGCCTAGGCATTGAACTCAAACGGTGAATCCAAAGATCTCTCTAAATGGTGTACCAGTTAACTTATTTCCCTATTCTGCAACTCACACAACCAAGGAAGTTTAACTTGAGCCACCAAAGATAGTGCCCTCCACTATCAAAAAATTAAAATTAAAAAACTCCCAACCACTCCCACTTGCCCAGACCTCTATCTGTGGTAGATCTGCTATAAAAACACTCGAGCTGAAATTCTGAACCCAAACAATATTTTCTACTGGGAACAACCGGTTTAATCTATTAGTTTTAAACGCTTCCTATGCCTCCTAAAGATCTGCCTAGTTAGTAAGACAGAAAAATGAGAGGTGTTTTGTCATTATTTCTTTTACAATATGGATACCGCTTTGGACCAGACTGGGAAAGTGAATTGGGAAGTGCCTTGGTTTCTGTATCTATTTTTTTTTTTTATTAACCTAAACAAATCTTGTCCCCACCAAAAAATGTAGAACAAATGCTTAAAGAATATTGTTGAAAGGGCTCAGATTATTGGCTGGCCTGAAGCACCTGAAGCACGTGTTTACTCTGGCCTTGTGCGTATTTCTGGCCCTCTCTGCTCCAGAAGCCCAGCCAGCCTGAGGGAGTTGGAGTGGGACAGGGTTGGCCCAGCAGCCCAAGGGCTGGCACTGAGTCCTGAGACCCATGTGAACTGGCTGTGTGGCCTTGGATGAATCACATGATTGCCTTGGTCCTTAGTTTCCAAAGGATGACAGGGTTAGACGAGATAATTCTGAGATTCCTCCCAGCGTTGACAGCTGTGAAATGATGTGAGCTGTGCTGTGTGGGCAGTTGTATCTTGTCCTGAATGAATAAAAGGCTTTATAAAAGCACTGTGAATGCCCAGTGACTCAGCCCTAATGAACAGACTGTTGCAACTCAATTTTTCTTCGCTGGTTTTCCCCTGATCTGTGAAAATGCCTCACTGAGTGGAACAAGAAAGCTGGTGTTAACTGCAGAAATTTGATGCATAATTCTTAATGAAGTAGTGATTATTATCAAAGTCCTCCTTGTTAACCAGCTGACCTACCAGTGTTACCAGGAGAATCACTGATCAAAATGAGATCCTCTGGCCCTGTCCTTGGCGCCAGTGGAAATCCCCTGGGAGAAGCAATCCCATTGCAAGTGTGCATCTGTCCTCGTCACTTCTGGCTTTAAGTCCAAAGTCCACATTTGACTCCTGCTTATTTTTTGTTTTGTCTGTTTGTCTTGTTTTTTCCTGTCTGTGAAATCTTAATACTTGTGCCTCATCTCTCTTGATTGCCCAGCACAGAAGCTCCTCAGGAGACACCAGAGAGTGACCTCTGTCTCTTTGACAGGCCCCATAGCCTATTACTGTGAATCTTACATTTGTCAATTGTCTTGATTTGTATTAGTTTTCCATGGCTGCTCTAACAAATTATCATAAACCTGGTGGCTTAAAACAATACAAATTGGTTCTCTTACAGTTGTGTAGGTCAGAAGTTTATCTGGGTCTCACTGGGCTAAGACAAAGATATGTCAGGCCTGCATTTCTTTCTGGAAGGCTTTGGGAAGAATCCATTTCCTTGTCTCTTCTAGCTTCTCTCATGCACCCTCCCTCCTCCACATACAGCTCCTTCCTTCCTCTTCAAGCCAGCGATGTCATATCTCCCTCATCCTTCTTACGTAGCCTTACCTCCCTCTGACCCTAACCTGGAGAGGTTCTCTGCTTTTGTGGGCTCATGTGATTAGTTGGGCCAATCCAGAAAATCCAGGGTAATAATCTTTCATGTCAAATTCCTTAACTGATTCATACCTGCTAATTTCCTTTTGCCGTGTTTGGTTCACAGGTTCTGCGGATTAGGGCATGGGTATCTTTTACGGGAACATTATTCTGTTGGACATTGTATTTTGTATCAGACAGTTAGAAACTTCTTCAAGTCTGGGATTGGCATGGATTGGGTTCACTCAGAGGCCAACCAAGCAGTCGTTAGCATGCAGAATGCTCACTAAGAAGTGTTCTTGGAAGCAACAGCTATGGGTGTGTAGGGAGGCAGGAGTGAGGAGGGCAGAAGTTGAGTTCTAGCTTCAGTCAACCCACAGGGGACTCTGGAGTTAGAATGGCCTCCAGAGCTGTCCTGCTCAAAGTTGAGATGGTCTTAGAGTAGCTAAGAAATTGTTCATTAGTAGCCCTGTTAGTAAATGGTAGAGCCAGTATTGCACATCATATTGTTTGAATATAAAACCTATATTCTTATCCATTGCACATAAATGTAGTCAACCTCCAGAAAAGAGATAAGCACAACTTTTCTGTAAAAGGCCTGATAGTATAGACGTTTTGGCTCTCTTAGCCATGTGGTCTCCATTTCAACAACTCAACTCTGCCTTTGCAGTGGGGAGACAATAAATAAAAGAATGACAGTATTGTTTTTCAATAGAATTTTATTTACAAAAACAGGTGGCTGGCTGGACTTGCTTGCAGGTTATCAACTCCTGCACTTAGGAAGTCATTGGGTTGAACAGGTGCCATGGAATAAATGAGTGGCTCTCACATTGGTCCATGCATCACAATGACCCAGAGGACTTGTTAAAACACAGAAGCTCAACCCCATCTCCAGAGTTTTGGTTCAATGGGTTTGGGGTAGAACCCTACAAGTTGTGGTTTCAACATGCTCCCAGGTGGAGCTGATGTCACTGGTGAGGGGATCATACTCTGAGAACCATAGTCTTAGGTTAACATTCATGAATAAGAGACAATGATATTGTCTCAAAGAAAAGTTTTTAATCTTTCCTTCAATAAAACAGTAATATGCACTTATCTTCTGAATGTATAACTAAAGTACATACCATCTAAGTGGATAGCTTTCTTCAGGTCTCTGGCAGAGAAGCAGTCAACACTTTCTTAAATTGTGTAATTTGAGGGATGTCAGAATAGATTCCCCAAAATGTTTTCTGTAATCTACTGAATATTCATTCAATGCTGGAATTTTCAGTAGGGCCAATCCTCCAGGAATGCAAATTCCTTTTTTTTAAAATGCAAATACCTTGGATAAAGAGAAACAACTTAAAAGGGAGGAGAGGAGTGTAAGATTTAAGAATGAGAGACTGCTAACTGTTTTAGTGGACATGGAAAGGAAAGATTTTTTTTTTCTGAGCTACAGTTTCCTAATCTGTAAAATGAGAATGATAATTATTGAATAATTGATAATTGATAATTTTTGAAGTCAAATAAGATCTAGTGAGCTAATGCATCCAAAAACTCTCTTCCTGTTCATATATTTGTTTAAATTGGTTTTATTAAAAATTTTTCCCTTTAGGACAGGAAGGCTGGGGATGGCAGGAGACATTTTTGGGAAAGAAGGCTCTGTGTTAGAGGGTGAGGGCAAAAGCGGGATGGGCAGGGAGGTTGCTGAGGACAAACTACTTATTTTATAATATTATCTAAAATATAATGCATAATAATATCTAGGACAACCTTTGTTTAAAATAAGCCAATGTATCAGTTGGTGTATCATATCAGTTTTGCTGCATGACAAACAACCTGCATTAAAATAACAACTATTTATTTAACTCATGATTCTGGTAAGTGCCTCTTCTGGTCTTCTTTGAGCTTGGCTGATCTTGACTGGGTTTGTGAGTCTGGTCTTTGGTGGGTCAGCTGGGTGTTGGCTGGTCTCAGATAGTTTCTTTCATATGATTGGTTGACTAGAGGCTGAAATGTTGGGATGATCATGCCCAAAGTTTTTCAACTTCCAGTAGGCTAGCAGGGTCTGTTCATGTGGTGGCAAGATTCTTAAAATCAAGCCAGAGAAATAAGGCCTCTGGAGAATTAAGCTGAGGAATGGCCCAATATCACATCTGCTGCCTTCTATTTGTTAAAGCAAGTCACATGGCTATATTAAGGGATGCAGGAGTAGATTCCATCCCTTAATGAGAGAGGCTACAAAGTTTCTGAACCATATTTGAAATCTACTATACTAGGCATAAACTCTTCCAAGTACTTAGCCTGGTTTTCTAATTTACTGCTTCAGGCTTTTGTTATTCCAATTCCAAAATTCAAATGAGATAAGAATTGCTCAGCACATTCCACACATCCCAATATTCTTATTCTGATATATAGAAGAAAGTATCTAAAAACCACTAAACCATATTTCTGAATCGGAAATATGAATGATCCTTTGTACCTCAGGTGGAAGAGAAAAGCATTTCAGGTAATTAGAATTTTGAAGAATATGAAAACAAAAATCATTTTTATTTTATTTTAGTTTTAAAACATTTTTGGTGTATGTAGAGAAAAGATACAGAAAGCTGTGCCTTAAGATGCGTGCGTGGAAGAAAGGGCCAATAAGATGAACCACATACATATGTTCCTTGAGCTAATTCTGAAGCCTAAAGAATAAAAACCAAAACCTTAATATGAAAATAAAATAAAGCCTTGGTATGGATATTTGACTTGAAACTGGTGGATTAATCCAGAGATCTATCTCTAATGTAGATGATCTTTAAGGAACTAACTCTGTGACTATTCTCTACGTGTTGGTTCTTTACGTGAAAAGACCTTTAGGAAATTGTGGCCCAGACAGACTGAATCGTCTTGGGAAACTCAACTAGTTAGTAGTAGAGTTAGGACTAGAACCTATATCACCAAGTTGCAAATCTAAGATTTTTCCATTATCTCATACTGCTTGTATCATAGCTGCTGTGTTCAGAGGCTCCTATCTTTAGAGGATATACCCAAAGCTTAGAGAGGAAGTCCGTTGGAAAGCTGCAAAATATTAGTCATTCCCATTAGAATGGGAAGTTGAATGGGCGAGGGCATCCCCTGTTCTTCCTATTTGAAAAGGCAGCTGTGTCTTTCAAGGCATTTTGGGAAATGTGTTAATAGTGCCTCTTGCCTAACTTTTGGTTGGGCATGTCTACATTACCTACTAAGTAGGTGACAACATTTTCCTTGGTGGAAAGTGCATTAGGTAATGATATTTTTCCTATGCACTCATCAACAACACTGTCCCTGTCCAAGACATGGCCATGAGTTAGCTCATGTTCTGTCTGGGGTGGGGGGGCAAGTCACACCTCTCCCAGTGGCCCCTTGTTGATTTTAAGCTACTGAAACTACTCTTTGTGTTGCTGGGTGACCATTAACTATATTTGACAAAAAGAATGTTTTCCATGTTCTGGTAAGGAAATCCTCTGTCAAGATAAACAGCCCTTCCCCTCCTGTCCTCCAACTTGGGTCTTGCCAGGAAGGTCTAAATAGGTTCTCTGTAGTCATTTTCTTTTCAATATTTCACACTGGAGTTCAGTTATAAACTTGAAGCCAGAAAAATTAACTTTTGCTGAAAGACCACAGAACCCACAGAATAGAGAGCTATTTTAGGTTCAGGTGTCCAGCCCCAGACCTCTTTTAGACATTTTGTGTCTAGGGAAATGTTCTTTCTCTCTCTCCTCCTTTTCTGTCATTTTACTATGCAATTAGTTTAATAAATATGCCTCCCTCTTGAATTTTTGTGAATATAGTTTTCTACCAAAATATGTAGCTCCTCCATTTTTCTGTTCCAAACTACTTTATGAAGGATCTGGTTTGCCAATGAGCTGAAATCTACACTTAATCCTTTATGATGCTGCTGGATGGTGTTTGGAGATGACTGACTTCCCCCAACCAGTTCCTTGGCCCAGATAGATCTATTTGTTATAGCAAATAGATGCTCTTGCCCCTCATTGGGGGTGGGGGTGTCTCATGTTGCTGCTGGCAGATGGGCTGTAACACCATACACAGTTGGTGCCTCAATGAACATGAAAACTAGTTCAGGGCCCATTTACATGTATAGGAGCTACCATCCTCATCCCAGTTTTCTCTCCCCTTATCCCTTGCACTCTTTATGACTTCTTTCCTCTTCCCAGTGGCCATCGATGTGAATTCTTTCTTTAAGGCCCACAGCCTAGAAATTGGAGTGGTGGTGAGATGGGGTATATGGCAGGTAAGGGGTGCAGAGAGTGTTTTACTTTTGGATTCACACATTGGAAAAACCATCCTACCTACAGATTCTTGCCTTTTGGAGAGTGCTTGAATTCCCTGCTGCCCTTGCTAGGCCTACACAGTTGCGTTGGTAGTTGGACTCTGACTTGGACATTAAGGGTACCTGCAGTAAGTGATCTGAGTCCCATCAAAAAGTGAGTTGAAAAAAAAAAAAATGAGTCTGGCTTCTGGATAAGGTGTTTCATGAAGACTTGGGGCCCTATTGTGCTTCCTCTTGTGTCTCTGTGCACCTCTGGGGTGGAGGCTTGAGACTGCAACAGCCTGGGCCTGCTGTGCATCTGGCTATTTCCTCATTGCATCTGATGTGAACCATTTTGTGTTTCTCTAAGACCCAGAAAATAATGGAATTCTGAATTACTATCCTGGGCTGCTGGCAGTCACACCTGAATGCGCTTGGCAAGGATAGGACACTCAGCCATTAAAAATCACTTTGAGTTTTCCTGGACAATAAATGATAAGGAAATGGAACTCATAATGTTAAGACTGGAAGAGAAGTGGCTACTGTCTCTTTTCCCATCACATATTTATTCTTCCATTTAATGACTGTTCACTGAGGACTTTCTTTGTAAAACAAGGACTGTGCTGGATAGCTGGGCTTTAAGTCTGGAGGTACCTTCCTTCTACATGGTCTCCATACCAGCTCAATTTATGGGTTTATATGTGAGAGAGAGTGCATATGCATGCCTAATTATTATTTTTATAATTATTTGCATCTGTCCTCCAAATCCCTAACATCTTATTTTTAGACCATTATCTCATTATTCTTAGTTCTAACTTAGAAAATTTAAAATAGGCCTCTACTATTCACCCCCTCACCCTCCCCATCACTCTCTCTTTCCACAATGGCATCAATTTAATCTCTCAATAAGACAGTGATGTATGCTGGGAAGACCATGGGGATAGGAGCAGTGAGAAGTATTAGGACCTTGGGGTTATAATTGCTACTCTGTCTCAGTTACTTTATCTATAGAATACAGGGTGAGCAGGGTGGGAAGATTAGGTGACCTTTCATTTCTCTTCCTATATTGATTTTCAGTGATTCTGTGTCCTGCCTCCCTCACCACCTCCAGTTCCAGTAGCCAACCATGACCTAGAAGACATTATGCAAACTCATTTGTTGTCTATTCCCAGCCCTACCAGAGGTCCCTTGTGCCTCCTGCACACGAGGCCTTCAGGACAGCACACTCCTGGTCTGCTGGCTTCCCCAGCTTTCCTTCCTGTCTCCTTGCTCAGAAGGTTCTCCCTATTTACAATGCCACATCTGTGTGCAGATTTTCCTCATCTTTCCAAGGCAATGTCCTCCAGGAAGACTTCTCTCTTCTTACTCAATTGACTGAACTGCCCTTTCTCAGTCTTGCAGAGACTGAGCCTTTCACATGGCATGCATATATGCAAACACACATATCTAGGCATCATGTACATGTATGATGTAGAGGTACATATATATATATGTATATATTTATCTATCTGTATATATCTTTATTGTAAATTCTTATTCCCATGTCATTTTGTATCAGGATCTATGACATGAAAAATACTCAGAAATAGATACTCACAACTCTTCCTCACTTAGAAGAATTCACAGCATTTTTTTTCCATACAGATTTCTGTATGTTCCTGGTCATACACAAACCTTTATATGACAGAATCTGAATGATGGGAAAAGAGAAATATCTATATTGATTTATTTCAGAAAGCTATGGGTAGAAGAAAATATAGTCAATCAAGAAAATTGGAAGGTTCATTTTCCCGCTGTAAAATTTAAGCTCCATGAGAGCAGAGATTTTTGTGTGACATGTTCTCCAGCTTATCCCTGTTCTTGAAATGCTTGGCACACAGTGCGTACTACACATGTGTTGAAAGAATGAGTGACAATGGCCCATACCAGGTGGGCAGTGGGTGATGGAAGGGAGAGATTTTGGAAGTTGAGGGAGGTGGGTGGTGCTGATGTGTGGCTGCTGTGCCTGCGAGCATTTGAGAAAGATGGGAAAAGATTTTAGATTTTGCTGTGAGTTATGAACAAATCCTTCCTTGACTTTTTTACAGATGCTAGCAAAGATTCAAAAGATTGACAAAGATTTCTTAGATGTTGGACTGATGTTTCACTGAATGAGGTAGTATCCTGTAATCCCCTTGCAAGGGAAGAGAGTCCCCAGAAAGGAGGCAAAGGCCCCACAAGAGGGGGTGCTGCACTGAGTGGAAAGCAGGAGAGGTCCACTTCCTCATGTGCACTTTTACTACAACAGGCAAGACCCTAGAGCATGCAGGCTCCACTAATGGGAAGGCAGGTCACCTTCCTGGAGAGATGAGCTAATTTCCAGGGGCTGTGGCTCATTGGCTATTTTGAATACCTCTGGTCACTGGTTCTATTGTGGTTCAGTGATGGTTCTGCTTGGAATGAATAAACAGAGTCCCAGGAGGTGCATCCACACTCTGTAGAGGACTCTAGGAAGGAAGAGAATCTCAGTAGATAAAAACTTAATGGTCTGTAATTTGAAAAAAATAAGATGTATCAGGTGGCTGATACATCTTATCTGTTTCCCTTATCTTAAAAAAGGAGGTGGCTTTTTTCTTGTGTTTGAGTCAAAGAATCAGAATTTAAGATGTCAAAAATTTTCTCTGACAAAGCAATGGTTTGAGTGTAAAAAAATGGCCAGATGTACATAGGTGGGACTGTTCTCCAGATGAAAGAGAAATGTATCTTTTATTCATTATTCGTTTATACATTCATTCATTTTGCAAATCTGTATTGAGTACCCCACACAGTGGGTGTTGGGGGCACAGTGATAAATAAGAGCGTTCTAGACTCTGCTCCTCACTCAGAAGCTTATATTGTCTTGTGGGGAATAGACATTAAGACCAGCAGAGCCAAATGTGAAGCATACTTGAAACGGGAAAGTAGAAGGAGTATGGACGCCTCTAACATGATGAGACTGAGGGGTTCTGGTAAGACATGTTTGAGTAAATAACCTTTAATTTAAAGGTTGAATTTGGGAATTGGAGTTCAGCAGATAAAACAGAAGAGGGTTCCAGGAAGTGACAGTAGTGTGTTCTAGCCTCAGAGGGGAGGAGTGTAGTTCCTTTGAGAGTGGGAAGAAGTTCAGTTGGTAGCAGTGGGGACAGGAAGGGAGGGTAGCTAGAAGCAGTGTGTAAGGATTCTGTACTCTATCCCAAAGGCACTGGGAAGCTGTTGAAGGCTAGTCCATTGTTTAGGTGCTATGAATACTTTGACACCATGATATTAGTTTTCTATGGCTGCTGTGATCAATGACCACACACTTGGTGGTTTAAAATAACACAGTTCTAGAGGTCCAAACTGGGCTCAATGGACTAAAATAAAGGTGTTGACAGAGCTGTGTTCCTCCTGAAGGTTCTAGGGAAGAATCCTTCATCCTGCCTTTTCTAGCTTTTAGAAACCACCTACATTTCTTAGCTTGTGTCCTCCTCCCATTAGGATGTGGGTATGTTTGGGGCTATGACTCTGCCAACCACAGATATTAGGCCTGGAGGTGACACCATCTGATTGGTGTGTATCCACAAGGACAGGATCCATGGCTCTTTTGCTCACCACTATATATCCTGTGCTTGGCACTGTGCCCAGCACATGATAGGTGCTTCATAAATATTTGCTGAAAGAGTAAGGAGAAAGATGTTTAACAAGTTTTGGCTACAGAAGAAAGAACAGATTAAATTAGGGCAAGAGTGGATGTAGATAGACCAATAGGAAGTTATTTTTGTTCAGAAGATGAATCAGAGTTGCCTGGAAAAGGTGGTATCTGTGGTTGGATTTGAGAACAGTTTAGGAGATAATTAACATGACTTGGAGGTTAATGAGATCTGAGGATGGGTGACACACAGATGTGTAGCTTGGGCACAGAGGCGGGTGGTAGTGCCTCTAATGTCACAAGGCACCTGCAAGAGCAGCAGATTTGGATGAGGTGATGAACATAGATTGAGATGGGCTAAGTTTGAGTTGCTTGATGTTGGGATACCTAAGTGTCAACTCCTAACAGGCCGTGATCTACATTGAGTCTGAATCTTAGGAATGAGGTGGAGGCTGGAATTTAAGATTTGGAAGTCAAACCACCTCTTCAGAAGTGGTTCATGGGAGTCACAGACTCCAATGTGGTCACAGAGAGGAGAAATATAGATGGGGAAAGAGTGTCTGGACCAAGCCCTGGAGCACAGTTCACAAAATCTGTTTCTCATTCCCATATCACTGCTGTGCATGTTGAAACTCAGGCTTGGAAAAGGTCATTGTTTGTGTCAAGTGTTTTTGCCTTTGTGTTGCTTTTATGAATAGTTCTTATTAGGATGAACCCTGGGGGGTTGGCATGGAATATGGAAATCACGTATTTTTAGAAAATCCGCTTGGAGATTGCTTGCACTGAAGTATTTTTGTGTGAGATTTGAAATTTGGGTCTAGTTAGGTGCATATTTATCACATTTGAGTGGAGAGTGTGGTAGGCACCTCAAAAATCTGTCCAGACAGGCTCTCCCAGGGGCTAGAGGAAGCTGGGGCCGGGTCCATACTTTCTTTCCTTGTTTACCTTCTTACCATGAAGGCTTGGACTCAGCTGGAAGCCAGGGTCCCAGCCTGGGTATCCTGAGGGCTCAGGCCCAGCGAGAGTTTGGAGTAATGGTTATGAAGGATGGAAAGAGCAAGGACACTTCCAGAACCCTGTGACCACCCTGGAAAACTGGATAAAGCCCTGTCACCAAATCTAACCAGTACAAAAGAAGAGAGGATATTCAAGGCTCTGTACTTAAGACTATTAGTTGGAGGTGGAACCTTAGTGTACCCTTCACAGGATTTTAAAAAGGTTGAGAGAGGTCCAGGATAATGCAAGTTTTTTGAGATCCTATGTTTAAAAACCCCAAACCAATGACAACAACGAAAAAGGGAAGAAATGATGACATAATGTTGCAAATAGTCTGTGATATCTAAGTTTACATTTAACAAACAAATTGTTTTAAACTCCCAAACAGACCCTGCAATGCAGTATAATTGTGTCAGGCATGAGATATTAATTAATTAATTAACTTATGAGAAAGCATGCAAGTGGGGGGAGGGGCAGAAGGAGAGAGAGAATCTTTTTTTTTTAAGATTTTATTTATTCATGAGAGACACACACACACAGAGAGAGAGAGAGAGAGAAAGGCAGAGACACGGGCAGAGGGAGTAGCAGGCTCCACGCAGGGAGCCTGACGTGGGACTCGATATCGGGTCTCCAGGATCATGCCCTAGGCCAAAGGCAGGCGCTACACCACTGAGCCACTTGGGCTGCCTGGAGAGAGAGAATCTTAAGCAGACTCCATGCCTAGTGCTGAGCCCTATGTGGGGCTCAATCTCACGACCCTAGAATCATAAACTGAGCCAAAATCAAGAGTCAGATGCTTAAGTGACTGATCCACCAAGGCACTCCAGGCATGGCACATTTAAAGGGTTTATAAAAGTCAATTCACTATGTATCAGCTGTTTTGGCCACAAGAGATGCAACATGAGATTTAAGTTGGTTGATGAATGTCATCATCTTTCAACCTAGTGTGTCATCTGTATATTGTGTCCTGTATATACATCGTTAAAGTCAAAAATTGAGACCTGGTGGTCATGAGGCCAAGGTCAAATGGGCCTTCAGTGATGGTTCTCAGTACATTGTATCTGTTATTTAAAACCCCCCAAAAAGTGTTCTTCCCCCTCTTCAACATTAATCAAGAGCCAACACATGCCAGGAAATGCCTCTATGCCAGGCACAGAGGACACAAAGATGAATAACATGCAGCCCTCTGCTGGAAGAGCTCACACGGCTGAGGAAGCAGTCGCAGCTCGCTCTGATTCTGGGAGATGTTTCTTGTTCTTGCTCTCTTCCCTTGAGTTCTTAGGATTTGAAGGTTGTCCCACTTCCTTTTGCTCCTCTTGTCCTTCAATTCTAGACTACTTTTAGAACAAAACCTAAACACATTATGTCGCTATTTATATTAATGTGAAAATAAATTTTGTCATATTTATATCTTATAAATAATTAATTGTAAATTACTAGGCAATTTTGTTACAAAATGTAATAATCAAGTGTCCTATCCTTTGTCGTAGATTTTGCAGCATGCAGCCCTGTGCCTTGCATACTCAACAAAAGCGGTCTTACTCGTTGATGCTTTTGATGTTATGGTCCCTTTTGGACTCCCACATGACAATGGTTTGACATGACAGATGCAGAAAGTGCTAACTGTTGCCCAGTAGTGAATTCTCTGTCTTCCTTATAGTAATGGGAACTCTACCACTTTAGGAAGTAATGGCCACTTAGCTTGAGACTACATTTCCCAGCCTCCTGTGTAGTCGGGGGTGGTGATCAGAGTCAGTTCAGACCAGTGGGAAAGGAAAGAGAGCCACTCCTGCAAATTCTGGGTTTTCCCTTTAAACAGAAGCTTCTAGTTAGCTATAATAGCTGCTCTAATCTTCTGGCACTCTGGGAGAAAAGCTTTTACCTCTCCCTGACTGCCAGTCCATATGCATGGGTACATATTATCATATCACTTACTTTACTCTGTTCTAAGAACCTTCTTTACCTACCAGGCTCACTGTGGAGCTCACTGAATGAACTCTTAGCCATATTTGCCTTTCCAGCACCGAGTAACGTGTTCCTGCCACGTCAGAAGGCCCCCAACAGTGTTTGCCAAACAGGGAGGGAAACCCTGCATTGGGTTTCCTATGTCAAATCGGGTCAATCTACAAAATGGTGCAAGGAGCACAGAAAGCATCTCATTTGTAAATGCAAGTCGTTGGTAATAGTTGATAGTTGATAATAATTGTATTTCAACAACTAACCCCTCCCCTGTTCCCACCTTGTACGGCTTACAGAATGCATCCATGCCTCCGTGTTTCTACCATCCATAAAATGCCCAAATATCTAGCCAATGGTGACAACCTTTAATTTTCAGCAAATCTTTTTTTCAGGGTGCTAACACAAGATCGGGCCAGATGGTTAAATACCACTTTCTGAGAATTCTCTAACTACCTAATGGTAAATTCACCTTTAAAAAGAGGTTGATTATCTGTGCCCCTTTAACCAAAGTTGGTTGGTTTGTGACTGGAGGAGGGCTCTTGCCTTGTGGAACTGTCATGACAATAAAGTCACATTTTGGAGCATCTCTGGGTAGCGTGACATCACTGAGCCACCCTACACCCTGCCCATGGCCATCTACTGCCTGAGCTACCCAATTTCCTTTGATTTAGGAATCCCAGCCTGGTTTTACTTGGGCTCTTGAGGATCTTGGACTATCCTCTGTCAATTGCTATTTGTAGGGCAGGCAGGTAAGCGGCAAGGCAGGGTGGAAAAAAGAAACAAGTTTATTGTACTTAAGTGGTACCAGCAACAGCAATCACTAATCGCAGTGGAAATACATTTTATTTTCCTTCCCTCCTGTGCTTTTTCTATAAACAGCAAAACACATTGAATCAATTTTTCAAACCAACTTGTAAAATCAGAAAATACAACGACCTTTAACAGTTGGTAGCATGAATTATCAGGGGCCACAAAGAGGTTTTTAACTATTGAAACACGTTGGCAATGTGACAAGTGAGTTTTTTTCCCCCCTTCCAAACCGTTAAAAATAGCTTTTATAAACTCTTAACTCCCTCTGATGGTGAGCTCACCATTAATCACCTTTATGACATCTTATATTTAGGCCACGGATAAATCCATGGGTCCTAATCAACCACTTTCCTGAGGAAATTGGCCAAATCCCGACTTGGGGGAGATGAATCACAACAACCCTGCTATTCAGACAAATCTCTTTTCAAGTGCCCTTAAAGCTTTTTTTCATACACCAGCGAAGACAGCCACACAGGAAACAATCATAGTTTAATCTCTTGAAAAATTTCCTTCCTGCATTGCAGCGCTTTCAGACAGGTAGTCAGAGCCAGCCAAAGAAAATTAGCAGTGGCCCCTGCCAAGAGCAGGCTGCTACTTGAGCCTCTGAGCTCCCTGCCCCTTCCTCCTCTTCCTGTCCCCAGTGCCGGGGCCTGAAATGGGGTGCCCCTCTGCCCGGTGATGGCCCTTACTGCCATCGGGAAAGAAAGAACAAGGCTCAGCGAGCCATTGGTGACTCATTGTATGACGAGGCAATTTCAAAGTCTCTCTCCCCTCCCCTTCTGGAATTCTCCCAAGCTTCTGGATGGGAGAACTTCACGTTGTCTGGAGGAGCCCATTTGGTTCTCAGGAAGGACAAACTTCTCTGAGATGGAATCATGACAGATGTGTGTCTATCCTTTGCTGGTGGAACCTCACTCTTAGTGGTGAGCAATGGGCTGGTTCTAAGCCCACTGAGGAGTGCTGTTGTTTTCACAAAGCTCCCATGAATCTGAGCTAGTTCTGAGATTTGTGAGTAGGAAGGACAGGACTTTCTTTCTTTCTTTCTTTCTTTCTTTCTTTCTTTCTTTCTTTCCTTTCTTTCTTTTTTTTTTTAAGATTTTATTTATTTATTCATGAGAGACACAGAGAGAGAGAGAGGCAGAGACACAGGCAGAGGGAGAAGCAGGCTCTATGCAGGGAGCCCGACGTGGGACTCGATCTTGGGTCTCCAGGATCACACCCTAGGCCAAAGGCGACGCCAAACCGCTGAGCCAGGACCCAGGACCTACTTTCTGTAGGTCTTCTTGCCTCACCTTCTGCCACCAACAACGTCCAGCACTTCACTGCTGGTTTTGTTTGGGTTTCTCATGGATGCTTTCCCTTAGGGATTCAGTCGCAGGTCTCATGAAGGTCTTCAACTGGACTTTGCCTCGAAGGAGCAGCATCCAACCAGCAAGTTCCCTGAAACTATGGACAAAAAGTGATCCCCTTCCCTACTGACCCCTATAGGCCATCAACCTCTGCCTCAAGTCCCTGGACGGCCTGTCCTCACTTGTTCTCTAGACTCGCTGGGTGCCCACCCACTGCGTGCGTGCCTCTGCCCATCACACCATCTCACTCTTTCGCCTCTTGATATTGCTTCCCCACCCAACAATCTTTTCGGTTTTCCCCTTGGCTTGACAATTTCATGAAAAATCTGGACAAAAATAGTTGCATTTCCCCCTCCTGTGCTTTTCTCTCTTCCATGTTTGTGACTTGTATTAAAAAAAAAAAAAAATCTCTGTGCGTAGACTACAAAGTTGCCCAATCTCTCAGATTAGGAGAGAGAGGGCAAAAGGTCTCATTGGCCAAACTTCTGATTGGCACAAGACAAAGTGCATAAAATTAACGATGGTAAAAATAGTCCCTCCAGGCCACCCACAGTGTCTAGGAATTCCCTGGATCTGTTCTCACAGTTTCACAGTTTCAGGCCAAGCAGAAAGTGCTTGAAATAGGGCCTAATGGTTTTCATCTCTTTCCTCCTCCATTGTTCAAGGATAACTGAAAGTGAGCTTTGTAATATTTCCCTGAGACAGATGCATGGGCCAGCCAGGAACACTGTCTCTGGCCCGTGGCGGCAAATGGGCAGTCCACGTCCCCACAGTGGCTGAGGAGGGGCCCGGGCTCACACGGTTGTGAAGGAATGTCAATAACTAAGTGGCACCTTGAGATGTTCATCATAGAGTTATTTATAATATAAATTATTAATGACTTGTACTTCAGCAATTAGGAGATGCTTAAATCAATGTTAGTACTGTCCATTCAACAGACACTTGTCTCAGTGATGAAAAGTCATGTTTTCAAAGAAAACTAAATTAATGGGAATATGCTTATGCTATGTTCAGTGGAAAAAAATGTAAAATGCAGTTTATGCTATTCCACTTTAAGTATATTTATTATAAAAAAAGGACTATTTTTGGTACATGGAATTATGAGTGGTTTTAATTTCACTCTTGCAAATGTTATTATATCTAAAATGTTTTTAATGAAAGCAAAGTTGTTTTGGAACCCCAAATCCCATTGTCATTATTTTTGCATGTGTCACTATGCTCCATTTTACTTTTTTAGAACCTTGAATCTCACTTGAATTGTCTTCTTCTTTTTTTTTTTTCTATAAAGAGTTTGCCTGTGGAATTTTATGCAATTATTTTCTGACTTTAAAAAAATTTGGGGGGGGGATGTATTTTTCAAATGTATTCTGCTTGCCTACAAAACCCCAAGGACATACAATAATTTTCTTTGGATTCCTGTTCCTTCTCCTCTGCCAAACAGTTTATTTTGGTTAATCAGAACTTGGGTTTGGGTAGGACTTACTATTTTCCTTACATTCTGATAGATGAAGTTACCGCTAAGGTGAGTGAAGAATGTCATAAGTATGCTGCTTTCTAGAAGTGTCTGCAGGTAAATTTTGTATTCCATGTGTCTTGCTCTGCCTCTGAGCTGATCAGGCCAGATTCTTCAACACTTTCCCCTGATCTTTTATATATTGACATACTCTCACCATGACATCCCTTCTGCTCATCTTTTTTTCTTATCCATGTTCAAATGCCCTTCACTCTGTCTTCTACTCTTGGATTAGTGGTTTCCTCCCACATGCCCAGACCCTGTCTCTCTGTCTCTGTCCCCAAGACACGATTGGAGGTCCAGTGTTCTCTGTTCTCCTCTCAACCCTGCACATTGCTGGCGTCACATTTACCACCATGCGGGGAAATTACGCGTCTGTCTCCCTCTTCAGGGGCAAGGATCACTTCCTTTTTATCTGTTCAACCCCAGTGTGTAACATGACACCCCATTTTCGTAGGCGCTCGGAACAATTATGTGAACTGAATTATGCTGGGTGTAATTTCCGTTTCCTCAGCTGCAGGATCAGTTTATTTTAGACATTGCTATGTTCCTGTTGTGATTCCCAGCACATCAGGTTCTCATGGCCTTTTTATGTCCTTGCCCTAAAACCTCACCTTTTCTTTTTTTGGCTCACCCTGCTACATTGGTTTCTCGCTCATCCGTGCCAGTTGTCTTCTCTGACTCTGTCAGGACACACATATGTAATGATATTCATACAGAACTGCACAGATACTATGACTGATGAATTGGCCTGTTTAGTTTTAAATTCTTTAAAAAAATTGTTTTTTTAAAAAAAAATTATTTTAGAGATAGTGTGGGGAGGAGGCAAGGCAGAGGGAGAAGCAGACTCCCTGCTGAGCAGAGAGCCTAACTCAGGACTCGATCCCACGACCCTGAGATCATGACCTGAGCTGAGATCATAACCTGAGCCGAAATTAAGAGTCTGACACTCAACTGACTGCACCACCCAGGCACCGCTGCCTGTTTCGTTTTATTTGAGAGCTTTCTTCCCTTCTCAATTTATCTTTGAAAGTCTTAGAAGGAGGAAGAGGAGGAAGCGTAGTGGGGAGGAAAGGAGAAAAAAGACAAAGAGGGCCAATTGATTATTTTTGTGTTTTATCTTTAAAATTTTTGTGCTGTACTTCAGTGAACACTGCAGTGGTTCTTAACTACTGTATTTTTCCTGAAGGTTTTATACTAAGTGGAGGATAAAGACATTGAAATACCAACTGGGCAGAGAAAGATTATGTTGACTCATACATTCTAAGGAAATGTTGGATCAGTGATGCTACCTTATGATGTCGTTGGGTTGTGGCATTATTATATAAATAATATTTATATTATAAATAATATATATTTATTTTATATAATATATATTTATTATATTAAATAATATAATATTTATATTATAAATATATTGTCTCTGAAACAATAATATTTGGCAAAGTCAGGATCTTTGACAGATATTTTTAAGGCAACATTAATTTTTATCTTCTGAAACAATGAAAGACTGTAAAAGTCCAGAATTTGATGTTTATTGATAGGAAATTTTCATACTATACATAATTGAAAAAGAATGCCTTCAAAGACTGTCTGATGAACCCAAATAAAATTCAGAATAAATAGGACATAACTGAATAGCAAGGAGGGGTGGTTGTCAACCCTCGACAAGCATCTGTGCCTTATCACCAGGGCTCTTCCTGGATGCCTGTAACTATAGCTGGCTAAGCCTTGATGTGTCTGACTTCACTTCTTGAAACTCTTGTGACCTAATAATCAAATAAGGTGTGGTGGGAACCGGAGTGAGATCCAGTCTGGCCGAGCCCAGACTAAGCACTAAGCAACAGACTCATCCAAAGCAATTCCTTGTCTGAGTCAAGGCCATGTCAATGTATTAACACTCTGTTTACTTCAGACCAAAGCTCAGATGAATCAGAGAACATCCATGTGCCTCTGACTTCCACTCCATGATGCTCCTTTTGTTTAATTATTGAGGGAGACCCTGGCCCAGAAAACTCTAAGGATTGATTGGTCTTGAAGGCACAAGAAATCACAATTGCGATTACCTGGCCCCAGAAGATATGTGTGGATGTTGGTTTTCTGCGTGGGGCAAGGTAAGGAAGGAAGTGTGGCATGCCCCACTGGCTGGTGGCCAGAAACCAAAATTCTTCTCTTGCTTTCTCTCCTTTGCCCCCACCTACCCTACACTTCCATATCTTTCTAATCTTGAGATAAGTCTGCACCAAGATGCTCATTTTCTTCGGCTCACACAGGAGACTAGGCCTCTTTGTTCTTCACTAGCTGAATGTGGCCCAAGGAGAACTCTAAGGGCCAGAGGAGGGCGAAATTACCAAAAGGAGTGAGCCAGAGTTCCTGATCCCCTTGTAGTAGGCTGCTGCTGCATGTTTGATTGGCCTGTGATATGAGCGGTACATAAACTTCGATTAGGGTACACTGCTGAGATTTAGGGTTGTTTGTTACAGTAGTTAGACCATCTGACCAATACAAAGTGTTGCAAAATCTAACTTCCCAATGGCCAGAATACCTTCCTTGTTCTCTGCCTCAACTCCTTCATCTATTAAACAGGACACTGATGATTCTTCTATCATCAGCATGTGGGGAGATAAAATTACAGAACAGTGTCTGCTATTCAATGAGATGTTAGCAACTACTACCATTAGGTATCATGATCACTACTAGTAGTACCTCTGCTGGAATACCCCGCCCCAAACACACACACTCAGTTATTTCCTTTGGGAGGAAGAAGCCTATAAAGTAAATGGTTGCTCTTTTTAGGAAGGCCTACCTGAGCTCTTATCCCTCCTGAGAGGAAAAGAATAGTTTCCTTGATGAGAACTCATGTGAAGTACTAGCTAAACTAACAAAATAAGTTTTAGATCATGTTACTCAGGGATTACATATAAGGAACTAATATATTTCCTGTTGTTACTGAAGCTGAATGCCACCTAATGGTTCACAATGGATTTAGAAAGGAAAGATCATTTTGGGTTATGAGTAAATCACTGAAGAGTTCATGGAAAGGCAGTTAATGATTTAATCTTCCCGGCTTATTCAGGAGTGGTGATCTCACTTACTGAAAAAAACAGTAAACTTGTCCCTAGAAATTTAATAGTGGTCATAGAGTAAATTTGACTTTTCAATGGAGATTTGCTTTAAGAAACGTAGGTAATAGGATTTTACACAAAAACAAGTGGCATTTATAGTGATGTCACAACAAGTCAATTAGGATAATTAAAATTGTTTCAACTGGCTCGCAGGTAGATGTCTGAGTACAAGGAGAATAACGTTGAGAAGTCTACTGTGGTCATTAAAGATGTGAGATTTACAGTCAGACTGCCTGGGTTTAGATTTGTCAGTTTATTAGCTATGTGACCTTAGGCAACTAACTTAGTCTTTCTGGGCTTTGGTATCTTTACTTGTAAAATGGAAATAATCATAATACCTCTCATAAGGTTATGATGATTAGATGAATTAATACATATAAAAGGCTTAGAATAGAATGATACTAATTGTTATTATTTATCATCATTATCATTATTATTATTAGAGAATATTATTTAGTAACTTGGTCTGGAAACAGCCATCTATTTGAAAGATGTTTTGAGCTTCGTAACATTGAACTTTAATCTTAAGGATCTCCCCTGTATGGGTGTAGCATAGAACCGCACTTGCCTGATTTAAGGGCCATTTCATCAGCAGCAGAAAGAAATTTCAGAGCCAGGATGGTGATACACATTGTTTGCACCAAGATGCTCATTTTTGTATTTTTTTTGTTTGATGATATTTTTGAGCTAACCCGAATACTTTTGAATGCTGTTAGCTGATGAGGACTGGAGAGATAAGAATGAGCCTGGTGGACAAAAGTACAAAGAGCGTTTATGGCTTCAACACATCTCTGAAGATGAAGGTGACATCTTCCCATATTGCAGAGAATTATTTTCCAGGACATTAATTTTCAACTTCATCTTTCCTTGGTCTCTTGACTTTTCAACTATTCTTTTTTAAACTATATGCCCTCTATTTTTAAAACTTTTTGCTTTGAGCTAATTTCAGACTTACAGGAAAATTGCATTAAGAATATTTACAAAGAACAACAAGTAGATTCACCTGTTGTGAACATTTTATTGGGTTTGCTTTGTCCCTCTCTTTCTATACATAAGTGCATGTAATATTTTTTTCTGAACATTTGTAAATAAGTTCACACCTCATGGCCTGCCATCCTTCAATATTTAGTGTTTATTTCCTAAGAACAAAGATAATTATTCTCATATAACCACAACACTCTTATCAGCTTTAGTAAATTTAACATCAGTATAATACTTTTATCTAATCTGCTATCCGTTATGGCCTTTATAACATTTTTTTCCTTCAATACAGGATCCAGCCTAAGATTGCATTAGACGTATGTCTTTTTAGTCTCCAGAAGGCTTATTTTTAAAAAGACAGAACACTTTTAAGCACTAAAAGGTTAATCTTACTTTATTGCCCTTAATAACAGAGGCAAACCAAATCGATCTATTTATGATACTTGATACTGTAATGAAAAAGAAATAAAATGTTCATCCCTTAGAATGGTTTACTTTTTTTGCATGCTATTTAGAGGTAAGTGGTTAATTTTTCTAAGTTATCTCATGGTTCCATTCTGGTGCTTCTGTTTCCATAAACTTCTCAAGGATAAGCACTCTCTGCCTTCCTCAAGTTTAAATTGATAAATGTATGGACATCAAGAAAGTGAAAATTGAGGGAAATCTCTTAATAAATAGTGGAGAAATGCATCTTTTTGGAATTCAAATTGCATCTGCACTTTTTCAGGTTCAAGTGTCCTCAGACAAATGCAACATATTTTTATACAAGAAGAGTTCTATTAATATTTTTAAGTTTCTCTCAAGTTTCTGGGATGGTAAACACATTACTGTGGGAAATGAACCAACCCATAAAACCTTTTCCAGTGACTTGAACAAAGAAATGAGAAATAGCCTTCAAATTTGAAGTTCCACTTTTCATTACTATTGGTGATTATTTCTTTGGCATTTCTTCTGCTTTTATACAGGCGGTGTAACCAGTGGCTTTTTAGAGTCAGCTTGCTACATGTCTTTATGGATTCCATAAAGAAAGGTGTGTGTATGGTAGAAGGTTAAGTGAAGGGTAGAGGGAAGAGCTATGGTTACTTGCTGTCCCATTCTTCAGAAGCCACTATATGATGAATTGGGTTAGTCAAATCCAGTGGTAGGAGAGAAGTAGTTGAGGAAGCAAGGGAGAGGCTGGGCTCTGGAAAGTAGGGTTAATGGATAGATGGGAAATGGCAGAGGGCAAAGAGGGGGTTTCCTTTACAATCTTTTAAAGTTTAAATGTTTCTGGAAGTCATTATCAGTTAATTATTTATAAAAGAGTAGAGCTAGTGAAGCACCAAAACAAACAGAAGGCCATGTGGAGAGTGAGCTGCTTGGCTCCCTTTTTGGATTGAGTGGAGTGAATGGTTGGTTGAGAACTCTGACAGAAAATGTGTTTCTGAGAATAATGAAAAAGAAAAACACTGGGGAAGCTGGCATTTGAATTTTGGATCAAGATGACACTAATATGGGAAATAAGGAAAGTTCTGGAACCTGAAGCTTAAGTGAATGAAGAAGAAATCCTAGTCTAGGTGAAGAGAGAGAGAGTCACTATAGATCAGTGGCAGTGGGTAGGGAGGAGGCAAGGATGGAGCAGAGGGAGCTGAAGCATAGCATTTTTTTACTTATTGAAAAATGTTGAGGTGTTCTAATTCTCTACTATAGAATTTAGTCCACTGGGGTCAAATGTGGATGAATTCCTATCTTTTAGTGCATAAGCTCACTTCTACTTGGAAGGATTGGTAGCGTGTAATTACTCCTCAAGAGCAGTCATTTTTTATGCATAGAAGGGCCCAACTCATGGACAATGGAGACCCTAAGTATTTGCCTCAGATGATAGCCACAAAAGATGGCAGGTTATTATAAGGACTCTCATGTTCATTTCATGGGCTCGTGGGCTGGTTTGGTGTGGGACTACCCTAAGTGTGCTCTTTCTACAGCTTCGCAACCAACAACTGTTGGCAGCTATTACTTGCTGTGGAAGTTAAGCATGACACTGAATAAATTAAGCAAGTGAGGTGTAACCATAGTTCAATGGTCTTTCCTTTATGACTTCTACAAATTAATCTGATTATTTTACAGACTGACTTTATAAGGAGTAAGAATCTGGACTACAGTCCAAGTTTTTTTTAATAGGTAATATAAGTAGGATTAAAGATTAAACTTTAAATGGTCTTGGTCAACATTGAAGACTTAGATACCACATAACCAGTGGTGTTTAGTGATCCCTGGCATTTTTTCAGTATGTATGTGAGAGGGAACAATGAATAAGATAAAGATAAATAAACTCTACCTGTTATGTGATACCTGAGAGCATCCATCCATTTCCAGAACAGCAACCTTTATGTCTTAAGTAATCCATGAAAGAGAGAGAGTAGGGTGTGTAGTTCCTTCAAAGGCAGGTGCAGTGGGCCTCCCTCTGTCCAGAAAGTCTTTTTCCTGCTGTGACTCACAGATTGATGGCAATAGTGAAACTTCCTTAGTTTCACAAAATACAGTTTCATGTTTAGATAATCATGCTTGTTGTTTTTGACCTTTTTCTTTAAAAGTTTTGTATAACAAGTAGTGAACATAGCAAATAAAAGTTAAATTATATTAGCTATGTGGCCAATCAACACATAAGGATAAATTACACATGCATACATATATTTAGCTCTACAAAACTGACATTTTTAGGTAAAAGTAGGACAAATATTTTTAATTTTGTGAGGTTCAAATTAAAATATATATATGTATATTGGATTTCTACTTATCAAACAATAATGTAACACTATAATTCTAGTGACATATATTGTGAATAATAACCACTATATTAAAATACTCAGCAAACTAATTTGTAGAGTAGTTGTCAATGGAAGTCTTTATACTATTGTGTACAGGTCGTGTGCTTCATTCTGTGAGGGTATTTGGGATGCAGGTTAAGGATGAAGTAGTCAGAAAGATTTCAGAGAATGTAATATCCAAGCAAATCTGTAAATAGCTTTTCCTCTAATAAATAATGGGAGAGGGGTATTGTATAGCGACGTGAGAATGTCGGGGAAAGATCTTCCTGTGGAGAGCGCATATACAAAGGCTGGTGGGTATGGAGAACTATGAGCAATCTACTATCGTTGTAAATAGCATTCTGCAGAGGCCAGACCTTGGAAAGCCTTCTATGCTACCCCAAGAGATGCAAAACAGCTTCTGCTATTGTTGTAATACAGATGGAGTTTGAGCAGAGAGCCCAGTCTCTAATATGGATGGTGACCTAGAGAGCCAGCTGAGAAGGAATACTGAGAGCTTGGTTCCAGTTGCCTCCAGAGCCATCTGTCTAGCTCAGACGTCTTCACAAGTTTATGGTGTAGACAACAGAGAAGTGGGGGAGGATATCAAACAATCCTTGGGTGCAGGTTAAAAGGTGGTCTGGGCACTGTGATACTATTTCTAATTGTGTGTTGGAGAGCGAATGATGGGGTTGCAGAGGAGAGGACAGAATCAGGGGATTTCAGATCAGCTCCTCAGATTTGAATCTGACTTGGAGATGGCAAAGGATGGTGGAAAAGGAAAAGTCCAGGATGACTCCCAAATCCCTGCCTGATTTTACCTGCAGAAGGGGGAGGGAAGTTCGCCTTGGTGGTGACATTTGCCTCTTGGACATCTAAGACACTCTGAGGTGTCTCAGAGGCAATTCAATCTGGAACTTGTGCAATGGTCTGGGCTAAACAGAAGGATTTAGGGCAGCCTGTCCTTTAGTTCTCAGTCCTTAACTTGCTCTCTAGTTCAAGATTCTATGGCTGGCAGATTCTATGAGTGGAAGGTATTAGGATAACAGCAGAAGCTCACTATCTTGCCTACCAGGGTCACAGGAAACCTTATGTTTTCCATTGGGCAAAACCAATGGCATAAGGTGAGAAAGGGGTTTGGGGTGGGCAAAGGGAATATTTACTCAGTTTAGGAGCACATCAACCAAAAGTGGTGCTTTAGGGGTAGGAATGAAGATTGTGCTTGATTGTGCTTGTCAAACTGGGCTGAACTTTCTGTGTAAATGTGGAATGCCCTTAGCTACAAAATAACACCTTTTATAGGCAAGGAACATTTGTGAGCTTGGAAGGAATGATTTTTATTTAACATGAACATATAGAATTAGGATTTAATGCATACTAGTAGTGTTATAATTTATTATACTCATAGCACCACTGGGACTAACAGGAACTCCTGTTCTTAGCGTGCATGCAGCATGAAACTACATACCCCAAATCAGAGCCAACTCATGGAGGCTAGCCCCTAAGAGCGGTTATTGATGCAGCCTATGGCAATGAGGTAGGTTGGATGAGAAGCAGCATGAACATTGATTGGTGATACTCTAGAGGCCTAAAAATATGGTTAGGTGGAGTAGGACAGAGTTGGCATGGTGGGATGATTGCAAAGAGTCCCTGGAAAGGTGAAGAAGGGGTGGGAGCTGGTGGTTCTGAAACAGAGCTATTGATAGGGGAGGTCAGGGGAGCAGGGGGATGGATGACATTCACATTCAGAGGAAAGTGTCAGGGAGTCCTGGGCCCTAAACAGGGGAGGGGAGTCAGGTAGATGCTGGTTGCATAGAGGGAGACAACAGAGCAGGAAAAGAGACCTAACCATCTCCAGTAAGCTGGATTGGACATTCCTGGGAGTTGAGAGGTAAGAAAGCCCGGTGGACCATCATCTGAATATCGGACAGATAAGCCAAGTTAAAAATATATGAAAAAAAGAAAAAGCACCATTGGCCTTAAAATTTGTGTCTGTTTGATAAGTGAAGTGACAAAGTGGCCTCTGGAAAGAAAACTTGGAGACTCAGCAATTGAAAGCGGGGTGATGGTAAGGTACTATTAGTATTTAAGGGCACCAGGAACCGAACCCATCAGAGAGAAGATTTGGTTTGCCCCAGGATAGAGGCCAGCAAGTTAAAGGTCTGGGGACAAGTGACATAAATCTAGCCATTTTTTGTGGAAGAGGAGGAAGAAGAGAAAGTGGGGTCCTCAAAATTATAAAAACATAGGAGCTTAGAGAGTGAAAGAAAAGGCCACGATTCAGTGTAAGGTAAGCCAAGTAGTCTGGATTTGAATCCAGATTCAGCTGTTTCCATCTGTGTCCCCTGGGCAAGTACTAGCATCCCCAAGCCTGCATTATCAGTTCTCTCATTTTGAAAACAGGGCGTAACTCACATTCTCTGAAGGGTTATTGAGCAAATTGAACAATCCAACTTCTCATTTCTGTTTTTATTTTTTATCCTGTATGGAACCTGTCTGGAGGTTCACTGAGGCAATGCGGTAGGTAGCAGGAAGGATGTGAGGCTCGGGTGTGGGATGTACATGGTGGAGGAGCCTCCAAGCTCATTGGGTTGGATAGGAAAAGTTAGAGAGCTCTCTTGGACTACAGTTACAGGGCTTGGAGGTAGGAACATACATGGCCCTGGAGGAAACACTTGGCTTACCATCTTTCCACCTCCGCTGGAGTTCTGGCATTTTAGTTGGTCAAAAGGCAGCAAAAATTTATGAAGCCTGTTGTGAGTCCACCAAAGTCTCTATGTGAAGGGCACCCTTCTCTGGTCTTCCCATGCGAGGTACAGCTATTAATTACACTAAGTGACAAAGATTCTCCTTGTTGCTTGACGGACACAAGGATGAATCTTTGTTACTGAGTACAAATAATAGAAGTCTGGTGCGGATCAAGAGTCAGGCCAGGAAAACATGCTCAGAGACACGCAGGGGGCATATGGCACCTTCTTCTGAATCAACCCAAGAAGCTGCAGGGAAACAGAGTGGGTATTATTTGGTCAAGTTCCTCCTATGAAAATATAGCCTGCATCCTTTTTTTGCTTGTTCAGTTCTGGCACTGGAACAACCCGTCTCTTTACATTAGTTCAGTTCTGTAGAGAAACGGTCATTGAGAAGGAAATACTTGGAAAATCCAGGCACCGATCCATTTTTAAAGTCACAACTGAATGATTGCTTTCTTATTGTGCTACAAGGGGGCTGGAAAAACCATTCCTTTCTGTACATATTTTTCTTTTTTTGCTTTGTGTTTTCATTCTGCTTAAAACACACATATGTGCCAGAAATGAAAACATTTTCAAAGGGCAAGTTTCAAGGACAACTAAAAATAGGACCTGTTGCCAAATATACATTTCCCCAGTATGTAAATGACTGGAAAGGAGCACAATGAAAAGCATATGCTATTCAAATTTTCTTAAGAAAAAAAAAAAGAAAGAAAAAAGAGCTGGAGGACTTGACTTCTGGCCCTGAAACTCCTTAAACTAGCAGTTTGCACTTAAATTTTATCCTTCGTCTTCAGACATGATCCTTTGCATCATTTATGTCTATCTTCTCATGAAAATTGAAAAAAAAAAAAAACCCAACCCACTACTGAGAATAATTTTATTCTCCAAGTGGGAAAATTTCACTTCATTGCATCAGTCTGTGGCTTGATGTGAAACATTCAAGTCATTATCAAGGCTGAAAAAGGTATAAAACACCCAGAACATCTAGGCTGCTAGCAGCCACATCATAGACCCAAGGATGAACCAATGAGTTGCGAAGTAAATGCAGATTTATTAAGAGAAAGCCTTTGGTTCCTTGTCTTCCGTGGTCTGCAATCAGGAATTTCCTCAAATTCTTTCTGGGGGATAGAGAAAGGACAAAACTGAATACATTGATGTGAATCAAAGACATCAGTGGTGACAGGGATTTGCCTGGGATTCGGGGGTGTCACCCTGTGTCAATGAATGGTCCTCTGTGCTTAAAGCTGTGCCTTGTCATTTAGCAGAATCAACATTCATTACAAAAAAAATCCCATTGGTGAGCCAATCTCTCAAATGCCTTGTTTTATCATTTGGAAAAAAAAAAAAAAAAAAAAAAGATTTGATCAACAACAAGTCACACTCACGGTTGCGCTACATTGTCGTATTGGAGTGTCCCAAACCCCAGTCGCAGTCTCCTTCCTGAGGGGGCTCCCGTGGGGCCTCCAGGGTCCGCTGAGCTCCCTGCAGCCCTCCTCTCCCTCCGACAGGGCTGTGGAGGCAGTGCTGGCCCGCCAACTAAGACTCAAGGTTTTGACCTCTACCCTTGGAATTAGCTCACTTTCCCAGCGTTAGTTAAATTTTGCCTTCCATATCTTAATATTTCCATGATAGAATATGGAAAAAAAAAACTTAGAAAAGGTTTCACCTTTGCAATGAAGAAGTTATGACCTTTGCTCGCATTTGCCAGAGAAAGTGGCTTACAGCACCAATTAACATGAATTATTAACTCCCAGATTAATAATTTATTAGAAGCCTAACGGCCCGAGGCACGGCCTGATCACACTATTGAAAGAAAAACGAAGAAAACAGCACAGCTCTAATTATAACAATTCGTCAACGATGCTTGGAATAAGTAATAGCATTTACGCTTTCTAAAGGATTTTAAAATTTCCCCTTAATACCACACTGGTTGCAAAGCCAGACGAATTAACTAATAATTCCTATAATGATTTTGTGTGATGTTGATTTAGAAAAAAATTACTCAACACTCGCATTCCTCTTCCTTTGTGTCCACTTCTACTTGAAGCACTTGTGCACGTTGATCCATAATCCTGCCAACGTCCGTCTGAGCTGGACACTGCTAGGTCATCCATATGTGCCTGCAGCTGTGCCCAGAGTCACGCAGAGAGACGGGGACCAGGGGTATTAGTTGCCGAGGCTGCCATGACACAGTACCGCCCACTGGGGGCTTAAATACCAAAAACTTCCCCTCTCCCAGTGCTAGAGGCCAGAAGTCCAAGATCAAGGGATCAGCAGGATTGGTTCCTTCTGAGGGCCACGAAGGAAAACCTGCTCCAGGCCTCCCCCCTACCCGGTTCTGATGGTTTCTGGCAATTGAGGGGGGGTTCTTGGCTCACAGAGGCATCACCCCGATCTCTGCCTGCATCTTCATGAAATGTCTTCACTGTGTGTGTGTCTGGGTCCACATTTCCTCTTGTTGTAAGGAAGGCAGTTATGTTGGATCAGAGGCCCACCCTAATGACCTCATTTTAATTTCCCTCCATAAAGACCTGATCTCCAAATAAGGTCAGGTGCTGAGGTGTTGGGGGATTACGACTCCAACGTACAAATTCTGGGGAAGGACGGGGGAGTGGACACAACTCACTGAACCCAGGCAATCTGGCCCGGCTCTGTGCTCTTCACCATCAGGCTAGGCCACCTCCCATTGGTTGGTCTTTGTGAGTATAAAAGGCTCATTAAGGCAAATTTGACTTAGAGCATCTTACTGATTCCTATCCAAGAATTGTCCTCAGCTTGGCTGCTCTTGGGGACGGTGTCTCTGTGAGCTCAGGCAGGGATCTGGCTAATTTTAGGGATCAGACTGGCTTATAGTTGAAGGCTTTCTAAATTCCCTGTGAGCCCCAAGCTCACTATGGTTTGAAATCTAAAAGCTCTTCCAGCTCTTTCTGTTTGACTCTGGGGCACATGTTTTCTTAAATCCACATTTTAAAAGGCATTTTAGGAGGGAGAGACCTAATTACTTCCTTTTTTCTTTCCAAATTCCTATACTTGGAGCCATGATTAGGTAATGCAGCACCACTCCACCTTGCAAATCGCCCTGACCTCATCATCTCTTGAAATGGAAAGAGAGAAACCAAAGGGCCCCCGAGTTCTTATTCTTTGGCCTTCTGACTTAACAAGGAAGCAAGGCTTGAAAATCCCTGTTCTCTAATGGAGGAGGGAAAAGGAGGAGGAAAAGGAGAATCGGGGAAAGGAAAGGAGCAGAGAAAGGAATTTTGCAAATAAAAGTAAAAGTTGGGCGTGGGGTTTAGAAAATTATGCTTTGCTTCATCAAATTCCAATCGTCAGAGGAGAAAAGTGAGAGCTCACACATGGTTATTCTGCTGGTGAGACCCAGGGTGGAGATTTCCATGGACCGCTTCTTATCACCTCATTCCACTCCCCGCAGAGCTCACTCAGGGGCCGTCTGGGAGATTCATTGCAAAGATCAGATTCCCAAGAACATATGCTACATTTGGCACCCAACCTCAATATTTTTAGGATTTTCTTCTTTCCTTCTTTTTGTTTCTCTGTGAGTGCAGACAATAGCATTTTAGTGCAGTTTACGTGTCAGACCACTTCCTTGTTTTTCTTCTCTTTTGGAGGGAAGAATATGATAAAATCATGCATGAGGATGCCAGGTAGATTATAGAAACCCATTCCTATTTTGCTTGAATAAATGGTACACCCCTTCTGGTGTGTTTACAGATTTGCTCCCTGATGGCAGAAGTCATGGAGTCATTTCTAAATTGACTCTAAATGAGGCACAGAGAGGCCATTTCAGAGTGAGTCCAGGAAGGTCAGGGCTTTGTGCTGGTGGGTTTCTAATAGAGGGACATCAGATCTGTTTAGGGATTTCTGATTCTTGCCTTGAAATGACTGCCCTAGAAGTTTGATCAAGTCCCTACTTCCCTCCCTCTCTTGGGGCCACTCTTCTCCGGGACCTCCAACAACTGTTAATTGATACACAATCTAACAGACTAGTAGATTACAAAAATGGCCTCACTCCTTTAATTTTCCCTGTATCCTTGTTCACTGTAATGTGATTTTTGCAACTATCCCATCAAAGGGAAGAATCAGTCTGTTGCCCCTACCTTTGAATCTGGGCTGCACTGTGACTCGAACCTCACTAAGTTGGGCTGTCCCTTTCTCCATGCTTGGAGGTGCCATACAAACAGCCAGAATGCATAATCTCCTGGGGTCCTTACTAAGCAAGGTCAATCTGCTATGTCAAGGTCAGGGCCCTGGCTGGGAAAGAAAGGGACTCTGACACATGGATGCAGGGCAGTGATTTGGAAGAGGTGAAGGAGGCACCCAGGGTGTGGTTTAAGGGAGCGTTCACTCTGCCATGCAAGTACAGCGCCCATACAGGGCCGAGGGAAATTCGGTACCTTTTTGATGTTCTCAAAAGTCTTGAATCTCCAGATTCCTCTATACTTACTGAATCTTCAGAAGTAGCTTATGCTTCCTTTGAAGAACTAGCATTTCCTTCACACTTGGATGCAGGGCAAGTGCATCCCCTCCTGGCCCTGAGGCCTCTACCTGGGGTTTCATCATGGCATGCCCTAGCTGAGGATGCGACAGTCCTGACAACTGAAGAAATGAGCTGCAGGATGTAGGCAGCAGGAACCTGCAGGACCTGGGAGCATCTGTGGGCCTGGTTCCAAAGGCTCTAGGGACATGGAGCTTGAGACACAAGCTTGGAGAAGGGAGAATTTATTGATTTGAGAGCACTTTTCCAAGATCAAGGACCCTGGGATGTTGTGCAATCATGCTGTGAGGGATACATGGGCAGCACATCACTGCCTCAGCACTCCTGTGCCAGTCTTTCCAGAAAGCTGATTGCTGAACGGGCTGGGATGAGGATGTACGGAACACGGAATGCTAATTCCTTATGCTTCATGAGCAGGGAGTCTATAATCAAGATTTTAAATCTGATACGTTTACCCCAGCCCTGGTGCTTGCTCTACTTACTAATATCAAGAACTCATTTACTGGCCTTATCAACAAATGATATCCTTACCAGTGATGTCTGTACTTATTTTCATGTTCCCCGACTCCTCCTTCAAGTTTCAGCTAACTGAACTCTGACCCTACCCTCACTTGAGTCCTCTTTCTGCTCAAAAACCCAGTGGACACTTTTCAGTCCTTATGTAATGAGATAAAAAGACTTATTTTCATAACACCTGTCATTGAAATTCTTCATAGGAAGGAATTTATCTTTGCTTGGTAACTTGGTGGAGTAATGCCATTCCTCTGCCTTCCCTCCTTTCAAAGATATCCACATCCAATCCCAGAACGTGTGAATATTTTATATTACATGGCAAGGGGGAATGAAGGTTGCAAATGGAATTAAGTTTGCTAATCAGCTGACCTTCAGGTGGGGAGATTTTCCTGTCTTACATGAGTGGGCCCAATGCCATCATGTTGGTCCTTATAAGTGGAAGAAGGAGGTCCAAGTCAGAAAGAGAGATTTAGACATGTCGCACTGTTGTCTTTGCAGATGGAAGAAGAGGCCACAGGCCAAGATATCTAGGCAGTCACTAGAAGCTGGAAAAAAGCAAGGCCACAGATTCTTCCCTAGAGCTCCAGAAGGAATGCTGCGCTGTCCACATTTTAGCCCAGGGAGACCCATTTCAGACTTCTGGCCTCCAGAGTGACAAGATAACGCATTTGGGTTGTTTTAAGTCACTAAGTTTGTAAAGGGTAGGTAGCCATAGGAAACTAATATGGTTAGGACAACACTTTGAGATGCAGTTTGGGGCATGAGGAAAGACAGAATGATCCATGTGCACAGGCCAGAAAGAGAGGCCTTTGGGGAGAAAGAAAGAAGAGGAAGGAGAGGTCCTATGGTGGGAGTGAGGATGGAAGGCTGGGGCCACTGGCTACTTGAGTCCTGATGCCCTCCCCTCTCCTACATCCTCATTTTCTCTTTGGCTTCATGTCACACCACATCTGCAGGAGGACATATCACCTCAGAACTTGTCCAGGCAAAGCTGTCAGAGCGTCCTGGTAAATCCAGGAGTCTTCTTGTACCTTCTGCAGTTTCACCAGAACCACCCACCTCTGAGTACCCAAGGAGCCCCCCATCACTGCATTTGTATTGGATTCCTGCTGTCCCTGACTTCCATGCTGCGCTATGAGCTCCTTGAGATGGCTCTTCATCAGTTAGGCTTCCAGAATGCAGTACAGTGCGTACACATGGCCGATGCCAAGAAATGCTTTGTCAAATGAATGAATGAATGAAATTTGAGTTTAGCTTTGAAAAGTTCCCATTCCCATAGTCAAGGGCTGTTATGGGAGAGCCTCTTCTGAAGGCCAACACCTGTCCTCACAGGCTTGCCCCTGATGGTCCTGAAGTTACCACCTGGAGCGGAGCTTCTACTAAAGTGAGGGGACATCTACTGGCAACTTTGCAGATCTTCTGTGGCATAGGGCAGGGGCCAGGGTGGGAAACTGTGTGGTACACAGGACATGGGTAGGAAATCCCTTGCTGCTTCTAGTCACTTTTTACCAAAACCTAATCCCTAGAACTTGGGACAACTTATTTGAGCTGTGTTATGGGTTGAATTGAATACTCAAATCCACATGTTAAATCCTAGTCCTCAAAATGTGACCTTGTTTGGAGAGTGAGTCCTTATAGAGGTGATCAAGTTAAAGTCACATCATTAGGGGGGCCTAATGATCCAATATGAATGCTGTCCTTATTAAAAGAGGAAATTTGGACATAGAGACAGACATGCATAGAAGGAAGGTACACAGGGAGAAGATGGCCATCCACAAGCCAAGGAGAGAGGCCTGGAATAGATCCTTCTCTAGAGGCCCTCAGATGGAGCTGACCCTTCTGACACCTTGAGTTTGGGCTTTTGGCCTCCAGAAATGTGAGACAATACATCTGTGTTGTTTTAACCATCCAGCCTGTGGTACTTTACAGCTGCCATAGCAAGCGAATACAAGCCGGCACCCTGGATGTATGGATGCCCTTCCGCAGACCTGAGTTCATTCTTATGAATGAACTGCTAAGGGCTCTCCATCACAGACCCTAAATGAGAAGTCCCACCATCCCCTTTCAGTTGTCATTAAGGTGTAGATCAAAGATCCCCCCTTCTTTGTTGGTTGTGTTTATAGTGTCCAGGCACAAAAAGAACATGTGAAAATACAGCAGCTCCACCTGGGGCTGGGGAGGAGGAAGGAGGTCAGCGAAGAGCAGCCTATTATGATGTCGACCTTCTGGAAGAAGAATTAAAGGCGTGTAATTTCGTTTGCTCCAAAGACAAGTAATGATTATAGGGCCCCAACTTCTGGAAAGTAAGATGCTTCTGCGGATATCTGCAAGGATAAACAAAGTTAAAGAACAGGTTATAAATGGGGCCTGTGCTTGGGGACTGTGACTCAGTGACACAGGTTGTGTCTATAACTAGATTCCCTGGCTCAGCCCTCCCTGTTTGTATGACTTTGCTTATTCCCAGCATCACTCTGCCTCAACGGCTCCGAAGAGCAGAGCCTAGGAAAGGAAGTAAGGAGATTTTTCTCCTCTTTGTTTTTGATGCATTTTGGAAAGACATATCTTAATGAAAGAAAGTTTACAAAATGCATGCTTAAGTGTTTGCAAGTGATGATTTTTCTCCTCTGGGAAATGTTTTCATTTATATACTAGAGTCCTTTGCTGATGCCTGATGGTCCCTTGACCTAGGGACCTTGGCCCTTGGGTGACTTTCTGAGCTGCCATCTGACCATGACTCTTGTTTAGAGAGAGCCACTCAGGTTAAAGTGTCACAGGGAAGTCTCCACTCTCTCCTTAAGTTAGAGAAACACTGGGGGCACCTGGGTGGCTCAGTGGTTGAGCATCTGCCTTTGGCTCAGGTCATGATCCCGGGGTCCTGGGATCAAGCCTGGATCGGGCTCCCCGCAGGGAACCTGCTTCTCCCTCTGCTTTGTGTCTCTGCCTTTCTCTGTGACTCTCATAAATAAACAAATAATATCTAAAAAAAGAAAAAAAGAAAAATGTTGAGAAGCTCAGTCACCAAACTTTAGCCTACCTGAAAAACCTGAATTCCCTGTCTTGGGAAACTTAATTGCTTTACACGACTTCACTTTTGTTGTTCTTGTTGGCCGCAGCCACCCTTAAATTATCAGGATTCTCTTTAAAACTGCAGAACTGTGCAATATACTTCAAGCATCCAGTCCTAACCACAAACCCATCACAAAGTGTGGCAGAGCAGATCAGCAGTAAGAGGATATCTTTGAAAGACTAAGATGAACATTAAATTAATCAACCAATGCTCTGGGGGGAAATGGCCACTAATTTCAAATTTTTCATCTCTGGAAAATCAATTATTATTATGTTTATTGATGTCGTATTTGTCACTATTTTCAGCCATTTCCCCTGATGGCATGGGTTAAAATAAGAACATTGTTATAAAAGAGATTAGACATGTTCGATTCGGTTTCTGGACTTTCCACCTCTTAGCTGCCCAGGGTTTGGGGGAGAACTCAACTGCCACCCAGCAAAAGCTGAGCTTGCTTTTCTTTATTCCTTTCTATGGCAATCCCTTTTGCCTCTATAAGATTTTAAATATCTAGTTAAACACCAGCTAATGCTTTGTAATCACTGGGCAGGATTTCAGAGACATGAGTGTATATAGTGAACACTCCCTTTCCAGCTAGGATGGTTGGGGTTGGGAATTTGTTTCCTGCCTCCCTGAGGATTCTCAGGCTCTCCAGCTCAGGATGGGTGGAGCTCCCCATTGTCAGTTGCACAGAAAGAGACTTCCTGCTGAAATGCTTGATCCCCCATATGGCCCAGGCTCACACGTGAGCCTGTTAATCCTGGCCTGTGCTTACCGTTGCAGGCTGCAGACCTGATGATCCATTTTCTGTTGAATGGCTCTCGTCCTTTCTGGAACATGTGGTGATTTGGAGTTCTCACAGCAGTGAGCAAGGTGGGATTGTCAGTGATGGGGTGCCTGGGTGATTCAGTTGCTTAAACGTTTGCCTCAGGCTCAGGTCATGATTCCAGGATCCTGGGGTCAAGTCTCACATTGGACTCCCGGCTCAGCAGGGAGTCTGCTTCTCCCTCTCCCTCTACCCCTTCCTCCACTTATGTTCTCTCTTGCTTGCTTTGTTTGGACTATGTAGAGCATTAGAAGAATGATTCTAGAACCACAGTCCATGTACCAACGTGTTGCATTAATGGAGGAATTGGTAGCAAAATAAATCACCTAATAAAAGCCAGGGATTATGCAAAGCATCCTGGGGAAATACAAAGATGAATTGGACCAGACTTTTCCTTCGATGAAAACATAGTTTAGGGCCTCCTGGATGGCTCAGTGGTTGAGTGTTTGCCTTTGGCTCAGGATGTGATCCTGGAGTCCTGGGATTGAGTCCCACATCATTCCCCTGCATGGATCCTGCTTCTCCCTCTGCCCATGTCTCTGCCATTCCCTCTGTGTGTCTGTCATGAATAAATAAAATCTTAAAAAAAGAGAGAGAACACAGTTTAGTAAGTACATTACATTGTTGAACTTTATTTTTATACATAGACGTGTATATATGATTTCTCTCTCCAGTGGCACCTACCTATAGGTTAACTGTTCAGTATGTGTTATTCTCCATTTTTTTTTTTTTGCTTGTAAATAATAAAATTAAGGCACGTATATGGTGGGTACCTTTGTATGCTACCATATCATTGTTTCAAAAGACTGCTTAATATTCCATATCTTGGATATACTAGAATTTCTTCAACATTTCCTTGTTGGTGGAAATGAGGTTATTGCCAGTGTTTTTTCTTACTCTAAATGGGTTATGAATAAGCAAGAACTTGTTGAAGTAGGAATATTAGCATCACTAGTGGTATCTAAGGAATGTTGGTAGTTGACCACTGAAGTTTTCAAAAAAGAAACAATATGATCAGAGTGTATATTACAAGGACTTAAAGTGGGGCTGAATTGGACTGGAGAGACTCCAAGCAAGGAAGACTAGTAGGCTGTTTATATAATAACCTAGAGGAGAGATGCTAAAGACTTGAATTAGGGTTATAGTGATAAAGAAGGAGAATGATTCTAGGATTATAGTTCATATTCTATTAATTGGGAGAAATGGTAGTACAGAAGAAAACGTTAGTTCCTAGTTATAATTAAACCAACTTTTGGTTTTCTAGGGGTGGAGTGAGTAGGGCTGAGACATAGAGGACAGTCGGAACATGACTGACTACAAGTCAGCTGATGGATGCTGTGTGTCTGTGCTTGGGGACCAATCTTGGAATGAAAGCCACATGAGGTGGAGGAAGGAGACTGAGATGGGAAGGCCAGATAGAGCTCTAGTCTTTCTTCCCTGCTGACATCAAAGGCAGCTCTTCTGCATTTTGGGTTCTTTCTTCCCAGCTTGGCACTTGGCCAACAAGGAGGGTTCTCATTCAGCTGGAGTGGTAAAGGGGTCCCAGCCTACTGCTCAACCTTAATCATGGTTAATTCAACATCAATAATCAAAATATGACCCATTTTTAGGCCACAGAATTGGTAGGAGCTGGTAACTGATAGAATACAGGAATAAAGCAAAATTCGAGTGGTTCTGAGATCCAAATCCAAAGGAATGGATTTATTATAGTGATAGCAACCGAGGAAACTTGGAAAAGGCATCAGATTTTGTGTGTGTTTGTGTGGAATCAGTGAGGAAGGGATATATTTAAGTTTTTAGAATGCAAGATGGAGAGTGTACAATTGACAACTGAACATGTTGTATTGGAACTCTGTAAAGAGTTCTCTGAGAATCATCATGACCTGGTGATAGTTGGTCCTGCAGAGGATGAACTTGCCCTGGAAAAGCTGTGAGGAAAAAGCTGCTCCTTGGTGAATAGCAGCATTAGGTTATGAGTAGAAGAAAAAGTGGTCCAAAAGAATTCTCCCAAAATCCAGAAGAGGATGCAATTTCAGAAGGAAGATACGTTTTATAGCATTCAGTGCTGCGCAGGCATGGATGGGACAACACTAGGAAGGAGCCTTCAGAGCTACTACCTGAAGATGATGGTACCATTCAGAGTTCAGTTCCAGAGCAGGCCAGGGGGCAGCTTGGTATGTGTCTCTCCAATTTCTTCATTCTGGTCCTAGAACTAAATTTTGTCGCACATGCTGATGGCAATGAAATTCTCATTCCTTTCCATTCGAAGAAATTTCCTTCTGATTGTCTTTGAGTTGGGCATTTGGTTCTATCAGTCTTAGGTTGTTCATAGTAATAGAAAGCTGGAATGACATAGGTGCCCAACAATTAAATTTGGTTTAATTAGTTATACCATTACTATACCATTTTATAGCCAGCATTATAATATTCCCCCCCATTTTTTTGTAGAAAAGCAATAATACACAGATACATAGGAATGGCCAATCACTTGTTTAAATATACCCTGAGATACCAACCGTGTCCATAACTGGGAGTCTTGCAGGGTGGAAAAAGCCACATTCTTTTTTTTTTTTTTTTTTTTTAAGTAAACTGTAGTGTTAGAAATAGAAGAGTTTGGCTCTCTTGAATTTCCCATCCAGAGATGGAAAATTTAGTAATCAGTGTGGGATTTTTCCAGATGGGTCTGACTAATGATTAGAAAGGCCTAGGGAGGCTATACCTGATTTGCAAGATACAAAATGAACTCAATTTCTTATATAGGCCTGAGGAAGTGGTATGTGCCCACAAGAGGGAAGGTTGGCCCACAGACATGCTCCTTCCTTCAGGTGGTCAGGTATTTGGGCTGATGACAAAACTTGGAGCCCATGAGAAGTACTGTAGTTCATCCCTCTCATGAGCTGGCAGTATTGTAAATGCCCAAGAACCATAAATAATTGAAGGATTCATCTATTCTGAGTAGAGCCTTGTTAGGTTATCATGTACACTTGTTAGATTTTGAGACCACTTCAGCTGTTTACCAGTTAATAGCATTTAAGGGATATATTTTGAAAGAGTAATCAGATTCACAAATAACATTTTCACTTGGTAGTAAATTTCAGTGAAATTCAGTTGCTGGGTAAAAAGCGTGTTTCTGACATAGTCTGGTACTATGCAACTCTCTAGGAATATAATTGTCTATTTGAATCATAAGCAATTAAATGAGAAGGGGTGTTAGAAACTACCCCATAATCATTTTTTTAGAGGAAACTGAGGCTAATAGAGGTAGGTAGGAAGTCATGTAGCCTATGGCCAACTTTTAGCTCTCCTGACTCTCAGTCCAGTGTTCTTCCCAAAGTACCAAAATTCCTCTTATATAAACACAGGTGAGTGATTATATACACCTTAAGGCATTTCAAGAGTGTTCTAATAAAATACCTGTGCCAAAATATATGACAGTTCTTGGTGATTTGGACCTACTAGACAGTATCAAGGGCTATTTAAAAAAATTTTTTTGGGGGGGGGAGGAGTATCATATATACACAGATAAGTTATTGTAGAAAATTTAAGAATATATCCTCTATTCAGAAAGGACACGTGTACTGGGGGGAAATGACAAAGGCTCACAGCCCTCTGCCCCAAAACCTGCATCTTTTAAGACCTTGGGCCTCCTTACCCCACAGTGTGTCAATTTCTTTTCCCATCAGGGACAATCAGCACTCTTTCCTGTCCATGGACATCTCATCCTCATGGGTGGTATCATGGAAAGTGCCTAGGGTGGTGTTCGCCTTTGAGAATTCATTCTAAAATGAAGACATGTAGTGGAGTTGGTGGGGACTGGGGTGAAGAGATCAGAGTCTGCTTGCAAAGGATTCGTAACAATTAGGACTTTTGAAAAGTTTAAGTGCAATAATAATTACACAAATTTGTGGAAGTGATAAAAGAGAGAGCAAGAAAAGTCATACGACAAGTGGTAGTTCCTGGTCTGCCCACTGACCCCCTAGTCCCAGTCTGCCCCTCCCTATACCCCAAGGCTTTACAAACTTTAACTGCTTCTGTTTTTAATTACTTTTGGTGCTCAAGCCCATATCTCTAAATGGTACTGGTTGCTGTCAGCACCTTGCCCACCTCCCCCCTACCCCGTACAGCTGGATTACTACTTTTTCCTCCATTGCTGCTATGAAAACATTTTCTCTGGATGAGTGGAAATAAAACTGAATCCCAACCTTATTTCATATACAAAGGTAGGCTCCAGATAAATTAGAAACTGAAACATGAGCCATTTTTAATAGCCCCCCCAAAAAAGAGATAATATCTTTATACCTTAGAGATAAGAGAAGCCTTCTAAAACTGGACCTTGATATCACAATGTAATGTAAAAACTTGGTAGATTTTATTGCATCAAACTTAAGAATATAACTCATTGTAGAATCTCCTGTAGACATTGTTATTAGTCAGATGGCAAATTGGGAGAAGGTATTTGTGACTCTAAAGTTGAAAGGCTTATAAGGGATAATCAAGGAATTCCTACATATTAGTGTGAAAAAGTCAGCAAAATCAAGAAAAAGGGATATAATACATTGATTAAGAGGAGGTGATATCTGAACAACTAATAAGTATATTAATAAATGTTCCAACTTACTAGAAAGCAGAGAAATGAAAGTCAAAAGAGCAGTGAGATAGTGTTTTCCATATAACCGACTGGCAAAATCAGGAAGTTGATTGGTGCTGTTGCAGGTTGGGCTCTTCAGGAATAGACATTCAGACAGAGCTTGTGTAGATGTTTATTAGAGCTCCACAGCTGAGACAGGAGTGGGAGGGTGCAGGATTGGGCAGGAGGAGAAGCTGAGGTGTGATGGAGGCAGGGCAAAGCCTCAGGCAGCCCAGCCAGGGTCTCTGGAGTGGAAATTACCCTTCAGGGTCGCCAGCATCCAGCTGAAATAGCTGGCCCTTCACACCCCCAGCTGCGAGCTGCCCTGGGAAGGGTGAGACCTGGGGCTAGGTCATTATCTGTATTTGGCCTCGGTCAGATAATGAACTTCAGGAGGTTGGAGATCAGATGTTCTGCAAGTGAGACAGACCCTGCAGGAGCTGACAGCTGGGGGCTGACAGTTGACCTCACTCCCTGCAGCTGGGCAGTGGGTCCTTTCTCAAAGATGTGGGCAGTACAGCTCTGTCCAACATGGATGTGTGTGTATGTGTACGTGTGTGTGTTTATGTGTATGAGTGTGCGTGACCATGCAGCTGGGGGAAAACTGCAACCCTCAAATATTGCTAATGGAAATGAAGACTTATGGAGCCATTTTTATTTTTATATATTTATTTGTTTTTAAAGATTTTATTTATCTATTCATGAGAGACACAGAGAGAGGCAGAGACACAGGTAGAGGGAGGAGCAGGCTCCACGCAGGGAGCTGGATGTGGGACTCAATCCCAGAAGCTCAACCTTTGAGCCACCTAGGCGTCCCTTTGGAGCCATTTTTAATAGCAATGAGAAGTCCTTAAGTTAAATAGGTGCGTCTATTATAATGCAGAAATTCCAGTTCTGGAGATAAATATCAGAGAAATTCTCCTAAGGGCTCATGAGCGGATATGCAAAAGAGTTTCCACTGTAGCACTGTTTGTGCTGGAGTTGAACACATCTGAGGTATTTGTTACTTGGGGAATGTATAAATAAAGCAAGGAATACTATGCGGATGCCAAACTAGGTGGACACACAATGGAATGAATAGACTTTAAAAGCAGCATGAAGAAAATAAAACCAGAATGTTATCTTTAGGGCATTACCATTTATGTAGATTAACAGTATATATTTCTTGAGGATACATCCAAACTCAACACTGGTCAAACACAATTTGGTGACCACCCACGGTGGGAGAGAGAGATGACTATGGGAATGGGAATAAAAGACAACCCACTAATCAATTAATCAGCTACCAATCCAACACAAGCCAATGATGGCCTACCATTAACTAGGAGGATGTTTAACTCAGCTCTGTGCATCCGTGGCTCAAAGGGTTAAAACCAAACAAACACAGTGAATCTTTCCTGGTCTTAGGTGTGTGCCAACATCTGCTGCCGGTGCCAGGGCCCTTTGGTCACTAATGTCCTTACTTGGCTTTTCTTTTTCCCAACTCTAGGTTGTTTCAGTCTGTTGCCCAGTTCCACCACTAACACTCATGGGAACTTCTGGAACTTTCTAGGCTTTGCTGCTCAGGCTAAAGATCTGGAGTGGGAACTATTTCAGAGCCTCCAGACCCCACTGTATCATTTCACTTTACTGGAACCACCTCATGTTGCCTTTGGGCATCCCACAACATGTTCTCCTTCCAGAATTCCAGACAGAAACTGGGGTACAAGATCCTCTCTTTTTTTGGACCCCCTCAAACTAATTGGCATTTTTATTATTGCTTCTACCTCAAGGCCACCTAGGTAGGAGCTAGACCTATTCTAGGACCTGGCCAGCACTCTGACCTTGGCCTCATTTCCCGTGAACCCCTCTGAGCTCCTTTCAGCAAGCCCAGAACAAATGCATTTATCCTTCTCATGTAATGGGAGCTGCTCTCACCTCTGCATTTTGCCCTCAGCTTTGCTGTTCACTCTTCCTGCTACCTTATGACTCAGACACCTTCTGGGATGAACCTGTTCAGAAAGATTCTAAGAGTCCTGTTTGCATTTAAAGGTGATAAATGATTGTTGGGACAGTTTTTAAAATACAGTAAAGAACATAGAAAAAATAAACAAATGCATCCTGTCTCAACACCCACAGAACCATTGTCAAATTTTGGTGCAATTATCTTTTAGTCTTCATTCTGGGAACTGTGTTTATATGCTTTCTGGGAACCGTGTTTATATACTTGGAAGCGTAGTGTGTACGGCATAACATTCTGTGAGCATTTCTTTCTGTGACTGGGCCATACTTTATTAAATCATGCTCCTCCTGTCAGAAAATTGGTTGGCTCTATCGTTTTTGGCCATTAGAAGCAACAGAGTAATGGACGTTCTTGAGTGCAATGCCTTTTCTGCATTTCAGATGATTTCCCCAGACTGAGAAGTAGGATTATTAGGTCAAAGGATATTAACATTTTTTAGAGGCTTTTTGTTTTACTAAATTATTTTCTTGAAAGCTTAAGTCAGTCTATCCAAGTTATGTATAAGGTTTAGAGTGGATAAGACCCTTTTAGCCCATCCCTCACTAGCGTTTGCCAAACAGCTTACTTGCTACATGAAAGGATTATGAAAATGCTGAACTTGAAAGACTCCAGAATTAAGAAGTAAAAGTGTCCAAGTCACAACAGATTTATCTCCTCCTAAGTTTATTATTTTGGGGGCAGTGACACTGTCTGAAGATTGACAGTCCTCCACATTCCATTTGTTCTGTAGCTGCACATTGGTGACCAGCCAGCTTGGCAGTAAGTTGGCAATGTTTAATAAGATTGTCCTCCATGATTGAAACAAATGACTCTCTTTTTGTCATCAGAAATGGAACCTGTATGCATTTGTTTTAGTAATACAAGATCTGACATCATCAATAATCTGGGCTTGCAACTTGTGCTTGTTGACTACAATAGATGAATGAAAAATTAAATTTTTTAGTAGATCATAAAAGATGTGCCAATAGATCAAAAATAATTTAGGCAGAGTACCTCTGATATACAAGACATTCCATTGTTTCTACTTTTTGTTAGGCTAGCACATACATGCTGATATCATTCTTTGGGAGCCCTCTGAATACCATAGTCTAGTACACAAAGACGTCAGCTGGTTCTCTCTCTGACTTTCTCCCCTGTTACTCTCTACCCTGTTTTACCAACCAAGTCAATCTGCATCATGTCTCCCAAGGATAAGCTGCAAACCCCACTTTCACGTTCCTGTCTCTCTTATACTTCACTTGAGGAACATCCTTTCTTCTCTGGCAGCCTGTATATATTCCTCTTTCCAAGACCCCATTTAAAGCTCACTTCCTGGTTTCATTGTCCAGATTGCTCTCTCCAACCGAGCATTTGCATCTTGAGTCTATAGGATTTTGCTTTTCATGTGATTCTGTTCTGTGTAACTTCTCCAGGACCTTTACTGATGCTCAGTATTGGACAAATAATCAACTTCAGATATTAAGAGATCATGAGTTTGATTCTTTGCCTTTTGATCCCCACCAACCAGTAGAATTTGAGCTTATTAAAGTCATTTAGGTGTTCCTTCTACTCCCATTTCTCCAGCGTGTGCTTGAGAGGACACGCTGGGTTTGTGCCTGTCTGAAGTGCAGTAGTAACCAGCATGGAAACATCTGCTCAAGGATTGCTTTAAAAATTCCCAGTTCTGCTTTTGTTCACAGGAGAGAGAGAGCTTTGCAGCACCAACCCTGCTCCTCAGCCAGGGACTGGCAGAGACTGATCAGGGCTCTGACCAGTTTCTGTATGAGCTGTGTTTGGAGCCACGTGGCCAGGAAATAGCGCTGGAGATGGCACTGGGGGTGGGGACGGCCAGGGAGAATGGGGGAGGACAGGCAATGGCTGGCAAGTAGTTAATTTTTGCTTAAAAGAAGGATCCTAGAAAATGTACCGAAGCATCACCTTTGCCCACTGATCCCAAAGAACGTATATTTCATGGTGTCAGGATGAAAATGTAATTCAATAACTGTGAATAATGATAGCAGAAAAGTGGTCACTTGACGTCATCATGTTTCTTTTCATTACTTGTAGGTGAAATTTACTGGCCCCTCAGAATTTTTGTTTTCCTGTGATGTACATGGAGTTACAAGACAGTCTTATGGATTTTTCTGTTTTAACTCTTGTAGGCACTTTGTTGGCTGTAATACAACATATCAGCACCGGAATTTGAGGTGCAAACTCCTCCCAGGCTACAGGATCAGAACTGCAGTCTCTAAACAAAACAAAACAAAAACAGAAAAGCAAACCTATGGACGCTGTGATCCTTGCAGCTGATTCCCTGTATGGTCACTGGGAAGCTTAGGTCAAGCTGTCAGACTACTGCCAACAGCTGCAGAAGGAGATGGCCTTGTGTTTCTGTGCTTTTTAATTACTCTTGGGCTTACCATTTTGCTGCCTACCTTCCCTTTTGCCATGATAAGCTCAGTTCTTAGTATTTTACCTTTTTGATTTTATTTATTTATTGGAATTACACTTGTTATTGTGAGATCATTGTAAAGTCGTATTTAGTTGTAAGAAACAATACAGGAAGATCCAGTGTACCCTTTACCCAGTTGTCCTGTCCCAGTGATAACACCTTGCCTGTCTATCGTAAACTATCACAGCCAGGAAATTGACACTGGTGCAATCCAGTAGGCACGCTCTCCCCACCTGTCTGTCAATGACACCTGGTGATACCAGGTAGCTTGCATCTCTCTATCAAGAGAAAGGAAAGTATTTGTTTCCAAGATATTTTTTAAGCATTTTGCCTTATGTGCCCAGTTTCTGGCTCTTGTTGGCTTCAATCTACTAAGTCGGCATAGAGATCTCATAGAGGAAGGGAAGAAAAATCCGTCTCCATCTCATGGTGGCTCAGATGCTCTAGGTGTAGGCAGTCCTTACATCACCTTGTAGTGTGAGACCATAGTTGAAGACTGTGTGAGCCAAAGCCATGTGAGGGCACTTAATAATCAAAGAAAAGGATGAAAGAAAAATGTTTCACAGAAGAACGTTTTGAGATATATTTAAAGAAATCACAGTATCAAGCAAATGACTTTTATTAATACGTCTGACAGTTCCCTTCATATTTGTTTCTTACACAAAAAGCCTTCTTCTTATAGTGCATGAATAAGAAAATTTAGGTTTTGGGCTCAAGCATGTAACTACTAGAGAAGAGGAGAGAGACAGAGAGAGAGAGACAAATAGACACAGAGACAGAATGATAAAGGTAGAGACGAGCAAGTGTAAAGGGAATTGTGATACAGGTTCAAAAAGGGACACTGTTAGAGTGACCAATTCCTTAATGCGCTTGCTCTAGAAAAAAGACCACGTTAAAAAAAAAAAAAAAAAGAAAGAAAAAAGACCTCGTATTGGAAGAAGATAGAAGAATTTATGGGATTAATGGTATTGATATTTCTCTTAGGATTTACGTACTTTCCCATTCTTGGGATGTCGTTTCTCCTAGATTCTGTTGGTTGCAAGGAAGGGTGGAGAGGTGCTTGGCAGCAAGACTGCACCTCCCTTAGGCATGGAGGGCTACGGGAGGAAGAATTTACCTGGGTGAGAGGGGTCCCTGATGGGGATTTGTGGTTATAGGTAGGGGTGCTACAGCCCAGCCATTGCAAAACTGCAGCATGGAAGGAATAAATGCCCTGGACTTGCTCCCCAAACCCCCATTCTCCTGCTGGCACCTTCCATGGCACACAGGCTAAGAGAAAGTTAGGGTTGTATTGCACTGTGTTTAAGAGGGTTGGGTCAGGTCCATTGTGGCAGTCATGTGGTTTTTAAAGCATAAATAATTTATAAATACTTTTTGATTTTAAAATAAACAAGCAAATGTTTCAGCTATTCTTTCTAGAAGACTTTATGTTTTCCCTTTCTATAGATGGTCTCCTTGTGTGACTACAAGTTGTGGAATCCTTAGGAAATGTCTACCTTCTCAGGCTGCTTATTCCCCAATATCATTTACTGCAGGCTTTTTACAAACAGAAAAAAAAATATTGACCTCTTCCTTCAGTCATACATTTTAATATAGTTTAGCATACCAAGCTGTCAGGCTTTGATCTCTGGGGTCAGAGTTCAAACTCCTTCTAATCCTAATGTCCATATTTCTAAATTTCTTGGGCAGTTTCAAGCACAAGCCAATCAGTGTCAATAAAAAACCGTAACAGGGTTTACTCTATGCAGAGCCTGATGGCTTTTTGGATGGTGTTTGGATGGTAGCATGGAGGTGTTTGTCTTTGTTATGTCATTAGACACTTCCTTATCTTTTGTATCAGAGAATAGAGGTGAGTACAAATTGTTCTACACCCCCGTTCGCTTTTGAGATAAAGAGGAACCTCCTTACCCGAAGGAAATTGAATCTATTGCGGTAGATGGGTGTGATGACTGATTTTCTGTGTCACCTGGCTGAACTATGGTGCACAGGTGTTTGGTCAAACACTCGCTTGATATTGCTGTGAAGATATTTTTAGATGTGAGTAACATCTGTAATCAATTGACTTTAACAAAGTATATTACTTTCCATAATGTGGGTGGGCTTCACTCAATCAATCAAAGGCCTTCAGAGCAAAGACTAATGTTCCCCAAAGAAGAAGTAATCCTGCCTCAGGACTGTCATGTAGGAAAATTAAGACTGCAGTATCAACTCTGACCTGAATCTCTTGTCTGCCAGCTTGCCCTATAGATTTTGGACTGCCAGTCACAACAATTGTATAAGCCAATTCCTTAAAATATCCTATTGGTTTTGCTTCCCTGGAGAAACCTGACTAACATAGAGTTGGGGAAAGATTTGGACATCGAGGTGGACCACCACAGATCTGTCTGCTTAGTGACCTCAAGCGCCAAGCACGACTGTCTTGGAGAGGTGTGTGGCTCTATAGTCAGGTTTCTGGTGAGGGAGAGCATCAAGGAAGTTCTCCCCATCAGGTTCCTGGCAGGAAACCGATGGCGCACTCCAGGCATCCATTGAAGAGACCATTTGAAAGGTAAAGGGTAAAGGAATCAAGAAGGTGGTGCATCCAGGAGTGAGCATCAGTGGGAATCTGTTAGTGCCCATAGGCTTACAGGAGCAGGGCAAGGAATGAGATCTATGGGGGATACCTCCCCTGATGAAGCTTGGGGACCTGGGCAGAGGAGTGCGGCCATTGGCAAAACTGAGGGCTGGCCAAGAAGGTGTGGAGGGAACAAGCATCCTGGTCTTGGTCTCCTCCAACCCCAGTCTCTTGCCAGGACCTCCCATTGTGGGACCAACCCACAGCCACGGCACAAGGAACATCACTGGAAACGTTCACAGGACCAGCCTCTTGGAATATGGAACAGGGGAGAAAAGGACAGAGACTGGATCTGGAGAAACAAAGAATAACCAGATTAGGTAGGAATCCATTCTGGAGAATTCATAATAATTTATTCACTTTTGGTAAATTATAAGCTTGATCTTGTCACTTAAAAAAAGAAACAAGTTGTTTTGGTGCAATGTAGTTCCTCTATCCAGCAAGGCAGCAGGGAGATATAAATATATGTTCCATGATATGGGGGAAAAGAATTCTTAGCCTCCTTGAACTCTGGGGCTCAGGTGACTCCCGGTTTTCAGCCCCTTGGGATGGGGCCTCCTGACTTAGAACCTGTTTTCCTTTCTCTCCTCCCCCCCCCCCACCCCCGCCACCCCACACACACATCTAAAAAGCCAGGCCCCAGTTCCTGCCCTTGGCAGCACAAAGCAAACAATTCTGTAGTCATGCCTGGGGATGAAGGGCTATCATCAGTGGATCACCTCATGCATTCAGTTTCCTGTGATAAGACAAGGGTTCAGCCTTTTAAGTGAGCATTTGATTATATGCTTATGGGTTCCTAAGTAATAGCTTTCCAGGACTTGGGAGTGATTTATAATGCTAACTGCACGCGACTTGCCTTAAAGCAATTGAAATGATAGCTTTTGAATAGAAAGATTTGTTTAATTTATACTGAACGTGTGCCCTCAGTGGGGTTCTTACAATCATTAGCTGTTTCATTGATTTTCTATTAAATTCCAGCACACCATCTGTGTGCATATGAACAAGCTCTTGAGTCAGGATATGTTGGGTACTTAGGGAGCACTTACTCGATGCCAGGAAATGTGTTAAATCCTGGTTATGCAGAGATCACATTCCCTGCTTTTTCTGGGTGCACACAGATGGGTCAGGGAGACAAACACCAGGTAGCAGCAGTGAGATCAGAGCGGTGTTAGACGTACTCATGGAGGAGCAGTGTTGCCCCGGAATCAAGACCTCCACAAGGTGACCCAGGAAAGGAAACACTTCAAAGTCCTTAACTCCTGAAGGAAGACCTAGAGTGAGCCCAGTGACTGAGAGGGGAGCAGAGGAGTGGTCTTCTGGGAGGGACAGGTTGGAGGAGCAGAGAGTATGTGAGTAGGGGGCCAGGAACTGCTCAGGAGGAGCTGTTATCCATGTTATAGCCTAGACCTTATGGTGAGTTCAAGGAGGGACCTCAATACCTTCCAAGTAGGGAAACAGTGCAATAGGATTTTAATTGTATAAAGAAAAAAAATGAGAGTAGAGTGTAGAGATGGGTGGAGACTGGATTGGGGTCTGGTGAGCAAGATTGAGGGCCAGGCCTATGAGATTATTAGACCAAATCCAGTGAGAAATGCAAGAGCCAGGATTAAAGCCATGTTTGGGGCATGGGAGGAGGGATAGAGTATAACAATGTCTGTGGCGCAGCGGTTTGGAGCCTGCCTTTGGCCCAGGGCGCGATCCTGGAGACCCGGGATCGAATCCCACGTCGGGCTCCCAGTGCATGGAGCCTGTGTCTCTGCTTCTCTCTCTCTGTGTGTGTGACTATCATAAAATTAAAAAAAACAAAAAACAAAAAACAATGTCTGTGAAATGTGATAACAGAATGTTGCCTGAAGCCTGCCGATGTTTCCAACTTGGTTGGCGAGACAGAGAATCACTAGTACAAATAGTAAAAGAGGGGAGCAATCCAGTGGGTGGAGAAGAGATCAGTGTGGTTGAGCCATCCATAGGGCATCCAAGTTGTCTGTGGCTGGAGGTGGAGGATGCACAGACATGCAGAGAAGGACCGAATCATAGGAAAAAAACTTTGCAGTTAACACTATTCCAGGGGAAGGGGGTAGAGAACAATGGATGAAATCACCGAGAACAACCCAGGGGGTGAGAAAATGAGAGAATTCGAGATGAACATACTATTCTCTGTACTTTTATGAATGTTTGAAAGGGTATATCATTTAAAAAAAAATAAAATTTAAACATTAAAAAAAAAAACAACCCACAGATGGAGGAAGAGAAGACTTCCATGGATAAAGATGCAGCCAACCATCAGTCTGGGAATTCATGAGCTCGTGGAATGAGAATGTTGGGAAAATAGGAACTCATGGCCACAGGGGATAGAGATAAATAAAGATAGAAATAATTCAATTGGATTTGGAAATTAAAAGGGCATTGGGGAGTCCAACCAGTACAGTTTCATAGGGTGGTGGTAGTGGGGATTTTGGAGTGAGAAGGAGGGGTATAAGCAGAGAGAAGTGTGAGCTATTCCTTCAAGGAATCCTCCTGGGAAGTGAAGGAATGAGATAAGTAGCTAGGGAGGCAATTGGAGTCTAGACCCAGACAATTGGCTTTCTTCTTTTTTTAAGGCAGGCAGAGCTAGGATATTATCAGTATGTGGGTAGAGTCAGAAGGGAGAGGTTCCAGATGCCTGTGGTGATGCAAAGGTGGAGCCCCTGAGGAGGTGGGTGATACTAGATAGGAAGAACAGGTGAGGGGCAGAGAGTGTAAGCACAAGATCCCAGAGTTTCCAATTTCAGAGGCAGAGGAAGGGGGAAACAAACACCAGGTAGGAGCAGTGAGATCAGAGCGGTGTTAGTCTCAGGTGTGGTTCGTGGAAGAGCATGGAGAAGCTCAAGGAACTGAGGTGTCCATATGGACTCTTAACACAGCCAAACATGCCAACCAAAGTCTCCAGTGAGTGTGGGGAGTTGAAAGAGGGGACTGTAGAAATGGTGCAGGGGTAAGTTAGGAGGCCACAGAGCCTACAGGCCCAAGACTCAAAGTACTTCAAAGACTGGGAAAGCGGGAAGGAAAGGCAGTCCATTTGGACAGTCCTCTGGGGGTCTGCCAAACCCAGTAGGCTCACGCGGCGGGGGCGGGGGCGGGGAGGGGGCTGTCAATCCAGATGTCAGTTGAAAATTGTGAATCAGTGAAAGCAGGTTAGGGGAACTGCTCCTTGTGATCCCATATTCCTCTAAAATTGAGGAATTGCAGCAGGTAGAGCAGATAAGGGAGCGAGAGGGACGCCAGGAAAAAGGACAGCCAATGGAGAAACAATGACAACACTAATTTTTTGTGGATCTGTTTTAACTGTACTTAACCAGGGTGACCGTTTCTTTGCTGTGAAGAACTCTGTGCATTTGATGACTCTCCTTTCTCCCCAAGGCACAGGTGCTGTTCTGATGGGTCTTGTTCACGGTGAAGGTCTCACTAGCAGTAAACATACGAGCTTTGACAAGAGGAGTGTAAATAGACTCATAATTCGTGACCTCACTAATTTTTTATGGCTAACTACGCATCTGAAATGTCACCATAATATTGTTCAAAATGCAAGACTTCCTATTAAAATGGGAATTTGAAAACAATCATATTATATTGATCTATATGTCTAAATAAATATATCTAAATACAATATATTAATACTATATCATACTATATAATATTATAGTATGTTATATTTCATATAGAAGGTTAAGGAAAGCATTCTAGTGGAGTTCGTAACAGTCACATCGGTGGATGTGTGTATGGTTATATATCTAGACCTACACCTATCTCTCTATTTCTATATCAGTTACCTGCAATTTTTTATACCCTAGATTGTGCATTAAAATATCCTGGGGTGACATCTTTAGACTCACCAAAGCTAAATTATTTTGAATTCTGTTATTTTAAAATGGAAGTTTGGGTAAAAGTTCATTTGCAGATAGTTGAATATAATCACTCCGCTTGAATTTTTACCTGAATTACAAGACTATGTTGCTGTGCAAAGACTTGAAAGACCCAGAAACGACATAAATTTATGATATAATTTTCTAAATGACCAGCCGTCGCTTCTTTAAGAAATGCTATCTTCATTTGTAACTCTCAGGATACCCTGAAATTTATAATACAAATAAGATTTCTGTGGTATTGAGTCCGCAACCCACACATAACAGCCCAGTATATCTTCATTAACAAGAAACATTTCTATTGATTTCATTTTGCGATGTTTCATATTACATATAACAAATATGTATGGTCACCTAAATGAATTATTACAATCCAATTTGAAATGATTGCATAGGGTTATTGTATTATCTCTAGGATGCTTTAGTCTCTGGGTGTCAAAACTGTTTTTATTTAATGGAATAACATGGAAAAGTTAATCAGAGTAGGTTAACCTCTGTGGAACTGAAGGTCACACGCATTTACTCTCTGTTGGAAATGGAGGAGCTTTCGGTTTTGAACTCTTGCTGGGGGTGGGTGAAGGTGGAGGAGGGAATAACCAGGAGTGATTTAGTGCCTGTGTTTCCTCGCATCTCGCTACTATCTGTTAGCTTATGGGGCTTTTCAATAACTGGATTTTTGATTAAAAAATTTCCTGTAAGGGAAATAAAATTAAACAGGCAATACAAACATAATAAAAAATCAATACGGCAGTTAACATTTCTATTATATATTATTGAACGGCTCTGCTTCAGACTCATTCAGCTTTGCATATACGTGCGACTGCTCAGAGTTTCCAACCAGGGTTGGGGTGAGGATGAGGAGTTGCAAAAAGTCTTCTTGTCAAAATTGTATTTGGTAAATGTTGCTTCTTATAATATGGGTCCTTCCACTTCTGAGCCAGGAGCACACTGGGTAGAAACTTCCCTTTTGCTTCGCTAACATCTTTAGTTGGTCAGCACCCTGAGGATACCAAGACGAGTGTTCGCTGAGCATATGGTGCTTTTGGTTTCAGATGAGTCTCTGTGAGGTTCAGCTTTTGCCTTAGTGAGTGTGTTGGGATTTTTTGTCTTGCTATAAAGCCACTTGTTTGTTCTTGTAGGACTCGGATGCAAAGTGGATGCAGAGGTGGATGACCAGAAAGACAATGAATTAGAGGCTGAGGGTAAAGCATTACCCATGAGTTAATTCCTCTAAAGTTGGAAAGGTCCTTTAAACTTCTGGTTAAGATCGCCAAGTGAGGTAATTGCGGCAGTCTTCCCCCTTCTACTCCAAAAATAACAATAACATGAAAATCCACAGGTGAGTCCAAAAGCTGGAAAGGCAGATCTCCAGGTGCCAGAAATAAGAAGCCAGATTTGGAACAGAAGGAAGCTTGGGGACTCTGGACGTGGGCATACCCTAAGCCTGGGTTGTATCAGTGGATGGGGAATGTGTTCAGGTGTCAAGATCTGTGAGGGATGAGGTGAGACTGAACCCACAGTCATAAGAACCATCCTGTCACTGAAATGGGATCAAAGGCTCCAACCATCAGCACCAATTATGGACTTTTGTTCTGGACCTGGGTAGAAAGAGTTGCTTGAGGGAAAGCAGAAAACATCAGTCAGCACAGTGTGAGTGTGAGACTAAATGCTCACAGCCAGGTCTCAAGCCAAGAAATCCCATTAAAAACAAGTCCCATTAAAAACAGCCTGGAACTCCACAGGGTCTGCGGGAACCACATTTGCACTGTTGTCGAGGGTCACCTCCATAACCCTGGGTATGCTGGTGACATTCCTTCAGGAGCCAAAATATGCCAAAGACAAGCTTACATCTGACACGTTGTGCACGCTTGTATATTCTGATTCCCCCCCCACCAAGCAACTAAAAGGATTACAGAACACACAGACATATTTACCCCTGGAGTGAGGGTCAACAGATGCAGCAAGTGGAAGCCCTCACAAAGAACTGCAGACAAATGTCCAAAGAATTTGAAAATGAGCATGATATAGATGTTCAAAGAGAAAAGTGAGGAATTGACTTTATAATGCACAATGAGAGCAAAGCAGGTGGGTTTGAGAAAAGTAGACTGATAACACAGCTGAAGAAATAAGTAATTTTGAGGATAACACTGAAAAAATAAAACACTCAGAATCCAGCTCAGGAGCACGTGGGTGGCTCAGTGGTTGAACATCTGCCTTTGGCTCAAGTCGTGATCCCAGTGTCCTGGGATCGAGTCCCGCATAGGGCTCCCTGCTTAGTGGGGAGCCTGCTTCTCCCTCTGCCTGTGTCTCTGCCTCTCTCTCTCTCTGTGTCTCTCATTAATAAATAAATAAAATCTTTTAAAAAGAAAAAGAATCCAGCTCAAAAAGACAAAGAGATAGCAAATATGAAGCAGAAGTTGAGACAATGAACACAAATCAAGAAGCTCCAACTCTAGCTAATTGGAGTTGCAGAAGGCAGTTTTAGAAAGAATGAGAAGAGACGATAGAGAAACATTGCTGGAGAATTTTCTGTAACTAATAACCATTAGATCAGTTTGCAATAGCATCTGAAGCCTTGAGGAGGCTACATAACATAAACCCACATCTATCTAACACACTGCAGTGACACTGCGGGACGTGTAAGGTGATATAAAAATCTTTACAATGTGCACCTCCAATGGAGCAGCAGTCAGAAAAGAAGACTTTTCATTAGCAGCAACAGATGTCAGAAGATGATCAAATACTGTTTCCTAACCGCTAAAGAAAAGTAATAATTAGGGCAGCCCTGTTGGCTCAGAGGTTTAGCGCCGCCTTCAGTCCAGGGCGTGATCCTGGAGACCCCGGATGAGTCCCACCTCGGGCTCCCTCCATGGAGCCTGCTTCTCCATCTGCCTGTGTCTCTGTCTCTGTCTCTGTCTCTCTCTATGAATAAATACATTTTAAAAAATTAAAAAAAGAAAAGTAATAATCAGCTTCATATCTATACTCAGTTCAATGATCGTTCACAGGGGAGGGAGCTTTCCTAGCAGCTTGAGCCTGAGATGCTGGCAGGGTCCTCACGGTTCTTCTCCTCACTTCCTCTTATCTCATTCCTTCTAAAACCCTCTCAGATATAATGGTTTCACCCATTGCTCTATAATGAGTGAAAGCAAAATAGAGGTGTTTTTGACAAAGACTAAGAGACTTACAACCTGAAAGAGAAAATAAAGTAATGCAGTACTGAAAATAAGGAAAGAAAGCTGTAAGGAATCTGCGCTGCAAGAAGCAAGGGCAAGTTAAGAAACTGGTAAAAACATTTTGCCAATCTACCATAAAGATAATATGAATGATATGTGAGAGGCTATTTAAAAGGAGAAGGAATGAAAATATCGAACAACAACATGATGGATGATAAAAGGACAGAATTTGTGAGAGATATTTAAGAGTTCTAAAATCCTTATTTTGTTGGTATTGGTTAGCATCACAATCTGAAAAAAAAGATAGCCTAGTACACTTAATACTATATTAATGCAAATATAGAAATATAGATATATGATTCCAAAAGAATAGAAAGGAAAAAGGGATAAAAAAAAACAAAAACAAAACAAAAATAGAGGAGCCTGGATGGCTCAGTTGGTTAAGCATTTGCCTGAAGCTCAGGTCATAATCCCAGGGTCCTGGGATCCAGCCCCACCTCAGGCTCCCTGCTCAACAGGGAGTCTGCTGCTCCCTCTCTGTGCCTTCCTCTTGCTCTCGGACACACGTGTGTGCTTTCTATTAAATAAATAAAATCTTTAAAAAAAAAAGAAACAAAAACAGAGCAGAAGGCAGGAAAAAAAGGAGACAGAAGAAACAAAGCCAGGGAAGTGACCACAAAAATAGATCCAAATGAGTGATCAGCTATTAAAATAAATAAAAGTGGATTAAACTCTTTTCTTATACCAGCTGAGCTTCAGATTGGACACAAGTTCCCTCATTCCTTGGATACTCTCAGAGAGCCCCGTGTTAGCCTATTTTCCACCATCAGCATGGGAAGAGAGAATTTTTTTTCATGACAAGAGCACTTCATTTGATGATTTGGAAATGAAGTGTTACCTGTCGTGTGTTTCTGTGGGTGTGATCAGATCCCAGACCAAAAGTCTCCTCTGGTGTCGTGACGGTCGGTGTGCCTCTGGTGATTTTGGTCACTCTACCCAGATCTAGTAAACGGAGGAAGACTGAAGAAGCAATGGGCCTCCTCCCACGTGGAGCTGATGGAAAGATGTGGAAACACAGGCCAAGTAGTGAGATTCTGATTCGCAACATGGTTGAATAGCTTTACTCAGAGAGTGCTGATAACTGGATCAATGGCCACACACAGAGAGGTTCTCAGTGAAAAAAGACTTTGGGGGTTTTAATTGAGTTTTGGCTCAATAGGATGTGGCTACTAGATCAGCTAATGTGATTTCAGAAGGCAATAATGGAGGTAGAGTGTCCATAATAAAGGGTGTGTAGACCTTCTCTCCTCGTGCTTATCAGACCACAGCTGGAAGGCCGAATTCAAAGGCAGGTCTGAGGGCATCACCCAGGTGTTGACAGTGATCATATTCTATCACATGGATGCTTAAGAAATAAGGGTGGTGCTCATCTTGGACGACCAGCCATTCCATTTGTCCCTAAATATTCCATGAGCTGCCACGGTGCACAGGGACTGGACCTAATCTTTGTGGCCTCAGCAAACACACCTGAAACCACTGAGAACTTTGTAACCAAACAGTTAAAAAATAAATGGACAGTTTGGGGTGGTAGACAGCCTCCTCTTACAGGAAGTGTTCAAGCAAAAGCTAGACTGCTTTCTGTGGGCAGCATTATGAGGGATTGATACTCTGGGTCTGGGGTTGAATTTCCCAGCCCCCAATTTCCCCTCTCACCCTAAGATCTTGCTTCTGTGTTTTTCCTTGCCACTTTCAGTGAATACCCAGGGCGGGAGTAGTGCCTTTTATATCCCACTTCTACAAGTCACAGGTGTATTTGTGATGCTGATACTTAAAGGCAAACCCCGACAATAAACTAAAGGGAAGAAGAGATCTCTGTGAAGGGAGGAGGGTCCCTTCATTCCAGTCCAGGACATCACAATCCCTGTGATGTCTTTGGAATTACCTGAGGATATACATGATCCTGGGTTCTTATTAAACTAGAACCTTGGATGTATAGCAGGAAATTAGCATTTCCAACGAGTTTGCCAGGGGGTTTTTGTTCTCACTTAGGCATAAAAACCACTGCTTCAGGTTCAAGATCTGTTTCACCCCCAGCTTTTGGTGAACGATTGAAACTTGTTTTTCTCAAACTTTTTTTTTTTTTTTTTCTGATACTCCCAATAGACGACATCCTCATATACCTCCTTTCAGATGTCTTTGGTGCTAGGACAGAACATAGGCAATAGGTTACATGCAAATCACATTTCATAAATTGTAACTTCACCCTTGTCCTTGCTCAGAATGCAAGAGATCTAGGCATTCATTGTGGACTGATAATAGGCAGTTATTCATCCATCCATCTGCCCATTCATCCATCCACCCATCTGCCCATCCGTCCATCCATCCATCCATCTGCCCATTCATCCATCCATGCACCCATCCATCCACCATCCATCATCTATCTTCCATCCATCTATCCACCATGTATTTATTGAACACCACTATAGTTTGTAGTACACGCCAGTAGATGATAGGGGAAGCCTTGCCGGGAATGGGTAGGCACTGATTCACTCCAAATATTAGAGTAGTTTAGTCTGCCAATTTTAGATTTTACCAAGAGACACACTGACCATAAGTGAGATTTTTGGAAGTCTTCTTTGTTTGTCACCTGCATTGGGGCAGCACTATGCTATAGAAAAACCAAAGGCATTGGAAATAGCTAGAAATGGTTTGAGCCCAATACTTGACTCTGGGTGATCTGTTAGCCTCTTTAGACTCGTTTCCCAATTTCTAAAATGAAATAAGAACAGTCATAAATAAATAAGGTAATGTAATCAGAGTGTTGTACAATTTAAACCCTTCCGTGAATAGTGGTATGTGTGTGTGTGCTTGTGCGCACGTGTGTTCATGCATGTGAGTGTGCATGCGTGTGTGTGTGTGTGTAAGATAGACATCTAAGTTTAGGTCCTTCTAGAAGCAGATTCTGAGACAAAGATTCAAGTCTATAAATTACTTTTGTGGAAAACTAGAGCCTGATAACTCAGGAACTCTAGGAGTCAATGTTGAATGTTAGATTTTTCCCGCCTTGTGGTGTATGTACCCACCAATACCCACCAATACCCACCAGCCAGTCAGTGGGTGAGAGCTGCTCCTGGTGGCATTGATCTTCTGTCCATTCCAACCTCCTCTATGTGGCGATCAGGCTCCAGTGGCCACAGAAAGCCCTCAGGCAAATAAGTACAGGTGCTGGGAGTTGGAAGTTGGGCTGGAGTGCACTGACAGGGAGGGGTGAGGGGATATGGACAGGTGCCCTCAGCGTCTGCCACAGTGTGTGTGTCAGCGCTAGTGTGTGCTGGCTTTAGAATTACCGGGTGGCCTGTAACCACAGAGTCTACTGTGATAGACAATAGTTGGTCACTGGGCAGGATGCAGGCAAACTACTGAATGCTCTAGAGTCGGATGCGCATTTGTTGGCCACCGCTTTGCAACCTGGAGCCCTGAGCCTCCCGTGGCCCTTCCAGACAATGCTGACATCGAGACACAACCCTAGGTGATTCAGGTGTGTTTCGGATATTAATAGTTGGGTGCGGACACAGAGCCTCAAATCAGAAGTGCAGAAAGATCTGAGCCTCTTCCCGCGTGTGTACTCCCAGTATAAATCCTGGAGTGAACTTTCCTCTCAGGCTGCAGGGCTGACGTCCAGGGGGATCCATGCATGACGGTTGTACCTACACCTGCCAGCAGCCAGTGGGCTGTTCATTGCAGACCCTTGATTCTGCTGGCAAGCCTCTCTCTCCTCACCACAGCGTTTGGGGTTATAATTGAAATGGAACTCTATTCTATCCCATGAGCAAATCTTGCTTGAAGCCTCTGGAATTAAGTGAAGGGAAGGAGTGGGCCTGCGTCACTGTCACAGCATAAAGGATTTCCATTGACCCAAAGACTTGATGGAATTTCAATCCTGGCCTCTGAGTCCATCTTCTCTAGGGACAGGTGCTGTGTCCATGGTCAGCAGAACAAAGGCCAGCCAGGTCCATTAATATTTCAAAAAGGTGAACATGGAAATGGCATTGTGAATGATGCATTGTCCCTCCGGGCAACTCTTTGGAGGCTGCGGGCGAAGGGTCCTTCAGGAAGTTCCTGTGGCGAGTTGGTGTCTGTCTGGTGTCACGGTCTTACAGCCTGCCGCCGAAATCAGCCTCGACTGTCCTCACCACACCTTGTACCAGGCGTGTCCTGACTTCCCTGGGGACCTGTGGTCCTCCTCTGGTGCCAGACTTGTCTCACCAAACTACTGACCCCTGGGAGCACCAGGCTTTCTTCTCTCCCCCTCCAGCACCCTCTCAGCTAAATCAGTAGATGGATTTGCCTATGTGGGACACTCTGACCATGCCAGTATTTGCTGAACCCCACTATGTGTCTCAGCAAGGGAGAGCCCGTATACAGGAAGACAGTCTCTGATGCCAGAGGCCAATCATGTGCCCGGGGAGATGAGACAATTCATATAGAGCAACAGGAGCCAACTCAAGACACCATGACCACCACACCAGCCCCAGGGTTGAAATGCATGTAGTTCTAGGGAAGGCACGTTGAGTATTTCTTTTTTTTAATAGATTCATTTATTTATTTGAGGAGGGGAGGGGCAGCTGGAGAGGGAGAGTCTCAAGCAGCCTCCCCACTGAGCACAGAATCTGACATGGGGTTCAATCTCAAGACCCCGAGATCATGACCTGAGCTGAAATCAAGAGTCAGATGCTTAATTGACTAAGCCACCCAAATGCTCCACCTTAAGTATTTCTTAATGAACTTAATGAACTTGTATGTGGCAGGACTGGGTAATGGTTGGGAAGACAGGCTCCTAGCCAGCTGCTGACTCTACCACTTACCAACAGTGGGACTCCCGTGCCTCACTTTCCCCAGCTGTTGAATGGGGATGACAAGAGTGCTCCCTCATGAGGACAAAAGGAGTAATTCCAGAGCGTTCCAACTCATCCCTGGCACACAGGAGAGGCGAGTTTGCTATTGCTGTCATTACTCACCCTATAGCCCCGCAGAGGGAGCCCTTCTCGCTGCCCAGATGGGAGAGCCTGGGTCTGTGTGGGCAAGGGGATTTATTTTTAAAAATCCCCCAGCTGGTGGCCAGCAGAGGTGGAAATGGAACCGGGCTCCTGGGTCCCAGAGGATCATTCTTTTGTGTCAAGCCTGGGAAGCTGTGACCCTTTACCCCATCTTTGTAGGAGAAAACAAAATTTGGTCTGAAAGTATCTAATATGTAACCATATTGTTCCCAGAAACCAAGATCAATAATTCTGAACTGTATCAAAATGCCACAAGAAAGTAAATGATTCCACAACTTTGACCACAACCCTGGAAGCATCTAGCTTCTGCTGAGCGCCACACTGAGGGCTCAGTGGGGAAGGAGAATCGCTAGGTTTTTTTCGTTCGTTTTGTTCTGTTTTGCTGTTTTTCAGAAACCTAAAATCGAGAGAGAGAGAGAGAGAGAGAGAGAGAGAGAGAGAGAGGACAAGGCAGAAAGAGCTACAATGAAAACAAACCAGCAAAACTTGTGGGCTGTTGGCTGTTTCAGACACTGTCCTAAGTGTTTTTTCAGGTACACGTTCCGTCAATCGCACTGGAGCACTTTGAGGTAGGTTGTGTTATTAAGCCCATTTTCTGGATGAAAACACTGAGGCTTGCCAGGGTGGTTATTTTTTGCCAAAGTAACACGGTTAGGAAAGGGGGAAGCTGGGACAGAGCCCAGGCTTTTGCCTGGAGTCTTTACTCTTGACCTTGGCATGAAAGCATCTTCAGCTAGAGGTAGTGGGACTCTGGACTGTAGTTTCCTGGGGGTAAACTTGGCCTCTTGCCTCCCATAGAGTCAGGTGTGCAGTCACTAGCCAGCAGCTCACGGATTTTTTTTTTTTTTAACTAGTGAACGCATCCATGTAACCAGCAGCCAGGACACGATGTAGAATTATTAGCGTTTCGGAAGCCTTGCTGTGTTCTGGCCCCGAACTGTTATTCTGTAGATCACTGTTTCTCCACCTTGTCTTTTCATTGTCTGCTCCCTGTAGAGCTTTTTTTTTAATTCTTTTTTTTCATTTTTATTTATTTATGATAGTCACAGAGAGAGAGAGAGAGAGAGAGAGAGGCAGAGACACAGGCAGAGGGAGAAGCAGGCTCCATGCACCGGGAGCCCGACATGGGATTCGATCCCGGGTCTCCAGGATCACGCCCTGGGCCAAAGGCAGGCGCCAAACCGCTGCGCCACCCAGGGATCCCCCTGTAGAGCTTTTTAAGACATTTTCTAATGGTCTCCCAACAAATTATAATGTCACAGAGAATCTGTAAATCTGCTTATGTCCTATATGTATATCTGTACCTTATGCTTTAAAAAATATTTTTTTGTTCCCCAAGAACCACTTTATATCTGGAAACAACATGCCTCATCAGGAAGGTGTGCCCTCGAGCAGGAGTTCTGGGTATGAATGCAGAAGATGCAAGGGGACATTTCAGGGACCTGCCCGAATGCCCACCCGAGGTGTACACAATATTGCCCGTAAATGCATTTTTCTGGAGTGATCTCTAGTGTTCTTAAGATTATGAAAAGGCTGAAAGCAACAGGGTTCCCAGATCAATCGCCAAAGTCTTGGTTAGCTACACAGTGAGCCCCCTGGTGGGGCATTTTGTTGTGGTGGACTCTCTCCTCCTCCGAAGTACCCCACAGGAATGGTCCTACTGGTGGGGCTGCCCCTGTTCTTATCGGTGTCTACATTAGGTTTCCAGGCTGTGTTACAAATTACCCAACTTGGTGGTTTAAACACATACTTGTGGGACACCTGGGTAACTCAGCGGTTGAGCATCTGCCTTCGGCTCAGGCCGTGATCCCGGGAATCCAGGATCGATTCCTGCATCGGGCTCCTTGTGAGGAGCCTGCCTCTCCCTCTGCCTGTGTCTCTACCTCTTTCTCTCTGTGTCTCTCGTAAATAAGTAAATAAAATTTTTAGAAAACCCTCCCAAACCACATACTTATTATCTCACTGTTTTCATTGGCTAGGGGTCTGGACATGCCTTACCTGGGATCTCTGCTCAGGTTCTCATAGGCTCACTGGAATGTCCACTCTCCTGAGGCTGGGGCTCTCCCAAGCTCACTGGAGGTTGGTAGAGTTTAGTGTGTCATGTGTAGGTCTGAGGCAGCTAGCTCCTCCAAGGCCAGCAGGATTTGCAACAGCACACACACACACACACACACACACACACACATATACATTTATAAGCCAAGAGGAAGAGGTTGCATGAAGCATGACACCAGGGGTGGGGATCACAGCCACTATCTGGGCTTAACCAGTGTAAGAGCTTCTTCAGTCTCTCTGGAGAGGTGTTTCTGGAGCTTCTGGGGTTACTCAGTCAGCTGGGACGTCAGTAGGCTGAAGTTCCTCAGCACCTATAGGTGTGACTCACTGTGAGAATAATTCTAGAGATGAGGTGACTGGGTTAGAGTCTGAGCTCTCTTCACTGGCAGTGAGATCTTCGGCAAGTTATTTCACTTCTCTCTGCTTTGGCATCCTCATTTGTCAAAGAGTTACTTCATGGGTTGTTGTGAGCAATGGGTTTAGTAACCAGAGAAAAATAGAAGGGTGCCTGGCACATAGGAAGCCCTAATAATAACAATAGTTAACAATAACATCATTACTAGTCTCAGCATCCATCCTCTGCAGGAGTACACCCTGAGCCAGCGCCTGTTTGACCCCGCTGATATGTGACCTGAGCTCATTTTTCTAGTGCCTTATTCTAGGGACAATGTGAGTTGTGCATGTTGAGATTTCTTCTCTGGGCTCCTTCCCACTGGGAAGTGGACACGTGACCCTGTTGTGGCTGCAGGTTGATGGCTGTCTGACTCTCTTAAGAATGTGAAAAGGTGTGTGTGGGGTGCCTGGGTGGCTCAGGCGGTTAAGCATCTAAGCAACTGCCTTCAGCTCTGGTCAGGATCCCAGGCTCCTGGGATGGAGCCCCAATGGTCAGCAGGGAGTCTGCTTCTCAGTCTCCTGCCGCCCCTCCTTGGCTTGTGCTCTCTCTCTCTCAAATAAATAAATAAAATCTTAAAAATAAAAAGAGGGGTGCTTGGGTGGCTCAGTTGTTTGAGCATCTGCCTTTGGTTCAGGTCAGGATTCCAGGGTCCTGGGATCCAGCCTGGCATCGGGGTCCCTGCTCAGTGGGAAGTCTGCTTCTCTCTCTCCCTCTGCCTCTTTCCTTGCCCATTCTCTGTCTCACTCTCTCTCAAATAAATAGATAAAATCTTTTTTTTAAATGTGCAAAGGTGCCACACGCTGTGACAGAAGGCCTGTGAGAGCTGTGTCATCTTACCTCCATGTCTGAGAGAATGTCTCAGGGCTTCCCATGGGGTACCAAGGCTGGTACCAGAGCTGGTCTTTCCAGGTTCCTTCTTCATCCCCCTGATTCTGTGAGTGCCTTCAGCTTCTTTTTCTAGAATCCCACACTTTGCTGGAGTTGACCAGAGTCCCTTTCTGGAAAAAGTCTCTGGAAGTTTCAGGTAGCAGGAGCCTCAGCCGACACAGGCCATGCTGACTGATGGGCGGAGAGAAGATGATCAGCTGTCCAGCCCAGCTTGTCCTAAAGGGAAAGACCAAATGCCACGTCCATTCAGAAGAGCTCTCCCCACAGCCATGCCAATGGGGGAGCAAATATATCTGCTTTTATTCATTTCACCCAACCTTGGGAATTTCTTAATGAATTAGTTGGAACGTGGATTATTGTAGGCTCCCAGCATTGAAACTAGTCTTGTATTATGATTGATGGAAAGATATATAAGGTATCAATAAACCTTGATGTATTAAGTTTTAAAAGTTGAAAAACTTAATGAGGCACTAAAATATAAAAGCAGCCCTGAGTTCCCATCAGAAATATCGATTACATACTTGTCAGATAGGTTTCTTTTAAATGCCCTAACTCCGATGCTCAGATTAAAGAGATGTCTACTACTCGTGGCCAAATGTTTTCAACTATAATGTGTCTTGAGGACCTACTCTATGCTGGTCACTCTGCCAAGTGGTATGTCTCAGGGAATAAAACACAGGTGCTTCTTGCCGTTGGGGACCTTACACAGTGAACTGAAGGTATTTCAAAAGTCTTCAAATAATTAAAAAAAAATTTTCTGGGTATTCGTTTGTCTTCTAAGACCATACTTTCATTCTCTGATAGCTAATTATTAGCTACTTTCAGTAGCATTTCTGGGTAACACATGACCAAACGTTACAGAATGAATGAGATGTCCACATACTAGTAATGCTATATTTCTATGTTTCTATGTTTGTTATGTTTCTATTTTTATTACTTTTTAAAAAATTACTCATCTATTAAAAAGGCACTGTGGTATATAAATATTTGCTAATAAATATGCATCCTTTGCAATAAAGTATCTAATTTCAGGGGAATTGGAACTCAATAATATTTTCCCCAACTGATCAAAAAATACTAAATTTCCATTTTTAATCTTGAATGTGATGTGTGATTTATTTTGAATAATTAATTTTAGTAGCTACTGACACATAGAAGGAATTATTCATTAATTTGGGGTGGGGAGGGTATGAACTAAGTTTCAAAAATACTTGTAATGAGAAAATGCCTAGGAATAGCTAGGATTCTCCTATCCTAGGAAATCTGGGGGCAGACAAAATAAGAAAGCTGACTTGACGTGCTACATCCCCCAGAACATATCGTGGAGCTGCACTTACTTTTCAACTAGAAGAAATAAAATTGCCCATCTTCAGAATATGCAGAGTATCCAACTTGCAACTAATCCTGAGTTTCAAATCAATAAGGTTTAATATTTCACCAGTAATCATAGGTTGAAATCAATGCTGTCACGGCTCTTTGGAAGAATAGAAGCTTATGAAACAAAGAATTGAAGGCAATCATCCAAGGCTGAAATAAAGAAATATGCTTTGCAAGGGCTTTTGTGAAAGGAAAACATGGCAGCTCAAACCTCCCGCCTCACCATCAAGGTTTTTCCTTCATTTCAATGTGAGGTCCTGGTGGCCCAAGAAAATGGTACCAAAAGACCTCGTGGCAGAAGGAGCAGGGACATCCCCAGCCTACTGGGTGTTTAAGAACGAGCTAAGGAGTGGATTCGTTCAAACTTGGAACCCTGATATTTATGCTGATAAACTATGGAGCCTGCAACAGTTAGTTTTTACTGCATAACAAACTAATAAACAAATCATAGCCAATTGGCTCATTCAGGTGTCTGTAGCTTGGTCTGGGCTCTCAGCTGGACAGTTTTTCCTGTGTCTGTTGGATTCACTCCGTCTGCAGTTAGTGGCTGGGTTGACGGGGGCCTAGCCAGTCCAGGATGGCATCAGATGAGGCAACGAGCTTCTCTTACACATTGTCTCTCATCCTCCAACGGGCTCGCCTGGGCTTGCTTTTTGCAGGATTCTGAGAGGCGGACTTAATAAAAAGCCTTTTGATACCTGGGCCCCAGATTTCCAAACTGTCCTTCCCACTTCATCCTTTTGCCTTAATTAAGTTATAACAACAATTTAAATTCAGGGGATGAAGAAGTAGATTCCACTTTTTGATGGGAAGTGTCACCAAGTCACATTGCAAAGGGTGTGACTCTCGTAAGGATCAAAGGATTGTGGCCATTTTTCAGTCTATCACAGAGCCATTCTTTGCACTAGTCAATTCCCCAAAGAGCATCAGACTTGTGGTGGTTACGCACTGTTGGAAACACTATCTCCCCAAGGAAGGCACCATGTCTGGATGGAGCAAATGGCTTGGATTGGAAGTGCCGCGTGATGATTTCCTATGCAGTTTCACACCATTTGACAGAAGGAGAAAATACAAATCAATCTTCCCCTGAGATCTCTAGGGGCAGGTCTTAAGAACAAAAAACAAAGAGAACAGGATCTTTATTGTAGAATGAAACATTATGGTGATTAATTTCTAAATGGTTGGTTCTCAGGGGAGGTGACACCTTGCATCATGAGAAAGCTGAGGGGATGCTTCCAGCAATAGTCTCTGAGTGCTCCATGGAATTGAAACTGCTGGAAAGGAAATGTTCCATCTGGGCAGCTGGGCTTGGGCTTGTCATGTAGGCACGGGCTGGGGGCCTGTACGATGGCCAAGCCCTCTAAATCCAGCAGTGTCAGCCACCATGGCTGGGTGGGTTGGTGGAGCCCTTAAGGGCACAGGGGCTTCCAGAATGGGAAGAACTCAAGATGGCTGGTTGAGATCAGTTTCATCTCACCTGCTGTGCTGGGAATTCGTTCATGCTCTGAAAGTATTTGCTGGCTTTTTAATTACCAATAATTAACCAAGTCTTCAGAGGTGACTCCAGAGGTGACCTGGTGCCTAAACTACACCCCCGTGACACTCACAGGATAGCAAGCCATTTGTCTGTGCAAGAGAGGTGAGAAAGTAAGAGCATGCCAAAGGCTTCCCTCGGGGCCAGGAGCCCAGCTGTGAACTGACTATGCAGCTCTGCCCTTGCCTCGTCTTTCCATCCCCTTGCTCCAGGAGACTGCTGACTCTTGTCCAGCACCTGTGGCAGACAGACCTTTGGGTGGCCTTTGTATGCCCACCCAGTGTGGGAGGGGCCTCTGACTTCTGAGCAACAGAATATGGCAAAGCTGACAAAGGGACGCTCCTGGGATCAGGTTACCTGACATGGTAAAGGTGATGGAATGCCACTCCTGACCCAGGACTCTGTCCACTGTGAAAGCAGGCAGGGCTGGCACATGTCAGGTCCCTTGAAACAGTGAGGTGACGAGGAAGTCAGCAAGTCAAGGAGATCTAAACTGCGGCATTGCCAAGTGTGGGCAGAGAACAACATCTTGTCAAAGAAATGACAGGGAAGGTGAAATCTCAAAAGGGTACATATGGGGAAAGTTGCAGGACTGGGAGTCTTTAGAATGGCACTGGTCATACTTCTGGGAGGCCTGGGCTGGAGTTCCAGCATCCACCAAGGTCAAATGCTTCCTGTTCTGCGAAGCTTTCTTTGAATGGCCTCCAATCCAACCTAAAGTTAGCCATCACCCTCTCTTCATCCTGCAGCTCTTTCTTTGTGCCTCTATTACAACTGATTTCATTGCTTTTTACTTAGTCAACTACTGACTTTAGATTTTAAGCTCCTCCAGGGAAAGCCATGCGTCATGCTCATTTTTATTCTTCCGTCACACTTTCCCGATGTACACAAAATACCTTGAAGCAATAACTGGCTAGTGCTTATGTGATGGATTTAACCAGCTGGCCATGTTTATGGCAATTTGATTGTTAACACATCTCTACACACCAAAATCTTGCCCTGTAGAACTACACAGAGCAATTTCTCACTCCAGAAACCCAGCCTGTAAACTCAATATTGGGAACTCCTTTGCTCATGGGGCAACATCCATGGCCTGAAACTCTCAGCTTCTATAATGTCCTCTGCCCTCACAGAACAGTGGAGACTGTGTTTTCTCATTCTTCCTGCGTCACTCTTCTGATATTAGAAGATTGCCATCCTTGCCTTTCCTTGGGTAAATATCCCCAACTATGTCAACTATTTGTCACTTACTGGGGCAGCCACATCTGTCACGGGTATTGTTCCCCTCAAGTGAATCATCTCTTATCTGTTCCCAAATGCAGTGCTTGACCTGAACCCGGGTCTCTCCCAGCCCACCACATAGCAGGGTCAGAACTACTTTTTGAGGGAACCCTGAGTGTCTACCAAGGCAGCCCGAAATCCCTTGGGTTTGTTATTGGCTACAGCAAATCATGGAAGCACATGATGCGTGGGGCCAGGTCTTTTCTCATAAGCTAAGATTCTCACATTCTCTATTCCTCATTTTGGAATATATTAGAGGAGTTTATATTCATTCCTATGACATTTCTTCTGGATGGTTCTGGGGCCATTGGACTAGCGGGGTAGCATTCTGGATCCTGATTCTTTTATTTAACGTATTAGCATCCCTCCCACATTCGTGTCAGTCAATGTTCTAACAAGCATGCCTCCGACAACACTGTTCCAGACACTGATGAGCTTGCTGAACACATCAAGGCCAAAAAAACAGAGCCCCAGGGCACATGATTATGGTCCTCTTTCTAGGTTGACATCACTCTATTAATCAACACTTTGGATACGCTTGTCTGACCAGCTACAAATTCACTTAGCTATACTCCAGTCCCACTCCCATTTCTCCCTCTTGTCCACAAGAATATCCTGAGCAACTCTGTCAAGTGCCTTGCTGAAATCCAGATCCACTGATCAACCAGGCTAATAACCGTATCAAGAGAGGAAACGAGATTAGATTGGGGTGACTTGTCTAAGAGCGGCCAGCCTCTTGGCAGTCACTGTTTGTCCCTGAGCGCACAGATCAACCCATAATGATTAGTTCTTGTGTTTTGCCAGGGATCAATATTAAGCTCGCTGGTCTGTATTTCACAGAATATCCCTTCCTTTCCACTCTCTACCTCCTTAACTTCAAGACCTCTGCCAGCTCTTTTGAAAATGGAACACTTTGCCTGCCTTAAGTCTGCAGGAACCTTTTCTTTTCTTCCTGGTTTCTTGAATAATCCTTGTGTCTTCTGTCACTTTCGTGTCTCCTGATATTTCCTGGGGATCTCTTACTGTCCTGCAGCCTTGATTTCCTCCTCTGGGGAAAATGATGCCAATCTCATCTAAGCCCTGGGTCACTCTGAACACCAGATAAGAAAATATGTATGAAAGCTCTTTACCCAAGCCCAGCATAGAGTGATTGAATGAACTAAAAAGAACCATATAAATAAGGAATTTTACTATAATTGCATGAGGTACTCACAGATGCCCACAAAATACTTCTCTAGGAAGCCAAATAAATTACTTTGAATTTCACTGTGCTGTCATAATCTCAGAAAGATGTTCCTCAAAGAATCTAAAAATCTTTGGCCTGATTGCCAATTCAAAATTAGCTTACCCTAAAAAACAAAACAAAACAAAACAAAACAACCCACAAAATTAGCTTACCCTAAAATCGGACTTAATAGAAACCTAAAGGTAAAGGTTTCTATTAAAAACCTCAATTTGGTATACCCCCATTGCTTATTTCTACCTCAGGAAATTTAAGATTTTTGATATAGTTTGCACCGGTGTTTTTTGCGGGCTGAAGTGGATAAATTGAATGATGGCATTTTGGATTAAATAGAACGGTACTTGAAACCTGGAAAAACAAATTCAGCCAGAGAAGGAATATTGAAAGGGTGAAGGACGTCTATTGAAAAAGCATTTCCCAATGGAAATAGAATTTGTGTAATAGGTGTTAATTACAATATTGCTACTGTTAATTGGCAAATTGCCCAGAAGTAGTGACAATGTCAGTTATTTCAATCAAGCTGACAGTTTTCATCCTTGCTACACAGAGTAGGATCTTTATTCTTCTAGAAGTAAAATAAGTTTTAGGCTGGGAGAGACTTCAGCATTCAACCTAAGTTAACACCATCTGTTATAAAAGGAGAAACTGAGACACCTAGAAGCTAGGTGACTTGCTCAACTGGACTCACTGAGGGACGGCCAAGCTGGAGCTCATAGCAGGGACTCTGGGCTCCAGGCCCATGCCATTTGCAATGATCTGTAGCTGCACTGACAGATCTGGGATCTTTGGGGTCACCTGTTGTTGTAGGTCCTGTGCTTCCAATTCCGTTGGATGGTAGCCAGAAAGAAAAAAAGATCCTATATGAGGTTGTCATCCACGCTCTTTCTGCCATTTAACTCAAGTCCTTGGAAATGCGAACGCTCAAACTCCGGGCTGTCTGGTGCCCAAGGCAATGTGGATGTGAAGATGACAATGTGCATCTCTGTGATGCACAAATTAAAGCTGATTGATAGAAGGGCACGGAGAAGATGTCACATCTTATAGATGTGGATGGGCCATGGGGCCAGTGATAAAGTGAGACTGGTGGGCTCTGACATCCACGCAGCCCAGCCATATTATTGACAGTGGGAGATAGTATTGATCGAGCTGCCAAGATGATCCTATTATGCAATTAGAATATTAGATTTGCATTTTTAATTCCTTTAGAAGAAATTGGCCTGAGGCAATTATGGCAGGAAAATATTAAGATGGATCCAGCTTCTTCGAAAATAACTCAGAAGAAGCTTTTAGGAAGATGCCGTCATCATCAGAGAAAAGTTTGACTTCTCTGAAGGGGTAACAAGGAAGCAATAAAAACATAAGGCTAGGCAAGGTGAAAGGGCTCATTTTCCAAGTTTTCCCCTGTGAAGAAGAATGAAACTACTTGACCCTAGGGCGCAGTTCTGACTAGTTAGGGTATCGCTTATATTCTGTGTGAAATCCCCTGCACACTGCACTTGGGGTTTCTCATTTGGGCAGATTTCCAGATTTTGTCCCACAGGGTCTAGGCAGAGAGTTGCATTCCCATGCTCATGCCGTGGGCTCATTTCCTCTACAGACTCAGCCTGCCTGTCAGTTTGTCTTTAAGAAAACTTTCCACCAGGGTTTTTGTGGTGGCTTGGCTCCATGGGCACTGAAGGCAGCCCTCCTTCCTCTGAGATGATAATATTTTTTAAACAGTAGACTCAATTTATAATGGCTTATGGAGAAATCCATAGTGGGAGAGGCAAACATGCAAGGAGTTACAATAAAACAAGATAATTGGTGTAATGAAGGGGAGGACACCCGGCAGAGGGTCCTCATCTTGATGCTACCCCTTCCAACACCAAAGGGTACGGAGCAACAATTGAAATCTACTGGGTTTCAATGCTAAGGGTTTTCCATAATGCAGTGGAGAAGGAAGGTAAAAGTTAAACTGTTTAGGGAAATCCAGAAAAGCTTTCCAGAGGTCACTGCCTTTGAGTTGAGATTTGAAGGAATAGGATTTTGAGCAAAGAAGACGGGGATCCCTGGGTGGCTCAGCGGTTTAGCACCTGCCTTTGGCCCAGGGTGTGATCCTGGAGTCCCAGGATCGAGTCCCACGTCAGGCTCTCTGCATGGAGCCTGCTTCTCCCTCTGCCTGTGTCTCTGCCTCTCTCTCTGTGTGTCTTTCAAGAATAAATAAATAAAATAAAAAAAAAACAAACAAAAACAAAGAAGAGGCAGCCTTATAAGGGCAAAAAGATAGAGGAGAACACCGTGTGTTTAGTGCCTCTGCTCAGCAGCAAAGGGTCTACACGAGGAAGCCTGTTAGTCAAACTGGCCAGGAAAGCAGTGCCATATTGACCATGACAAAGCTCACCTGGCGAGGGTATTGCAGAAAGGAGTTAGGATGGAGACAGGTGTTTTGGGGAGGTCCATTTATGCTCAATACAAAGAGGACATTATAAATCAAAGGTTGGTTCCATTTGTCCACTCAGCAGACATTTATCAAGTTCCTGTTTGTGATGGACATGGCTTTGGAAGCTGGGGCCATAAGGAGCTTGAGAATACAGCCTGCTTTCCAGAGGCTCAGAGGGGAGCCTGAAGGTGGGTGACTTTGTAGGAGGAGGTGAATTCCCCAGAGGTATGTGGCTGCGAATAGGGAGAGTGACATCATGAATAAACAGCAATAATGGAGCTAGGACACATGGGGCGACTTAGGCTTTAGTCTCATGGAAAACACAACGTGCTGAGCAGAATTTACACTCTTCATAGACTTTGCAAATGTAAACTTGCCTCTAGCCTCCCTGTGCAAACCATCAGGTTCATTTATTCCCTGGGTTCTGTTGAACATTTTTACCTGATATATTCATTTCCTGCAGCTGCTGTAACAAATTGCCACCAATGGAGTGGCTTAAAACAACAGAACTTCATGCTCTGATAGGTTTAAAGGTTAGAAGTTCAAAATCAAGCTGTCAATAGGGTTGGTTTCATCTGGAAGTTCATGAGGAGGGGGAACCTCTTCCATGCCTCTCTCTGGCCTTCTGGTGGCTTCCGCAATCCTTGGCATTCCTTGGCTTGCAGCTGCAGCCTTCCAGTCTCTTCCTCCACCTCACATGCCTTCTTCCCTGTGTGTCAACACGCTCTGTTTTTTTCTTATAAGGATACCTGTTGTCAGATTTAGGCAGGATCACATTAAATCCAGGATGATGTCATCTTGAGATCCTGAGATTAATTATATCTGTAAAGACCTTTTTCCCAAATCAGATCACATTCACAGATTCTGGAGGTTAGGACGTAGACATATATTTTGGGGGAGCCCAAAAGGTGGCCCTATTCAACCCACTACACCTGATAAATAATAACCCTTGTGATTTTTAAAGATCACGCTGGTTGCATCCAGTATGTGGCAGAGAGACGAGGACAATCTCCAAGGCATGAGGCTTGTCCCTGTACTCGCTGGGAGAAAAGAGGGCACTTCTGTGGGGTGTAGCTTCAGAGTGACTTCAAGGCAAGAGACCAGCATTATGAATGCAGAGGCTCACGAGAATTGAGGCATGGCCGCGCTCACCCCTGAGGCCAGCTGCTTCAAGCAAGGCTCAAAGTGGGACTGTGGGCAATGTCACCCTGCAATCCAAAAGACAAAGATGAATGGAGTAAAAATGTAGTACTCTTGATTTATCAAATGATTCTACATAATGAATCCATCACATTCAATAGAAACTACATTAGCAATTCCTGTTATTGGTCTTATCCCCCCAAAAGCCCCCAAGGTCCACCCGAGTCCCTACGTGATCCATTTAGGTGAAAAAGAATGCAAAGTTTAAATATATATAAATATAAATATATATATATTTTTTTTTTCCCTTTCTTTTTTTTTTTTTTTTTTTTGTAAGTGTGAATGCTTGGACAAAAGAATACAAAGCAGAGGTGGCAAAGAGTCCTGGCTTTTTTTTTTTTTTTTTTTTACTAATATGAAGCTAGCAAGGTGATTATTATGTGACCCAGAAGAAAAACCAAGGTCCTCAGTTCCTTAGAGTGACAATGTGGTATTCGGAAAATGGTTCACTCAGTCTTTCGTAGTTGTAATCACTGTGGCATGTTCCTGGTAATTTCTGTAATTGTGTTTCTCAATTTCTGGAGCTGTGTCTTTGTTCCCTTGCTATCAACAGCTGACTGGCCCTAGCTCTCAGTTACTGCAGTGTTTCAGTTGCTTGGTTCAGTTCAGCAAATATCCTTAAGCACCTACTGTATACCAGGCTCCATGGCTCAGGCCAGGGATTAAGATGCTGAATAAAATTATTTAGTTGTAAGACGGAACATATGAGATCCTCTGCTCTGAACATCCTAAAGCTTTAAAGCCTCCTGCATGTCCATAAGATCTATTTTTATTTTTATTTTTTTGTGTGTTTTAGAGAGGAGGAGAGATAGGAGGAGGGGAAGTGGGAGAGGGAGAGAGAGGATCTTAAGCAGACTCCCTGCCCAGCAGGGAGCCTGACATGGGGTTTAATCTCACAATCCTGAGATCATGATTGAGCCAAAATCAAGAGTCGGAACCTTAAATGACTGAGCCACCCAAGCACCCCCGTAAGATTTATTTTTGATGTGTGCTTTGGAATAGTAAGGACATGGAGGAGCTGTGGGTGAAGTCAATCCTCTGAAACTTTAACTTGGGGTCCTTACCTTCTTTGGCTTTCAATTAATACGAATAATTGCCTTAAGCCCTCCCCTCCCTTGGTTTTTTGAAAGAAGCACAAGGTTTCATTTTTTTTATTTATTTATTTTTTTGAAGCACAAGGTTTTAAACACAATGATGCTCTTTCCAGTGAACAGCACCATTAACTGAGTCTTTGCTATTTTCTGTATAGACTGAAGCTTTTTTTTTTTTTTTAGACTGAAGTTTGATTTGGGTGTCATCAAGTTGAAACTACAGCACATCCATCTTTCCTGTAAATTTGGGTGCCCCCCCCCCATCAATTGTAGTCAGTATGGCTGCTTTTCATCAAGATCGTCTAGTAAGAAAGAAAAACGTGGAAGAAGTATGTTTGCATTTCCTTTAACTCCTAGAATCAGTGCTGCTCAGTAGAGAGATGGAGCAATGGAAGTTAAAATTGTCTAATGAAGAGATAAAATGAATTTTAATGGTATCTTTTATTTAACACAATATCCAAAATGTTATAATTTCAAAATGCAACCAATATTCAAAGTTACTGAGATGTCTTAGGCCTTTTTTTTTTTTCACATTGAGATTTCAAAATCTAGTGTGTTCTTTACGTTTATGGCATAAATTGATTTGGACCAGCTACATTTCAAGTGCTCAATAGCATGTGTTTAGTGGTTATCACATTGCAAATTGCAACTAGTTATAGAGGAATATATCAGCATTTGCTTTTGACAAAAAGGATAGAGCAATCTTTTTAAAGAAGCCCTGAGGAGTTAAACTGGATTATTTTGTGTGAAGTTTAGGACTATATTTCTTGAGAAGAAAAAATTTTTGGGAGTTTTTACTGTAAAAATATCTTCAAGGTTGAGTGTGCACTTGTGTATGTGATGTGCAATAGAGGCTTATATTTAATGTTTTATCAATAAAGAACATGATAACTCGCTTTACTATTTACTGATCACAACTTTGAGCCCAAAACCAATTAAAGGCTAACAATGTAAATGTTATAGGCACATTTCATAATGATTAGAAAAAGCAAGAAGGGTCAGAGTACAGACAGCACACCGGGAGTTTTGCATGGCTCTGCTCATGTGTGACCCATACATTGTCATGTTGTGAGGGAAAAAAGATTTGGGGAAGTTTGGGGAAGAGAAGGAGAATGGAAATCTGCTTACTGAGGCCATGAATTTATCACATAGTCATGCTTAGTATCTAGTGGCTTTATATTCATTTGGATGGGGAATTAATTTGGATAGTATCATCCTTACTGATCCTCATCGTGTGATGCTAAAGTGCTAAATTCTTTATAATTTCATTTTTGTACTTGTTTTTCTTTATAATTTTAAATGTAAAAGATAAAGGGTGGGAACAACACATAGAGATTCATGTACTGATGAGTTTCTTAGCCAATCACACACTTGTGTAAGACATACAAGCGTACGTGTGCCCACCATCCATGCACCCAGCCCATCTACCCCAGCCCTCCCTGATTCCTACTCTTACCCATGAAACAGATTGGATCACCTTGATTGAACTCAGCCACTGATCTAAAATGGCTTGCCAGCACATGTGCTTGAAGCAGCTCAGTAAGTGCATGCCCCCAGTCCCCACCACTGCACATTCTCAAGTGCCAGGTGACAGTGATGCCAGTGACATTGGTCATAATGTCAAGTCCCAGAATATTATAACTGAAAGTGATCTTAGAAGTCCCCCAGTCCAATATTCCTATGTATTAGGAAACTGAGGCACTGAGAAATGCCTGTGGTTATGTAGTCAATTAGCAGCTGAAATGGGATCAGAACTCAGAGCTCTGCATTCCTGATTCCTATTCAGTGCTTTTCCTACTAAGATAATGGAAGGGAAAATTATGTAAATGAGGCAACGGTTTACCAGTCAGAGTCCCTTGATTCCTAAAATCCAGTCTAGGTATTTCAGAGGGAATTTAAGAAAGGGAATTGGATACACATGTGCTATAAGAGCTAATAAACCATTAGAAAGCCATTAAGCAATCAGTGATTAGCTCTAAGAACATTCCACTTCCGCCTCTTGGGCTGGAAGGACATTGGGAGGATCTGATATCAAACTGGGGCCCCTGACTGAATCTGGAAACTCAATGTGGAAGGCGATTAGGTAGGAGACTCAGATACAGTTGGAAGCCCTGTTACAAGAGGAGTAAGAAAGACTCTCAAGTCTCACCATTGCCTCCTATTGGACCAATTCATTAGAAGTCAGTTGGCAAGGGGCACAGGAGATGCAGATTCCTGTGGCACAGAACAGATCAGGGCAAAGGTTGGGAAGGCATCTGAGAATAGATGGGCACCTGCCACCACAGAGGGATAGACTTTAAAAAGCTGTATGGTTTTACAACAGCTTTGTCACCTGTTTATGTTTTAAAGCTAATATAGAAATAATTTGTGCACCAAATTCACAATAACTAAGGTGAGTGGAGATGCCAGTTGAGAAGCAACCTTTTGACCATAAATGTTCATAATGAAGAGCTGGCCATACCCATCATCCTTTTGGTCTTACTTTGGTCCATCCTCATTCATTTCTGTCTGCAGGGTTTGGACTTCTGAGTTTCTTGTCTGAATTTGTAGGCTTGTTCTTCTTGGACAATACACAATTTCTGTTCATGGTTTCCCAGAAATTGCTTCTATTTGTTTCACAATTTGGAATTTGGGGGTTGTTCCTCAGGTACCGCATGAACCAGAATTCATGACTGAAGAGGCGTGCTGGCATAGAGAGGGTTTTTTTGTTTTGTGTTTGGGTTTGGGTTTTGGCAGTACAATACGTTTTAAATGATTTTTTTTAGCATTAAATGGCATATGGCAGGAAAGAGTTAATCTACCTCGCCTGGTGGGAGAAGTAACTGAAGCATTGAGACACTAGCCATCTTTGAGGATTTTCCATATTCCAAGAGCTCTCTTATATGCTTTGCACCTATTAACTCACGTAAGCCTCACACCATGTTATATGTTAAGAACAACTAGTTCTCCCAATTTACAGGTGAGGACACTGATGACAAGAAATGTTTAAGTAAATTGGCCAAGTTGGCAGGTTAATAAGTGATGGGATTGTGTTTGGAACCCACATAGCTTAGCTGAAGTATTCATTTGTTAACCATTCATTTGTGCCTCACTCCCGCCTGCGTGGGCTGGTGTGTGGGTCTTCCCCAGGACCCTCCTCCTGGTGCGCTGGGCTCTGATGCCCAGAGGACTGGCGGATTGGCGGGGAAGCTACTGATGCTGTGATGAGGTGGTTAGTGCCACATTGTTGCAGGGCACTTAGTTGCTAATTGCCATTTAATCACAAGATGAATATAGTGATTTCTTTTCTCTCTCTACCCAAGTGCCAGTGAGATGGTAATTACTTTTGAACTAAGTGCTGAAGATGTGGCTTTGCATGGAGCTGGAGCTAAATGCCACATCTTTTGAGCCACCACATTCCTGGCAACACTTGTTTACCCATGTGGCTAATTAAACACATTGCTTTGATAACAGATGCTCATTCCAAGCTTCGCATTTTCCTTAAATGATGACTCCCCTCGCCCCCGCCAGGAGATCTGACTTAAACACACACACACACACACACACACACACACACACACACTAGTTGCACTTCATATTTGGCAAATAAACTCAAATTTTGTAGAGGTGATATCACATTTTGGTCAACAATTGAAAAAGAAAACTTTGTGAGCACCTGGCTGGCTCAGTGGGTAGAGCATGTGACTCTTGATCTCAGGTTTGTGAGTTCCAGGTATAAGTTGGGTGTAGAGATAACTTAAAAAAAAAATTTAAAAAAAGGAAATAGAAAATTTTGCATTTGAATAGTTCTAAACTTATAATGAGTCAATCTAGAGTTTCTTTCTCCACAGTTTCTTGTTTCCAGCTGTTGTATACAGAGTGAAGAGGGGCTGCTTTTTGTTTTCTGTTGTGTAAAGTTTGAAAGATATACAGTTATATGGAATTTCTCTAACCATGGACATATAATCTATGGGTTATGCTTTTCTGAAGACTTTTCCTCCAGGTGACTTGTAAAGGGGTTAGAGTTAATCAAACTTTTCACAGAGGGTAATAAGGTGAGCAGGTTAAGTGACTTGTCCAGAAGAACTCAACAAATGCAGTTCTTGTTTTCTGGCTCTTGGCAAATGTCACAGGTGATACCTGAGGTTGGTAAACCTTCAACTTTACAAAGACCTCATCAATTTGGTCCCAGTTTGGGATAAATGGGCAGATCCAAAGTAGGTCATAAGAATAGCAGAACAGCCAAATGTTCAAAAGCAAAAAGTCTGCAACACAAGTGTGATCAACCCCCTGATGGAACTTACAGGAGCCTCATGGGTGACAGAGCCATGTCAAAGGTTCCTAGTGAGGTGATGTTAAGTTCTAATAGGTTATTGAAGACTTGGTTTATGGTTTTTGTGTTGGAACTCCCTGGATTGTTATCCAAGTGCCTTAACAAAGAGCTTCCCAATCTCAGTATCTTTATACAATACGGCAATGGTTTTTAAACTGTAGAACTCCTTTTTTTTAAACTGTAAACTCCTTTTTTAATACAATATGGCAATGGTTTTTAAACTGTAGAGCATTTTGATCTCCTTTAATAAGGAGACAAATAAGACACAAACTGCTGGTCTACTCTTCCAGGTTTCTGATTGAGTTTTGACTGGGGCCTGAGAATCTGCACTTTTAACAAGTTTCTGGGCAGTGCTAATGCTGCTTTCCTGGAGATCATACTGTAGGAATCAGTGCCTTATGGGCTTATTTCTTGCTACCATCATAGTCCAGTGGGGGTATTTCTGGTTGAGCAACTCTCTGGGAATGCTCTCCTCCAAATGGTAAGTCAGGGACTTAGGCTCTTTCCCTAGAATCTCTGCCAGGTTCAAAGACCATGGACTCTTGGTCTGTAGGTGGCTAGTAGGTTGTGGAAGAAAGAGCACACAGAATTGTGTCAGAAGGCTCTAGGGCAGGCCTGGAGGTGGGATGTATTACTTTTCCTTACATCTTATTGGCTAGGATCAGTCATGTGGCTCTACTTAATTGCAAAAGGAAGCTGGGAACAGAGTCCATCTGGGTCCTCAGGAGGACAAGGAAACTAGATTAATGAAAATACAGCCATTTTTTGCCACACCTAAGTTATGAAAGTTCTCTTTACTTTTTTCCTGTTCCTAAGACACTGTGACATTATTTATTAGTCAATGATTTTGAAAGTTGAATGATATTCCTTGACCCTCTTGGACATATTCTTGAGTACCAGCTAATGGAGTGGTGAATCATGTTGTTTGTGTTCCTCCCATGGCTGAAGACACTATGATAACAGTTCACCAAGGTGAAGGGTTTGTCTGCCCTGGACGCCAAGCCAGATCTGGAATGGGGATCTCCATCTGGGCCAAGTTTCAATTTGTTGTCTCTCAGCTCCAGATCCACCCTTCTCCACCCTGATCTGTAATGCTGGAACTGGACCCTGTAAACATGCCTTTTTTTGTCCACTTGCTGAATATGAACTTCATCACTGGAAGGTTCTAGAGTGCAGTGCAAGGTGAAGGAACTTTGTTTTTGAGTTCTGGGCCCCCACTATTATTGTTCATTCCAGTAGTCCAGTGGCCCATGGAGCTGAGCTCAGCTGTGCCCTCAAGGCCATACTCTCTCCACTGCTGGCCACTTCCCAGAAGCTTTTCCCACCATACCTCCTGCAATGATAGGCTGCTTCTCCAGGCCATCTCTGGCCTTTGTCTTCCAGAAAGGTTTATTTTTTTAACCTCACCAGTGGGTTGTGAATTCCTATAGTAGCTAGGCTCTCTGATGAGGTCTGAGTCTCAGCTTTGAGGGTGGCCAAGCCTAGGGACAGAGGTTTCGCAACTAGTCCTTAGTCCCTTTATCTGTTCTTTCTCATCCTGGAGATAAGAGCTACTCTTCACACATGCTACTTCTTTGGGGTCCATTTTTAGTCATTTTTCATAGACAAGCACCTTTTATAATTAACAGTTCTTTATATCACGTTTTCCTTGTTAAAATAACTAGAGTGATTTCTTTTGACTGGACCCTGATGGATATGACCTCCTTCTAGTAGTTTTTGCTGTAGAAAGTCAAAGTTGAAATGTCCATCCTTTCAAATCAGAAAGTAGGACAGCAAAACCATACCTACTCAAAGTTCACTTCCATTGAATCCCCTTCTTTATTCTTAGCTCTAGTATGTTAATTTCTTGTCCTGAGAAAGGCCGGTGTTCTTATCAAAGATCCAATGGGAACAGGCTGAGGGGGTCTTCAGGTCTCAGACTTCTAGACTTTCTAATCTTGAGCCTCAATAACCAGGGACTCCGTGGGTAAGGCCCTAGGGAGGATTCCCGGATTAGTGGGTGAGGGGGGCATGGGAAAGAAAGAGGAAGCACACGTGTCATCAGTAACCAGAAAACAGTCTTGCTGCCTCAGTCTCTGGCTGGGGGTGAAACCAGAAAGTGAACTGTGTGTAACCACCAGCTCTTTTGCCTTGGCTTGGTTTTGCTGCCACAGCAGTAGGGAATCAATACAAACTAAAACAAAACAAAAACAAAAACAAACAAACAAAAACAAAAACAAAAAAACAAAAAACTTCCCCACAAAATCCCAAGAAAAAGTTAAATAAACAACACACAATCTAATTTTAGGTCACAGAATATAAAGGTCAGCATAGAAGAAGGATGATAATAATAATAATAATTCCAGTCAGCATTAGCTACTTATTATTTCTTTTTCTCCATAGAGGTTGGATCTATTCCAATGAAAGGTTGAGGCCAACTCTGCTTCCTTCCTTGTGAGCTAACCTTGGCTTCCCAGACAGGCCACAATGAGGGCTTCCCATCTGAGGCAGGCTCAGTGTTGGACAAAGCAAACAAATTCCTGTGATTTAAGGACCCTGAGAAAGCTCTTTAATGGGAGCTCTACCCTATTGCTACTATATCTGGAATTTCACCAAGAGAGACTCGTGGATGACCATCTACAGATTCCTCCACCCTTTAAAAACTGTGCTGAAGTTCATATATTATAAAATTAACCACTTTAAAGGGAATTCAATGGCATTAAGTACATGCACATCATATAATTACCAATTATATCTTGTTCCAAAGCATTTTTAATCACCCCAAAAGGAAACCTTGTACCCAATAAGCAGTCATTCCTTATTTTCCTTCTCTCCAACCCCTGGGAACCAACTCTCTGCTTTCTTTGTCTATGGATTAGTCTATTCTGGGCATTGCATATAAATGGGATCATACAACATGCGGTCTTTTGTGTCTGACTTCTTTTACTTAGCATCATGTTTTCAAGGTTCATTCATATTGTAGATTTTTTTTTTATGGCTGAACCCAAATGTTCATCAGTGGATAGATGGTTGGATAAATAGACTGTGGAATATATATATGAAGTCCTTTTAAAATTATTTTTAAATGATCTCCTCAAATAAGCAGATAACGCATAGGACCACAACTACTGATATATTTCTTTGAAAGAGCTTATCTGATACAATTACTTTGGACTAAAAGGACCAGGGAAAATTGCCTGGGAAAGGGGACTCTCAAACTACAGAGAAGTGATGGAGGGATGGAGGGGGGTGGAACCACATATAATTTAGTAGAGGTCTGACTCTGGTTTGAGTTCTAGGAAATGATTCCTATGGCTTCTCTCTGACTAAATGTAACATAGCATTGCTGAGTGTAGAATCAAAACATACACACCCCTTATTCTCAAAGATTAGTGCTAAAAGAGGATCTGGGCAAGAGAAGGCCTGCCTTCTCTTTATCCAGCACATCTCTGGACCAAGTCTTCACTGGATGAGGACCTCAGTTGCAGAGCGCATAACCTTAACAGGCCCAAGTGGATACAAGTGATGCCGTGGATAGAAGATGCTCCCATGTGGCTGCCTGGTGATCACACTACAGGAGTGTTGTCTATACTGAGTTGAGTTCCCACTCCTAAAGTGGAACAATAAAATACCTTTGGAAGGAAATAGTCCAAGAGTCAAGGAGACAGATTTCCCTCTTCATTTTCTTTGGGAGTTAATTTGCTGGCAATTATAGTGTCTTTACCATACACTTAGAGTCTCATTCATTTACACTCCAGGAAGAAGAATGACTCTTTATGACTTTTTTATTTTAATTATTGATGCTTAAAACCATGAGCCATTCATTTCCTGCTTTCTCAACATTGGTAATTGACTAATTCAAGGCAGGTGTGGGTTTGAGAAAGCTGTTTAGTTGGCATGAGGAACGATCGCTGCAGGGACCATGTTGTTATTTTTGCCCACAGATAATTATCAGTCATGTAACACTCTAGTCTCCTCATTGGAGCACACAGGTGGCTCTCTACATGCAGCTATTTTCTCTAGATGTCAAGGCCAGGGTTGGGGCATGGGTTATCTCTATAGGTATATGTATAGGGTATTTTTAAACTAAGTGCTGAGGTACACATAGATCTTTCACTGTACCTACTCTTTCATCTGTATTTCCTGTAGGCATCTAGCTAGTGATAAAATCTTATACCAAGTTCTGCTTGAAAGTGATTTGCTCTTAAAAAGACCAAATAGACATAGCCACAGGGGAGAGTGAGCAAGAATAACTTAAGTGAGGCAAGATCTGCAGCCAGAAAAATCATAAAAGCTTAAATTGGGAATGATCACATTTTGGATCAGATATGTCACTTTTCAGAGAGAAGATGGCATGAATTCAGCAATTTCGAGAGAGTGTACCATGTTTCTCGGAGAGTGCTACACTCCCCAGAGACTCAAAGAATAACATGTGGTCCCAAACCTGAAGAAATACACATTTATCAGAGGAGAAAGAGTCTTAAGCATCAAATCATAGTAGAAACTGGATGTGTGTTATAATCAAAGAGAAAAAATAAGAGGGAATCTAGATGAGAAAACTGTTCACTTTTGGAGAAAGAGGTAGGAAATAATGAGAGTGCAAGGAAATGTCATTTGGCTCAAGCTAAAAGAGTGAGGGGCATTTGACAGGTGGAGAAGAAAGAGGGAGAGAGGATTCCAGGAGTGCTCAAAAGAGAAGACACCACCGGCTGTCAGATTGGTAGTGAGAGCCATTTAGAAGGTAGCTGAAATCTTGGCAGACTGATGGTAAGGCAAGATTTTGTGACCGTTGAGGGGGGCTGATTCAGGCAGACATTCGGAAGATAAGTGGGGAGCCCCATGGATGAAGAGGTCCAGGGAGGGAGAGAGAGAGAGAGAGAGAGAGAGAGAGAGAAGTATGGATGATGACAGTGTTTCGAGCTTAGGTGGACAGATGGACACAAATACCTTTGATGGAGAGAAAGAAGGTTTGGAGTGGGTGGTAATGGATTCAGGTCTGGCCATGGTAAGTTGGAGCTGCCCCAAAGATATGTTGGGAGAGGTGGCTGGTCGGCACTGAGGTTGCACTCTCATGGTCAGCATAGAGGGCAGCTCCGATGATCTATAGGTTTTAACATATCCAATTCTGATCTTAAGCAATTAACATATTTGGGAACAACATTTGAATTTCTGGCACTTGCACTTGAAATCCTCAAGAGTGCATTCTTCATCATATTTTTTGTTTTCTTTGGTTCAAAGAAATGAAGTCGGCTCATGAATGCCTTAGTACTTTATCTAGTGATGTGTTTTGTTTCTATTTTCTTAGCCTCGGAAAAAGGATTAGTGCATTTTAATTACATACTACTACTACTACTACTACTACCATATTGTGAATCTCTGAACTGGTATTTATATTTGCAAAGCCAGTATGAAATGTTACTTAAAAATTCAAAGTGTATTAAAGAGAAACACCTAAAGAATTACTCATCAATAAATTTCTCCTTTTTCTCCTTTTCCTAGTGAAAGACAAAGTTTGTCACTAGCAAAAATAATTAGCAGCCTAATGGTATCATCCACCAGTTTGGCAGCAGGGGAGGCAATAGTTGTTTCCAACTGGACTTTGCCTTATCTGCCTCTTCTGGTCATGATGCACAATGGCTCCCCAGGGATGGAAGGATAAAGCTCAGAAATCTCAGCCTGACTTTCAAGTCTCAGGTCTGAACCTCCTTCACTTTTATGTCCCAGTCTTATATAGCTATCATTAATAAAAAATTCCTGTTTAAGCCAATTATGTCTTCTTGCCATCACCCAAACATGACATAGGTGTTTTTGCTCCTGTGCCTGCTCAGGCTTGTCTGCATCATCTGCAGAGCTTTCCCAGTACCCAGTGCTGATGACTTGGTGGGCTATCTGATCAGTCATGTGAAGCCCACGGCAATTTTCAATATGCTTGGACATAATGCATTTTGTTGATTTCAGAAGGGTCTCTCCAGTAGCAGAGGGTGGGCAAGAGATACTGGTAGGCTTGAAGGAGGGCTTGCAGGGTTCAGATGAGTGAGGAGGAAGCAGCAACAGGCTGGATTCTGGGGAAAGGAATCAAAAACAATGTCAACCAATGGTCCTTGATTGCTCTTTTAGATGGTGGTGGAAATGAAGATGGAAATGAAGAGCCTTGTAGTGGTACTTGGGAAAACAGGAAGATGGAGAGTGAGCAAGAATACAAATATCTGATCCAATTTGGGACAAATAAGTTCATGCTGTCTGGAATATGCAGGTGGACTTGGTCAATTGGGAGCTGAGAATACCACTCTCAAGAGAAGCCAGAAGAAAGGGTATAAAATAACAATAAAAAGCCCCACAAGTATTTACATGTTAATTGTGGCTTCTAAAATCTTTGAGGGGGTTTGAAAAAAGTTTGTTTTTCACATAGTTTCAGCATTATTCTTGCTATCTTCTCTTTAAAATACTGTTTGCAGGGTCTGTGAAGAAAACGCTTGCTTAGCAGTCTAACCCATATTAATCACAAATTCCAAATTCATGGCATCAGAATTACAAGAAGTTTCATATTATATAATTAGAAGAAGATTCCGGTCCTTGGTTCATTGACTCTGGAGCCATATTACAGTCTTGTTATATTTGATAATGACATAGCAGACATTCTATCAGAACTTGGCTATATGGAGAGAGATTCCAAAATGCTTTAATCTTGTCACAAATCAGAAGCAGCTGCTCCTCATAAAATGGAAAGTTCAAGGATGATCCACAGAAAAGCAAATGTGACTTACAGTCTTAAATAGCAGATTCTGGGGTTTTCAATTGGCAGGTGTTCCCCATCAAACAACCCTCTCCCCACACGGATTCTTGTTGCTTTTATTTCTTTAGACTCCTCCCAACCTGAACATTGCATTTGTGCAATGAACTTTATCTTAAGAATTTAGGCATTTTGTAGCTAAGACTAAGCATGGTCTTGAGACTTTTACACACTGATGAAAACGAATATGTGGAACATGTGATTTAAGTATAACTTGCCCCCTCTGAGTGAATCACTAAAGAGAGAACTGTGGTTATGATCAGTGAAGGACTGCCAGCCTCAAATGCTGAGCCTACAAACCTTCCGTAGGTTCTACGATGACATGAAACTGCTGTAGTAGAAACTCTAAAACTAACAAGGGTATTAGCTTCATTGATTTTCTGAAAATGGGAAAGAAAAAAAAAGCGCTCAGCTAAGTCCAGGAAAGAGATTTAATACAACTGTCTTTTAATAATATTAAGTTTCCTAGAATCAATATTTTCTCCCCCTCATATTATGCTATGGGTTGCTACACACCAGTTGCTCTGTAGGAGAATGGGAATCAATAGAAGGCTTACCTTCTTTGGAGACTATTTCAAAGGCCTGCATAATGGAGCATAGATCAGGAGAGTGAAATTGAATTTTAAGTACACTGACATTATGCTATCATCTTCAACCGGGGGAATATAGATTGTTCTGGGGCCCACGGGACCCATGAGGCACAGGGTGAGAGGTGCCAGTTACTGATTGGCCCACAGAACCCCAGTGAAGGCAGCTTCCTCTAGACTGTTTAACAAATGCTAAACACAGGCCTTTGGGCCACACCCCAAAGTCTCTTCAAACACTCCAAGGTGAGTAGGGACGATGGTGTGTCCTTTCCAGTTTAGCACCTGGCTTTTACGTCGGGCCAGACCTGGTGTGTGTTAACTCAATGCCTGATGTTAAAACCCCTTTCGACTCAGCTTTATTTTATTTTACCTTATTTTGGAAAATGGAGGGACCATTTCTTAGCCAATAAAAATAACTCTTGATAGAATCACTGAAGTTTTTTTTCTTTTCTTTTTTGCAACAGTGCTACAATGACATTTTTTGTTACTATCTATGGAAAACAGTAGTTCCCCCAAAGTATTAAAACATGAGTTTTTGAGTGTAGATTAATAGTGGTACTAGTCTTTGATTTTAAAAGGTTGACTTGAAAAACAGTTCTGGAGATTTACAATGATGTTGACATCTGCAAGTCACAGTTTGTTTAAAACAAAATTGAATGACTCAGGAGGCCCACAACTGGGTGTTCTCCCTAGAGAACCAAAAACTTATAGTCACACAGCAACCTATACATGAATGTTTATAGCCTCTTTATTTATAAGTACCAAGATCTGGAAATGAACTAGATGTCCTTCACCAAGTGAATAGTTAAAGAAGCCATGGAATATTATTTAGCAAAGAAAGGAATGGACAATAACTTTGATGATTCTCAAAGATATTACACTGAAATGAAAAAAGAAAAAAAGGTTTAAAGGCTACATATCATATAGTTCCATGTATAGGACCTTTTTGGAAAGGAACAGAATAGACCAGGAGAACAGATCCATGGTGTAGGGGCTGGGGTGGGGGGTAGAATGTAACTATAATAGGAATTTTTAGGGTTATAGACCTGTTGGGTGTCTTGATTGTGATGGTGTTAGGCAAATCCATGCATGTGTTAAAATGCATAGAACTGTACATCAAAAAGTGAAGGTTAACTTTACTGTATAAGTGAAATAATTTTTTAAATTGCTCTTATCTAGACTTTTTGTTTTTTAAAAAAATATTTTATTTATTTGAGAGAGAGAGAGAGAGATTGAGAGTGCATGAATAAGAGGAAGGGGAGATGGAGAAGCAGACTCTCTGGAGTGAGGAGCTTGATAAGGGGCTCAATCCCTGGAACTCTGGGGTCATGACCTGAGCCAAAGGCAGACATTTAATCCACTGAGCCACCCAGGTGCCCCATCTTGACTTTTCAAAAAAAAAAAAAAAAAAAAGATGGAAATGAGTGCATTACTATTATCTTTCTGCAAAAACAGATATTAAATATCATAGATAAAATCCCATGTAACAGCATACTAAAAGCACATGCATGGTTAGGTTATGGAGGAGATCATATAGTAGTTTAGCTAGGAGGTTGCTTATGTTTTGTTTCACAGACTCACACATAACCTTTAAGTCTCCCAATGATTATTGTGGACTGGACCAGCTTGTCTTAGCAGCAATCGGAGGGCACATTTGTGTGCTTTATAATTCCTAGCACTTTCCCATTTCCTCATTTTAGCACTGTGAAGCAGGTAGGGCAGGATTCCTTACCAGAGTCTCATGGGCATAGGAAGTTGAGGTAGGGGAAGTGTTGGAAACTGGTCTCAGATCATCAATGGCAGAGTAGCTGGGACTGGTCTCCAGAGTGTTTGATTCCTGGGACGTTCTAACTCTACGTTTACTCTCTCTAGTTTATTTTTAATTAAAACTTTTTTTTTTTAATTTGCACTAGGATACGTCTAGATGATTTCCTATGAAGCTGGAAATCACTGAGACCATTTAAGGAGATTTATATATGTAGCCAAAGAGCCTCTTGTCACAATAAGCAAACAATACATCATTTGGTCACTGAACAGTAAAATTGTATAGATAATTCTATATCCTCCTTGGTTTTTACGTTTTTGGTTCAGCTAGGGACATTTACTAAATTTCTTGAAACTAAGTTATTTCATCTTTTTTTTAAAAAAAGTAATATATTGAGGGGATAGCTCTCTAATAGAAACCCGGGATGCCAACAAAACAGGTACAATAGGGGGAGTGGATGGACCTCAGCTGTGGCCAGTTTTAAAAAAGACAGTTGTAGAACACAAAGGAGTGTCTAGCTGGGGCTCACACAGCAGGCACTTTGGCATTAGCCCAGAAAGGAGCAGCTCTAGCCAGGAAATGGCCCACTGCCCTGAGCAGCAGCCTCCTCTTTCTGGGATGAAGTTGCTGTTTTAAGCACTAAATTTAAGTTATAGTCCAGAAGACTGAAAGTTGGGCCTTTCTTTTTTTAAGAATTAATTTATTTATTTGCGAGAGAGAGAGAGAGCACAAGCAGGGAGAAATTCCCTGCTCAGCAGGGAGCCTGACACAGGGCTCGATCCCAGGACCCCAGGATCACAACAACTTGAGCTGAAGGTAGATGCTTAACTTATTGAGCCACCCAGGTGCCCCAGGTTGGCACCCTTTATGTCTTTTCCATCCTCATAATTCCAGAGCTCTGTGCTTCTAACTTCCTGCCTGCAACTTGTGTCAGGAAGGTTCTAGAAGTTCTAGAAGTTTTTTTTTGGGGGGGAGGGTAAAGCCAGGGTCCTGTTTGTGGTACATGGAAGGAAGTCTGATTCCATTCTGAAGAGTTGGTAGCAGACCTGAAAAATAAGTGTAATCAGAACAAATTGAAAAAAGAAAACCTTAATAAAAACAAAAACCCTTTCTCTTCTCAAGGTGCTCACTGTATTTCCCATGGTGCTAATACTTAGGAAGGTTTGCAGAATATTTGGGAGTTCAGAAATAAGTGAGTGGATGAGAGTGTTAATGATGTACCCTGGTGCCAAGGGCTGGAGCCCTCGTGGGGCTCCTGGTTTTCCAAGCCCTAGGTAGGTAGGTCAAGCTCATATATCAGCATGGCTGCGGATGTTCTTCCTCTATGATGACAAAGTATCCTTTTGTGCAATTTATGTCATCGGGGCAGGTAAGTGAGTGACTCTTTGTCCATGAGCATTCTGCATATTATCACTCATTTTTCCATGGCAAGCTCTTACAGACATGCTGATGTGCTGGCCAGCAAGCATTCACACCTGTATCAGATTGGGGGAAGCCTGTGGGCAAGTGACATGTCAGCTGAGAGGTGGACAATGCCCAAATCCAGAATGACAAATCTGGAAGCCAATGCATGTGTCTTGACTCTTTCCTCATGGTTGGATCTCTCATAACTCCATCAGGGCACCAGCGAGTTTGTAGAGATGAAGTAACTATCACTTTGAGGACCTTTCTTATTTCCATCTCTGTCCCTCCTATTTCACCCCATCACTTTATCCCATTTCCCCCCTGTTGTTTCTCCCTCTCTCCCACTCTTTTTCTGGTAATCTGCTTTTTAAATGGATCTCTTTCTTCCTTCCTCTGCAGGTGGCGATTTGCAATCCAAATCCAGGGTGTGCAATAAGCCCTCTCCCAAAAAGATTCCTTAGGAGGCTCAGAGTGTAAAAAATAAATTCAAAAAAGATGAAAGACCTAAACGTGAGACAGGAAACTATCAAAATCCTAGAGGAAAACATAGTCAAAAACTTCTTTGACCTCTGCCGCAGCAACTTCTTACTAGACAAGTCTCTGGAGGCAAGGGAAACAAATGCAAGAATGAACTATTGGGACTTCATCAAGATAAAAAGCTTCTGCACAGGGAAGGAAACAACAAAACTAAAAGGCAATCTATGGAATGGGAGAAGATATTTGCAAATGAAATACCTAATAAAGGGTTAGTATCCAAAAATCTATAAAGAACTTATTAAACTCAACACCCAAAAAAACAAATAACCTGGTTAATAAAGGGTTGGAATCCAAAAATCTATAAAGAACTTTTTAAAAAAAATTTTATTTATTCATTCATAAGAGAGAGAGGCAGAGACACAGGCAGAGGGAGAAGCAGGCTCCATGCAGGGAGCCTGATGTGGGACTCGATCCCAGGTCTCCAGGATCACACCCTGGGCCAAAAGCAAGCGCTAAACTGCTGAGCCACCCAGGCTGCCCTATAAAGAACTTATTAAACTCAACACCCCAAAAAACAAATAACCTAGTTAAGAAATGGGCAAAGACATAAACAGACACTTTTTTAAGGAAGACATCCAGATGGCTAACAGACGCAGGAAAAGATGCTCAACATCAATCATCATCAGGGAAATACAAATCAAAACTACAATGAGATATCACCTCACACCTGTCAGAATGGGTAGAATTAACAACACAAGAAACAACAGATGTTGGCGAGGATATAGAGAAAGGGGAACCCTCTTGCACTGTTGGTGGGAATGCAAACTGGTGCAGCCACTCTGGACAACAGTTTGGAGGTTCTCGGAAAGTTAAAAATAGAACTACTGTGCAATCTAGCAATTCCACTACTGGGGATTTACCCAATGATACAAAAATACATTTTTGAAAGGATACATGCACCCTGATGTTTATAGCAACATTATCAACAATAGCCACAGTATGAAGAGGGCCCAAAAGTCCATCGACTGACGAATAGATGAAGAAGATGTGGTGTTTATACGTATAATGGAATATTACTCAGCCATCAAAAAGAATGAAATCTTGCCATTTGCCATGATGTGGATGGAGCTAGAGTATATTGTGCTAAGTGAAATAAGGCATATGATCTCACTCATATGTTGAATTTAAGAAAGAAAATAGATTAACATATGCGAAGGGGGAAAAGGAAAAAAGGGAGAGAGGGAAACAAGCCTTAAGAGACTCTTTTTTTTTTTACAACCCTTTTTTTTTAAAAGATTTTATTTATTTATTCATGATAGACATAGGGGGAGAAAGAGGTAGAGACACAGGCAGAGGGAGAAGCAGGCTCCATGCAGGGAGCCTGATGTGGGACTCGATCCCGGGACTCCAGGATTGCGCCCTGGACCAAAGGCAGGCGCTAAACCGCTGAGCCACCCAGGGATCCCCAAGAGACTCTTAATAATAGAGAACAAACAGGGTTGATAGAAGGAGGTCAGTGGGAGATAGGGTGGATGGGGGATGAGCATTAAGGAGGATACTTGTTGTGATGAGTCCTGGCTATGGTACGTAAGTGATGAATCACTGAATTCTACTCCTGAAACCAGTATTGCACTATATGTTCACTAACTAGAATTTAAATAAAAAAGAAGCTCATAGTGTGAAATGTGTATGTCTGTGAATGTTTCAGAATCATTGGTAATATTTTCAGGAGCATGTTTGAAGGCTAGTGGTCCAGATGAAACTTTTCCAGTCTTCCCTCCAAGCTGAACCTCATACCAACTTGCTGCCACCATAGATAAAATATTTGTAACTGAACTCAGGCAGCCAGATCCACGGAGCTATCGCTGCCTGATAGTCCACAAATTCCAAAGTGAAAACCTTATAAGCATAGAAACAAAATTATTACAGTGGGACATGCCAGAAATAACTTGAAAATTATGTATTTGTTTGCTGACTCTCATCTGAGCCTAACGGCAGGTGCCTTTTCCCTACAGAGCTCTCGGGGTCACCTCAGGTACGGTTCTGGTGTGGCTCGTTGGTTGCTCCATGTCAGCAAAGTTTTCCTCCCCAGTGAAGGGCTTCCCTAATACAGAGATTAGATTGCACATCTGCCCTTCTGCTCGCTGCTTCTGGCAGGTGGCTGGCTGTTGTATGGAGGTACTTGCCCACCATGGCTCTCCTCCTGCTCACAGGAAGGTGTCTTTCACCTTCCTCCTCCAATCAACACTGATTTGCTCCCCACCTTCCAAGTGGTGAAACTATCAGCTTTCTCTGGGTTTGGAAATATTACACCAGGAGGAGAGTTTCACCATGCATTGAAGTTTGGAAAAACAATGAAAATTGATTCAGGTTTTGCTATACACGATTTATGTGTAGTTGGCACTCAGCGTCCCTGAGGTTCTGGGATGAGACTGGCTGAAGTGAGTTAGAGTGAGGATTTATGCCAAAACACCATTTTTGTTGTTATTTTAAGAGCCTGCCTGAATAGGTCAGGTCATCTCTGATAACCTCTTCTGTTCCTTGTGTTATTGCTGCCCTTGGTCCATGTTAGTCATTCCATCTCCAGCCACTTATTGGCACAGTGTCTCTTATCTGGGCTTTTTATTATTTTCATTGCTCTTTAATTTCCCTATCAGTTACTTTTAATGTGATGGATCCACACTGTACCGTAATCTACTTAGGGTTTTAAATTCTGAGCAGCAGGTGGGAGTTAGTGCCTGGATTTCAGATGATGTTTTTCTGTTCATAGGTTTGGATGTCACACTTCTTAATTGTGGTAAAATATACCTAATATAAAATCTATCATCTTAAAAGTGTACAATTGCAAAGTGGACAATTCGGTGCATTTTACATTCACAATGTTTTGCAACCATCATCAGTATTTAGTTCCAGAACTTTCTCATCACCCCATGTGGAAACTTGGACCCAATACTTTGTCACCCCATTATCCCTTCTCTCCAGCCCCTGGCAACCCCTAATCTGTCTTTTGTCTCCATGGATTTGCCTATTCTTGACATTTCCTGCAAATAGAATCATAAAATATGTGGCTCATTGTGTTTAGCTTCCTTCACTTAGCATACTGTTTCAATGTTTATTCATGTCAAAGCATGACACCTAAATAATAATCACACCTTAAGTTTATTTTATTTTCTTCAATTTTATTTATTTATTTGAGAGAGAGCACATGCACACATGAGCAGGGGGTAGGGAAGGGCATGGGGAGGGAGAAGCAGACTCCTTGCTGAGCAGGGAGCCCAAAGCTGAACTCAATTCCAGGACCCTGAGATCATGACTTGAAACAAAGGCAGAAGCTTAACCAACTGAGCCACTAAAGTACCCCTACATCAAGCTTTTAATTGAAGCATTCTTTTTGAAAAAAAATTTATTTCATTTTTTAATATATCTTTTAAAGATTTTATTTATTTATTTGAAAGAGAGAGAGAGAAAGAGAGAGAATGAGCAGGGGGAGAGGGGCAGAGAGAAAAGCAGACTCCTCGCTGAGCAGGGAGCCCAAAGCTGAACTCAATTATAGGACCCTGGGATCATGACCTGAGCCAAAGGCTTACGCTTAACCAACAAAGCCACCCAGTCACCCCAATCGAAGCACATTCTATTACTGACTCAGTACCCATAGGCCCTGTGTTCTCCACAGATCCCTAGCATCCTAATTTATTCCTTTCCAAAGCATATCTTGGAATTATCCTTGGGAGCCTTCATTTTACTAATGAGATGATGATGATGATGATGATGATGATGATGATGATGATGATGTCAACAATGACAATGGGGGTGGTGATGATGGTACATATCTTGAGCACCTGCTGGGTAACCATCATAGTGCTTGGAACTTTACACCCACTGTTAAATCTAATTCTCAGAGAAGTCATGCTAATTCGAATTTCAGGGCCATTTGACAAAGAGGTAACAGAGATACAGATGGGTTAAGTAGTTAACCTATCCGGTGTCCTCAGCGAGTGAAAGCCAGAGCTGCACTGGTGCCCAAGATTCCCTGCTTCAAAGCTTAACCTCTCAGGGGCTCTTGACTTGGCTTGCCTCTTTCAAGCTGTTCCAGATCAGAGACTAAGAGAAGACCTTGCTTTTCATCATCTGAAGTCCTCAGGGAGTGAGCTGAGTGAGACTGACTGTTAGATCACACTGACGTCTCTAGAATGGCCTTCAATGCTTGATGCTTCTGGAGAACACTGCAGAGCCCAGCCTGTCCAGTTTCTTCATTGCACTAGGTCCTGCCCTTAGCATCCCTGCCTCTGCACTTTCTTTGCTCCTTTCCTTTTGGTCAAATCTGTCTTCCCTTCAAAATCAAGCTCAACCCACTTCCCTCCTGAAAGTCTTCTTTTTCTTCAACCAAATCTCATCTCCTTGCTCACAATTCTGACAACAGGCTTTATTGTGCTTTGCCTTCAGGCCCTTCTCATGAATGGTCATATTATTAACTATGGTTTTGTGTGCATACTTTGCCTCACCAGGGAGATGGAATGGGACTTCAGATCTTAGTCTTTGCTTTACATTTCTTCAGTAGACCCCTGCCCCACCCCCAGCTTTTATCTCAGCTTTATTTTTAAAGAATTGTTATACTTTGAAATATTAATTGGAAGTAACCAATAAAATAGTGGCATTCGACTCTGCACCACCTCTTCTGAACCAAAGCTGACCAAAGCCAGGAACTTAAAAATACGAAGATACAAACACAGAGTGAGTTTGGAAAGGAACTGCACTAGATTCTTACAGGGAGTAGTTTTGGGGAGTCAGGTGGATGGCTCACTGATTGGTATTGAGACTGGTCAGCAGTATTTGGCGTGGCTCCTCAGTGGGCAGTGGGGACATGGGGCAGGTGTTTGCTATCATGGTACAAATGGGAACCTCCAATTTCCTGCTAAAAAAGACTGAATACATATATTCAGTGTTCCTCTAAACACAGGTTGGGGAATGTTGGCTAAAAGTTAAGTGACCTGATGGCTTTTGAAGCATTCATCTAGTACTGGAGATATACTCCCCTAACGTAGAATTCTTTCCTGCTTTGGTCAATTTGATATTTAGAGAGGATGCTCATTGACTCTTTAAGGTCTTTTTTATTTATTTATTTTTATTTTTATTTTTATTTTTTTCTTTAAGGTCTTAAGAGATATTCTATTTGAGTTGGACCGGGACGAGTGCTACTAACACCTTAATGGCTTTACAGAGTTTACTATTATTTCACGTAGGTTGGTGGGGTGAGAGGTGGGGGGCTCTGCACCCCACAGTCACTCCACACCATCCTTGGTGGTTTTAAAATGCCTTCTCCAAGTCCTGCATGCATATTTTGACACTCTTCTAACAGAGACATAGCATCTGTTTCCCCTCTGCTTGAATCTGAGCCAGCTTATTACTACTTTAACTACTTTAACATGGCAGTTGTCCTGCTGCGTGGCTTCCAAACTGGCTCAAGAAAAGCCATTCAGTTTCTGCCTCCTTTGCTGGGACAACTGTTGCTTAGAGCCCTGGTGGCCACAGATGGAATCCAACACCTTGATGTCACCATGTTGTGAACAAGTCCTCACCACCTGCAGAGGTTATAGCAGGCACTCCAGGGGGCAGTCTTAGCCTTTGAGTCATATGTGTGTGAACAAGCCTTCAGATGATTCTAGACCTCAGCCACTGAGTCTTCCTGGTCTCAGACACTACAGAGTATGGATAAGTCATCTGCCTTTCCCTGTCCAAATGTTTGACCCACAGAATCCAGGAGCAGAAGTTGATGGTTGGTTTAAGCTGCTTAGTTCTTCTGCAGCAATGGTAACTGGTATACACCATCTCCTCCCTGATGGGTTCAGAGCTTGCTGACGGGATAAAAGACAGCAGGAGAGCTGAGACACAGCAATGAAACATTTTGGCCTGGAAGTAACATGTTCATATTTCAATAGCCATGACTAATCACATATGCAGCCTTAATTTCAAGAGGGTGGAGAAGTATAATTAGCAATTCATCAGAAATAGACCAGAACTGGAAACTAATGAACATCAGCAACATCCACCTCTGAACATTGGAAACCCCATACCTCATACTATGGACTAAATTGTGCCCGTCACACAATTGTATGCTGAAGCCCTAACCTCCACTGTGTTGGTTTTTCAGGTAAGGCCTCTGGGAAGTGATTTGGTTTAGATAGGTGAGGTCATGAGGGTGAGGCCCTCATGATGGGATTAGTGCCCTTGTAAGAAGAGACACCAGAGAGCTTGCACTCGCTCTCTCTCTCTCTCTCCTCCTGCCATGTGAAGACAGTGAGAAATGAGTTGTATGCAAGCTAGGGAGAGACCATGATGGTACCTCGACCTTGGACTTTTACACTCCAGAATTGAGAGACAATGAAATTCAGTTGTCTAACCCAGCGTATGTTATGGCAGCAGGAGCCGACTGCAAGCCCACACTGCAAACATATTAAGACTTATTTCCTAAGAACTCAACTTTCCCAGTAAGTTTGCTGGGAAACTTAAACAGCAAAGGAAGTAGAACCTGTATTGTTTGTGCTTTCTCTCATTACATTCTTTCATTTGGGTGATATGCATCCTGTGCCGCAGCATGATTTGCAGGTAGAACTTAAGTACATACTTCACATTCATCTGCCTCCTCAACACATTGATGCACTTGATGAATTTAGAGGGCCCCAGCATTTTGGCAAATGACACGACTTCAGTAGATTGATAAGTATGATATGCAGGAGGCAACTGCCAGCATACTATGGGTCTCCTCTGTGAGAAGCAGAGTCATGCTCAGCTCCTTCTGGAGGTAAGCAAATTTCTATACCACATTCCATTCCCACTTGGTTTCATCTGTCATCCCTCCAGGTAAGAGGAAAAAAATGCCTGTGTGGTCAGGAGAACCAGGTTATTTCTGGGACTCTCAGTACCTGTCACCATCAATGCTGATTGGGCTGCCAAGTCATAGCTAATGTGTGATATTTTACTTTTTAAAATATTTTATTTATTTATTCATGAGAGACATAGAGAGAGAGAGAGGCAGAGACACAGGCAGAGGGAGAAGCAGGCTCCCTGTGGGGAGCCTGTCCCAAGGCCCCGGGATCACGCCCTGAGTCAAAGGCAAAGGCTCAACTGCTGAGCCACCCAGGTATGATATTTTAAAGGGAAAAAAAATCACTTTAAAAATGACCTAGCACCTGAGTGGTTCAATCAATTAAGCATATGCCTTTGGCTCAGGTCATGATCCTGGGGTCCTGGGATTAAGTCCTGCATGCATCTCCCTCCTCAATGGGGAGCCTGCTTCTCCCTCTCTAGCTGCTCCATCCCCCCTGCTTGTGCTCTCTCTTGCTCTCCCTCAAATAAATATATTAAATAAATAAATAAATAAATAAATAAATAAATAAATAAATAATCTTAAAAAATGACCCAGCAAATGGTGAATTGTACCAAACTGTAATTTTGGGTACTTGTTATTCACCAATGATATTCTGTTTTTGGGACAACATTATAAATTTCTCACAGACTAATGGACAACTGTGAATAGATTGGCTGTGCTTTGTTTTATTATGGATAACAGGCAACATAAATATGATTCGAGTGGATGCTAACAGACTGGGTCCCTTCTGAAGATTAATGGAATTTTTGCATTTTGGATTGTCTTTAGACAACTATAGTTGTGCACCAGCGAGGGTGCCATTTTTAAAGGATGTAATTTGATCATGGAAAATTTTGATGTCCAAGTGAATCCTGGGGAGGTTTGCCTTGAACATCATGCAGTGCACACACCAGCTGGCGTTCTTTCCCTGCTCTGCCTACAAGTGCACTGTTACCAAAATCAACGATTAATGGTTGAAAAAGTCTGAAAAATGGATATCCCTTTGACCTTTCTAAGGTTTGTCATTTAGTTGACATACCCATTACCTCAAAAATCAAATGTGTTTGTCTAAACATTATTCTGATGTTTACTCTGGGCACTAAAGGGCAGACAGCTGACCACGGACCCGCTGACAGTGATCAATTCAGCCCCGAATCTTGTCACTTTCCCTGTTTATTCTGCTATCAATCTCCCCTTTGCCTGCCACCACAGCCACTTTCTGCTGCTCAGGCGCTTTTAAAACTAACAATAATCCAATTTAGAATTGATCAATGAGAATGTGTGGTCAGTAAGCAAAATGACAAAGTCTGCATGTAACCACTGACCACAGTCAGGGGTATATTTTATATGGGCTGAAGGCAAATTTTAATTAATTAATTAATTAATTAATTAAATGCTAACAGCCTGCAAGCCTGTTCCCTGGGTGTTTGTTTGTTTGTTTGTTCTTTTTAAAAGTCAGATCGTCTAAGTTTTATTGTCTTAGAAATGGAGAAACAAGGCCCATTCACTCTGCTAGAACCAGTATCTTCTGGAATAGCATGTCTAGGAGAACTTCCTGGGAAGGTAGGGATGGTCTATACCTGTGCTTTCCAATGTGGAAGCCACCAACCACCTGTGGCTAAACTTGAACTAAGGCTTATGTAGCTGAGGAGCTATATTTTTAATTTTATTTAATTTAAATTCATTTGAAGTTGATGTTAAGTAGCTTTGTATGAGTAGTGGCTCCAATACTGGATAGCTCAATTCTAGAACACTGAGATTTTTGTGATCAGGTGAGGTTTGCCAATGCCGTTTAGAATGTCATTCTGTCAAGACACTGTGTATCAGGAGGTCATAGTCTCTGGCCTGATCCAATGAGGACACAAACCAAGCCAGAGAAGTTCAAGAGAATTAGTCAAAGTTTTGCCCATGTCCTAAAGACACCATCGTGTCTGAACAGGGCACCCTTCCTGGTCCATGGAAGTGGGGTTCCCCTCTGTGGCAAGAGGGCCTGGATGCTGGTCTGCGGGGATGGCTCCTGCCCAGGACACTATAAAGCTCCAACATGAGAAGGGACCATCCAAGGGTGGTGTAGGAGAGAAGTGGGTTACTTTTTCTAAAAGTACCCCAAGGCAAGCTCCACTCTGGGCTGCATCCCAGGTCTGGTTTCCAAGACAGAATGGTTTCCTTTGGGTTCACAATGGCAAGTAGCTCTTGGCTTCCAGGAATGACAAGACCCCTTTCGGGGATGAAGACTTCCGGTTCCTGAATTGACTGGGCTCCTGGACCCTGCCTTTTTTTTTTTTTTTTCTCCCCTTCCCTCAACCTCAAACTCCATTTCTGCCAAACCCAACAGTGGGGAGTCATTTGATGGATTTCTTAAGATGATTTGAAAAATCACTTCTTAAAACGTTACATTCAATGAGCAAATAGTTTAAAAATTAATTGCTTTGAAGCTTAGAACTATATATGATATTTGGGAGTCTCTTTAAAAACATGAAGTCAATTTAGCTTTTTTTTTTTTTTAATTTAGCTTTTATCTCTAGGTAAATATATGTCAAAAGCTAGATTAGAAATTTTAAAAAATCACATCATTTATTTGAATTTCAAGGTTTGTGGGGGGAAATTAGGAGCAAGTAGAAATATTTTATGAGGGCTGTGTTATAATCAATGGAGATTTAAAATGCTGTACACATTACTGTCCTAGAAGGAAAGGGTCTGGGTACCCTCTTGAGGGAAATTCCATATAATTCTTGTGTCATTTCCTTCCAACAACAATAACAAAATTAAACAACAACAACAACAAAAAAGACAGTTCTTATTTTAAAAGAATGGAAAAAGTTTTTTTCCTGAAAATCCTAAGTAGGAAAAACAATTTAATTTTGGGTATTTAAAAATATGGTTTTTAATAAAGCTTTATATGATATATTATAAGAAATTGACAGTGACAGAAAAGGGATATCTCATAATGAGGAGGTCCTTGAATTAAAAAAAAAATGTATATGTATCTTATCCATGGTTCTACTACCCAAAAACAGACATTGTTAATATGTTCTTGTATTTCTTTCTAATCCTATTCTGTTTTCAATCTAAATGTCATGCATATACTATCTTTATCCCACTTTTCAATTCAACATAACATATTTTCCATATATTGCATATTATTTGTAAACATAATTTTTTGAAGTTACGTCATAATAAGTGAAGTGAGTACACATATTTGTGTAATACTATATTTTTTTGTCTGCTATTTAGATTACTTTTGAAATATTTTTTTGTGCTATTGAATGCTTCTCAATATTCAGGATTATTTTCTTAGGCTCCATTCTCAAAAGTGGACTTCCTGAGTTATAGAGTATAAACATTATAAGGCTCTTTGCCAAATTGCTTTCCAAAAGGCTTATCCCAAAATATCAGCAATATTCGAGAGTACCCTTTCCACAGTCCCCACATCAGCAATGGATACTATTATTTTTTTAAAAAATCTTTGCTAATTTGATAGGGGTCAAATGTGACTTCATTGTTATTTTAATGCACCATTCCTTGATTACCAGTGAAGGAAAGCATTTTCCACACATTTGTTGATTAGTTATATTTCCTTTCTGGAAATTGCCTATTCACATCCTTTGTCAATTTATCTATTAGAGCTTCAGTATTTTAAAATTCAATCTGATTAACCTCTTTGTATGTAGGATATTAGTACTTTGTCTATATAGTATTTCCTGTGACTCTTTTCCCCCAAATACAACGCTTGTCTTTTAATTTTGTTCTATTTATTTATTCTGGATGAACACGGGCTTAAAATTTTAACTTAGTAAAATAGATTGTTTTTATTCTACATTCAGTAAATTGTATCTCCTCCAGTGATGGTAAATTAAAAAAAAAATTCTCATTGATTTTTTTATACTGACACTTCATATTTAATTTTTAAATTTCCTGGAATTTATTTCGGTGAATAATTTCAGGTGAGCATCTAGTAGATTTTTTTCATGGAATAATCAACTGTACCAAGGGGACTTACCCATGAAATCACTTACCCTTCCTCATTCATTTAAAATGTTTCTTATACTATTATATACAGACACATTTTTAATTTATGAGAGAGTTTGATTCTTGATACTATGTTCTGGTAATTTTCACTTTAAGCTTGTTCCAGAATTTCAGTGTTTCACTTACTATCAGTTTGTACCATTGGTCATTGGCTGTCTGGTGCAGAATCTTCCCAACGTTAATCTTTTTGAAGAAGGTGTTTTGTTTTATGTTACTTTGGGTATGTGTGTGTGCACGCCATGGGAGGAGTGAGTATAGATTATTGACTTTTATACTGACATAGTTTGAGTTTTACTTTTTCCAAATTCTTCCCATTTCTGCAGCACACAGAGTCTTTCCTGGTCCTTCTGGGTGGAAAGAACTTTACTCCCTTTCTTTCTCCTGCATGGCAATGTCTGGTACTTCTCTTCATCATTACTCACTTGCTTCCTTGTACTACAGTTGTTTGTGGACAAATCTCATTTCATCTAATTCTATATCTGTAATAGATACAGAATAATGGCCCCCAAAGATATCCATATCCTAATCTCCAGAACCTGTGAATGTCACCTTACATGGCAAGAGGGACTTTGCAGATGTGATTAAGGATATTGAGATGGAGAGATTGTCCTGGGTCATCCAGGTAGTCCTAAATGTATTCATAAAGGTCTTTGTAAGGAGGAGACAAAGAGAAACTTGACCTGGAGAAGGAGATATGACCATGGAGGAAGATATTAGAGTAATGGAGTCAGGAACCACTGAAAGATGGAAGAAGCTAGGGACAGATTATCCTCTGAAGCCTCAAGAAGGAGTCAGCCCTGTCGACGCCTTGATTTTAGCTACTTAAGACTCATTCTGGACTTCCGACCTCTAGAATTGTGAAAACAAAAACAAACTATGGGAATGTTTTTGTTTTGTTTTTGAGCCACTAAGTTTGTGGTAAATTGTTACAGCAGCACTCTGAAAGTAAGACTGGTCTCCCCCACATCTAGAGACAATAACATACCTAACCAGAGCACCCGTCAGGTATGGTATGGAGAACTCTCTTCCAAAGGATGAGGGTGGGAGCTGTCCAAACTCTGCCTGAGAGTGATGCAAAGAGAGTGGCTTCTGGTTTTGTTCTGCTTTTCAGAATTTGGTCCAGTTCTGGATCCAGGAGCAGAACCTCCTACACACATAATCCTTTTTTCTCTAAGGCCACAGCTTCATGTTCTGGTTTTGTCTGCAAATGAAGTTTAGCTCATCATTTATCAGTCTTTGGGAGATGAATTCAAAATCACGGTGGCCAAGAATTAATTTTACTCTATAGGAGTTACTTTCAGGATTACCCCTGAGAGTCTCAAGTTAAAAAAGAAATGAATTCAAGAGTGAATGCTGAATGACTGTATTGATAGAAGTTTTCACTAAACATTCTTATTTGCTGCTTACCTATTGTATCAAGTGAATTTGAACACATTTATTGGAGTTTAGCAATACTATGCTTTATGTGGTATATATATGTGTGTGTGTTTATAATTTAGTGTGGTATATATTTTTTTAAACAGATGCTTTCCTTTGACTCAATTTATCCATTCAATATCTTTGCAGATAGGAGAAGAACCAATATACACATTTTCCTGAATAAAAAAGACAAGATAGGGGAAAGCCATTTATCCTATATATTATTCATTTATTTATTCATCAAGATTCAGAGGATTGGGAAAAGGCTAGGCATTGTGCTACATTTCAATTGATTTGAAGATGAGCAAGACATAGCATTGGCGTTGAAGTCTATCACAGAAAGCAGGATGAACAAGCCAGGAAACACTTTCAGTTCATTTGGGGAGGGTCTTACTTAGTGGGAGGTACATAAAGGGCCATGGAGGGGTACTCTGGTTTTCAACCTTGGTTGCACATTAGAATAATCCCTAGAAGTTAAAAAAAACAAAACAAAATACTCAGCTGTAGACCCTACCCTGCACTATTTTAGTTGCAGTCTCTGTGGGTGGAAGCTGGAATTAGTTGGGCAGAGAGATGAGGTAGAGAAGGATGAAACACACAAAAGGGATCCTATGTATACATAGGACTTTAGGGAGCAGCAAACAGGGTATTGACCTAACATAGGCTGCTTCATCTCCACGGCCTCCACTCTGGTTGGCTGAAGGTTTATTGGAGAAAACCCTGGAGCCTTGAAGGGGAGCAGAAATACGTGGAGGCATGGGGCACGGCGGTGGGGGGGCGGGGAATTACCATTTGCTGCATGCCTCTGTGCACCATACACTGTACTTGGCTCACATATTCTCTCATTGGTTGTAAGACTTGCTGAATTATGTGTCATTATTCCAGTCTTACAGATAAGGAACCCAATGCTTGGGGTGGTTTGGAAGCTTTCTCAGGGTCACAAAGCTGGTTAGTTTCAGAGAGAGAGTTGATTCCTTGTCCAGTGTTTCCATATACTGGGCCACCTTGTATGATTGAGGTAAGCAGTGGAAGAAATGCCCAGCTCTGAGAGCTTTACTAAGAACTTTGATGTCTGAGTTAAGTCTGTTTACCAAGTGGGGCTAGGAAAGAGGACAAAATAGCATTTGGGACACATACCCAGTGGATGGCTCAGATGAATGGAGCAGTGACGCTTTTGTAGAGGGATCCAAGCAACCTGGTACATTTCAGCACTATTGATGTGGAGGAGAGGGACAATAAAAGTCCATTTTATGAATTATTAATCCATTGTTAATAACAGTATGCTACCCTTCATTGTAATGAAACCTTTGGGCAGAAACATTACATTTTGATGTTCTAGATGGTCAGTGCCATTTTCTTTACCCAACTTCAATAGTCTGATGTGTTTTGGGCAGCCCAGGTGGCTCAGTGGTTTAGCGCTGCCTTCAGCCCAGGGCGTGATCCTGGAGTCCCGGGATCAAGTCCCATGTTGGGCTCTCTGGATGGAGCCTGCTTCTCCCTCTGCCTGTGTCTCTGCCTCTCTCTCTCTCTGTGTCTCTCATGAATAAATAAATAAAATCTTAAAAAAAAGATAGTCTGATGTGGTTCAAAGTTTTTGCTAGGGAAATGTTTTTATATGTTATGTTAATATAAGTACATTCTTTATTTTTATGAATAAATATATACTCTCGCTTAGGATAATATGAGCAAATCTTAAATTCACTCTGGTTCCAACCAACTCTCGCCATTCATAGTCTCTACAGTCATTTTTGAATCTCCACAAATACACAAGTCTCTATATACATACTTATATCCCATTCTATGGACATCAGTTTGTTATTAAGATAATAATCTCTCAGCAGGATAGTCTCCCCTGATGGCCCGGTCAATACATTTATAGAATGTAATTAAACCATATCACTTCCATGACAGGAAATTGATGACCTTTTAATTATTTCAAGATAACTGAATATGTAATCATTTTCTCCTTTAACTAGGGGAGAACCATGTATTTTGAATAAATTGAAAGCAGAGTATAAATACTTAGTTGTTTTGTTTATGAGCTGCACTTCTGCACTTGTGTTGCATAAGACATTATTTTGGAATGCTTTCCACAGGATCTAGGAAAACAATTTAGAAAAGCTAGTGTTAAACACAGAGATTAATATTTAGTAAACAGTGTTTCAAAGACACTTGATTATTGGATTTAGGAAAGATCTATCACTAACTCCATGGAATTTCACATTGTGGATAAACTCACAATAATTTTAAAGATTATCTGGTGGGAAATTTATAGCAAGGAGCTTTCTAAAAGAGTGAAATTAGACTGAGGTCTGCTTATAAAATCAGAGCTGTAGAGTGGGGTTAATTCCCATGGAGAAGACTGAGTTACAGTACGCTTTTATTACATATCATTTTGGGTGACCTGGTGTGATGGGACATTACAACATCCATATTATTCAAATCAAACCTAACGTGTGGTAAGTGTAAGGGTTCTTATGGGGATAATGGAACATAATATTTTAAGTCACCATTATTTCACACATTGGATGACATAGCTTTTATATCTCTAGTATGGCAGATTTTTTCCATTTGAAAATATATTTTATAACTCCCTTGAATAAGAAAATTCTCAACTTCTACACTACACGAATGAGTGATTAAAAAAATCTATCCAAATAGGATCATTACTTTGCAATCAGATACAATAAAATAGTTTTGTCTCCCCACATGGACTACAAATGTGAAAAACACTCTTCTTGCCATCTTCCATTAAGAGAAGGGAGAATTTGTGCTACCACTTGAAAAATCAACTACTTAATCTTCAAGTGAAATTCCAGTCAGCAAAATTAATGGGGAGTGGGACAATTTTGCTAGAAACACCCCATGGTGAGTGCTCTTGATTTATAGCAGGACATTCAATGTTTAAGTTATGCCTAGAAGGAGCTCTTTCCTGGGTATATTTTATAAATAAATTAGTATAGTGACTTGCACACATTATATTTAAAATTTCTTTAAAAAAACATTGCAAACATGTTCTGAAACATTTCTTAAATTGGAGCTTCTCTTTAGAAAACAGTCTGGAATGCTGTGGATCTTTTCCCTTAACTTAGAAGACAGCATTATGAATATTCACATGCTAGTTGCAGTGATGTGAAACAATTTTCTGATCTTTTTTTATTATTATGACCATGTGTGTTGATTTGGAGTATAAACCCCTTGTACCAGAAAAAAACAGGTTGCCCTTATGCTCCTGACAAACTGGATGAGTGAAGGCAAGGGGATAAATAGAAAGCAAGCCCTTCTTCTCTTTGAACTCCACAAGCAGAACACGAAGTACGAGGGCAGGGGTAGATCAGAGTTTTAAAAATTACTCTAGCTGTGACCATGATCATCACTTAGTATGCGTAGGAGGACCTCAGTTAAATACTTTTTAACTTTGTTCCACCAATAAGCTTTTCTTGAATGCTGGCCTTGTGCTGGGGGCTGGAGATTCAGGGCTGACAAAAAAAGGATTCCTATTTTTAAGAAAGTAGAAGTGTCAGAGACATGTCTCAACGTCATAAAGTATATATAAGAATAGAGGGATTCATACATTGAAAAGTGAAGAGGGAATGATCCAGCCTGCATGAGAGGGAAAGGCAAGTGTTCACACACAAGGGATATTTGAGTTGGGTCCTGAATACTTGTATAGATATTTATAAAGAAATAGCAAAAGTAGGTGAGGCTCCTCCACACCCTCCTGGCTTGCTCTTGTTTGTTGCATGAATCAAGGATGTAGATGCTAATGAATCTCTCCTGTGTTATTCTAGTCACTCAGGATTTAGCAGATGGCTGACTCCAATTTTTTTTCCATTAAAACGGCTGTGTTCAATAGTTTTAATCTTACTAGCATTAAAATATTAGTAACAATAAAAGAAGCACAGAAGTCTTTGAACTTTTTATTGTTCGTATCTTTTAAGTGATCAGTGTAGGGTAATGTTAAGAGACACGGATGTCGTGAGAATGAGTAGAAACACTGGTTAAAATGGATTGAAACATTTTATTCTGAGCTGTGAATTTCTTGATTAAAAAAAATTATTTTCAGTGACCTAATTTCCTATGTATATATATCAAATGACACCTGAATCATGTTAAAGCCTTAACCTTTTTCCATTTCCTGTTGTAAAACTGACTGAATTTGACATCTTTTTAAGTGGAGCTGAAATTGTTTTCGCTTGTGATGTCAGAATTCAGATAATGCTCAAATTGATGCTGGGTGATATTTATCTTAAATACCTCATTTTCTGAGATGTCTCCTTTTAGTTTAAGGAAGAATAGAATTCCATTTTGGGTCTCCTAGAATTAAAAATTGTCACTTAGCAGAAAATTCCCTATCGATTATTTGAGCCCCACAGTTCTGAGGACTGAACAGATAAGAAGCAAATACATTGTAAGCCTCCGGCACATGCTGGGTCTCAGTGCAAAGGCTGGAGCAGGAAAGGTTGTTGACAGGGTATATGTTCCAACCTGTCTGACTATCCCACTGATGGGCAGGGTTCCCCATCATTTCCCCATCATCCCTTCAACACTGGCCGTTAAGGGGTATGGTCTCCTCACTATTTTCTCTGCCATGGTCTATTTTGAGTATATTCGTGTTCTCATTCAAACCCCTATAAGGAGCATGTACTGTGTGCCAAGTACTATCCTAGGCTAAAACACTGAAAAATCAGACAAGATTTCTGGCTCTCATGGAAATAAACTATACGAAAGTAAACCAAGGAGAAATAAGGTAATTTGGGGTTGCAATAAGTACAATGGAATAAAACAGTAAACAAAACAAAACAAAGCAAAACAAAACAGTAGTGATGAAGTAGAGAAAGGAGGCTGCAGGCAAGGGGTTTACTTTAGATGGAGCAGCCAGGGAAGACTTGTCTGAGATGGTGGTGAAGGAGCCAGCTTAGTTCTAGGGAAAGAGATTACAGGTAGAAGGAAAAGTGGGAGCCCTGGGAAGACAAGGAAGAAGACCATGAAATCTAAAAAGAAAGGGAAAAGTGCTTTTACTCTGTTGGTAATGGGTGACATTTCAACAGGTAGGCAGGGGAGGGATGAGACCTATCTGATAAGTCTGGCTGCTCCATGCAGAGTGAATTGTGGGCATGAAGAAGGGAAGAAAGATGCCAGCTGGGAGGCCTCACCAGCATCCTGGTGAGAAAGGGAGACCATAATTTAGACAGTAGCAGAGGGGAAGGGAAATGATCCAGCAAGGGAGGTCCCGTGAGGTTCCAGTGTATAGGACTTGAGAGTGGTTAGTCATGAGGAGGAAGGGGATGGAGGGATCGAGGATGACTCTATTTCTAACAACTGGAAAAAAAGAGTGTGAAGTAAAGTATGTTGTGAGTAAAAATAAAGACTGTTGCTTGAAATCAAGTGTGAGAATACTTACTAGATGTTGAGATGTGAACATCAAGTAGGATGGTCAGCTTATGAGTCAGGAGCTGAAGATATATAATTGAAATAATTAATAAATAGAAAAGTGTTTAAAGTCAAGGCAAATGAAACTACCCAGGGTTGGAGTATAGAGGAAATGATTATAGCAATTAGAAAATGTTTAGGAAAAAAAGTGGTAGAAATTAAAAAGAAACCTACCAAAATATTAGAAAAAGTATTTAGAAAACAAAAATAGCTCATAATATAAATTGCAGAAATAGGAAGCCTATTCTATTAATAATTCTATAAATATGAAAGAATGTTAAAAAAAACTTCCCACAGTGCTTAATAAATGGTAACTGTTTTTATCCTCATTATGGTCCAGTGCACCATGTACTGCAGTTGGAGAAATTCAGAGTAGATGAGGCATTTGTAAAAGAAATGTTGAATTACTGAAAATAGTCATAACAGATCATTTTATTAGTATTTCAATATTAAGCCAAGTGTCCTAAAAAAAAAACAAAACTTCCCACAAAGAAAATATTCAGATTATTTGTAGAATAATCTACAAATAAGATGTGATTTTCAAAGAATGTGTTATTTCATTTGCAGAACTTACTGGCAAGTTCTACAAATAATTCTTTGTATTGCTTTAAAATATAGACTTTATTATTATTTAGATATGGCAACATTCGCAGATCTGAAGATAACTGCCATTGAAAAGATGCCTTGTTACACACACTCGGATCCCAAAAGGAGGGGGCATGCCATACCATGGGGGGGCGGGGGAGGAGCAGAGCATGGAGAAGCCCCAGGTTTGGTCAGGAGACAGAGGGAAGGGGATCTATGGCCAGAAAGTTTATTGGGACATCTCAGGAAGGAAGGCGTGAGGCAAGGTAAGCAGGTTTAAGATTGGCTAGTTTGAATAATTCCAAGAGGCTCTGGGGCATAGGAGATGTCCTTATTGTTTGATACCTTACCCTGGGGTGTGGAAACATGTTGAGGAAGGTGGTTAAGGGTGAGGGCTGGCTGTGGATTGTTGGTTTGCATTTGAAAGACACACTCTCAGGAGTGAGTTGTTTACTATCTGAGATTAGCTAACCCAGGGAAGAAGGGGAAGGGCAGTCCCTCCAGGGTCAGCAAGCTCCCCACAAACACCCTCCATGTCAGAGCATCCGAAAAATAAGAGACATGACTAGTATATACATAAACTATTCCAGAATATTGAAAAAGTCTAGCATAAATTTGACTAAACCCGATATGAATGGGAAAGGGAAGTAACAATGCAAAATTACCCATGAACGTAGATGTTAAAATATTATGGATCACTTGTGAATAATGAAAATTTTGTTTCTTTCTTTCTTTATTTTATTTTTTTTTAAGTTTTGTTTCTTTAATAACAGTCCTTATGTGTTTATGTTTTCTTGCACTTGCTAGAACTTCCACTAAAATGTTGATAGAAACTATAGTAACATTCATCTGAATCCTGTTCCTGATTCCACTAGGAGAGCTTTTAGTTTTTACCAAGAGGTGTGATTATTGTCACAGTTTTCTCTATAGCTTAAGGAAGTCTCTTCATATTCTTAGTTTGCTGAAAGTTTTTTTCTTTAAACACAAATGAACATTGAATTTTGTTTAATCATTTTTCTGATTCTATTGGAAAGATCATATGATGATTTCACATTTAATCTGTTAATGCACTTGATGACATTAGTTGATTTTCTAATATTAATCCAACTTTGCCCTCTTAAACCCAAATTTACTGTAATGTATTTTCCTTTTGTATACATTGCTAGATTCAGTTTGTGAATAATTTCTCCAGGATTTCGTATCCAATAAGTAAGTTTGGCAGGCTTTGGTAACATGGTTAAGCTGAGCTTTTTCTATTCTCTGAAGGGTTCTGTGTACAAGGGATGTTATTTTTTCTTTACATAATTAAAAGATATTCAAAGATGAGACCATCTGGATCTAGAATTTTCCTTGTGGGAATACTTTTATTTATAGATATAATTTCTAAGATAAATACAGAGCTATTCATATTTTCTCTTTCTTCCTGTGTCAGCTTTGGTAAGATGTGATTGTCAAGGAATGTGTTCATTTTATCTAAATTGTTGAGTTTATTGGCATAACATTTCTCATAATATCTTTCTACCATATTTTTAATATCTGTTTCCTGGAGCATGAGAGGAGTATTTCATTGGTTTATTTCAGAAAGAAGGAATACTGCATGGTAAAAGGAAGTGTAGCATTTGGGAAACTCCAATCCATTGTGTAAACCTAAACACAATATCAAAATAGGTATTACGAGATATTCCTAATAATGAAAGAATAATAGCAACAACAAAAATCAATGTATAGTCAGTTTATACTGAGACAAGTCTTCTACACATTCAGATTTCAAGATGGCAATTCTAAGACTGCATTTATGCCATATGGTGGATTTCAGACTGCATGCAAGAATACCAGAGGAAATGACAAATAAGGGAGAACATGAATTAATATTTTTAGGTTGCTTAGAATGTAAATATTTATGATTTATGTATTTTTAGATCAAATATCTTTTTTCAAAAAGATTTACTTATTTATTTTAGAGAGAGTGAGTGAGTGTGGGGGGTGGGCAGAGTGAGAGGGAGAGAGAATCTCAAGCAGATTCAGTGTTGAGTGTGGGGTTCAATCCCATGACCCTCAGATCATGACCTGAGCTGAAATCAAGAGTCAAATGTGTAACCAACTGAGCCACCAGGCACCCCTAAATCAAATATATCTTTTACAAAAAACAGGAAATACCTACTTCTCTTAAGGAAATTTTATTTAAATTCATACTCTTTCAGAAGTTTGTATGTTTATGCCCTCCTTGGTATGTTTTTCATGGGCTAATGGATCCCTTATTCCTTTTTAATTTCTCAAAAACATTTTTTCTTTCGCTTCCAAACACTAAAGTAATCGTTTTGTGATGAAATAAAACTCAGAGCAGTTTCCATTTACATTTTTGGTATAAATCAATTCAGTTAGCCGCAAATATTGGTGATTTAGAGATGAAAGAGAGTTACCCAACTTTGCCAAAGTGAGGTACTGGTAATCTAGTGAATAACATACAGGTACTTAAGTTTACTAGCTGGAAGTAAAAGACAAAATTATAAAAATAATTAATGCACTTGATGACATTAGTTGATTTTCTAATATTAATCCAACTTTGCCCTCTTAAACCCAAATTTACTGTAATGTATTTTCCTTTTGTATACATTGCTAGATTCAGTTTGTGAATAATGCTTAGGGTTAGTGTCCTAAGCATTGAGTCCCATGTCTGGCTTTGACACGTGGATTTAAAATGGAAAGTATAAGATATTTATTTAACTTATGGATTTTTAAAATTAGAAGCTAGGCATAACAGTGCTGGCTTTGGTTAGAAGTATGGCAATGTGCAAGAATTCTCCTAAGCTCTTCTTACTTTACAAAGCTAGATATGAGTGTGCCTCTATGGCTTGGTTTTTGGAGGAACATTAGCGTAGTCAAAGGAAAAAAAAAAAGGAAAGAAGTTGATTAGACTTTTTTGGAGAAATTTGAAAAAAGACCCAGTTTTATGAGTAAAGTTGGTCCCAGACAGAAATGAGGAGGAAGCTGAGTCTTTTGTTGGGCTCTGCATCATTGGTCCATGTCCTTGGCACCATGATTAATGAACTTTCTTGGACTCAAAGTATGGAGGATTATTATTATTTTTGTATCTGGCATTTTGTATCTGGCAACTTGAATAAATAGTTATCAACTTGCTTTGAAAGCAAGTTATTGCTTTCAAAGATGAAAGCAAAATAAAAATTATTGTATATAAATACTGGATAAATTTACTGGTTATAGACCCTCACTAAAATAACTCTTGATGGGTGTACTTGAGGAAAAGAAAATTGAAGCCAATAGGAATGTGTGGGATACAAGACAGGGTGGTAGATGAAGCTACAAGAGATATGGGCAGATCATTAAGGGACATCTCACTTAGAATTTTAACTTGATCTTTATAACAAAGGCTACTGGCTACACTTAAGCATGGGAGAGACAGCCCCACTACCTGCTGAGTAATGGTTGGAAGACAGCAAGGTAAGAGGCAGAAAGATGGGCTAAGAGGTTTTCCATACAGGAAAAGATGTGTACATCTCCCAGACAATGGAGATGGATTCCAGAGGTGTGGAAAGAGAAAGGAAGGATTTACAGGTATGTCAGAGTGACTGGATATGAGTGGTGAAGCTATGGCGTTCGATAAGGATGATCTCAGTTTTACCTTTAAGTTGTTGATAGTGTCCTTGGCTTTGGTTGGAAGAAGAAAGAGTTTGAAGGAAGGACTTTTGTTTTGAGTACATTGAATTGAGAGGCATCCAAGTGGAGATGGGCCTCATAAAACAATAAAACTTGGTGTTATTATGTTTTAGAATGTTTTCAATCTGATGACTGTATGGTGCTCTCTCTTGCCCTCCTCTTCCTCTCACCCCCAGTTAAATTGTATCCCTTTGATTACTGGTGAAGTCCACTACTTTTCATTGGTTTATTAGTCATTCTGATTGATTCTTCTGTCAAATGCTTGCGAACTGTCTTTGGCAGATGCTGTAGATTGTCTACCCAACCAACATTTACCTTCTTTCTTGTTAAAAGTATCCTGATTTGATTGAGGTGTGAGACTACAATGTCTTAAGAGAGGAAGACATGTCTTCCCTAAGCTTCTGTGAATATGTAATGATTGGTAATCATCTGACACATTTCTGGCCAACAGGACCTGAAAGAAAATCTCTTTTGTGGGTTTTTGTGCCCATATGTCTTCTTCAATATTTGCTTTATAGACTTTTATGGTGTCATACAGAAGTTTTAAATTTTTAAGACAGCCAAAAATGTATCACTCTTTCCTCTTGTCATTTTTGTGCCTTGGTTTAGAAATGATTCTGTACACTGGAGTTCTAAAATTGTTCTATATTGTTTCCTTCTGTAAACGTTAAGTTTAAAAAATCTTTAAGTTTATATCCATGTGAAATTTATTTTTGTATCTGGCATGAAGCAAAGATTATTTTTTTTCAAATAGATAATCAACACAGAAACATTCTTTGAATAGTCTGATCTTTCTTACTGATTTATATCATCACTGTGATCATATATGAAATGCACATGGACATGTTGGTTTATTGTAAATTTCCCTAATCACTTTGTTTGACCTATTTCTCTATTTCTATTTCTTTTCACTAATAAGTTGTAGTTCGTCTTGAATTTTTCATGTAAAAAAAATCCTATAGTTTACAAATAATGACAATTTTATTTTTTCTTTTTAATGCTTATAGCAGTTTTTTTTTTTTCATGCCTTATTGTGCTGGGTAGGCTCTCTAGTACAAGATTAAATAAAAACAGTGAGAAAAGGCATTCTTTCTTGTCCCTGACATGTTCCTTTTAAAGGAGTGCCACTGATTCTTCACCATTATGTAAGATTTAGATTGATTCAATTCATCAGATTAAAAGAGTTCTCTCCATTCTTGACTTGTTTAGGGTAATTGTTTTGTTATCCTCAAAGATATTGAATCTTCGTGTATTTCTACATATTGTTATCTTCATATAGTTTTCTCTTGTATTGGGTTATGAATTATATGCATAGATTTTCTAATGTTAACCTAATATAATGTATTTATTTAATAGTTTGCTAGATTTAGGTTACCGATATTTTACTTAGAATTTTGTATTTATGATTATAAGATGAATTCCCTATAGCAATTTTTAATTGTAATGTCCCTGCCCAGTTTTGATATCTAGTCTAGGTTATACCAGCCTCATAAATTGAAGTGGAATACTTTCCTTGGAATCATTTGCGTAAGAGAGGACAGTTTGTGGAATATATTTACAAAATCATCTAGGTCTTCACAGTCTGTCTTTAGCATTAAGGACACTGTAAGCAAAGGAGCCCACTTCATGGCTAGCTGAGGCTTGGCCTTCAATCCTTAGTTGGTCTTCTGTCCTGAGGATCTGAGCTGGGTTACAAAGTCTAGATTCCCTCCTTTTATCACATCTGGAGATGCTCTTGGCCTTGGCCTTCATTTGCCCCAGCCAAGCCCATTTGCCCGAGCAGACCCAGGATCATCACATTACCCCTGGCTGAAGGAATTTTAAGAAACCAAGCACCTAAATTTAGAAAGACAGACCCTCAAAGAAGTTTATGGAAGTAAGAGCTTTTCACATCTTTGCCCTTGCCTCCTCAGCAGGGAAAGTGGAGACTCCTACCATAGGTAGAATAAATAGGTAATATACTGAGTAAAACTTATCTCAATTTCCTCCTTGCTTTCTATTTTGCAGAAAATTTGGAACAAATTCCGATTTGTCTAAGCTTTGCTGGAGAAAAGACCAAGTCACGCATTTATTTTTTTATCTCAAAAGAAAAACCTGAATTTGAGCTCCTTAAGGGCATCAGCTGTGTTTATCCCTCTGAATCCGTGTACCAGCACAACACCTGGTACATTACAGGTGCTAAGTAAGCAACTGTGTATTCAATATTTGTTCTTCTCCAAATAACTTACAAAATCAATGTCCAAATTAGGTTGGGCAATGAATATTCTATTTGCAGAGGAAAAAGCTCATTTAATTTCTGTTTGAAACTGAAAGTTCTTAAACAAATAAAATGGTGGAAAACGGAAGTGTTTTAGGACACTGTTAATACCTACCATTTTATTACATGAGTATTTTCATTTCTAATATTAAGATGCTCTTTTAAAAAGGAGTTTGCTTGCATTCGCTGCCTGCATTTCTTATCTTGGCCTTTTGGTGTCATTCTTAGATTAATCTGAAAAGCATATTAGGCAAGGCAGAAATTATTTCCCCAGTTTTGAGTCGTTTTGGTCTCTGATTTGAAATGTAGATTATCATACCTATAGAGCAGTTTAACTAATCTAACCTTTTTGATGTTATCTTAACGGTATATTTTATAACTGACATGTGACTGCAGAGTTTAAATACAAATGGAGAATGAGTAACAGTAAAGAAAGTCTCTGTTTTTACGGGCAGTCTAGAAAGAGCTTTTTTTCTAAAATGACTATACTAATGTCACTGAAGTAAACTACATATGTCATATATATGTGTGTGTCATATATAATTCTTACACATAATTCTAATGTATATCATTACACAATTATGTAACTATATAATGTAATGATTCCTGTATGTGTTATAATTCCTGTATATGTGTGTGTGTGTATTTGAAAGCCATGACAGCCCTGATGCATTTCCAATGACCTGTAAAATAAACCTAACTACTCTCCATGGAGCTGCAGGAAGCTGATAAAGTTCTCAACCATTTTTCCTTCTGTTCTTTATATGGGGCTCTCACACCCTTTGTCCTCCTATGAATGAACGGGAAAACCTTTTGAACTTCATGCATATTGCCCATCCCAGTGTCAGCCTGGTGCTTGCCTTCCATCCCAACCTGCAAAAGTCTTAATGACTTTTCTTCTTTCTACCATTAATTATATGTTCTCCTCCATTGCTATTTTAATGCATATGCTTAATGAGATTGACTCTTGGATGCTGTCACAAAGAAGTGAACAAACAAACACATATTGACCCACAGTTCCATAAGTAAGAAGCAAAAGTAACGAGCATTTGATGGTTACCCTGGTAGTTCCTAAGGCTGCAATTATTCTCAAGGGAGGGAGCTGTACTTGTCACCTGGATCTTTGAACAACTTCATTCTCTGAGAGAATCAGTGTATTAAATCTTATTAAATCTATAGCCTGTCATAAACCTGGTAACAGCTGGGGGCGTGAATGGTTCAACTCCAAGTTTTGTGGCCAGAAAAACACTGGAGATTAGTTTTCAAAATATTCCATTTTAATTAGGATCCTATCTAAACAATAAGGCAGTTTTAAAACGAACATTATTAGAAAATGATTATTCTAATTTGGGCCAAATTCAAATTCAATCCACAATTGGTCATTTTCTGTGATGGGAGATCACTGGGGTCCAAGATCTCCACCATACTTTCAAGCTAACAGATTGTCCTGACACAATTTCAAAGGTGCTGATAGAAGATATGAGATCCCTGTATCAAAAGCAAAGGACTTTATTACTTATGGTTCTGTAGTCAGTGTGTGCATTAGTGTGTTGACTGTCCTTGATCCTAGTCACATAGATATGGTCCAGATGGGCCTTGACTTTGCCTATATAGGTAGTGGGTTAGAACTCTGTGCTTAGGGAACCTAAATCTTGCATAATCAACAGTAAGATTCTTGCCCTTTGCTCCTGAGGGAAACTATTTGCTATACAAAGCTATTTGCTACACAAACATCCTCAAAAATGTGTCCAGAGCAAAGAATGGTCAGTGCCTCATTTGCAAGATTTGTCTTTGGGAGACAGGGTGGAAGATGCTTTCAGAGCTATTCCACCCTACAGAGAAGAAGTGTAACTATTTCTCCAACAATTCCTTCATTATGGTCTGAGAGCTGATCCAGGGGCATTCACCGTCAAGTACCTCCAGCCTCCCTTACACTGCCAGAGAGAAACCCATGGGGGCAGATGGTGAGAGCTGCAGGTGCTTACAGCAAGAATCAAGTATCATGTATGGATGAGGGTATACCCGGGGAGTGCCTGGGGACACTGGTGTGATGTTGATAGCATCTGCCACACTCCCCAGTTTTAGTCCTTTCTCCTCCCAATATTACCCATGTTTATTCTGTTTCCTTTCAACCCACAGTTGAGTTGTCAGGCCCACTAGAAACGTCCATAGGCCTTCAATGGCTGGTGGTGATAGTCTCGGTTAGATTTCCCTTCTGTCAATTTCTCTTAACCAACGTCCTGCAGAACAGTGTACCTGTTATATGGTAGGCAGTGGAAAGGAGCAAAACAGAATTCAAAGAAGTCAATTTAGCTACTTATTAACATCTTTGGAAATATTGAGAGGAAAAGGTGGGAAGTAATTGCTCAAATTTGTGCTTTAAAATAACTGTGTCTTTTGTTCCTGATCTCTGTGACCCCAGCCTTGGAAAATCAAGAGTTGGTCTTCAATCAAAGAGTGTGTCAAGGATTATTTTAAGAACAAATTGAGGAAATGTAAGCGCAAGGCTTTCATCACCTTTTCACCACGATTAGATTTATTTGCTCCCGCGTTGACGGCCCCCTTCTCTTTCAAGCTCTCCAAATGCTTTAAAATCAAGGGTGAAAAATGAAACCTAGTTCCTGCTTTTAAGAAAATGAGAGAACGCACATACCATGTTGACAGGTGCATTTCCTGGGAGCATAAAAGTATTGAGATTTTTAGAAAAGAACAGTATGACCCTGGCCATTGAGAAATCCACTAACTCAGAATCTGGGATAAATTTAAAATGCTGAAGTGCATTGATATATTATAGGGCTAGTGGCGGGGGGAAGGGTTTGTGCCAAACAAATGAAAAGTACAAACAAGGGAAATATATAGTCTTCATAAGGCTGAAGGCCTCATAAAGTGCAAAACTAAAGTGTAAAACCACTTGGTATTTAAATGCTTCTGTGAAACCATGAATGTTCTAATTGCTAATGTATTTTTTTGATCTGTTATTAAAACTCTTAAAAATTCTCTAAGACATTCTGCTGTTTCCCTTCCTCGGGGCCCTGTCATCCTTGTTGCCATGTGAACTTGAAATTAGGTTGAATTTTGTGAAAATGTTTCTCTACTTCAGACTTTTCCAAAACTTTCCACCCAATTAGGGAAAATTAATGAGGTTTATTGCACTTTGTGTTGATGTTTAGTCAGCAGCAGACAGGCAGGCTTTGTGCCTTCCAAGGAAGTCGATTTGAAAGGAGAGAGTTGTTTTCCTAACTTTCCCAAAGTTTGGGAAAACACTTTTCCGAAAAGATTGTTTCTTATTATTCTAAGAGGCCTTTGCTTTCTGTTTTGTACTTTGCTTTCTTCATCCTTTCTCAGTGGGTTTTGGGTTTTTCCCCTTCATCCTTTATTCTATTTAGACAATCATTACAGATTATGGAGAATGGTGTGAAGTGGTGTGCGAGATTCCAGGACAGCATTTTTATCTGGGACACAGAGAAATAAAGATCCATAGAGGTAAGGAGGTTCAGCCAAGGTCTTCCTGCTTTTTTCAGGCACACTGAGAACAGGAACCTATGAATGCTTGATTTCTGGACTGGTGCTTTTCCCAGTGTGGCATGTCACTCCGAGAGAGAGGAAGGGATGGAGAGACAGAGGAAGGGGTGAGGGAGAAAACGAGGATTTGCCTGAAGGTTATATCAGCGTTTATTGTACTGTTCTGGAAACTTTTCTCTAGGTCTGAAATTTTTTCAAGATGAAAAAGCCTAAAAAATATGTCTTAGTCATATTTTAAAAGTTTGACATAGTGCAGAAATGAGGCACTGTTAATGATTGGATGTTCCTATCGTCACTAGAAGACATATTTGTCAAATAAAGCAGACATTAACTTGCAATTAAATTTTGTAGAGGAGCAGGATTTTTCTTTTATGATGTGTTTTCTTTTTAAAAAATATTCTTATAATCTTTATTTTGAGTCAGAGATAATTATTCATGAATATTATGTGTATGATTCCCCCCTAAAACATGGAATTTTGAGGTAGGAAAATTGACATTATGCATTCCATTCTGACCAGATATTAAGAATGTCTAAATTGACCTCTTCTTGAAAAATTCATGGCTTAAATGGAATCAAATAACTGCAAATTCGATACAGTTCTTCATGGGTATTTTACTTAATGATGTGAAGACTAGCATACTAAACAATTGTGTATAGATTATAATTACAATATCATTTGATTTCTATATTCTAATTTGCACTGCTACTTAAATTTCTATAAATATTTCTTGGTTTAAAAATGTCATCTAGCATTCTCTTAATAGCTGTACCATGAGATCTTCCGCTTTCCACATTAATGTAACTATTAGTATATTTTTTCATAATTATTTTAACATAAACCATAAATTTTTAATATCAAATTCATCCTTACTTTTGCTAAAATATTCATTTTTCCTTAAAGTGTCTGATAGAATTTTAAAATGTAAAGCCTGTATGGAAATATTTTTCCACCTACCTATATTTGAAAGTCAATATTCAGATCCTAAATACAAATGGCATCATGGATTAGTCAGGGGTTTCTACCTATGGATAAAAACCTCCTACTCCCAGTATCAAACAAATGTCAAATGGACCCAAGATTTAACCATAAAAGCACTATATTACTAAAGAATTTTAAATCCGTATCTCTTTCTGTGTATCTATGTATGCACATGTCTCTGTATGTATTCTTAGAAAGGAAGAGGAATTTGTAAGCATAGTACAGCAATCAGAAGTAGAATAACGTGAAAGTGATGAATATAACTACTTAAAAGTTGAAAGCTTCTGCATGACAAACCTACTATAAGTGAAACCAAAGACACATGGTGAGCTGGCAATAGCATTTTCTTTTCTTTTTTTTTTTTTTTTAGCATTTTCAAATACATAAAACAAGGTAAATTTCATTGCTATACAAAATATTTACAAATCAACTGGTTATTAAAAACAAGTAATCCACAGAAGGAAGAAATGGTAAAAAGCCAATAAACAAAAACTATTTAACATTTTTCAATAGTAAGAAACCCAAATTAAATCAAGCTGCTAGTTTTTCTAATCTACCCGATTGTCAAAGACAAAAACAAATTTTCAGCTGCCCAGTGATGCTGCTTGTACACACCGGCCTGATGTGGACACAGAGGAGCATCCTTTTGCAGGGTGACAGCGAGGATTCCTTTAGAAGTTTAGCAATGCATTTTGCATCCATGCTCAGCTAGGTCCATGAAGAAGTATGTTGAAAGATGCTCATTACAGAATTGTTTTATGATAACAAACAGTCAAAACACCTGAAGTGTCACAGGTGGAAGGTTGTTTAAATAAACCACGCTAAATCAGACAATGAGATAGACTACGTGTCCAGCTAATGCTTTGAAAAGGAGTCCAGTATAAAACAGCAGGTCCAATGGTTCCATAGGTGGAAGGATCCAAAAACCTGTTTGGGGGGCCTTATTTCTGAGCCTCATGTGGACCCCTGGAGCAGGATGGGAGAATTGTTTTATTTCTGTATCAGTCAGGTTTCAATTCCAGGAGTGGGAGTGACTATAGTTGTTAAGCAGAAATCGATGTAATCGTTATTTCTTTTGTAACTCAGTAGATGTTCCTGAAAAACCTTGTGTTCTTTAAAATTAACAACAGAGCATACAGATTCAGTGAGACCATTCAAAATCTATATAATTTTGCCTCCACAGCACCAGCAAATACAATGGTTGGGAACCTCAGAGGGATCTTGGACAGGCAACTGAACACGGCCAGAGTTAGCCTCAGGGATGATAAAAATGAACAGAAACAAATGAGTAAAAATATTTGCTTTTGGCCTGAGAAAGTGCAGATGGAAGCTCTGAACCCAGGAGAAAGAGCAACCTATTCTGTGCAAAGCTTTGCAAGACTGAGACATGCATCTTGTCATGAAGGGCACCTTCATGTAGGCGGTCGTGTTCACTTTTCTTAGCAGAGGGCTGAGAAGCATCCTGCAGCTGAGTTGAAGATTTTTCTTTCCCTGCTCTTTTTGCTGGAAGAAAAACTGTATATGAATCAAGACAATTGTCATCCTACAGTGTGATCATCCCCCGACTTCCAATCCTACATGAGCAATGTATTTCAGAATCTTAGAGAGATGCTTTGTGGCAGAAGAGACTATACAGAAAGTGGGGGAATCTACAGAATTTGAGGGAGGTGAAGGAGAGAGTGCTAGGCTGGCCACCCAGGGGCTCTGAAGACAAGTCAGGGGCCCTGGCTTTCTAGAGGAGTCACTCACTCAGGCAGGAGGGAGCGAGGAGGCCACCAGCAGAACCCTTGGGGTGAAATATGCACTCTCAGAAATGAAGAGTGATGTGTGAAATCTGGTGATGAAGCAATTATAACAAAAGGTTAACAATTGTAGAATCTCGGTGGCGGATATTTGGACATTGACTATACGGTACCTGCAACTATTTTGTGTGCTTGAAAAGATTCATCATAGAACAGAATGAAAGGAACAAACAGAAACACAACAGGCTTGCTACATGTGGCATCTCTGCGCTGACTACTGTGCCGACTACCCCTTGGGATACATGAGTCTGGTGACTGACTCTGGAATGGTGAGTGTGGCGGTGGCACGGAACAGCCGGCCTGGCCACTGGTGAAGGGCCCAGCTGCAAGAGATCCCCCTTCACTGCCCACCACAGCACTTAGACCTTCTGCAACACTGAAGTAGTGGGAAGAAGGCGTACACCTCATCTCTGCTTACCTTCTCCTTTGCAAATCTTGCAGGAGTACATCTATTTGAGGAAGCTTAGTGTGACTCCTCATTTCAAGAAAATCTGAGAAACAGGATTCTTAGCTTCCCATTGTCTGCAGTTTAGGGACGAACACGAGAAAGTAGCTGAGGTCGATTCTCTATTCATTGTCATCTTACACTCTTGGATTATTTTCTTTTTTCTTTTTTATGATTTTTAAAAAATGCAATATAATATATATACATTTAATTTAAGGGTATGGATTGATGACGTTTGTTAAATGTGTATGTTTGCATAGTCACTGCCCTACTCTGGATACAGAACATGACCTCAGAAAGATCCTTTGTGCCATCCCTAGGGGTGCAGTTCTGATTTCCAGCCCTGTAACTTGGTTTTGCCTCTTCTCTACCTCAGAAAAATGGGTGAAGGAATGGGGGGAAGTCCACTAAAATGAGTTGTACAAGAATGTTGATAGTAACCTTATTCATAACAGCCTCAAACTGGAAACATCCTAAATGTCCATCAGCAGGAAAATAAAGAGTGAAACTATGATATGTTTGTACAATACAATGCCACTCATTAATTACATGATATGGATGAAGTTGATGTGTAATGTAAATTACAGTTAATTTTGTAACTATTAAAAGAAGTTTTAGTACATTTTAATGCTGGGACAACTTTCACTTCAGCTTTATGCGTTTCTGTAGTGGTTAAGTTATAATAATACATATTCATATTAAAAGTTTAAATATGATGTACAGTAAGCCTGTGATTAAATGCCAGTAGCCTTTGTATTAATACTATAATACTGTAAAATTAAGTATTTTAATTATATTTATAATTCAAGCACAGAATATAAGTTATTTATATTTTAAATATAAAAGTAAAATAACAAATACGCTATTTTTTAAAAGACTTTATTCATTCATGAGAGACACACAGAGAGAGGCAGAGACACAGGCAGAGGGAGAAGCAGGCTCCCTGTGGGGAGCCTGATGTGAGTCTCGATCCCTGAGGCAAAAGCAGACATTCAACCATGGAGCCAACCAAATGCCCCTATATACACCATTTATTTGAAAGAGAAGGGAATTAGAGTGTGTCACTCCAAAATATGCCACTTTGATATATTGATCATTTTTGGCTGAAGGCATTTGAGAAAGAGCATGTATAGGAAGACTCTCCACACTAACCCTTTCTGCCTAAAAGCAGGACATAAATTTCCCATGAGGAAGGCACTCTCTTGGTACAGGGAAGAAGAGAACATTTTTACCATGGGAGATGGGGAACTGATGCCAAGATAATTCTGCACAAACAAGCTTTACTAAAATCAACTTTTTCTTCCATTAGTTTCATATATTTCCTAGTTACTTTCTCACAGCCACCCCTGAAAGCCAAGTCCTTTTTCTTTGCTTATTTGCTTTTCCAAAAATTTATCATCTTTTGTTAAAATGGTACATAAGCTCCGGAGTCTAAATGAATTTTGGGGTTCTTCACTTCTTGCCTGTGAAGCCGTCTGTGTCACATAAAAATATTAATATCACATAAACTTTGTATGCTTCTCTCTTGTTAGTCTGTCGTTCATTTAATTTGCATGGCACTAAAGGAGGGCACTTGATGGGATGAACACTGGGTGTTATACTATATGTTGGCAAATTGATTTAAATAAAATATTAAAAATGAATAAATAAATAAACTTAAGAAAATTGCATGTCCCAGTGAGGTAAGAGCAGAGGAAAAACTCTTTTTCCCTTACAGAAGAACCATGACTGAGTCAAAATGCCAAGTCATTCATTGTCCTTCTAAGTGATTTGGAGATCTAGAACTTTGTTCAGAGTAGGTAATAATTCATTTAGTCACTGAACATGCTCAAATTTCATTTTTAACATGACGACAAATTGTCTTTTGGTTTGACTTCATAACTGTATCCGTTAGGATGTGTTTAGAGTAATAGGAAACGATTAACAGGGGCCTAAACCATAAAAACACTTATTTACATTACAAAAACTCTGTAGGTAGGTGGTCCCAGAGTTAGGGTTGATGGCTAACAATGACTTCAAGTCCCTAAACATTTTTCTTACCCATTCAGAAAAATACCCCACCTTCACTCATGCTCACAAGATGGCTGCCCCTGCTCCAGTCGTTGGGTCCTCACATTGCTGACATTGTGTTGCAACCAGTAGGAGGAGCTGTTACAAAGGGGCTTTCTCTTCTGGGGCTTTCATCTTACTTGTCAGGGAGGAAAATCTTATGCAGAAATCCAGAACAGATTTCTTATATCTCTTTGGTCAGAACAAGGTTAAATGGCAACCACTAAACCAATCACTGGCTAAATCGATTGGGATTGCCACACCGTTCAGTTAGATGAGCTAAATCATCCAGAGTGACATATTGCTGCCTGAACAAAATGAGGGTCTGTGGGCTGGGAAGTGGCTGCCTGGGACATTTCCGATGTCTATGTAGATCAATAATTACAGGTTATTTCAATAATGCCCTGCCCCATCAATGCTAACGCGTGGACCTTTTCTCCTGAGGAAATTGTAGAGCAGAGAAAAGATGAATTCTGGCTTAAATCACACAAGCTCCATGTCCTTGAGCAAACAACTCTTTCCTGAGAATCAGTTTTTTTAATCTGTAAAATGGGAATAATAATAATCCCTGATACGTGGAATTGGGTGAGGAATATCAGAATTAATAGGTGGAAAGTATATGCACAGAGTCTGGCATACAGTCAGTGCTTAATAGATAACAGGCATCGTTATTCTCAGGAAGAGTCAGGCTTAACCCATGCCTTATATGCGTAAGTCGGTGTACACATTTTTATAGTCTTCCCTCTAAGGAATTAGAGGTGTGCATTTGAGTGCCTCAGGGGATGCTGGGAAGAGTAAAGCATTTCAGTATTTCACACAGGGCTAGCCCATAGCTGGTGCTCAATGAGTCCAGCTGGGAGCTACGTGACTGTTCTTTTCCTGACAATTATGTGAACTTGGTGATGCTGATGCTGGGAAGGGGCATGCCTCCCCTCTCATCCCTGAGGAACCTGGCGTGCGTCTGCTCCCATCTGCCGGTCTGTTTCTCTGAGCATCTGCACAAAACTGGTGAAGGTCTGGGCTTGCAGGTTGGAATCTGTGAGAAAGCGCAGACAAGGAATTAATGCAAAATCCCCTAAAGCCCCAGGATGTTTTCTTCACAAGATTATAAACCTTAATTTTGGATTTTTGGACTTTCCCCTTGGTTATACCTTGGCCTCTGAGGTCACTAAGCAGGCAGATCTTTAGAAAATGTGCAAGGACTTGGGCCTTTGCGCTTTCATGCTGAGTGTTCCATCCATTAGGAAAGGAGCCAATAACTGGGTGTTGTTCTGCGCTCCCGGCTCTGAGAGTGTAGAACGATCTACACCCACGCTGTCACGTGAGAGCCCGTACACAAAAGAGGTAACTCCCTCACACTTTCTATACACGAGCAAGATGGAACCTCATAGAGGTTAAACAATTTTGCCAAAGTTATCTGTTAAGTACTTTCTTTAGAATTGGAATTAAAAATCTGATCTGAGGCCCCCAAATATACTCAGGAGATAGTGGTTTGACATTTATGCACCAAAGACATCTTTTTTTTTCTTTCAAGTGTCTATAAACTCATAATTTTTCTCTACTTGATTGTATATAACTGAAGAATGAAAACAAACCCCATCCACATCCTACCATTATCCAGGCTCCCAGTCTATGGATTATGGGGCCAAAGATTACCTCCAAGTCTTTTCCTTTAAATAGTAAAAGTAATCATTGGTGTATATGGCATGGAGAACTTCTCAAGGAAATGGACTTCTGGACCCTTGAATGTTAAAAAAAAAAAAATAAATAAAACCCAGAGGTTAATTCACTCTACCTTTGTGAATCAGATGAGAATTTCATTTCATGATTGGTAAATGGGAGAGAGATTAAACCCTGTGGTTTGGTTTTGTTCTTACTTCCTCTAAAATGCTCTGAGACATTGAAATTAACTTCCCCCAATCCCTGAACTTTGAAGTGAGATATTTTTTGTTTTTGTTGTTTAAAACTGGGTAGGTAAGACTTTGGGGTAGGAGGGAGACTCAGGAAAGAAATGAAAGAAGGGGCTCTGGAGTTTGGGATTTAACTTAGGGCCCCATTCTAGAAGGGGTTCCATAGCTGGTCTGTGGCCCAGACATTGCCACGCTAGGCTGGGGAAGACCCTATGAGAGATATTGAGTGAGGACCCCAGGCCTGAGCTGGATGGGGTCCAATAGATGCTGCAGAGGATGGCATGTGACTCTAGAACAGGCTTTGAGGAACCTAGGGAGACACCTACCCCTGACTTCTTTTTTTTTTTTTTTTAAATATTTTATTTATTTATGACAGATACAGAGAGAGAGAGAGAGAGAGGCAGAGACACAGGCAGAGGGAGAAGCAGGCTCCATGCACTGGGAGCCCGATGTGGGATTCGATCCCGGGTCTCCAGGATCATGCCCTGGGCCAAAGGCAGGCGCCAAACCGCTGCGCCACCCAGGGATCCCTACCCCTGACTTCCTAAAGCCCATTCATAGAAGGCTTCTGAAATGCGGTTCCAAATATACCCTTATTATCATCTAAGGTCTGCTCTTCCTTCTCCGGTGAAGTCAGTAGATCACATACAATGTCCAATGTCCCATAAATTGCTTAGAATATCCTCCTCAACTAGTAGTGACCTGTGCCTACAACTATCTAGTGTGAGTCCTTGAGCATCCATCCAATGCAGTTGAATATGTACTCTGAAGGCTGGAGCCATGCTCTGTTTGGATTCCCTGGGCCCCTGCTCAAGGCCTGGCACACAGCAGGCTCCTGACCCTCATTGAACAGTTGCGGGGAACATGGCGGCCTGTGATACCCACTCCTTACTGCATTGCTGATATCTTGCCTAATAAGTGTCTCACGTTGCTATACCCTAGGTGAATCATTTTGGATCACCGTCCTCCCCTTCACTCTCTAGACTTTAACCTATGGAACATGAGCCAAATCAGCGATTTTATTTAACACTCTAGAGTCAGAGCCAGATTCTCATTTTCCCTTCTTTATTCAAGACACTGGCCCACAGGTGGTTCATATCCAGGTACCTGGGAACCGGGTAGTGGCAGCGTGCCTCCTGGAGGGCCCTGCCCAGGTGGGTTTTCTAGGTGATGTCAGTTTGCCAGAGAGTTGGGTCCTTCTCTCAGTCCCCAAGGCTGTTGTGAAAAGGGACAAGAAAATGTCACGGGCAGAGCCCTCTACAGTAACTACACCAAAAAAAGAGTGTCTGGAGGATCAGAAAATAGAATAAAATAGAGTCGGCCGTGGTGAGTAATTATTCAAAATAACAGATCTGATCAGTTCTCCCTCTTAAAGCCTGGGAAGTTCCCCTCCCGGAGGATGCCATGCTTGCTGAGAGGAAGAGAAGATGCCCTTGATTCTGGTGCCTATGGCTCCAGGCCAGGATACATGGTTTGGGGAGGCAGGATTAATGCCTGCTCTGGGGGCAGCCCAGCTGTGCAGCTGCAGCTCCCTGGATAACACACAGATACCTGGACAGGATTCAGGAGTCCCAGCTAATCTGCTTACCCCCCACCCCACCCACCCCAAAACTCTGTGCAGCCTTCCATAGTGTCCTCTACTCTCCCTTATCAAACTGCACAGAAAATGTCTGTTTCTGTGCCCATTTTCCCCAATAGTACAGCATATATTTGCTACGGCCTCTGTGCCATCCCGCTCGCGTGCCAGGCATTGTTCAAACCACGTCACGCAAAAAAAAAAAAAAAAAAAAACCCACGTCACGCATGTTAGCTCATTTTATCTTCACAATAACCCACCGAGCAAGGAATCGCTATAGTTCCCCTTGGATATTTGAAGGCAAGGGCTCCTTGATTCACCCTTCTATCCCTAAAACTCAGGACAGTGTTGGACACAGAGTTAGTTTGCGGGGTGTGGAGTTGAATGAATGGACGAGCTGGGTAGCTGGCTGCTTAGAGAAAGGAACATCTCATGTCCACTCAGCAGGACCACTCAGCACTCTCCTGCTTTCTTCCTTTTGCCATCAATCCTCCGTCTTATCCTCCTATTTTCCCCAATCCCTCCTCCACCACCTCAGAGACAAAGATTTAAGCCAGCTGAAGTAAAGTATTCATTAAAAAACAAAGTCTCTTAATTGGCTAAAATTACATTTTTCTGTTTGCTTTCTGCGGTTTGGTACAAGAATGAGATTGGTGTTACCGTCTGTTCAGAAAATGCCCTTTGAGAACAGGGACAGTTAATGACTGTTTCCCACCGAGTCCAACAGCCGGTGCCAAGTACCCTGCGGGCACAGAGAAAATATTAATTGATGTTGATTTCCTTACTTATTATTTAAATATGCTAAATGGCCCCTGAGTAGCTTCCCAAGAGTTAATAATGTTACCCCAAATATACGACTTATCCAGGGAGTATTTTAATCACTGGGAGTTCAGTGTCTGTGTTCGTGATGCCTCTTCATTTTGTAAACTTGATGAATTTACACAGGAAGAAGTGGAAAAAGGTTTACTTATAAGATGGCAGAAAAAATAATGGTTTATTTCAAGTACAAGTCAACGTAAATATTCAGTATTCAACAGGCATGCATGAAGCCACATAGAATTGAACATTTAATGGCATCTCTTTTTACCAATGCTATTGTCATCAAAAATTTTTTTACAAGTTAGAATATGTCAAGCTTCATTCTTTTACCTATTTCCCCACTTTTGGAGCACCTTGGTATAAGCCTGAAAAGTTAGGCTATTTGGCATTTTGGGTGGCTTGGTTATTGGGAAATAATTTTATTTCAAAACCAAATAAAAGAAACTTATTTATTTTAAGATAGGAAACACTTTGGAGTCATCCGTGTCATATGTTGTTGAGAGATTCCAGAATATATAAGGCAGCTGAGTATTTAAAGTGGTATAAATAAGATTTCTGTTGTCATCACTTTTGTGAATTAAGGTCTGCAGAGTTTCTGTGGATTTCCTACAAGCCATCAACAACCACAAAAGATAATTTCCCTGTGCTGATTTTGCTGGTACTTTGTCAGGTGATTAGCACTGAGGGCTTGTGAAATTTGGGCCATGTGTGGTTTATGATCACAGAGGACAGACAGTTCAGCAAAGGGACTTTGATGCTGTTGTTAGAGTGTATTGACATTAAACAGTAAAATAAGATAGATCACAGAGTCACCATCCATCCCTTGAACCCTTGAGCCAGATGTGTCTTGAAATTTGGAAGTTTTCAGATTTGGGAAGCTAATTTAATATGCATGACACACATTGTGGAACAGCCTTGACAGTGTGTGCGGCATTACCAATCTAAATTGTTAATACATCTTTAAAGATTTATTAATTTTGAGAGTGAGAGAGAGGAGGGAGAGGATCTCAGGCAGACTCCCTACTGCCTATCAAGCAGGGCTTGATCTCACAGACCCTAAAATCATGACCTGAGCAGAAATCAAGAATCAGACACTTAACAGACTGAGCCACCCAGGCGCCCCTGTTAATATATCTTTAATCAAATACATCAATATTCCCACAGCCACATGTCACTTCAGGACAAGTTTTGCTCTAAATGAGTTGGTGTAAAAGTTTCAGTTTCCAGAAACTTTTGGATCTTGGAATTGTCATAAGGGATTGTTGAATGTGCATAATTAAGGTTCAAAATGTTCATGTTACCAATAGAAACTGTGAAGGAGAGTCAAATCAGATAACCACTGCATGTTTGATAAAATGCCACACAATTCCGTCCTGGGAAGGATTTTGTATTTTTAGACGCCGCTTGCTGAAATTGTTTGCAGTCTCTATCCAGAATAAACAATCAGTCTCCACTTGTTGTTTTGGAATGTGTTCTTAATTATATTAAATTTTAATTTGTGTTTGAATAAGTAATAAACTGGTAGAAATTTTAAAAATCTGTAAACAGAACAAATCTTTTTGTGTTTTCCTTTAGGCCTTAGAAGTACATGTAAGTTACTCAATCTAGACATCTCTTTTGTCTTTTGTAATTTAAAATTATAAAAAGTATTTTTCTTTGTATTTTTACTCCCTTTATAACTTTCATTTCAAAGAACATGGCATTCCACTGCTATCTTGGAGGGAGGATGCAAAAATACAGAGAACACAACAGAAATGAGCTATCCTGTCACATGGCTTAAATACAGCTCTTAATAACAAAATAATTGTCAAGATCCTGCTGAGCTATACTTTATAACATCAAAATAAGTACCATTTTGGTAATGTACTTATTTTAACAGATGACTGTGGGACTTAAAGCAAGTCACTGAACCCCACGAGGACTTGACTTTCTCCTCTATAAATTAGAAATTTTCTGAAATGTCTAAGCTAGTGATTGTTAAGTGATGAAGAAATATTTTTGTTAATAGGTACTGTTACTGGTGAAAATTAAGTGGTTAGCTTGAAGAAATCAAGTATTAGGATTTATTGATGATAATATTATTTGTAAATTAAAAACAATAATTCCAGTGATTTGATTTCATTAGAGCTAAGCTAATAAGTTTGTATTCTGGAGTCTTTGGGTCCATGTCAATTTGTCCATACACTACTTTGTGTTTTTGTCATCATTAGCTACTGAGGTGACAGTGACTGAAGTGATGACAGCAAAATGACAGTTTAGAGAATATGGATTGAGATGTAATTCTGTTCAACAAGGGAGGTCAAGTCATGGTCTCAAATGTTAAAGACCTTTTTTGTTTTGTTTTGTTTGGTCAACAAATATGACATCTTTGGGCTTACATTGAAGTTTTAAAAATCCAACCAAAGAATCCTACAGAGTGACATTGGTACAAATATATGAATGGCATCTTTATAAGCAGACAAGGAGAACTCTATCAACTAGAACTTGTGAACTAAATTCACATCAAGTTAATGGAACTAAGTATCTGTTAAATGCCTGAATTTCCAAGAGAACTTGGAAAAGTTTTGCCTATTTACTTTTTTCTTCCCCTCTGATTTTATTTATTGTTCAGAGCTATAGTTTTTGTCCTTTTCTCATGGTCACTGGAGAAAGACCATCTGCTCCATTCTAGAAGTTGCTTTGATTGGCCTTTTGTGCAAGTTGCTCTGCCGCTTTGTCTACTTGGCCTTGTGATGAAGTACTGCTCTGGAGCATATTGACCCAATTCCTATCCTCACAGAGTTTTCCACAGTGATGATGGCCACCCTCCTAGTGATGAAAGACCTCCACCTTCCTCGTATTTTGGCTGCATAGGGAAAATGGAAGAGACACCAATGTTGAAATGGAAGAACAGTGCTTGCCAAGACCAAGAAGGGCAAAGGCCAGCTTGGTGGTTTTCTAAAACTTTCTGTCCTTGTGGGTGCCCCTATTTCTCAACAGATATTTATGAACATTCTTTCTTTTGCTGTGGTTAAAGAAGTGAAGAAGGTATTTTCCCTCATGCAACTTGGCGTCTACTCTAAAAACAAACAAACATGAAAACAGATAAATAGATAAAATAAATTGATAGATTAAAATGTATATGAAATAAATATATACAACAGATGACTTTTTAGACAAAAAGTTAAGCATAATTATGATGTGTACTTTGAAGAAAGTGTGCAGATGGAAAGGCCCGACCTCAAGGAGAAACATTGAATCTGAGATGAGAACCAAAGTCTAGTTGCTCATAGGTTTCTGGAAGCATGGGAGGGAAGTTCTCGTCCTCAATCAACTCTGATCCAGGAAGCACTCCACTTCAGGAATCACATTAACTTTCCTTAGCGCTCATCAGGTTCTCTCTGGGATATTTCTTGAGCAAAACTTATTGAGCAAGATTACCCAGATATTCTTGCCAAGGTCCTTCTTTCATTGCTCTAAGTGCTGACTTGAGAGTCATTTGTTCTTGTTTCTGAGGAATATAAGATGCTATCTAGATTCAGAAGAATTAAATGAGACTGAACCTCTAGGTCCTTGGTCACATTTTTCTCTGCTAAGTTTTCTCCACTGGAAGATTCTCCATCATAAAGAATTAATTGCCTTAAACCAAGGGATAGTGGGCATTGAGTTGGAAAGGACTCCTGGGAGGTAGCTATCTGAAGTGTGGTTCTGGTGGTTTGGACATGACTTGCCTCTGTGTATATTTTTGTGAAATTTCTTGGAGAAACACTTGAGAACCAAAAGACTTGTAAGTTAAGATCCTTACAAATCTGGCTGTTCTGATTCTTCACTTATGTGAAATAAAGGAAAAAAATCTTTGGGCTGGTGTAGTGGGGAGACCTGAGTTACTGTTACTATTCTGCCATGGGTGACCCTTGAAGTCTGTGTGAATCATGTTACTGCCTGGGAGAAAAGAATACCAAATTCCTGTAAAAAATTAAGGTGGTAGACCTAATAGCCTCCAGGACTGTTTACAACTCTTGCATCCTAAGATTCTTTTTTTTTTTTTTTTAAGATTTATTTATTTATTTATGATAGACATAGAGAGAGAGAGAGAGAGAGGCAGAGACACAGGAGGAGAGAGAAGGAGAGAGAAGCAGGCTCCATGCCCGGAGCCCGATGTGGGACTCGATCCCGGGACTCCAGGATCGCGCCCTGGGCCAAAGGCAGGCGCCAAACTGCTGAGCCACCCAGGGATCCCGCATCCTAAGATTCTGATGAATGTCTTGAAAAATTTTAAGACCAGGAAATACTTGGAGCTCTAAAGTGTCATTGAAACCATTGGAAGCCTACTATTTCTGTTTATTGTTTTATCCTACACCGAAGTTTTAAGTGCCCTACAAGGATTGCCCATTACACACTTACCTCATTTCAGTTGTTTCTCTTCAGCTGCCATTTGTAATGGTATTAGACATTTTATTTTCAAAGGCCTCAAATTTGAAACTACTTCAACTGGGAAGCTTATAAGATAAGCAATAGATGTTATTTAATGCAATAAAAAATGATTCAGGGAACTACAAATTTTCATTTTACAAAGAATGGCAAGCTTTCATTCTAATGCATAGAGAGAATGAAGAATGATAATGGGAAGAATTAGACAAATTTTTATCTTATCTGCAAAATCAGGGTTTCTTCTGAAAATTCAAGAGCAGCAGCTTCATCTTTGAAGCTGAACAATATTCCCCAAAAGCCTTCGTTTGGCCTAATATTCCATAATGTTATGCTTTTACAGTCAATAAGCCATTAGTAATCAAGAGATGTATAATTTATTAATTACACTCCACATTAATATTTAATCTTTTTGGTTGCTGAGCATATTTCTAAATCTACTTTTTAATTACATTTTAGAGATATAAATCTTCCAGGCAACCATTAGAAAAGTAATTTTTCTGCACATTATGATGCCAATTACTTTAAAGCAGCTGGTTGGGAACCCTTGTGATGATACTTGGTAAAGTGGCAATCTTGGCGCATGGGTCATCTTCAGTTATTTGAAAGCTAATTGAATAGTAGTGGGAAGGGAGTGTTACAAAGAATTTACAAAGACATAGGATGGCCATGGGGAGAAAAAGAAAGAAACAACATATATCTGACAGAATGCCATCCACCGTCGCCTCCTTAAACAGGCAACACCAATGGTGACCCTCTTCTGAGTTCTAAGCAGATCTTGGGTTTTGGGTCTGATACTTACTATTCTCTGAAATAAGAAGAGCTTTTTCTGTTGTGACTCTTGTCCAAGTAATGGAATTTTTAGAGCCATTAACAGAACTTCCTTACTCTTTTTTCCCCCTCATTAGTGATGTCAGATGCCAGTGATAATGATTTTATCTTTCTGTTTTCTTGAAATCCTGAGGAGCTGCTTACTACATTGCTTTGGCTGATTTTTTTTTTTTTTCTATCAGATGCCCATCCTTTTGAAAACGTCAGCCCCAAATATTTTGTTCATTTAGGTTTTTTTGCTTTTCTGATATTTTGTATGTTCTTTTTAAAATTATCTTGGGATCCCTGGGTGGCGCAGTGGTTTGGCGCCTGCCTTTGGCCCAGGGCGCGATCCTGAAGATCCAGGATCGAATCCCACGTCGGGCTCCCGGTGCATGGAGCCTGCTTCTCCCTCTGCCTGTGTCTCTGCCTCTCTCTCTCTCTCTCTGTGACTCTCATAAATAAATATAAATTAAATAAAAAAATAAAATTATCTCTATGCTAGGACAATTTTCAGAAATGAGTTCTAAGTTGTTTCATAGACCCAAGCTTTGGTGGTACTGAAAGTGGTTTCAGTAGGAGGTAGATTGAGGCATTGAGTTATATTTGGGGAAAAGGGTTTGGCTTATTTATAAAATGCCATCATCTCTGAAAACTCTGCCTTTCCAAAATCATCCTCTCTTGGGGCAGTGGGGGAGGACATTCCTCTACTGGGTCTGAGATTTCCACCATATAAATCATTCCTTATGTTGGACCAAATATGAGAGCTGTTGTTTTGAAAAGACCATTGGTAAATAACCATGGGTCACCTGGGAGAAGCAGATGCATACCCCAGTGTCCTCTTAGCTTATTTGCATGGCTTAATAATGCTGTTCAGCTCCAGCGGCCTTCTGAATTTCTTCACGAATTCTCACTATTGCAATTCTTTAAAAAAAAAAAATCTTTTCATTTACTGTGAGGCATAATTTTTTTCATTTAAAAATATGAATTACAACACATCTACAAGGATGCATAAAAATTAAATATACTGCAAGTAATTTAAGAAAATGTTCTCCTTTTTCCCTAGAGTTTGTAAACTTCATGAAATCAAAGATCATCTCATGTTTGTTGCTGTATCTTCGGCTTTGGCAGTGCCTGGTACATAGTAGGCCTTCCAAAAATATTTGTTAAATGAACTAGTAAATGAATGGAGGTGTATTTTTTATTCGCAAAATGGAGAGTCTTTGGAAATTTCTTGTAAAGAAAATTTTGGAGGGAAGACAGGACCCAGTTACCTCCCAAGGAATAGATAAGGAAATCTGAAAATGAGGATGACATTTCTGTATCCTCATATGAGTTTTAGAAACTGTTTTTCTTTTGTTTTATTTTGGGTCTTGTTTTCTTATTGGGAAAATAAAATGACCTGGGTTATAAAGTAAATTTCTTTTCTTTCTTTCTCCCTCCCTTCCTTCCTTCCTTTCTTCCTTCCTTTACCCTCCCAGCTTCCTATTTAGGTAAGGAAATTTTTGTTGAAATTGGAACTTAAAACTCTTTTCTCAGCCTGGAATGCATAATATTCCAAGTACCCTGGGGAGTTTTTCCCTTCTACGAAAGTCAATTTTAGTTTTTAATAACCCAAAAGTGATAGCCTAAAAATACTCTTGATAAGCCCAAGTATAATGTGTACATTTGCCAACTCCTGCCTTTTAGTGCATGGGGGTGATTCATGGACAACTTTGTGTATTTAAGAGTCTTCTGGCCAAATGGTCAACAACACTTGAACCAGAAACTGTGAAGCATCTCTAGGGGAGTAATATTTGAGATGATACATGAGTGGTTATGTTTAAAAGGATTTTTTAAAGTGGTGCAGTGGTCCATATGAAATAGTCCTTTTTGGCTTTAGACATTTCCATCATAGAGCACATGTTATTAGTTATTTGTACAGATTTCTTTCTTATGGCACTGACTCACTCCCAGTCAGGCCACTGGGTTTTTTAAGGGGAGGGCTGCAAAGGGTCCAGACCAAAGTAATAGGTCTTGGATTCTGAGCTGCTCTCAGGGAAGAATTAAAATTGAGGAAGAAAGATGAGAAAAAGGAAGTAGCAGAAGTTAAAAAAAATATATGTCATGATCCTTGTGAGACAGGAGGGTCAAAAAAAAGTGGCAGACATAAAGAGAAAACTAAGCAGCATTTGATAATTGCAATAGACAGGCCATTTCTCACTGCATGCACATCTCTTAAGAGATGGAGGCAACTTTAGAAATCGTTTTTTGGAGAATGATGCCTTCAGGTGCATGAAAATTTATATTTCCATCCTCTTCTGGTGGGGTCAGGAGGAACAGTTGTCAGACCTTGTACCCTTGTCTTTTGGCAACTAAGTCCCAAATCCAACAGAGCCTGGAATGTGATGTACAATTTTATTAACAAAAAGGGTGTGTGTATGCTATAGCAATGGTCTGCTTCCATGAAATGGCCCTTTAGTATTTTGAGGAAATTCAGTGTTTGCGGCAGAACCCTTTGTTATTCATACAACTTTGTATAAGTGAATGCACAAAACACTGAGCGACTCTGGCTCAGTGTCCATTCTCTTTCCACCACAGCCGCTCCTGTGGAAATGTTTGCTATTGATTCCCTTTCTCTCTGGAAGAAACTTTTCCTCCCTCTCTCTCCTTTCTTCATTTCGTCTCTCTCGGTTTCCATCTGTCTTCTTTCCCCAAATCATAAGGATGCTGATGCTCTCTCTTCTTTCCTTTTAGTTCGATTGACTGTCTCAAGCCCTTATTTTGTGAGGAGAGGACTGGTCCATAGCAAACAAGGAATGCCAATGGTCACGTATCCACCAGTGGAACCACGCAGCTGAGAGCCACTTGTCGCCCCTGCAAGGGTGTCCCCCCGAGTGGAGATGTGTCTGTGTGGAACATCTAATACTTCTTGTGCAAGCACAGTGGTTTTTTCCTGATTTTCTCAATGGCTGTTGGAAATTAAGCATTCACGTGTATTTAACTCTGTGAGTTCCGATTTAAGTTTGAATGACAAGAGTGAGGGGAAGGATAGTTATTTAAGATCTTAAGGTTTAAGATGACTGAAGGACAGAGTCCTCTGCATTCCTGCAGTGACTCATTCTGAGCTTGGGTTTGTTGAAAGAATACCAATTAATGGAACAGAAACTGATCACAGATACTATATATCTATCATATGGAATACCTACCACATCCTAGACTCTGGATGTTATTTCTAATCGTAATGACTGCTCTACTAGTGGGTGTTATAATCTCAGTTTGGAGATAGAAATCTTGGATCAGGGAGGTTCCGTAATAATCTCAGGATTACTCAGGTATGAAGCGGTGCAGCATGGATCCATATCCCCATTCTCCCCACCAAGTGCTCTTTATTGTACATTGTACTGACCGTGGAGGATGTCAAAGATGGCCACCCCACCAGTTGAATGACCCTAGATATTCAAGACATGTTAAGGAATCTCAAATGCAAAATCAGTCCTCTTCCTCTTTCACTTCTCATCATTTGAACTTAATTCTTAACATTGGTCCTTCTTAAAGTTAGGTTTTGTTCTCTCAAAGCTCAAATCACGGGACCTCTTAATTTTTGTTTTTATATAAAAATCTTTGTAGTCAGTGTTTCTGAGCAAAGGGCAATAGGAAGAGTGTAATGATAAAAATGTGGATTCCGAAGCCAAACCACGGAAGTTCCTAATTTCAATTCTGCTGCTGGCATTGTCACTCCAGGGCAAATGACTTACTGATTCTGTGCCTCAGTTTCCTCTTTATATAACAGGCATTAGAGTATTTTACAGGTTACTGGGAGAATGAAGTGAGAATATATGGATAGTGTATATCAGACATGTAGAAAGCACGGTGTTGTCTATTCTTATTTACGTTTTTTAAAATTTATATCAGTTGATATTTTAAAATACATAATATAACAGCAGGATAAAATCATAGTTGGTGAATTCCATACAATAGAAATTAAGCCATAGTAACTTTTATGGAGATTCAAAAAGATATTCAGTTTTTCAGGAATCAGCTACATTGATCAAACTGAAATGAAATAAGGAACTCGGTCTACATCAACTTTCTGAGCAGTGAAGTTGTGGAATTTGGAATTTCGTAAAGTGGGGTGTGGAGTCACCTAACATGCAGTGTAATGAAAGACTTCAGAAACCACCAACTCCAAAGTTTGCAGAAACCAGATCAAATGCAAATTCCAAGGGAGAGCAACTCGGTCCTATTGTTAACTTCTCATGAGATTGCTTTGAGCTAATGTTTCGTGTTAATGCCTGGCAAATTCCAAACAGGGAAAAACATAGGTACTTATCTTTCATATTATATATGACTAAAATTAAAGTTGATTTGTCCATTAAGCAGTGCAGTAACAGGTCTTCTGACTTTTCATAAGGCATTAAAGGAATGATGCATATCAAGAAGACATTCTATTTCAAAAGAACACTAATCAATGCTGAGAACATTTGCTATAAATTATTCACATTTGTTATAAACTACTCCATCCCTTTAAAAATTAACGGTACACAACCTATAATCTAGGGACAAAAGTAAGGCTGCCTCACCTTGAAAAGCTTGAATATGAAGGGCTGATTATAATAAGAGAGCAAAGAGATACGAAGACTTGAGTTCAGTGTATTAAGAGGAATAAATCACTGAGCAGCCTTACATCTGATAAAACATGATCCCTGCTCCTTGTTGTGTGTTCTTTCACCACACATTAATATTTTATGCGACCATTTCAAAATAAAGTCATAATGTGAGTCATAAATCACGGAACTGTGGTAATAAACCACTTTGGTTTATATTAGCTGTATACAGATGATACTTAAGTATTTCCACCATTAGCATGGACTATTTGAGCTTTCTCTGTGCCACATTTGCTCTATTTCTTCCATTTTAAGTGGTGGGAATGTGGAAAACAATGCTAAATCCATTCATTAGTGATAAAACAGTGCTATTTGTTCTCCTAATTGATTTCGTTTCAACTTGGACCTGTGAAAATGATAGCACAGTTGAAAATGACAATATTATTGACCTTGTTTTATCAAAGAACATGCCTTCCCAGTGAATCCTGCTGATGGGGCAAAAGGGCATCATATGGAAATAATATATTGAAAGAAAAAGTGGAACAATGAGTTGAAGATTGGGATGATTGAATGTCTAATATGGTTTATACTCCTTCACGAATGACTTAGTCTCTATATAAGCACCCTCCCCAAAACAAGGCAGTTAGAATGTATCATCTTGGTCTCATTATTATTATTAATTTTCTTTTAGTCCCATTCCTGAGGAATCTGTCCTACCCTATTTTTTTAAAAGATTTTATTTATTTATTCATGAGACAGAGGCAGAGACATAGGCAAAAGGAGAAACAGGCTCCCTGTGGGGAGCCTGATGCAGGACTTGATCCCAGGACCCTGTGATCACAACCTGAGCTAAAGGCAAATGCTGAACTGCTGAGCCACTCAGATAGCCCCGGTCCTACCCTATTGCTTGAGTATTTTTGAAATTGTTAGTAGTAATATCTGAGGAGGTTGGGTAAGGTTATATCTGAAAAGATATGCATATATATATGCATATCGATAGATAGATGATAGATAGATAGATAGATGATAGATATTCTAGATGTGAATACAAAGCCCATGGGTTGAAATACCCTGAACGCGTAAAAACAGCTCCCGTCCATTAAATAAATTAACCAAGACATAAGACACATGAATGTGTTAGATACTTGTAAATATTTGAAGGTGATGCTGCTGGTGGTTTCTTTGATAAACCTCCCTTCATAATCTTCTAGATGAGGACACTGTTTATGGATCAACAGTTGGGTTAGTCTATGAGGCTATGATCCTTGCTTCATACAGTAAGTGTGGGGTTAACATGGAATGCCCTTGATGGTTGCTCATGGTTTCTTTCCAATGCCAGTTATACAAAGGGACTGACCCCTTCCCATCATTAGAAAAGGGAAATAGGTATAGTCATTGGATGAGGATGTGGTTGATGAGGATATAAGGAGCAGGTACAAAAAGTATGCTGAAAATTTAAACATTAAACACTATAAGTAGACAGGTATTGATTTTTTTATTCATCAAAACTTTCTTGATTTTTAAAAAAGTTTATCGATCAGGGGTAGACCACTCAAACCCTTGGGGGTTGCACAGGTTATGTATTTAAGAGACATGAAGTGGGTTCCGGAAACCTTGGAAAATGCATGTTCTATCAGAAGGATATATAGTGACCATCCTGTCACTACATAGGAGTGTGGTTCCTGTTGTCAGGACATCTGATTTCTATGTATTGGCAACCCAATTAACTTAAAAACCAAACAAGCCTGGGTGGGCTAAACAAAGCACATCTGCCAGTCTGATATGCCGGTTCCCAGGCTGAGACATCTGTACTGTCATCCGGGATAGAATTTGACTATAAGTGTCCGTGCTATTGCTTGTGTAAAGGATGTATACTGTGCTTCAGGTTTTCTAATTAATCCTCTGGAAGTACTCAGATGCTTTTCCTTAGCTGCGATCTCCAGGTGGCCCTAGATTTTTGTTGAACATAATTTTTCTTAAGGGACAATTGGGTAGCTGGTGACACTGATGTTGTTTGGATTTTCAGAGAAGGACCACTTAAGAAGTGTGTGTACCTGGCATCTTGTGAAGGCTAGAAGAGGGGAAGGTAAAGCCTAGCTAAGCATTTCTGTAGCTCGGGGGCAGGAAAGGGTTATTACTGTGCGGTCCACTTTAGTGCATGCAGCATGCTTTTATGGAGGACAGGAGATTGCCAAATAACGGGTCACCGTGGGCAAGGAGAAAGCTGAGCTTTGACCTCAGAAAGGAATTTGGTCTTGATTTCAAGGAGGCATTTAAGACAATAATCCAACACTTTGGAGTACCTAAATGGATGGTGGAAACTACAAGAAAACCACAGGTAGTGTTTGGTCAAACAGAAAGTGGTGGGAGGTGTGTGGAGGTGAGCAAGCAGAGGGAGAGGGGCTCTGCAGCCAGTGGAAGGGCACCAAGTGCTCGGGAACTGCAATATTTATAACTATGTGAGACCAGCGAGAGGAGGAGGGTGACAACGGAGGGAAGGTTGCGGACAGAGGAGAGCATGTTGAAAGATTCATGCGGGCCAAGACTTGGGAGGATGTCCATATCGCGTCAAGGTAACACCTTCATTCTTTGGAAGCCAGGTCTCAGAGGCTCAGCCGACTTCCGAAGATGGAAATGTCTTCCCCATATTACCCATTTTCTGTGTATCTAATAGCTTGCTACCCGTTTCCGTCACATTGCTGGAGCCCTTGGGTCTGTTAGCTCCGCTGGACAAACCCAGAAAACTCCCCAGGCAAGTCCACTGCCTTCCAGGCTGCTCGGAGTCTGGGTTGTAGATGGTTTACTGCAGTGTGGGGTGGGTACCATTTGTACCTTCGGAATGGCTGCCCCTTGCCAGGGCCCCTGCTACTCCATGGCGGGCAGAGGACGGGCTGGATCCAGGTAGGCTGTAAGTGTGTCTGTATGTCAGGCTCTCATCACTCAGGATTGATGCTGTCACTCCCCAGTTCTGGCTGTGCAAAGTCATGGCTAATTGCTCATTGGCCATTGCTCAGGGGTCCACCCAGTTCTGGTCCCGCCCTGCCACTCGTTTTCTTACTGTTTCCCTCTAAAATCAACTGGGATAGAGTTCCGTGTCATACTAGGTACATGGAAGGTTTCCCACTTCTTTTGAAATGGAGCCATCACCAATCAATTGCTGACACCCCCCCAGCCCCGGCAGATGCGAGTTATCTTGGTTGCTTCCCATTGGAAACTTGGCCAATCGTGGTTTAATTTCTAGAAATTATGTCTTTCTCCAGTTTTAGAAATATAACTAATCCCAGCAATAATGAACACTCCCCAAACTCCTTGGTAAACGCTTTTTTTCTTGAATTTAAATGGTATTGAAAGGAAGGATTCATGTCTTAGCATAATTTTTATAAGTTCCATTTCATGGACAAAATGATGCAACCTATTTAGTGTGGGTTTAACTAATGAAGGATTGGGACAGATGTCAATAAATTTTCACCCACTGAAGTGGAAACACCATGCCTGCTGTATTTAGCTACTGAAGAGCAATTAAAAAAAAAAAAGAGGAATGAAAATCCTCGACTGTCTAGTCACATAATATCCTTTCTTTCTGTGCTTTAATGTAATGTCTCTTTGGGTTTGTTTTAGTTATGGGTATGCCCATAACTATGTTACTAGAAACTTTTCATTTAAAACCTAAATGCAAGTCCTTTCCCCCAAGTTAATATAGAGACAGGTCAAGGTCAAGGTCAAAAGCGGGACACTTGTCTCTATCTCCAAGATGGAAAACTAAGGTCGCTTTTGACATAATGTATATCGCACAAAATTATGAAATATATTGCAATTATTTATTTATTAGATTAGGTCCTGGAACCATTAACAAAGTTCTTTTAAAATGTAAACAGTGAGGTATTGATTAAATCAGCCATGAGTGCATATTGACTCCACAAAACGTCCCGAAGCTTCTTATAACTTGGATCGGCACAGTCCAATTCCTTTTCATCCTCGCCTCCTTTTAAAACTGTTTAAGCCACGTTACCACTTAATTGCTAACTCATCTGTAGCAGGAAACAATTATTCTGAATAAGCCCACGTACTGCTCTGGTTTTGCAGCAGATTATTTAAAAACAATATTTCCTCAAGATAACAATTTTGATAATGATGCAGGAAGGAAATATATTTGCAATTAAGCGAACATGCTTTAGCACAACAAGCAATAAAAAGCTTAACACTGAGCCTTTGTGAATTAAATGCCGGAACAACATTGGACAAAAGTCATGGTTCTGCTGACACATTTATTTCTCAGTAAATGAAGACTGTTTAGGTTTAATGCATTTGTGGTTAGCAATAGTTTAAAAGATCAATGTAAATTCGTTCTGAACTAGTAAATAAGACTTTAATGAAACTTCTAACAGCATGCTTTCACACCTTAGATCTCTTTATCATTCTGAGGTGACACAGCAGGATTCTCCTTGAGTTTGATGACACGCACATAACATTATGAAGTGTTTGACAGATTTCATTTGATGTTTATTTGATTTATGGGGTTGATATTGGATTTCAACATCTCCCTATCAGCCTTTTGTTCGGGCTTAGCGCAGTGCTTTTAAAGATAGTTTCTTCTGAATATACATATATATATATATATATATATATATATATATATATATACTATTAATGAAATGCAGTTTAAGACCAATCATTAAACATTCCCACTCTACTAAATGAGGTAATGTATGAGAAAGCACTTTGCAAACTGTAAAGCCATATACAGATGTTAGTTATCATAATTATTGTTGTTACAGGAAACCCGGGTTTTCTATATTATTATTCTGTTTTCCTTTAACACTTAATTCAAAGAGTAAATACAGACAACCAATTTCCTTAAAAACCTGCCGCTGCTCTTTAAACAGTTCTGAGCGTTTCATTAAGGTTTTATTGTAAATCACGTATGATGCTATTAATTTAGTTCAGCCTTAAAAAGAATCTACTGACATAATAAACATGACTTGTTACATTAAACTTTGCCAACACAAAACTTCATGTAGAGGATGCTGGAGAATTTCCACCTGGGTCCAGGGAACCGTTAAGGGAGGCACAGCCAAAAGTTATTCTTTTAAATGTGAAGATGGCTCCTGTTACCATTCCAGTTCATTCGGCCCTTTGTGGACACTGAATTTCATAATTTTTTTTTTTTTTTGGTCAGGAGGAGGCAAAAAAAAGGGCTTTTTTCTTCCCTATCTCTCCCTTTCCTCATTTGGTTTAGGACAGACTAGGGGCTAGAAGGCATTCACAGGCTATGAATCACAATTGAGATAAAATGAGGTAAAAACAAATGACATTTTGGGTTAGAATTTGAACCTCATCCTAGTGTTGCAAGCAGAGCTTGGTGAATTTTATGAACAGGGAAGGAAAACTTACCCATGGAGACAGATGATCAAACTCTTTCTTCATGACCTACCTCGGTGATAAATGTAAAAGGCCAGCTTCCTCTTTACCATATAAACTTCACAGTGTGATCATACGTTTTTCTTTCTCTTCAGTATAAACACATAAGGAGCACAAAGAAATTGTTAATGGTTTATTGGGTATTTAAACAAATGAAGCAAAAATTAAGCAAATACTGAAAATAAGTAAAGGAACTCATGACCTAGTTCTGGGGCTGGGGATACCTAATCTGTTTTTGCTTGATGTATAGTTCAGAAGGAAACATAAATGCTAAGAGCAAGTGAACAGAAAGTACTTCTTCCCATTAGTAAATGATGCCCTAAAAGTGTTCATCATGTAGTACTTGCTAGTAGATCCTGTGGCATAGTGAATCATTTTTGGGGAGTAAAATAAACATAGTTTACATATGCTTGAAAAGTAAGAAAGTACAAATAACTCAGAGGAAAAAAATTCTGCAGAAAAATAGGGAAGGCTTTCACTAAACTATCCAGTCTGGGAATTCCAAGATGAAGTTCATTACAACCAGGTTATCTGCTCCCTGGGTTTCACAGAGCTGGTCCATCCTGATTGCAGGACCCCAAGTTCTGGTTACTTGACCCATAATGCACTCCAGGTGCATCCCTACTAGAGTATGACTGGAAATGATACTCTGTTACTCTGAAATTACCTCCTTCTAGACCCACAATTCCTGGTAATGCAGCTCATAGCAATATTTGCTTCGTTAGTTATCCATGCCATTTTATGATGCCTTGCATATATTAGGTGCTCAATGAAAGATTTACTAATAGGGGCGGCTGGGTGGCTCAGTGGTTGAGCATCTGCCTTTGGCTCAGGGTGTGATCCCTGGGTCAGGATTGAATTTTGTATTGAGCTCCCTGTGGGGAACCTACTTCTCCCTCTCTCTGTGTCTCTCATGAGTAAATAAATAAAATCTTAAAAAAACACAAAGATTTACTAATAATACACTATATATTAAGTAATTGAATTTAAATAAAATTAAATTAAAAAAGAGAAAACGCTTCTATCTTCTTGAAGGAAGATGTTAGTTGAAAAAAAAAGGAAAGATTTAGAATGCCCAAATGAATGAATGAGAAAAAATCAAACTCAGTTCTGGTATCCATTTTAAAAAGGTCAAAGTGAAAATTGTAAAGATAAAAAGTCAATATAAATCAAAATCATTCAGGTACAGGTGCTTAACACACTGTCACATAGAGAATACATGAATGTTCTTTTTTGAATGGTATTATTCAGCTGGCTGATAATAATATAAATGTCAATGAAATGTATTTGTAATAAAAAAAAAACTGATGTTCAGCACCCTTGCTTCAGATATCAGAATGGGTTTTAGTCTAGTCAGAGCACCTATATGTTAGAGTAGAATCTAAAATTTAATGTGTTTTTCTCCTAAAATTCTAGCCTGTCATGCTTGCTTTTCAGAGTTACAAAAAACTATATAATAAACATTGACCTCGATTATAGTATTTGGGGGGTTTTTCTTGTTGTCGTTACCCAGGAAAAAGTGTCAGGGAATTCCCTAAATATCTTATAATTCAATATCGCATTTTGTTTGTTTGACACATAATGAATTATATATACTGGGGCTCCATTGTCTTGGCCTCAAAATAAGTTTGAACTAAACTATTCCTCTAGATTGAAAATTACTTAATTATTAGAAGTATAATTGTACAAATACAATCTTCCTATTAAAATCTTCAGCCTATAGAAAGTTTTTGAAAGAAAAATGAGAAATCCTAAGTAGGGGCCAAATAATTCGGGCCTTTAACCGGTGATGGTCAATCTTGATACTGTGACAAATTGGAGTATGCCAAGTTTTCTGAAGGTAGAATGTGAACTTTCAGCTCTGAAAATGTGTTTCAATTCTCTCCAGATACAAGAATAAATATGCTAACAGTAGGGTACTGAAACTAAAAATGATGAGAATACTCGCATGTGTACAACATAAAATGAAGACAGGGAGGGTAATCCTTAAAAAGCTTATTAAAGCAATACAGCTATTTTATTTGTATTAGACATCAACATAATCTTTTAATATTTAAAATATGTTGAGAGGTGAATTTACTTACTGACTTAAAACATTGATTGTATAAAATCAATTAGAGTTAAAGCTAATAAGATTGTCATTTTGATTTTAATGCCTCATCTAGGAGGCTTGGGAATAACAATGCTACTTTGCAAAACATTTTTGTGTCATAAGGTAAAGAAGAAGGAAGTTAAGATGGATGTAAGGCCCTATGATAGACTCTCTAGATCTGATTTTGATCAATAGCAAGCATTTCTATACTCTCCTGGTTTTAAAAATATTCTTGAAAGGTCCAGGTGAGTAACTGATTTATAGTGTGCCAATTCGAATAATGATTTAAGGAGTTTACATGGGTTTAAAGTTATCATTGAAGCTAAATTATTACATTTCTCAAAGGAGTATGGATTTTCAGATGCTGGCTTTTGAAACAGATGTAATACTACAAAGAATTTCCAATGTAATCATTTGTATAATTCCAAAATACTGACCTCTAGTCATTAAGTTTCACCCTGGCAGTGTCAACCCATCTAAGTGAAAGAAACAAACAAGAAACTTTATTGATGCACAAGGAAGTGCAGATTTGCCAGTAAACATATCAAGTTAATAAAGCCAGGGAGGTGACTGGGTTTTCTTTGCACCATTTTGTAAATAGTAGCCACATTTTCCTATGGAAGCACCAAAACTAAATCAGATGAGGAAAGAGAATTGTCCAGTTTGGTTCTAATAAGCTTTGGGCAAAGGCAAATGCAATCAGTCTCAAATATCAGTTACCGTAGCTGATTGAGAAGTAGAAGGTAAAGACAAGCAATTGTGTCCAATTTGGAGTTTAATAAATTGGCAGATCTTGGAAAATTTACTTTGATAACTAAAGTCAATTATTGATGACATGTTTTTTAGACTCCGATGGCTTATCTGCCTGCCTCAAAGGTCACATTTGTTTGCAATAAAAACTTAAAGTATCTTCCTGAAGTTAAAAAATAAAAAGTTGTTTAGAAAGAAAAAAATGAACTAATCTTTGTGGTGTTTATTCTGATAGACACATTCTGGTCATACCCTGCAGGATCTTTCCCCTTCCCAGGTAATGCCTGAATCGTTGCTTTGTTCACATCTTCTTCTGTACTGGACAGTGGAAAGAAAAATGAAACTTGTTGAGGGAAGGCACTCTTTGCTGCATTGCATATACCCATTTATTCCCCATTGCAACATGTGCTCAATGCCAGGAAAGCCATGATATCTCCTTAAGTATTTATTAAAGCCTGGGAACTCCAATGAGTGTTAAGGGTAGCTTATTAATTTGCTGTTGTCTGCTGAGAAAACATTGTTTATATGGAATTGGCTTATTGCTAATGAGAGAATATATTAAGGCATAACACTGGCAAGGCATAATATGGACTCTCTTTTTCTAAATATTTTCGTTTAGATCTCTCTCATTCCAGTTGATGATATTAAGGGGTCAGGCATGTCATCACTCAATCCTTTACTTACTGGAAAAGGCAAAAGGATTTTATTAAGATTAGGAAATTTCCCCCACCCCATCTGTCTCTTCCCCACTAGCATCTCAGCAATAGCCCCTTCCAGCTGCAAATGCTAAATAGTTCCAATGTTTCTCTCTTCCTGTAAATAATCATGCATATATGCCCAACTTGTGTGTGTTTTTGTCTCATGAATTTGCAGAGTGGCCCCAGTGAGGCTCGCCTCTTGTCTTGGGGACAATTGCCAAAGCTGACCCATAGAGAAGCAAATTGTGGAAGAAAAGACTCACTTTATTTAGCAGAACTCTGACCCCTTTAGTGTCTAGCTTTAGGATGTAGCTCTGCGCCCCTCCATCCTTAATCCCTCTCCTCTGTTTTACACCACACATCCCTGTTCATTGGCTGCTGGGGAGTCTGAGGGCAGCATCTCATTTAGTACTGAAATGTACCTTGCCTTCCACACAACCTCAGGGCTCAGCTCTTCCAAAATGGCTGTGGATGGTGGTTGGTAATAAGGGAATCTGATCTCAGGTCTCTCTTCTCTATTTCCCAGAAATGAAGTGAATTCTAGTGGATGAGGAGAAGAGAAGAGGATTCAGGACATCAGAATCTTACTGCTGGGAGCAGCAGGTTATGGACCTCTGCCTGTGATGGGTCAAATGTACCATGAGCCCCCTTGACCCTCTCAACTCCAGCCTGCACATCAGGCAAGCTCTTCAGAATTCCTCTGGGTGGCAGTCAGTGGCCCAGATCATTTCTTCAGGAGGGAGGCTCCCCCTGGAAAAGCTGATCTCCATTTCTGCTGGGATCGATGCTGTGGAGACCGCATAAATTGGTAAGGAGTAAAGCCACTAGTTTTGTCTCAGCTGACAATAATTATGGATTAAGGTGCCCAGAGCAAGAATGAGCAAATGGTCTGGAGGAAAATCAGCAGTGAAACTATGTTGGGGGTGGGGGTAACATCTAAATCAGCAAAGAGGGACTCCTGGGTGTCTCAGTGGTTAAGCATCTGCCTTTGGCTCAGGTCATGATCCCAGGGTCCTGGGATGAAGTCCCCCATCGAGCTCCCCTCAGGAAGTCTGCTTCTCCCTCTGCCTATGTCTCTGCCTCTCTATGTCTCTCATGAATAAATAAATAAAATCTTAAAAAAAAAAAAAACAGCATAGAAAAAGTGCTATAGAACAAAGGCTTAGGAGTCTAGGAGAATATGGGGAGGACTCCAGGCAGCTTAATGTACAGATATTCCCAAGTCCCTTCATTCTACACCAGAACTTCTTCTAGGAGACCACATTGTATTATTCTCCATCCTTCCTTTCTCCTTGGCCCCTGTGCCCTCTGCTTCTTGGTTCTATTGATGTTCCCAGCGCCATGTCTGCCTCTCCCCTCCCCTGCCCCTCAATGGTCCCTGCTCTGTATTCCAGAAGCCATTAATGGTGGCCAGGATCCGCTGGTTTTTTGTTTTTTGTTTTTCAATGTTCATGATTAGCAACTGATTTATGAAGTTTGATTTCTCCTGTGGGCTAAGTGAAAACACAAAAATCAAGAGACATTGAAAGTTATGATAGCTTGACCACAGTCCTCTTGGAGATTTCATGTGACTGCCCTCAAATGGGCCATTCAGCCATTCCCTTCTATAATTCTGTCTCATTATCCTATCAAATATTCTTCATGCACCAGTCACTATTAAAAATGGAGACAGAAAACAAGCAAGAATGCGATAAATACTATCCCACCAACCTTGATCAATGCCAGACACATCATAAGCATTGACTTGTGAATGAGTAATAATTGCTTAATATCCCACTGCCATAGTGTGTTATACCTAGCATTAGCAGCTTACCAGCAAATAACATTTTCTTTGTAAGAGAAAAAAAATTTTTGAGACGCTTTTCCTCACATATTTTTCTCAAATATTTCACCTCAATATTTTGCTATATTTCAGATTTATTTCAGTTAGTTTTTGATAGAACGCTGTGAAATCCTTATATGAGTTGTTAAGGATTTGCATTCAGAATCAGACATGGCTGGGAGAATGGTCTCTTTGATAATCCATGTTTTTTGGTTCTTTGGCACTTTTTTTTTTTTTTGGCCTATCCAGCCAAACCACTCACCAGGCTATACTTGTGTTACCCCAGGGGACTAAGTCTGTTCACACAAAAGCCCTCTGTGACATGGCCCTTTCAATGTCCATCAGCTTCTACTTTGAACAAGGAAAGTGTTGTTGAGCTTTACGGCATGAGTTATCTCAGAAGTGGGGCCATCCCATTGCCAAATAGCACAATGATGGGTCATTTAAGGGCGCTTGACTTAGAAGAGTTTAGCAGTGTTCCTCCATTGGCAGGCAGAGAGAAGACAAGTCAAAATTGTAGGTTTGATGACTTTCAGGGCAGTGAGTTCTGTTTTGTTCCGTAGATTTGCCAATTGTGGGCATAAGGGCATGTGATACGAATATGGTTGAAGTAGAATCAGCACAAATGAATCCTTCTTACTTGAAAAACTAAAACAAAAAACAAGAAAGTGGGAATCTTTGGTGAACATGTAGGCGAAATCTCAATCCCTCCCTCCCTCTCTCCCTGTCCCTCTTCTTCCCTGTTCTCTGTATAGTCATTATTTTATGAATTGAATGACAATGGGGTCTAGGGCTTCCATCCTGTTTGACTTAGGATGCATGTACCATGCGACAACTAATTGGTGTTGTAGAGGAAGGCCAGCACCTCCTTCTCTGTGCTCCCTCCTCTACTGACTCTGTCGGTGTCTCCACGACTATGGCACTGACCCCTTGTTTACGTTGCTGGTTGCTGAACTTTATAGTTAACAAGATGCTGTTTTCCATCTAATGAATTTGCCCTGCAGGCACAGGAAAGGGGTTGGTTCCACCATTTTCAGAAGCCAAGCAACCGATAAATTTAACAGGATTTTGTTGACATTAATTGGGTTTGCGTTGGTGTGAGGCATTCTCACTCCCGGCTCATTTGCCTTCTGGATCATTTGAATCACCCAGGCTCTGGCCAGCCAGTCACTCAACCATGTGATTCCAGGCTTAACAATATCTCCGAGTCACTGGCGACTCAATCACACTTTAGTTTATTGCTCAATAAAATAATAATAACAATTCATTCAGACATTTGACCAGGCTAAATTTCTCCAGGGGCAAAATAAAGCTTTCCAGTTTAAAGAAGTGCATGCTTTTACTTCTTCTTCTTCCTTTTTATTTATTTTTTTTCTCCAAAGAAATAAGTCAAAATGCTTTCGGTATTAACAAAAGACTCTTTCCAAAGGTGTAGCTACCAACACCTGGAGTGGATTCTAAGTACTGGTTTTAAGATTGAAGAAAAAGTGGAGAAGATGTGGCACTACGACTGTTTCTGTGGTAGACATACACATACACAAGAATAAACTGTTTTAGCTTATAAAATAAATTACTTCTTAATTCTTATGCTATTATAAAACAGGCTTTGCACATTTGCCCATCTTAGATAAGCCATGCTATTTTGCCAAGTGGCAAAATAAGTAAATGATAAGTTTTTGTTTTGTTTTTACTGTGGAAGCTAACTTAGGCAATGTGCCTCTGTCCTTAAGAAGCTCTTATGTTGGCTGTGTGTGAGCGAAGGCATCTACAAAGCTGAGGCCTAAATTGGAAATTGGGCCTTTATATCTACAAATTGGTAAGTAAACCCATTGCCACCTGGGGTGAAGGGCCGTTTTTTAAAGATTTCAAATCTGTTCAGAGCTGATGCTTTTGTAATTAGCAATAAAAATTGGCAGAAAGTGCATCATGCATTCGGGTCTCACAGCATTCTCATCTTTCTATAAACGTCTTTAAGTACTTGACTCCTAAATTCTGTGCTTATTTTAGCACAGATTGATTACAAATAATTCCTGACCCACACCCACCACAGACCCCACTTTTAGCAGCTGCATCCTGGACTGCTCAGAGGCAGAGAAAGCCCTACTGTAGGCTTAAAACAAATGAGATATCCGGATCCCTGGGTGGCACAGCGGTTTGGCGCCTGCCTTTGGCCCAGGGCGCGATCCTGGGGACCCGGGATCGAGTCCCACATCGGGCTCCCGGTGCATGGAGCCTGCTTCTCCTTCTGCCTCTCTCTCTTTCTCTCCCTCTCTCTGTGACTATCATAAATAAAAAACAAAAAAAACCAAATGAGATATCATTAAACACACACATACTCACACATTGGGGTAAAAAACAATCATTTCCAATTTTTTTTGAAGATTTTATTTATTTATTCATGAAAGACACACAGAGAGAGGCAGAGACATAGGCAGAGGGAGAAGCAGGCTCCCTGCGAGGAGCCCGATGTGAGACTGGATCCTGGGACCCAGGGATCACCTCGAGCCAAAGGCAGATGTTCAACCGCGGAGACATCCAGGCGTCCCCAGTCATTTCCAAATTTAGAAGATTATTAAGCTATCAACTTTTTAAAAGTCAGTTTCTTATAATAGTTCACTGTCCTGGAATACAGGTAAAGTGCTTTTAAATTGACTTTACTGTTTGTGCATCCCTAATCTAGCACCCTTTTGAATTCTTTCAATGGTCAGCGTGCAGGTGGTTGGAACATTTACAAATGGGCTGTTCTCTGTGAACTTGCTTCAATATTTAATACAAACTAAGTTACTGAATTCCCTCAAAACCCCCCTAAAAATCATATGTTCTGTTATGCTATTTCATTACTAAACATTGTTTTTTTAGCATACATTCAATCGTATGTTGTTTTTTTTAAAGATTTATTTATTTATTCATGATAGATATATATAGAGAAAGAGAGAGACAGAGACACAGGAGGAGGGAGAAGCAGGCTCCATGCTGGGAGCCTAATGCGGGACTCGATCCCGGGACTCCAGGATCGCACCCTGGGCCAAAGGCAGGCGCCAAACCGCTGAGCCACCCAGGGATCCCTCCCCCCGTATATTGTTTTTTATGACCAAGGTGTATCTTTGTGCAATGGCTGGCAAAGCACAGAGATGACATTGACCTATCCCTACGTGGAGAGGAAGGTGGTAAATTTCTGACTCTTCTTTTTGCTAAACCAATCAGAATTTCAAAATTGTGTTACCCAAATGTGTAGACAACAGAGTCAAATTGGACTTCCAGATATATATATATATATATATATATATATATATGGCATATGTTTAATATTTAATTTTTAAGTAGTCACTACATACAACTTGGAGTTTGAACTCACAACCCTGAGATCAAGAGTCACGTGTTCCACTGCCTGAGCCAGTCAGGTGCCCCTAGACTTTGATATATTTTTAGTTCTTGTTTGTGTACTCAGACATCCATGTGTGTAGAGCTATTCCATTGGCAGTTTGGCTCTGAGACCATATATTGATAAGGACATAGGTTCGTCAGTTTTGACCAATGTCTCCTGGACAAGATAAAAGTTCACAAGTTCAAGCTGGAATAGCAGGTCACTCAGTGAATGCAGTGGGGCTCAGACTCTTTCTGTCTTGTGTCTCCACCCCCCTAGCAAGTTGGTCACTTCTACGTGGTCTCAGGTAGTTCATGGCCTGGCTGCATTGTAGCCAACAGAAGGCTGTTAACCCTTAAGAGGATTAAGGGAGAACTTGCCCCTTTCCTTTCAGGGCGTGACCTGCAAGTTGTGTCCATTTCTTCCTCTCACATACTGTTGGACAGTCTGCACTGAGATGAGGACAGAAATTAGGGGTCAAGTGCTTAGGAAGTTTTACAGCACTATGATGTTGTCATGAAATCCAGACACACAATCTGTTTCCTTGTCATTAATTTTCATTGTCTTTTACAAAAGCATCGGTTCTCAACACATTTGAATTTTTCAGAAAAAGACCCTTTACCCCAGATAGCAATGGTCTCATAACCAATTTGCAGGTATAAAGGCCCATGTGCAAATTAACCACTTAGCTGCAGGGAAGGAAATATGGTCCAGAGATGATCCGTGGCTTCGGGCTACCATAGACCCATGTAAATATGGTGATATTGTGGGGTGAGGAGATGAGACTGGGGGCCACTAGCAGTGCTTGCACAGCCACCTTTCCAAGACCCTGTCATGGTTGACTTTGATTCCCAAATAAACTTTCAGTTATTTACCTGGTCATCATTCCCTAAGACACAGGGTCTCAATGTGCAATGTGGATTTGCCAAGAATTCCCTCCCACCAGCCTCTGCTCCCTCTCAATATTGGCTTACCATGTGTGGACAGCATCTAGCCATTCGATCTAAGTGTTGAAGGAAGATTTACTCAAAATCTAAAGCATACTGATCTGTGATGAAACACAACAGGAAGTTGAAACTCTCTAAACCAAATGCTTTGAGGTAGAGTGAAGACGTCTTGTCTTTGTATGGCCTGTGCCCTACCTAAAGGGACCATATGGTCAAATGCAAATGTGCACAGCTTTGTTTCATTGCAATAATTACCCAACAGCTAAAATACTGGTAAAGCTGCCTTTTGGGGAAGAATTCTATTCATGCCCTGAACAGCGAACTCAAAATCACATCTTGTCATTGAGCTGCTTATTCTTCACCAGTGGAAATACCCTAAGGATGGGGGGCCAGGCTTTTGTGGGTTATCTGCAGCCCCCCATGGCTAAATATGGAGTATGAGGCCATCTCTCATCCCAAACCACATCTGATATGGCCAATCCAAAACCTACTGTGCAGCTCTCTGAAACGGATTCCTGTTTCCCCTCCTTCTCTCCTTTGTTGGCCATGGTTGTTGGGACCTAAGACTTCAACCAGAAGTACTGTGTTCACTTGCTCTTTTGAGTCAGTTGCCTGTGACTACAGGATGGACTGAATTTTCTTGGCTTATTGCGGTGGCGGCCAGGCTGATGACATGAGGGAGTTTGAACCAGGCTCTGTGTCTGGATCTTATTGAAAGTTTATCTGAGGAACACAGAGAGGTGGAGGGGTTGATGGATTGAGGGCAGGCAGTGAGAAACACCTATTGTTGCTCTCAGGTAGGATGATGATATATAATGGAAAATCCAAGGTCTGTCTAGAAGTGGCCCAATAGAATTCATCACATGGCTTCTATAGGGGAGGTACACATTGGGCTATAAAGTCTTTATTTATTCATTTTATTTTTTAAACTCTGACATCTGAACATCTCTCTGGAAGAGATCTGTCTTTATTTACATTGTTGCTCTGATGTGCTATCGGGAGTTGAGAGATGGGATTAAAAGGGATTGGCTGCAGGCAAGAGCACCAAAGAGTTCCAAAAGGAAGAAACTAAATTCGGGGGTTAGAGAGACACAGAAGAGGTGGCTGAGAGGGAAGAGCAGTGGCTCTGTGGGAGACTGGAGCCCAAGCTCTCAGAACTAATGAAGGAAGTTAAGAAGTATGTCTTGACATTGTAAATGTATTAAAAACCATTCAGTTGTACTTCCAACAGCTGAGATTTATGGTATATAGATTATATCCCAATAAAGCTTTTAAAAAAAGACAGCATAGGTGCGTCTAGGATTCACGTTCGACTTGCTCACAATTATACTGCTGCAGTAGAATTTCCAAATGCCTCCCTAGCATTTCGCAAAGCCTCAGAGACACGAACAGAACTCGTGATCGGTCTGTTTATTTGTGTGGTTTTGGTGAAAATCTAGGAAAGGGGTTGTATTCCATTTTTGGTTAACGTGGGGTGGAAGGAGACAGCGTGCATCAGAGCAGACACGGTCCATTGATTCTCAGTTCAGGGGAACCTGGGACTCAGGGCCGGAGTATCCAGGAAAATATAAGGCCTGATAATTTGCAGAGATCTTGGGAATGGTATTTAGTCCTTCTCAGAGTGTAGAGTGAAAGAAAGCTTATCTGGAAATTATGGAGCTTCTAGTGACAACAGGTTACCCTTAAATACAATAGAAATTTTCTTTTTCTTTTTTGTTGTTGTTGTAGGTTTTTTCTTTTTTTTTTTTTTTTTGGTGTTTTGTTTTGTTTTGCTTTGGTCTCGACTTTTGTGGAATGCTTACTCTTCTGGATGCAGTTCTACTCTAATAATTCAGGTTTTTTGTTTTTTTGTTTTTTTGTTTTTTTAAAAGATTTTATTTATCTATTCATGAGAGACACAGGGAAAGAGAGGCAGAGACATAAGCAGAGGGAGAAGCAGGCTCCCGGAAAGGAGCCCGATGCAGGACTCCATCCTGGACCCTGGGATCACGCCAAGAGCTGAAGGCAGACATTCAACCACTGAGCCACCCAGGTGTCCCGACTTCAGCTTTTTCCAAAGTGCATTCCTGGGATTAATAATTCTAAGGGATATGCAGTGAAAAAATAGATTAGAAGGTTACGTGGATTTTAGGAAACTCTGCAAACTATATCCTCCTCTCTTAGAGTCACAAAATGTCCTTTAACGTACAACCCCTTTAATGTACATATTAAAGGCTCTGAGAAGGTCTGCAGTCAGATCCATGTTTCCATGAGAAGGTCTGTAGTCAGATCTATATTAAAGGCTCTGAGAAGGTCTGCAGTCAGATCCATGTTTTTCCACACTTGGTTGATCACTGACTTTTTTTTTTTTTTTCAAATAGCAAATCATCAGAGAAAGCTGCAGGAAATGTCACTTCACTTGAAGACTGTTTTGTATCTGAGCAAAACCCTTCCACCCTGAGCCAGGATGGAACTTTGCATGAGTGTGCTTGGTGTTCCTCATTCTTCCATGCAGAGTGTTCTTCTAAAGTGTTTGAGGCCTTTTTGGTTTAGTTTCAATGATGTCTGTGCAATCAGCCTTGTCAAAGCAGGGAAGCTTACGTTGCTATGTATTTGTCAAAGGCAGCAAACTGTTGAACAATAATCATTCAGTAACCACAAAATGCATCCGGGGAATTGGTGCTGTCAGATTTGAATATTAGTCTTTGGTGGCCTAACTGTAGTAATTAATACATAATGAAAATGCAAATGCTAATGAAATTAGCAATGCAATTGCTATTAATATGGTTGAGGCATATCATTACTGGCCTATTGCCCTCAATGAAGAAGACTTTGCTAAATCCAGCCTCTCTTCATGATACTAGGAAACGCCATGAGTTAACTTTTCTTGTTGGATTCTCTGCCTGGCATTTAGTAATCTCTGGTTGCACATAACTGCTGCACATAGCTATAGAATTCTGTTTTGTAACTTCTGAATAATAATCACAAATATAGCCAATGTTCCCAATAGAATAGAGTGATGCCAAATATCGGGCAGGAGGAAATAAAATGAAAACAGCTGTTGAGAACATAAATATAGCAAATACTGTGGGGTAGGAACAGTGGAAAGTCCATGCAATGTTAATATGCTAGTCATTATAATAGGTAATTCACTTATATGGCTCCAAAGTACGGATGTACAGGTCTTCCTAATGGTGTTCTCATAAATATCTGTCCATTTATTTAATTCCTACCTTTTACTAGGACCTGATAGAAATTCGTAACACATTAGGAGAATATTGTTTGACACTGGAACTTTTCCGATTCAAAAGTTGGGTGGAGGGCCTATTTGGGTTGCCTACAGTGGCTGCCCATGCCTGGTGGCACGAAGCGGGCTCCGCAGACTTTCCTTCACTTCCCACTTTTCACTCATGTTTTCATTCCCTTAATTTCTCCTCTGGAACGCTGTCTCTTCAATTCCTGCTTTTCAGTTCCCTCCACCTTGCGTTTGTCTTGGGATCTGATCTACCCATGTTTCTGTAAGTGAGATACATGCAATTTTAGCGCAATTTTAGTAAATTCTAGCATTAGTAAAATCATCTGTCAAATAAGGCTTTCTGTGAAAATCCTAGGTAACGCGACACATCCAATGCTTAAGAATCCTGTCCTCACTGTGGAAGAGAAGAGAAATTGTAGAGTGAGCTCATTAGGTTAGCAACATAAAGCAGCTATCCCATAATGGGTTATGTAATGGAGCCATTTAATAAAAAGAGGGACAAAATACTAGTGTAATTAGATGAGAAGGTCAGAGGTATCGTCAATTTAGAAGGAGCTGATGTGAGAAATAGGAATTAAAATTTCCAGGAAAAATATCTCCTGGAGATTGTTAGAACCACAGAAAGAGGTCTGTGTTTCCAGCTTAATAGCCAAAGGCTCAATATACCATGCGCAGAGTGGCTGGGGTGGGGGGCACTCTTTGGGGCATCCCTGATCAGAAGTGCTGGGGGGCTTGTCCTATGCCTTGTCTGATGCTAGGAAAACATCCCTGCCTCAACTTCCCCTCTGTGGGAAGGACTCCTGCTCCTTAACTCTGTTAGTGAGTTTCTTTCCAGGATAATTATGGTCAATTTCCCCAAAGGAAACTTTCTGGTCAATTTCTCCAATTTCTTTAGTATGAAAGGAAAAAAAAAAAAAAGAATTACACAGGATTTATCAAATTTTACTTCTAGAACGTATGAGTTTTTCTTCATGACTGTTTCCTAGCACGTTTCTATGTGTGACATTTAACCCCCTTTGTTTGCTTCTCTCTATGAAAACCTTCTGCATCTAAAGTGCATGAAAGCTGCTGCTTTTTGAAGTGATCCCTGCCTTCCACAGGCACCACATTTGGCTCATGCTCTTGCTCCTAAGGGTGTGCCTTGTGTCCCCCGAGAGACTGCAGGCGACTGCGTGCTAGGGCTCCTCTCTTATCCACCATGTAGTGTCTTCTCTTCTTCCTCACCTTTTCTGTACCTGGATGAGCATGTGGCTCCTGGAGTGTGCACAGTCGATATTTATGCATAAAATAATACATGGGAGATGAATGAGGTTGGCTTATTGAGGGCAGGTAAGAAGTGTGCGTGTAATTGTTCCCTGTGGTAGCAAAGAGAGAACATGTCTTAAAGCACAGGTGGGCACCACCGTCTTCTGGGATCCAACGTTTGGCACAGGCCAGGGCACCTCATGATGTTAGAACATCCGCTGTAGTGACTGACACCCCTCCACATCTCATCCTCTTGTGCTCTCCAAACAAGATACTCAAGCTGGACCACATGAAGGAGTATGAGGCTGTTATTGGTAAATCAAAACACAGGACACCAATATAAATTTGAATTTCAGATAAACAATGAATACTTTTAGTGTAAGTATGTCCCCAGTGGACTGTCATTATCCATCAGCCCCTGTGTGGGTCTTGCTACTGTTGCTGGAGATGGACTCAGCCTTGGGGAGACCCCTGGAAAAAAAAGAATAAATTAATGAACTTGTCCATCCTTTCCTTAGATATCCTGGTGACGATGTATTCTTCTGTAACAAATGATCACTTTCCAATAGTTCCAAACATTCCTGTTCTTGCCTCTCTTTATGTTCTAATGTGTAGTTTTAGGGGTGCTCACGAATCAGGAAATTAGCATGGTGTTCTTGACAGTTGCTCATAGTTGCTGAGAAATATTTTGCAATACTAAATACTTGCAATTATTCTTGAATTTTTATACATGTAACATGAATGAAGCATGACACTGATTCTTCATATATTCTTCAATATTTACATACTACTTAGCTACTGCTTTACAAAGTGGTAGGGCAGCCCGGGGGGCTCAGCGGTTTAGCGCCACCTTTGGCCCAGGGTGTGATCCTGGAGACCCGGGATCGAGTCCCACGTTGGGCTCCCTGCATGGAGCCTGCTTCTCTCTCTACCTGTGTCTCTGCACCTCTTTCATTCTCTCTCTGTCTCTCATGAATAAATAAATAAAATCTTTAAAAAAATGGTAAAAATAGCAATATAAGTGATCCTAATCTCTAGGATGTGATTGAAATATTTTGTAATACTTTCTGTTTGAACATGATATGTAGAATTCGTGTGTTGTTGCCAAATTTAAGAACGGCTTTTAAAACTGTTATTGATAACTTCACCCCCTACTGCCTGAATAGAGTCAAGGTTTTCTTTGAAATTTAAATGTTTGAAAAACTATACTGTCTCAGTTAGCTTACAATCAATACAGTTCAAATGAAGTGATTGTTTTAAGTATAATGACATTTGAAATGAAAGTACAAAAGAAAGTTTAAGGAATAAATATATAAGCTTTAATCCAGTACAGAAATTTAAGTTTTATTACGGGGCTAGAAAGGCTGACCCAGGAAAACACTAAAATATTAATTACTGCCTAACAATGCTAATTATTATATTTCGCTCACATTTAGTCATCTAAAAACCATAGCTTCACATTGTCTTCTTAGTTTGTTTTTATGGAGATAGATTTGTCAAGGTAGAAGGATAAGAACATATATTTGTAAGTCTGTTAATTTAATTTATAACACGTAGATATTTATACACAGGCAAGGGAACTCTCTAGTCTTGGCCTCGGCCACAAATTTGAGGGGACTCACTTGCATGGAGGGGCCAGCAATAGTCCTCCATCCCCCTTGGCATCTGGTAAATGCTGGCTTGACCCCTTATTTCCCCCTGGAAATAAGTAGTACTTATTTCTTGCTGTGCTGTGGGGCTTTAAGTCTTTTGTCTCTGATCCAGGGAGTCTAGCGTCTTCTGTCAGCATCCCTGAAACTACAGCAGGCTCCTTTGTTAGCTCTTGCAAGGAAGACCAAATCTCAGCCCCTTCGCTGTTCTTGATGATGCTCAATATACAGCCACATTTGTTTTGTTTTGTCTTCCTTGCTGTATGGCAAGCTTCTGGAAGACAGAATCAATGTCTCCAGTCCCAGTGTAGAATAGACTCATGGCCTATTCCTGATTTAACTGGACTCAACTGCCCGGGCTAGTGTTCAGCTGTTTTTTGCTTCCTCAATTAACTCAAATTCAGCGACATCTGAGGGTCAACTGGTAGAAAGGGAGGCGGTAGGAAGTAGGCTGACGGGAAGAAAGGCAGAAGCCCAAACACCGTAATTCTCTTGCCATGTTATATATACATACCCCTCTATAACCATTTCTTTTCATGAAAACAAAAAAAATCCCTAATCAATGTCCTCTTCAGAAATACATGGAAAAATGGCCAGTAGTCAGTATATGTGACACAGAGTAATCATGGTCCATTTGAGGGGAGAATAGGGCACCCCTAGCAGGAAGGGCTCAGTAAAGGTCTGAGGAGATGCTATTCTGTGCTCGGCAGGGAGGATTCCACTGTTCCAGGAGCAGAAGTGGGGAGGATGGAGGTGGAACATGAGAGACTCCTCAGTGCAGGAGGATAGTTGGTCAAAGAGCTGCCTGGAGGAAGACCCCTTAATTTTGGAGAAGGGAGTTTCTGCAACTCTGGAATCTTCTGAAACTGCGCAAAGCAGCAAGGGTGTTGAGGCCAGCTGGATGTCTCTAGATAAGACCTCAGGCTGTGTAGACCAAAGAGTGGCTGTGGCCACCCTCCTTGCCCCAGTTCCAGCTCTGCATGGCTTTGATGCTGTTGTTTTAGCTACTGGCCCCTCAGCCCTAGAAGTGCCCATCTCCACTTCACGTCTCAGATGAACTCCTGTGCACTCCTCAGAACCCAAGGCCCTGTGCAACAGCTTGGCTGAGTCTGTGGAGCCGTGCTCTGGGGCAAGGGGCAGAATGGGCTGCACTTCCTTGAATAATGTGGCTGTCATGTACCAAATATTGCTTGAATGTGCTAGGCATTTGCATTTACCATGTTTTCTTACTTTCTGCATTCTTCTGCTTTTGGGTTTTGTTTTGTTTTAAATTGTCTGTATTCTTGATGCTTTGGCATGTGAGGCCTCCGTGGCTGCTGAGGCACTGCCCTTCCCAGGGCTAGCTAATTCCTATAGATGACAATCAACTTCCCTGGAAGGGCACTTTATTTATTTATTTATTTATTTATTTATTTATTTATTTATTTAGTTTTTAAAGATTTATTTATTTTAGAAGGGGAGAGAAAAGGAGCAGGAGGAGGGGCAGAAGGACCGAGGGAGAAGCAGATACCTCCCTGCTGAGTGCTGAGCTGGATCCCAGGATCCCAAGATCTTGATCTAAACTGAAACCAGGAGATGGAGGATTTTTTTTTTTTTTTTTTTTTTTGGAGGATGATTAATGGACTGAGCCACCCAGGTGGCCCAGGAGGGCACCTTTCATATGCAAACCAACTGATTCAAAACCCATGCCCCCAGGCTGCCTCTGTTTCTGGTCTTTCCAGAGCTCCTACACTGGGGCCAATATTACTCTTCCCTAATTCCTCCAGGATCAGATACCAGACAACTTTGGACACCCCTATAATCCAGAGACCACTGAATTTATTTGTAATAGCCCATCTTAAACTGGCTTACCTTGCTTACCCTGCCTTGCTGGTTCTTTCCCATGAAAACCACAATAAACACTTTTGCCCATGTTCCTCTCTCACATTCTCAATCCTGAGCAATCACAGTGCTTTCCCGTGTGGCCCTGGGGGGCGGGGGTGGGTAGCCTACCCTCTCCTCCTGGGAACCCTGAATAACAAACTATCTCTCCGATGATGGTGGTCTCATCTCCCCCCTCTTGGCACCTGAGTCATAACAAAACCTAGGCTTTGAAACAGCACTGCCTTCTGCGTTGAATAGAGCTCAAGTTAGTGCTCAAGGCAGAAGCTCTCTTGTTCTTTGCTAAAGAAGATACATTTATGACTCAAGTAAGTAGTCTTTGTTCTGATTTCTAGTAGAAAGTTAGGGAAAAAGAGCAGGACAGTGTTTCAAGAAGTTTCTCCCATCCAAAGGGGAGTGGCTGGAAGAAGGTGGAGGCTTCCTAGTTCTGGAACGCTCCTTGCTGTCAGAGACCAAGTCAGAGCCTTAGGGGCTGCCTGGAGGAATTTGCCTAAATTCTTTTGAGAGAGAAGAGCAAAATGCAGGGAATCTTTGTAATAGGATCTCATTTGCAGAACTCAGAGACAGAAATGACGTGTCTACACGCATATATGTCTGTGTGTCTGTACATAATTATATGAGCATAAAGAAGAGCATAGAAGGACACAAGCTAGGTTATGAATATGAGTTAATATGGCCAGGCGGGCTGAGGCGAGGAGCTAGAAGAGGAGACAGAGGAAAGCCAAAGGAAAAACAGGGGAGACGATTGCACTTAAAACCTCATGTCTACATATTTGCACTTCAATGTTTATATTAAATGATTTATGTGTGTGCATATGTATAAGTACAGTTTTTATGGTTCTATAATTTTGTGATGCAGCTTTTCAGCAGAACTCTGTTTGGATATCATTTTTCTATGACCTAAATCCGTGATTTAAATTTAAATGGGGAGATCCCTGGGTGGCTCAGCGGTTTAGCGCCTGCCTTCGGCCCTGGCTGTGATCCTGGAGTCCTGGGACCTGGAGTCCCACGTCAGGCTCCCTGCGTGGAGCCTGCTTCTCCCTCTGCCTGTGTCTCTGCCTCTCTCTCTTTCTCTCTCATGAATAAATAAATAAATAAAATCTTTTAAAAAATTTAGTTGGGGGTAAAGGGGCTTTTGCTTGCCTTCTGCCTGCAGAGCTCAGGCGAGCAGATCGCTGGGTTTTGCTGTCCTACGTGGGGTAGACGTGGGTGAACTTGGACCATCCTCCCCGTGCACGTGTCTCATGTGTGACACCAGCACCCGGGAGGCGGTGTCTCCAGACAGAATGAAGCGATTCCGTCCCTCTGCTTGCAGCACACCCACCAGCTCATTGGCCTGTGGTCACTGGGGCCAGACAAAAGCAAGCTCTTTTCTCACAGTGCGGGGCCTCCTGCCCTGCAAACGTAGCCCCTTCTCTTGGGTGTTACTCAGCTGTGAGTCTAAATATGGCACAAGGCAGTTTGATGGAAATCATTTCCAGTAAAAGAGGATGTTTCTTCAGCAGTTTTCAAGCTGGCGCTGACTCAAGCATCCTCAAGGGAGCCCATTTAACTGGTCATTAGGGAGCCTGCAAAAAGGCATTGAGGAATTCTGTAACACGATGCGCATCCTGTGTGGGAGATCTCCTGGGACCCTCTGACCATCGGCTCCCTGTGCCTGCTGCCGGGGGTTTATTGATGCTGCTGCAAAGTCTTTTGCGGCCGCTAATCTGTTATTTGCGCACAGTTTTACAGATGCTTGGGAGGTGAGATCCGGCACCCAAATGGTAATGAAACGTTCAGTTTGTTTAACCCCCCATCACTTCATCCGTAGAGCCAGAGAAATGAATCTAGGGGACCCCGAGAGGAGAGATCAAAGTTTAGGCTGAGGTTTTTTTTTGTTTTGTTTTTTTCAGGCAAAATATTTATACTATCCTGAAGACAACAAATGCCCTTATTTACAAAAGCAAAGTTCTGAAGATCAGAATATAAACCAACGGAGAATTTCTTTACAGGGACCATACAGGGCAAAAAATAGTTTATTTGAGGGTCTGTCTGCTTTATTTTTTGTTTATTTCGGGTCTCTCTGCTATGGAAAAAGGTGATCCCTACAAAAGAAAGTCGAAGTGTCATGCATCTTCGAGGGTGACACTTGCGGACTGGAGGACAAGAAGGGGACCGATGATCTGAATTCTTTTTTTTTTTTTTTTTTTGATGATCTGAATTCTAATAGAACCTTCGAGATCCGGGGTTGTTTGGCACCTAACGGATCACCAGTGGCAGGTCCAGAAGAGGAGGGGTTAAATTTTAAAAATGAAGCATGGGTTCATAGAATCTTTAGAGCCGGAACTGTATTCCATTAAAGCTTCATTCCTGTTCCCAATCACTCATTTTTTTTTTTTCAACACTATTGACGTAGATCTTGAGGGAAGCATTTTAAATGATTTGAATGGTGAGAATGAGAAAATATATTTTAAAAATGTAAGATATGCTGAAAACGTATTGTTTCTAAAGGACCAGAACAAAACCACAGCTCCTTACCTAAGGGACACGGACACTAACCACAGCTGCAAAGTTCTCAGTGAATTTACAAATGTGTGTTGTCAAGAAATGTGTCCTGGGCATGAACTGAAGGGTCAGAACCTTGTATTTATTTATTTTTTAAGTCTGGAAATCTCTTCCGAGGAAATAGGTGTTTATAAAGTTTGGTAATGTGGTTTTTTTCTTCTTCTTCTCCTAAGAGTCATTTGAAATATTTCTCTTTAAAATAGAACTATTTTTAGGTGCGACCAATTGTTGTTGGCAGTGAAAGTGCTGCTGTGTTCATCTTTGGGTCAGTTATTCCTCTCACACTTTACTCTCTGGACTGTGTTTTGGCTTTATTTTTATTTTATTTTATTTTATTTTATTTTATTTTATTTTATTATTTATTTATTTTTTTTATTTGTGTGTGTGTGTGTGTTTTGGCTTTAAATGGATGGGCCTTTATCCTTAGGATAACTAACTCTTGATGTCTCTCCCATGGGAGGCCAGGGTCAGGGCTCCTTGTATTTAGTGCTTTCTGCACATGGTCCTTGGAGATGTGGGAACCTATGAGATTTGCATGGAGGAAGGAAAGTCTGGTGAATCTATCCTATCTGAGGGGAATCTAGCTTCAGAGACCAAGACCCTAAGCTAAGATGGTGGCCTTAGTGAGGACCTCCTTTGGAATTCCTGTGAATCCGCTCCTCATAGCATGGCCAAGGCCATTAGCTAGGCACTATGGTTTGAGGGGGCTGGCTGCTTCTATGGCAGTGATGGTGTTGGGTGTGGCATTCCATGGGAGCATCACTTTATATAGTGATTCACATGGACAAGGTGGCAAGGTTGGCAGGAGGCAGACATGACCAGATGAGGCTCGACTTTGCTTTCATTGGCCTGAGGTCTGTAGTTAACAGAGTAGGGAAGAGCTGGGTTCTGCTCTTCCATGCTGGCACTTCTGTGCATCTGGAATAAAACATTGGAAGCGTTGTAAGCAGGAGATGTCTGGTTAAAACTTTCAGCTTTCCTAAGGTGTTAGCTATGTGGTCTTAAAATATTGGGTAGAAAATATGTAAGTTTAGTTTATCATCCTATACAATATTTTTGAACTCTTGATTCAAATGTTTTGGAGTAATGGAGCATAGGGCATGGTCCAGTGCTCACCTTGATGTCAATCGACCCCTCCTCCCTTCTTTCTCCTCCCCTCTTCTTCTTGTCCTTCCCCTGCTCCCTTCTTGCCCTTCCTCTTCCCCCTCCTCCCCTCCTCTTTCCTTCTTCTCCCTATCAACCTCTCCCTTACTCATTCTCCTTTTATGAGGACAGATCAGGAAATGGGTTTGCTTGGATGACCTCTAGCCCACTACAGCAGTGGACACGTAATCAGCAGAGGCTTCTAGAGTAGTCATTATTGTGCTACATGCTCATCCAGGCACGGAGGGTCTGGTGGTGGTGGACACAGGAGACAGGTTCTTGCTCTTGTGTGATTTGCACTCCAGTGAGGGTCAGGCTAATGGGGTTAGACATATGGAAGATGCTTAGGATGTTTGTGATATGAGGCATTGTCAAGGAAACATTACAGACTATTTTGATTTTTCAAAAGCTTAAAGAGAGTCCACCACTGGCTTTCAAAAAACATCAAAATCATTGCTTAAGAATTTTATTTTTTGCTTTTGATATAATCAGACTCTGCCTAATTGCTACTTTGTCCTCTTGCTTCATCACCGCAGGGCGATCTCTCCCTGACTTGGGCGGATATGATACAGATTGCTAATTTCCTCAGAATTACATAACTACAAAGAAGAGGTCTAGAAGATAGATGTGTACAGTCTCGGCTGTGCTCCTAATAAAACCTCTTAATGAAAACGTGTTAAGACCAAGTGTCCTGAATATTTGGCTTTGGCATAAATGACCAAGATCTTTTCTGGGTTATGTTGTTAGCAACTCTATTTCTTTCCCTTTTTTTTTTTTTAAGATTTTTTATTTATTTATTCATGACAGGCAGAGAGAGAGAGAGAGAGAGAGAGAGAGAGAGAGGCAGAGACACAGGCAGAGGGAGAAGCAGGCTCCCTGCAGGGAGCCTGACATGGTACTCAATCCCACATCTCCAGGATCACACACGGGGCCAAAGGTAACGCTAAACCACTAGGCCACCGGGGCTGCCCTAGCACCTCTATTTCTATCTCAAAGGTAGAGATAGCTGTCCTAGCACCTGATGAGAAAAAATACAGAACAATTTGTTTGGCAGAACGAATATTAGTATGATATGATATAATATAATACTACTATGTTCACCTTAACCACATACTGTGTGGTTCAAAATGCACTCAAGTCTTTAGGGGTGGCTCAATGGGTTGGCTCAATGGGTTGAGAGTCTGACTCTTGGTTTCAGCTCAGGTCATGATGTTGGGGTCATGGGATGGAGCCCTGCATAGGGCTCAGAACTCAGTGGGGAGTCTGCTTCAGATCCTTCTCCCTCTTTCTCTACCTCTCCCTCTGTTTGTGCATGTTCTCTCTATATATAGTAGAATAAATAAGTAAAATCTTAAAAAAAGGAATGCACTCAAGTCTTTAGTATTTTTTGAGAAAATGTTCAAAAATCTCAGATTATTCTTCCTGTTTGTCCATTAATAATGTCCATGTCCATGCTTTGTAGCTAACATTGCTCCATGCGACTCAGCATTGGGGTATTGAGAATGGGATTGTACCATGTTTAGAGAGTAATGGAAGCACCTAAGACAGGAGGAGGACTTCTCAGTCCTATAAAAGCCAGCATGTAAGAGAGATATCAACATATTGGGTCTGGAACTTCCTTGGAATCTGGAGGATTTGGAACTACCTTGGCTTCTTAGATAAGCGTCCTCCTTGACTCTCTCTGCCTCACTTACTGACCTTGCAGGACCATTGTAAACATAAGTAGTATGAGACTGAAAGCCACCTGATGCATGGGAATAATGCAGGAAATAGTGACAATCATCAAAAAAGTAAAATTATAAATAAACATAGATAATATGACTCATTGGTCTGGGACCACATTTTTTTTTAAGCTATCTGGATTCACTCACACCACACAAATTCTGGCTCAGACATGAGCAAAGGAACCAGGATGCTGGAGTGCTGATTTATTCCCAAACCCAAATCTTTCCACAAAACCTATCTGCTCTGGATTTAGGATTTGTTTATGACATGTGTCTAAAACATTGGAATTAGCCACAAAGGGAAAATTAGATCTTAGGTCGCACCATGGAAACCAACAAACTGTATGTGTCTCACAAATGCACCCGGGGCCCCTGGGTAGCCCAACTGGTTAAGCGTCCCACTCTTGATTTCAGCTCAGGTCATGATCTCAGGGTCGTGAGATTGAACCTTGTGTGGGGCTCCACTCCGGATGTGGAGTCTGCTTAGGATCCTCTCTCCCTCTGCCCCACACCCCATGCTTTCTTCTCTCTCCCTCTCCAAAAAACCAAAAAATAAAATAAAAAATAAAACCCAACAAAAGTCAAATATATTCAAGGATCCTATGGTGAGCACAGCATGCACATCAAAATTACTGTTATTCAACACAAGGGACAAAGAAAACCACCAAAGCACCATGTTAGACTTACTGACTAGGAAAATAAATCTAGCTGCATATGGTGCTTGTGGAAGCCTAGCAATGAACACTAAACATATTCCCTGTATAGGGACTTTAGACCCAATTATATAAACACATAATTCCTCCCTTAATCTTCCTTCCTTCCTTCCTTCTTCCTTCCTTCCTTCCTTCCTTCCTTCCTTCCTTCCTTCCTTCCTTCCTTCCTTCCTTCTTTCTTCTTCCAGTGCTAATCACACCTGGAGTTTCCTGTGAGGTGGAGAATAGGCTTAGCCCTTCCTACCTGGCAGGAGGAGCCACATTGCAGCCAGCATTGCCAGGTAACCCAGAGAGAGACACCACCACCATCCATTAGACTCTCCCGCCAATCTCTCCTTGGTACCCAACTGTGGGACTACGTGACAGTTACGCGAGTGAGGTCCTGGCTTCTGTAGACGATAGTGGAACAGTGGCAAATTGCATTTGCAGATGTTAAATTTTCAGCTTTGAATGCAGCTAGGTTCATGGGGGTTACTTACACCCTATAGTAAGAAATCGAGGTGATAAGAGAAGCCAATACAGAAGTCACTATGTGAAATCAGCCTTGCTTCCCTCTCACTATTTTTATCTTTTGCAGGTTCTTTGTCTCTTTTAAATATAAGATTTTATGCTTTCCGCTAAGTCTCTTAAAATCCCAAGAGATATGCATTAGCTGGAAGTTACTAATTCAGTGTCTAAAGGGTTAATTGCTCACAGGATATGATGTAAACTGAAAAAAAAAAAAAAAAGCTTAAAAGCCTATATTTTCTCTCCACATCTACACGTATGATGGGAAGTACATTTATTTTGTGGTAAGAAAGGGCAACAGGTCCTTCAAATATTTTCCGATCTTTGACTTCCTTTTTGATCCGTAAGTTCTTTGGCAGTGCGCTAAATTTCCAAATGTTTGGAAGTTTTCTAGATGTCTTGATGTGATTGCTTTCTAACTTCATCCTGTCATCAGCAGGAAAATAGATTCTCAGAAGTCTATTGATCTCTCTGGGTGACCGTTTCACGCGTACATGAAAGAATGTCTATTCTGAAGTTTCGTCATTATTACTGTGGTCAGATAAGTCGAATTGTGTGATGATGTCATTCGAAACTTCCCAATACTGATTTGTACTCTTTTTTTTTTTTTTTTTTTTGGCCTAATTCTAACATTTACTGAGAGAGGGATATTAACTCTTCACCTAGGACTGTGAATCTCTCTCATCCTCAAATTCTGTCAGGTTTTGATGACAAATCCTTGCCCTACAGTCACAAAACACTGATCTGGGAGACCAGAGAGGAGAGGGACCCTGGCCTCAGTGGACCTCAAGGATGGACGACAAAGGACCTGGTCATGAGTCATATTCAGGGACTTTGAAGCGTGAGACGATGCCAGGTGAAGTCCAAGAACAAGATGGGCACAGTGGCTGAGTTTAATGAATCCCTTGGAGAGCAACACCCAGAGCAGCTGACAGATGTCTTCCCAGCTGGGAATTGGACTGTTAGCAAAATATGGACTCCATGGGAAGATGAAGCTCAGTGTTCGAGCTTCTCCCTCCCACGGGCCGCTGAGACTGCCAGAGTGTGGGGAGCGGGGGTTCCGGAATGTTCTAGGTGTGGTGGGAAACAAGGCTGAGATAGGAAACTTTTCTGTAGATATTGACTTTGACATTTCATCAGAAAGGCCCTGAATCTCCAATCTCTAATATTTTGTTATGACTTTTTTCCCATTCATACCCAAGTTTGTATTTATAATTCTGTATAATTTTTCTAAAAATTAAATTGTATAAGCTTCAGCCCGCCCCCCCCCTGCAAAGCTGGGGTTCACCCTCACCCTCTTGCACCATCTACCAACTATGCAGCCTTGGACAAGTTTTTAGGCTGTCAGGCCTAAGTTGCCTCCACAGTACAAGGCTGATAATAGTACCTACCTCATGGGCTTTTAGAAAGATTTAATGCAGGGGATCCCTGGGTGGCGCAGCGGTTTGGCGCCTTCCTTTGGCCCAGGGCGCGATCCTGGAGACCCGGGATCGAATCCCACATCAGGCTCCCGGTGCATGGAGCCTGCTTCTCCCTCTGCCTATGTCTCTGCCTCTCTCTCTTTCTCTCTCTGTAACTATCATAAATAAATAAAAATTAAAAAAAAAAAAAATCTTAAAAAAAAAAAAAAAAAAAAAGAAAGATTTAATGCAGTGAGTTAATATGTATAAAGCCATGCACAATCATGCCAGGTGCACAGGAACACTAATTCAAGTGTTTGTTAGATAAAAATAAACAAAAGAAACATGTAGTCAGACTGAGGTTCTGGCTTTGGCTACTGTACGCTGAGGCTCAGTATTCTCATCTGGAAAATAGGGATATGATTTTCAAGCTCTTAAAATTCTATGCAACTGATAAATTTTCCAGTTTGACTCACCCTCAGTCTACTTCTTATAGCTCTTGAGTTAGCTACTTCTCCATCTGCCCTGCGTGAAAAGTTTTGGCACAAGTAAATATATTGTAAAATCATCACATTTTGCATTTCAAAGCAATATCTGAATTTTTTTTTTTTAAAGAATCCATATCTGTCTTTTTTTAATGTGAGTTTTGGAAGGTTGGCTATATTTTGTCCTTTTTTACTATTAACTTGGTCTGGAGTTAATTTTTTAAAATATTTACCTTGGAGCACCTGCATGGTTCAGTCAGTTGAGAGTCTGCCTTTGGTTCAGGTCATGATCTCAGGGTCCTGGGATTGAACCTTGTGTTGGGCTCTCTGCTCGGTGGAGAGTTAGCTTCTCCCTCTCCCTCTGCGCACTCACTCTCTCAAATAAATAAAAATCTTTTAAAAAATATTTTCCTTGATTGTACATGAAATATTTATATATATCTATATGTAGATATATATCATGTACAAATATACTAATATTTGATTTGTGAGCAAGTCAATATATACTCATATAATTATTCTTTCTGTGTGTGCACATATATGTATATTTTATGGAATTTCAAGTAATTTGGACATCTCCAAGTGTTGGGAGGGACTGGCTTGGGTGTCATATTTTATTTTTCATGAGAATGGCATCCATTTTTAAGACAATTTCTTTTTTTTTTAAGACAATTTCTGAAGTTGAGAAAATCTAATTAATAAAAGCAGTAATCCTTCTAATGATCATTTGTTCTGTTCCATGTTCCAATGCCATCTTTACAGTCTTCCATTTTTTGAAAATATTCCCCCAGGGCCTAAGGTGCCATGTATACATGCAGAGATTTCAGGCAGGCAATGACACAAGTCACTTGAATTTCAAGTATGTTCTGTACCTCATGCCTTAGCACCACCTAGACACTTTGACCTTTCAAACTGCAAATGGTACTTTAATATATCAGCTAAAGATGCCGCTAAATTGGCTTGAATATTGTTTCTATTTTATTATAAAGGTGAAGAACACGAAGGATTTGACAGTCAAGCTTTTAGTTTACTATTATGACAATTTTTTTCAGTCACAAAGTCTCTTTATAGAGCCCAAACCAAGAACACTATTTATTGAACAACAGCATATTCCCTATAGAAAATATGGATAATATAGAACAGCAAAATTCTTACCTGAATTTTATTAGTGCAACATTTAAAATGATAGAATAAGAGTCTATGAAGCAACACGCATGACTTGGATTCAGGTGGCATTTACATGGGCCTCAGTGCTCTGCTCTGAAAAATCACCCCCTTAAACAATGTGGCAGTATTGGGGATGATGTTTTAGTTTACACCCACCAGAGGAAAGTTTCCGGTAAAAGTCAGGAGTAGTCACGGCATTGGAGGTGCAGAAATTGAGAATCTCTGGATATGATTTAAGTCCACCTCTTACAAGCTAACAAAGACAACCTCAGTAACTGAAATGTGTAGCGCTTTAGAGAGTCAACAACCTGTTTGCCCTATTTGATTCTTGAACAATATCACTAGGAGAGAGTCTTTACGGTCTAGTCTTACAGGTGACAGGTCTGAGGTTCCAGAACATATCAGTATTGGAGCTAAAACCCACGACTAGGCCTATAGACTCCAGATCTGGTGTTTTTTGTACTAAGCTGCTGCAAGCATCACGGGATGTCAAAAGAAGTGATTTCCATGTCTGCCATATGGTTTGTCTCTATCATGTCTCATTGGGGAATCCCAGACATTTGCTATCTTTCAGAGCTTAGAGAATCTGAATAATAAATGTGGTGCAATAACCAACTGATGAGTATGTTCTTTACCTACAACACATTATGTTATAATCTTGATGTAATGAGATGTATGCGGGCTGCATCCTCCATGTCAGATTGAGAACGGATGACGGTTATCAACAGATGTTTGGCTGCTTATACATGTGCCAGGAGCCCTCTAGTGATGTGTTTGCTGGGATGCTCAGATAGAATGAAATTCCCTAGGACTTCTCCAGCCATAGTCCAAGTAGCCCATGGAGACAACTAGAGGGGATCATGGAGAGAAAGGTGTGGCGAGACCCCCAAATGGTGCCCAGGAGTAGAAAGAGATTGACTCTGTAGAGACAGCATTTGGAGAGACTGGAAAAGCTCAAGGACATTTTGCTTCATGTGGCCTTTACATGGGCCTCAGCACTCTGACCTGTAAAACCACCTCCTTACACCGTGTGGTGGCATTAGGGATGACGTTTTAGCTTGCACCAGCCAGAGGAAAGTTGGGGGTGAAAATGTAAAGCATTTAAAGGATTAACATGCAAGACATCTGGCTGCGTGCCTCAGTTATATTACCCTCGGCGCCTTTGTGTGTATTAGGGTTAATTATCAGATGCGAAATGAGATCTGTGCATAAGAACTGGACAACCCAGCTCTGTTTACACATCTGACATCACATATTTTGCTAATTACACTACACACTAATATAGGAGCTGAAGGGCAGGGGTGAAGCTAACGTTTATTGAGCATCTACTACATAACAGGCACTTTACATACATTATCTCATTTAATCCTCATGATCACTCAGTGAGATCGCTATTTTTATAGACATTTCACAGATGAGGAAACCGTACAGAGAGGTTAAGGAGAGTGCCAGTGGCTACTCAGCTGTTGCATGGCAAAACCAATACACGGCGAAGCAACTACATGGCAAAGCTATTTTACCGTAAGCTGACTTAAGTGAAAGCCAATGCATCGTAGCTACTGCTTGTTGCATTTCCCCCAGTGGATTTATATGCTGTCTGTCTCTGAGAGGGAGGTGGCTTTTCCTAACAGGAGCTCACCCTTTATCAATGGTTTCAGGAAAACATTAATTCAGGGAAAGGTAGAAGTTTGCACATAGATTTAGATACGATCGCATCTTAACACAAAATGGCCACATGTACAGCAGTGATTTCTGTGGACATCAGTTCAAATTATTCTTCAGACAGGGCTTCTGTACCCCTGGATGGTTCCACAAATTCTCCCCAACACAAAATAAGAAGTGATTTATTGTGCCTCAGAGTAAATTGCTATTCACTCGTGCCTGTCTTTAAAAATAGCGTCTTATGAGAAAAGGCACTGTTTTTAGTATAAAATATTAAAGTCAGTTCATTTTGCATTGGCTTACATTTTAGGGTTTTCTGATAAAGAGTCAGTGGTTTTCATAGTAGGACTCTCCTTTATAGTAGTCATCAGCAAGTTTTCTCACTTTAAAAGTTTTTAATGGATCAAGTTGTAGAAAGTGGATGATAAGATTTCGGGGGAGAAGAGGGATTTGTGGCAAAATAAAGTGGGTATATATTATTGATTTTTTTCACTGTGAGAAAATTCTTGGGGGAAAAAATAAAGCCCCGGTTGATAACTGCTTTTTTTTTTTTTTTTTAAAGACTTTAAATTTGGGTTATAAGAAAGGAGGTTAGGACACAAGAGCTCTGATGGGGAATGTGTGGAGTTTGTAGACACAATGTAGCTTTATAAGCATCAATGTAGATTCATCTTTTGTAAAAAATGTACATTTTATTTTATTTTTTTTAAGATTTATTTATTATTATTATTATTTATGATAGACACAGAGAGAAAGAGAGAGGCAGGGACACAGGAGGAGGGAGAAGCAGGCTCCATGCCGGGAGCCCGACGTGGGACTCGATCCTGGGACTCCAGGATCACGCCCTAGGCCAAAGGCAGGCTCCAAACCGCTGAGCCACCCAGGGATCCCAAAAAATGTACATTTTAGTGAGTAATGTTGATCTTGAGGAAGGCTCTGCATGTGTGAGGGCAGATATAGATGGGAAATCGCTATCCCTTCTTCTCAATTTTGTTGTAAACCTAAAACTGCTCTAAAAAAAAGGAGTTCGTGAAATAGATGTTTATTATTTGCTTCACCCAAACTGAGGGCCCCTCTATAAAGATGAGCAGTTTCTCCCTGGATGTCACTGAGCTTCTTCTGGTGCTTTTCAGAGCTGGGATGACTAGTGTGGGTGTTTGAGGGCATCTGTCTTGTACACCAGATAAATGATGTTCTCTATTTTCAGAGACATGCACTAAAAGATGGGCACCATTTGGCTGCAAGGAAACTGACTTATTTCCTTAAAAAGTTTTAAAATATGAATAATCATGAAGCAATAGGAAAGTCATTACCTTGAATTAGAAAATTCAGGGAGCATTTTTGGTTCCATAGTTATTCACACAAAGCATGGAAAGGCAATGACTTGGGGCACGTCTTTTACTCAACTCTTATGTGTTTGCTGGAGGAAATAAAGGATCCCTCACATTTGGAGATGGAGGTCCTTACAGCAGGCGACACACGTGCATTTATTCTTCCCACACATTGTTATCACATGCCTATCACATGCCTCGTCAGGCACTGTTCTAGGCTTTGTGGATAGAGTGGTAAACCTGATGGATGATACCCCTGCCTCTTTGGGTGACATTTTTGCAAACAACTCATAGTTAAATTTGAATTTCAGGGACACCTGGGTGGCCTAGTGATTGAGTGTCTGCCTTCAACTCAGGTCGAGATCCTGGGGTCCTGGGATCGAGTCCTGCATCAGGCTCCCCAGAGGGAGCCTGCCTCTCCCTCTGCTTATGTCTCTGCCTCTCTCTGTGTGTCTTTCAGGAATAAATAAATAAAAAATCCTTTAAAAAATTTTTGAATTTCAGATAAACAACAAATAATATATAAGTACATCCCATGAGCTATTTTATCCCATATTTTATCCACCAACCCTAATCCTGAAGGAACCCATAGGAAACACTCTTTAAAGGCAAAGAGAAAGAACATTTATGCTGCAGAAAGAGCGGGGAAGCTGTGCAAAGGCCCCTTGGGCAAGATGAGGATGGGAACTTTTTTTGTGGGGAGGCAGTGTGGCTGGTGGTCAGGAACTGGGGGCACTGCAGACAGATTGCTTAGACCTAAATTCTGTCTCCATTGCTTCCTTGCAACGTCACCCCTGGGTCAAATCACAAAACCTCTTTCCCCCAGTTTATCCATTTGAAAAATAGGAATAATAATAGTAACTGTAGGGGCCCCTGGGTGGCTCAGTGGGTTGAGTGTCTGACTCTTGGTTTCAGCTCTGGTCATGATCTCAGAGTCTTGGGATCAAGCCTCATGTCTTGCTCCATGCTCTGCAGAGAATCTGCTGGAGATTCTCTCTCCCTCCCCCTTTGCCCTTCCTCCAGTTTGCAGGCTTTCTCTCTCCCTAATATAAATAAATATATCTTTAAAAAAAAGCATAGTACCTGTATCATAGAGTCTGTAGGAATATTAACATAGTTAATACACATACACATAATGTTACTATCTAAGCATTTACTATTATTATAATTTTTTTGACTGACACAGACTACTCACGATGAAATGTTCCCTTTGTACATCAGGGGTATATTCAGTATAAATTGACCCATACTCATGAAACACAGTCTTTGCTTCCAAAATAAATCTCTGACAGTATTAAACCCATCGTTCCTTTCGTAAAACGAAATGTGTAGATAACTCACTGGCAGCCAGATCCAGGGTACCGCACTGAGCATATATTTTAAGAGGACTATCTGAAATCTTTCTTCATTCCTGCCAGAGCTCCTGGCTTCTCTTAGCAGTTCTGGGATGGATCATGTCACTTAACAAGGGAACCCGCTAAAACTTCTGTCTCTGCAATTGGTCCTAATATTCTGAAGCCACGTACAATACAGAGGTTTCGTAATTTTTTTTAACTACTATAAAAGCAACTCTTTGATGATATACAAATAAAAATGTTACAAGACATGGCATTTATAGTAAGGGCTTTTCCAATAGTGTCAACCTAAATGTGCCAGAATCTTTTTTTTTTAACGTAACTCAGTGCTCTCTTTTGGACTCATGGTGGCCATGTCCGGGTCCATTCACTGCAGTGGTGTGACCACCATGCTCAGACCACTGGGGAGGGAGGACATGGATGTGTGGGAGACACCAAGTTTTATGGAAGTCATGGTGGGTGTTGGCTTCCTCCCTTCTGCATCAAGCACACCAAATCATCGTGACAACAGAATCAAAGCGCAGGAGACTAAAGGGATTGAAAGAGAGCATGGGCTCTGACTTCTCCCTAGCTGGATGGAATCATCCTATTCTCCATCTCTCCATACTTCAATTCCCTCAACTGCAACATGGGGTAAGTTTCTTACAGAGTTTTTGTGAAGGTCACAGGAGTTCATATATGTAAAATGGCTCTTATGATTATGCCAGATACATAGTAAATCCCACATATAACATATAAACAGATGAGCACTCAACCTAAACTAGGATCACTATTATTATTTTGCTGGTGTTACATTGACCTTGCACCCCAAAGTTCCCAGATGCTGCCCAGACATGAGGGGACTCTTGCCCTGTGAGTACACACTGGTACATGCTGACTGCCCATGGCTAAGTGAAATTTAACACATCTAAGCACTAACTTTATTATTATAGTTGTTATTTACATAAAGGAGCAAATGATGCAGGCTAATTTTTAATCAACAAATTCGATCTTAGTTTTCAAATAATTGTAGGACCCTTCAGAAGAGCTCTCTCTGCCTCACACAGCTTTGGAATCTATTTACTTGCTTGTGGATTCAAGGGCTTATCTGGTAAATTCATGGATCTTGTGGTGCCAAGACTGATGGATGAATCGAATGAGCCGGTGGGGCATTATTACCCTGAGTCAAAAGCAAAGATGAACTTCAAAACACTAGAACTGATTTTAGAATTACAAAATTGTCTCTAAAGCAACTCTAAAAAGCAACGTTAAAGACAATTTTCCTTGAGCAATTGTTATAATTTTGGAATACAAGTTCCTCTGACCACTTTGAATGGAGAACAATTATTAATATCCTTGAACTCTACGTTGGTTTTCTTTTTTTAGTCTTGCTACTCATACAGTGTCCCAATGGACCAGTGATATCCTGACAGATTGGCGTCCCCCAGCAGCGTTCTAGAATTAAAAGACTCTCAGGTCCCACTCTAGACCTGCTGCATCAGAATTTGCATTTTAATAAAATCCCCAGGAAATTTGCATGCATATTAAGATTTGAAAGGTTCTGTTTTATAGTCTGTCTACATTAGTGTCACACCACAATCCTTACCTGTAAAGGTTTGAGGTCACTACACTCGTTGCAAGGTGATGTAATTCTTAACTGCCCACGCTGACGACAGTGGGATACTTTGGCACATGTATCATTGGCCCACGGAGCTGGAATTTTAACTGGCTCCTCTGGTGTTTATCTTGTATAACTTGTAACACCAAATAGAGCTGACCACAGGGGTTACCACTTCACCACTATGAAAAGCCACTATCGGAATGTCCTAGTTAAGGCAAATTGTTGGTATTGATAACAGCCTCTGGGGTTTGGTGATGGCCGCCGGGGTCATAATGTCCTGCTGGCTTGTGCCAAACCTCAACTAAATGAGAACGTTTGAGAACGTTGCTGCTCAGTATGGCCATGTCTGTGGGTATTTTTGAGTTTAGCTCATCATACAAAGCAATTCTACCAAGAAAAGGCCTCAGCTCATCCACCCAAAACTCATTTCGGTGCAAGTATTTCTCCATGGAAGGAGGGTGGAGAATGTGTCATTGTTGGTATTAACTAATCGAGGTACAAACCATTCTTTGCTCAGTGGCACTGCCACAGAATATTTGGAGATCTGCCTCCACCCACAAACTACTTAATGGGAAAAAAGTCATTTGCTGCCAACCCGCTGTCTGATTCTGAGTTTTTATGACTGCATTTCTTTGCATGGTAATCTGGGTCTAAATGTGGACCTTGTTCCCTCCTCTGCTTTTTTACTCTTCCCAGCCAAAACACCCATGAGGTTAGACCCTCAAGCTCTTGAAACTGGTGTGTCCGTTTTGACCTAACAGTCTGCATTGTCCCCGTTGTGCTCTGTGGATGTTTCTGTTTGGTTCTTAGATGTCTGAGCCCGGTCTCTGAGCATTGGAATGGCTCTTTGCCACCCTGGGAGTGAATTTTGCCTTTCTTGCTGACATTTTAAGTAGACCACTGGGTGTGGGCTGCTATTCTATTTCCCAACATACTCCGTGCAATTACACTAAAATATTACAAAGCCTGTTTGTGGAAAGGGTGAGGGCTTTGGCCCCAGAGACCAAACCTCTCCAGAGGACAATGTGAGACACAGCATGAACAAAGGTGCCGGCCTATAGGAGGGATTGTGGGTAGGTCCTTAGAGGTCTCATCAGCGTGATCAATTCCTGTCAGTGCCTGGAGAGCTCCCTGAGTTTCCAGGACTCGGTCCTCCTCCAGAGGCGATCCATGCCATGTGGACAGAGCTTCCCAGAAAGAGATGGCTGGAGAAGTTGACTTTTATTTCACTGCAATGTTTTGGCAAAATTCTCATCTAACATGACTTTTTCTTATTATGCCACCATGATATTAAGTTGTGGCTGCATTTTGCAGTGGCTCGTTTTTAATATAAAATATAAAATATTATATTATTTTTTAAATTTATTTTATTTTTATTTATTTTATTTTTATATTTTATTTTATTTATATTTATATTATTATATTATTTATATATTATATTATATTATATTTTATATATATATCCCATCCAAATCTGAGTCTATAGCTGAAAGCAGAATGTAATTATGAGATGTTCTTGTGAACATAGCCAACACAGATGATGAGCCTCTGCTCACATTCTTCAGGGAGTACCAACGTAGAGCAGAGGCTGAAGTGTTAGATTGTTGAATACGATAATATGCTCTAAAGACTAGTTTCTATAACAGTTGAGTCCATTCTAGTGGCATATTCTGAATGAGGAAGGGTAAATCAAAGATGCAGTGTGAAAGTCATGACATCCATAATTATTGAAAAACACGTTCCTGGGAATAGTTGCCAAGAGCTGCCTCTATGGCCCTTTACAGGGTCTCTGCTTCCCTCCCAGGGTGTTGTCCTTCCAGGATAACTGGTGTTGAGCAAGCTTAGTTGCTGTGGAAGTGAGAAAGAGCTTGCGTTGCATGGTGACATTTCACCCAGGGTGTGGCACTGGTGGGGGAGTGAAGAATTCTGGAAGGTGATGGAAACTACCACCATCAAAGGGAGGTCGGGGCTTCTAGATAATGAGAAAAATATCTGTAGATGTGGGTGGACATGTCAAGGGAAGAAATGATTTGGTTCCAAATCAGAAGGACAACTGGATAAAATGCAAATTCAAAGTACACCAAGATATCATTTCCCAACCGTGGGATGGGTCAACATCAAAAAGTTTGACCACAGACTCCTGCTGGGGAGGCAGTGAGGGCAAGCACCCCTTTGTACACATTTGGAGGTAATGTAACACAACAACACAACACTCACAGAGGAACATTTGACAATATCTAGAAAGAGGACTTGTGGATGTGCCCCTTGTGGTGCCAATACCCCTTCAGGAAGGCAATTGCGAACATACTGGCAAGATATGAAGGGCTGTTTGCACTAGACTCTTCACTGAAGCATGGTTTGTGAGAGCAAAAGAAACAACCCAGGTGCCCGCCAGTGGGTTGGCTGGATGAATACACAATAGTACATCTACACAATGAAGCAGCTATGAAATGAAACAAGGAAGATAGACCACTTCCGAATATAGCATTAGGATGAGGAAGAGCACAGTTAGTATTTTGTGTAAGAAATGAGGAGAAACACCAAAAGAGGTTCACTTATATTTTTTAAAAGAACCAATAGAACAAGATGGAAAAAAAGTAGGGACGAGGATGGATGCTAGATCTTTCTGAATAGGCTTTGTTATATAGATCTGACTTTGTTATATAGATCTGAGCCAAGTGAGCGTTTTAGGTAAGTATATCTTGCACAGCACAAATAAAACAGAATTTTAAAAATTGAGGCAGTGAAAAAAAAGATCCTAACTCTATGTCAAGTGGATAAAAAAAAAATCACATAGGAAAAAATGGTTTCATATGACAGCATAGAAATTTGACTGTAAACACTTTCCATGGGGGATATACCCTGAGTAGTGAGTGTTAAAAAAATCTTTAACTTCATTTTACAGGATTTTTTTAGTAATAATATTGGTGTTGTTAATTAAATTATATAGCTATATAGATATATTTTAAGGTAAAGAAATAATGTTGGTAACAACATTAGGAGATCAGATTTTCAGAATATACAAAATAAAAGCAATAAATCAAGTAAAAATTCTGTTCTTTTTCATTTGAATTAAAAATATGGTATGAACCCATTGTTTTTTTTTCTCTTTTTAGAAAATACATATTTTCTAGACCCTTCAAACTGGAATCATCCCAATATCTACCCACAGCTGAATAGATAAACAATGTGGTATCTCCATACATTGAAATACTACTCTGTAATGAAAGGAATGAACTGCCAGTCTACACAATGGTGCACATGCATTTCAAAAAACAGATTGAGTGAAGAGAGTCAGGTACAAAAGGCTACACGCTGTATAACTTCACTCATAGAGTGTTCTAGAAAAAGCAAAACTCTGATGCAAAGTGGATCAGTGGGTGCCTGGCTTGCAGGGTGGAAGGGTTGAATGCAAAGAGGCAGAAGGGAAGTTTCTAGGACTATGGAAATGTTGTATATTCTAGTAAGGGTGTGGGTTTCATGAGGGTATACATCAAACTTTATATTTAAAATGTGTATAATGGATATACATTATACGTCAATCCATCTGATTTAAACAAAAAGAAGACCAGAAAACCTGAAGGGTGGGTGATTGGGCTAGGAGCTATATACGCACCAATCCTGAGCTCTTGCTACACATCCAAGAAGGGAACTTGCCCAGTACACAGTAGGCAAGTAAGCAGAAAATAGGGCCAAGAGTAACACGCACGCCCTGTCTGCCATCAAAGGTCAGGTCTGGAGAGTTCTCCAATTGCTTAAGAATGAGCAATCAGGAAAAAAGCCACACAAAGCAACAAAAGTCCCATTAAAAATACGCATAAATAAAAGAAATGGCACATCATGTTATAACACATCTCTGCAGAAGGTTTCCTGATGGAATGAAAAGAAGACATGAGAAAGGCATCTGCTCACTGTACAGGTGATGGGGAGACAAGGCCTCTTGAAACAGGAATCGGGGTGCCTTGTGGAAAGAATGTCCTGCCATGCCATTTGGCAGGAAGAGACACACCTCAGAGCTTGTCTGGGTAGGTTTGTAAAGAGTTTGATGACACATTAAGAAGTGTGCATTTTTATTTTGGAGGCTTTGGATCTTTTCTTTTTTTTTTTTTTTTCTTCTCTCTAAGCTCAGAAGAGTAATGCGATCAGGCTGTTTTAGCTTTGTTTGTTTTAATTGAGGCAGATTATCGCGCCTTAGAGGGATGGTAGAAGGAAGGATGGCTTGGTTACAGGAAAGATAGAGGCAAGCAGGGTTGTTGGGAATCGTCTGGGTGAAAGATGATCCTGTTCCAAACCGAGACAGTGGTGGTGATGGGGATAGAAAAGACCAGGTGGAGGGGCACCTCCGTGGCTCAGTCAGTTAAGCCCCCAACTCTTAGTTTCGGCTCAGGTCATCATCTCAGGGTCATGAGATTGAGCCCCAAGTTGAACTCTCTGCTCAGCGCAGAGTGCTTCAAATTCTTTCTCCCTCCCCTTCTCCCTCCAGCTCTGTCTATCTCAAATAAATAAATCAATAAATACCAGATGGACTTGAAAGGGAGTTCTTGACATGACAGTGGAAGCAACTACTGGCCAAAATGCTCACGTGTGAGGCCATGTGTGAGGCCAGATGAAGTGGAAGAAGAGAGGAGGTAGAAGGAATGAGGAAGGCAACAGGTGAAGAAATGATCAGAATGAAGGTTTCTGGCATTGGGACTCCGTGTAAGCGATGACTCGATCAAGAGAGACCAGAATACAGAGGAGACTCGGGTTTGAAAGGAAAATAACGGGAGCTGGTGTAGAAACTGGAGTTCGATTTGCCCATGGGATATCCAGGAGTTATAACCCAGTTGTAGTATATTAGGCTTTTACTAGTAATTCTGTTTAGGGAGATATTATTAGACTCATGTAAGTCTAAGTCTGCACGATCATAAGCTATTTCATAACAAGACTTCTGCATGTTTGCCAAAAAAGTTAATTTTACTTTTTGGCATTTCTTTTTTTTTTTTTTTACTTTTTGGCATTTCAAGGATCATCTTGGGGTAACGCCGCTCCAGAGATGGACTTAGCTTTTACATTTCTTAAATCTGCAGGTTTAAGGTCTCAAATTCAGCCTCATTGTTTAATCACTCCTAAAAAAGGATTGAGTGCTTGCCATAAGCAAGACATTGTGCTAAGTGCTGTAAATACAGAGAAGCATAAGAAGTCTGTCTGCGTGTCAAAATTAGCCAGAGCCACCCAAGGAGCATCCTGCTTGAAGAGAGCCACTTAGGATGTGTGTCAAGCCTCGAGACCGATGAGCAGTCCAGGAGCAGAGTTCATACTTTGCGCAGAATCAGAAAGTGCCACATGAGGGATGCCTCAGGACTAAGTTATCTGCTGCAAAAAGGACTTACAACAGTGGGGACGACCCTGCAGAGCTCAGGTTGTCTGTTGAAGAGTTTATTAGCCATATTATTGCTTTGCAAACAATTTGTGCTCAAGCCGGTGGAAACTTTGCAACTATGGGAATGAAGTTACTACTGAGAGAGTCTCACGTAGGCTTTAGGATGTAGGAGTCCTCTCTGAACTGGGAGGTGCTTATTCGGGAAACCTTCAGGATGTGATCAGAGAACCGACTTAGCCCTAATGATATTTAATGGCAGTGGCTGGAATTTAATGGAGGTGATAATTTCATGTAATTGGGGGGCCTTCAGGTGAGTTAATGCTCTTGAGTGGCACCGCATTTGGGGCGGTGTCGGAGTCAGACACGTGCTTCCTGTCTACACTTCCCCTCCTGCAGCTCTGATGAGGATGAGAGATCCTGGAGAGCCGGGGAGTCATAGCTGCTCTGTGGTCTGCATCGCCTGGCAGACCTTTTTCTAAGAGTGGCCCAGGACAGATGCTGTTTCCTAGGGGAGATGCCACTCTGATTGAGCCTTAGGGTAAATTTTAGTCTAAAGTTTTCTTTCTCTTTTTAAAACCATAAACCGGGTTATGCGAGTAAGTTTTTAAATGGACAAGTCTGGCATAGACCCTGCCACGTAAAATGAATCGATTTTAATTGGGGCTGTCATCGCTAGATTGGAATGCTGTTGGTCCACAGTGCTGCTTTGTAAATATGTAAACAATCACAACACGATGGGACGAATCAGAGCTCCTTCTGTGGGCTTAAATGCAGCCAAATTGTCATTTCAGAATTCACCGGGGTGATTGACCCTCTGAGTCAAGTAAGCTCGGTAATCATGTCTGTCATTGGCTCGACATTTTACATTGATGAAACAGCCACGGCTGGGCCTCTAAAGCTACTGTACAGAGGGCCGCGTGGCAACTGGCTGGTGTTCATGTCCTTTCATTGGTTAAAGACCTGGATGGGACACTGAATGATGCTAATGTCACTGCAAATAACGCAGAGAATTGCTACTTGTCATCGTGTGGTTTTGGAGTTTCTTACTTCATGGCATCATAACACCAGAGATGGGTAAGACTGACTTGGCAATCGAGGCTTTTCTGGGGCATAGTGGAGGCCATAGTACATTTTCTTGTGTTCCACACAGAAAACACACTGTGTTCCAATTCGTCTAGTTTTGATAAATGTGGGCACCTGGTCACTGAGTGCCATTGACAGAATGTTTGTCCCCCAAAATTCATACACGGAAACCTAATTCTTGACATGATGGCATTTGGACATGGAGACTTGGGGAGTGATGAGGTCTTGGGGAGGACCCGTCATGAATGGGATTAGTGCCCTTACAAAGGAGACTCCAGGGAGCCCTCACCTTTCCCAGCATGTGGACCTCAACTTTAATATTCAGATATTGAATCTGCCAGCAACCTGATCTTGAAATCCCTAGCCCTAGAACTGCGAGAAACAAATGCTGTTTAAGTCACCATGCCTATCATATTTTTTTTGTGAAAGCAGCCCAGACAGACCAAAACATTGAGGTGAGGATGATGATGTTGATGATGGTGGCAGTGGTGACCTATTGTATCATCTGCATGGGAGTGACAACACAGGGTTTAACCAGTCTATCTGCCCTTAAAGTTAAGATCATTTCAGAAAGACAAGGCGCACGCACCAATGTCATCCATACAGATACTCAGAGACACCAGGGACTCAAGGTGGAGGGTTTTTACTGGCAAAGAGGCATGACTTGTGAAGTGCTCCAGAGTACCTGGGCTGTCTTTCACCCCCTTCACTGTGGGGTCTGAATGGCTCAGCTGTCTCTACAGTAGAGATGCTACCATTAACTTAATCTGATATCTGATGGCACTTTAGGTCACAATGTTCTCTTCCTATCAACAAGCTAACTATACTATAGGTTCCCCAAGAATGGATTAGGCATGTTCTAATGGTAAGACAAGTTTCTGGAAAAAGATTTTTGAGTCAAGGTCAGTATAAATAAATAGCGTGCATGAGAATGTTCTGGAGCCTGGAAACAGGAGAAAGAGGGGGAAAAAGTTGGGATGCAGGATTTATCTGTGGATGATAACTAACACCACCCCAGTGATTTCTGCTCCCCAGAAGCTGCACTGAGCATTTATGTGGATTCTGACACTTACTCCTCACAGCAGCCTAATGAGATGAAAACTGATGTTCATCTCACGTTACAGATGAAGAAACTGAGGCATGGTGATTGATTCAAGGTTATACTGTTATTAAATGGTAGGATCTATAACCACTTAACTACCCTGACTTTCCAATGTGAAAATGAAAAGTATTTGAGAGAAAGGAACTAGGAGGAAGAGTGAAAAGACAGTAGAGTCAACATGGGAAAGGTGACCTTTACTGAGATGACATGTATCAAGAAGAGAATTAGAGAAAACACCCCCCTAGAGGGAAGATGGAAGACTGGAGACATTAGTTAGCAGGAATGAGCTCTGTAGAGTAAGGGGCCAGGGACCACGTGGGAACACATCTGGAGAAGGAGGAAGTGGGATGGAGGAAGGCACAGCTGGGCAAAACAAAGTACAGGCATGGATGGAAAGAAATGGCCAGGAAAGCCATGATTCTATCCAAAGTGAGTGAAGAGTGTGTGAAAATGCCTCCCCCAAGGGAGTCCTGCGATAAGACCTCCTGCCTTTGAAGTTCTGGAACCTGGGGAACAATTCTGAGATGCACCTGGACCAGGGTGGGACCTCCCAGGCCATCTCTCCTCTGGTGCTCTCACCTGTCCAGGTGGGGGTGGAGCCAGTGTACACAGATACGTTCTGTTATTGCTTGCTTTCTTTCTCTTTTTTCCTTTTAAATTTATTTATTCGTGAGAAACTCAGAGAGAAACACAGAGACATAGGCAGAGGGAGAAGTGGGCTCCCCACAGGGAGCATGATGTGGGATTTGATCCCAGGACCCCGGGATCATGACTAGAGCCAAAGGCAGATGCTCAACCAATGAGCCACCCAGGCGTCCCTGTTATCACTTTCTATTCATCCTTTAAAATTTGATTATTTTTATGCTTTTTCTGTCACCTACATTTTGTCATTTCCCTCTAAATCCTATTGACCTCATGAGAACAGAAATAAATCCAATGTCATGATAAAATCTTTGTAGAGTTTTCAGTGTCTAACATTTCAAGTTTTAACACTTGATACATTAGATTATAAGCATTTTTTTTAAAAAGATGTTATTTATTTATTTGGGAGAGAGAAAGAGCATGAGAGAGTATGATATTGGGGTGGGGGAGGGGCAGCAGGAGAGGGAGAAACAGACTCCTTGCTGAGCAGGGAGCCCACTCTGGGGCTTTACCCCAGGATCCCGGCTTCATGACATGAGCTGAAAGCAGACATTTAACTGTCTGAACCACTCAGGTGCCCAAGATTATAAGTATTTTTAAAACATAATATTAAATGACACTGAAAGGAAAATGGTACTTTCTTCCCACGGACATCCAGGGGGCACAGTTCAGTGCTCTCCATCAACACTGCTCTTTACTGAGGTCTCCAATGGGGTTGCTGTAAGCTGGCACCACCACGGATGCCTTAAATTATTTTATTCCATGGTCTTTGACTATAGGGTGGGATTTGAGCTCTTGCATCTCTGGTGTCCAGATGGGAAAGCAGTGCATTTAAGAGAGCCATACATGCAATTAGTTAAGCATGGAGCATGGAAAACTGAGGCAATTCTGTAGCAATTAATGCCTGGGTGGAAATGCGGTGGTGGCTTGCAGCACAGTGGAGGGCCATGCAGTCCCTGCTGGTCACGAATGTCCAGGAGAGCAAAAGCCGTGGCTCTTATAAACAGCAAACAGATGCATGATTGTATGCAGCAAAGAGGATATAATTTGGGATCTATATCATATTTTTAATAAAGGATAAAAGTGAGGCTCTTTTTAAACCTCTTTTAGCACTATACTCAATTAATTCGCTTTAGAGGAAGGTAGTTGATAGTTTTCTGTAAGTGCAACAATTTGCTGGGCAGATTTCACATGTAGTCATTCTGTATATCACCAGAGAATCTCGAGCCCTGGGACATCAATGCTTCTGGTCTCGGCTTCCAGGAAGCTCTAGGATGGTGGCTTGGTGGTGGATTCTGGACGGGTTTCTCTTGGAAAGCCCCCCAGTGTGGGTGCTCATTCATGAGTTGGCTGGAAATTGGAACTGATGTTGGGGGACTCCAGAGGTTCCCAGGCCAACCTTGAGCCTGTCAACCCACATTAGAGCGATCTGAAAGGATCTAAACTTTCTAGGCTAAACCTAGAGTGGTTTGGGTCTCTGGAAGGTCGTTCAAACCAGAAGCAACTCTCAGAACTCCTGTTACTGCCTCACACAGAAACCAACATCGCCTTGTGTATCCTAGGCAGTGAACAAAGGCAAGAACACCCTTTAGACGACACTCCCTATTTCCCATAAGGACTATGTATTATAATATTAACCTTAGACAACACGAACATAGAAATGATGATGACATCAGAATAGGAAGCGTCTCTTCAGCATTTCCACAAATACTCCTGCCCTTTGAAAACTATGTTTTTGTCACTGACCACACAGCCAAGAGATATACCAGGTACTTTGAAAGACATAAAGATAAATATATAACCCAGCAATTCAGAAATGAGTACAATTAGCCACATAAATGGTTACCTCAAGTTCTAGAACACTTGGTCAAGGGACTTGGTCAAGGGAAATAGCAAAATTCTACATGTCCACCTGTTTCTATTGCAATGCCGCTAATAATTAACATAAAATTGGACAAGATGAAAGTATTAAATGATAGGAACATGGGGACAGTGAAATGATTCCCAGTCAAGCTCCTTGAAATGGGAATGGATGGGTTTAGTAGGTACTCCCCTCATGGCTTGTACTATGTCCTAAATGGGTGTCCGCTGTTTGTAAGACTATGTGTTATTAAAAGTTCTGAGCAATCTTATCTCAAACATGGAGCAATTATCATATAATTATAACCAAGTGTAACATGTTTAGTACAACAGGATTGAAGATCATGTGGAGCAACTCTGTAGGAGGTCAGGAGGGTTTGTTGGGCAAAAATAAATTAAACAAAAAATATATATATAAAAAGCAAAGGGTCAGAGGGTTTATAAACTGTCCAATCTGATCCTGAGAGCTGGTCCCTCATGTTTGGCATCAGAAACTATAAGCAGGAAGGTCTCTTGCCAGGCCACGTGGGAAGACTCTCCTTGGACTGCTCTTCCCACCCTAGAGTCCCAGTGGAGACCTAGCCCTGCTCTTCAGTGCCCTCCTTGGGAATCTGGTGATGGTCAAGAGCCAAAGACTGTCCATGAGGGGCTCAAATCTTTGCATTGACTGTGTTTAAACTCGTAAAGGATCCACAAACATGTGTTTGAGAATCATGCTTTCTTCAGAGGCCCCTATGTTGTGCTCGAAATTTGCTTGACCTCAGGGAGCTTCAGGAGAGAAAACAATCACTCTGTGGCTGGAAGGAGCTTTCTTCTACAGGAATTCTGGAGGGTGTATTGTAACATGAAAATGCTGAGAGAAGGTAAAGATAAACAAGCCCATCCAAAAGTAAAAATGCACGTGGACTGCGTGGTGTTTGGTGCTCATAACTGTGTCAAACGTACACAGATTCCTCAGGGTGGGAAGCAATTCTAGAGTGGTTATGTTGAACGTGTGCCCTCTTTCCTCCCTTTTCAAAATCCTATTTCATGAAATGACCTCATTTTTCTTAAGTATGAATGAAGAGGCAAGTTTCCCTTTCACCATGAGGTTTCAGTCGAGGCCTAGGTTTCACGATTTTTTGTTTTATTGTACCTCTGAGGAGCCTTTTTATACATTTTTTGTTAAGCTAATCTTGTCCCCGGTCTTTTCTGGCTGCTGTAACAGAATACCACAGACTGGGTGGTTTATAGACTGTAGACATTTATTACTTATAGTTCTGGAGGCCGGAAGTCAAAGATCAGAGTGCCAGCATGGTCGATGAGGGACCTCTTCCCGTTCATAGATGGCTGTCTTCTGATTCTGTTCTCACATGGTGCAGGGAAGTGGGGTGGGCAGGGAGCTCTCTGGGGTCTGCTTAATAAGGCACTAATCCCATTCATGGGGGCTCCACCCTGACGACCTAATCACCACCCAAAGGTCCTGCCTCCTAATTCTATCACCTTTGTGGGTTAGGATTTCAACATAGCCAATTTTGAGGAGCCCTATAGCATGTCTCCATGAAATATTGATACCACAGATATATTGCATATGGGTTTACATAGTACTGTATGCATACCTGTGCTTTAGCCATAAAAAGAAAAACATGTTCTTGCTCCTCCCTACCAAGGAACCCCACAACCCCCCCGAGAGTCTAGAAAGCTGAGTCTACGTGGCGACTTGAGATGCGGGCACACCTGACAGAGGTAAGGGGATGCATAGCTGTGAACATGCTAGGGAGGGAGGAGTGGCCACAAGAGATCACCGGAGAAGGGAAAGGAGCAAACTTACTGGGTCAAGCTCAAAGTTTCAGCAATCAGTTCAAAGTTCAGTTCAAAATTCAAACCTAGAATTCACTGAGAAGTATCAGTGGTTTGGATACACATCTGGGGCCAGAAGCAATCCCTTCGCGAAAAACGACAGCAAGTTCATTTGCAATGAAGCGTTAAAGGGTCCTGGCAGGCAACAAGCAGCCGAGGTGCTGATGCACCCTCTCCCCTGCACCCTGAGCCTGGGGATGTTCTGATGGTTCCCCGGGCCATGCATGTAGCCTCCGAGCTTTGATATCTAACAAGGGACCCTCCACCGACAATAATTATTGACCTTTAATGTCTCGCTGCAGTATATCCAGACTAATTATGCCGCACATTTGTGAGCTCTTTCATCCTTCTCTTTTTAGCCAGTTTGAAAATGAGGCCCCAAGGGTGTGAGCTGATCCACAAAAGAGGAGGAAATATTAATCTTTCTGACTCTTCAAATACCTACTTCTTTTTCGTAGGGAGGATTTTTGTCTTCTCATTTCTCTTTTCTGCTTGAGAACGGACGAGGTGTAATGGGAGTACTCAGCGAGATTTTGCAAGTCTTGTCTTGTGAGTGTTGACAGAATTGAACAAATTTATTACATGGAACCAACTCCTGTCAGGAGGGAAATCTAATTGGATGGCATTGGATAGAAGAGATGTAGTTCTGAATAACGAAGGCACCGTATCTATCTTTTCTAAGCGATAAGAACTCCCAAGATAGTTCCGTGACAGGTTTTGGTTTGGTTTTCCTTATACTTTCTAGCATTTTCAGAGGGTTTTAAGATGCTATCTTCTGCTCCTAAAACATTTGCCAAGCCTAATTTCCCTTTTGCTAATCAAATGGCACCAGATAGAATCCCCTGGGGAGACCACGTCTTGAACATTGGAACGTAATCTGTAATGCTTTCATTTTTTTTAAATAATAAATTTATTTTTTATTGGTGTTCAATTTGCCAACATAACAGAATAAGACCCAGTGCTCATCCCGTCAAGTGTCCCCCTCAGTGCCCGTCACCCATTCACCCTGTAACGCTTTCAATAAGTTGATCACAGAATTTCCTATTCTGATTCTATTTCTAGTATTGATTTTTTTCAAAGTTGGATTTACCTATTCTACCCAAATTGTGGAATAAAGAGGAAAGAAAATTAACCATCTCCAAGCCAATGAGAAATATCTACAACAGGGAAAGGACGACATGAACAAAATTCTTTCACCTTGGAACCTGATCGGGATTAAATATGCAGCACCCCTTACAAATGGACTTCATGGGGGTGGGGATTGGGAGCCCAAATTTAAGCTATAATGACTTTCATGACATCATTCAGAGCACAGCTTTGGAAACTCCTCCTGTCCACTCTAGTCAAGTAGAGACTGTATTAATAAAATTAAACAAAAGTGAAATTTTAGGTAGGCGTCATATTACTGCTTATATTAGATATTAAGGGTCCCTAGTTTGTTTTAAAGTTTGTCTTTTTTTTGATTTTGTATTTTTATCAATTGAGATGACAACTGGTTACAATGTTCGGTGGCCGAGAGTGATATGGACTGAGATGTGTCTAAATGTGTAGTTGGCATCAATTTTGGAGAAGTCTACCAGGAAGTGATTGGATGACATGCTGGTGACTGTCCAGTGGGAGGGCTAGCCAGGCTCCAGTTAGGGTAGGTAACTGGAGAGTTTAGAGGTAGTTGTGGGGAAAAGTGTGCTCACAAGGGTTTTTTTTTTTAGATGCTTTGAATGCATATATATGGTCTTTATCCTGATAGAGACCTTGTAGCTTTACACTGGATGCGAATGCAGAGTCTAGGATGAGGTCATGCCCACATTTGATACTTTCAGCTGTGAGGTCACTTAATTCACAGACCCTGTTGGCTCACCCTTGGGACTTCAGAACTGGACAAGCTACTGTGTCCAGCGCATGCTGTGGAAGTGACAGCTTGAAATCCAGTAGAAGACCTTACTGTCATTCTGTCATTCCAGCCTCCTCTGAACTTCTACAGACTTGATTCTTCTATGCACTTATAACTCCCAACTTTTTCTTTTTTTCATCTGAAAATGTCATAGCATTGTCTACGTATTTTCATCTCAGTTGATAGTCAATATTTAAATAAATATGGACTATAAATATCTGCCTATAAATACACATTTATAAATAAACATATTTATAAAATTCTGATCAATGTGAAAGACTTGTCCCTGATAGATTACAAAATACAAATACTGAAACAGAACTTACTGGAAAGCCATCATTCATACTTTTGTACACCAAACAGATATTTATTGAGGACTCCATATTTATCAGTTACTGTGAGTAAACACAGATGTGACTCTGTCTTCATGGAATGTAATGGGAGACAAATGTGACTCAAAAGATAGACCACATGAGTAATGTAGAATTAGAAGTGGGTGCTACCAACATGTGGGCCTGGCATGGCAGGAGGCATGGACTGGGTCAGGAGGCCCAGAGGTCAGGGAGGACTCTCCCAGGATGTGATCATTAAACCAATTCTTAGGGAAGTGAAGGATTCATAAGGTGGGGGTTGGGAGGTTGTTGGGGCCATAGTTGAAGGCCTGTTAGCAGGGAAGAAGAGGAGGGTGGAGAAGTGAGGTGGAGCCAGGCTTTCCACCCCTTTTAGGTCTTCAGACTTGGGTCTTTATCCTGAGGACACCGAGAAACTAGAGGTTTTTTTTTTTTTTTAATTTTTATTTATTTGTGATAGTCACAGAGAGAGAGAGAGAGAATGAGGCAGAGACACAGACAGAGGGAGAAGCAGGCTCCATGCACCGGGAGCCCGACGTGGGATTCGATCCCGGGTCTCCAGGATCACGCCCTGGGCCAAAGGCAGGCACCAAACCGCTGCGCCACCCAGGGATCCCCAAGAAACTAGAGTTTTAAGAAGGGTCATTGGGAAGAGATCAGAGTTGCATAAACAAAGATCATGTTGCCTACTGGGAGAGTTCATTGGAAGGAAGCTGCAGTGGATGTTGGGTGGTACCAGGAATCTTGGCGAGCAGTTGGCTGAGAGGTGGCAGCAGCTTGGGTTGCCGAGGAAAGCTGACCAACGTGAGAGGTGTTTATGAATTCTTTACTGTAATAGAATTCAGGGAAGTTATTAAAAGTGGGTTCTCTTCTTTCACATTTTGACTTACGACACATTTTAGAATTTATAATTTAAGGTCTAAATATGTAGGCAGTGCAATGTTGTAGGGGGAACTCCTTAAGGTCTAAGTATGTTGGCAGTGCAATGAGTAACCAAGGTTGTTGGGCTGGTTGGGCTGGTTTTTACCTGTGTGACCCTGGGTAAGTCCTCTTCCTCTCTCTGGGCCTCAGTGTTTGTACCCAGAAAGAGGAGTCTCCTCTTACTTACTCCTTCCCCAGTAAGGTCCATCTCCCAGGTCCCTTTCAAAAGTACATAAGGCCCTCAGATGGGTTATGCGGTTTCTTTTTGCACCTTCTTATATTATTCAGGCTTTCTGATTTCTTTCAAACATTCTTTATCCCATGTCAGGGCTCAGGATTGGAAAGTTTTTCAACTTCTAATCCTTAAGTTTTTAAAAAGTAACAACTTTGCCTATAGGAATATTGAAAACAGGGCATGAGTGGCAATTTGGGTCATACCCTAAGTGCCATATGAATTTCAGCCTCACTAGACACAGGACAGAGTTTTGTTTGACAGAAATTTAAAATAAATACACTTTGTTTATTTATATGCACCAAAACATATATACAAGAAGTTCCTAGGGGCACTATTCATAAATGTCAAAAAAGTAGGTAGTAGTGGAATGTATAAATAAAAACAAGAGGATACTAAACAAAAATTAAAACAGATGAACCGTTGCCACAAGAGTAAAGTTGATAAAAGTCACAAATAATGTTGAGCAAGGGAAGCCCACACAGAAGGGTGCATTCTGGATGAGGTCATTTGTATGAAGTTGAGAGACAGGGGTTGCTCAGCGGTGGTGACGGATCAGGATATGATTACATCCAGGGGAGAGCAGTAGTCCAGGGAGGGGCTCACTCTTGGGGTACTGGGCATATACCTTCTCCCGATCCAGGTGGGAATTATGTGAGTATGATCACTTTGAGAAAATTCACTGAGCTATAAGCTCATGATTTTTGCACTACTGTGTGCATTTACTTCAATAAAACATTTTTTTTTTTTCAATAAAACATTTTCTTAAAATTTTGGACTTGGAGGAGTCAGTTCTTCTCAATGCCTGGTAAAAATGGGAGTTTTCTCAATCAAGAATATGCTTGGCAATGCAGCGTACGGTTAAAAGTGCACTGTAGAGGTGTGGTGAGCATTTCTATTAATAAAATTATCATCTTATTGCGTTGCAGTCTGTGCCACTTCCAGTATTTGTCAGCTTTTCTAATCCATCATATATAAGGAATGTCTTTACTCACGTCAATTAAATATGTACTTTCATACCAGCATCACCCTTTTTCTTTTTTTAAAGGTTTTATTTATTTATTCATGAGAGACACAGAGAGAGGCAGAGACACAAGCAGAGGGAGAAGCAGGCTCCCTGCAGGGAGCTGCTGAGCCACCCAAGTGTCCCAACATCACCTCTTGAAAAGGGAAAAATACAAAATATATTCAGAGTATCAATACAGAGGAGACCGACATGATGAGAGTGACAGTGGTGCCTTTAATCAGTGGGGCGGACTGTCAAGATACAGAGTTAGAGGCCCATTTACCTAAATCACCTGTACCTACAAAGAGCCTCCCATCGCAGTCAAAGCCTGAGGCCCACCTTCTCAGCCTGGTTATGTTTCATCTCTTTCCGGCAAGGCTGCAGAGAACTTTCTCTGTGCTGGGGTTATCATTCTGTTTCCTGGAGGTTCTTGTTTCTTTTCCTATGGTCGTGCAAACATGGCAAGCAAAACTGCCCAAATTGGACATTCAAGAGTTGTGACCACCATACTCATGGTTTCGTAGTTTCTTGTTTTTTTTAATATTTTATTTATTTATGAAAGAGAGAGAGAGAGAGAGGCAGAGACACAGGCAGAGGGAGAAGCAGGCTCCATGCAGGGAGCCTGACATGGGATTTGATCCTGGGTCTCCAGGATCACGTCCTGGGCTGAAGGCAGGCGCTTAACTGCTGAGCCACCCAGGGATCCCAGTTTTATAGTTTCTAAACTGCAAGCCCCAACAGGCTTTAATAAAGAGACATATAGTGTCCTTTGAAAGTATTTGGGACGGGAGGCTGGGGGTGCCTGGGTGGCTCAGTTGGTGAAGCATCTACCAGGGTTCTGGGATCAAGCCCCATGTCAGGCTCCCCACTCAGTTGGGAACTTGCTTCTCCCACGCCCACTGCTTGTGCTCTCTCCTGCTATCTCTTTCTCTCTCTCTCTCTCAAATAAATAAATAAAATCTTAAAAAAGAAAAAAAAAAAGTATTTGGGGAAACTCCTCAAGACAGAGCCCTGTGCAGGTCCTGGGCAGCCCAGTGATTCTCAACAATGGCTGCATTTGGAATCACTTCAGGACTTCTCACCAATATTGGGAGCTCCCACCCCCAGGGAGGCTGACCTCATTGGTTTGGAGTACAGCCCGGGCATCAGGATTTTTAAAAGCTCCCAGGTGATGCTCATATACAGCCAGGACTTGGAACCATGACTCTAGCCAGTCTTCCCCCTGCTTCCCGCTGTGCTGAGCGCATTCTCTCATTCAGGGGGAACTCCCACCTCAACCCGAGAACATTATGGCACATCTCTTCACAACTTGGTTCAGTGACATTGTTTTGGTAGCCAGATTGGCCATGGTAGTAGCGTAACACTGTGGGATTCCACAAACCCTACAAGTCAGCTCTGCCACCTGAGAATTGGTTGTTAAATATTTATAAACACCTCCTTAACTGCCTGACTGCTCCTTACTCTAACCTGACTTGGGGTGTACTAAGGGAGAAAAAATGAAATTCACTTCTTGACAAAGGTCAAGGTGTGCACATAAAGATGCCAGGTGCATGGAGCCTACATCTCAGGGGTTCCTTGTCCGTGACCTAGTTGAGCAATTCAGCAAGCAGGCATAATTCATAAATTGTATTTTTAGATACAATTAGAAATCGGGGCAAAAGATTTCCCTACCACAGAGATCTCAAAACAAGTCTTTTTTTTTTTTTTTTTTAATATGTAGATAGGCCTTCTCTTGTCTCATATCTTTAGTTTTTTTTTTTTTTTACTTTTTTCTGAAAGATGTTAAAGAAGTGAATGGAAAAGTGTTTGTAGCATATGCATTGTGCTTTCCTGACACACAGGACAAAAGAATCATGATCCTAGTGGTGGTGGCACTGGCCAAAGAGCATCAGAGGTTGTGCTGTCTGGGAGGCTGTGTGCATGAGCTGTATAATCTAGGTTTTACAGAGGACACCCCCTCGCCCCCCGTCCTGATCCTCAGAGGGGGAGCTCAGGGGCCCAGCAGGGCAGGTGGCAACAGAAAAGAGTCTATCTGCTTCTCCAGAGAGTCTTGTGCACCTTTGTCTAGTGTAGCTTGGCTGCTTTTATCTTGCCAGTTTTTTTAGAAGTAGGGTCCTGTTCTTGGGCCAGCCTGTGAGCACTCCTGGGGAGGTAAAGCCCTGACGATGGTGGCCATGATGAACAGATTCCTATAGCTTTAGTAGCAGCTGCAGAGCTGGCTTCCAGCTACTCCAGACTCAGATGTAGGGTGACACATAGGAGATGTCCAGTCAGTATAGTTTGCCCTTGGCACAGGCTCTCTGGTCTTCCGTCAGTGGGGAGCCACTCTATCTAATTCATCCCACAGTTCATGGTTGGTTGTCTTCATATGTCTTACTCTTGGTACCTTAAAAGCATGTAATTAAGCCAAAGACTGAATCTGGCAGAGTAGGGTGAGCAGCCTTGCTGGCTTACCCAAGACTGAGGGTGTTCTGGTAAATGAGACTGTCAGTACTAAAACCATGAAAATCCTGTACAAACCTGGAAAAGGTGGTTGGCTTATAATCAAATCTCAAGTTGGACAATTATTTAGAATAGGAAGCAAGACCCCTTCCTACGGGTGATCGTACCCATCACCACCACCTTGGTCACTGCTAAATTATTTATCTGACTTGTAGCAAATATCTGTTCACAAGCTTAAAATCCCACATATTGAGTTGTTTTCTGGGCCAATGGGCTTTAGACCTTGAAATGACAACCGTGTGATAAATTATATAATCGCTTTGAAAACACAGAACGTTGGCGAACGAGGCAAAATAAAAATAAGTAAACCCATAAGAACAGCCATGGATCATGGTCTTAGTCCAAAGGCCTAGAAAGGATGACATGAATCTCTTAAGTTCCTCCATTGCTGTGATTAATAGTGATGGATCACCACGATGGGTGCTGTGTTCATTAACGTGAAGGAGACTGGATAAGTCACACACCACGAATCCTCCATTTATGAATGATTAAAATATTTTGCAGCCATCTATCACTTTACGCTCGAATACTCAAGTGTAGTTAAAAAATCAATTTTCAGTAAGAGGGAAAGGAGAGGTGGCCAGGAGGGGAAAATGCTGTCTCCTGGCTCTGGGTTTGGTTTCTGGGTGTTCTGCGAGCGAGGCCAGTTGGGTTCTTCACTCAAGCAGCCTGGCTTAGCTGGGATTCAAGGGCAGCTGTGCAGTACACACCCTGACGGGCTTTAATAAAGAGATATACAGGGTCTTGGATGTATTTGAGGGAACCCTGATGCTTGTGGTTTTGTATATGGTTATGGTAAATAACTACCCGCTGATTATTGTGGTCTGGCCTTTGTTGGGAGTATGCGATCGCTAGAGACCCACCTGACCTCCACCCTCCACCCACCACCCCCCTCACCTACAGGACAGCCCTGCTTGGCAGTACAAGCCTGCAGCCCACCTCCTGGCCCACTGACACTTATTATAACTGTAGGAAAAAGTGTCCTTTTTTTTTTTTTTTTTTAAATCTTTGTTTGTGAAGTTGACAAGCTGGAGGCAGCCGAGAACTTTCTGTGTGTTGGGGTTGTCACTCTGCATTTCCCCTTTCCCCATGACTGATTTTTCGAGATGCTCTCGGTAAATGAGCCCAAGTGGGAGGATGAGATGACTACTGAGTCCTGAGCAGAGCTCGCTGCCCTCAAGGGGGAGAGCAGCCTTCACATCCTGACAGGAGGCGCTCAACCCGAACCAGAGAACCAGAGAACCAGAGCGGCAGGCGCCATCGCTGCCCCTGCCTCAAATTAGTGCTTGAGCATTGGCTCCAGACCTCTCTCTGATTCTCTCCCTCCCTCCCTCCCTTTCTCTCTTTCCCATCTCTCTCTTTGTCTCTCATTTCATTCTGTTTCTCTCTATATATATACAAATATTTCTTTTTCCTGTCTTCATCTGGTTAGTATCTTATCTTTCTAACTGCTCCTCTGTGCAGAAGCACTTAAGAAGGGGATCCCTGGGTGGCTCAGTGGTTTAGCACCTGCCTTTGGCCCAGGGCTGATCCTGGAGTCCTGGGATCGGGATCGAGTCCCACGTTGGGCTCCCTGCATGGGGCCTGTTTCTCCCTCTGCCTGTGTCTCTACCTCTCTCTCTCTCTCTCTGGGTCTCTCATGAATAAATAAATAAAATCTTAAAAAAAAAAAAAGAAGCACTTAAGAAGGTAGTGGCATTTTGGACATCAGCATTCACAGAGAGGGAAGTTGTGAAGCTATAAGGAATGAACATTCTGGAGTAAATGGGAAAGCTCATGCTTTGGGTCCAGAATTAGCATAAAAAAAGGTTTGGTGCTTTGAGCAAACTGGGACACAGACTCCTGTGCTCTGGCCTGCCATGCCTATGTATAGGTCTGTGACTCAAAAGAGAGAATATTGAGCTTTTCTTTCATCACATCAAATCTGTTATCAAAGGAAATGTGGAGAGGGTGATAGGACTGTCTCCCCAACCCTCAGAAATGAGCATTTCTTGGATTTTAAGAGTAAGAGAGGCATGTTTTCCTTGAGCCCTTGGCTGCATTTTTATTATCCTTCAAAAACAAAGGTAGGATATTTTGATATTAGGGAAGAATATGATGTCCCCAGAGACTGCTTCCTGTGAGCTCTCCCCTGTCCTTGACCCAAAGCCCACTGTCTTTCCCAACATCACAGTAGTAGTGTGACATTTTCCTTGCTGACCAAATGCTGCTCTGAAGATCTGTCGTGTTATGCTGGATTCTGCTATTGGATACTAGGTGGGAGAGTTAGGGACTCGAGGAAGGTTCTATAGAAACACGAGGCCTTCTCCTCCTCTAGTGCATGTAACACTCACTAGATGCCTGCTCTTGGAGGTTTTTTGTTCCCTCATGTTTCCATGCATCCCCAGAGTGCTATAAGTGGGCCTGGCTTATGATGTCACCATGCCAATGCTGCTGGAAGACCTGTTTAGTTCTCTGACACCTCTGTCCAAGGACAAGAAAGAAGATGTCTCTGAAGACCAGGACCCCCACCCTCCACTTTCTTATTTTTTCAGTGCCAGCAATGTCATTTTATCATTTTTTTTAGTTTTATTTTTTTATTCACTTAATTAGCATATGGTGTATTATTAGTTTCTGGGTTAGAATTTAGTGATTCCTCAGTTACATATAACACCCAGTGCTCATTACATCACATGCCCTCCTTCATACCCATCACCCAGTTACCCCACCCCCACCCTTTCCCTTTCAGCAACCTTCAGCTTTTTCCTAGTATTAGGAGTCTCTTATGGGTAACAATATGGTTAGCAACACCATTTTAAAAGAAACTTCTAAAAAATATATCTTTTGGAATATACACACAGTTGTTTCTGTTGGTCAACAGGTCTAAGATGAATAACATAGACCCCACCAAGGGGGTCATGGAGAATCTTGTCTCAACTCCAATTCAAAGCACTTAAAAGTTCATTGTACCTCTCAGTTTCCCACAGACAGCCCCTTCTCTTTTGTTTCCAGGCCTGATCATTATTTGGCCCTTTTGGTTTGTGGGGTGGAAAGGCCCTTTGTTTGATGCTCAGTGACACCTGGACAAATCTGCTATCCCTTCAGCCTCCTGGCTCAGCAACCCAGCAGATGTCCCTACGTGCTGCTCTCAAAGATCCCCATTTTTGCTCTCATATCTCATACACTGTGAGTGTCAGTTTTAGGATTCAGAATCCGTGTTTTGGGACTCTAAGTCTGGGATGCAATGCATTGAGCATATTGTACCCTCAGACCTCGACACTTTGTTCTTTACCACCTTCTTGTTAACCTTGCCCTTGTCTGTCTTCAGCTTTTAGAACACAGGACCACTCTCTTTAATATAAGCATCAATGCAATTGCCCAGAAAGGATGGTTGTGTCCCCTCCCTACACCAATAGTACAGACACCCCTTTTTGGATCCAAACTTCAGGGTTTGTGAATTTTTTTTTCTCTCTAGATTGAAAGTCTTTGTGCTGGACATGTCCCCTTATCTCTTCCTGAAAAACTCTTTGTATTTGTTCCTTGCCCTAACAAAGGATCACAGACTGGGGAGCTCAAACAACAGAGATTACTGGTCTCACAGTCTTGGAGGCTAGACATCCAAGATCAAGGTATCATCAGGGCTGATTCCTTCTGAGGCTTCTCTCCATGGCATGTAGATGGTCGCCCTCTGGCTATGTCTTCCTGGGGTCATCCCTTTGCATTTGCCTGTGTCCTAATTCTTCTTTGGACATCAGTCATGTTGAATTAGAGCCCACCCTATGACCTCATTTTAACTTAATCCCTCCTTAAAATCCCCATCTCAAAAAAATAAATAAATAAAAAGAAAAAAGAAAAGAAAAGCCTCATCTCCAAATACAGTGACATTCTGAGTTATTGGGGGGTTGGACTCCAACATATGGATGCCAAGGGACACAATTCAGCATGTAGAACCACCTAAGATCAAATATTTATATTTTTGTAGAAACAAGCTTATCTTCTAAGAATTGGCCCCCAATTTAGATTTTCCTTAAAATAGGAACAGGATTGGGAAAATATTTTGGAAGCTCTTTTTCTTGGATATTCTTTCTCTAAAAGGTATTTATGTATTGAGGACACAATTATATTAATATCAGGACCTGGTTCCTTGCAATTCCCAGGCCACTTGCACAATTCTTTTGCAACCCTTAACTTTATATACTTAAAATAATACTGTCTGAATGAAATATGTTAAATTTTAAATCTGTTAAAATTGCTATCACCTATAGTAAGGTTCTACTTGCTCTGTACTCTGCAGAGTGAGACAGATGTAACTGTACAAAAGAAGGAGATGAAATCATTTGGGGGTGGTTCTGTGGTTTTATTCCTTTTGCATTTAGATTCATGGCTGGCTCATCCTCACTTCAGCATCTGTTCTTTTTTTTTTTTTTAATTTATTTATGATAGTCACAGAGAGAGAGAGAGAGAGAGAGAGAGGCAGAGACATAGGCAGAGGGAGAAGCAGGCTCCATGCACCGGGAGCCCGACGTGGGATTCGATCCCGGGTCTCCAGGATCGTGCCCTGGGCCAAAGGCAGGTGCCAAACCGCTGTGCCACCCAGGGATCCCAGCATCTGTTCTGAAGCCCTCCCCCCACCCCGCACCCCTAATATGTACACATTTCTGTGTAGGGCATCCTTTCTTTCTATTCCATAATGATCAGCTACACATTGATTATTGATTATTTATGCAGTGGGCTCAACCTCTTAACTCAAAGGTAAGATTTGTGCTTACAGATCTTTGATCCTCAAACCCCCAGCACTTAAAAAGTGTTAGCAGGATGGTCAGTCAGTCTGCTGGTGATGGATAATTAAGGTGTCATTGCTGAACCAGGATCCCCATCACTTTGGTTCCCTTCTCTCACTGATATGCTTTTTATAGGTTAAAAAAAAAAAAACAAAAAACCCAAACTCACAGAATGAACACAGAGATCAAAATTGACTACTGTAATGGGCTCTTCTTATCTGTTGACCCCTCTCCCCTCCAGGGAAGATGGCATAAAGGATAACATAATCAATATACAATGATCAATAACAATCATATCCCTGCCAACAATCCTATCTAAGCACTAGCTGCTTCCCTACCTATGTGGTGCTTCTGGTTTCTTGGGGTGAGAGGCAAGGTACTCTGTGAGTACCCAATATGGAGTACAGAGACCTGGATACAAACACTTGTGAAGGTGTTTGGCCACCTTTAAATGTTCTGTGCCACTTCTAAACTCAGTGAATAAGCTCAATGCAGTATTTCCTCTTCTATGTAACTGATACACCAGGAAAACAAATGTTTCTACTGACAAATCACAGGTTTTCAGAGGATAGGACTGAGAATGCCAAGATAGACTATCATATTAACAATTACACCCAATGGGATTAAAATCCAAAATTATTTTTGACTTGTGCTGCCAGGATCACTGGTAATATCTAGGCGTATTTAATAGACAGCTAAGTATATTTCACTGTGGCACACAATTAACACAATGATAGCAAAACAACTTAATCATAGCATGTATGACCATCATCCAGATGGGCTTTGTGATCAGTTGGAAAATTGTAGCCATCTAGTTGTAATGTTACTAAAAGTCATGTTTGAATGGAATTTCATGAATATCTAGAAATTAAAAGGAATCCTCAGCAATAATAAAGCACATGTACAAGGGCAGTTGTACTTTTCCAAGTAATTTTCAAAACAGTCTGGGGTTTGGTGTCCTGGGAGTTTTTGACTTGGTTCCTCTTAGGGCAAACCTTTAAGAGTTGTTTGCCTGAACAAGGTGGCAGGACAGCTGAGGAAAGAGAGCTCAGGAAGGAACGGTGGCTTCCTGGAGAGATTCCCATTTGGAAAGCCAGCATCAGCTTATAGGTTTGGGGGAAGCATTGAATGTGGATATGTGCAAACAACATAAAACCCGGGGCATCTTAGGGAACAAAGACTCCAAGAGGAATAAATTCACTGAACCAATTCGAACACACCAGCAACAGTACTTTATGTGGTCCCTCTAGTGACTAGGATGGGCACACCCTGTGGCAATTCTGGTACACTCAGGGAGTTGCAGCTAAACAAGACATAGAGATCCTATAGAAGGACCCTCCCTTTGGGAAGTTCTTCTGTTTGGTGGGAGGGAAGGTTATTATCTCAAGTTCTCAGAGTAGCATTTAGGAACACATTGTTTTGAGTTAAGTAATAAAATCTACATTGTAAAAAAAAAAAAAAAAGAATCTGTTATTTGCTTTATTTAATCTACAGAGTAATTTTTCACTTGATAAATGATTGTTTATCAGTGTGCTGGTGTGTTTTGACAAAAAAGGCAAAAGTCCTAAAGTTTCACAGTATGAATGCATCCCAAAAATTGGAACATTAGCTGCATATGTAATCTGCAGCATTTTCTTTTCTTGTGTGTGTTGTTTATTATTATTATTATTATTATTATTATTATTATTATTATTATTTTAACCATTCTGACAGGTGAGAGTTGATACCACATTGTGGTGGTTTTGATTGGTGGTTCCTGATGATGAGTGATGCTGAGCATCTTTTCATGTGTCTGTTGGCCATCTGTACATCTTCTTTGGAGAAATGTCTGTTCATGTCTTCTGCCCATTTTTAATTGGCTTGTTTTTTGGTGTTGAGTTGTATAAGTTCTTTATATATTTGGGATACTAACCCTTTCTCAGATATGTCATCTGCAAATATCTTTTCCCACTCAGTAAGTTGTCTTTTAGTTTTGTGGATTGTTTTGTTTATTTTTTTTTCATTTTGCAGAAGCTTTTTATTTTGATATAGTCCCAATAGTTTCTTTTCGCTTTTGTTTCTCTTGCCTCAGGAGACATATGTAGGAAAATGTTGCCATGGCTGATGTCAGGATATTATGGCCTGTGCTCTCTTTGAGGATTTTTATGGTTTCAGGTCTCACGTTTAGATCTTTAATTCATTTTGAGCCCTGTAGCATTTTCCAACAGAGATACCCTAAAAGTAGCCTATACAGTGAACAAAACAGTTCCAATAAATTTGATGACCTACATACTTACAATGGAATGTTATGCATTCAGAAAAGGATGTCATAAAAAGTTATGAAGTCATATGAAAATTTTTTTAGTATAATTAAAAATAGCAATAAAATATATGTTGTATAAATCAAATTTATAAATAAATACATTCATAGAAAAGGCTGGAAAGGTATATGGAAATATTAAGTGATTCATCTCTCTCAGCAGATCATTTTTTTTTTAAGAATTTATTTATTTATTCATGAGAAACACAGAGAGAGAGGCAGGCAGAGACACAGGCAAGGGAGAAGCAGGCTCCATCCAGGGATCCTGATGTGGGACTCGATCCCAGGACCGTGGGATCATGCCCTGAGCCAAAGGCAGATGCTCAACCGCTGAGCCACCCAGGCGTCCCTCAGCAGATCATTTTAATTTTCTTCCTAATCCTACAAAGAACCATAAAACTTAAAAAACATAATAACCGAAGCCACATTTTCAAGCTGTTTAATTTTTTTTTAAATAGTGGCTACTGTTAATGACAAATAAATCAGATATGGAGATTTAGTGTAGTCCACGCATTCTCAATAGGGTGGATAATGATAATGGGGAAAAAAAGAAAGAGAAACACTGGCCCTGCATAGCCTAACACTTTTAGGAATATTGTTGGTAAATTAAAGTATAGCTATGTTTCCACCGGCACCCCCTCTTAAACAGACCCAAGTAGTTGGAAGACCAAGTAAATAATTTTTTATAAAAGACTCCCTTGGGCCAGGTGTCCCAGGCTGAGCAAACGGTAGCGTGTCGATCTCTGGTGCCCTGCATGGTCTCAAAGGACTGGGGACAGCAAGGCAGGTGCCCTCTGGGGTCTGCAGCTCACAGACCAAGCCTGCAAGCCTCTAACTCCATCCTTTTCTGGAGGCTGTTGCAAGCAGAAAGCAGTCAGTTCATCTCGTCAACCCTTCCAGGACACACAGAAGTGTATTAAAAAGAATGTCCTGTGCCCTGTTGGAAGCATCAAGTTGAAGACTCTCCCTGATAGGTATCTCTGAGCAGAATGCTGTCCTGGGGCCATGCCAGTGGCGCCTGACTGTCTCATTTCCAAGGCGGCAATTGAGTGATAATTGCAGGATCCTATTTTGAACAACACTACAGCAGGGCCTGATAAAGTTTGTAACTATTTAGATAGAAATCTGAGAACTCTAAACAATTTATTTACAAAGAAGCACACAGATAGGTTTTAACTACCTCATAAATCGGCTCTCCTTGACCGCAAAGACAGGAGAGACGAGCTTCTTGGGGGAATCAATTAGCCCTGGACGGGGATTATTCTCTTGGATGGGCCTTCTTTGGTGAAGGCTTTCGTAATTAACAGACTGGGCCAAGCAGTTACCAGCACTAGACTGAACCATGAAAAGCCCTGGGGCTTTACTTTGAGGTTGGGGGTAGGAGTTCCCTGGGAATGTTCCTGAAGCATCCTGCCTGGATAACCTGTAAAAGTACCAGCGTGAAATCCTTAGACTGGGAATTCTCAACCTGGCGCTCTTGACCGTTGGAGCTGGATCTTCCTTGTTTTGGGGGACACTGTGGGATGTTCAGCAGCATCTCTGGTACCCTCTACCTGCTGAGACCAGCAGCACCCCTCCTGGGCCCAGCTGTGACAACCCAAAATGTCTCCTTTGTCAAATGTTCCCTGGGATGGAGTCAAAACCACCCCCTCCTTTGAGAACCTTAGACAGAGACATTCCCTGGGTTTTTCAATGTCGTTTATTTAGGGGTTAATTTTTTTTTTTTTTTCTAAGTGCAGATTGATATTTGGATATCATTGACTTCTCTCCTCTCTGGCCTTTCTGAGTGCCCCGCTATACGATTACATGTTGGCTGATTCTTCCATCTTTAACCTGAAGCTTTGAAAGGAAACAGCTTTTATCTTCTCTGTTACATGGAGGGGGGTGGCGTGGGTTTGAATATCTATTGCTTTGCATGCAAATTTCAATCCTTTGATCACCTTCCCACAGCTTTGGGGGAGATGCTGAGAATCCATCAGTCCTTCCAGTCTTGACCTTAGGACCGTAAACAGACTGGAGGAAGCCTGGAAAGGTCATTTCCTTCCCCCTGGCCAGAATATCCAGGTTTTCGTGCAAGATAATTTCAGGGTTTCCCCAGTCTTTTAGCTCAGAGGAAGTAGGGGAATGCTCCCATAAAGGCTTTGGTCCACCCTGCCCGAGGCCATAATGCAGAAGGATCTTTTTCACTCATTAACTATTTGCAAATTGTTCTTCGAGCTCAGATTTCTTCTTTGTCCTGAAAATAAAAAAAAAAGTTTGTGGGAAGACTTCATTTGATGCCAATTTTCTTTATTTTGCAGGCAGGGCGAAATGAAAAAGCTCAGTATTTTGGCAAATTCTCCGACAGAATAAAGCAAAAGTGCTTTTTTATTTTTGCATAGCAGTCATTAAAAAGGACTCAGACATTTGTTTTTCCTCCAGGAGCTCTTAATTGTCTAATGACAACGGGGAATGTGGTCTCCATCTCTGTGCTGTTATGTCTATGCCTCCTGCAAGGTCCGTCTCCAAAGCAACTTCTTATCGGGCAGAGATGGCTTTGCGTGTTGACTCCGTTCACTGTTAACACAGAGCCATAAATTATGTGGCTCCAGTTTTTTCTTGTAGTCTAATCATTTCTCTGGGAAAAACAGTGTCCTGCTGGGTCTTGCCCTTCACAGAATGTGTACAAACTTGTGCCAGACTCCAGCATGTTGGGAGGACAGCAGGCTTTTCCACTTACCCCAGACCAAGTGTCTTACATCACACAATGTTGTTTTCCAATGTTCGACCTCTAGAAAAAAATATTTCTATACCTGTTTGAAGGTAAAAGTGTAGTTGGCATGTAGAGGCTGATGAGGAAAGCTGCAATCATGAAAAATAAAACCTTGCTGAGGGAAAAATGACAATGACAGCATTCCTCCACCTTTAGAATTATAAGGTGTAAGAGCTGGCCAGGACCTGAAAGAATCACTTATCCACCTCCATTGTTCTTCAGATTAAGAAACTGATACTGAAAGATGAGAAGGGAACTGTTCCACTTGAAGCAGCTGGTTAATGGCAGGGTTGGGACAAGAACTCACCACGATGCTGACTCCTAAGCTCTTTTCATTGCAATTCACTACCTGTCTCCGGCAAGAAGACTGCACGCTCCTGCCTCAGGGCCCTTGCACGGCTGCTCTCTGACTTCAGTGAGCTTCCCACAGATATTGTCCTTCTCTCTTTCATCCACTTTATTTAGATCTCTGCTCAGATGTTGTCTCCCCAGAGGCCACCGTTTCTACAATAGCAGCCCCTGCCTGTCCCCTTTCTTTTTCTAATCTTGCTTTTCATCATAGCATTGACTGCTACCTGGCATTATGTGTATTTGCCAAATGGGGCACCAAAAGCCTCTCCCAAAATTGGATCACAGATATTTGGGACAGAAAAGAAAGGCCCTGCCACATACCTGCAAAGTTGCAGTTCTAAAGAACTTAGAAATGGCTTATAATTATGAAAAAATGGGAATCTCACGTGATCAGATAAACATGAATAAACTGATTAATATACCGTGTTCTCTTATATCATGACTTAAGCCAAAGTTACCAATAAGCTACATTTGCCAAGTCCATTTTTGTTGCTTCCAACCTTTCTCCTCTGTGTTCCTGGGCCACCATATATCACTGGTATATCAGAGAAAAACCAATAAAATATCTAGAAGGATAGATAGATGGATAGATAGATAGATAGATAGATAGATAGATGATAGATAGATAGACAGAAAGAGAAAAAGGGAGAAAGGGAGAGAGAGGGAGGAGAGAGAGGAATGTGAATGGTTACTTTAAGGAATTGGTTCATGTGATTATGGAAAGGGCAAGTCTAGAATCTGCAGGTCTAGAGTCTAGCAGGCTAGAAGTCTAGAGAAGCATCCAAAGATCCTCTGCTGCAGAATTCTTTCTTGCTGGGAGGAAGTCAGTCTTTATTCTACTAATGAGGCCCACCCACATTATGGAGAACAATTTGCTTTATTCAGAGTCCATCAATGTCAATGTTAATCTCATCCAAAACAACCCTCATAGAAACATCTAGAATAATGTTTGATCAATATCTGGGTACCATAGTGCAGCCAACTGATACAAAATTAAGCATCACACCTGCTTTTCTTCCTATCACACCAAATGCTCTGTCTCCGTCTTCTTAAAAGAATCCTTTCCACCAAAATTATTAAAATGTCTCATGTCAGGGTCTCAGATACTGCAAGTAAAAGTACAGGACACCCAGTTAACTTTTGATTTCAGATAAACAACAAAAATGTTAAGCATAAGTATGTCCCAAATATTGCACGGGAAATACTTACGCTAAGAAATCATTCATTGTTGATTTGTATATCAAATATGGTGGATTTTCTCACCATTTACTTTCCTGAGCCCTGTGATAACCCCCAATGGATCTCCCCTGCCCTCATTTATGCCCCTCATGGTCTGCTTTCTCCTTAGCAAGTAGAGTCATTTTTGTAAATGTAATCTCCCTTAATCTAGACCAGGTGCCAGAGGAAAATATATGAAAATCCACTAGACTGTGCTTACTCTGCTTCACAGAATTCTCTAGAAGTAGCTAACCATTATCAAAATCTAAATTCTCTACAAGTCTCTATGTGACTCTGCCCCTGCCCTTGGTCTCATGGGCACTCTTCATCTCAAGCTCTCTGTTTCTCAAGTTTGCAATTTGTGCATGGGAGTGTGGCCTTCTTTCTTCTGCCTAAGAAGCTTTGCCTTTAGATAAGACTGCTCCCCCTGCCAGCCTTAGCTCAGATGCCACCGTCCCAGCGAGGACCGCCCCAGCCACCTCAGGACTTCTGCCTTTAACTTCATCTTCTACAAGGCACCAAAGCACCAAGGCGTTCCACTGGACTGTAAGCTTTTTTTTTTTTTTTTTCATTGAAAATATATTTTATTTTATTTTTAAAATTTTATTTAAATTCCATTCATTGAAATATAATGTATTATTGTTTTCAGAGGTAGAGATCAGTGATTCATCAGTCTCATATAACACCCAGTGCTCATTTCATCATGTGCCCTCCTTAATGCCCATCAACCTGCTACCTCATCCCCTCACCCTAATCCCCTAAGTTTCTTGAAAACACCCAGCTTGCACAGTTTACTCTTCTGCCCATCCCATAATTTCATCTATTTTTTAATTTTTAAAGAGATTGTATTTATTTCCGAGAGACAGTGAGACATATGCCAGGGAGAGAAGCAGTGGGACAAGAAAACTCCATGCTGAGCACAGAGTACAGGGCTCAATCCCATGACCCTGAGATCATGACCTGGGCTGAAATCAAGAGTAAGGTGGTCAAATGACTGAGCTACCCAGGCTCCCCTTGTCTCTTGAAATGTGTTGGTTACCTCTTGTTTTTCAGCTCTATATTATCAGAAAACAACAATATTATCAGAAATTAAGTGTAATAGGTACTCTGAAAAACTCTTGGTAAGACCTTTAATTGCAAAGAACTTCTCAAAAGTGGCTTGCCAATATATTTTAAGAATCTTAAAATGTCCATTTCTTTGTCTCACTGATTAGAAAATTAGAAATTTGAAAAAAGAACTTTAGAACTCTGTTCTTAGGACATAATGGACATTTTAAGCAAGGATTTATCCATAAGGATGTCCTTTGTAGAGAAAATACACAAAGAAACCAAGAGTCTAGCAATAAGGAAATGGATTAAAAATCACAGGGTACATCTATATGATGGAATATCTAGCTTTCACATTTTCCTTTGGGGATTGAAAGCAGTGCCCAAAACATCTTTCTCAGGGCATATTCAAATATGTATTAACACATGAAAAGACATGCAAAAAAAGATTTCGACAAGGTCTGGAACCAGGACTGTGTGTGACTGCCAGATCTAATAAGTCTGTATGGAATATTATCACATCATGAAGGTCAGAGCCCCTCCCATGGTCATGGCCAACAGCCCCTACAGGACCTTTACAAGACAGAAATGGAAAAGCCAGCTTGTTCTTTTTTTTTTTTTTTTTTTTTTTTTTTAAGCCAGCTTGTTCTAATTAAGAACTGATTTTTGAGATGTCCTGGACAGGCATATCCCTTTTAGAAATGCGCTCTTCTCATCGTCTCTAAATTTTAAGTGTTCTGAGACTGCAGTTGCTGGTAATGTAATCAGGCTTGGAGTGGATCTGGAAGGTGGTGTGTGTAGCACCTGATGTGTGACTAGCAATAGAAAGGGCCTGGAACAGAAAACATCTTGGAAACTGCCTATTCAGAAGTTGGGATTCTCACGTATGATGTCAGAAAGGGAATGACAACAAATTGATCCAAAATATTCAGGAACATCAGCATTTTCAGATGATCAGATCCTTGAGTAGGTAAAGAAAGCTCTCAATGAAGGATAGCCAGAAGAGACAAAGGGACCCCTGGACTCAAGTCTGTGGGGTAGGGACAAGGACATCAATTTAGGCTTTGTGTTTAGTTCTGAGAACAGGGACAGGATTCAAGGTTGAGATGCAGACCTGAAAGGAGAACATAAGTTAGATTTGCAAGAATGCTGAAAACGGCAAAGGTCAATTAAAACCCATGCTAGAAATAGTAAGAAATGGAATCAACTGTACAAAACTGAATTGATGATACAAAATTCCAGACACCTTTTATAGATTATTAGGGAAATGTAAGGAGATAAAATAATGAATAGATGTAGATGAATGGATAGATAGATATAGAAGACAGGTATATATCGAAGAGACAGATATCAATGGAAGATGGAGAAAGATCCATTAATAGAAGACTGACAAGAAAGTTGGATAGATGCGTGGGTATGGAAGACAGAAATATATACGTGAACACAAAAGAGGGATGAATAGTGATATAAGAAAGAGAAAAGAGAGAGAAACAAATGTGGAAGGGAAGGAGATGGATAGATATCGAGAACAAAAATTTTCTATAATCCAAATTCCAAAGAGGAAAGGACTGGCAATTCTTTGTTTGCAAGATGGTGTAATCAGCAGAACTGGTTTTAAGTCACTAATGTATTGTATGAGTTCGCCTTCTGAAGGTAGTGATTCAATTAGCAACAAAATTCAATTAGCAACAGCCACAGTTTACCAACACTGCTTCCATAGCTAATGGACAACTGATTGCCCAAATTCTAGTTTCTGAACTTCTGACAATTCCTGAACTCTTGTATTTCTCTAAATGCTCTATAAAACCATTTCAGGGGCACCTGGGTGGCTCAGTGATTGAGCATCTGCCTTTAGCCCAGGTCATGGTCTTGGGGTCCTGGGATCAAGTCCTGCATCAGGCTCCCCATGGGGAGGCTGTTTCTTCCTCTGCCTATGTCTCTGCCTCTCTCTCTCTGTGTGTCTCTCATGAGTCAATAAATAAAATCTTAAAAAAACTTTTCAAGAATGGTATAAGAAAACAGACTCGAATATCTGACAGATTAGAAAAGACTTTTCTAAGCATAAAAAAATAGACAACAATTAGAAAATCAAAGATATTTGAGCGTAACAAATACCATAAACAACATTGTTAGGCAGACAACCTAGAAACAATATTTGCATCAAATATAGTAGACAAGTCAACTCTTGGTTAACAATCATCCTATTTAAGAAACTCACACCACTCAATAAGAAAGATATGAAAGCCCCCATGGCCAGATAGGCAAAAGGTATGAAGACAATTCACAGTAGAAATACAAATAAAGAAGTGAAAACAGTGTTTCCCAAGTACTTGTAAATCAAAATCAAGGAAATAAAATCAAAGAAATGCAAATGGAAATCATAATGACATTTCACATATCAAATTAGCAAAGACCCATTACGGTTAAGCCATTTTAGCCAGGGGTGTGAGGATGTGGACACATTGAGCCATTGTACAAGTATTATAAGTGGAAGGATCTTTCTGAAACTTCTACTGTGTTCGTAACAAGAGTCTTAAAACAAAACTCACACCCTTTCCTCAGAATTCCCCACGAGGTGTCTCTTCTTTGGAAGTAGCAAGAAGCTTGAAGCAAGTTTTCGGCACTTATTCATAACTGAGATATTTATAATTGTGCAATATTTGGCAAGCCATCCAACAACCGTGAACACAATGACGTAAATTCTGGTACAAATCTATGATGGAATATTTTGCTGTCATTGTAGTGGGGTTTGCAAGAAATTTTTAATCATACAACAAAATGCTTGTTATACAGTGAAATAGAAAGCAGAAGCTAGATTTGTATAAGTTTTGTGATTCAAATTTTACTAAAATGTGCGTGTATGATTAAAATCTTATTAAAATGTGTATAGAACAATACAATGAAAAGTCCATCCATTTTTCCCCAGTAGCCATTTAACAATAATTTGATTATAATCAATAATTTGATTATTTTTTAAATTCTGAGCATTTTTCTCCCATGGGCTGTTTATAAAGTCTCTATTTGAGGTATCTAATCCCTGTCAAATCATGTTCTTTCCTTTCCTTCTTTTTTTCTTTTTTTTTCTTAAACACAAGTATACCTTTCAATAAATGGGTAACAGAAGTGTATCTATAGTGGATATGGTAGGAGCACTTCACGTGAGCTTCATCCAAGCAGTCCAACTTCCTGGCAGGCTGCATGGCTCTTCAAAAATTCCCCTTCATTTTGCAGGTGTGGCTCGGTGACTCCTGAGTCCAGATTTACACACCATCCAGAGCACAGGCAAGAAAGACTTTCAGACCCTGGATCTCCTCTAGTAGCCGTTTATGTAACCCTTAATACACCTGCCATATGGCTTGATCAAGAAAGTTCCCCACCATTCCAGTATGATAATTGTTCCCCCTCCCCGGGGAGTGGCCCTTCCTCTCAGTCATGGGTTGGTTTGGGTATTGTAAGTATTCCTTTTCCTTCTCATAAAACAAAAAGGAGGTTATTGGCTAGATTCTAGGCTACGTGTATTATTTTTATAATCACACATACGCAAAATGCACAAATATTAAGAATAAAAAATTAGTGACAAGAAAAATTGTCTTAATAACATGCAAAGAAGTTAACATAAACATTCCATAAATGATGTGATCCTAAATGTTAAAAATGGTTAAGAAAAAGGCCTGGAAGAAAACTGTACCCATGTTTCCTTGTGGATTACAGGAGGACAGATTTTTGTTTTCTTCTTCATACATTTCCTGTATGCTCAAGTTTCTATCATGAGGCAGAACAAGGAAGCCTATTATTTGAAGAATGGGGTGGTCGGGGTAACAACAGCAAAGAGAATTATAAAGTTGATCTTGGAAAAAAAAAAAACCCTCCTCTAAATGAAAATTGGCTTCTACATAACATCTTTTGGAGGCCAAGCCCACCCACATTAGCAGGTAGCAGCGCCCCTGAAGTGGGTTTTATTGTCCCACTTTGCACATGTGAAAAGCAAGACTTAGGTAGATGCTACAAGGTTCCTGCGGCCACACACCTGGTACACAGCAGAGCAGAGACATTGCTCTTCGTTCACCTCCTGGCCTCCTGGGGGAGGCGAAGAGACCACCGTTGGGCATACGGAGTCCAGGGAGAAATAGTGCTTGCTGGGCACTTGCAGGAAGTTTCCCCATAGTTCAGTTCAGAACCAGCACTTCTGCGCACCCTAGGGACCAGCATTTTTCCTACCCTGGAGAATGAATGGAGCCTACCATGCATATTCAAACATTCTCAAGGGGTTCGATTTTATTTTTGCCACGTGGCCTCATAAAATCAATTGGGGTGTGGGTTTTCTCCTCCTTGCCTTCAAACATCCTTGCTTCTCCCCCAACTGGCTCTTCTGCTCTCCACATGCTGGGATGCGAGAGAAGGACAGAATGGTTTGGGAGGGAAGAGGTCACGTGGCCCGGTTGATATTTAGAGCATTAGGACATCATTCCCTAAAGCCCTGTTTCCTGGAAGGATGCAGACTTCGTCTGTCAGCCCCATTGTGGGCAGCCTCCCAGTGCCCCTTGGGCAGGACTGCTGGCCACCACATTCTGCAGACCCTACTGGCATCCTTTGTTCTTCTGGAGAATGGAGCTCATTTGGTACTTGAAAGAACATTATAGAAATCTTGTGTCCTGGAGAGCTTAGGAATGCTGCTCCATTTGACTTTTGAGTTCAGTGTTGTGTTAACAAGGAAATGCTTCTTTGGGGTTATGCTTTTCTTCCTCTTGCATTTCTGACTTTCCTTAGATAGCATAGGGTGCCATGAACCCCTGTACACATGCAAGGTGAAGCAAGAGTTATATTTGATGCGATTAATGCTGAAGTGTACCCTTTGCCTGAAATTATCAGATAACTGAGAAGAGAGGTACTTCGAGGTTTCCATTCAGTTTGTGCTTGAATTACCTAAGAAATGGTTTATTTCCTAAGTTTGCATATAGAGAGTGTCTCAGATGAACTCCACAGCTTGATGTTGGCAAGAAAGTACAGACATCGTAATTATCATTAGAGCTAAGTTGACTGCTTTGTCCAAAACATGGAAAAGCCCTAATTCAAGAGGCTGGTTCAAGGACAAATTCTGTGAATGTTAGCAGGTTTCTGGAAGTCTGCTAGCAGCCACTGGTAGGCAGCTGGGCTTGTCAAGGAAGTGTATACTCTCTCCTCAAGTACATGCCCCTTTGTCCATGTTTGCTCTGACATCCAGAGGGAGGGTTTGGAAAAAACATCTATTTCTGTTTTGAAATAGAACCACCTGAATCAATGTGCCTCTAGGGGCCAGATGCTGAACTTTCTTATGGGTTAATTTGTTCATTCTCACATCGACACCATGCGTGGGAGCTGCTGTCTTTGGTCTGCAGCTGAGGAAGCCGGTGTTCATTCACACTGACTGGACTTGGCCAAAGTTCCACAGCTGCAGGGTGGCAGACCTGGCTTTGAACTTAAGAAGGACGAAGTCCAAAAACCATGGTCTTTCAAAGTTGCTACCCACTGCCTTTTGAGTTCCATAGCTGAGATAAAAGCATCTTTGGGTTCTCTATCTTGTGAAATACTTCTTTGGGATCTCAAATTTTTCTAGTTCTTGACCTCTGGTGAAAATGTAGATGGGGACCATCATGTGGCCAGCTATTGCAGATCCACCCCTGCACGGCTACTTTGGGAGGTGTGCAGCAGCTCCCCCCATGAGGGACTAGATTAATATGCCTGGATATTAGGAGTTCTTTCTGATTTTGCCAAGCAGGTTTGAGAAAACACATGCATTTTGGCACATCTATACACACACACACACACACACACACACACACACACATCACAGACCATTCCTGCCTCCTGTTAGGTCTTGATTGAGACCTCTTGAACTGCTCTTAGAAGGGAGGATGTGACTTAGTCACTAATGATTTCTGAAATACTGGCGTGAACAGGAAGTTGGGTATGACGCAAGCACAGAGGGAAAAGGGAGAAAATTGCATGTGTGACAATTATTTATTTTTTGTTGCAGTTGAGAGAGGAGTCACCAACTTTTTCCCCCCTGTATTTAAGTAAGAGGTCTCTTATAATATCTATGTGGATTTCCATTACTGTACAAGGTCCCCATGCTTTGATTCCAAGTTCAGAAGCCTCAAGACTTTTGTTTGAATGATGGGTTCCTGACTCTCAGGCTGGGAAAAACTTTAAGAGCCATAAAGGCATATACCATGGAGGAAGCCAGTTTTAAACTTCTGAAAGTCCATGCCAGGTGCTAGAGGAGGTTCTGCTTGAACATCCTTTTAAATAAACTCCCACTCCCTCCTGAGCACCAGTTTCACCTTTGACAGGTGACTCTTTCCAAAACATTTTCCTTATATTGAGTTGAAATCTGTCTCATGCTTAACTTGTAAAATGAGTCAGCTGGCCTCAGGACTGACCTTCCCAGCTGTACAGACTACACACCGCACAGCTCCGGGGGGCACCATTCATCTGGACTCTGATGGCAGAGACTGGCAGGTGGCTGGCATGCCATGCCATGGCCCTGGTTCTCCATCATGACCTTCGTGTTTCTTTTTTTTTCTTTTTTTCTTTTTTTTAAGATTTATTTTATCTATTCATGAGAGACACACAGAGAGAGGCAGAGACAGGCAGAGGGAGAAGCAGGCTCCCCGAAGGGAGTCTGATGTGGGACTCGATCCCAGGACCCCAGGATCATGACCTGAGCTGAAAGCAGATACTCAACCACTGAGCCACATAGGCATCCCGACTTTTGTGTTTCATTCCGACTCTTGACTTCAGTGTCCACCTTCATATGGAGATCTACTCCGCAGAGGAGTTCCGTTGGCATCAAGCAGCTTTCAAAGTCCCTTCCTGAGCCAGACTGCCTGTGTCACGAGACCCAGACACCCCTTATTATTTACACACTGTGAAACTTAATGTCCTTCAAGCTCAAACATGCAGGTTAGGTTTTTACCCTGAAGGCAACCCATCATCCGTTGTTAGACCAAATATTGTTGAACGGAAAGGAGATGGGAGTGTGGTTTTCTATTTGAATTTTTTCTTGAAGAATCCATTCTGGCTGAAAATATGACTGTGTTTTTTTTAAACATCTTTATGTATCAGTTTTGTACAATCATTAGTCATAAAACATGATTTTATTTATTTTTAAGATATAAGGGGGCTACTAGTCATAAAAACATCATTTTATTTATTTTTAAGATATAGGGGGGCTACTAGTCATAAAAACATCATTTTATTTATTTTTAAGATATGGGGGGCTACTAGTCATAAAAACATCATTTTATTTATTTTTAAGAATTAGGGGGGATACTGAAAAAAGAGAAAAAGAACCAAATGGGAAATGCTGCTTTCTGTCCCATTTTCCACTTTACAATAAAAATACTGTTCTTTCCGAAAGTGACTAATGCATAGTTTGTGTCACCTGAGCAAAGATGAAAGCTAGGAAAACAAAATCAAGCACACTTCCAGGAAATGGTCAGCTTCCTTAGTTTCTCCACCTCTTAAAAGAATCTATTTATATCATATGGCTGCCGTAAGAGTACCTCATCTTTTTTGCGGAAGGACCTTTGTTGGGAACTGAGTTGGGACACATATGGTTAACATTTCTCCAAAAAAAAAAAATGCACTTCTGTAACAATAATAATGTGGCCTTTATGTGAAACGCTATATAATTACCTTCTAATTTCATATTGACTTGCCCCCGGGAAATCTAAATTATTGAAGATTTACCATAAGCTGAAAATTATGGATTCCCAAGGAAGGTGGTTGTTGCTAGAAATATAGTAATTTGGTCCTTCGGTGGCTGGGGCGAACGGGGCTCTCTCTGCCCGCTTGAGTTTTTTAGTGGAATGGGAGATTAAACCAAGCACTCGGGCACTTTGATGTTGGGTGGAGAGGCCTCGGGTGAATAGAGAGCTCTGGTTGAAGCTCAAGGCTTCACTTTTGCCACAAGACACGGTCTTTATTAACTAAGGGTTGCACCCACTTCACTTTTATTATTAAACGATTACAAAAGCCTTCCCGAAAAAAACCCCAATAAACAAAAAAAAATGCGGGCAGAATTTGTACTGGGAAGGTTTCAACATCTCATAAAACTGACACGAACACTTTCTCCCCAGAGATGCAGGGGCAGGGGTGTGGGGGTTCTCAAAGAGCAAGAGGAGACCCCCTTCCCCCAGCTATAGGTATCTTGCCTCAAAGGGGGGGTTCCACTGGCGATGAGTTACTCCCTCAGAGAGCAAGCTGAATGTCTAGCCTCTGGACACAAGCAGAGAACAATAACGGGCAAGTGTGTGTGCACATGTGCGTGTGTGTTTGCCTGAAATACATTTAAAACACATTTACTCTCCCTTATTTCCAAACACTTAAAAACATACTTTCCTTTGCTGGCAAGGGAGATAGGGAGATTGAAGGCTCAGCAGTTTTTATGAAGAGCAATGCTGAAATGTTAAAACAAAAGAATTCAGGTGTTTCCCCACGCTAGCCCCTCTTCCCAAGGGATTTTGTGGGTTAATAAATTAATCAGAACCAAGTGCGGACTGCAGTTGAAACCATAGAGGGCCTGTATCTCCTTGGATCCAGCTGTTCATACCGATGTCAAAACAGTAAAAGCATCCCAAAGTGATCTTGGGCTGAAATGGAAATCGGGTCCATTATTTTTAAACAAAGCTAACGAAGGAAGTGAATCGTAACTTTGGGACAGGCTAGGACAACAGTTATTAAGTCCTGATGTGGGCAAATGTGGCTTGCCACGAGAGATGATAATGAATGGGACAGCGCTCAGATTCCTGCCTTCAAGAGGCCCTGTCCCTGCTGCTTTGCCACATCCGCATATGTACGCGTGCCCCCCCTGCCACCCCCAGACCCAGTGACAAGCCACAGGACATCTATTAGCATGCATTAAAATAAAAAGCATCCCTTGGAATCTCTACTTTAGCTGGGGCCAGTCCAGCATCCTCGGGAAGCCAGAATCTGCCAAGTTTATCTCTCCTGGAATTCAGACATTTAATCAATGACACTTGCTTTGCCAAGGTTGTAAAAATAAAACAACTCTCAAAGTGCTAAGCCTTTGTTTTGGTCCGCAAAGAAACTCAAGTGCTTCAGTTAGTGATCAAAATACAAAGAACCAGACTCTAATAGGGTTGAAAATAATTGCAGGCGTGTGCGTGCATGTGCATCCAGCATTTCGTGCCACGGAACATGAAAAATCGGCACCATGGAAAAGAAGCAATGTGCCCCCGAAGTGCAGCTAAATTTACATTCCTGATTATTTGCAAAATCTTTTCTTACCTAAAGCTTCTGGTTCCATATTTACTTCTGATTCCATATTTATTTACTAAGCGTATGTAGACTTTCTACACTTTGTACTTACATTAAACTGTGAAGTTGTATGGGTGTATTCATGCATGAAAACTTCTTTATATGGCAATTTTACTCTCGTGTACCAACATATACATGTTATTTAACATAACATTCATAGCATAAATGTACCAGCTAGGCTGCCAGAAATGAAAAAGCATTGCAGTGTCTTATATTTAAAAGCTATCCATCATTACGATTTACCCTTGGTGGACGGTGATGACAATTTGCCTATATGTCATGCTTAGTGTGCAGAAGTACAAAATGACTTTGCCTATGAGACACAGAATCCATTCATTTTAACAGACTAGGTGGACTTTTATTATAATTTTCTTTTATTTTGTGGGATAGGTTGTTCATTTTATTAGAATAGGCATGGTTTTATAAAAACAGAGGAAGGAGGTTACAACTCTTGGGCACATGTGCTGTGCCAGCTCCCAATTGGGTTTTGCAGCCTCCCTAAGTGGAGGGGAGTCCACGGGGAGTTGGATCCAGGGTCCAGAGCATTGCACGGGGTTGCTGCACTGAAAGGTTCAGTCAGGCACACTGTGCCTGTGGGTCTCTTGGGTCCCTCAGTCCCGGGTTCCCAGCCTCCAGGGCGGGGAGGACAGCTGGACACAGTAACTGCACTTCTTTCTCCCACCAATTGAGATTAAATAAAAGCTGGAGGCGCTGATGCATTATTCATGATTTTCTTTGTAATGGAATCCAGAGTACATCTGAAGGCTCTATACTTCAATACTTGCTCTAGGCAAAAATAAAATAAAATAAAATAAAAAATGAAAAAAAAAAAAGAAAGAAAGAAAGAAAAAGAAAAAAAAAAAAAAAACTGCGGGGCAGTTGGTGTGGATGTGCGTGCCTGCCAGGCTTGTTGCAAAGATTCTATCTGGAGAGCAGGAGACAGTGGCTTGCCATCAAAAAGCCCTGTTGTGACTTCTAAAAAAGTGAAGTCCTGTTTTTAAATTCAGGGGAACTCTTCCAGGTGAAAAAAGGGAGGAGGAGTGTATTTTAATTCTAACCGATATAAAGGATAGGCTTCTTTGGACTTAAAATACAAAACTAACTTTTTAGTTTATCATAAGCTTAAGGGGAACCCTAGGGCAATTCCTTTGCAAGAGAAAAGAAAACTGGAATGCACAGTTCTTGCATTTTGTCTCTGAATTGACATGCATTTTGCTGTAGCTGGAGCCAGCTGCAGGTCCTTGGTCCAGGTTCCCAGGTTTCTAGAATGAACATACCCTGTGCAGAGGTGCCACCTGCAAACTGGTCTTGGACTGAGACCTTACATGGGCAGTGTCACCCAGTCCTTTTGGAAGGAGCCTTCCCAACAATTTTAAACTGTATTTTTGTACCAAAACTCCCATGAAGACATGCAAATGGCTGGAAGCTCCATCCCCTTGCTACAGAGGTTTTGCAATGTCTCCATGGAGGGACTTTGTGGCTTCGTGGGAGTTAAATAAAAGGAATGGAGGATGTGTGGGAACTTTGTGTTGGAAGAAGCTTGTCTAGCCCGGTAGTGATTAAGAGATTATAAATTGTGTTTTGTCTGAGTGGCTCACATGGTTTTCGATGTTATTCCCGTTTAAGGTTGGCTGCAGATGGTGGAGGTGGGAGGCAAGGGGAGACAGAGAAGCCAGCAAAGTTTCTAAGATTACGTGGCAAGTGGCCCCAAATCCAGGTGCAGCTCAGTCCCCCTCGCTCAGGAAAGACACATGCTCTGCGTGGGGTGGGCTGGAGACCCTGTAGGGAAGGAGCTTTCAGAATCTGCTGCTTTGGTGAGATTTCAGGGTTTTGGCATTGACCATGACACCTGGCTCCCTGTGCTGTGGTGATTTATAGACATGTGCTCAGACTCGCCTGTTACATGTATGTCAACTAAGACGAAGAGGAAGGATTCTTCTTGCTTTGCTCATGTTGTGACCAGAGGGCTGCGCAGTACCTGTACCCCTCTGGCTGGCCCTGGAGCAGTCGATTTTACCTAACGTGTCACTAACTCAGAAGCCCCAGGCCACGCTTAGGACTGCCCAGCACCGCTGGCAGCTGCTGCCATTTGTCTGTGGCATGAGAGCAGCAATGTGTGGTCTGTAACAGGGGAGAAAACAGGAAGCTCTCCCTCTAAGCTGGCTAAGCAAGAAACTCACACTTTTATATGCACTTCTTTCTTGTTCAGGTGCTCCTCCTTTTCCCCTTCCCCTTTGTTTTTGTGGCTATACCAAGACTGATGTGGGGCAGATTAACTCTCAAACATCATTGCTCCAAAAAGAGGATGTAAAGTGATCATGGCAATCAGAAAAATGTTTTGTTGCCATTTGGCATTTCATATGAAGCTAAATATAGTTTTACCAGGTGATTCTGCTGTTGGTGCTCCGTGGTATTTATCCAAATGAGCTGGGAACCTACGTCTGCATAAAAACCTGCACACAAATATTTATGGAAGCTTTATGCATAGTTACCAAAACTAGGAAACTTGTCTTTCAATAGGTGAATGGATAAACAAATTCCATTATATCCATATAACAGAATAGTATTCAACAATACAAAGAAATGAATTATCAAGCTAGAAAAAGACAGGAGGGGAGACGTTGAATGCATATTGCCAAGGAAATATGGAAGCCAGTCTCAAAAGGCTAAAAGTACTGTGTGATTCCAACTCTATGACATCCTAGAAGAGGCAAAACTATGGGGATAGCAAAGAGAGCAGTTATTGAGAGGGATTGGTGGTTGGGGAAAGGAGTGATTGGATACTGTCATGGTGACACAAATGATTTCATGCATTTGTCAAAACCCATAGAATGTACAACATGAGGAGTCAGCCCTAATATAAATTATAAACTTCATAATTTATATTAGTTAATAAAAGTGTATCAATATTGTTTAATCATAACAAATGTAACTCTGAATCCAAGATGCCACAGGGGAAATTTGAAGTGTGGGAGTGATTCCGTGGGAATTGTTTATATTTTATGTTCAATTTTTCCATAAACCTAATATTGCTTTAGAAAATAAAGTCTACTAGTTTAAAAAAAATGGTAGGTGGGAGATGGCCAGTACATTGGTCTTTTGATGGATATGCTGGGGGCAGTGTTCTGGGGCTTTAGGTTGTGAGTAGTAGGCATTGCACAAACCTCACATAATCTGGATTTCTCTGCAGTCACCTTTGATATGCTTTGATTTTGGTTAAAGTGTCACTTTAATGTATTGAAGAAATTCAAATCAAGTAGCCACCATTTCATTTGTGAGCCCTAGTTCTTTCCTTTCCCTTCTTTTTTGCTTATATCTTGTTGTGGAATCAAGATGGGAGGAGGAACTGGGTGGCTCAGTTGGGGAAGCATCCAACTCTTGATTCCAGCTCAGGTCATGATCTTGAGGTCATGGCACCAAGCCCTGCATTGGGCTCCATGCTGGGTGTAGAGCCCCCTCAAGATTCTCCCTTGCCCTCTTCCTCTGCCTCCCCTTTGTCTCTCTGCATATATATATATATATATATATATATATATAATTCATTATATATATATAATGAATGAGAAAATAGAAAAATCATCATGATCAATATCTTTATAATTTTGCTTATTTATAGTCTATTGAGTATGTGGAAGAGGAAGAAAGTCTTTTTTCTCTACCTATCTTAGGCTCATTGGCCAGAGCCCTGTATATTAGACTAACAAAAGACAGATGACTAGAAGAAAAAGAAACAGAAGTTTATTAGCACGTGCAGTGCACACACACAGGAGTACCCAGTGAGGAGTAACTCAAAGGGGTGGTTAAAATTCGGGCTTATAAAGCATCTTAACCAAAAGAACATTCAACCTTCAGACAAGTGACAGGACAAAGGAAAAGGATTCTGAGTATTTAGGGCTGGCAAATTGTGAGGAGGTAAATATTTGGGGAAACTAATGGCAGGTGAGGGTTAGTTTTTATAAGATTTGCTGTGTAGACTCTACTCCTGACATCTCTGGGCTGATATGGGTCCAGAGTTGTCTCCAGTGATCAATTAATTTCTATTTTTCCTGGTGGGTGGGTAGAGACATCTTTATAAATTTAAATTTGCCTATTTGCTTTTAAGCAGCCAGGGGAAAGGCAGAGAACTTTTCTTCTATCTGCTTCTTAATTGCCTTCAGCTCAAAATAATTCTTATGCCAAAGTGGCATATTTTGGGGTGGCATATTCTGATACTTTTCAGCATCTAAAGTATTGAATTATTTTAGGTGCTGGGAGAGAGACAGAGAAGTTTAACCTGAGATTCTTACTCCTGGATTTTTAAACTCTAATGGAGAGATGAGAAACTAACACATGAAGAGAACTACCATACGATCAGCGATCCCATTTCTGGGTATATATCCAACGGAAATAAAATCGCTATCTCAAGGAGATATCTGCACTCCCATGTTCATTGCAGCATTACTCACAATAGCCAAGGCAGGGAAACAACCTAAGTGTCTGTAGATAAATCACTGGACAAAGTAAATGTGGAATAGGGTATATACACAGTCTTCATTCAGTCTTATAAAAGAAGGAAGCCCTGCCATTTGCAACAATGTGGATGAACCTGGAGAATATTATGCGGAGTAAAATAAGCCAGACACAGAAAGGCAAATACTGCATAATCTCACCTCTATGTGGAATCTAAAAAAGTTGAACTTATAGAAATAGAGAGTAGAAGAGTAGTTATCAGGTGCTGGTGAGTGGAGGAAATGGGGAGATGTTGGTGAAAGGGTATAGACTTTTAGCTGTAAGATGAATAAATTCTGGTGATTTAGTGTACCACATGGTGACTAGTTAATAAAACTGTAGTGTATACTTTAGTTTTCTAAGACAGTAGATTTTACATCAAGAAATATGTATCAGTGCCTCCTTTGGTAAAATCATCACACTTGGTCCTTGGCCTTGCAGAGCTTATACTTTCTAAAAAGATAGCCATTAAAAAAAAAAAAAAAAAAAAAGATAGCCATTACATTACAGGTAATGACACACAAGTAGTTGATCGCTGTCTCCACTCCACTCCCAGCTTATACTTTTATGGGCCTGCCTGGGACAAAACAGAACTGGAAGAAACAGAGAGGCCAGGCTGAATGTCTCTGGAAGGGAAGGGCAGCGATGGGAAAGGAATGGAGAACTTTCCAAAGACCAACAGGACTCGAGTTAGCAGCAGAGTTCTTTAGAGAATTCTGGCAGAGGGTGATGAATCTTTTTTCCAAGCTGGAAGTGAAAGAGGACTTCCATGACCTCCATTTGGATCCCAAATGTTCTAATTGGTTAAATTCTTCTTTCCAGCTTTTCTTTTAACTCAGGCAAAAGACCCTGTAGGTAAAGCATTTCCTGAAGGGAACCAGAACCATCCCTTCACCCCAGGCAATAACGATTGCCTTGAGCCAGCAAGACTCGACCTATGACAGTGATCATGACAATGATCAACTTGACCTTCACGGCCCACATGCACACACCCACTAACCCTTGTCCCACATTTTCCTTATATAAACCTGGAAGTATTTTCAGCACTTTGGAGATCACCTTTAAACCTTTAAGCTGTCTTCCTAATGTTGGTCTCAAAATAAATTCCTTCCTTGTTTCACCACTACTTCTCTCTTTGCTTTTAGGATTTTGTCAGCAATGAGTGGCTGAACCTGGTGTATTTGGGACCCCTAGCAATGGAGGCTCTTGTACTTTTGTGCCCCAGCTATAGGAGGAAGGGCTGGGAATAAAAAGCAGAGAAAAGAAATCTTGAATTGTACCACTTACTGCAACTTCTGTTTTCAAGCCTATTTGGGCAATAGGTTTATTTTCTTTTCTAGATGTAACCCCATCCTGGGCAGGCTATGGAAAGGGAAAAGAAAGTCCAGTTTGGTTCTGTTGACACAAGAAGTGGGCTGAGAGGCTCAAAGTGGGAGAAGAAGCAGATGTGGGGATTGCCTAGTGGGAGAAATTAGTCCAGTGTGGAGGTGACCAAGAAGGCTTCTTGAAGGAAGCACCATTTTAGCTGAGACTTGCAGTTCTGGGCAGGTGGGTTGGGTAAGAAAGATGCAGGATGTCATGAGAATGAAAGATTTTTTCTTTTTTTCTTTTGAGACTGAAAGACTCTCAACTCTATGAGCAACAGGTAAGAGCCTGGAGGGCATAGGAGAATTTTCAGTTTTATCCTGAGAGTCAAAAGCAGGGCAGTGGCACACCCAGACTATGTGCTGAGAGGAGCAGGTCGGGGAGTGGTGAGGGTGATGAAGGACAGGGGACACTGGATCTGAGCTGGGAGTGGATAGATTTGACAGTAAACAGAAGAAAACATTATTCCAGTTTGGGGGGAAACAGCAGAAATGGGCATGAAGCAGTATGGATTCTTGAGGTACCCATGAAGGGCAATTTTGACTGAACTGCTTCTGTTGGTCTTGCACACAAGTCGAACACATTCTTTAAGATGCAGAATTTGGCTGGATCATCAGTTTTACCAGCTTTCCTGACTTCCTTCCAATTTCCATATTTGGATAGAAGTTCTTTACGGTAACTGTTCTTGCTGTCCACAGGTGAGGCAGAAATCTAGAAAGAAACCCTGGTGTCTACTTATACTCATCAATCATTTATAAAATTTATTGCCAAAAATAAGTGCAAATGGGACAATTAGTGATGGATCATTTTGAGGCCTCTGGCTGTGCTAGTTGTGTGGCCACAGCAACTACTGGACTCTTGAAATGGGACAAGTTCAAACTGAGGTATGTTGTTAAGGATTTCAAAGACTTTGTACCAAAGGAAAAAAAAAAGAATGGAAAATATCTGATTGATAATTTTCATATTGATGACAATGTTAAAATGATAATAAGTCTGGGTATAGGGGGTCAAGGATGTATTGTTAAAATTAATTTCAACTATTTCTTTTTTCCCTTTTTTACTGTGATATATTCATTTGCTAAGGCTGACCTAACAAAACGCCACAAACAAACAAAATGCCAACAACATAAATTTATTTTCTTACAGTTCTGGAGGCTAGAAGCCTGGGATTAAGGGGTGGGCAGACTCACCCATGAGGCCTGGTGGCAGGGGGGCATATGGCTCTCTGAAACTGAGGACATAGCCTCACCCCTGGGGTCCTGTAATGTTGAGGTCCACAGTGATAGGAACAACCTGCCAATCTCTTTCTGGATCATCTTCAGGGTCATTCCTGCCTTTTCTTAAATGATAACACATGTTCATAGCTAGATAGCTCTATTGTTCTGTCCCTAGAATCACAGAAGTCCTCCCACCTTCCTTCATTTTGTCCCATCTCTATCCCCTTTTGGCCAAGTGGGTAATGTTTCTTCTGGTATAATCCCATCTCTGATCCCTCTCCTGCTGAGATGGCTGATTGCGTGCCTGAGTCATAGCTATAATCTCTTTATCAAATGCTTGCCCAGCCACATCCTCAGCATTCTCCAGAACACACAAACTCATTTTTTTGTGATATGGATAAGCTGAGAATTTTCTAATCCTCCTAGTCCTGGTTTTTCTTAATAATTCTCTCTTCAATATATCCCTCTTTTTTTGTACTTTATCATAAGTAGTGAGAAGAATCCAGGACACACCTTCAACACTTTACTTAGGAATCTCAACTAAATATCCAAGTTCATCATTTGCAAATTCCACCTTCCACAAAACACTGGAACACAGTCCAGCCACGTTCTTTGCCACTTTATAACAAGGATGATCTTTCCTCCAGCACCCAAGAACGGGTTTCACATTTACATCTGAGTCTCACCAGAAGTATCTTTAAGATCCATATTTCCACCAACAGTTTCTTCAAGGCAACCTATATTTCAAAACTCTTGCAGCCTCGACCCATTAGCCAGGTCCAAAGCCACTTCCTCCTGTTCATGTGTTTGTCACAGAAACACCCTACTTCCTGCTACCAAAATCTATATTAGCATACCAGGGGCCACTGTAACAAAATGCCACAGACTGGGTGGCTTAAGCAACAGAAATTTATTTTCTCACAAGATGAAGATGCCAGTGTGTCTGGTTTCTCCTGAGGCCTCCTTCATTAGCTTGCAGATAGTCGCCTTCTCCTTGTGTTCTCATATGGTCTTTTCTTGGTGCTTGAGCATCCCTAGTGTCTCTTAGCATGCTCAGATTCTCCCTTTTTATAAGAACACCAGGCAGCTAACAGCCTCATTTTTACATAATTACCTCTTAAAAGGCTCTATCTCCAAATATAGACATATCCTGAAGTAGGGAGCTTAGGGCTTATAAATTTTGGGAAGATAAAATTCATCCCATAACACATGTCTACTAAAAGTTTTAAAATTGCAAATATGGCTTGCATTCACAGCTTGCATCCTGTTTCTACTGGATGACACTGTGGTAGGAGTTACGAGAAAGGGAAGGGCTGCCCCCAAAAATTCGCTTTTCAACCAGAGTTCAACAATCTAGTTTCCTGTTGGCACCTAGTACAAATGCATCTTGCCCACTAGGGCCTAATGGTGGGTGGGCTTAGAAATTTGAATGCCTCTCTCTCTCTCTCTCTCTCTCTTTTGATGCCTTTTTCACATATGACTCCAGTTATTTACTGAATAGGATGAGGACTTGCACATGCTTGGCCACAGGGAGATTGAGCTATTATATTGGCCAAGTAATAAGCCTCAGTCTGGGGCAACCACTCTGCCTCCCCTGGAGACCATGTCTGTGTTGATCACTCAGGTCAGTCATCACCTTGCTTGCACTGTGCCGACACAGACTCCTTGTGACCCCAGCTCTCATTTGTAAGTCTTGGTTTTCTTCCTGGGGCATGGGCCCCCTGCTCACACATGCCTGTTCTCACTTCATAAAGACAGGGTAAACCACATGAAACAAGGCCTGTCACATGCCTATTACCTCATGAGGGACAAGCATAGCCTAAGGAAGTCAGTGCAGTAGAAGCCCATTATCACACAGAAGACCTGGCCAGGGCAGCAGCCTAGGTGGCTCAGCAGTTTAGGGTTGCTTTCAGCCCGGGGCATGATCCTGGAGACCTGGGATCAAGTCCCACGTTGGGCTCCCTGCATGGAGCCTGCTTTGCCCTCTGACTGTGTCTCTGTCTCTATCTCTGTCTCTCTCTCTGTGTGTCTCTCATGAATAAATAAATAAATCTTAAAAAAAAAAAAAAAGAAGAAGACCTGGCCTGATCCAATCCATGCTCCGAGAAATGTGAATGCTCAAGGAGTCTGCTATTCCATGCTTTAGATCCTGTCTTCAAATAGTAGTAATTCAGAGGCTTACACTACTGTCATTCAAAATCTCTTCAGAGACAGGAAAGAGCTGGAAGGTCTAGGATTCATTGCAATAACAGCACCATTTGGGAAATTTAAATCTCATGTAGGTTATAGGAGAAGAAGCTGGGAACTCATGGGCAGCCCATGAGTTGTGTGGCACCTTGCTAGGAAATTCTCGGCCAGGTTTCAAAGACAGAGACAGAGGTAGAGAGTGGGCATGTGTTTAGAGAATGTGCCTGGAGAGTAGGGTGAGTGCATGCATGTAGTTCTTCTCAGGTGCCATAAGTTATTCTACAAAGACAGATTCAACAAAAATTGGGCATGTGGATATAGAACTTAAGCAGGAAGCAGTGATTGTAAGATAGTTTGTTGTGAGAGAAAGGAACATTATATCTTGTTATTGGTTTACTATTTCTTGGTTTTCATTTTGAAGGGAGAAGTGAAGTGAAAGTGGTAGAAGTTAAGCACATCATGTTACCTGAACCAAAGCTAGAAGATCCAAACTCATAGGAGAAGTTGGAGTCAGAAAGCTATAAACCATGAAAATCTCAGCAGCTTAATAAGACTGTTGAAATATTTCCTTAAGAATCACTGTAGGGGCACTTGGGTGCCTTAGTGGTTGAGTGTCTGCCTTTGGTTCATGGCATGATCCCCAGATCCTGGGATTGAGTCTGGCATCAGGATCACTGCAGGGAGCCTGATTCTTCCTCTACCAATGTCTCTGCCTCTGTCTCTGTGTCTTTTATGAATAAGTAAATAAAATCTTTTTTTAAAAATGAAAGAATCACTGCAGTCACTAAAAATGGAGGGTCTAGTTCCATCCTGAATTTACTCACTACTGCTTTCATTTAATTTTTTTAAAAATATTTTATTTATTTATTTATGAGAGACACAGAGACATTAGCAGAGGGAGAAGCAGGTTCCCTATTGGGGGCCCCATGCAGGACTCAATCCCAACACCTCAGGATCATGCCCCGAGACGAAGGCAGATGCTCAAGCACTGAGCCACTCAGGTGTCCCTTTCATTTGATGTTAAGGAGAATTAATAATCCTGGTGAGACTTAGTTTCCTGTTTAGCTCAATGGGAGCAAGTCAAATAGTGTACATGAGAGAAAGTGAGAGAGCGAGAGAGAGAGAGAGAGAAAGACCATGACAGAGAGAGAGGCAAAAAGAGAGAGAGAGTGATAGAGAGACAGAGAAAGAGAGAGACAGAGACAGAGAGTTTTCCTTTATACATTTTTTAAAATAGGAAGTTTCAATGGAGAAAAACTCATTTGTACTGATCAACATTTGAGACTGATGGATTCCATGTGTTTTGGGGGTAGCTGTGGAATAGTGTAGGGACGATTTCTAGAAACATTGGAAGCCTGAGGGTCAAAATGTGAGGGGGACAAATCCAGAGAATGGTCTGACTCAAAAACACAAGTGTAAATGATTCTTCCCTCTTTTTTTCCTCCTGATTGTCCAGCTCAATGACCTGTGGAGATCAGCTTTACTTGAATTTATTGTGAAATTAATTCTAAAGGAGAACTTTCAGCATTTTCTACAGTGGGCACAATAGGATTAGGGAGTAGTGGTGGTGAACTTTGAGGAAAGAGTACATTTGAACTTAAAAAATGACTAAAAATTATATTTGAACTAAAAAAAATATTTGAACTAAAAAAGTCACTTCCGCTTTTTGTTCTATCTGTATTCATGATTAGGCCTGTTATTTATTCTTCATTATTCTAAAGGTTGGCCTCTGTTCTGAATTTCTTAGCTTTATAAAAAATATTAATGGAGGCTCCATGTTCATCTTTCAAACACTATTGCACTCATGTGGAATATAAGGTGACTTTTCTCTTTAAAGAGTTATTTGTTCTAAATGTTTGAACAAGTTTTGTTCCCTTCAGTTCACTGCTTTTAGGCAATGAATTGTACTTGATTTTCTGAGTAGTTGAAATTAATAATTACAAATGAAAATTTATAAATATAAATGAGACACATTCCCTGTTTTCAGGAACTTAAACTGAAAAAAAAAATAGCCTGACATCTTTATAAATAATTATAATCAAAATTGGTATCTTATACCATTCATGTAGATATAGCAAAATATGATAGACCAGGTAGTTTATAAACAACAGAAATTTATTTCTCACAGTTCTATGGGCTGGAAGCCCAAGAAGAGGTGTCAGCATGGTCAGGTAAAGGATACCTGTTGTGTAGAAGACTTCATGTATCCTCATATGGGGGAAGCAGCTAGGGAGCTCTCTGGGATCTCGTTTATAAGAGCACTTGTCTTTCATGAAGGCTCTATCCTCATGAGCTAAGTACCTCCCAAAGTCTCACTTCCAAATACCATCACATTGGGCATTAGCATTTCAACATATGAAATTTGTGAGGATGCAAACATTCAGATCATAGCAATGAGCTACACAATTTGTAGGCCCCAGGACAAAATGAAAATGTGGGGCTCTTTTTTCAGAAATTAAGTATTTCCTTCTTTTTTTTTTTTTTATTTCCTTCTTTTTAAAAAGATTTTATTTATTTATTTGACAGAGAGATAGAGACAGACAAAAGGCACAAGCAGGGAGAATGTCAAGCAGAGGGAAAAGGAGAAGCAGGCTCCCCACTGAGTAGATAGCCTGATGTGAGGCTTGATCCCAGAACTCTGGGATCATGACCTGAGATCAAGGCAGATGCTTCACCACTGAGCTACCCCAGGTGCCAGAAATTAAGTGTTTCAAAATGGTGACCATATAGCATTCATCCAAGTGGGGCACTATTCTGAATGCAGGGCCCTGTGCACAGGTTGGAAATCCATGAAGCTGGCCTTAATCATAATGTGAGCCAGATACTGATATAGAAGATGGCACTGGGGAAGTGTGTATATAAACGAGGTCCTATATAAACTGACTTTCTTTCTACACTTTTTAGGTATAAAGCATGGCAACCTAAACTTTTCATTCTTGCTGTTTTCTCTGCCTGGCACGCATTCTCCTGGATCATCACCTGGCTTATATTTTTGCACCATAAATCTCTGCTCAACTATCACTTCTTCAGAAAGATTTTTCCTGACTACTCTGTCTAAATAGCCACTTCTTGTCTCTGTTTTCTTATCCTGTTTTACTTGTCTTAATACGCACTCCCTGGTTGACCAGACATCTATGTGATTAGCATTTCCTGATGGTCTTCCCCAGACGGAATGGAAACTGTATGTGAACAAGAGCTTTGCTTTTATTCATGGCTGGATCCTCAGCACATACAACAAGGCTTGACACAAACAAGGAACTCCAGAAAGGATTAAGTGAATGAGTAAATGAATGAGGAACAAATGAATGCATGTTGCTGTGGGATCCACCATTTTTGCCTAGGGGATCAGCACTGTTTCCAGTTGGTTCTAGTCTTTGATGAAAGAATTGAGTAGGATGGCAGGTGATATATGAAAGGCATCCCACAGTTACAGAAGGACAGGAATGGTAGAGCATGGTGTGTTTATAAATGTTCCTAAACCTTCTGCTCTTCCAGGACCAGTATTTTCCAAATCCAAGCAACTATATTGTCTAATTATGCCTCTTGTATATATTTTGTGAGTTCTATTCTGTTTATACCTTATCCAATGTGCTGACAAATTCATCTTTATATCTGGAGACATGTTTCATTGTCTTCTCTACTCACAGGTCTATTTTCTAAGAACTTCTTCCCATCACCCTGCTAAAGGGGTAGGTGCAGGAGGCCATGTTAGGTTCTATTATACCACCATGTTTGCCATAGATGATTGGAGCAGAACTGAACACTGACCCAATGTCAACCAATCAGCTTGCAGTCCATCAGCAGGCTTTGGAGAAATCAGCTTCTCTCACAAAAATTTCAACAGAGACATAGAGATTTTCTCCAACTGGTGATGGCTGTTGCAACTAACAGACTCAGAACTGGTGACTACATTGAGCTCAATGAAGAGACAACACAGGCAGAGAGGGAAAAAAATGATAAACAGAAGTAGAGAAAGAAGACCATGGGGCTGCTGAGAATTGGAGACTCTTTCTGAGAGTTTCCCAGTTGCATGGACCAGCTGTATTTTTGGCTTCTCTCTCTGGGTGAGATCACTTTCCCATCTTTATAATAACCCACTTTGGGAAACTGACACACTCACTCTCCAAAATTAAGCCAGAAGTTAACCAGAAAAACACAACTACTGAGAAATGCATCTTTCTGGTTATTCAAATATTCATTTCAACAATATTTAATGCACAATCACAGATACTGTAAGGAATAAAAAAGTCATAAGTGACAAAATTCAATCTCTTGAAAGACTATGAATATTACTGGGAAAAATACACATGAAAGCATGGTTAAGATCTCATGAAGTAGAGAGATCTGGGTAGATGATGTTGGGTGAAGGCTTGGTGCCAGTTCTGAAAGGTTGGGTAAGATGTAAAAGGTTTTTTCAGTTGAGATGAGTTGGAGCAAGATATGAAGAAAGTGTCTGTAGAGCTGTGAGATTGTCCTGTTTAGAGCAGAGTTCATGTGTGTGAATAAGAAAGCTAAGGCTGTTAGGGTAAGAATTCTTCTGGAATGTTGAGGCCCTTGATATTCTGGCTGAGGAATTTGGGCTTTACTCAGGACACATTAGAGTAGCTGATGGGTTTTGAGGGAGGCAGTAACAGTGAAAACTGTTGCACTGACAGGGGTAATGTGGCTCATCAACAGATCCGATGATGTAACAAGTGCTTCTGGTGTCCTGTGACATGCATCATTGGTCCCCATTTGACTTCAGCTGCAGCTGGGATGGACAGCTCCCGGGCACACTGACAGGGTTCCACCTTAAAGGCAACCTTTCATATCTCTGGGCTTTCCTCCTTCAGGGCTTTCTCTGAAGCCAGGAGTGCCATTATGCCTCACAGAACTGCCTAGAAATGTGGGAGAGATATACCTTCTAGGTTCACTTCAACAGCTAGGGATTGAGAATCAGATGATAAATGCCCCCAGTCTCTTGTCCTTCAGAAGGACAAGTCATGAACATTCTGGAATGTGCTTCAGATAGTCTCCAAAAGGATTGAGTTATTTCTCACTCAACTATTGTGTTACACTATCCTTCAAAATCACTCAACTATTGCTTCCCAAGTTCCAAAGAATCCTTCCATCTCCATTTGATACCCCTTTCCTCCCATGTCCCAGATGAGACAATAATGACAATAGCTCTATCTATTGGGCCTCCGTGATTTCACAGGCACGGTTTTAAGGACTTTACGTGAATCAGTTCATTGATTCTTCACATCAATCTTGAAAAATAGATATAATGATTAATTCCATTTTTTAAGATAAAGAGATTGAAGTAAAGGGAGATTGAGCATCTAGACTAGAGTCATAGTTTGCCAGTGGTGGGGTCTGGAGCTGAACATGGTCCAGTCTGATTCACATCACAGAAGCCACATTCTTCACTAAGTACTCCCATTTCTGAGGAACCTAAGACTGGAATTAATTCTTCCTTTAGGAACCATGAGGGAGTTCAGGAGAGAAAGATGAGCTCATGTACATGGAAGTTCACATTCCAGTTGGAAATTTAACTCCAAATATGAGAAGAACAAAGGAAGAAAGTTGACCCCCATGGCCAGAGAGTTCTCCCATGAAATCTGATATTGACTTCTGCTCTGAGGTCCAGGGCAGGTTGACTGGGATGCACAGGTGGGAAAGCAGCCTGCTCCCAGCCAGAGGCCATGGGAATCAGTCCAGAGAGAGGCAGGGGTATTTACAGTCCACTGTGATAAAACCCACAGTCACTATCAGAGTGCCATGCAGCAGAGGGGCTACGCTGACCTCTTTCATCTCTTAGGCTGCTGGGTTATAACTCAGTGCTCATATTTGGAATGTGCATGTTTACTTCAAGGCCACAGGGATCCCTTCTCCTGGGCTTCTCTACCTGCTAAGTAACTCACAGAGAAGAGCATCCATGTGCTTCTAATGCACTGTTTGACTCACATCCCTGGCAACATGTCTGTGGTATGTGGGATGTGGTAGTGGCTCAACTGGAAGTGTGTTGGGAGAATAATCCATTAAAGAGGGGAAAAAATCAATAGCACAATTAGGGGCCATTTCATCCCATAATGACGCCAGCTGCTGGGAGGGCCAGTGCTACCGGGTGCTGCCTCTAATGGTGTGTGCTCTCATCAGCCCCTCTACCTTCCCAGGATGTGATGTCCTCTTAGGAAACCAATGATGTCGAAAATTCAGCAGGTGCAAGGCATAAATACCATGTCTTCATCAACAGTACAACATAACAATTTATTACGAGATTAAAGACATCCTTCCCCAATCAGCTAAACTTCATGGACAATGCAGTTTCACTTCTGGTAATATCTGCTCTTTGGTTTTCTTCTTTTCCTCTTCTCCTTTCCCATGGAAAGAATTTAAAGTACCAGGACAGCTGATTTTACTATGTCAAAGAAACACAGCATTCCCTGGGAAATTGTTCATGAGGAATGACTTACATATATAGGTCGTCTGTTTTGTGTCTGCAGAAGAGCTCAAATTTACAGACTTTGTCCTTGATAACCATCGTCTTTCATGATCATCCATTGATTCCTTCTAGAAACAAGCACCCAATGCCTACTGTATGTTAGTTACATTGTGTGGGGCAGCTGTAAAGTTCATTCAAAATAGAGATATTGATGTTTCCCCAAATAAAAGGCCAACCTTAAGATCAATCATGAGTACATCTTTTCAAAGTCACTTAAAACTGAAGTTATTTTAGTTGTATCTGGAGCTAAAATAACTAAGACAAAAGAATTTAAGCTTTTAGCTGTAGAAATGTTCCCTATTAGTTTTAGTGTAATTAAAATGCATGCATTTTACAGTTGAAACAGAGGATAAAGTTTAAGTGGAAAAACAATTTGAGAATCCTGGTTTGATTTTTTAACTAAGTGTCCCTGACGCCTTCCTCTGACATCTGGGATGGTCCCACATGTAGATCTGGTTTGGGGTCCTGTGTTCCCCTGGCCCTTGGGCCGTCCTGTTTTCCTAACATCACTCAGATCTCAGGGACGAGTAATCATCTTTTAAATGCCTCCTCGAGGCTAACTACCCGGCCCCTGCCCCCAACGCAAGAGCACATCTCTCTTCCTCTCCATCTTATGTCCTCCAGGGGAAAAAGCACTTAAAAGTCGATCTTTCAGGGGTTCAATCCACATGCCCCTTTCTCATTTTCCAATGCTCAAGAGGAACGAGAAATGCATGCACAGAACATGATGTCAGTGCTCCCTGCTTGCGGCCTCGCTTCCCTTTGCCTTTGAGGGTCTTGGGCAGTAGGTGTCTGTTCTTCAAGTCTTTGATAAGACCCCAGGTGCCTACCTGTCCACTGTGGTCCCAACTACTTCCTTTTCCCTGACCTCCACAGAGGAAGCCAAGCAGAGGGATGCTTTTTAAAAGCAAGGCTACCCTGCCACATGTCACTATGGCAACATCAGGGCATCAGCCATTGGTGATGGTGCCAAATGGGAGACATCTCCAACCTGGGTTTTGAAGTTGCTTTTTTCTAAAAGCTGGTCATCTGCTTGCTTTTGCTATGTGTTGAGAAGGGACCATCTCAGCCAGGAAGCCTGGATCCGTAAATAAATGAGAGGAATTAAATCTAATGCTTGACAAATGACATACGTTCATCACTGAGGTCAGGAAAGCATATCAGTTCTCACATCAGAATTACATTATCGCAAGTGGTATGGTTTGGGTTTTTCCCCTCATACTTCTCATGCATTAACCATCGCTAGAGACAGGATACAGGATGCAGTGATTATCCATTACTGTCCAGGTCCCTGAATTGCATTTAGCCTAATAGTTGTGCTTGCGTTTTCATAGCTGCTTATTCAACTTGTTGCTTTGGGTTCAGTTTTCCTTCCTGCAGAGATCCTGCAAGAGGAGGAACATTTCTATCTGTTGCATAGTGGTGGGGAGCGAGCACGAAATGTCACCATCTTCCAGGCCACTTGTTGGCTAACTTATTTTCACATTCAAGATGATAACTGCGGGACACCTGGGTGGCTCAACGGTTGAGTGTCTGCTCAGGGCTTGATCCCAGGATCTGGGGATCAAGTCTTACATCAGGCTCCCTGCATGGAATTTGTTTCTCTCTCTGCCTATGTCTCTGCCTCTCTCTCTGTGTCTCTCATGAATAAATAAATAAATCTTAAAAAAAAAAGATGATAACTGACACACATTGTGTGCCCAGATACACATTGCTTCTCATTTCAGGGTTTTAAAATATTTCATATTTCAAAAGTAGTGTGACCTGTACATATATAACAAGTAATTCAAGTAACTAATTAGTTTCAGGATCTTCTTATGTTTTAATTGAAGTCCTGCTAATCAATTTGATTTGATAACCAATAGTAATACATGTTTTATAAAAGTGTCAACTTGCCGTCCTCTCTCTCCATTCTCCTCTTACGCTGACCTCTTGAAATTGTGGAAAGTTCAAAGAAGTCTCCACTTTTGGACATGACTTGGAATGTTCTCAGTATGGTGGAGTCCAGATCTCTTTCCATTGAGTTGCCTGGGGTGCTTTGCATCAAAAGTGTTGCTGTGTTGTTGTTGTTGTTGTTGTTGTTTGGAACCACCTAGGACAACCAGCATCCAATAGAACAACCAAGAGGAAATGCCTGCCTTCAACACACTCTAGAATCCTGGCATGGACACAAAATGTCCTAACTTCCTAAATTTGAGCTTCAAAGAGTGCTGTCAAGTGCTTCATCCCATGATGTTTGCTTAGTTCCCATTGGTTTGGATTAATCATCCTAAATTTTGTTTTGCCCTCAATCCAAATTAAGCAAGGCCCAGAGAGATGAGCCATTCAAAAGAATGTTTAGTATTAATTCCCAAGCAGGACTTGAAGGGCAAGAGGATATGAGTAGTTAATAAAATTTGTATCTGGCTGCCAAAAATATATATGTTCAAAGTATAAAACAGAAAGTTTGAAAAGGAGAAAAAGGGGGCATCTGGGTAGCTCAGTGGTTGAGCATTTGCCTTTGGCTCAGTCTATGATTGTGGGGTCCTATAATGGAGTCACACATTGGGATTCCCCCAGAGAGCCTGCTTCTCCCTCTACCAATTGTCTCTGCTTCTCTCTGTGTGTCTCTCATGAATAAATGAATAAATCTTCAAAAAAAACAAAAGAAAAAATAAAACATAGGAAAAAAAAATCACTTGACATGAGACAGTTTCTCTTTTGAAATTTTTGTGTTCTTCTATATCCACACATATTTGCACACTCACACAAATCCTAGTTACGTGTGTTCTTTTTTACCAAAGAAGAGGGTTTTATAATACAAATGTCTTTGCCCCATGCTTTGCTTTTTGCAATATATTGTGAACATTTTCTCCTGAGGCAAATGTAACAGCTTTCTTGTGTCTTGTCTTATGAATGGGTCATAATTTGCTTTACCAATGTCCTCCTGTTAGAAATTAAACTGTTTTAGGCATTATGCACGTTTCTATCTCATGATTATCTTTGCATTAAACTTCATGATTTCTTTAACATAAATTCCCAGAAATGCAATGGCAGGGTCACATGTTATGTACATTCTTTGAAGCTGTTAATACCTGCAATTTAGTTGTCTAGAAAAGGCAATACCAATTTATATTCAAATAAGTGGAGTGACTATTTCCATAGTTTTATGATAAACATGAATAGTATGATATACCATGTGCCAAGTGTGGAATTAAGGGTTTTTATATGCATTTTTCCCCCATTTAATTCTCATACCAGCCCCAAGATAGATAAAATGCTATTATTTGCATTTTACAGATGTATAGGATGAAGCTTATAGAGCATGAGTGAATTTGACCAGAATCCCATGACTCTGGTTTTGACTTGGAAGCCTGACTCTTAGCCACCACTGCATAGACTGATACAAATATGTGCACAATTACAGAGCACCTACTAAGTGCCAGGCACAGTGCTGGGGCACTGCAAGGGGCCCCTATACATAAACCAAGTGTAATCTTTGTTTATACAACCTTTAATTCTGCCCAGGGAAAACACAGATGCATTCATGAATATAAAATACAGTGGGGTCAAGTTATGTAGTAATGGCAGTGGAAGAATGATGTAGGATGGGAAGGAAGGGGGTTACAACCAGCTCAGAGGACTGGGAAACACTTTGAAGGGACAGGAATTATTTGAGCTGACCTTTAAAGATGAGGGATTTATACATGTGGAAATGGAGCATGCGCCTCTCCAGCAGAAGGACTCTGTTGGAATCATGGTAATGGAGGAACATCCAAGGCCACAAGGAAGAAGAGCTTGATGGTAATGAAGGGGGTTATGGGAAATATGATGAGACGATGTAGTTGAAAGGAAAGTCATGGAAGTCTTTGCTGAATTAAGGAGATTGGATTTGATCCTGTAGATAGCTGGGAGTGTCACTGACCATTTTTAGTAAAGAAACATGATTTGTGTGCCCAATGTTAGTCTGAGAGTCATTTGAAATGTGATTAGAGCAGAACAGACTAGGAATGGCAAGTTACTTTAAGTGTCAGGAAGAAAATGCATAATCTTTTGGTAGAATCCAGATTTGACATTTGTTTTTGGGTATAGCGGCCAAAAGGGAAAGTATACAAGATTTCTCTAAGGTTTTAGCCCTGGGTGACCAGGAGGCCAAGATGTTATTACTGAAAGGACGATGGGCATTAAAAGCAGGGGTTGGTTAGGGAAAAGGAATCAAGTTTGGAACTGGTTAAACCTGCAATGCTAGTGAATAGTGGAGACACCAGTTGAATATCTGCCCTTGACCTTGGGAGAGGGTTCAAGACTTTGGAAATAAATATAAGCATTATGTGTAGGAAAGCCATAGCAGAAGCCATGAACTTGAATAGTACTTTCAAAGGAAAAGAATAGAGAAAAGAGGAGACCAGGAAAGGCTCTTGAAAACTTTAAAAATGGAAATGAGGAGAGAAATGAGCCAAAGAAAGTGATGATCAGTTAGAGGATGGGTTAGAGTGTTTTGAGTTTAAGAAACCAAAGAAGAAGAGATTTGCAAGAGCAGGAAGCAATGGTTTTGCAATTTAGGCAAACGATGACTGAAAATAGATCTTGAGATTTGGCTAGAGTCACGTTATTGGTGGTCCCTTAGAGGGTCACCTCGGTAAAACACGAGGGAAGGGGATCTGGTTATTGTTGAAAAATGTGGAAGCAAGGAGAAGAAAAGAAGATAGCTCAAGGGGGTGAAGATACACATACACATACACATGCATATGTCATACATGTAAAAATACATGTAGAATGTGAAGAAGAGCAACTGTGCTTATCAGCTGAAGATAAGGAGCCAGTAGCAGCATCAGACAGAGAGTAGAGATACAGGCAAGAGGGACTAACTTCTGGGGAAAGGCCCAAAGGAGATGAAAGAGGTAAGAGAAAGGGCCCAGGTGAAGAGGTTATCTACTAACATGGTATGTGTTCTGGAGGAGGAGAGGTCATTAAGAGCAGTGTGGAGGTGGAGGGAAAAGCAAATGAGGGAATTGTCCTGATGCCCTCTGGGTTTTGGGAGAGAGGGAGATATGTTCCTCTGGGAAGCATGGAGGCCAGAGAGAGGGTGGAGGAAGGCCTGGGCTGGGTGATGTTGGGCAGACACAGTGAGGAACATATCATACTCTGCCTTTTATTATTTTTTTTAATTTCTTTTTTTTTTTCTGCCTTTTATTGATTCCTGGCCAAACTAGAAATGGGAAATACTCTCCCCTAAGAATCCTAGGTTAACTTTTTCATTACAGACTTTTCCTGCTGTGAAGCGTCAAAGAAGACGGAGGAAAGGGGACAGAGTAATAGATGGGGGCACAGGCATTTTCACACATGGGGAGGTTGTGCAAGTGTTTACAATGGATTGAGGGTCTTCCCCCGCTTCAAATTCCTTGTAATAAGAAAGTGGTGGGATATCATTTTTTCTTTGTAAAACGGAGTGTGTGGATCTGCAAAAGCTCTTAGGTATTTTACATTCTAAATCTACAATGTAAGGCTAGATTTGCATATGGATGGAGACTGGAAGGAAACATGCACAATGCAAAACAATCGCATGGGAATAATAGTTTTCTTTTCGATATTACCAACCATATATCATGCCTTTGGCTCTATAGTTGTTTTAAACGTAGAGAATGCTTTAAAAGTGTTCTTTTTATTATAATGTTTGCTCTTTTTGGATATTTGAGATTTAACTGACATATGTACTAAGATACTTGTGAGTCTCATGGTAGCGTAGTGACCCTTTTGTATCAGAACTGAGCTAATTCTGTAGAAGCTTTTGACTCAACTACTCATGACCTATTCCAGGAAATGCATTACGAAGGAGCCAGCAGATAACAAATCTCCAACTTAGGAGGAATTGCTTCTGGAAACTGCAAAGCATGAGATAAGGTTTATTCCATGGGAGCTGACTTTATCCAACCCCACACTCGAGTGATGTAGTGGGCTCTGAGTAAGCTGGGTACACAGAACTGATAAACTCTGCACTAAATTAATTAAGAATTCTATTGCTTTAATAGCTTGTCTTCAAAGACCAATGACTAATACCGGGATTTATTATGCAAACAACAAAAAAATGGGCTATGTAAATTTTGTAATGGGAGATCTAGGGTCGTGTTATTTTTTTTTTTTTTTTTTTAAATTTTTCTATTTATTATTTATGATAGTCACACACAGAGAGAGAGAGAGAGGCAGAGACACAGGCAGAGGGAGAAGCAGGCTCCATGCACTGGGAGCCCGACGTGGGATTCGATCCCGGATCTCCAGGATCGCGCCCTGGGCCAAAGGCAGGCGCCAAACCGCTGCGCCACCCAGGGATCCCTCTAGGGTCGTGTTAAATCATCTCTAGATCTGTTGATTTTTCTGATATCCAGGCTATACTATACAGAATTACTAGATCATGGAGATCCAAGGATTCTTTCACAAGTAGAATAGTAAATTTTGCTTCTGAGCTTAGAGTTTGTAAGGTAACAGTACTTGTGTCATTTGAGTTTCATGACATGCCTTAAAAGGAGATATGATGAGTCCCAATTTATAGACATAGATGCTGGTTCAATAAGATTCTGCTTCCTGTAATTCTGTCCAAGGAAGCTCAACTACTTAAGTGGTGTGGCTTGGATTTTGACTCCAGACTTTTTACTTCACATCCAATTCTTTTGCTGCTATGCCCTCAATGCATTAAGATCTTGCTCAATTTTCCACCTTTATTTTCCTTTTTTTTTTTTTTTTACAATAAGGAAACTGAGACTCAGAGAGACTAAGGAATGGCACTGCTAGTTACCGATGAAATCAGAACTAACTCTGGACCCATCACCCTGGCTAGGGCTCCTTCCCCTTGTGCTCTGGAGTAGAGGATATGTATAAAGCTAGAGCTTCTAAGTGCGACTCCATGATGATTTATATGCATGGTTTGTCTGTCTTTCTGTAAAAATGTATGTACACTGTACATTTGTACAAATGTATGTGTGTCCAAGGCCAGGGCAGGGTGGATGCAAAAGCAGTGTAGGATAGGGCCAACTGTCCTATCACCAACAACCTTGTGTCAGCCTCTTCTGTTAGCTCTGTTTCCTATACTTGGTCTTGAGGGCTCTGCTGCCATCATACCCCATACTCTTCCTTCTGACAATAGATGATATTTCTGGCAGAATGAGCATCATACATGTTTCATTCTGTTTCAGCCCATATCCTCTTATGGATCAGACTGAATTTTCTGTCCTGGTAATAGAGTGTTATCCTCAAAGTTGGAAGTTCCATGGCTTAGGTGCTGGACCGGTTCCTAGTACTATACTCTTCTGAATCACTCTGCGCACTCCCAGGTGGTGTCCACTTTTTGCAATTAGAAAATGAGGCCATAATAAAAATATGTGCATTTGTCTTCTAATGCACATGCACTGGCACTTCTGTATGTCATGTACCTGCAAGCGGAATACATCAGTTGAATAGTATTGCCATTTGCAAGTTAACAGGAGAATTAACAAATGGCTCTCTAAATCATGGCACTACAGATTTAACTAGAACTACCCAAGATTTCTGGTTTCCTCTCATTGCCATCATCATAAACATTGATTCACTGCTTCCCCTAGGAGGCATTGTTTTTCAAATTACATGTATCAACTCATCCAACTCTCACAAAAATCCTAGGCAAAAACCCATTTTGCAGATGAGAAGAATGAGGCACATAAGTTTTATATTATTTGTCCAGGGCCATACAATGTGTGTAGAATCAGATACTTAACAGTCTACCCCCTGAGCCTGCATTCCTATGAGTTTTTTCTCTCCACATTTGGTATTGAAAGAATTTTACATCTTTGACAAAAAGATGGGCATAAAATGTTTTTACACTATTTTAATTTGTATACACCTGATTTCTGGTATATATATGATGATGAGTGAGCATCTTTCTTGTGTGTTTGCTGTCTATCCAGGTTTCCTCTTATATCCATTGCTTGTTCATAATATTTTTCCATTTTCCTTTTTGGTTGTCTGTTTCTTTTTGATTTTGGATAGTGTGTCAGTTACGTGTTGCCACATAACAAATTGCCCGAAACTTAGTAACTTACAGCACCATCAGGAACTTTATTATTATCTCTCATGGTTTTGTAGACTGACTGGGCTGGTGATGTCCACCTGGTGTCTTTCATGTGGTTGTAGTTCAGATGGTGGCTGGGGCTGGAGTCAACTAAAGGTCATTCACTCATATATAGTGGATACTGCTGGTTGTTCATTGGGATCTCAGCTGGAATGTTCATGGGGACATCTATCCAGAGCCTCCTCATGTGGCCTGGGCTTCCTGGACACACAGCAATGAGGTTCCAAGTGCAAGCTTCAGAGGAGTTCAGAGTGGAAGTGCTTGATTTTTTTTTTTTTTTTTAATGACCTTGCCTCAGAGTTGATTTAGCCTCATTTCCAGTGTACTCTATTGGTCAAGGCAGACACAAAGTCTCACCCAAGTTTAAGGTGAGGGGTTGCGGGATACCTTGATGACTCAGTGGTTGAGCATATGCCTTTGACTCAGGGCGTGATCCTGAAGTTCCAGGATCGAGTTCCACATTGGGCTCCCCACAGGGAGCCTGCTTCTCCCTCTGCCTGTGTCTCTGCTTCTCTCTGTGTGTCTCTCATGAATAAATAAATTAAATCTTTAAATAAAATAGGAGGAGGGGTTGCAAACTCTGCCACTCTGGGACAATAGTCAACATCATTGTATATAGGGCATTTGGGATAGGATATTTCATGGCAGCTGTCTTTGGAAAAGCCCTTCAGGCATAGAGAGCAGTAATACTCCCTCCCAAGTCTTTGCCTGTTGTCTACAATCTTTAATAGTGTTTTTGATACATAGTAGTTTTAATTATGATAGAGTCAACTTTATCAATCTTTTCCCTTTTGGTTTATGTTCTCTTGTTGCTTTTCTAAGACATTGTTATTCTATCCTACAATGTTAGTCATGTGCCCTATATGACATTATATATATATTCTTCTTATATTTAAAACTTTGATTTATAGAAGACATATTTCTATCTATAGAATAAGGTAGGGGTCCAATTTACTCTTTTTTCATATGGACAAATGTTGAAATTTGTGGCATATATTATACTTTTCCTTATCATTATTTTTAAAATTATGCTTGCTTTATTTCTAGCGAACTTTTTAAAAAATTTTATTTTTAAAGATTTTATTTATTTATTCATGAAAGGTGCAGAAAGAGGCAGAGACACAGGCAGAGAAAGAAGCAGGCTCCATGCAGGGAGCCCCACGTGGGACTCGATCATGGGTCTCAAGGATCCTGCACCAGGCTGAAGGCAGGCGTCAAACCACTCAGCCACCCAGGCGTTCCTGATTGACTTTTTAAAAAAAATTTCCTGACACCCCTCTTCTCCTCCCTCCAATTACTTCATTTCCTGCTTTGGAAAGCATGTGTTTTATTTCCATTTTTAGGAGTCACACATATTTTTTAACAACTAAACTTGACATAAAGAAGTCTACATTTATTTGCATCTCTACACTTCTTTCCCCAAATATAGGGGCCTTAGAAGGTTTTAACTGCAATGACCCCCAATAGTCTCTGATGTTGTGGTACAATATTCTACTTTTTCTTGCTTTTAAATAAATAAAAACCAGTCAGTGTTGCTATTTTACTTATAGCCATTGTTTATTAGAGATATCTGTATGTTTGCAAATGTCTTCATTCACTATTGTTTTATTATACTCTCCCATCCTTCTGAACTCAATTTCCTTCTCTATACGAGGTATGTTTTAATGGTTCTTTGAGTAAAGATTTAGAAGTATAAATTCCCTCAAAGTTTCTTTTTGTTTGTCTGAAAATATCTCTCAGCCACTTAAAGACATTATTCCATTCTCTTCTTGCCTTTATTGTTGCTGATCAGAAGTTCTTCACAATCTAACTGCTATTAGTTTGTAGAGGTATTGTCTGTTTATTTAAATATACTCTCTTTGTTCTTGATGTTTTCCAGTTTCATTTTGATTAGTCTAAATGTGGATAACCTTTTCATTTGGACTGGGTTTATTTAATCTAAGGACACCTATCTCTCATCAATTCTGAAAAATTCTTCACCATTGTCTCCTCAGATATGACATCTACCTTATTCTATTTGATCTTTCTGGAATTCCTACTAGATTCTCACTGTTCTTAATATACCTACCATATCTCTAGCTTACTTTTTCTCTATCCCTTATATATTTGTGTTTCTTGTTATATAATCTCCTCAGCATTGACTTTCAGTTCACTAATTCTTTATTCAGCTTTGTCAAATTCATTGATTAACCCATCTATTGGATTTTAATTTATGTCTTATTGTATTATTTCCAGAACTTCTATTTGGTTATTCTATTTTTATTTATTTATTTATTTATTTATTTATTTATTTATTTATTTATTTATTTTTAGAGTGAGAAAAAGCATAAGTGGGGGTGGGTGGAGGGAGAGGGAGAGAGAAAATCTCAAGCAGGGTCTTTGCAGGCAGACAGCCTGATGTGAGGCTCAAACTCACTTATGTGAGATCATGACCTGAGCCAAAATCAAGAGTCAGATGGTTAACCAACTGAGCCACCCAGGTGCCCCCTATTTGGTTATTATGAAAATTTAAAATTTTTCTTTGATGCATAGAATCTTGTTTTTAACCATTGAGTTTTATTCTGTCTTTCATATCTATTTTGATATCATATATTTACCCTTCCTCTAAGATTTTTTTTCTGATGTCTCTAGGTATCCAACATTCCTGCTTTTGAGTTTTCTGCTTTGTCTAGAATGGAGCACTTGTTGGTATATTTTAAAATTCTTTACTGTGCCCTGATTTTCAGTGAGATTTATATCCCTTGTGGTCTGGGTTAAGGAAGGTCCCTCTGAAGTAATTTTGCATTTGCTTCTGCTGGGTATTCCAGCAATCCACTAGGCTAAGGCAAACTTTATGTAATTCTCATTCTGAAGATCTGTGTATCACAGAGGCAGAACAATGAATTCTCTGAATCATGTTGCTTTATTATTTTTTAAAGATTTTGTTTATTTATTCATGAGACACAAAGAGAGAGAGGCAGAGACATAGGCAGAGGGAGAAGCAGGCTTCTCACAGGGAGCCTGATGTGGGACGTGATCCTTGGGATCACACCTGAGCCAAACGCAGATGCTCAACCACTGAGCCACCCAGGTGCCCCAATCATGCTGCATTACAGTTTGTTTTACATGGGGATCTCTCCCCCTGTACCCACCCTCTAGCTCCCAGAAAATCTCTGACTATAGAAAAATCTTCATTGTAATCTAGACTAACCAGGTAGGGTTATTTGAAAATTCTGACATATGCAAATATTTCAGTGTCAACATCCCACCTTGAGTGGGCCACAAATCTGGTTTCTAAGTCCTGGTAGGTGCAATTTCCAAGTCATTAGAATCTCCCTCCTCCAAAACCTTTTTCTCACATTCTGTCACCAGGCCAGTTATGGTTTCAGTTCCAGTGCTTACAGACACTGCTTTCAGTTCCTTCTTCATTTCTGGAAACTTTTTTTTTCTTTCTTGCATATTCCATTTTATATTTAACTTATTATTATTTTATCCAGAGTTTTTGCTTTATAGCGTTAGGATTTCTATGATAGCTTTGTCTGCTCCATTGCCAGAACTAGCCATGTCCAGAAGTATTGAGTAAATTCTGGTTGAAGGTTGGGATTAGAACTTTCCCACGGTCTTAGGGTTCACTCAGCCTGCAAAAAGGTTATTCTCTGGGTTCAACTCACAGGTGATAAAACCTCCTCTAATGGTGTTAACTTTGTATGGTGTCCAAGAGAGTCCTGACTTCCACTGCATTCTGTGCTCTAGGAGAATATTTCCTGGAATGTGTTTGCAGGATACTAATACACACAGAAAAAGAGTTTATGTTTATAGGAGTTTGGGAAATTACGGGTTAAACCAATTTAAACATGTTTCTGTACTGCGGTATTTCTCAGAAAAGAAGAAAGAAGCAGCTGCCTTTAATATCACTCCTGAATATAAAAGGAAGTAGAAAGGAACATCAGCAGTGGATGGTGACATGGGATGAAAACCAGGTCAGAGTATCTCTGAATCCAACCCCAGAAAGCAGCAGATATTACGATGTCGGGGGAAGCCTTTATGGTTTTGTTCCAAGCATGTGACTTTCCATTCAGCAGGGACTATCTCTTTAATTTTAATTTAATTTAATTATTTTGTAATTTAGGGGAAACACTCCCATGATCTACATCAATAAGGTGACTTCTTGACATAACCAATTCATCTTTTTGATTTGGGATTTATCTCAGGTCAGCTATCCTATGTAGAAAGAGAAGCAAAATAAATGTTTCCCATTGTAATTTGGGGGGGTCACCTCATTTTTAACGACAGCTAACATCTACTGAGTGCTGACTGCCTTCTGGGTGCAGCAGCCAGCACTCTACAGCTGTGTAAACCTCACGTGGGTTCTAGAGTTAGCCCCATTTTATGGGTAAGAAGACTGAGTTGCCTAGACACCAAGTACCACCTCCCTGTCTACTGCTTTGTTTCAATTGGCTTTTCACCATGTAAATAAATTGTGGACAAGGTAAATGCTGACTTTCAGACTTTGAACCTAAGGCATTTTGGCATCTCTCTTGAGTAAAGAGCAAGGCGGAAGCTATCATCTAAAACTCAGTCTTCTGAGGTTCAAATGTCCCAGCTTCTAGCCTTTTGGCTGCCACATGTCATTGGGCAGAAGCTTAGATTCATTTTCTTCATCTTTTAAACAAGGGTTACTAATATTAGGCACATCTACCTCATAGGATTTTCAGCGTTACTAAGTCAAATAATATATATGGAAGGTTGTTTACACTGTAAAGTGCTTTGCAACATGTAAGCCGCTATTACTGTCAATGGCACACGGTTTTGTTTTCTTTTCACTTGTGATGTGAGTCTGAGGGAGGCCATGATCCTGGCAGGGCACAGCGTGGCCTGGTGTCTGAATTACAGGTGTGGAGTGGCTGCTGACTCTCAGGTGCTCTGAGTGGTCCAGGGTGTCAGTGACAGAGAAAGAACATCCTTGCCTCAGTCCAAGGACCAGAACTGAGAGCTTCCTTCAGCTTAAATCCAGCTCTAGTCTAGACTTGCTGCTTATACTTTTAAAGTAAATACTAATATTTTATTCCAGAATGTTTTGATGCGAATCTTTTGTCAATGGAAAGGCTAACTTCCAGGGAATGTCACATATTTTTATTATCTTCCCCCCTGCCAGACGATCTCAAGATTCTTTATGATTAAAAAAATATTTTTAAAGAAGCATATTGTACTTAACTCTATTTATAAAAGGGGGCCCAAACAAGTCTGCTTGTCCTAAATCTGCCGAACAACTTGGGCAATAAATATTTCTGTATTTGTTTTTGGAGTCCATGTGAGCAGTCAGACATGTTTCACTTAGGCTTAGTTCCCTCGGTGCAGATGCACTTCCTTTTCCTCTTACCACTATCATGTTTTTCCAAGAACACCAGACTCCCTCCCCCAGGGTCCCCCAGTCCTCAGGACCAAATGTCTACTTTGCTGGGAAGTGTTATGTTCCATGTTAACAAAAATAGATGGGAAAGTCTGGGGTTGTGAGGAAAGATGAATTCTTGCCTTGAGTAGTGTTTTTCCATTCATTCATTCATTCATTCATTCAGTTCATTCATTCACTCAGTGATCTGGTCTTCCAAGAATGCACATTCAGCTTTTTTTTTTTTTTTTTAAGATTTTATCTATTTATTCATGAGAGACACACAGAGAAAGGCAGAGACACAGGCAGAGGGAGAAGCAGGCTCCATGCAGGGACCCCGATGCTGGACTCCATCCCAGGACCCTGGGATCACTACCTGAGCTGAAGGCAGACACTCTACCACTAAGCCACCCAGATGCCCTTGCACATTCAACTTTTAACCACAGGTCAGCTGTGAACGAGACAGGCAGGGGCTCTCCACAAATAGTCCAGTGGAAAGGGGGTCATGAGGTAGATAATCACTTTATCATTTATTCCTTTACTAGGGGACACTTGCACTTTTGGTTGACACAACTCCATGGGAAGAAATGGAGAACACTGGGAAATATTTGCTGGAGGCCTTATCATCTCCTGGGAGGATCCTGTACTGTTTGGAAGGTTATTGTATGGGTAGAGTTCTAAAGGGCTGTAGCTATTTCATGGGAAGTAGAGTAAGTAAGCCCAGCTATTTTTAAGTCTGGAGAAGAGAAATGAACATGGCAGAAACTTGCACCTTTCTCCTCAGGGTCAGGTAAGAAAGAACTGAATTTCTGTTTCAGAAAGAGTATCTAGAAACTGAAAATTTTAGACCTCCTCCAGGGGGTGTTGGGTATCACGCTGCAGAGAGGCGTGCTGGATTGTGGGGAGAGCGTTGTGAGGTGGAGGAGTGGTGTCCTGAGCTCTGGGGTTCTCAGGTGGCATGAGGCCACTCCTGCGTGTCCCCATGGCTCTGTCATCAAAAAGTATTTAACCAGGCAACTTGAGCTTCAGCCGGTTGCAACGCTCGTTTCCTTTAAAATTTACCGCAGCTGGATCTTGCACTGTGTCTTTCTTAGAAGTATTTGATTTTTTTTTTTCACAACATTTTCCATTTTTATCTGTTATGATCTATCTCTTCCTGTCATAGCCGGAAATGTGATACCAGGATTAGGCAACTCTCCCGTCTCTTTCTCTTGGGTAAAGTCTGAAACAGAATAACCCCACCCCATCTGTTATCTGTCCAACATTTTCTTGCTCTGTTTTACCAACCCTTTCTCATTTTGTTGGGGGGAAAACAATCCGTTTACTCTTAAAATTGATGTATTTGTCTAAAGTCTTCTTTTCAGAGCACCAATTCCTGTTGGTTTTTATGGGGTGATAAACCGTCCACACATCACAAGGCAATCTTGGCTTTCATTCTTGACTAATTAGGTTGGGTAATTTTGTAATTTTGTTTTGGAGGGGGGTACGGTTACCAGTTTTGTTTATACGAAAGTTCTGCTTATTCAAGTAACATTGATTTCCTGTTTAAAGTAGTAAATAGAAGAAAACAAGAAAGTAATGAATTGAGATTTTATTTTTAAGAGCCTGAAAAGCATGAGGAATCGTACAAGGAGAGGGAGAAATCAGGCCAAAGGGGGATGTTTACTGTAATGACACACAGCAGGACAAGAGGGGCGCCCCTGCCCACGTCCTAACCAAGAAAGGTCTGCATGGGGCACTTCCCCTTCAGAAAGCAGCAGACAAGACCAGTGCTTTGGGAAGTATGCATTTAGGACAGTACAGCTATTGTCACATCCCCGATGCTAATATGGTGACTAAGATCGAGAACACAGCTACTCGTCACATGTCACTTAAATCACTGAGCGGCCCAGCTTCCTCAAAGAGCTTGGGAAATGCTCTTCTTTTCAGAAATAAAAACAACTGAAGACAAGCCCTGCCTGGATAGGAAAAGCTAATCCTTGGCATTCCTATTGACCCACTGGCACCTGTAGCTGGTTTTAGGGCTTTGCAGTAAGCAGGGAAGGTTTCTGAGCTGTGAACACACAAGAAGGCTTTTGATCACCAGCTATTCAGTTAGGGCAACTAAGTGAAGCAGAGATCTGGTTCCACTTTAGTATTTTCTGTGCAGTGAATCCTGCAATAGAGATTAATAAACTATTAGGTTAATCCATTCATTAATAAAGCTATTACATTTCTGGAAGTTTCCAAAAGGAAATCACTTTCGGGACGCAGTGTAGAAATAAATCTCTCCTTATGTTGCATTTTATTCCTTTCAGTCATGTTCTTCATTTTTAATTCAGATTCTTGCTAGAATAAATACATTGTGTGAAGCTTCCATCACACACCATTCTTTTTAATAAACACTTCAGGACAGTCTTAATTTGCACTGGATTGCAGGCTTGAATTTATAGATATGAATATGGCTCTGATTTACTAGGCAAACTGTTTTATTCGGGTTGTTTCTTTTTGAAAGCTTCGAAGTAGAAAAGTAAAAAAAAAAAAATGATGTCCGCTGGAATTCTTGCATCAGAGTAGTGAAATAGAATATTGGAAAGTAGAAACTTCTGTGGTTAATTTCTTCTGCATGAAATTAAAAATTTCAGTTTTTTTTTCCTCCTCTGAAATTTTAGGAATTACCATGCTAAAACAGCAGTGCTTAAGGAGAATTTGATTAAACAGAGATTATCCTGCATTCTGAGATCCTTTACATTCCCAAGGAGCCTGGTCATCTTGCAGCTCTTATAGGAGACAAAGCCATGAACTTTTGGGGAGACAGCTACCCTGACCCAGAGAAGAGGCCTCTGTCCTCTTGCAAATCTAGAGGCCAGCTAGATTTGTTTAAGAAGTAAAAAGTCTAGGGCAAAATGGGTGGCTCAGTGGTTTAGCGCCACCTTCAGACCAGGGCCTGATCCTGGAGCCCGGGGATCGAGTCCCACGTCGGGCTCCCTGCATGGAGCCTGCTTCTCCCTCTGCCTGTGTCTCTGCCTCTCTCTCTGTCTCTCTCCTGTGTGTCTCTCATGAATAAATAAACTCTTAAAAAAAAAAAAAAGTAAAAAGTCCGGGGGCACCAGTTGGCTCAGTCAGCTAAGCATCTGGCTCTTGATTTCGACTGACATCAGGATCTCAGGGTCATAAGATAGAGCCCTGAGTCTGGCTCTACCCTCAGCGGGGAGTCTGCTTGAGATTCTATCTCTCTCTTTCTCTCCCTCTCTCTCTCCCCTTCTCTCTTTGCCCCTCCCCCTACTCACATACTCTTTCTCTCTAAAATATGTAAATAAATCTTAAAAAAAAAAAAAAGAAGTAAAAAGTCCGTTTTAACCACCTGCACAGCTTCAAAAGTTGTGAAATGCAAGAGCCTGTGAACACTGACTTCCCATCCTGGTTTCTAGGAAATGTTTTTGACTCATCAGAAGAAGACTGCATGATCTCAGTCTCTCTTCTACTTTCTCTTTCCCAGCTGCCTTCTCCCCCTAAAAAATTCCACACGGGGCCTAAGCTAAACCTCTCTGCTCTTAGGATCTTTAAATGACTCTGATTTACATACTTGAAAGCTGTTCAGAGAGTGGAGCTCATGTGTTGCCATCACACAGCAAAACCGATAATCGTGTGAGGGGATGGAGGTGTTAACCAGCCTTATTTTGGTTTCACGTTATATACATGCATCACATTGTCACATGTGCTCTATGCCAATAACATTGCACTAAAGGTGGGAAAAATATAAAAGATTTCTCTTGCAGTATTTCTCTTTATTCCATCACATGGGCCTTTGAGGTTCCATCTGGAGGTTTAAAGCTTCCAAGTACGGCCCCACTGAAAGGATTTGGGGCTTTCCGACTTTCCTTCTTTGTCCGTGAGGGCAATGAACTGAAAGAGCCATGTAAGTGGTGATTATTGTCTTACTGAATGTTGACCCCGAAGTACTTAATAACAGTTGGGATGCTCGGAAAACATTGCCTCTCTAGGTAAATCTATTTGCTCGTTTATTTTCTGGAACATTCAGCCTTATGTGTGTCTGCTACATAGCTGAGTGGGGAGATGGGAGAAGGAAGGAATGAGAGAATTTTAGGGATGGGCTGAGGTTAGCATGTTTTGAGTCATTTACTTGATAGGGGTTGTATAGTTTCTCAATTCTGTTCACATGGTGGGGGGAGGACACATAGGAAATAAGGCAAGAATGTTTATATGAGAAAATTGGCCAGTTGGGTATTTTTTTCCATGATGTTGTACTTCTGTCTTAAGATGGTGTGTGAGCGTGTATGTGTGTCTGCATATGGGTGTGTGAGAGAGATGCACAAACACACACACACACACACACACATACACACACACACACAGAGATGGAGAGAGCCAAAGAATGGAGGAGAGAGGGTAGGAGATGCAGAGAAGAAGACAGACAGGCAAAGGGACAAACGAATGAATCCTTGTTTCATTGCAGGGGAAGAAATTGCTCTTAAATTTGTAGCAAAGACTGGTTAATTAACAGATTCAGGTGATTTTTTTAAAGATTTTATTTTGTTTATTTGAGAGGGAGAGTGAGAGAGAGAGAGAGCGTGTGCAAGAGCAGGGGGAGGTGCAGAGGGAGAGGGAGAAACAGACTCCTCACTGAGCAGGGAGCCTGACGCAGGACTCGATCCCAGGACCCTGGGATGACAACCTGAGCTGAAGGCAGGCACTTCACAGACTGAGCCACCCAGGTGGCCCAATGGACTCAAGTTTAAAAAGTGTAGGGAGGGGATCCCTGGGTGGCTCAGAGGTTTAGAGCCTGCCTTCGGGCCAGGGTGTGATCCTGGAGACCCAGGATCGAGTCCCACGTCGGGCTCCCTGCATGGAGCCTGCTTCTCCCTCTGCCTGTGTCTCTGCCTCTCTATGTCTCTCATAAATAAATAAAATCTTTAAAAAAAATAAAAAAATAAAAAGTGCAGGGAGAACAGAGTCTCAGTTCAGACACTGCATATGTGCTCACGCTCTAGGGAAGACAGGGAGATGGACGGCACTCCGGTGATTGGACAGGACCGTAATCGTTGGCAAGAGCTGTTTCTTACTTAATGATGTGCAAAAAGACTATTATGATTGCCCGTGGAATTGATACTTTATGAACATTCTCTTTTTCTGGTGATGGTGATTAATATTTGTTGAGCATTTGTTACATACCTGATACTACTAAGCACTTGATATCAGTTGAGTCATTTAAACCTCATAGCATCCCTAGCACTTTCCCTGTCCTCCCTCCCCAGTTCCTGTAGTGGAATTTTCTTTGATTTAATGATAAAGAAACAGAAGCCTGACAATAGTCAGCTGGGAGTGGAGGGGCAAGTTTGGGGCAGGGTGGGAGGGGCTGAACCAGGATTCAAACTCAAGCCCTCAGCCTCCCAGGCTGAGTTCCTGTCACCAAGCTATGCTGTCCTGAGCTCTGATGTCTTATCTCAATTTTGCTAATTGTAGGAAGAGGGGACTTTTATTGTCCTTGGTGACCGTTTATGATTTGCATTGTAACATGGTTTGTGTCCTAGAGGAAGTTGTACTGAGGGGACTCCAGGTAACCCTGTCAAGATGTTGTGGCCATTTAAAGACAGAGGCAGCTCACATCTTTAGTAAGTAACGAATGGAAAATTTTATTTCCTATTTTAGGTCACTTCTCTAAGCTACAAGAGAGGAGTGGCACAAAAACTGCTATTGTGGGAGGTGTTTGAGATAAAAAGACGGTGTTCAAAAGCAAAGGGGGGTTTTGCGACATTAACGCTGTCTCTCCTCCCCAAGGGTAGTGCCAGCACTGGCTGCCAAAGGGCCAGGTCAGAAGCTGGCCAGGCCACATGCAGGTCTTTCTCCCGTGCACATTCCTCTGGGCCCTGTGGCAGAGGCAGTATTTTTGAAGCTTGGCTTCTCAGGCTTGGCTTTGTTTTGTCTTTGTTTTTTAAGATTATTTATTTATTTATTTAGAGAGTGTCCCTGTGAGTAGGGGAGGAGCAGAGGGAGAGGGAGAGAGAATCTCAGGCAGACTCTGTGCACTCAGCACCGAACCTGATGTGAAGATCAGTCTAATGACCCTGAGATCATGACCTGAGCTGAAATCAAGAGTTAGACTCTTAACCAACAGGTGCTAGGCAGACACCCCTCAAGCTTGGTTTTTCTGAATTTACTACCACACCTAGGAAATAGGGAAGGATGAGAAAGAACTTGGCAGCTCAGTGTACCCTGGGCATCTTGAAGTCTGTTTGCTTGTTTTTTTTTTTTTTTGTTTTGTTTTTGTTTTTTGTTTTGTTTTTGTTTTGTTTTGTTTTGTTTTGTTTTTTACCTCTTCTCTGTGCCCTGAAGGGGAGTCCTGTTGACATCAGAAATCTGTAGGCCATCCCTGATGCTATCCCTATAGCCTTGCTTGAATCTTTATAGATCTGGGGCTTTATAGAGCTTACAATGCAGTTTTCAGGATGTGTGAAATGTGTTCAGAGAAACACCAGGCACTCAAGTCAGATGGGGTCAGACAGTTGCAATGCAGGCTCCCAGGCCTTTCCTTGCCCATGGAATCAGCACAGCAGAAGAGGCTCTTGGAGCATTGATTCTAAAACACCTCAAAGGATTCTTTACACAAGTCACCTTGTAAGCCATCTTTTTACAAGTTTGCTGGATCATAAGCACAGACTTCTTGGGTAACAATTATTAAATGTGTTTCTGTTCAAGGAAAGGTCTGTGGCAGGGTCAGTACCGGGGTCATATGCATTGATAACCATCTGCTCCTGCCCTGAGTAGAGTGCAAGCCGATCATATGAAATTCATACATGTGTAAAATAAAGAGATGGACATGACTCAAAAATAGGACAGAGTCTCTCATTGTCCTCCTGCTGTACCTCAAGATTCTTGGAGTCTTGAAATAGTTTTTCCCTCATCAGATAAGTTTAAGTTGTCCTTTTGCTCTTTTACAGAGAATCTGATTCATAAACACTTATGTGAAACCTTTTGAAATAGTCTTTAATGAAAATCTGAGGTTTCCAAACTTTTAAAGAAATCGTTGTGTTTATAAAAGCTTAAATATTTGTAATTCCTTGTAGACAATATGGCAACTTTTGATAGCTTGAACTAAAGCAGCACTGACTTTGTGGAAAATTTCCACCAGGGTTGATAGTAGTTATCTCATTTGGGGATGGAGTGATTAAAAACATAAATTGAAGTGTTGTTTATTTTATTTATTTGGAAGAAAGAAACATAGCCTTCCTAATGGCTGGTATTTTAATGAAAGGAATAGGTATTTTGAGAATTAAAACAAATTTTATTTAGTTATTTATTTATTTTTAAAAGATTTTATTTATTTACTCATGAGAGACACAGAGAGAGGCAGAGATATAGACAGAGGGAGAAGGGAGCCTGATATGGGACTCAATCCCAGGACCCCAAGATCACAACCTGAGTGGAAGGCAGACACTCAACCACTGAGCCACCCAGGTACCCCAAAACAAATTTTACAATATGTTTTTTTGGAGATAGTCACAAAATGAGAGATTTTCATTGACACTGAAGGGTAATTGGAGAATGGTAGTAGCAAAGTTTTGGTTTCCCAGTAGGGATCCTGAACCTTTCTTTCTTTTTTTCTTTTTTTTTTTTTTCCTTTCTTTGATTTGATGTTTTTTGTTTTGTTTTATTTTGTTTTTTAAATTTTTTTAGAGAATCTGGGAGAAGAGCAGAGGGAGAAGGGGAGAATCTTAAACAAGCTCCACACCCACTGCAGAGACTCAATCTCATGACCCTGAGATCATGACCTGAGCCAAAATCAAGAGTCGGATGCTTAAGGGACTGAGCCACTCAGGTGCCCCTGATTCAGTGTTTTAAGGGCAATCTCTGATCAGTCATTCTCCTGACATAGGCACCAAGAGTGTCAAACATAGTCACATCTGTGATGGTTACACTAGAGAAAGGGTATGTAGAAACCACCGTTGCTCAAAGCAAGAATCACCAAATGCGTCATATGATGTACTTACGGTACAAATATACCCATTGTTGACCTAAAGTTAAATTTTAACTGGCCATACTTCATATTCTTTTTTTTTTATTTGCTAAATGGGTCAACTCTACTCACTGGAAAAAGGAAATAACATTTTAAGAAAAGCAGTAGAAGATGCTCATGTCTCACTGTGATTACCCACATCACCTTCCTGCTTACAGAAGGGCTCTGGGTTGCCAGCCCCTGCTATCACAGGCTGCTGCCCATCCCCCTTCCCAGCTGTTCTTGGGAGCATGGCTTTTTCAGGTTTTCCAGCTTGTCAGTGGTTGGGGATTGGCCCTTTGGAAAAAACCCAGGATTACAGCACTGGTTAGTGAGTCTGTTTCTCTAGGGTCAAGTCAACTCAGGGTTCCTGCCTCTCTACGCCATAAAAGCTTTTGCCCACAGAGGCTCATGGTGGACCCCAGGCCTGTGTATCCTTCCTTACACACACCAGCAGGTGTACACACTCACATATCTCTGCGCAGTTTCTTGGATAATGTATTTACTTACCACGTTATTGATTAGACGCATGGCTAATACACTTTTCCTACATTGTCTCATTTAATCCTACATCAGTCTTATGAGGACAATATCATTTTCTCTCAATTTTTTGAATGAGAAATTAAGGCTTAGTATGGATGAGTAATATGCCCAAAGTTTGTACTGATTCACAGAGAACACCTACTAAGCCCATGCTCTTACCTCTTCCCTGCTGTCCTACCCTCTTCTATTCTCCCTACATCCCCTCCCCATTGTGTATCTCATGTCAATCAAAAAAGGATCGTAAGGATTTGCTATGAGATGAAGAGATACACTGGACTTTGGGGTTGTGCTGTCTCAGTGAGCTGTATTGTCAGTGGGCAAGTTACTAAATCTCCCTGAGACTCAGTTTTCCTAATCGTTAAAATTGGGAAACCAACATTGACTGCCTAAGTTTGTTGGGATGAGGTGAGGAAGAAAGAACCAAAGAAAGAATAGAAAAAGAAAAAAAAAAAAACATAGAAGAAGGTGTGGAGGTTAATTGTCCCAGGGAGCTGGAGTGAGGTGGTAAACCTGAGCCTAATTTTTATGTATGAGTTCTGTCGGAAGCCCAGGCAATGAAGCAGAGCAGGAGAAGCACTGGTGGCTTTCAGGGGGAACACGCAGGGCCCTTGTGGAAGTGGTGTAGGCAACAGCCCCTGTGGCTCTTCATTCACCATGGGAAGACGAAGGTCAAGGCTCAGTAATCCTGAGAATTACTTGAAACTCTGGTTCATAACTAAGCAATATTTATGTTCTTTGTAGGATATACAGTTGCTTTTCTGGGCGTCCCTTGGGGAAAGACAGTCTCCATCATTTACTTTAATTTTTTTTTTTTCTGAAAAACAAAACAAAACAATCTGAAGTCATACTTAAAGGCAGGGATTTCTGGACTCATACAAAATGTTCTATGATTACAATTCTCTGAGTAGCTTTGGGTGGACCATGCCCATAGCTCTGGGCCTTTCTTTCCCATCTTTACAGAAAATGGACTAACTCAAGAATTCCATAAACTATACTTGGCATTTCCCTATGCCTTGTCCTGTGCCCCACGCCTGTCCATGGGAGGATGGGGAGGGAGACAGGGATCACATAACCCAGTACACATTAATAGTGTTTATCAGATGGTCCACGTACTATGAAGAAAACAATGTCGTGTACTAGAAGAAAGTATGATGGGAGCTGGACAGCCAGGAAACAGGGCCAGGCATATCATGGGAGGCTTCTCAGAGGTGGTGACATTTAGGGGGCAATTTGCATAAAGTGAAGGAACCATTCAGAAGAGTGAGCAAGAATCATGTCACAGGTGACCCCTTAGAGAGTTATCTGAACAGAATGCTACGGAAGGAAGTAGAGGCAGGGAGGAATTTGAATTTCCTTAGGAAATGTGAAAGCCACAAGAAGATGCCTCTATTAGGTCCTTATCTTCAGCTCACAAATACCTTTGGACTTCTCCACATTTTATGTGTATCAGAGATGCAGTGTGTGTGTGTGTGTGTGTGTGTGTGTGTGTGGTACTTTCTAATGGGATGTTGGATGAGGTGTGGCCTCATGAGGAGACAGAGGAGAGGCCCAGGAAAATACAACTCAGGAACAAAAAATCTATAGAAGAGGCTCAGCTTGTTCTATTCACAGATCTTTGGGACAGGAGGCACTCTGCATGCCATGCAGGGCCACGTAGGGCAGACACTCTGCACACCATGCAGGGCCATGTAAGGTAGACGCCATGTGGGGTAGATGTAAGGCAGGGCAGGGACAACAGTTGAATAATCTAGTCAGAGGAGTGACCATTTTCAGGGGACATTAGAGAACAAATAGTGCACAGAAATGGGCCTGGATATGAGAGAGAAGGCAGGACAGGTGCAGAAGGTAGAAGGAGCAGCACCGCACAACCAAGGAAGGAGCAGGAGGGATGGGGTCTGGCTGCACAGACGCCAAGGGAGGAGCAGTATGAAATGGAATCAAGGCTCAAGAGTCTGGGAAGAATTAGAAACAGGAATGCAAAAAGATGTTTTTTTTTTTTTTCAGATGAATACAATAGTCCCTCTCTTCTCCTGGCTTGGCTTTCCCTGGTTTCGGTTACTCAAGGTCAACCCATCTGGAAGCAGATGACCCTCCTTCGGACATGTCTTGGAAAGTCAGTGGTAGCCTGAGCTGGGTCACAGAGCCTACCTCAGCCACCTCCTTCATCTCATCACGTAGGTCCTTTATCATCAGCACAGGCAGGGTGAGGACAGTGCAGTGAGATATTGGGAGAGTGACCATACCCACGTAACTTTTATCATAGGATATTGTCGTAATTGTCCTATTTTATTATTACTGATTGTTGCTCATCTTTTCTGTGCCTAATTTGTAAATTAAACTTTATCACAGGTACCTATAGGAAAAAAATCATAACATGCTTATGGTTTGGTACTATCTGAAGTTTCAGGCACCCACTGGGGGTCTTGGAAGAAATGCCTGGAGGATGGGATGCCTGGGTGCCTCAGGGGTTGAGCATCTGCCTTTGGCTCTGGTCATGATCCCAGGGTTCTGAGATCGAGCCCCACATCGGGCTTCTCCTTCTGCCTGTGTCTCTGCCTTTCTCTCTCTCTCTCCCTCTCTCTCTCTCATGAATAAATACATAAATGCTTTTAAAAAATGCCTGGAAGATCAGGGGAACTCTTGCAGCAAGGGCCAGTTTGCCTCCCCTCACATGGCCCACTCACCTCCCTGGTGCTTTCTGCGTGTGCAGGGACCTGGCACGTGACATGTGGCAGAAATGGGTATTTTCTCGGGTCTTTGCTGTATCTGCTGCAGCAGCCTTGACGTCATGGTGTGCTCTGGGCCCTTTCATGACACATAGTGACACAGCGGCCCCCACATGGACGGCAGAAGGGCTTTCATCAGACAAAGGCTTACCCAAAGTGCACCACGGCTTTATGCACTTGCAAAAATCTGCAAATTTTGAAATACTTGAAGAGTTTAGGAGAAATGACAAGAAGTACTGCTTCTTAATTCAGAGAGGCATTGACACAGTGTGATTCACCTGTGGCATTGTACAGCATACCTTGTTTGCTGTGTATTTGCTAACAGGATAGAAGTTAAGATGTTAACCACAGGGAAAGAACAGCCAACACCACCAAACTCACATCGATACAAAGGGAATGAGTCACTTGTCACTTGTCTTTGGTGTTCCTGCTCTATTTTAAATGAATTCCCCATAGTGTAATTAAAAAAAAAACCAAACTATTGATATGAAGAGGATGTGGTTAATTCAAATTAATCGGGACTGATGAGATTATTCATGGAAATCCAAGTGATATGGCACAGTGATTTGTCAGAGGCCCTGCTGACAAATTTATCATTTGCCCAGTCTCAATGACCTTTAAGTTGGGATTTTCTAATCAGCTGGGTTTATTTTTCTTTCATCTGTGAAGAGTGTAGTTTCAGTGATGTTTTGAAGTGATACCTTTATTCAGTCGCATCAAGGAACAGTAATCAACATGGCAGAGATGACTTGGAGGTGGCACCTTCTCTTCTTTTGGTAGAAGCATAAGAAAAGAGACACTCTTGTGATCCAGGTCTTATCAAGGACACTTGTGGTTCCCCTGCACCCTCATTGGCACCTCACCCTGGTCCCTGGTCCCAGCTCTCCTGAAATGAGCTACCCTGACCACGTAGTATGTATGTTTGCCTATGTTTTCTATACTTAAATAATGCAAATATGAAATGGTAGAATCTGCACACACAGGAGGGTGCACCTTTGCGGTGTAGCTGTCTGATACGCTGAAGGGTATTGAGCAGCTCCCTGGCCTACACCCACTAGATGCCAGCAGCATCCTTTCCTCAGTGTTGACAACCAAAAAGTTTCTCCAGACGTTGTCGTATGTCCCATTGCAGAAATCAGTCCTGATTGGAAACCACTGATACAAAGGCTTAGTTTTCCAACTTTTTTTTTTTCCACACAAGGAATCATTTTGCACACTTTTCTTCATCTTGCTGTTCCTAATCAGAAGTCACTGAGACATTTCTTTCAAATCATCTGGTATAATGCTCTTGGATTACTTCTAAGGAGTGCTTAACATTCTGTGGGGTAGACTGTCCCATAACCCTACTCCACCACTCTTTTTTTTTTTTTTTTTTTTTTAAATTTTTATTTATTTATGATAGTCACAGAGAGAGAGAGGCAGAGACACAGGCAGAGGGAGAAGCAGGCTCCATGCACCGGGAGCCCGACGTGGGATTCGATCCCGGGTCTCCAGGATCGCGCCCCGGGCCAAAGGCAGGCGCCAAACCGCTGTGCCACCCAGGGATCCCCCTTTTTTTTTTTTTTTTAAATTTTTATTTATCCACCACTCTTTTATCCATGGATATGAACGTGTTTCCCAGTTCTTGGTTCCTAAAAGCAGCACCGCAATGAGCACCTTTGCACTTTTACAAATTCCCAGAAATGGAATTGTGGCACATGCATTTTTAATTGTAATAGATATTGCCAGATTGCCTGATGATGGCACTTGAAGAAAACTTTAAGAACGATAAATGGTAAGAGACTGATATTATTCTAAAACTCGATGAACAAGTCCAGATAAAAGTAATTATTTAAGAGATTTTTTCATAGCATGAAAAGAAATATGAGCAAATTAGAAAAATCTACCTCTTCCTTGTGTTAAAAGTTACAACTATTTTTTTTCAGGAGGAAGTTTAATTCTTTTTTCACTTCAATTATTGGATCATTCAAATGTCCTGCTTGTCAAGATTTTTGAGTGAAGACATGAATTAAAATAACCGTGAAAGAAAGCTTATAGGTCTGGAGTGTTACTTTTTTCTGCAACCAATGTAACCCAAGTTAAATATTTCAAGGCCAGAAATGAAAACGGCAGAGGGAGACTAGGAAAAATTGTCTTAAGAAATAGAATAATAAAACATACCTATGAGTTTCCTTAGCATTAACGGTTACCTGAAACTCCTCAAGTAGCCTCACTAATCAATCATCCCTGTCTGAGTAATATGTAATATTTAATCAATATTCAATGATTGATGAAAATAGTTCTCTGATAGTTTGGATGTTTTCATATGCTCCTTTATTCCCTAGTCCACAGGTCAGGAAAGGCTTTAAGCAACATGGTTTTTCATTTGTCTCACTTTTCTCCCCTTTACAGACTTATCTGGTGAAAGAAAAAAAGCTAAAGGTGGCTTCTGAATTCTGAGATCTCATTGTCTAGTGGTAAGGAAATTCAGATGTTTCTTTTAAAATACTTGATGGTCTCATTGAGTCTGATGTCGGAGGATGTTCTTTCTGATGGGTAGTGGTTCTGCAGGTGGATACCGTCTTCCCTAGGTGGACGCTGCTGGATCCTTCTCATTATTTGTAGTGTATGCAGAAGGGAGACTAGTACCCTTTAACATTAATCAAAATGCGTCTCTTCTCTTTGTTAAGCTTACTTAAAAAAATAGACAACTAATGCATGTAGGTTGAAAACTTTAAGTTTTGGGTTGTGCTTCTCAGCTATAATGTATCAAGGAGTATTGGATCTGGAGCTGGGAGTCTGTGCTAAGTCTTTGGGCTTTTCCTTGAAGACTTGCTCTCACAGGAAGATTTTGTTCTGTCAGTTTTACTCCTGTGGTGTACTTAGACTTCTCTAATTCCTGTTTTCTCCTAATTAGTGTGGTTCTATTTATGTCACCCCCATTTTTTTCTGTTCTGTGCCAAGTGACAATGCAATGATTGTGTTTGTTGTATTTTTGTGTGATCCCTAGCATACCATTTACAAATAGTTTTGATTGAAAATTATAAATTATATCACAAAATCATGGAATATTTAGAGAATAGGGCATTTGAAAAACTTTCCTCCAATTATTTCCAAATAACAGTTGTTATTGGTTTGCTATCAATTTAATATACTTTCTTTTCATATTACACATCCAATCTAAAATTCTGACTTTAAATAACTTATCCTGTAACAGTGTAAGACATGCAAACTTGAAAAAGCACTCAAAGCGATTAAATGAAATGTATGTATCTCTTCCTCTGTCCATTGGCCCATGACAACTATTTCCCTTCCAAGGAGACATCTGGTGTTTCTGGTTTTCTAATTTACCAGACCCTTTAAATTATTTGCATTGTTTATGATCTGTTTCTATATTAAGCAGTGATTTGTTGAGTCTCCTTATGCATGTGTTGTTTCTCATTTGGGTGAGTATTTGGATTGATAGTAAAAGGCTACTATTGAATATCTAAAGTAAAACAACCTGACTCGATCACGTATTACACAGGGGGGAAGAGTAAATGGAGGGCACCTTCTATCAAAACAAAAAGCACAGCTGATTTGATATAGAGTGCGGAAGCACCAAATCCAGGGACTGGTGGATGCTGAGGTGGAAGTGCTGAGGGATTAGATGACCCCTAGCTGTGGAAGGCTGGCAGGTTGGGTAAGCCTGTTGCTATGGCTCCAAGAAGTGGGGTTATGAAATCTGATTTTCACTGATCCCTTGCGATGGCTTTGAAAAAGTTTGGAGTGGCCACTTGTTTGTGCCTTGGGGCTATGGTCACTGAACAGTCATTGTTTTTCTTTCTTGACTTTGGAGTACAGGAGCTTTAAATTCTCTGTGTGTGAGAAATGCATGGAATGGAATTGCTGGGTCAAACAGTCTGTGCATCCTACATTTTGGCTGACTTTCATGGAGGTTTACCAATTTACACTCCAATCAGCAATGAGTGGCAGTGTTCATTTTCCCACAACACAGTGTGTCATCAAGGTTTGATCTTTGCTAACCTGATGGGTGAAATACAATATTTTCTTGAAGTCTTGACTTGCCTCTTAGTATGAGGGAAGTAGAGAAACTTTGTACATGATTAAAAGTTATTCTGTTTTATTTTCTATAAATTTCTACCAGCATCTACAAATTCTCAATGAAGTTCTTAATACTGATTTTAAAAACTCTTCACATATTAATTAGTTCTTTACATTAAGATTTGTAAATATTTTCCCTGTGTGTTCCTTGTATTTTGATTTTGTTTGTGATGTTCAAATGGGGGAGAAGGGTATATAAAAACATGCTATATAAAAAGATGCTTTTCCATCACTGGATTGACCAATATTTTATTGTCTTTTAGGTTTTATATCCTAGTTAGAAAGACTTTCCATTTTGAGACTATAATATTTTTCTATGCTTTCTCCTAATGCTTTTATGATTTAATTTTCATTCATCCTTCTGGACTTTATATTGGTTGTAAGTATGGGAGAGGAATATACTTTTTTAGGGAGCTACTTAGCTGCCCTAACACTATTTATTGGATAATATGTATTTCCCCATTAATTTGAATGACCATCTTTGCCCAAAACTAAGTTTTCATAAATATGTTGATTTATGTCTGACTTTTGTCCTTTGATCCATTGATTTACATATTGACGTTTCTACTTAATATGATATTTCTGCATTTTTCTGTTTGTTAATTCAACTTCTTGCTTATCATGGTAGTATTTATATTAAATGAACATTCTGTAATTACTCAATGACCTTCCTTCTTATTGCCCTCCATTTAACATTGTAGGAACTTCGGTTACAAATCAACAGATTGATCACCAAATCTTCACATCTGTTTATTCCATAAACAACCATTTGTGAGCGCTCTTCTTTCAGCCTGCCCTTACCCAGTCACCATTTTATATCTGCTAATGGATGTTTCAAGCACCCAGCATTCTACCTTTTACATCACAAGAGAACCTGTTCCCATGAACATGTTCCCAAACAACATTTAGATCTTTGAGTGAGCTGGTAAGGAAAGGCTGACCAAAATTCATCAACGACCAGGTATCTGTCATGAAATGTGAAAGAAAAATCTGCTGAGTCTTTACATTTTACCATTGAACTAGGACATCTAAAACTTAAAGAGAAATACTATACTCAGTTCCAATTGCTGCTTGAAAATAGCTGGCTACATGACTTCATTTTCTTAAGAACGTGCTTGCACTAAAATCAGTTATATTTTTTTGTGAATGAGTCAGAAAACCTGAGCCATCACAGTGCCAAACTTCTAAGTATGTGTAGGTGTGTGTAGGAGAGAGAGAGAGAGAGAGAGAATTTGTGTGTATACATTCCCTAGAGAAAAACACTAACATCTATATGCTTCCCTAGGTCTGTTCTAACTTTTATTTGTCATACAAGAGATTCTATTGATTTATATTGAAAAAGAGAAGAGTGTTACTAGTTATTCCTTTCCATGGACACTGAAATAAGTTCCAAAGCAGAAACAAATTCCTTTTTTCTGGACATCAGTTTATTTCACTGCTTAGGAATGGACACATCTGCCTATTCCTCTCTAGGTATTAAGTAGTTTTTCAAATTTATTTTAAAACACACTGGTTAACACTTTTATAGGGGGCTGTTACTTAAACAAAAAGAGAATTCCTCTTATGATGCCAAAGTCTCCACTGGCTATAGCTCATTATTCTTCTTATACTGAATGAATTGGAGCTATTGACCACAGATAGTCAAAATTACTCACCCAAGGTCATATGACAAGTCACTGGTGAAAAAAGAAGAGATGGGTAAGATAAATGTCACCATCCTAATAACAAGTCTTATGCGCATGAGATAATCATTATGAATCAGCATAGACTCAGTAGACTCCAGCAAACACCACCACATATGGCTGTTTAAATTATTTCTTGTTACAGAATTTAAAAAAAGAGAAGAATAAAGAATAAAGAATGACTGGTCAGGTGACTGGTTATAGATTGAAAAAATGACTGGTCTCCCCCTTTGTTTCTGCCTTAGGTGAGCATCAACATTCTTGCTAAACTCAGAAAAAAAGTCATCCCCTTCCTTGTATGCTATATTCTCTTTCCAATGAGTTGCTAGATGGGGAGCAATGGAATGTGGGGATCCAGAAGATACTCATAGACTCTATGTGGGAACTTCCTGGTCTCCACAGCCAATACTTTTATAATACCAGACCGTAATTTCTATGATAGTCAACGATAACTCAAAGTGGAGAATCTCCTTAAATTTTATGGGAGATGATGTTGGCCAAACTCCTTCCAGTGAAATAAAATACGGTAGTGCTTGAATAAGGGAAACATTCCTTTGTGTGTGTTGCGGGGGGTGGGGGGGTTGGGGGTGGTGGTGGAAAGGAGGACACAAAGTAGATCTTAAATAGAGCTGCCTTAAAATCCCCATTTTGACCCATCACAGAGAAGACTCCCATTGGTCTGGTCCTTTAAGATTCCATTTCTGAGGCTGGGTCCAGAGCTGCCATCTAGAACTAGCTTGGGGAGGTCTAGGTGAGAGTGCATCCTCTTTAGGTACTCTCTGAAATCAACATAAACTTCTCCCTAAAAGGTTGAAAATACAGGTGAAATTCAGAAGCGAGGCCAAACTAATTCTCCATGGCAATGCTTTCTCAAAGTTTTCTAAGAATGCTTAATTCTGAGCCTCACCTTCAGGGTCTGAGTAGGTAGTGTGAGGGCGCATTTTGGTAATCTCTATTTTATCAAGTACCCAAGATGATTGCCTTGAAGACTGATATTCTGTTGCACACCACTCTTTGGGACTGAATCTGATCACAACCCTATAATAGGATAATATGGCCCAAATAATAATGACAATTGATTCCTTTCCAGGTGATTGTTTAAATTTAGTCAAGATCACATATTATGGATTTGTACATCAGTTTGCTGCTTTATGTATATAAATACATGCAGGCAAATACCATGCATAATGCTGTGGGGGGGATTTATTTGATATATTGTTTTTTAGGAAAAAAACCAATTTCTTGAGATTTGGTGAGAGTTCATTTACAGTTCTTAGTTTTCCTAGAGAAATTGGAGGGGGCTACTGAACAGTCTACCTTAACACCAAAAAGGGCAAAAGTACAGAATGAAAGCCAAACAATGATTTCATTATACAAATGAAATGGGAAAATGCAGTGAAATTCTATCCATCCCTGAGGACTGACTCCACTTAGAGGTTAGAAGAGCAGCTTGGAGTGATCTCACACTTAGGGGCTCTATAACCATCACTCCGGAGCCGTCGTAGCAGGGTTATGACTAAGGATGGAAGAATCATCCCATAAAGTTGTGAGCTTTAATGACACTTCTGTTGAGTACATAAGAAATAAAATAGATAATCAATCCATATGGCCCATCCCCTGGTGAATAGTGAACAAGGGGTAACTAAATAGGTAAGAATCAGCAGTGAAAATCAAATAGGAGCGTCGATAATGGGTGTGAGTTCAGTTTTAGGGACAGACTGTTAGTACATTAGGTGATGTCACAGAATATCCATGATAAAGATATCACGAGGAACAGGCTCAGGAAAGTTTCAAACTCAATAAAGAATGTTTCTGTGAGTTTTCCTGGTTCATCCAGCCTAGTAGTGTTCAGGGATTTTCCACGTTAAAACACGCTTCCTGACATCCAGATTAGGAAACTGAGTCTTGTTGAGGTGAAAGGATGCCCAGATGTTTACCATCAGAGCCTCTCAGACAGCTTCTCATTCAACACTTCAACCTAGTCGCATTTATGGAGGACTGTCCCCATGGCAAGTGCAGTATCAAGGGTGTCAAGACAAGCAAATGACATTTAACAGTCAACTGGCGCGTGGCAGCTTCGCGACCCCTTTCTGTGTCTCAATTGCTCTTTGGTCTTCAGCAAGTCTGGGATGGGTGCACTGGAAAGACTTTGAAATTAATATGAAATTTTCACTATTAAAATTAAGTCACTGCAATAGCTTTGACAGATACCTGGGGAAGCAAACATCTTTTTTGAAAGCAAGGAGCTCTGGATTATGTTGCTTCACTCCACAGGATAGCCGCACACAACTGACGTAATAGAACTTGGCCAGCAAACCATTGCTCAATGCACAATAGATTGCTAATTACTCGTGGAGACATACTTTTTGAACAAGAACGGCACATTTTAATTGCCTTTTAGTGAGATGCTTTGCCTTTTTTATCTCTCCCACCTAGATCCCATCAGCACTTACCCCAGTGCTGGTGTGAGTTTTAATAGATTCGTAATAGAAACATTTATGTATTAATAATAATAAAGATAAATTATGTTTGCAAGTGCTTTCCTCTACATTTCTTCTCCCCAACAACTCTGGGGGATATGCTGAGGAAGTATTGTTATCTCTGCTTTAGTGATGAAGAAACCAGAACATGGTGAAGTCAGGATGTTTTCCAAACTTTCAGGGGTGAATTAAGACTCAAGCTCTGGTTTGTTTACTTGACATCCTGCTGCAGATTTTAATAAGTGAAGCTTGCTGTAACAAAATGCTCAGTGCTAAGGCAAGAAGACATGGCTACTCGCCTGGTCACTTCTGTCCCTGCTAGTTATGTGTTCTTAAACTCCAGACACTTAATGTACTCACCTTTAAAGTGACAAAAGTAATAGCTCTTCTATTATAAAACTCTGGTAAGGATCTATTGAGATAATGCATGAGGAATCGCTTTGAGATTTGAAGAGTTCGCTCTTTGCCTAGAGTCCTTGAATGGACCTCTACGGGTCTACAAAACCTTCAACTTTATGCAAAATTCAGTCCTTCTTTGCATATAATGCACTTTTCTCAGGGAAAATTCTGAAGTTTTAAAAGATTTTCAGAGATTTCTGTGATTAAAAAAGAATGAGAATTACTGCCACAAAACATCATGCAAAATACTGTTATGAAAACACATCTATTTTGATAGTGTATTCTTTTTAAAAATGTGGGAAATATAGAAAGTAATAGTCATCTGAAAACATACTATTTAGAAAAAAATCTATATTCATAATAAAATTTTGTCTGATATTACCTTTCAGGTTTTTTTTTTCCCAATAAATTGAAAAGTAAAAAAAAAGTTTTTGTGGCAGCACAAATATTTATATATAAAATATGCATATACATTTGAAGTTTGGGATCATTCTAACTATTTGAACACGACCTAGTGGTATAATATTTTTCTACATGATGTTTGATGCCTGCCTTGAAATCTCTATGTGCTTTCCCATAATTTCTGTACTTAATATTCTTGTACTTTCAGATGGTTTGCATTTCTGTCATTTTTATCATATTATAATATACATGCTTTTACATATAACTATAGATAGCATATATTCATGAAATTGTATTTAAAGATTTATTTATTTATTTAGAGAGACAGAGCAAGCCGAGGGAGGGGCAGAGGGAGAACGAGAGAATCCTCAGACTCCCCACTGAGCGTGGAGCCTGCCATGGGGCTCATCCCAGGACGCTGAGACCATGACCTAATCTGAAACCAAGAGCCATCCAGATGCCCCTGAAATAGATATACTTTTTAAAAACAACATGTATGTCTCTTAGTTTTTAAAACAGATGGTCAATTAGTATTTAATTTTTTGATATGTCCTTGGGCTTTTCACTGCCATGTTTTCAAAGATCTCACTAGAATTAAAAATATTAATTATGCCTATTAATTATTTGGGGGGAGAATTTTCCTTTTTATACTTTCATCCCAGAATATGATTTTTTTCTTACTTGATTCAGGTCTTCTTATCCATCCTCAGGTTAAATTTTGTTCTTATCTCTGCTATTTCCAATCACTTGTTTCTTTCTTTGCAATACGTACACATTGTCATTTGTCTTTGTAAAAAATGTTTGCATTGCTGGGACTTTCAGAACTGTGTTTGAAAACAGTGGCTACAGGAGGTCTCATGTCTTTTTTGACATCAATATGAATATCACGAGTGTCTCAGCATTGAAGCTGGGCAGCTGAAAGTGGGTGATCATGGTCTTCATCATCTTAAGGAATATTGATGTCTACTCCTAGTTGATTGGAAGACCCTGAAAAAGTCAATATTAGATATTGACAATTGTCAAATACATCTTGTCCTCTAATGTGCTCATAGCCCTGTGACCCTTTTCTTCTGAACAATGCAGTGAAGTGGTTTGGGATTTCTGTAGCACGGTATCCTTCCATTCTTACAACAAATTCTTCCTGGTTACAGGGCAATGTTTGTGGAATACATTTCCAAGTGACATTGCCAATATTTTACTGAGAACTTTTTGTCTAGAATCATAAGGCAGATGGGTCTGTATTTTTATTTTTATGTGAGGGCTGGCATAAACAAATGAAAAGGCTTCCATCTTTCTTGGCAAGAAATGTTAGACAATTACAAAATCTTCTACACAAATATTAAATCGTTATGTTGTACATCTGAAACAAATATAGTGTTATATGTTAATTATACCTCAATTAAAAAAGAACTTGGAAAGAACCAAAATGTCCATCGACAGATAAATGGATAAAGAAGGTGTGGTATATATATACTATGGAATGCTACTTAGCCATCAGAGAGGATGAATACTTATATTTGCATTGAAGTTGATGGAACTGGAGGGTATTATGCTGAAATAAGCCCATCAGAGAAAGACAATTATCACATGGTTTCACTCATATGTGAAATATAAAAGTGCAGAGGATCATAGGGGAAGGGAAGGAAAACTGAATGGAAAGTCATCAGAGAGGGAGAGAAACCATGAGAGACTCTCAGCTCTAGGAAACACTGAGGGTTGCTGGAGGGGTGAGAGGTGGAGGATGGGGTCACTGGGTGATGGGCATTAAGGAAGGCATCTGATGTAATGAACACTGGGTGCTATATGCACCTGATAAATGGTTGAACACTAAATCTGAGATGAATGATGTACTATATGTTGGCTAATTGAGTTTATTTTTTAAAAGATTTTTTTTATTTCAGAGAGAAAGAGTGAGAGAGAGAGAGAGCGGGGGGAGCAGCAGAGGGAGAGGGAGAAGCAGACTCCTCACTGAACAAGAAGCTTGATGCAGGACTTGATCCCAAGACCCTGAGATCATGACCTGAGCTGAAGTCAGATGCTTAACCTATTGGGCCACCCAGGCACCTCAGCTAATTGAATTTAAATTAAAAAAGAAAAAAGAAGCTAAAAAAATTCTCTCCTACTTGTGTCTTCATTCAACTTTTCTACATTTCATATTTTCTTTAAGAATCAGAAAATTTAGGGGCACCTGGGTGACTCAGTCTGTTAATTGCCTGACTCTGTGCATGTTTCTTTTCTATTCCCAATTTTCAATGATATTTGGTATAATTTGATTATTTCACTATCTAAGGGAAGGTATCTCTCACTGTGGTAGTTTTGGTGAGAAGGATATATTATTCCTGATGTAATTGTGCTTATTCCCTTGCCTTGTTTCATTCTTATGTAAAGAATCTTTTCTTTTCCCTAGCAAGTTTTTTTTTTTTAATAGATTATGTTTTCTTTGCTTTTTGTCTCTAGTGATTTTGTTTTAAATTCTACTCATAATTTACCTTAGGTTGTTAAAATGCTCATATCAATATTTAAGTTGTTAAAATGCTTAAGTTGTTAAAATGCTCATATCAATATTTATGAAAACTGTCAACATAAAAAATCAAGTACTGTTTATTATGAGCTTCTATGTAAAATGAGAACATAAATAGTCTTTTGTTGCATGTTATATTCATTGCCACTTCCCAATTTCCCTTGGTTTCATTTATAACTTTAGAGTGGTGTTATTTTTAATAAATTTTATTAATGTGTTACAGTGTTTCTCAGTAAGTTGAAGTACATCTTTAACAAATATATTCAGAGATGGTTGTGTGCTTTTTGGAAACATATTTAAGTTATCTCATATATAAATGACAACTTTTGGGGCACCTGAGTAGCTCAGTGGTTGAGCGTCTGCCTTTGGCTCAGGTTGTGATCCCGGGGTCCTGGGATCGAGTCCTACATCGGGCTCCCTGCAGGGAGCCTGCTTCTTCCTTTGCCTGTGTCTCTACCTCTCTTTCTCTGTTTCTCATGAATGAATATATAAAATATTTAATAAATAAATAAATCAATGACAACTTTTGGGGCCATTGGATTCTTGGTTAACATCTCTTCCCTTCAAAACTTGATGGATATTGTTTTAAAACTTTGATGATACAATTTGAAGTACTATTGTATATGCTTCAGAATTTTTTAGAAAGATTTATTTATTTGAGAGAGACAGCAGGGGGGAGGGCAGAGAAGGAGGGAGAAACCTTAAGCAGAATCCACAGAGAGTCCAGAGCCTAACTCTCGGGGCTGGATCTCATGACCCTGAGATCATGTTCTGAGACAAAATCAAGAGTTGGATACTTAACCCACTGAGCTACCCAAGCGCCCATCAGAATTTTTTTTAATATTCTGAATGCTGATCAAATTCTTTTTTCTATCTTTGAAATTAACAACAACAGCAAAGTGTCTCTCTCTTCCACTGACTTTGCCTGGAACCCACATTTTTTTTTTTTTTTCAGCCAGCTTGTGTTATGTAGCAGGTCAGTCTAATCCATAGAACTGAGGGAGAGTCAACACTTTTTGCAGCAATAATTACAAGGTCCTTCATGAAGCTAGAATGTGATGGAGAGACCACTTCACTGAGAGTGAGATATCACATTCCAATTTTGGGTTTGTCAGTAAATGCCATGTGAGGTCCCAGGTGCTCATCTGTGACACGGGTATCAGAGAAGTTTCTTTTTTTTTTTTTTTTTTTGAGAAGTTTCTCTTCCAATCCTCAGAATTAGTGAAGACATTCAACATAAAGAGGTAAATTCATTTGCTGTATTAGCATTAGAATCACTTTTTAAAAAATGAACCTGTTTATGTTTTCAGCCAAGGGAAAAAAAAAAATCTTTATGGTGGGAAAATACTAGATAGAACTAAGAAGGTGTTTATATATTGTAGTGGGTGGAATTATGGCTTCCCCAAAATGTCCCGCATCCTAATCACCAGAACCTGTTGCATATATCACCTTACATGACAAAGGTGAATAAAGGTTGCTGTTGGAATTAATCAGCTGACTTTGACAGGGAGGTTATTCTGGATTATCCCTTGTGGGTCAAAATGTGATCAAAAGTTTCCTTAAAAGTGAGAGAAAGAGACAGAAGAGGAGGCCAGAGCGATGCACTGGAGAAGCACTAGACCTACCATTACTGGCTTTAAAGACAGCGGAAGGGGCCATGAGCCAAGGAAGCTTCTGAAAGATGAAAAATCATGGGGACACATTCTCTTCTTAGAAAGGAACACCACCCTGCCAAACCCTGGTTTGGCCTAAAGACACCACAGACTTCTACCCTTCAGAATTATAAGAGAATAAATTTACATTGTTTTAAGCCACTAAATGCACGGAAATTTTGTAAGCAGCCATCAGAAACAAATATGCATGCATTACTTCTGTGATCCTCACAACCCTTTGCTGTAGATGGTGTTGCCTCATTTTACAGATGTAAAAGTGGTGGATCGGAAAGTTTTGAAAGATTTCCCAATAAAGCAGGATTTACTCAGGATTTAACCACAGAATTAACCAATTTAAAATCCACTGCAGTGTTTCTACATTATTTTCTAGGAAATTCTTTGGGGGTAAGGATTTAGTAAGAACATGCCCTCATAGATTCCTTGTAAAGTTCTATTTTCCAGCATACTTAATCCAGAGTGTATGCCCTGGTGGTCCTTAGGCATGAGATTAGCTCATCATTATTAGCCATTCACATAAGGACCATTCATTGGTGTCAGATACTGGAAGGGAATAGTTAAGTTGGGGATGTCTTCACTCTCTTCTGCTTCTCAGGCTCAGGACACCCTCATCTCAGGCCAGAGTAACTATGACCACTGCCTACTGGCCTCTGACATGGGTCTTTGACATGGCAGCCAGAGTGATCTCTCAGGAATACAGATCTAATTAGTTCCCCATCCACGCTTTAACTTGCTTCCTCACTCATGCACTCTCCTTGCCTGGTGTCACTCATGCCTTCCAAATATAGCCCTTCTTGCCCAGCATAAAGAATCTCATTTTCCTCTTTCCATCCTCCATTAGGTTAGAAGGTCTTTCAGGTTGCTGGTGGGTTCCTGGAGTTCAGTATCTTTCTTGGCATGCAATAGTTGCTCAGTAAAAGATCCATTTAATGAGGGGCACCTGGGTGGCTGAGTCATTTGAGCATCTAATTCTTGGTTTTGGCTCAGGTCATGATCTTATAGGGCATGGGATTGAGCCCTGTGTTGAGCTCCATGCTCAGGGCAGAGTCTGCTGGAGGTTTTCTCCCTCTGTGCTTCCCGCTACTTGCGTGTTTTCTTTCTCTCTAAAAGAATTGAATATATAATTTTTTTAAAGACCCACTTAATGAGTGGGACATTCACTCGAAGGGTCTTTCAAATCCTATTTAAATAAAGTCAAATGCTTGGTATCTCAATTTCTGATTAAGTTTAACGTCATTTTGCCATCATGCATCAATTCCCAGCAACAATTATTTTGTGTGTGTATCAAAGGAAGAGTGCCCTAGAACTTTGTCATGAAAGTCAGATGACATTGGTAAGATTATCTCTAATATTGTACTCAAGAATGAGATAACACTGAGGCCCTTTCATTCGTGCAAGCCACATCAAAGAGAAGCACAGTGAGGAATCTTACAACATGGAGCAAGTTGGTTTCAGAATTCACGGAGCATCCACTAGGCCAGATGACTCAGTGGCTGCTCACTGTTGCTCAGCTTCACCAACCCTGTTTGAGAATGGGGATAGCACCCCACTTAGGAGGTTGGTTTTCAGTTTAGACATTGTGTGTGGAGGTGCTTGATGTTGGTTCTGGCACCCACAGTCCTCCTTTGCTCCTCAGACTTGGAGTCACTTTGGCAGAACCAATGGGACTGTTGGCTCCCGGGATTGAGAAGGCTGGGGGCCCACTGGGTCTGAGAGAAAGAGGAATACTGAGTTCCCAGGAGAGGCACCAACATGGTGAGCAAACAGTAAACCTTTCCTGAGGAACACGAGAGCACTCATTCCTGGAGACATCAGGTCATGGATGTGAGCTTTCTCCAAAAGGACCTCAACATTGTATATGAAACACCTGGTGACTTAGAACTAGCAGACATAACAATATCTGTATATTGAGCTTCTGGAGAGGAAGTCGGGACTCTTTCATTCTGTGCACGATTATAGTGAGAGCATCTGCTCCACCAGACACAAAGATCATGCTGTTTTATGTTTTTTACAGATTTATAATGACCATTGGAAAAGCAGTTGACTCCAGAAAATGTTAAATGATGCTGCTGTTTTGAACATGTCAGGACCTCAGTCTTTTCCAAATGACCTGGGTCGCATTTTTGTCCTGTGTCCTTGGAAAAGCTCACTCTCGAGGTGGTCAAATATGGGAAATTTTGTTTTTCATTTCGGCCCATAAGTCTCTCAATTCAGAGGTAATTAGGGCACTACTAAAGAGAATTGAATGGGAGTGCGTGGGTGGCTCAGTCTTCAGCTCAGGTCATGATCTCAAGGTCGTGGGATCCAACCCCACATCAGGCTCCCTGCTCAGCAGGGAGTCTGCTTCTCACTCTGCTTCTGCCTTTGTGCTCTCTCTCTCTTTCAAATTAATAAATAAATAAAATCTTTATTTAAAAAAAGAATTGAATGAATTATGGTGTGAATTTGGTTTGAATGTCTAAATGGACACATAGTATGCGTTTCCATCTCAGTGTGGGCTAACAGGTGGTGAGCATGTGGGTATGAAGACAAATGGCTCTTGTCCTGGATTGAATTGTGTCCTCACAACGTTGAAGCCCTAGTCCTCAGTGTCTGTGACTGTGGCCTTACTTGGCAGTGGAGTCCTTGCAGATGATCCAGTTAGGTCATTAGGGTGGGTCTAATCCACTGTGATTACTATCCTTATAAAGAAAAATAAAAAAAGGAGGATATTTGGACACAGAGACAGAAAACATGAAGGGAAGATGATGTAAAAACACAGGGAGAACACCATCTATGAGTCAAGAAACATTGGAGACTACCGGAAGCTGGGAGAGGGGCCTGAAACAGGTTCTTCCCTGCATTGCTCAGAAGGACCCAACCCTGTTGTCTCTCTGGTCTTAGACCTCCAGCCTCCAATGCTGTGAGACAGTACATTTCGGCCCGTTAAGCTCTCTAGTTTTGGGTACTTGTTACAGCATCTCCAAGGCACTAATACAGCCATTTCTTGTCCAGTTCATCCATTTGGTTTGAACACTGTAACTATGGTTAATTCTCAGTCCAGTTTCACCCCAACCAATGGAGTCACTGATCTCTTGTCTCACCGGCTGCACCAGGGGGATAGGGCCACATCGCACAGCTGAGTTACTCGTGAACCAAAATAAGAAGAATTTTATTGGGAAGTTCTTGTAGAGGTGACTCTCCCTCAGGTTGCTTGGGCAACTGCTACGGGCAACCGTAGAGCGCGGTTAACTGAGTTCTGATTTCTTTCTTCTCTCCTGACACTTTGTTCTTTACAGACTATACTTCCCCCTACATGCCTCATTATGGAAACCAGCAGGGCCCCGAGGGCCCCATAAACACATGACACACATTTTGACTTTACTACCTCTAATTTTTCCACAGTATGGTATATTACGTATGACAAAAATTTTACTTTGTGGTCTTCTTGACAAAAGAACAATGTGCTGTGTTTAATTATGCTCTGTCCAGACAGGTTTCTCTTTCAAAATAATTTCCCTGAATCTTATGGAAAAGCCTGCTTTGCGGTGAGTGGGTGGATTCCAACCAGCAATGCCCCCCCACAAAAGATTTTCCAGGCCTGGATTTCACAGTCGATATATGTGCTGGGGGACCACAGGGGACATCTCCCGGGCTTTCTTTGGTAGTTTGCTGAAGTCCTGCCAATCAAACACCTGAAACTAAAAGTTGAGGATGCAAGAAGGAACAAGGGGAGGGGAAGTGAGGGAAGGAAGGGGGGAGCGAGGAAGAGAAAGAATAGAAGAGAGTGAAAGGGAGAAAAGGAGAAAGAGAAAAACACGCTGATAGCAGGAGCAGACCTCCAGAGGCCACTCGGCAGGTTTTGTGTGTCTGTCGGGGGCCGTGATATCTATCTGAGGCCACGCCAAGCCCATTCTCTGCACCCAGATGACGATTCTATACCACTGTGGATATGCCAGTTTTAAAAGTACGATGAGACTGATAGTGATACCGCATTAAACACATCTCCTATTGATTCCTTCTAACCTTGCAAACCGAGCTGTGCGCGTTAAGTACCTCTTACTGCAGCCTGGCTGATGAGACCGCAGATGCTGGCTGCGGGGCTGAATTTCCTCGGAGGTCAGCAGACGGGGCAAGTGGGGGGTGACCTGGGGAGCAGCTTCTGGCCCAGGGACTACTTGCCCTCCCTGCCCTCAAATTCAGCTCGAGGACACATGTCCGGGCAAGTGTGCATCACCGAGACATTAAATCGGGCCTGACAGCCTTGCTACCCACCGAAGAACCAGCCTCACCAATGTGTGTGGCTCAGTGAAAACAGGAAGTTCAAAACAAATCACCATGTGATTCATGGTTTATCAGGTCCATCTTTTTCAACACTTGTTTTCTCGAAGTTATGGTTTCGTTTCAAATTAAAAAAAGAAAATAACAGTCATTTCATCTGCTCCTCTCAGATGTGTCTGCCTGAAGGCCTTTGTCCGGATGATTCTGCTCGCGGTGTGCGGATGGTGGACCCAGAGCAGGGAGGGGACAGCGACGGTTGCCATCTCCGAGACTGGCATCAATGCTGTCCAAAGATCCCACCGTCAGGGCGAGTGCAAAAGAAGCAGCTGCTATAGTCAGCCACCAGGATGCAAACTCTGCTTCTTATTTCCAAGACCCCAAGGCTAATGTTTTGGGGGTGATAAAACCTGGGGTAAGAATTAGCAGTTAGGATGTATTGTATAGAGGGGCACCTGGGTGACTCAGTTGGTTAAGCATCTGACCCTTGGTTTCAGCTCCGGTCATGATATCAGGGTCCCGAGACTGTGCCACCTGGGCATGGAGCCTGCTTGGGATTCTCTCTCTCTTTCTGCCTCGGTCACCTCCCCGCCCCCCCACCGCCGCCACCAATAAAAAAATTTAAAAAAAATTTTAAAAATTAAAAAAAGTATAGTATTTAATAGGTCCTCATGAAAAGAGGACTATTTTTTTACTTTTTCTGTTATTATTATTGCTAATACCACAATAATTTAAATTTTCACCTGCTAGTCTAGATGGTTCCCCTATCTGTGGACAACAATCTGGATTTAGTGGGGTCCAGAATTCACCTTAGAGGAGGCAGGAGGAGTCTGCTGCCCACTTTGGGGCATTTGGAGAGTGTTAGGAAGTTCTTTTTTCTTTTTTATTTATTTATGATAGTCACACACACACACAGAGAGAGAGAGAGAGAGAGAGAGGCAGAGACACAGGCAGAGGGAGAAGCAGGCTCCATGCACCGGGAGCCCGACGTGGGATTCGATCCCGGGTCTCTAGGATCGCGCCCTGAGCCAAAGGCAGGCGCCAAACCACTGCACCACCCAGGGATCCCGTGTTAGGAAGTTCTAAATACGTCCTGCCCAGACTGGCTTCTGGCACTAGAATCCTTTCCATCATCCTTTAGGTTAGCACAGGATGCCCTGCTTTACTCCCTGTCAGGGGCCTGAGGAAGGGTCAACATCACTGGATTATAAAGTGTGAGACTCCAGGGGCATGTCTGTCTTGCACATGTTTCCCGCCGAACACACAGCATTATGTACTAAATAAATGAATGAATGAATGAAGGCCAAGGTTCTCTTCAGCATCACTTTTCCTCCCAACATGCTCATCCCAATGCTTTGCATAGGAAGTGATCTGGAACTGCTTGCTTCATTTATTTAGGTTGAGTGGAAAATATTTGCACCCGAATTCAAAGTAGGATTCATAAAAACTTGTTTCATGAAGGGTAGGTAAGTCAGATGGGAGATGGGGAAGAAAATCGAGAGATATCTATGACATTGGGGACCTTTTGGATGGACGCTTTGGGATTGGGATTTGAATGAGCCGTGAAGGAAAGTGGGATGAGGACACAAGGCATGGGAAAAGAGGAGGAGGTAGGAGAGGTGTCTCAAGAGCAAGGTGGTAGCTGCAGGCAGTTTGGAATCTGCAAAACGGTGGGTGTGGTACAAATGGACAGTGCATTCATGCACGTGGGATGTGTGTGTGCATGCATGAATGTGTGCGGTGCAGCTGTGATGTATGTGTAGCAGAGGTGCAAAGTGTGTGTGTTGCGGATGGACAGTGCAGGTGCATGGTGTGTAGGTGAGTGGCTTTCTGCATATGGTTAGTTATAAGGGTTTCATGGGTTAGAGATTCATGGTGCGGCTGTGTGGTGCACGTTGTGGTGCGGCTTGTGTTTGCATGAGGATGTGTGCGTGCTGAGCGTGTGGTGTGGACATGTGATGTTTGCATACCTGATGCCAGTGTGTATTACTTATGAATAGTGCAGGTGTTTCATATGTTCCTGGGGTGTGTGTGAGTGTGCGTGCACACGTGGTGCCTGTGTGAAGTTCATGTGCGTGATGCAGGTATATGGTGTGCAGGTATGGTACATATGTGCCAGGTGCAGATGAGTGTAGATGTGTCCCATGTACCACAGGCAGGGGTTGGAAACATTCGGGCCAGATGGCACGGGCCACTGGTCCTCAAGTGTGGTCCCTGCACCCGCAGCATCAGCGTAGCCAGAGAACTTGCTCGAAATCAGAGGTTCTGGGGGTGGGCTAACAACCTGGGGTATCACAAGCCCTCTAGGGGATTCTGATGCAGCTCAAGTGTGAGCATCACTGCCATATATCCATGTCCCCATTTGCTTTGAGCTTTCGCTTTATTATCGTGCTGGGTGTGTTTCTCTTCTTTATCCTGGTGTTGAGATCTTGGCAGTCACTCCCAACTTGAACGTAGAGGAAGACTGGAAGTCAGGGGGCAGGAAATTGGCCGCTCTGTGCTAGTTGCAGGGTTGATGGTGTCATCTTTTCTTTAAGATGGAACATCTGTGCCTACTCAGGGTTCCTTTGGTCCTGGAGCACTGGCTTACTACAACTTCGGGAATTGAGAGTGGGCATTGCAATAAGAGAACCTTGGTAAAATTGTGGTCCTACCACTACTAAATGTGGGAACTTGGGAAATTGATCTGTATCTCTGAGTCTCAGGTGCTTTCCCTGTAGAATGGGAAGACTAATCTTATCTTACAGGGTTGTTATGAAGATTAAGTAGTATCTGTAAATCCCCTAGTGTCATGCTCACAGCACTATTCTTGGCCAGTTCAGTGTCAATTTCTCTTTTCGGGACCTCTTTTGCTTGACCAGGAGCTTGATAACAAATGAACGTCTTCTAGCTTTAGGGAATAGATTGATGAGATTGTTGTTATGGCTTTTGAATTCCTTGTCAGATACAGCTTTCCTAGGAGATAATTCAAAGAAAACTGGAAATTCTCTAGCAAGCGCATAATTCTTGCTTTGTGCAAGATTTAGCTCAATAGTGTTTGACCCATGTCATAGAGGTTCTCTGTCTTCTACGACACGTTATTTTCTCCAGCTATATAGAACCCATAGACACACAGAATAAATAGTTAGACTATAAGCCCAGCCCTGCTCTGGCTGTGTGATCTGGGACAAGTCACTTAACCTCTCTGAGACCCTTTTTCTTCCTTTGAAAACCAGGTTTTCAGTGATGATAAGGCACCGTGATAAATGGAAATCCCCTACTAAATGCCCAGCATACATAGGACCTTGGCTAATTGTTTTTTTAAATATATTGAATACTAAATACATACTCCCTTTGCCTACTCCTCCCTTCTAACTAACCTGGGTACCAGGTCCCCCGAGTTTTGATGCCTTTGGAAATAATATCCACCATGGGAGTGTCTTGGGTTCTTCTGATTTGAGTTTGGCCTAATGTGGAAGCAGGGCTTCCCTCAGCCTTTCTGATCCTAGTGCCATAGCTCCAGTGCAGAATTCTTTAGTCTCATGAGTGTAGATCAGAGCCCTGGAAGGCAACTGATAAATCTCTTTCTCAATCCCCTGATTTTGCAGCACAGGGAACTGATACCCAGAAAGGCGAGTGACACGCTGTGGATTCCATACCTGCTCAGCTGTGGGACTGAGATAAGGACCATTTATTCAACTCTTCAAGCCAATGGCTCTCTACCTATCTCTACTCTTCCATTTGGCCATCTGGAAGTATAAAGAAAGGACGTTCTACTGAGTGCAAGGAGCTAGATGGCCCTGCCTGGAGCAAGCCACTGTTTATCCTGGTGTTTGTGGCCTAACATCCAGTGGAGACAATACTCGTCCACAGACTGTTGAGGTTAGAGCAAAATGAGTAACAGGCATAGCTATTGTAATTGTGGGTTCTGGTGTTCAATAAGCTAAGCAGACTCTCTCTTCTTCTACTTCTGTCTTTTCAGCTCTTCTACTTCTCTATGATTTCCAAGTCAATTCTCAGATCTATAAGCCTGAGAAGTTTCTATCCAAGACTTTAACAATATTGGTTGAGGCTTGAATACTGCTGGCTTTAATTTTGGCTCCTTAATAAAGACCTTTCTTAGCAGGTACCCTAATCGGTTTGGAAGCTTGAAAGTGTGCTATTATAGAGGTGTGGGGAAATAGGCCTTCTTACTGATTGTTGGTGGAAGTGCATAAAGGCACAGCCTCTATGGAGAGAATTCAGTAATATTATGTATCCATACCTTGTAGCTGAATGATTCCACTTCTAGGATAAGGGGAAGCCAGCAAAATATGAACACAACAGCCTATTCATGTGGCATTAATTACAGTAGAAAAAGACTGGCAAAAACCCAAATGTTCATCACGAGGGGTTGAATAAACTATGCTACATCCACATAATGGAGTATTTATTACGTAGCTGCTAAAAGAGATAAAAGACTTTTATACTGTTATGGGGAAATCTCTGGGATATATTGTTAAGTGCAAAATGCGAGGTGAAGATCAGAATGTGTGAATGACAGCCTTTATCTAAGAAATGGGAGTATTTATTTGATATTTAATACATTAAAAATAGGACAAAAATGAAAGTTACTAAAAATGGTTAATTATAAAATAAGTAGGAAACAGAGTGGAAGCAATAGGTTTGGAAGCTAGATTATTAAAGATGCAACTTGTTTTATGCATATAGAAGCACACGCAAAAATTCTTTACCAAATCATAAAACAGCAGGTAAAGACAGCAATTCCTTCATTCAAAAACAGAATCAAATTAAATAAATCAACCTGAGTATTAATGCCACAAGAAGAAATTGTTTCAAATGATCTTTACTTGGCTTCGTTTATCTGGCTGTATAACTGCAGTGGGATATATCCTAAGGACAAATAGAACCGTGAAGGAATCTTAAGTTGCTTTGAGTAATCATATTGTTCATAATATGTTGCTAGGGTTATTCTGAAACTGTTTATTGTAAATTAAGATAAAGCACATAATATTATATTAATGTCGTTAAGAACCAAATTAGTTGACCAGAGAAAAAAAGAGAATCAAACAGAAAAAAAAAAAAAAGAAATTAAATAAAAACCTGTAATCCTAAGCTTGAATTGGAGACATTAGTACAAACTCCTGATGTATTTTTCTTGCAAATATTTTCTGACTTTACACTGGGAAGGCTTAGAACCAATAACCCTTACAGAAGCAAAGAGTTCCTTAGCACCCATACCCCAGTCTCCAACTACATTTCTCACTGAAACCAGGGGGCCTCAGAAAAGTTGCTTGATTTCAGATTGGGGCAGGAAATGTTCGAGAAGAGTTTCTAATGTATTGTCACACTAGAAGCAAGGAAGTTACCGAAGGCCGTTGGGCTGTGGCAAAACACAGCAGCCAAAATGCAAAGGTTCCTGCCAGCCAAAGATGGAAAAGCCATATCCAAGGATGGAGAGAAAAAGAATAATGTCTGCAATGTATTGAAACACATAGGATCTGCTAAAAATCCATGCATTCATAATAATATTTACAAAGTTGATGTGCTCCCTTTGTAAGATGCTAGGGACCCAACCCCTTATTCTGGAAATGAGCACGTAAGGGAATATAATCAAGCATTTAACTTCCCCTTCTGGATAGAGTTGTACCTTGGGATAACTAGATAGTTGAGGAAGTAAATTTCTTCTTTCTTAGTAGAATTCCAGTTCATAAATAAAGAATTAGGAGTTAGCCTATCACCACTTTGCTGCCCTCGATGAAATAATGGATCTATGCACCTGCGTGTGGGATTGTGTTAATGGTAGTGTAACCTTTCTCACGGATATTAGTTTTGTGATTGCTATCACTGATTGTGAAATGAACCGTTGTTGTCTTCTATTATGGAAATTACAGGGAGCAAGAGGAGGCGGTAGGTTTGGGGCTGGAATGCTCACCCATTGCATCAACTCCTGCAACTCTGACAAGTCAGCCAAGTCAGAGGTGCGGACGTCCTAAGACGCGCCTCTGGTTTCTGGGAATGCAGCAATCACAGAGGTTGTCTGACTTTGCTTCCTCTGCTACGTTGCTAATTCCCCGACACTTTTGCAGGTGGTTCAGAGCTGCATCTAGGCCACGGAGAAGGAAGCATTCCAGGGCTTACTGTGGTTTACATAAGACCACTCTTATTGAATCTTAAAATAAATTAAACCTGACCATATTTTATGACCTCGTGTTGCTCACTTGGTGTCAAGAAATAGACAGGGTCTTCTTAGTATTGTGAACAAACTCTGTCTTTTTTTCCGAAATACTCAATTCCTTTGATGGCACTATTGACCAAACTAAGACAGCACTGAGGGATCCCTGGGTGGCTCAGCGGTTTGGCACCTGCCTTCGGCCCAGGGCGTGATCCTGGAGTCCCGGGATCGGGATCGAGTCCCACGTTGGGCTCCCTGCATGGAGCCTGCTTCTCCCTCTGCCTGTGTCTCTGCTTCTCTCTGTGTGTGTCTCTCATGAATAAATAAATTTTAAAAAATCTTAAAAGAATAAAATAACATTGAGTTTTCAGTGCTGCTCCATGCACCTTTCCCCTTTCTCTGCCACTTTGCAAAAAAAAATCTAAGCCATCATCCCAACAGGAAGATGGGAGCTGACACTGGCCCCAGAACATCTGGCTGCAAGAATGCACCTCCAGCTATCACCACCAGCTCAGCTACTCTAAGCTTGGAGCCAGGCATGCTCCTTTCAGATGAATCAGTGCAAATCTGCTAGTATAATCATCTTGCTTTCTCTCAAAGCTTTGGGAACAAATTTGGTACATGGTTTTCCCACCCACAGTCCTCAATAATCATCCTTTTTCTGCCTATTTTTATTTTTCAGAGACTTCTAGGAGACTTAAAAGGTGGTTTCTTAAACTTGATCTGAATCACAGCTGGGAAAAAAAGATGAGTAGATGTTGGTTGTGGGTATGGTAACCATTTTGTTCTCTGCCAGACTTTGTTTCTGTTGTTGTAACAGAGAAGAAAATTAGCCGTCCACTTGTTTCAATGATTTCAGAATGTTTCATGGGAACCGTCTGCATGGAAGAGGTTAGGTCTTTCAAGATTTTTATTTTTTTACAGTAGAATATCCTTCTGTTTTGAAGATCACGGTCAATTGATGGCATTATCATTGTGCTACTTAATACAAAAATAAACATCAGAAGAAAGACATTTTTGTGACTTCATATTCGTTTACATTTTTTTTCTCAATTTTATTTTATTGCCCTCTGAGCACATGCTTGAATTCTTTCCTTTTCTACGAATGTTCTGTGCCTTGCACTACAGTCATTGGCCTTAGCTGTATCATCTGTCTTTCCCATTTCAGTGAAATCACTGGGTGTTGCAGTTTTTGATGGTTTTCATTTCGTTCTTAGCAGGTAAAAGTTCATTTTTGAACTGCATAGGGCTGTCTACACTTAATTTTCTTTCTTACTTGAAAATATTATTAATAATTGAGTTCTTTAGAATACTGGAAGATAGCTACTTGGGTATTGTCATCTTAGATCGTGCAGTGATAGGTAATGGGGAGAGTCTATCTTATTACGGATGTGCTCACACAATGGTATGTGCTGTGGAAAGATGTTTGAAAAAGTCTCATCATTGGCTGCAACCATACACTACAGGGTGGAGATTTATTTCAGAGAATTCAAAATGATTAGGAATGAGAGAATCCTGGAATTACTTGAGTGGCTGGGTGAAATGTTTGGTCTACTGAGATCTGGGTAGAAAGAGCAGAGCATCATGGAACCAGGGTTCCTTATGTCACTTCTGCAGCTTGTTAGGTGCCTGACCCCAGACAAGCTGCTTCACCTCTCTGCATCTGCTTCCTCATCAGTCAAATGGGACAATAACACTCACCTGACTGGGTCATTCTGATATTAAATGAGTCAACAATTGAGCCTCTGCCTGTGCCTGGAACATGATGAGTGTTATCTAAGTGTTTGCTGCACAAATTGAAATTAAATATTATATTTCAGAAATGGAATGCCTCATCATTCATAGACCTTAATTGCTCTGTATTTAAGACATAAAGCAAACAAACAGAAGAGTTGTCTTCTTTCTTGGGAAAAATTATAATCAAAGCTGCCAGGTTATTAGAATGCCAGGTTGAATGAATTATATTATTATTTTAAAAAGCATTTATTTATTTATTTTGAGAGAGAGAGAGAGAAAGAGAGAGAGAATGAGCAAGTAGGAGCAGGGATAGAGGGAGCGAATCTTCAAGCAGATTCCTTGCTGAGCGCAGAGCCCCACGTGGGGCTTGATCTCATGACCTGAGATCATGATCTGAGCTGAAACCAGGAGTCAGGCACTTAACTGATGAAGCCATCCATGTGACCTCGGTTGCATATATTTTATAAGCCATTTGGCTTCGTCAATGAGCAACCTGGAGTAAGGACAAAGGTGAGGATGGGGAGCACTCCCTGAGAGATCCCTGATTCACTGCCCTTGTCTTCAACAGAGGGAAGAGGTAATAGTTAACTCACTGGGGATGGGTGGAGCTACAAATTTATCAGACAGTACGCTCTCACGGTACATCACAATCCTTTCATCTAGTTGTGTGAAGCCTCCATGTCTCGAGAAATAGAAGTGTTCTGATTTAGCACTGAACTGCCTCGGATCTTGGAAGATAAAACAGATCAGTTCTGGTCTCAGGCACTCTGAAGAGTAAGATGAGTTTCAGGCACAATAAAACAAATGGAAGGAAAGACAATAAAGAAAAAGAGAAAGATGGACAGAAAGGAAGGAAAAGAGAAAGGAAAGAAACACGAAAAAGAAAGAAAATGAGAAAAAAAAAAAACCCTCCTAAATGCAAATCACTAGGGGAAGAAAAGGTTATTGTTTCACTAGTGAGATTCGTCAGAGCCTATTAGGAAAAGTGCCATTCAGAAGGGCCATTTTTGTCTTTAAAAATTATTTTCCAGGAAATAGATACAACGGAAGCAACTACTGACTTCAAGTGGCTTTTGGGGTTGAGATATTTCTTCTTTTTATTTTCGGTTGAAGTAAAAGAGTTGGCTCTGATAAGGAGGCAGAAGGAGAAACTGGAGACAACTCAGTGTAGACCTTGTTTCTGATAAGCAGAACTTGAGAAGTAGATGAGACAGGTGTAAGGGATGGTTTATCCTCTTGCACAATTTTGAGGCCACAGAACCATAAACTGTAATATTTCCCAGAGACGGACCCTGCACTCTCTAACCAGCAAGCAAACTATAAACTATGTTGGGTAAGGAAAAGATGGTAGTCTTGGGGCAGACCTGGTGGCCCTCACCGAAACTAAAATGAGAAATTGACAGTGTCAGACATTGGGAAAAAAAAGGTTGAATTAGATTATCATCTTTGGGTCTGACGACAATGATTAATTCATAATTAACACTATTAGAATCGGTGATTAGAATTAAAGGCTGTTGTCACTTAAAAAATTTTTGAGTGTGTTTATATAACTAAACATCCTCTTGAGGATTTTGGAAACTGCCAGCAGACACTGACAGTATCATCTTGTGCATCTTAATCTTTGGCTCAGTCTACAAATAAGCCTGATGGAGGCATTATGCAAATTTTTTTTTTTTTTAAATCTAGAGGTTCTGCAAAAATGTTACCAGATAAAATATGGGATGCCCAGTTAAATTTGGAATTCTGATAAACAACAAGTAATTTTTTAGTGTAAGTATGTCTAAATGTCGCACGGGGTGTACTAAGAGATTACCCATTGTTGGGTTACCATTTAAATTTAACTGAGTGCCCTGTTGCTAAATGTGGCAACTTTATTCTGGAAAAGTGAAGTGGGATTTTAATTATTTAGTCCTCTGGGAGCACTTGCTCAGTTTTTAGAATTTTTTTTTTTACTTGGGTATAGCTGACACACAAATTCATATTAATTTCAGGCATGTAACAGTGATTCGACAACTCTCTACATTATGCTATGCTCACGGCAAGTGTAGGTACCAACACCTGTCACCATACAGCACTTACTATGTCACTGGCTGTCATTCCTTATGTTGTGCCTCTTATTTCCACAACTTATTCACTCTATCTGAAAGCCTGTTCCTCCCAACCCATTTTGCCCGTCCCCCCTCTCTCTTCTCTGCCTCTTTTAATTTATTGTGTTCCCTTCTCTTCCATTAACCCTGGTTTCGTGATTTGATCACTCTGCAGTAACTTCTTTTAGCCTGCTAACCATTCTTGTCTGGGCAGCACACCTGTGTATGACGCTGCTTCTCAAATGGTGGTAGGTATAGCTGCAAATCACACAGGTGTCTTGTTAAAATCCAAATTCTGATTCAGCAAGAATGGGGTGGGGCCCGAGACTGTGCATTTTAACAACTCCCAGGGGACACCAATGTTGCTGATCTTAGGACTCACTTTGAGGAAAGCGTCTAAACCCGAGTTCTCAATTTCAACAAAACAAAAGTAAAACTATCATTAAGGGGAGTTTTTTTTTTTAAACACTTACATCTTCCATTTGTGTGTGTGTGTGTGTGTGTGTGTGTGTGTGTGTACGGATTCTTTATTGTATTTTTTTAAGTCAGAAAATGGGTAATGTTATGCGTTTTGTTAATGAAAGAAAAATTTATTAGGTTGTGAGAAAGTTCTGGAAAAGCACATGTTCCAGCAATTCGTCATTGGATTGTCCATCCGTTCATATTTCTGGAAGAACCAGAAATGTCATTAGAAAAATCACATGATTGCATTTGGTTCACAGGTCATCCTGGGAGCCAAGTCCCCAAATGTGTCGGTTACTAAGGATGAAACACCCCCCCAACTCCACCCCTTGAAGTGATGTTTTTTATAACACTGAGCTCTGTCAGGGAAGAGCATGTTGAAATGATTTCAACATCTGCATATACAGGCTCAAAAGTCCTTTTAAAATGAAAATCCCAGATTAACAGCTGAAGAGTTTGGTTGCCGGGTATTTTGAGCCTTAGGATGGCAAAAACCCAAATTAAAGAGAGGCGGTGCTTGTCAATCAGGAGAGCGCTTATGATGCTCACCAGTGCTCACACCTCATTCCCATCCCGTGCCCGACACGCAGCGTGCTCTGTGCCTTCACTAGATGCAAGCAAGGTGGATTAAATCATCTCCATGCTGGAAGCTTCGTGTCTGCTCCTGACCCCACAACCAGTATGCAGAGAGTCAGGCGGCAAAAGATGTGTTGACAGGCTGTGTGTCTGATGTGGCTTCTGTGTCAGACACGGGGCAGACTGGGGGTGGGGGTGGGGGAACTGGCTGGGAGGGGTAGAGGGGTGGGGAAAAACCCGCTAGATAATTTTTTTGGGTGAAGCAGTTAAGTTTAAGCTTTTGCTGTCAGAGGGAATTTGAAGAGATGGAGTCAGCTAAAGGATGAGTTGAAAATGAGTTTCTTTTGAGTGAGGCGAATGCCATCTCATTAGAGACCCTTTATTTAGACTGGAGATTTTGATGGTTGCATGGTCTCCTTTTGGAATCTTCCAAGGGCCTGGCTAAGAAAGGGGGGGGGGTCTTCTCTTACGTTCTTTTGGGACACAAGAAAGTGAGATATGCAGAAGAGGCAGTTAAAAAAAATAATCTCCAGAGTTAGATAATAGTATTACATCAGTGCTCGTTTCCTGGTTTTGCCTATTGTACAGAACTTGTGTAAGAGAATATCCTTCTCCTTAGAAAAGACACACTGAAGTATTTAGTAAAGAACCATCTTGTCCGCAGTGTAGTCCAAATGATTCATAAGATAGAAAATGACAAAGCAAAAATGATAAAATGTTAGATGGTTGGGAAATCTGGTGAAGGTACAAAGGAGTTTTGTAATTTTTAATGTAAGTTTCAAAATATTTCAAAAATGAAAAATTTTAATGATCTTGTGAGAATGGTGAATGCTCCCCAGGCCAGTCCCTGGTACTGTCTCCTCCCTTGAATCCCAGGGCAAGGGCATGCATGCTTCCCGTCTTCGCAGTTAACACTAAGTCTGGCTGTCCAGTGAGGACATCCCTAAGGCTTTGTGTCACTGTTCTTCTCTTGATTGGTAAGACTCACAGGATAGGGGCTAATCCTGAGAAGCACAGGACTGAGCACAAAGAAAGCAATCAATCCCCCTTTTTTTTTTTTTTTTTTTTGGTGATGTTCAACCAATCTTTCTTTTGGTTGCGATTTGCTTATGGAAAGGGAAAATCTTTGGGCAACATACGGCCAACAGAATTATCTTAGTTCACGTGTGTGTGTGTGTGTGTGTGTGTGTGTGCTCTGCAGGTCAGCACCGTCCATTTCAGAGCACCATTAATTCACATGGCTCCTTGTGGAGGAGGCTCACTGCTACAACCTACACAATCCTGCATCCAGAATACAGTGTTTTCAAAATAATTTGCACAAAGCCCAGTTCTGCACCACAGAGAGGGTGATTGACTCCTTGATATGCAGCATAAAGGGTCAGGAAGGGAGCGAGCTCTCAATTTTTGCCAGTTGGATGCCTTTTCATGATGCCTAAGCATGACACCTTGAATCACATAACTCTCACAATGGAAGAAACCTTCTCCAAAATCCTTGCTTTCAGTCTACACACAATTTATTTTTTATTTTTTTCAAAGGCTAAGAAGGAGCTTAAAGTTTTTAAAGTCTGTTAATTACCTAAGACAGTCTTTCAAGAGATCTTGTTGCCAGGGAATACTTCCCACACATGCATTCACTCGGATGCCCCAAGCAGTAAAGAAAGGGTTCTTCCTTTCTCGCCCAAACCGAGGTGGTCTAAATCAATCCTCTTTGGGAATTTTTAACCTCCAAGATCTCTAAGATCTTACACTGAATATGAAAACTCTAATATAGATGGCTGTCCTTTCTTTGGGGAGGAAAAATTTCATTTGGTTTAAACTTGAATTTTTTTTTTTTTTTTGCTAGAAAATCTGTTCAGAGAATTCACTTTTTCCTTTTACAACTTTTTTTTTTTTTTTTCTTAAAGATAGTGGTTCGTGATTCTGCTTTAGAGCCAGGTAACTTGCTGCCATTCATGTCTGTATAAAGTTATTTTGGAAGATGCTCTGACTCCACTCCTGGAGATTTACCACAAAGTCTTAGTTGGTCTCATTTTTCACTAAGAAAGAGCCCAAAGCACCATCTGCAGCTCCCTATCCCCATTCAGGAGATGGGAGGGCAGGGCTGCCTTTTACGGCTCCCTGTCTGAATGGAGCCTCCCTATTAGAAGACTGGATGGACACAGGGAGGGAGGGCCGGGGAGGGGGGCCGGGGGACCAGGGAGCACTCAATAGCTCTCTAAGTGAGAACAATTAGTGATGTAAGTGTATTCTTGAAAATGAACTGCTTTGGGGCAGATTACTTACAAGCACCATCATCCCAGCTAAAATCTCTATATAGACTTCGGTAGTTCTGAGAAGTCATCTTCTGAGACAATACTTATTGGAATTCATAGTGTTTCCTTTCGTGCTCTCTGAAATTAGCTAATGTTCTGGTCACTCCAGAGCCTTTAAAAATGGTCCCAGTCCCGAGGGCTTCGTAGAGGGGAAGTCTGGCAGCGCACACGCCTCAATTGTGTGCCTACTTGGGATTATTTATTTTCAGTTGGCAGCCATCAGAATCAGAATCTTTTCTTTCCTTTTCTTTTCTTTTCTTTTTCTTTTTTCCTAAACCGGACATAACAGTAGCTTTGCCTTTCATTGTCAGCAAATAGCAATGCTTTCAATATAGCAGAATTATTCATATTTATAAGGCAATATTTGAGTCCTGATTTAAAAATACATAATCCAAAAAGAGCAGTTTTCTTTTTCTCCATCTGATTTCTTTAACTTCTAAAATTTCATCTTAATGAGGCTAGGAGGGTAGAAAGATGGCTGGTACTTTGTAGTTGCATAGTGATGGAGCAATCATGGAAATATTGTTAATGTTACGTGCACTCCTTTACACATAGGAAGCAGATCTTCTAGCCCAAGGAAAAGAAATTGAGATGGATGGATTCCTGGGTTTTGAGAAAAAACATTTTTTGCTGACATACGGACACTTGTAGCCTTTATTGTAGTTTTGCCCTTTTATTTTTATTACGTTTAAAGATAGCATTTTATGAAACAAAATGAAGCTTGGAACATTTTTCAAAATATTTCAATGATTTGGCAGTTGGTAATGAAAGAGCTTCCGTGCATTCAATAGGTAGGAGATGCACACAACTATTGACCATTATATTTATTCAAACTTTTCAGCCATCTTCTGAAAGAGCTGAAAGAGCCTCGTGATTTACAAGGTGCTTCAGAGAATGTACTAGAGCTAAAATCTTTACAAATCTCCCTATAATTTTTTTTTAATTAGAGTTTTATTTTAATTCCAGGATAGTTAACACACAGTGTTATGTTCGTTTCAGGTGTACAATACAGTGATTCAACAATTCCATACAGCACCTGGTGCTCATCACGCAGGTGCACTCCTTAATCCTTATCCCTTGTTTTCCCTCCCTCCATCCTCCTTCCCTCTGGTGACCATCAGTTTGTTCTCTACAGTTAAAAGTCTGTTTCTTGGCTTTCTCTCTCTCTCTCTTTTTCCTTTGCTTTTTTGTTTTGTTTCCTAAAGTATTTCTGAAGTGCTTTATTAAACTCTTCCAAGTCGTCAATGTAATATTTTTGAATATTACCATATTAATTTCATTTTTAATCTTATTAAAATATTAAATAAATAAAATAATATTAAATAAAACATATTTTATTAAATAAATAAATATTAAATAAAATAATATTAAAATATTATTATACTTCATTGGTTGATACTTTATTATAAATTGACAGGTGGACAAAAAGGACACGTGAATACCTGCTATACAGCATTGCATCTCCCCCCATAAAAGTCTTGGCTGCATGTAGACAGAGCTCTGCTAGTTCTTAAACCCCATGGGTATCACTAAGGCATGGAATACTCTGTGAGGCTGCTGTCAAGGCCCACACGAGAACCAGGGTGAGTGGAGTTAATCTCAGCCAACCTGCTTGGTCTGAGAGTGGGCAAAAGGTGGTTTCCAAAGGAAACCAGGTGCACTGTAACAGCAACAGGTTAAAGAGTGCTGCTATGGATTGAAAGTTTGTCTCCCTCTACAATTTGTGTGTTGAGGCCCTAATCTCCAGTGTGATGGCATTAGGAGGTGGGAGCCTTTGGTAGGTGGTTAGGTCATGAGAATGGAGCCCTCATAAATGGGGCTTGTAACCCTATAAGAAGAGACACAAGGGAGATAATCTCTCTCCCCACCATGCAAGGACAAAGAAAAAAGGTGGCCATCTGCAAAGGAAGAAGAGAGCCCCCACCAGACACTGAATCCGCTAGCACCTTGATGGACTTTGCAGGCTTCAGAGCTGTGAGAAAGAAATGTTGCCTAAGCCTGCCAGCCTGGTGCTTGTAAGGCAGCCTGAGCAAACGGAGTCAGGTGGTGAGGACCAAAGCCAACAGAGGTCCACTTGCTCAGGAAAAATTTTGTCACCATTTACCTAACATTTACTGACCACCAAATAAATGCACATGTTTTAAAGATATATTTGTACATTTCTCATGAGTGCACTTTGGAGTATCGATGACATTTTCCCTTTACTGAACTAGAAACCCAAAGGCGAAAGGACTGGTTTGAGCCAAACTGAATCTCCAGCCAAAACAAGACTGGTTTTTGTGAGGTCACTTTGGGTTCTCTGTCTCCAAGGATCACATGCTTCCTTTGAGTTCTGAGTCTTACAACATTCCACACCTCACCGTATTCAGCCATTATTGCTTCTTGTCTGAGATCTCGCCCTGCTTACCAAAAAAGGTCCTTTAGAGCGGAAACCGTGTATTGAGTTTCTTTATTCTCCATTACACATGGCTTGGCATGCAAAAGACACCAAATAAATTCTTGGTTACATAATTTTTGGAAATTGGAAAAACATTCCCTAATATGCTAGTGGAAGTTACATTGTAAGAGATGGGATCGTACAATTTTCTCACACATCCCAAAGTAGCTCATACTGATATTCTAAGACCAGCAAGTCTTCTGGTGACTAAATGAAAGGTTTTACTAATGTTAGTTGATACCAGGTATTTTAAGTGTCTTGTTTTAACAAATATCGTACTGAGCTCTGAGTATATATTTTAGAGATGAGTTTAGTAGTTGGGTGGGGAGACAGGAGCACCCTCCAAAGGAAGATGTCAGTACCCATTCCAGCTCCTACGGGAACGTGTCAATGCCTTAAGACAAGGCTACTTGCAGCAACTCATCAACATCATCAGTACAGTACAGTTTTTGGGTGTCTACCGTATAATGAGTGTATAAATCGGGATAAAGCTGTGACCAAGAAGTTTATGATCTAAGTAGGAAGAGGACAAGCAAAGAAGCTCTGATTGTTTCCCAAGTAAGTGAAGAATAAAGTGTATGTCTCCGGAGGAAAGACCCAACTCAACAGAAACAAAAACAAAAACAAAAACATAAACAAAACCCACCTCTTCAAAACTGGATTATAGCACCTCTCCTAAAGGAAGAGCAGAGCTCTCTTGCTTTGGTGAAAACCAAAAGCTCTGTCCTGTTCCTGGCAGGAATTACTTGGTTGACTCCTCAACTGTATCATGATCAGGTGAAGAGTTTAGGGACCTTAGATTTTCAAAGAGGATTTTTTATGGCAGATGCCAGTTGACCCAGGTCACATCCACCTGGGGACACACAGGAGGCTGTACTCTGCTTGGACTGGGTTCCTAGCACTGCTGTTAACACAGTCCCACAAACTGGGCAGCTCGAGTAACTGCAATTTATTGTCCCACAGTTCTGGGTGGGAGGGAAATCCAAGATCAGGATGTTGGTGGGGTTGATTCCTTCTGAGTCTGTTGCAGGCCTCTCCCCTAGATTCTGGTGATTTGCTGGCAATCCCGGCATTCCTTTGGTTTGTAGACATGTCCTTTCAGTGTCTCCTCTTCTCCCCTTATCTGTGTTTGTGTCCAGATTTTCCCATTTCATGAGGACATCAGCTCCATTAGATTAGAGTCCACCCTATTCTAGTATGACCCCATCTTAGCTACATCTGCAATGACCCTATTTCCAAATAAGGTCACCTTCTGAGGTCCTGAGGGGTTAGGACTTCAACGTATGGATTTGGGGGGAACATGAGTCAACCCATGATAATAATAAAAATCTGTATCTTGCCATCACCCTGCCTCCTACCATGGGTGAGATTTCCTCATGCTCTGGACCTTAGTTCCCTGCTAATATCCCACCCCCAGGTATTTCCAGGTGAGCTCTGGTCTTAGATATACCCATCACATGCTGCTTGCCCTCTGCTATCAACAACATGCCTACCACTTTCCCTGGGCACAGCTAAGTCCTTTAGGCACCAGGACTTCAGTACTTGTACTGTGGGACCCTCAGTCCGGGACCATGTGGCATGCTGGTGTCTCTACAGCAGCACCGGGTCTTATGGTGTCAAAGTAATTCTGTGTTTTCTGTAGCTTCATGCTCCTCCTTCTTGACAGAATGGACAACTACGTTGATCTGATCATCTTCTTCATAGGAACCAAATTTGCTGATGAGTGCTGTAATCCTACAAGGGGGGCAGGGTGGGTATCTGCACTTTAGATGAAGGAAAGGCAGTGAGGACTGGATGTGAATCTCTAATGGAGGGCTCTTGATGCCCTGGCCGTCCCAGTGGGGAGAGTGTGTGTGCTCATGTACACGTGCGTCTATAGGCAAGTGTATGCATGTGTGCGCACCTGTGTGTGGCATGTGCACAGCATCTTGCCTTGGGGATTTTCCTCAAATTCCTAGCCTTACAGTGGGCTTCTAGTCTCTGGCCCCTTTTAGCATAGTTGTTTTCACATATTTTTAGCCACCGAACCCTTCCTTCAGATGTGCATGGACAGCCCGACAGGAGCCCTGGCACAAAGTATCTAGTTGTCAATTCTGGATTCTCCATTTATCAGCTGTTTGAACAAGGTCAGTTTACCTGTACCTCAATTCCCTTATCTTCAAAATGGGGAAAACACTGTACTAAACTAAAGGTGTTATTCTGAGACACCAGAGTGGCTTAGTGGTTTAAGAATCTGCCTTTGGCTCAGGTCATGATCTTGGTGTCCTGGGATTGAGCCCCGTGTTAGGCTCCCTGCTCAGAAGGGAGTCTGCTTCTCCCTCTCCCTCTGCCTGCTGCTCCACCTGCTTGTGTTCTTTCTCTATGTCTAATAAATAAACAGAATCTTTTTAAAAAGGTGTTATTCTAAGAGCAAATGGGTTAATGCCTGTAATACTTTGGACACTGTCACCAATGCCTGGTTTGGAAGCTAACAAGAAATGACTAATTCTTTTTTTTATTTATTCATGAGAGATACAGAGAGAGAGGAAGAGAGAGACATAGACAGAAGGAAAAACAGGCTCCATGCAGGAAGCCCAATGTGGGACTTGATCCCGGGACGCCAGGATCACACCCTGGCCCAAAGGCAGGCACTCAACCACTGAGCCACCCAGAGATCCCAGAAGTGACTAATTCTATAACTGCTTCCAGCCAATAAAAAATGTAGCAAATATTGTCCATAATCATCTATTTTGAAAGGGGGAACAATGATGGAATTCTCAACTTCAGTTGCATTTTTTTGACTTAGGAAGCTTTAGAAAATTAATACAAACTCTCTTTTCCTATTGGAATTCATATCGATCAAAGGAGGGCTGAAGCAAATAACCAATGGTTCAATTTCCAGCAGGTGGACAGTGGAATGTGGTACCCCATGGTTCTCACACTTTCGGGGCAGCAGAATTCTCTAGAGGGTTGTCAAAGCCCAGATGGGTGGACCCTGAGCCCAGGATTCCTGAGTCAGTAGGTCTGGGGTGGGGCCTGAGGACTTGCACTTCTCATATGCTCCAGGAGATGAAGATGCTGTTGGGTGCTGTTGGCTCAGGGGCCTTCCTTGGAGAACCATGGCTATTTGCAGAGCTGCCCTTTCCAGATAAATTTTTGTTCCAGCCTGGGTGAAGAGTGGTTGGGTGTTCATGCCAAAACATGGGCATGTCGAATTTTTACCAATTCTGAGGGACTCTGAGATCTCAGATAAGAAGTGAAGTCTTTTTTTTTTTTTAAACAAGTATTTAGATAACAAGTGTATGCACGAATCAGGAAATTTCATTTTGCTTCTCTTCTAGACCTGCCTGTTGACTTTTCACTGATTATTGTTAGCTAAAAACTTGCTCACTATCAAGACCAAAAATGTGGTCACCAGGAGGTGGAACAGCAGGACACATCTGCGAGGAACAGGCTCCCAGGTATCAGTATGACTCAGTGATGCCATTTGAGTGGCTGCTTTCCTCGGATGCTCTTTTGTTCCTTTCAGAATTAAATGTAAAGATATTGAAACTGAAATCACACAAGCCTAGGATTTTTTTTTTTTTTACAAGCCTAGGATTTAACCAATGAATGAAAACTTCAAATAATGGAAATAACTTTTTTTTTTTTTTTTTGAGAATGGCTAAGAGCTATTTGGTGGGGAGGGAAAACACGTCCACGTTATTTTGCATTGTAGAACAGTATGGTTTATCAAGCAAGCCCAGGAGGCAGTTAGAGGGAGGATTGCAAGGTTAGGTGGCATTCACTCCCCTTTGCGAAACTGTCTTTACCTCACACTTGACAGATATTTCAGATAGATGTGATGAGGTGAAGAAGTTGGCAAGATGAAACCGAGGTAGCATCGCTCCTCAACACATAAAGATGGTTTGATAAAAAAGAAAGGACAAACAGGAAAGGTGACCTGACACCCTCAGAATCACAGAGACGCCTGCCTGGAAGGATGACAGGAGATCCCGGTGAGGCTAGTTTATTTACTCGGTGGAGCTCGGAGGCTGTGATTACACAGCTCAAGGTTGGATCCCGGTGTAATTAGGAGCCAAGGTGGAATGGAAGTGATCCATGTGGCAATCGGTAGGACAGTCAGAGTTGGGGCGGGGGACTGGTGGAGATGCTGGCGGGAAGATGTGCTGGACGCCCGGTTGGGGCTGCAGGTGAGGGCACCTTCTCGGTAAAGAGCAAGCGTGGAGCGTGAGTGTGAGAGGTTGACTCCACTGAGATGCGACTTCACAGACACAAAGAAGAGGTTACAATTTAAAGAAAAGATTGCCCAACAGTACAGGCAGGCAGAGATATTTCTCTTTCCAGGGCCCATCTCAGACCCTCTGTATCAGATTTTGGGGACTGGGTCCCTGGAAGTTGCATTATTTACAAGCATCCCGGGGATTCTGATACAGCCCATTAGAAGGCAAGGTTGAAAATCAAAGCTCTGGTGGAGTACTGAAATGTGTCCTAAAACATCAGAAATGATGTGTGGGTATACATAGATGTGACCATCAGGGTGCTCAGAGACGCTTCCTGTGCTGTTTTATTGTGACCATTTATAGATACGCTCATTTCGCACAAGAATCATTTCCAAGCTACTCGACAATAATTTCAGACTAGAAGGCAAGTTGGGAAAATAAAAATAATACAAAGGGCACATACACACCCTTTCCTACACACCATTTTATCCCATTTGGTTTATTACTTGTGCTCTCTCCTCCTCCTACACACACACACACACACACACACAGACACAGGCACACACATGTGTGCACTTGCATGCATATATACACGCGCTTTTTTTCCCCCTGAACTATATGAGGATATGTTAGGTACGTTGTGGCCTTTTCCTCTTAATTTTTCACCAGTGCTATTTCCTAAGAACAGGGATATTCTCTTACATAATCATCATTCAGTTATCAACTTCAGTAGTTTGAACAATGATAAAGTGTTTTGTCTAATCTACTATCTGTGTTCCAGTTTTGTCAGTTGGCCCAATAATGTCCTTTAGATCCCTCCCTTTAGTCTCCCTATTTAATCTGAAATATTTCTGCAGGCTTTTTTTGGTGTGTTTTAGAACACGAACATTTTGAAGAAAATGGTCACCACAAACTTCCATTCTTGGAACATTCTCTTTTGGGGCTTCTCTGAGGTTTCCTTGTGATTAGGTTCAGATCATACATTCCGTGCTGAAATTTTGCATAGGAGATGTTGTGTCCTCCTCAGGGTACCATATCTGGGGACCCTCAGTGGCCATCGAGCTACATTGGTGATGTTAATATGGGTCATCTGGTTAAAGGTCTATTTGATATTTCTGCGATTTAATTACTCTTTTTTTTCTCCCTCACAACTAACAGTCAGTGAGATGACATTTTAAGACCATACAAATATCTCCTTCTTCAGCAAAAGTTTTCCCTAGATTTAGCATCCATCAATGATTTTTGCTTGATTGAGTCTTTGCTATGACGATTGAAAATGTTTTCTCTCTGATATCCTCTCTTCATCTACTAGTCATTCTCCTCTCCCCCACTTATTCACCCATTTATTATCAACATGTATCATGAATTCTTACTTACCAGTAGGTCATGACTCTACCTCATTATACTGGTGTTCAAATTGTCCCAGAGTTGGCCAGCGGGAACCCCTTCAGGTACCTGAGTCCTGGCAACATGTCACCATTATGTTTTGACACTTTATTTTCTAGGTCATCTTCCCTCTTTTTTTCCCCAGCTCTGGATTTAGCCATTTCTCTGAAAATGCTTGGTTCTTTTTAGGGGGTGAATCCAGAGAATGGTATTAGATGTCAAGATCTGAGTACTGGATGTGCTCATTGCTACTGAGATTTCTGTTTCTGGACTTTCCAGTGGGCCGAGACAGGAAATACATGCATTGTATGTGCATGTCCAAGCAAACAGACAAGCAAATATACCTACAAGTCACACAGATTTCAGAAATAATCAGTTCATACCAATACCTCTGATTCTAATCTATCATCATAGAGTTGTCTTGCCTCCTCCCATTACATATTTGTATGTTCCTTTTTCCACCATGAGAACCCTGGCTCCCATCGATAGCGATATCTGCACATGGACACATCTGCTCAATCCTTTAATTCATCTGAAATACTCATAGAATTGCAGGATCACACCACAAGCAACTAACCTAAAAAGTGGTCAGGATTTATTTGCGATTCTGCTGCCATCCACCTTAGTCAGAACTGAGGCTCCATAATCAGATTCCGTGCTTCCATGTTACTTGTACTTCCTCCCTCTCTCCTTCCCTTCATTTCCTCTTCCTTTATTTTCTTATCAATTTCTCACTTTCTTCTATTTCCCTCTTCATCATGGTGTGATATCCATTTAAAATTATCTTCATTTCTTTTTCAGTTTGCTTTCAATTTTAGTTTTTGTTTCCTTCCATATTGGGATTATTTTTTTTATTTTTTGAGTATGCAAACCATTAAAAGGGCTTCAAAAGTAAAACATACCAGGAGATGTACTCCTAACAGATCACTGCCTCATCTGTGCCTCCTTGCTCCCACCTTCCTTGCCTTGTAAGGAACCAGTTTTATGGTTTCTTGTTTTCTCCTTCCTGTGTATTTTTTTTTTTTTGTAAAAATAAGCTGATATCCATATGTTTTCCTATTTTCCCTTTTTCCTACACCATAGGTAGCAGACTATTTGTGCTCCTTTGCAATTGGTGGGAATGCACGAGACTTGTATTTTAACCTCTGTTCCTTCCCAGATGAACTATGGGATCTCTATTTAGGAATTTACATTCCTCAAATCCCAATTTCTTAATCTACTGAATGTGAGCATTTTTTAAAAGTCTATATTTCTTGTATCTCTCAAAAAGTTTGCTGTGAAATAAATGTAATTTCCTTCTTCTTATCCATATAGATTTAGAAATGGATCTTCAGAACAAAAAGTAAAATAAAATAAAATAATATAAAATAAAAATAATAAAATGCTAAAAGGTACTTGGGAAAAGAGGATGGATAAAGACAGGACTGGGGTGAGACTTTTTGTATCACAGAAAGTATTTCTAACACTTCCTATGTCTGGATACCCTACTCAGCTGTACTGCACCCTCCCCCCCCCCCGCCCCATTTTGAGGTACTTATTTATTTATTTATAAAAATGGCATAGTGTGCACGTAAGATTTGATGTACATATACATGGTAAATGATTATTATAATGCACTTCTATTTAAATACTATGATGGGAAAAGATAGCTATTGTTTTCATTTATGCATGCTTTTCAGCATGCTGGTGTGGACCAATCCACTTCTTGCCAGCAACTCTTGGAAGGAGCCTTGATTGGATGCTCCTCTCTTCTCTCCGATCTGAGCGGTGCTACAGCTGCTTGTAGCAATTAGAGTGTGTTGTGTGCAGAGACTAGAGTGTTGACTGAACCAATTAAAAGATCAATTAGCGCAGCACAAGTGCTTAGAGAAGTAGTTTTTCTATGACATGGAGCAGATTTGCCACAGCACATGGAGCTACAAGTGAATCCAACATTCAGAAACGTGGAGTCTTTGTTCTTAATATTTTCTTTTAACATGTTCTGTATATTCCTAAACATTCAACAGAAGCTATTAGTTAATGGCTTAATAGGATAAACCGGCTTTTGTTGCAGTAGTATTTTCATGTATAGTAATCAAATTAATAGTAACTCATAAAATGTATAGTAATTAAATGATCCTAATTAAGTAGAAATTGTAAGATAACAGAATTTATGCAAGTATTTTATTTTTGGCTCTGATAGAACTCATTCAAAAGAAGTTTTGTCTCCTCATCAATTATTTATATATGGTTTGGATTTCTTATTGCTGCTTTTATAACTAAGAAAAAATCTCAGTTTTAGATTTTCTTTTTATGTTGGAATCTTGGTGTATCCACACACTACATACAAAACCTTGTGTGTAATAGATCATGTGACATAGTTCTTACAGGTCATGGAACATTGCAAAGATGGAATACATTGAATTTTTAGATTTCTGAAGTGTGTAACTCTGGGAGGGGTCTTCTCGGCAGATGATAAATAAAAACTGACTCCAGGAAAATTTGTCAAAACATAAAATCTTTCATACTTTTATTCACAAGTATTTAGACAATTAGTGGATAGTACAAGGTGATATAAGTGAAGCCTGGACATATTTCCTGCCCTTTGGTGGTTTGTACTCTAGTTAGAGAGGCAAGGGCCAGTTATGTTACTTATGGTGGTGGGTGACCAGGAGTAGAACATTCAAATGCTTGACTCTTTTCTCTGCTTCTTACAACTCTGTAGGTCCCCAGAGAGAGAGATGCACTAAGCAGAGAAGCAGGGGAAATCTCTGGGGATATATTATGTCCAGAGTTTGGGGGCAAATTTCTACCAGGAGGTTCTTTTTTTTAATATTTTATTTATTTATTCATGAGACACAGAGAGAGAGGCACAGACACAGGCAGAGGGAGAAGCAGGCTCCCTGTGGGGAGTCTGATGCGGGTCTCAATTCCAGGACCCAGGGATCATGACCTGAGCCAAAGGCAGATGCTCAACCAGAGAGCCACCCAGGTGCCCCTCTCCCAGGAGGTTCTATCCATGATGAATTAAACCAGGCTAAAGATGACCCAAGAGAACTTCTCTTGTCTTGAAAGAGGCAGGTCAGATGATCTCCTCAGGCAGCCTCTCACTGGGGGCCTGCCCCATATTCTGTGTGGCTCTTTCTTATTCTGGAAACCCCTACCAAATGGAAGTCATTTCCAAATCCTTCCCATCCCCCAGCTGGGATCAGCAAGAGAGACAATTCAGAAAGGAATCCAAAGGAGGAAGTAAAAAGGGGACTTCTGAAAGAGTACTCCAAGCTCGTACCCTGGTCTTTATGCTTTCTTTCCATCTCTAAAATCTCTGCCCAACCACTGTGATCCAATACCATACTTGGCATGGGATGATTCTAGCATTTCTTCTTGTGGCTGTGAAGGCAGAAGGAGCTACAACCATCCCCTGGGGACTGGAGGGGAATTTGGCCAAAAGAAAGACTTATGTGAGAGAGTCATGATGTAAGGTAGCGTATGATGGGGCAGCACTAGGAGGGCAGCATCATAGTGTATGCCCCAAATTTCTCAGGGACACCAGAATTCAGTCCATCTAATTTTACTAATATAAGCTACAAGGTAGTTGGTAGTTTGTGGAAATTTTAAGAAGTTCAGAGAACCCTGTCTCTACACATGCCAGGAGAAACCCATCCACCCTCAGGGATGGTTCTAACAGAAATCTCATTAGCGCCACCACTTCTGCCACAGTTGACCACCAAGATTCCTGTCCCCACCTTGGATGCTCCTGAGTGCTTGTGTACATGTCACCCCTAAGCACATCTGCTTGGCAAGACATAGCTCACTGCGAGAAAGAACCCAAGCTGCTTGCAAGTTGGGAATGTGGTTGTTAGCTCTGCAGATAAAAGTACTCTGAAAGGAATGGGTATGGAGTGAGCCTATTTGTATCTGCAGGACTTGGGAGAGGGTGCCAGAGTAGCTCAGTCGGTTGAGTGGCCAACTTTTAATTTCGGCTCTGGTTGCGCTCTCAGGATCCTGGGATGGAACCCCATGCCTGGTTCCATGCTCAGCAGGGAGTCTGCTTGAGATTTTCCCTTTCCCTCTCCCTCTGCCCCTAGCCCCACTTGTGAGTGCATACTCTCTTTCTCTCTCAAATAAATAAATAAATCTTTAAAAAAAGAAATGTTACAGGACTTGGTTGAAGGTGGAAATAAATGGAACTTAGTTGTTGGGTGAGGAAGTGGGCCTTTTGTTGAATGAACTAGGATTGGGCCGTTCGGAGGAGGGACATGGGTAGACAAAAGGAAAGCAAAGACTTGACATTGGGGATGGATGTAACACTTCCTGTAGGAGGCACTCTAAAGACCACTGAGGCAGGCATGGATTGAGAGTTCATGTTGGAGAGTCAGATGGGTGAGGCCAGAGAGAAGATGGGGGAAGATTTTGAAAAAGTTTGGATACCAGAAGGAGATTTTGGACTTCTTCGATGTATGGGAGGAGTGCCTAGAGGTCTATAACAGAGGGGAATGCTGAGATCAGAGAAATCTGAGGTTCAAGTGTATAGGATCCCTTGAATGGATATAGCCTAGAGGCAAGGAAACCAGCTAGGAGTCAAATACTCCGGGTGCCAAGTGGGACAGGCTAGTCTAGGAAGGCAGCAGTGAAGGAACACACATACACACACACACACTCAGAATGCATATCAGAGTCTTTTCAGAGGAAGCAGTGGTTTGGTTTGGGGAAGACAACCCAAGTTCAAGTGCCAGAATTTGCCACTTATTAATAATGTGACCTGGACGAGTCTCTTGACATCACTGAGTTGGCTTTTGCATCTGTAAAATAAAGCCAGTACTCCTTCACCACCCCACTGGCCTGGGTAGCTACGAAGCTCTCTAACAGTGAACATGGACAAGAGCACTTTGTAATCCAGGTGGTGGTACACAGCGTTCGTTATTGTTGGTGTGAAAGGAAGAATCAGTGGGAGCTGGCAACTGATGAGAGAAGAAAGGAAACTGTCGAAAATGGCTCTTGGCTTTTCCCCCCATAAGAGCAGTAGGAGGGCCAGTGAGCACCCACCGAAAGGGGATCTAGGGGAACTGGGGAGGTATAGCAGTCTGGACTCGAACATGCTTGAGGCAGACGTAAATGAAGACAGAGGAAAGTGCAGAATCGGGACTGAAGTTCTGGTGAGGTCCAGGTAGGATGAAACCACAACGTTATTTTTGTTCTCTGTTATTCCAGAAAAAATTTTAAGAAAGGAATACCTAGTTAATTTGCCGTGGAGGTCATTTGTTGGTTTGTTTTAGGGACATTATCCATTTAAATTCTGCTTTAAGCCTCAAGACTAGAATAGATAAGCTATTTATGGATGAAAATATATTATATGAAGAGTAAATCAGTAGTAGGAGACTGACCTTCCCAGGTTTGCGCCAGACCAAGGGGTAGCCAGGACATGAGACTTTTAGGGCTGAAACTAGGAGAGTCCTGGGCAGGCCAGGTTGAGATAGGTGGTCCCTAAATAGCCTGAGAAGAGACAGAAAGAGCAAGATGGTGACTCCTGGATCATCAAATGGTTACCAAAAGAGACTGAGGTGGCCTCATGTTGGAGTAGGAAGTGCAGCTAGAAGATATTGTTTAGAAAGAGAAAACTCTGGAGAGCTACAAGGTCCTGCTGTGTTCAGGAGAAGGCCAGAAAAGTCTCTCCAGGGAAGACTGGAAAAGTGGCATCCTCAAAACTGCAAACATAGTAGGGTTTATCCTATCACATTAAGGGGATACCTGGGGAAGGGATGTGCAGATGATTCACGTTCATGTTGACAAATAAGGACACGTGCGTACTAGAGGGATTTCAATGGTCTGTAGAGTAACTCTGAAGAAGTATTTTCCTCTGTGCATTTTTTTAAAGATTTTTATTTATTTATTCATGAGAGACACACAGAGAGAGGCAGAGACATAGGCAGAGGGAGAAGCAGTGGGGAGCCGGATGTGGGGAGCCTGATGTGAGACTAGATCCCAGGCCCCCAAGATCACACCCTGAGCCCAAAGGCAGACGCTTAACCACTGAGCCACCCAGGCGCCCTCCCCTGTCCATTTAATGTGAGTTTACATTCACCTGGTTCAAGACAGAGACATTTTCCCATTTTTAACAGAGACCTGGAAATAAAGAGGTAGACACTGGCATGGAGCAAGATTGGCTCGGACATGATGGCAGCCTCACATGCGAGAACAGAGCCCCAGGAAGCGACAGGTCCAAAAAATACAGTGATCGTTGCTTCCTGGACCGTCTGGATGAAGTAGCTCTGAGAGCTTCAACCTTCTGCCACTGCATACTTCCTTGCCTGGCGCTGAGATTTCATGGATGACCCAGAGCTAAATGGGCTTCCAAGATCTGAGGGAGGGTGAGGGTTACAAGACAGCCAACAACTGTAAGGTTATTCTCTATTTTTTATTAAATTAGGCGTGCCCTTAACCATGTTCTCTGATTGTTATGGTTGAATTGTGTTTTGCTGAAATTCGTATGTTGCTATCCTAACCCCCGGTGCCTCAGAACGTGACCTTATCTGGGGCCCTTGCAGGTGTACTTAATGAGGTCCTTAAGGTGGACCCTTAATGTCATATGACTGGTGTCCCGATGCAAAAGAGGGAAATATGGCCACAGACCTGCAAACAGGGAGGCCACCATGTGACATTGAAGAGTACGAAGTTGATGTGTGTATAAGCCAAGGAACGCCAAGGATTGCCCAAAGCTCCAGAAGCTAGGAGAGAAGTCTGGAGCAGATTCAACCTCCAGGCCCTCTGCAGGATACACCCATTGCTGAAATATTGGTCTTGTATCTTCCAGCTTCCAGAACTCCAAGATACTAAATTACAGTGGCCCCAGGAAACTTAACACACTGATGAAGTTTTGTTTGCACATTTTCTCACCTAAAAAAAAATAGAATGTCAGTTTATTATTGGGGTTTTTTTTTTTGACCTTTAGCTAAAGTAGGGCAAGCAATGGTTTGAGAGATGACTTCTAAACAAACTGAAAACAAGTGTACAAACTAGAAACACCAGAGATATTCTTATTATTTGCGTCAAGTAATATTTTTCAGAAATCATGAGTGACAACCACTCGCTTGTTTACAGTAGGATTTTCCAGCCTCTAGCACTCATCATTTATGAAACAAAATATTAGTTGAAGGCCTCAGAAGATTGCCAATAAAACTGCTAAAACATTCTTTTGATCTCAAGGCAGCACTGAGGACAGATACTTCATTCCTTCTGGAAAATGCTTTGTTCTTTTGACTCCACTTAAGGAGGCAATAGAAAAGCATATAATACATTAGGCGTTCTTTCTTTGTAGAACAAAGTTAATCCAGGTCCTTATCATATGAAACTGCACAGGGATATAATCTTTTAGAAGACGTAAATAATTCTCTGTAATACATTTGGAAATTCTTTGATCTTTCTATATACTTTTCCATAGCAAAATGGTCCTGCACACTTTATTTTACATGTTTAGGAGTTTGTTAAATAAAGTTAGAGAAGCAATATTAGAATTTAAATTTTTTTTTTTTAAACTAAAACAACCAATTTTACTAGGTCCTGAAAATTTCTAAATTACATGCCGGTCGGCCCCTCCTGTTCCGATGCCAACAGCATGGATTTCTCATATATTTACTTTTCTCTTGTTTTATCTACTCTGTTAATGGATTTTAAAAGATTGTTTAAAAGCCTGTCCTCCCTTGAAATTTTTAATATTCGTTTTCTTTTAGCATTCCTGCTGTATCAGTGGTTCTTGTTCTAATCTCCGCCCCTGCCAGTCTCCCGGTGGATTGGGTTGATCAGGGATTGGGAGAAAAGAACAGTGACCAGGAAGTTAGAATCTTAGAAGGTCATATATTCATTCCATAGGAAAGATCTGAAGTTCTTTTGATAGGGCGTAGGGGATCCTGAAGAATGTCAAACAGCGGAGTGATAGAATCAGATGTGCCACTTGGAAAAAGCACTCCGGAAGCAGTTTAGGGAATGGGTGGGTGGCCCTGGGGTGGAGGTATGAGGCTGGAATCAGAGAGACTTGGTTGAGAGGCCATAGAAGCAGTAAGCCACGGTGGCATTGGGCGTGGGGAGCAGCTGGAGGAGGTAGACAGATCCAATAAGACTGTGTCAACGGTCTACACGTAGTGCTGCTTGTGGTTACGTTAGTGCCAAAAACACTGGTAGTAGGGATAACTCAACCCATCCCCTTGTGGGGAAATAAAATTGAATAGTTGATGCTATTTAATAAGTGAAAAGAGAGAATCAGGAATCATTATTTGTTTCCATCCCAACTACGTGAGTGTCGTTCTGAGGAATTCAGGAAATTCTAAGTCAAGAAGCTTGGTCGAGGTGAACTCTTGCACATTCGCAGAATTCCCTGGGCTAGCGCGAGTGGTCAGCTACTGTACTTTGTGACGTTTCTCTGCTGTGTCTGTGCTCCAAACAGCCGGGGTGGCATCACTTGCTGATATGCTCAGGACGGGGACAGAGAGCAAGAGATCCACTCAGCCTGCCTTCTCAGTTGTGTTAAGGTGGGGTCTGTCTGCAAGCACCTTTTAGGGGCTAAGGTCCCTGTGTTGTGAATACTTGGCCCTTTTAGAGAAGTTGAAGGAAGTGGCCTGTTACCTCTCAAAATTGGGCCTACTACAGTGGCATCGCGGGGAGCCCTGCCATTTGCCCTGGGGTGGGCTGCCCACTGTTGGCCCACTGTTGGCCAAAGGCCCCAAAGAGAACCAGACAGGATGGCCTGCAGTTTGCCCAGACCATACCTTCTCCAAGTCCAGGGGGCAGGTAAAACTTTGCTCCCAGGTGTGATCAAATCTATTTCACACAGAAGGCCAATAGGTGGCAGAGCAATCTTTCCTACATGCCAGAATGAAAATGTATATCGATATCACCATTATCAGAACTCTGTTGCTGAGCTTTAATTACAAGACACTCGAATCACTCATAACTAGACAATTTCAGAATTTTTACACACTTTGTACCTTTATATATGTAAATGCCAAATGTTGTACAAAATGATTCCAGTTTAATTAAGATTTTAAACCCCAGAACAGTTAGCTAAAGATTTTAAACCCCAAACAGTTATAGGCACAGTTTGTTTACCTGAAGCTTATCTTCCTGTGGCTATAAATTTTTCTTCTCATTTTATGGGATATTTCATTTATTTTTTATTTTTTATTTTTTATTTTTATTTTGGCATCCAGGAACAAAAGTGAAAACAATGCTAACTGTAGGCCTTTTAAAACAAATGTCCTTTGTGGATTAGAAAGCAGACTATCTCTAGCGAGGGTTTGTCTATGTGATTTCTTTTTTTTTTTTTTTAAGATTTTATTTATTTATTCGTGAGAGAGACAGAGAGAGAGAGAGACGCAGAGACACAGGCAGAGGGAGAAGCAGGCCCCATGCAGGGATCCCGACGTGGGACTCGATCCCAGGTCTCCAGGATCACCCCCTCGGCTGAAGGCGGCGCTAAACTGCTGAGGCACCCGCTGCTGTCTATGTGATTTCAAAACGTCAAGCACCTAATAAGAAATTTATAGACGTACCAACATCTTGGAATCTGAGAAACAGGAAGATTTGCTTTTTTGAAAAATTGAATTTTTGCTCTTGAAATGGAAATTAAGATACTGCCTTAGAAATCCTCCTCATTTTTATTCCAACCATACGCATTTTGCTAATTTTGTTTGTTTGCTAGTTTGTTTTACCTTCCTGCATTAAGAAGACAGTATTTAGGGCTAATTGAGGAACACCCAAATGGGAAGATTTTAGAAAAAGTCACAGATGTCCCAGTGGCTGTTTTATATGGGAAATGATCCTGTCTTTAATATAAAGTGGTCTCCGGGGTTTTGTCTGCGTTGGACACGCACCTACCGGCTTCCTTCAGAATCTCATCTTTGCATTTATTACATTTATTACTTGTAGTCCAGTCTGAGCAGGGACTCCAGGTGAGGTCAGTGAGGAATTGTTTTTGCCACATCATTTAAGGGGGCACAGAAAACCTCAACCAGCAAGATAAATAATATTTAACGCAATATGTTTAAGAATCAAAACTAATGCAGAAAAACCGGTGATGAGCAAAATATCAAAAGTCTAAACAATAACAGGATCAGTAAGAGTGTGGTCTTGAGCCCTGTTCCAGCCTGAGGCAAAAGGAAACATCAAGGATACTGAATCCTGTCTTTATTTAAAAGGTTGGTTATTTGGTTCATCATGATTTTTGGCACTGATTTCGACGTTTTTAGAATATTGCAGTCAAAGCTTACTTACCTTGATTCCTGCATGTTTTGGGTACCCCCTTAAATTTTGTGTCCTGGGCTAGCATCTCACTCTGGTCTGTCTAATCCTGAGGTCGCTGGTCATCATCCATCATCGTGGTATTTATAAAAACGTCTAGCAGGCCTTCTTATGAACAGGACCGTGGCCATCATCCCAAAGGAAAACAACACTGAACTGTAGAGTATGAGTTAGGATGTCCAGCAAATTGCTGATGGTTCCCGGGATCACTTCAATTTTTAATAAATCTACATTGCAGTCTTAAAAATTTCTTTTGTTTCTTCTTTTTTTCTTTCCCCTGCTTTGCTTGTGGCCCAACCACACCCTTAGTCTGTGCATTGGGTAACCCAGCTGTTCGGTAAGATGCTCAGCTATTCCTGAAAGTGTCTCCTTTCCAAGGGTCTTCAGAGCCCAAACCACGTCGTTGCTTCAATCAGACTTTTTTTTTTTTTTTTTTTAAGATTTTATTTATTTGTTCATGAGAGACACAGCGAGAGAGGCAGAGACACAGGCAGAGGGAGAAGCAGGCTCCATGCAGGGAGCCCGATGAGGGACTGGATCCCGGGTCTCCAGGATCGCGCCCTGAGCCAAAGGCAGGCACCAAACCGCTGGGCCACCCAGGGATCCCCCTTCAATCAGACTTCTAATTGAAGAAATTGCTGTGAACTGGAACTTTCAATTTTTTTTTTTTTGAATTTTCAATTTTAACCCATCTGAATATCTAAGTAACAGTCAAATTGAATCCAGGTCTCCATAGAGATTCCTCTGAATTACTGCAGGGTGGTACAGGGGACAGGCTGGCTTGCTAGTAGACACAGTTTGCCCCAAGGAGGACCCTGTCCTCCAGGAGATTTTGTTCTGTTTTTCACTCCTGATTCCCATAGAAGCGAAATCTTCTTATTCTAATAAAGCCAACTGATGGGATTACTCACTGCTCTACTGTACCCTGTGAAACAGTTATGTAGCCTGTTCAAGATAGCAAGCTATGAACCATCTCAACACTTTGCTATGGAATTTGCTTTGAAGCTTGCCCAGGAAGCATTTTTTCTATGAATGGAAATAAGTGTCTTTTAAAGAGCAAAGCGAATTTATTTCTCCTATTCCACTCCCTCTTCCTCCCGACCCACCCATCAAAAGTGTGGCAATTTCAAGCTGAAACTCAAGAGTGGGCCAGACATACGCCAACGCTCCGGGCCATCTGACCAAGTGCTGCCACGGAGCTCACGCGAGGCAGGAGGAGGGTAGATTCCCTCGCACACTTGACTTCACAGTCATGCTTTTGCTTATAAACAGTGATGAAGGAAAAGCCTTTTAGGCGTGAATACAGATTGGAAAAATACAAGTTTGAGGTCCAGTGTCCTCAGCTAGACGTGACAGGATAAGGAGACAAATAAACATCAGTTAGAAGAAGCACCATCCTCCGGGAACATTCTGTGAACGGGTGATGTAAGACCTACTCGGGTCAGTTAGCATCTCCGTGAATTTGTTTATGGGACCACAGAGCAATCAATGGTATTTAGGATGGGTATTTTCGAAGATGGTCAGATTTTAGAAAGATCTAAGTTAAAGCACTTCAAAGGAAAAAGAGATTAGAGTCAGACTCCTTTTCTTAAAAATGTTAATTTTACATTGAACACTCTAAAGAAAAGGAGACTTTCTTCTTAGAACTGGGTTTTAGGTATTCAGATGTTATTTGTTCTATAACAATTCTTTCTCCGAAAATTCCAGACAGAAAATGTCCTTCTTGCTATGTCAATTCCCAATTAGTTTGCTATTTTTGAAAGAAATAACAGAATGTTTTTACTTTTATGATGATTTTATAGCTTGCATTTTTTAAAATTATATTTTCCCCATCATTAAGCAATTCTGGAGAATGAGAACAAAACAAAATTGAATATTGAATAATTTAGTTGAGCTGTTTTTCTTTTTCCAAACATGTTTAAACTCATGCTGGAAAAAAAAAAAAAAAGTTGGATGACTGACTTTTTAAGGAAGTAAATGTATATCCTGTCTTTTCCTGAATACACAAGAAAACTGGGTTAAGCCATATTTTCTTTAAAATTATTCTTGGCAACTCTTTGGGAAAATCTGTTAGCTTGTCAAGATAAATTTTACAAGCAGTATCCCAGGTTATGGAAACCATTGCAAAATATCTGAGAGATAAAGGACCTTTGCAGAACTAGGGTTACAAATGTGTTTATGTATTTTATATATATTTTGGTACTGTGAGTACTCAAAATATTTGGATGTTGGGTAAGCTAGAGACAGCTTTCATTATTTTGTTTTATTTTTTAAGTAAGAGATACTGTAGTGAAAGAGGATTTACAGTTTGAAGGCGGCACCTGGTGAGAATGAATGCTCGCAGATTCTCTGAGAAGTAAGTTCTCTGCTCTTTTGAGAATATGCTCTGTGGACAACTGTCTAGTGTGTTGTTTTTGTTCTCAAATGTTTATCGAGTGTTATCAGTGAGGACAAGACCTGACATTAACCAAATGAGTGGGGCATTAGGATTTCGAATTTGTCTGTTGCATTGGCTGTAAGGCCTTATGACTTTTGCTTTATCTGATTATGCATGAGAATGCTCAGGCTTTTTGTTTTTATTATTTTTTATATTTATTTATTTATTTATTTATTTATTTATTTATTTATTTATTTTTCAAATTTCTATGAGTTTTCAAGGGCTCACCTCTGGTTACTCCTTCTGACACCGACACCCGCCTTCCCTCTACCATTGACGTAGGGTGATGCTTCCAGTCTTCTGGAAAGAAAAGCCATGTAAAGGAAGTATGGTGCACCCACTGTGCTGTTCTTTTTCATAGGATTATAACTAATAGAGGCTTGGGGTATCCTAAATTGAAAACAAAAATCTTGAAGCCAGACAAGCATGCATTCAAACCCCGTAGCCTACTCACTGGCTGTGTGACTATGGACAAGTTATTATCCACTCTGAGCTCTTTGAGTTTCTTTCTCATAAAGCTGCTGTGAGATCATGTGTGCAAGTGTTGAGCGTGGTGTCAACACACTGGGGTGTCCCATGAAGGATATTGGGCTGTGTTGGTGCCGTTACTGTCATTGCTACTGACTGCTATTATTATTATTGATAAATTGCAGGGTCCATGTAGGAGCATGATGATGCAAGGGACAGGGATGGGAGAAGAAAGCAAGAGGCGAAGTGGTTGGAGGAGGAGGGTTACAGGCTAAAAGATTAGGAAACTAAGCAAAGCCCAACTGGTTGAGCTGGTCAGGACTCTACCTGGATTGCAGCCCAAGGGAATGAAATGTACCTTCCCAGAGCAAATTCAGTTCTTATTCTTATCAGACCATGGCCTGATGAGATAATAACCCAGTTGGCAGGAGGGAGGGGGCAATACAAAGATGCCATGTTTCGTCATACTCTGCGAGGCCCAGGGAAGCCAAGTTATACAGTCAGACTCTTGAAAATCCTCTTGCTCTAAAAAGGCACAGTTGGGAAGATCCTTATGATGCAGTCTCCAGCAGCTCAGCCCTCCTGGCCCCAGGTTAGCTCTGTTCCCAGGGCTTCACTGCAGCCTCTGGCCACTGAGTCAGGCCTGAGTGACTGGCCCCTGACTTTCTCACTTTTGCTTGTCCCCCCGCCACACCCCCCCCCCCCCCCCCCCCCGCCACTGTGCTTGGTTTGGCTGGTGTTCTTGGCCTCCTATCTGGGTCCTGCCCTCCACCGACCATGCTGTTCTGTTTGTCTTATTTGAGTCTGTCCTGAGAGCCATAGGGCTTAGGTTAAATCCTGGAAGGTTCTCTGGCCTTCCTTATGAGGGCTGCTTCTCTGACTTGACCCACTCTCATCTTTTCAGGGTATGTAACTCTCTTCCCTTCCTATCTTTTAAATCTCAAGATGATTCATAGAATTCGGGCTATTTTTCACACTATCGACATCTCGGATGTTTCTACTCCATGAGTCAGCAAGACTAAATACATATTTGATGGAGAACTTATTTTTGAATTTTTAAAATATTTTAAAATAAAAAGGTTACTTTTAGATTGAAGGATATTTTGAATTATTTTTAATTCATTAGAATTAATTTTCAGTAGGGCTGAGGTTAAGGAACTGAAAAGAATGTCTTTGGCCATAACCAAAGAGGTAGAGTGATTCAGTATTCTTTTTATTTTTTTTTTGGGGGGGGTTCATCTTTTTTTCCCTTTTTAAAAACTGTGATAAAATTTGTGTGACATACTATTTATCATTTTAGCCATTTGTAAGTGTATATAACTCAGTGTATAAAATGCATTCACAATGCCATCACCACTAACTATGCCCCAAATTTTTCATCATACTCAATACAACTTCCACTCTCGCTTCTCCCACAGTCCTCTCCCTCCCTGCTAACTCTATTTATTCATTGTTTTTAACCATTAGGAACCCAATTGAACTAGCTAAACCTATGCCTTCGTTTCTTTTTTTTTTTTTAAAGATTTTCTTTATTTACTTATTTGAGAGAGAGAGAGAGAGAGCTGGGGGAGGAGCAGAGGGAGAGGGACAAGCAGACTCTGTGCTGAGTGCAGAGCCTGATGCAGGGCTCGATCACACGACCTCGAGATCAGGACCTGAGCCAAAATGGAGTCAGATGCTTAACCTACTGAGCCACTCAGGCACTCCTGTATTTGTTTTCTTTTTTAAATTCTTATTTAAATTCAATTTGGTTAACATGTACTGAATTATTAGTTACCAGAGTAAATTTAGTGAGTGATTCATCAGTTGTATACAGTAACACCCAGGGCTCATTCTATTAAGTGCTGTCCGTAATGCCCTGCCATTTTTTTATTGCGACATTAACAGATGATCACAGACGAAGTGACTTAAATACTGTAAACGTATTATTTCACAGTTTTAGCAGGTGTGTTGTGCTGGAGCTCTCTGTTTGGGGTGTCTCAGGCTGCAGTGAAGACGCTGGATGTCCTCATGTGTGGCTCAGGGACCTCCTCCAAGCTTGTGGCTAGTGGAACTCATTTCCTTGTGATGCATGATTGAAGCCCTCAGTTCCTTAATGCATGTTGGCCTAGGGCCTTTCTCAGCTGCTAGTAGCTGCTGGCTGTCCCCTGCCATCAGGCCCTTCCAGTGGTTTGCAGCTTAGTAGCTACTGTTTCTTCCAGGGCAACAGGAACCTATCCCTGACTTCTTCTCTGGGATCATCCAGAGAAGCTTTCTCTTCTAAAGGCCTCACCTGATGAGGTCAGGCTCACCCTAGATAATCCCCCTGTCCTTTTGCCATATAGTGGGACACAATCCCAGACCTGATATCTCAGTATATTCACAGGTTATATAGGGCATGTACACACCAAAGAAGGATATCTTGGGAGCCAAGATACAATTCTTCTACCACATCTGAACAGGGCCAAGGGTCCAAATGCTCCGTTGATAGTAATTTCTGTGCTTAATTTCAAACTATTTCTGCTGTTCTGCTTTTGAAGGCTGTGCAGGTTGGAAACTGGGCCTGGAATATAAGTCCCCAGCTCTGATTCATGTGAACTTGATCAGATCCTTTCACTTTCTGGATTTTTTAATCCTTGCCTGCATTCAAGGCTCCTTAGTAAAGGGCTATGGATCTGTGATATGATGGGCAATCCCATATTCACTCAACAGACACTCACTAAGCATCTTCCACATGCCAGTTCATGGGAGGACTGTGGCTTTTGCCAGTTCTGAATATCTCTTCAGGAGATCCCCTTTGTCATTTGTGTATGTGTGTGTGTGTGTATTAATTTAATGCCTAGTGCATACCAGACATTGTTGCAGGCACTGAGGATACATCAACGATCAGGTCAGCTAAAAGTTCCTGCCTTCTTGGGGTTGACATTGTCATAGGGAAACAGAAAGTGAGCATCCTACATATATAAAATCCTTAACATGCCAGAGAATGCTTAAAGCCATGGATGAAGACCATTCTGGGTAAGGCTGCCTGGGAATGCTGGGTGGCAAGGTGGGAGGAGGCGTGTAATTTTCAAGGGTGGTCTTTAGTAATACAGAAAGTCCTAGGAATACCAGCCAGGTGATATTCTGAAGTCATCTCCTGAAAATAATCATTAACAGAGAGAGGCCTTTATCAAACATGCAGCTACACGGAATGATGTGCAGTGTGCTGTTGAAAGGGATTCGGTGTCCAGGGCCCCGCCTGCAAGGAGTGATCGGTTCCAGTCTCTTGAACCGCCACAGGCAACAATGGAATAATAATGAAATGGTCGGATCCTACACATGGTGAGAGCCAGCTCTCTGCAGACTTTCAAATGGATGTGGAGTATTTTTGAGCAGCCTCCCACTCTCACTGGGGCCTCATCAGCTTTAGCAATGTCCCTGGGATGGGCACTGGGCCAGGGAACAGGACAGCCAGAGCGACTTTGGGCTGGCCTCCTCCAAACATTTCGTGTGCCAGTTCACAAAACTGTTGTTCTAGCAAGGAGGTGACTTCCCAAGGTCACCCAGCTCCAGCAATCCTGACTCCTCATACAATGCTCTTCCCACTCTAGCTTCCAGCCCTCAAGGCTTCCTTCAACTCCCACACACTCCCACCAATGCCCTGCAGGTGCATCTCTCTAGCCTGTAAATGCCCAAGGGAAGGGACCATACCTTATTTGATGCTGGATTCATGTTCTAGGGGGGCTGTGGTGAGGTACCACCAACTGAGTAGCTTTAAGCCTCAGAAATGTGTTGCCTGGAGGCCAGAAGTCCAAGATCAAGCAGGGTTGGTTCTTTCTGAGCTTTGAGGGAGAAGCTGCTCCATGCTCCTCCCAGAGTTTCTGGTGGTGTGTTGGTGAGTTTTGGCATTCCTTGCCCCATCTCTGCCTTCATCTTCACTTAATATCCTTCTTATATGCATGGCTGTGTCCAAATTTCCCCTTTTTATGAGGACACTGGTCATATCAGATAGGAGCCCATCCTAGGACTTTGCCTTAACTAATTACACAGCAAAGGCCCTATTTGCAAAGAAAATCATACTGTGACATTCTGGGGGTATTAACAGATGAATTTTGGCAAGACACAACTGAACCCGTAAGGGATGTTACAGTCCCAGCACATAGCGTAGAAGTGGCACTCAATACAAATGTGATGGGTAAACACAAGAGTGAAGCTTCTTTCCTCTGGGTTCTTCCAGATTGCCATGATCTACCCCCCTGATGATCTACCTTTCTTATCTCTTCATACTTCTCAGGCTGCTCTCTATCTATCAGCCATGGGATCTAGTCTAGGGATATGTACCAATGAGAGAGGACCAGATCTCCAGAGGTAGTTTGCAAAGGAAACATTGCCTGGTAGATATTCTGACCATACAAAGAGAAGCCTGCACTCAGGTGGGTATTTTAGAGGTGGTCTCTGAGATGACATAAAGTAAGGCCAGGGCTGACTCGTGAGTCCATCTTCTCCACAAATTCCAAACTCTGGCTCCAGCAATGGAGCATTTTGGCCAGATTTCTCCATGCACAGTGTTCGAGTGAAATTTCACCGTAAGTGTTGCACAGCTGCAGAAGTGCAGGGAGATCCTAGGATATACATTTCGAGAATCAGCACTAATCCATGAAGCCTTCAGGATTTTTTTCAACCAGGAGGAAAGTCTTCCTTCTCTAAATCCCTCTAGCACTTACTGTCTCCAGCAAACATAAGTGTACTGTCCCAGAATCGATTATATCATAACTGTTGGCCAAGAGATTAAATATAGGAGCAGATGATTGGGATAGTCCAGAGATGGCCTTATGTGTTAGCAGAGTAAGTTTGCAAGGTTAGGTAATGCTGGGATATCTCTCCTCTGTTTTAAGTAATCCGTTCTACTTTGACACCAGAAATTCCCTTTAGTGAAGGAAGATGACATGCATCAATGATCAAGATAAGACATTTACTCCAGTTTATACCAAGATGTGAGTGACTGATATAACATTCTCATCCAAGATTAGGTGTTTTGTTGTTTTGTTTAGATCAAGTTTTGATAAAAGAAAATAAAACAAGGCAATACAGAGGTTGCTTGAAGGGAGGACAGAAGAGGTAGTAGGGAAAGTGACTCAAAGCAGGAGGAAAGGCACAGAAGAAGGAGACAGAAGCCACTGGAAATTAATTTAACTTACTCTACAATTTTGCCTGTAGCTATGTCTGGAAGAGAAAAGAAGATATGAAACCTTCTTGTTACCTTGGTTCCCAAGAGAATCTTTCTAGTCCCTCCTATCAGGCTGCTATGTCTTTCTTTTTCAAAGCAATGTGAATATCTAGATATTCAGGAATATACTGGAAGCTGAAGATTTTATCCGTCCACTAGATCTTATACTCCAATTGAGAAAATCTTATGCATGCCCACCGAACAAGAGAAAGTCCCAATTTAAGCATTAGTAAGTTTGTGAAACAACCATGAGAAAAGTAATCCAGCTTATTGGAACCTCTCTAGGAAGCTGTGAGTTTAGTAAGTTTTGTGGTACTTAGGAATCACATAAAGAGCCTCAGGAAAGCTCTCTGATACATGGAGGTCCCCTGTCTTCTGTAATTTAAAACATGTCCCATCAGGCCAGTAAATGTGCTAGTGCGAACTCAAGCTCCGCTGAGCTCCATCGAGGGGGAAGTTCATTATATCCAACCAAGTGATAGTTCAGTTAGGCTCTGATGAGAGATGTGCCTCAAATTATGTCTAAGTATTCATTCTAAAGGATGCCAGAAAATTTGAGGGGAAAGCTCAGCCACAGACAAGCCAAAGACCTGTCTTGCATCTATAAGGCAGAACTTAAGCCCAGTTATTGGAACATGCACACATTCATAGTATTAAAGGAAAAAAAAAAAAAAAAAAAAAAAGGTCAGCCAGGAAGAAATGCCAGACACTCTGCTGGCTTGGCTTTACCCTGACGTATGTTCATTCATGGGCAGGGAGCCGAGACGGGCTTGTTCTCAGCCCAGGCCAGACTTAATGCTTCGTTACCTTGCCCACCTCAACACAGGATGTAATGTTGAGCATTGAGCAGTAATAGCTGGCAATAGAAATCGACATAAATTACTGTATGTTTAAATACTTGGATGTATTTCCAGTGTATGTTCACAGTCTGTATTCTGAAAATAATTTGGAGGGTACTTAAGAAACCATAGATCTTTGATCTTAAGTAAGTTGAATCTAGTGAATATTTTTTTTTTATTGCGATGGTCAATTTCTGTACAGCGTGCAAAATACAAGGGAAACTCCTGTGATTTTCCTTATCAAACTTGCGTCTTCTCTAGTAACTGGGAGTTTGGGAATGGAAAGAAGAGCAAAAGGCCAATTTTCTTTGCATTTGTTAAGTATTTATGTTATGTGTTGTGCTCCCTGTAGTAGATGGTAAGATCATCTTACATTTGCTTGTATTCTTTGAATGTGATAATTATTATAAAATTATGTAAATTGGAAAATGCTATAAAGATTCTTTTTTACAAGATTTCTCTTTATTTTATTCTGAGAGAAAGAACACGAGTATGTGGGGAGGGGCACAGAAAGAGAATCTTAAGCAGGCTCTATGCCCAGCACGGAGCCCCACATGGGGGTCCATCCCACAACCCTGAGATCAAGAGCCGGAAGCTTGACCGACTATGTCACCCTGGTGTCCCAAGATTCTTTCTTTCTTATTACCACTTTATTGGGGTATGCTGATGTACAAAAAGCTGTATATATTTCATGTCTACAATTTGATGAATTTGGTGATAATGATACAACTGTGAGATCGTCATCACACTCTCTGCTATAAACATATTGGTCACCTCCAAAGAACACTTACCATAAGATCTAACCACTTAGCGATTTTTAAAAAAGATTTTATTTATTTATTCATGAGAGACACAGAAAGAGAGGCAGAGACATAGGTAGAGAGAGAAGCAGGCTTCCCTTGGGGAGCCCGATGCGGGACTCAATCCCAGGACCCCGGGATCACAACCTGAGCCAAAGGCAGATGCTCAACCACTGAGCCACCCAGGTACCCCTTAGCAAAATTTTAAGTATACAATAGTATGAAGTCTAGGCTCTTTGCCATGGATAGATCTTGAGGACTCATTCCACTAGCATACCTGAAGCTTGGCACTTTTTGACTAATATAATTTGATATTTTAAATTTTAAAAAGTGAACCTGTCCATGTTACAAAGGCTACTCTAGCTAGAAAGGAAGGAGGGCAGAAATCTGAATGTGGTGTGGAAGGAATAGGGGGTTTTGAGCACACAAGTTAAAGCTAGGAAGGCAAGAAGCATTGAGTGACTGATCAAAGCAGGACTCCGTTGCCTCTGGCATGACATTTGGCCTTTTTCTGTCTATTCACAATATCTTCAGAAAGTGTTGACAAATTTTGACAAAAAATCACACACTATTGAATAATTGAATCTATACTTTAACTTTGATCTACCTTCTTTTCACCAAATAAAATGTGCCAAATGAGATTTTTCAATGGATTTCAATGAAATTTGATTTGAGGTTATGGAATGATGTGAACCTACTGGATGGAAATTCATGTTTCATAGACTCTACTATGCCAAATAAATTGTCTCTGTGTGCAAATTTGTCTCTTTGATTGTTAAATGAGTGCTTTCAATGGTAGTGAGTGATTTTAAGATGATTTGTATGCTGCTAAAGTGTGTGTGTATGTGTGTGTGTGTGTGTATACACTGTTGGTTATTCTGACATATGGCAAGAAAACAGCAGTTCAAAAGATTTTTTTTTAAGTATCTTGAGTTGCTATATTTTCAGTTGTTATGCTGAGTGGAGTCATTATACTTATATAGTTTAAAAGTTGACACAACTTTGAATGTTTAAATTTAAGAAATCTTAAAGGACATCTCGGCCAATCCCTTCAACACACACACACGCACAAAAATGGATCTGAAGCCCCAAGTCATCTGTTGTTTGGCTAGTCATATCACTAGTGATCTCCTGCTGGAACACCATGTACAGTACTCTTTCTACTATAGCAAGGCATCATCTTTTCTGATGTTAGTACAAGCTCAGATTACTAAAATATACCATAGTACTCCAGGATATCTGAGATCTTTCTAGAAGCAATGTCCCTCAATATCTATTCTCAGGTCCTCTCAGTGGTTCATACTCCTGGTCTGTGGTAGGGAAGAGGAGGGACATTTTTCATTAACTTCACATTCATTAGGTGGCTCAACCTTGGGACTTTGGCAATATCTTTAATTGATGAGATATTATATCTGTATGTATATATTAAAAACACTAATTAGCTTAACATAAAATTTAGAAATACACCATAATACAGAGGCCATGTTTTAATATTTCATTTATTGGAATACTCAAGAATAGAAATGGTTAAGGTCTGTCAACACTGAGAGGTCTTATTAAGACTTATGACTCGAAGAACTCATGTTTTCCTTCTTTCCTTCAGAATTATTAGAGGAAATATTTGTTTTTTTCCTAGCCAAAATCTGTGATAGAATCCTGGCTCTTTATCTTCACTTGTTCAAATGCTAGAAATTCTTCAAGAAATTGTTTCTTCATTTCCTGAGATAGGAGTCACTCTGATCTTTTCAACATTCAGGACACTAAAACTTTGTGCTTTAGTTTTCTATGTTTGTATCTTATCTCCCTCCCATCCCCCCATCCCTCCATAAATGCCACCCTTAGTGGCAGAGCCAGGATCTCACTTTATCTTTGTATTCTTTGCCCAGAGGAGAGACTTGGTGGTGATGAGGTATCTAGTGTAATCTCACGTGCTGTGGACTGAATGTTTGTATCCTCTCAAAATTCATTTCTTGAAATCGTAACCCCTAATGTGATGGTTTTAGAAGGTTGAGGAGGTAGTTAGGTCATGAGGGTAGAGCCTTCATGAACAGGATTAGTGCCTTTACAGGAAGAGACATCAGAGGGTTTATCCTTCTTACTCTCTGCCACAGGAGGATACCATGAGAAGATGGCTTTCTGCAAACCAGAAGGTGGGCTTTCACCAGACACTGAGTCTGCTTGCACCTTGATCTCAGACTTCTCAGCTTCTGGAACTGTAAGAAATACATACTTGTTGTCTAAGCCACCTAGCATATGTAATTTGTTATAGTAACCTCAACTGAGACATTGTGATAGGCATATAGAGAAGAGTAGGGAGAGGCTAAAAGATGGAGGTTGGAACTTGATTTTGTATAGTTATGAGGTTTGAGTTTTATTCCAAAGATGATGAGGACCATCAAGAAATGTTGACTAAAAGGGAATATCGTGAGTAGAACATGCCCCTAGAAACTTAATATTATCGATTTACATGTGGAAGATTTGTAGGAGACCTTTGTAACATCTCAGACAGCTAGGAATATTGGTTTGATCTTGTTGGTGGTAGAAAGAAGGATAAAAATTGGAGTTATAGTGAGAGTGAAATTGATTTGGAATTGACTTGGCATTGATTGGATCACAGAACTACATTAAAAATGACCTTGTAGATCAAACTGCCCAGCCATGCCTTGCCCCTGAATCTCCCTAGAATAAAAGTGGCCAATGGTGGGCCAAGGTCTGATGCTTTAATGGCCATATCACTACTTCTCAATGTATCTGTCACCATCTTTGTACAACATGAAGGTTTTTCCTTAGAGTAAGCCAGAAATCTTCTGCATCATTACCATCCATGGGTCCTGGTTCTGCCCTTTGGGATAGTGCTAACTAAATCCACATGATTATTCTTTAAATATTTGAAGATAGTTTTAGTATCCCTTTATGGCAAACCTTCTCTTCACTAGCTTCTAGTCCAGCTCTTCATCATGTCAAGTTTCTTCACCATAATGGTTGTTTTCCCTTGGATGACCTCAAGTTTGTCTGTGTTCCACATGAAGTACAGCATCAGGACTTACTTTAGCAGATATTCTTGAGTCAGGGCCAAAGCTGCAAACTCAAGAGAAACTGGGGAAAAAGAAACAAGTCACACAACCATATGTATAGAGAGACTGAAAGGCATTGAGCCCAAGGACGCTGTAGTAGGCAGCTTCTAAAATGGCTTTCAATGATCCTTACTTCCTGGTATTCATATCCTTGTGTAATCACCTCCCTGTAAGTGTATCCTGGACCCATTAATTTGCTGCTAATAGATAGAATGTGGTGAAAGTGATGGGATGTCACTTCTGAGATTAGATAGTAACAGAATGACTTGTCTTGCTTGTTCTTTGTCTGGTTCTTCTTGCTTGCTCACTCTGAAGCAACCCACCACCTGATGAGCTGCCCATTGGAGAGGCCAGTATGACAAAGGGCTGAGGGTAGCCTATCTCCAGCAACCTAAAAGAAGTTGAGCCTTCAGTTCAAGAGCCCAGGAGAAATCATATCTTGCCAGCAGTCATGTGAGTGAACTTGGAAGTTCATATTTTACTGCTCAAGTCTTGACTCAGAGGATACATGATAAAAACAATTTCAAGGGGTACCTGAGCCTTACCTGGCTCAGTCAGTTAAGAGTGTGCCTTCAGCTCAGGTCATGACCTCAGGTCCTGGGATTGAGCCCCATGCTGGGCTCCCTACTCAGCAGGGAGTCTGCGTCTCCTTTGCCCCTCCCTCTTCTTGTCTCAAAAAATAGATCTTTGAAAAAAGATAAAGATGGAGATGGGGTAGATTTCACAGCACATATGGGGGTTTTGAAGCAGAATGGAAGAGTGGCTGGGCCACACCACTGTTGATGGTAGAGGATTTTGGACAGCCACAGAAATGCCACAATGCCAGCAAGCAACAAGGAAAGAAAGAGGAAAGTATAGTGTTGGTTGTTCGGGAGCTCCCATGAAAATCCCCAGAAATCTCCATGTTATGAGTGATACATACTTACTCCATAATAAGGGTCATCTTTAGGGAGTGTATTAGTTTGTTAGGACTTTTGTACAAAGTATCCTGGACTGAGCAGCTAACACAACAGAAATTTGTTGTCTCCTAATTCTGGAGGTTGGAAATCCCTATTCTGTATGATCTCATCCTAACTAATTATATCTACAATGGCCCTATTTCCAAAAAAGTTCACATTCTGAGGTGCTGGGGATTAGGACTTCAACATATGAATTTTGGGGAGACATAATTCAACCCATAATGGTGAGGGGGAGAAGTAAATGGCACCTGGGAACAATAAATGGGGGGATCTGATGTGTCTGTGATGATTTTTGGAAACAGATTTGAAGCAGATATGATAGCATGATTTGAATTGATAAAGTTGAGTGGCAGACAGAATGATCTGTAGTCTTGTCTGAATGATGGGGCAATTTCATATTTTAAAAATGTCTTTAAAAATATTAACAAGGTCCCTAAGTGTTTCTTAGGTAACATAGCAAGTTGAGGAATGTTGACGTAAAGGAAAACCCTTCTTCAAGGAAGACTGATTGAAGAAACAGAGCTAGGGAGTGTGAGCAAGGAATCTAATTGTGGTTCAAATATGAATCAGTCTCACGTGGAAAGGAGGGTCAGATTTGTGCTGAGTTCTTTCCAGTGTTTGAAGCAGCCCTAACAGGTGGAAGCCATTGTGACAGCTGCTTTTAGCTTAATAAGAAAATATTTATTTTTCAGTAAGAAAATACTAACTCATCCAAGTTTTCCAAAATAGTTTCAACCCTTCCTAAATGAGATGCATTATTATGATCCACTGAGTGTCCTACACCAGGGATGATCAGTAAAGGCAAAGTAACACCTTGGTGAGAATGTTCCATGTCAACTCAAATGTTCTGAAGTTCCTCACCAATCTTAAATGGCTGTATTTCTATGGTGATCTGATTATCTACTTTGCCAAAGTATGGTAGAGGAAATGAAAAGAGAGAAATTCTGACTTAATTTGTTTTTGAAGAACCTGTGTTGCTTCTACTGCTATCCACCATTCAAGATCTCACAAACTATCTACATAACAGTTGATTCTTGAATCATGTTAGAATTGGTCATTTTGCAGGACTGATCTTGTTCCCCTTTTTAATTGAGACTTGTATTCTTCATCGATCTCAGATTCTCCCCTCCTCCATTCCCTATAGTTCCTTAGAGATTGTCAACTCAGTGACCATGCCTGCCAAATGTGCCAGTCCCAGATTTGGGGGTACAGGGATAGCAGACTTGGGAAGTGGCCCAATGTAGCGGGTTTCAGAGCTCACAGTTGTACAAAGCTTGGCTTAGACATTTTGTAGCTGGGTGCTATGAGCATCCTGTAGGGTGTCATTTCCCTCAACTGTAAACCAAACTTTCAGATTTGGATAGTGGCTGTAAGGAGTTGATGAGAATGCATATGGCACGCGGGAGAACTCCAAGAAAGCCAATTATCCCCATCACTAGCTCAGGCATCAGCTTCATCATCACACAGAGTCTTTGTAGGCAAACCAGATTCTCAACAAAAGAGATGGATGCCTCATAGGAACTGAGATAGTTCCAATTTCTTTCCATTGTCTGTGACACACACTGATCTCTTTTTCAGTGCAACACAATCCTAGAATCCTCCCCCTCCTTTTGGTCCTTGGGAATTTTTAAAAGACTTAGTAGACTTCAGGACTTCAGAATTTCCAATAATTTCATTACAAGCTGGTGCTACTGGTTATGAGTCTCTCTTTCCTTCTGCTGTCCAGGTGTTGGAGTTGCCCCAGCTCACTGGAATACCCCCTGGACAGTCCTTCTCATCCCCATAGACATTGTTATTTTATTTTCCTCTTAAAGGACATTCCAGTTTGTCATCAGAACTTCTGCAAGATTCCCTTCCTTCTTGAAATCATACCTTTGCTTTTGTTATATATGAAAAAAAAGAAAACACCTACTATAGTCTTTGGAGCACTGTAGGTGTCAAATGAAACTTCTGTTTTCCTTAATTCTTTTGTGGCCATTACATCCTCTAAAATAACATTTTCTTCCAAGATTTCCTTTCTTCTTATTCCAACCATCTGCTTGGATTCAGAATAACCATACTCTGCAGCTTCTTGAGAGATGAAATTAACTTCGGGAGTAAATAAGAAGGAGTTGGAGATGGCGCTCAGTTTCATAGCCTAGGGCCTGGGAATTGGTAATGATTTTTACAGAAAGAAGGGAGAGTAGAATAGGCTTTATAAAGATGAAAGGAAAAGGATGTGTTTCACTTTTAATAGGTTAGATTTTATGCACTCGTGGGATATGCTTGTGTATTGTGATCTGTTCAGCGGATACTTTATGGTGCAGACTGCCCTGGCTCTCCACATTTGGAAATAACCCACAGACAAGACGGGGACAACGAGAATCCTATTTATGGGAAAATCACAGGGTAAATAGTGTGGGAGGCGTGGGGATCACCTGACAGCAGACTCCTGAGACCACCTTTATTTGGGCGGGGCAAAGAATTGGACGCACTAAAGACAGAAGAGAAACCATCACAGGTAACAGCAGAATTAGATGAGTGTTTACCAGAGACTAGAAGCAAAGGGAACATGTGAGCGGTTTAAGCAGTTTTGAAGCAGATGGTGCAGAGAAGTTAAAGAAGGTAAAAATTGAAAAAGTTTGTTAGATTCAGCCATTTAGCATGATGACAACAATAACATCCCTCAACATCCAGCACTACTGATCACTGGGACAGGACCATGATGGCATTAAGTACTTGCTTCGTGTAATCATTACTGTATGGGTATGAGACGTTGAATTTGTTATAATTCAATGTTAAGATCTTCAGGAAGGAGACATTATATAGATGAGTTAAAAAGACTCAATTGCATTAGCCCTTAGAACTGAGTTTCCAATTCTTGGTAGCTGATTCTTTTTTTTTTTTTTAAGATTTTATTTAAAATCTCCCTGTGGGGAGCCTGATGTGGGACTCGATCCCAGGACCCCAGGATCATGACCTGAGCCAAAGCCAGATGCTCAACCACTGAGCCACCCAGCTGTCCCTTGGTAGCTGATTCTAAAGCAGGATTTGCTTAACATTTAATTTGCATAGAAAACCTCTCTAGTGTGTAGGGCTGAAGAACAGATTGTAAAGGTCAAGGACACTTTGGGTGATGAGGGAGTAATAGCAGGAGGTATCAACTACTTTTTCAAGAAATTTGGCAGGGATGAGAAGGAGAGAAAGAAGATCAGAGTATGCTCGAGAGAAGTTTAGAATTTTATTTTCTGAGGATAAGAAAGACAGGATAGAGGTCAAAGAGACAGTTGAAAGACCTTAAAAGAGAAGGTAGGGTCTTGTAAAAACCTTATCTGGACAGTTGTGGTAAAATGAATGTTACGAGAAGCTAAAGATATGAAAAACAAAATCAAAACAAAAGCCTAAGTCATTAGTGGGGAAGTCAGGAACAAGTGTCTTCGAGCATGGCAAGGGACGGACACAAGGACAGCAGAGGAGAGAAAATGAGACTTATTTCAAAAGAGACTTATTTCAAAAGAGTAAGTGGAGAGAGAGCCAGGTAGAGGCTGCTCCAGGTGAAAGAAGCCAAACAAAAGTGTGCAGTGTGGCCTTCAACCCCTGGTGAGACAAAGCTAGTGATGTCTGTCCAATCCCTTTTGCTGGATCAAACTTCTACCGAAAACCATGGCATCAGGTGTAACATCTCAGACTTGCCATTCTATAATGTGAAGATTCGGGGGCGGTAGGTGGCACGTGTGTCTTTGCAAGATGTTTACCAGGCTCCTGGGCATTTTGTCAGCTATAAGGTGTCCGGATTTGCGCTCTACTTGGTGGTATTTTATGGAATAGCATAGGTCAAACCAATTTCAATTTCAAATATTAACATAACTAGAAGTTCCTTGTGTCTTAATTAGAGGTCATCAACTTCCTTGTAAAGCACTCCCTGTCAGGACTGCCTGTGGGTAATTTGGGGAGTTCACTGAAGCTTAAAATGATAGATTTGATGGTCAGGTTTTTTTTTTTATTTTTTTAAAGTCAGATTGTTTTGTTCTTCAGCAAATAATGGGTAGCCCAGACTCCAATTAGAGCTGTATTCAAATAATTTTAGATTTGCATATTTGAATTGGCCGTCTTTGGGAAGGAGAGGCCAGGCCATGCAGTTCTCCAATTATTTAGAGCAATTAGAGGAGATAATCAGACACTTCTGAGGTCTCATTAGCAGGCATGTTGCCTGCTCCGACATCTCTGAAGATCACAGCGGCGACTGGGGCTGGCCGCCCACACTCCCTTTCTGGAGAGTTCTGCAGACAGTGACTCACTTTGAGTGAAACAAAGGTAGCTATTTTCACAGCCTAATTTTACTTTCCCTCTGAAAGTCATTCATTACTGCCATTTCTCTAAAATATACATTGTAAATACCAATGTCTTTTTCTACTTCAAAGCTCTCTAAATTTTGTTTTAGTTCTAAACCCATCATCATCTCGGTACTTAATACCAGGCCATAGTAATTTCCCAGCAATAAAACTCGGTGCTTAGAAAACTAACTTTTGGGAAATGAGGTATCCAGCATTCTAAAATTGGGTGTATTCAACTCTAATCCTTTTCACTGATGATAAGCACCTTAAAAACAGAACCGAGTTTTGGTAGGAAAAGTCCTCCAATTGACAGAAGCATGGTCTTAGCTCTTTGTTTATTATTGTATGTGGGATCACAGTTTCCAAATTAGGGATTTCCTCTGTATCGACACCCAAACCTCCCATGCTGGCAGAGCCTCCAAGCCCCCCTCCAACCACCAAACAGAGTCGGAAGGATGGTTTTCCTTTCCCCAGATCCCAATGCACCAAGCAGAGGCCTGCCTCTGTCCCCACATACTCAGACTTCAGGACATGCCTGCATTCCAGATTTTAAATTAGAGCAAGGTAATCTCTCTCCACATTTTTCTAGGTCCCGCTCTAGCTTCCATATTAAGCACGAGTGGAGTGGAAAGAGAATTGGTTTCGATTAGAGGCTGTAGTACTTACTAATTTATTAATGTTGGGCCAGTGATACATCACCTCCCTACTCATAATTTCTTCACCTACAAACATGATGGTCATAATACTTAATACTTGACTTTTCTGCCTCATTCAGTTGGCCCAAAGATCCAAATGAGATGATGTTTATTTTTTTTTTTGAGATGATGTTTATAAAACAGTTTTAGAAACAATGATTATATCACACACTTTTTCACATGTGCAGGGAATTCTTATCTGATTCCAAAATTCTACAGAAGATGGAATTCGAGGCGGCATTGCCTAGTGGTTCAGAGCGTGAGTTCTGAGCCAGACTGCTAGGGTTTGAATTCTTGCTGAAATCTCAGCTCACTAGTTATGTGGCCTTGGGATGTTATGTGATCCCCCTCTCCTCCTCAGTGTCCTTCTGGGTAGTTGTGAGACAATAATAGAATCTGCATTATAGAGTTTTATGAAGATCTGGAGAATAAGAGATATAGAACCATGCTTATCATGTACAAGACAATTATCAGTTAAATTAAAAAAAACCCCACATGTATATGTGTTTAATCAATAGAGATATCTCTTAAACTGAATAGGAAACAATTTGCTAGTTACTTGACAACTGTTGGGGGGTAAACCATCCTTGATTTCTGCACATGAAAAATGGTTATGCTTTCAGTCAAACATTTCTACGCTTCTGTGGGTCTTTATAGTGAGATTCTATTTTTCAGTCCTTTAAGAATGCTTGTGATTTCATTTCTATGTTTTATTGAGGATATTTTGGTCGATTACAAAAACAAACCAGTAGCCTATGTTAAACTTTGAAGAAACAAATATCCAATCCAAAACTGTAAGTTTTTTTTGTTAATGAAAGCAGGGCTTATTAAATTACTGAAAGATCTCTCTTTTCTAACCCATAGCTTTTATGGTCTTGGTTTCTCCCAGAACAGCATAATGTAGCCTGCCACACCACCAGGCCTATTATAAGAACTAATCCTGATACCAGATGTTTTGTGAGCAGGAATGGGATCATACAGTGACTGTGAGATGGTGGTCTTCACCTGGGTCTCCTCTGGGTACAAGAATCATCAGGGATTGGCTTTTCATCAAAAGACTGGGGTCCGGGGATCCCTGGGTGGCGCAGCGGTTTGGCACCTGCCTTTGGCCCAGGGCGCGATCCTGGAGACCCGGGATCGAGTCCCACATCAGGCCCCCGGTGCATGGAGCCTGCTTCTCCCTCTGCCTGTGTCTCTGCCTCTCTCTCTCTCTCTGTGACTATCATAAAAAAAAAAAAAAAAAAAATTAAAAAGACTGGGGTCCAACTAAAAAGATTCAGCAGGTTCTCAACACTTCTTTGTGAGCCCTAAAAGTCTTATGGAAAATGACCAGGGGCTGCAGTACTAGTCAAAGAGTCATGCCTATCCTGAAGGAGAGGTCCTACTATGTGCCGACGGGCTGGTAACTGCCCACAGAGGTAAGGGAATGTGTGTCGCTAGATAGCCCAGATCCTTGTCTACTGCATGACTCCATTCTATGCTCAGGGTCACGGTAAAGGACAATAAACAAGGTCGAGGACAATAGATGTGTCTGGTACGTGTTGCCCTGGTCTTATGTCTCCATGATGAGTTTTTCCTTGCCCATTGTAATTAACTTGATGTCATCCCTTTTCATCTATGGACTCTCTCTTGTTCTCTCTCATCCCCTCCCTCCCAAGCACATGCAATATATCAAAAAAAAAAAAAAAAAAAAAAAAAAAAAAAAAAGCAGTGTAGCAGTGTCCACAGTGTAAGGGACTCTTTGCAGAGCAAATTCCAGGAGTCCCTAGGACTCAGTCTCTGCCATATAATACAGTTGCTAATATTAGACAAGCAGCTCCTATAATATCACTTTAATTAAGCTGACTTTCATTATACCAATTGCAACTTTCAAAAATTTTCATGGAGATTTAACTGCTCATACCCTGCTTCCCTCTGCCAAAGATTTTCTTGTGTTTTCATTCATTTATTCTTCGGGCAGACAAAAGGCAATTTGAACAACAGCAAAAATCTAATTTTAAGTAACTGGGATCTTTTGGAAGAAATTCTAGAGCTTTCTTAAATTTAAAAAGAATAATAAAAGTTATCACCTTATATATCTATCAGTGCTCTGGCCTTTTGTTGTTTCTTTTTACTTACCTGCCTCCAGCCCTTGCACTGCCCTGCCTTCATTTCCTTCCAGGAAAGACTTCCAAAAGCCATATTTGGCCACCTGGCAGCAGAGACCATCCACATTTGTACTCAGTGGATGTGAGTAAAAGCACAGCATTTGGAGTCCTAAGTGCATGAGTTCCAGCAGCCTATGGGGAAAATGTGTAGCAAGAATCCTATAAATTGATCACCTTTTCATATGTATGATACTGGGCGGTGATGAGAGGAAGCTCCATGATTAGTGTGTAGGTTCTTCTCAATTTCATTTTCATGGCTCCTTAGGCAGACCCTGTGTTTCACACTTAACACCTCTCAAATGTTTTCACCCTGCAAGGCAGGACCAGCCTACCACAAAATACTTTATGAACACTTTATTTCCAAACCTCACTCAGTGGTTTTGTGTGAGATAAAAATGAGAAATTCTTTGTCAAAGATTGTATATGTGTCTTATAAGCATCAGTTGTCAGAGTAGTAATGATTGCAGCACCTTACATCACAGGAGACACCAGGGCCATGAGAAAGACACAGAGGAAGCTCAGAGATCATTTGGGCTGCTCACTGCATCTCAGAGGAGGAACAGAGCGTTGGACTGTTAGCTAAGGTGACACAACAGGCTGGTGAGGGCAAGGGACCAGGTGCCAGAACTGGGATGCTGCTTTTTCAGTTCCATGTACAAGACAAACATGTCTTTGTTTGCTCTGCAGAACTGTTTGCTCTGCAGAAATGTTTGCATGTTTCCTATTTCTAGAGCTGTATGTCTGAGCTTCGTCTCATTTGTAAATAATGCCAAGATCAATGTTTAATTCATTTTTAAAATATCAAAAAGTAGGAATAATAGATGTGCATTGCAGAGCGGGAGACCCTTTTAAGGACATATTAAACAGAATCACAAGAAGGCCTTTAAGGAATTAATGAGTGAATTTCACATGAGCCAAACTATCCAACATGATAGAATTATACTTTAAATTTAATATTTTTGGAGCTCAACTACAGTTTAAGCCACTGATCACAATCATAAGTAAATATTCCTTCTGACCTTCAGTGGGATTACTTAGGTAAGTTTGTTGCATTGTGCTAAACCTTGTGCTTTTATTTAAAAAAAATCTTATTTCTGATAAAATTAAAAATTGAAATCTATATAAAATGAACATGGTTACTATTCAATTCTATTTATTATTCAATAATGATAAACCAAAACAATAAAATAAATAAACACTAAAAGCACGGGAATCCCAAACTTGACCTCCTTGTCGTTCTGGGATTCTGTTGGGAAATTTGTGGTTCATAAAATGCGGTCTCTTAAATAACTTTCCTTTTACGACCACTCTGAAGTTTGGTGTTAACCTTTCAGGGTTCAGCTGTCATCTTTCACATTGAAGTCACTGCTGGCAGTTTCGTAGTAATTCTAACTCCATCCATGAGTGAAGAAAAAATATATTTATTCACGGAAAAGAAGTTGTTGGAAAAATACAGAAACTGAGTGGCATTGAAATGGGTTGGTGGGGGCTGAAATCTACACCATGTGTAAAGAAATTTGAAGTTAGAAGCAAGTGTTGGAGAAGCCCATGGTAGGGTAAAGAGAAAAAATAAAGATAGAACAACTATATGACTCAACAATCCCACTTCTGTGTTTATCCAAAAAAACTGAAATCAAAGCATTTAAGTGACATCTGTACTTCTATGTCCAGTTCAGCATTATTCACAGTAGCCAAGATGTGGAAACAACTAAATATCCATCAGTGGATGAATGGATTAAAAAAAGTGGTTAACTTGCAGTGGAATATTATCCAGCCTTAAAAATGAAGGAAATCTTGTCACATGCAACAACATGGATGAACCTTGGGGACATTATGCTAAACAAAATGAGCCAGTCACAGAAGAACAGATATTACATGATTCCATTTATATGAGGCATCTAGAATACCGAAACTCATAAAAGCGGAGAGTAGAATGGTGGTTGCTAAGGTTTGGGGGGGAGGGGAAATGGGAGTTGTTCAAATGGTATAAAATTTCATTTATGCAAGGTGAATAAGCTCTGGAGATCCCAGTACAGCACAGTCCCAACGTAACAACTATTGTGCACTGAAACTTTGTTAAGAGGGTAGATCTCATGTTAAGTGATCTTACCACAATAAAACTTTTAAAAGGAGAAGAGGTATGGAGGGTTCACCATATATTGGGCGCTGATTAAGTACAAGCAAGCCCTGGAGATGCCAGTAATACCTCTCCATTAGAGATGCCATCTACAGTAAAGAAAGTGAACCCCAGAAAGGCTAAGTACTTTGCTCCAAATCACAAAACTGGAAGTGTTGGACTTCCCTGTGAAGTGAGCCCATGATAAGGTCCTCTACAGAGATGAAATTCATCATGTGCATCTCCTACCCAATCTCTAAAAGCGAGAAGCCACAGATTAGTGGTTCCTCAGTCAAAGGTTGCCCCCACTGAAAAGAAAAGGCTCTTAGGTTAGTCTATACTGAATAAAGTGATGTCAGAAATATGACACAACTCACAGGGGTGTGGGGGCAGGCAAAGGCCTAGAGACGAGGAGGTACCCAGGAAGTGGCAATACTGCCCAGACAGATCAGTTTTCCCTTACATGGATATGGATCCAATTTTGTAGAATTTAGTTTTCCCAGCAACCTGGGCATCTATAACAGGAGGGGAAGCCTTCCTCTAGTTCTATAATAATTAGCAGTCGCTAATCACCAGCATCAGGAGTTCTGAGGTGAGTTAATGTGTTATGGTCATCTGTTCCTTAGATTTATCTAGGATCAGAAGCCTCAATTGACTAGAAAAGCCTTCACTTGACATTGTAGAACCCTCTCCCATTCCTTGTCTAAACAGGCCTGATCCTTAGAACCTCCATTTGGAACACAGACTTCACATTTTCTAGTGTCCAAAGGAACTATTGTGATGCTAGCTGCCTCTTCAAAAAAAAAAAAAAACTTCTGATTTTGAAACTTGATAAACCTTCCAAATAATGATTTGGTTATGTTTACCTAATTCTTAATCATCGGTGAGTATCTAAAAGAAATCATTATTAAACCTAGCTCACTGATTGCTCTCACTAAGTGTGAAATAATAAATAATGCATTTCTACTTCAATTAATCTACTTAGACATCTCACAGGCCAAATGCTTTGGTGGAAATGTTCTAATCTACAGAATCAATCCGCAGCATGACTCTGTCTCTTGACATTTTGAGCCCCCTAACAAAGAGCTTTTAATTCCAGTTATGAGATAAACGGATAATTTAGATGCCCATGTTCTCCCATTGTGCCCAAACTAATAAGTGATAGGAGTCATTGAAATGACAACTCACAAATCTAGTTGGCAGAATTTGGGACGAATCTGCCCTCTCCCCGCTAAAATGAGAATTTTAAAATTTTCATATGTTTGTATATTTTTCAACTTAATATGTGGTCCCACAATTATCCAAGATTTTTTTTAAAGTGGTGTGTATATGTCATCTCATGACCGTGAGGTTTATGGAATGATCCAAATTCTACCAGTGTACAAGTGTTGCTAAAAAATTAACAGAAAACACAAGGACTCAAGATAACCAAAAACCATTACATTATACTAGCTGTTATTTTTTATGTACTCCCTTCTGATTCTTCTTTTTTTTTAAGATTTTTTTTTTTCATCTAGAAAGTGAAAGAAAGAGAGATTATAAAAGAGGGAGGGCAGAGGGAGAGGCAGAAACAGACTCCCCAGTGAGCAAGAAGCCCTGATTCAAGGCTCAACCCCAGGGCCCACAAATCATGATCTGAGCTGAAGGCAGATACTGAACCAACTGAACCACCCAGACCCCCCTGGATTTTTCTTTATATACATAAATATTTTATGTGGTTAAAAATCATAACATACATTTTCTAACCCTTTTTAGTAATCATTGTATTGAAAGTGTTTCTTTGTGGCCAGAGGTTCCATAATTATAAATTTTATTATTAATTACAAATGTTATATGTCACCTAGCTTAAGAATGAAGCATGGCTTAACTCTCCCATGAATTTTGGAAATTCAACGTGCAGCCATAATTTTTATTATTATAAATCATGCTGAAGTGAACATCTTTGTGCGTAGAAGTCTGTTCCCCCTCCTTCTTTGGAGATGGAGGATCGAGAGACATATAGTCCAATTGTGAGCATATAGGCTCACCAGGGTCTTTCCAGGTTAAGACATCAAGTCTATGGTAATAAAATCAACAGAAAGTTACTACATTTTAAGTATATATTTCAAATTTCTAGTGAGATTGAGCTATTTTCCAATGTCTGTGCTTATTAACTGAATTTTATCTTGCCCTTCTGCGTACCATTTGGCCATGTATCCACATGGATCATTGTTTGTCATTTTTAGGAGATTCCTTCCCTATTTTGCAGGATTTGTAACCAAATCTAGTAGAGTGCTAGAAGATTAAAGGCAATACATTGAAAGTAAAGGCAGTTTGTGTACATTTCACATGCTGTTAATCTCAAGGAATTAAAAACATATACGCCTTCTGAAGAAAGACATGGAAGGTTCCCTGCAGACAGCACAGCCCTTCATTTGTTTCTTACAGAACAGAGTTCTTCCTGGAGAATCCTTCATAAATCGTTGAGAATGAAATTGGCTCAGGTGCCTTTTTCTGCTCTCTCTAAGCCATCCTCCCTGTCCAAATGCTGGGCTCTTTATCATCCCTGAGAACATTGGACATCACTCTGCTTGTGTAGAGCTTGTAGCTGCCCAGCTGTGCAGCTACCTTTGTGCACAGGCCACTGCTGTGGCTCCCATGGTGGTGGATTTATTTATTGACCCCTCAGTCTCCCTGGTGAGCTGTGAGCCCCTGGGAGAGGGCTGTGCATTTTCACCTCTGCATCCTTACTATGTGGAAAGATGCCATCTGCTAAGATTAGTATGGGCTAGTATACACTGGGTGCTCTACAAATGCTTGCAGGTACTCAATGCATGCTGAAGGAATTGTATTTCATATCAATATTATTTCCATGCTCCCATCACATTACTTTCTTTCTAGGGTCTAAAGCAGCTCTTTAGTCATAAAGGACGTATAGCCAGACCCTTCCTTGGGCTTTCCAGTAGGTGCTAGCACTCCCTGCTTCCAGGATCCCTGGGCTACACATCGCCTTGCATGTTCTCCTGATGTGGTCCAGGTTCCATTCCACCTAGACATGATGGAGTAACAGACAGTACTGAAATATGAGCTGTTTCAGTGCAAACAAAGTGGCTTCTGCTGTACTTTTTATCACTCTTGCATTGTCACACATACTTTTTTAGAAAGTCTTGCTCATCCCTACATACCTCTGTAAGTTTCATAAAATAATATCGCCGTACTTGAAGCACCTGGGAATATTTGAGCACATTGCATATAACTGTCTAGCTTTGGGAAGGAAAGATACATCTATCCACACTTCTGTGGGAGAACCATATTCTCTATGTTTAAAAATTCAAACACACTCAAAAAAAATTCAAACACACTCATTCTTTGCCCCAAATAAATACATTTGCCAGACCCAATCAGACACTAGAGAGAATAGAGTCCAGTGTGTTGGTGTAAAGCCTGAAGGAAGTTTATGTGGTTCTTGAAGACCAAGCTTTTCCATTCTGTTATTTAGAGAAAATGAGTCTGAATGATTTGAAAGAAATTAAGTTATTCTTGTTTACATTATTTTGTGATGTCATGATGGTTGATAAGACAATTGTTTTTGGATGGGATTTTTTAGTAGGCTTATACAATGCCTCAGTGGGACATTTACTTAAATGATGAAAGAGATTTGAAGAGCAAAAGGATGTATTTGACTTAGTTTTAAAATCATGTAACAATAGCACCTGTAAGTATCCATCTTGGGGAGCTGCTTACAATCATGACCTAATGATGTAAATGTGCCTTTGACAGTGAGGGGTAAATAACAGAGTCAATATTGTCCCAGCCCAGAAATCTGTAGATTAAGCCACTTGCCTTGTCCTGTGCAGTTTAGTAAATAGTGATGTGAAGTCTTGCCCCAACTTACCTCCCATGGGTATTAGGATACAAATATTTGGAAATTAAGGATGCAGTGTAAATACGAATTTCCCCCATACTTCTTTAAAAGATTTTATTTATTCATGAGAGACACAGAGAAAGGAAGAGACATAGGCAGAGGGAGAAGCAGGCTCCCTGTAGGGACCCGATGGGGGACTCGATCCCAGGACCCTGGGATCACGCTGTGAGCCAAAGGTAGACACCCAACCATTGAGCCACCGAGGTGTCCCTCCTTGTACCTTTTAAAATCTTCAATGCAGTGACTGCGATTTTCAGCTGGCTCTTCATACAAACATCTCCTTGAGTAAGGGAAAGAGGTTACTTGAATAGGTGGATGTTGATTTTACTCCAAATGCAGCATCCTTGAGCTACCAGATTCTTAATAATAATATACTATTTATGCACTTCATTAAATGCGTGACTTCTACGGCAGGAGGGATACAGTCTCACTTGGGAAACCACAAGTGGATGGAGTGTACTAACAGGACAGTGAGAAAAGCCTTCTGTTCTGTACATTCTGTAATTGTAAACCCAAGGGCCATCCCTGACAGATAGAAGTGCTACTGCTTGTGGTGACAGTGGGTAGCCACACTGTGGAATTAAAAAAAAAAAAAAAAAAAAACTGTCTACAAAGTAAGCACTTCTTTTTTTCAAAAAAAAAAAAAAAAAGAGAGAAGTTGGATTTAGACTCATTTATGAGAGAAACAACTTTGGTTTAGAAGAAACTACCTTTTGTTTGTATTAATTTTTCCTGTAATCCAGAGAGGCAAAAATAAATTCTGGGTCATCAGGTGATATTTCCAAGCACCCCTGTGAACCAAGGAATACTAAACGACAGCACTACTGACATTTTGGTCCTGATTATTCTTGCTGTAGGCTGCCCAGTGCTTTGGATGACGCTGAGCAGAGTCCCTGGTCGCCGCTGGATGCAGTCATTTCTCCTCGTCATTGCAATCAGAAAATGTCTCCAGACATTGCCCACTGATCTCCGGGGGCCAAAATCATCCCTGATGGAGAACCACTGCTCTAAAACCAACCAAACAAAAGTTGGTAAAGAAATCTGGGAACCTGCCCTTAGTTTTGACTTTGTTGCTTCTTCATGAGACAGGTGTCTCAGCCTTTCGCTGTCCCCTCCGTAGCCGTGACGTGGGCACAATGCCATTTGCTTCATTCTCCACGCAGAAATTTGGTGGAATTACTCAAGCAGTGGCTGGCACAGATATATTTGTTGACTGAATGATGAATGAATGAGTGAATGAATGTTAAGTGCATAATTAGCAGATCTCAAAGGAAGAGGGTGTCCTCACTTCAAGGATTCTCCCTGCAATTGGAGAGTCTCCCAGCTTTTGTTGATGCCTGTTCCCACAGTGTGGATGGGAGGTGGGAACCTTGCCCAAGCGCTGTGTGTCTCTGGTCTTCAGGACTCGATCCGTATTGCACAACTGACAGCTCTAACTCCTAACAGAATAATCCCAGTGGTGTGTGCATGTGGTTTTGTTGTTGTTGGCTTTTTGGTTTTGTTTTTGTTTTTGACTGTCAGAATGTCAAATGTCAAACTAGACTCAAACCATGGGGAAGCTCCCGTAAAAATAGGAGAGTAGAATTTTATTGTTTGGTTTTACCATGTCTTTCTTTAAAAGTATCTATCACTTGTTCCTGATTGTGAGATTCATCTCATTCCTTTAACGTTTCTGACTCTCTTCTCCCACCCTCCACCCCACCAAAGGCTTAATGTCCATATCAACACATGTGCATATAGAAAACAAAAAGCCCTCTTTAGATTGTTTAGCTTGTTGTAAGTGAGGGAGTTAAACCACAAAATAAACCACTGTAAAAAAAAAAAAAAGAATAAATACTAATAGCTTTATGTACATATATCTTCTGCAGGAAAAAAAAATGTCACTACCAATAAATAGTAAAATTAGCTCACACCAATTTAACAATCAGTCCCCAGAAAATTATTGACAGTGTTTTCTGGACACTTAGAAAGAATATCTTTGAATTCTGGAGACTGATTTCCTTCTCCAAACTCTGTCCATAAATCCTTTATAAATGCATTTATTTTTAATCTGACCACGGGAAAGCTACTGCAGTCTAGCTTCATTCACATATTAGGTACGTGGCATCATGAGAAATGGTGTAAATGTGGAGGCAACAAATTTTAAATTCCTCAGAAGCATTACAGGTTTTCCAAATGGTTCATTTTTAGGGTAGTTTTTTTTTTTTCTTTTCTTTTCTTTCTTTCTTTTTTTTTTTTTTTTTTTGTATTTTGTGAAATCTGGCATTCAGCTCTTTAAAGATAATCATTGGTATAAATAAATAAAGGAATAAATAAATACTGTCTTTCCTGATGATTATTTTGATAATTGAGTAGGCAATTTGTTGCAGAGTTCACTTATATTACCCTCACCTAGCTTAGAATACAGAATAATGTTCCTAAAAGTCAAAAGGAAATCTCATTGGCAGTGACAGCAGTGATTGAAGGTTGGAGGATTGATAAAAACAACATAAAATCTGATCTCTATTTCCAAAATCTCATTTAGCATATTGAATATTGACTAAATTGAGTACATAAATGAAACAAAGTTCGCGAACTCCAAATACAGAGGTCATAAAACATTAAAAATCTGGATCGGGCAGGAGTCTACTAGCTGATGTCCTATTTGGGCAGCCTCCTTTCTTTCTCCTTGGATACATTCTGGTCTCATGCAATCCACTCTCCCTTCGAGAGCCCAAGTGACTCTTTCTAGTTCAGATGTGACCACATCACCATTTGTCCATCTCAAAACCAGTCCACTTCTAATTTCCCATGGATCCTAATAAAGTCCAAATTCCTGAACATGACCCAATAGACTTTCCTATTCTGCCTTTATTTGTTTCCTGATTCTTCCATTCTCTTGCTCTGACTAGTCATTCTCTGGGATCCTTTCCATCCTAGTCTCTTCACTTGGCTTACTTCTCATCCTACTCTGATGTCTTCTCAAGTGTTTCTTGCTCAGGGAAGAAAGATTCTCTGGACTCCAGATTAGGTCAGTCTCACAGTCCAGTCCATACACTGTCCCTCCACAGGACTTGCTGGAGCTGTGGTTCCCCATTCATGAGTGTGCTGATCAGAATCCTGTCTGCCACCTCCACCAGATCCAAGATGGCAGATGCCTTGCCTATCGTTTCTCCACATTGCGTCTGGCACATCTTGCATAGTGCCCATTGTAGAGTCAGTGCCTAGCAAAAATTTATGGAATTAATGAATATGGAGTTGTGACATCCGTAGCTTCTCTCCCTTCTTACTCCCATCCAGGCAGCTCCATTGGCTATCAGACCTTTTGCTTGGTCACTCGGAACTGAAATGGGTCCAAGCTGATGTCCTTATCCCGGTGGCTCTTCCTCTTTAGGATGGTACCCTTTTCTGCATGTAGCCCTCTACATACTGGAAGCACTTGTCAAGTTTTCTTTGAGCCCCCTTTTCCTTCTTTTGTCTTTTTTTCCCCCAGTCATTTCTCATACATCTCATTTTCATTCCTACCATAATAACTAGTAGTCTTACAGGCCTGTTCAAGGTAGTCTGTGTCTCTTAAGGGAGAATGAAGAAAATCAGACCTGGGCAGCCCTCTGGGTGAGTTTCCTCACCTATTACTCAACATTTCAATCCTTGGTGTAGGGGGCACTGGTATCAGATGCCGGTGGAGCAGGCATGTAAATGGCAGAGGCATCTGACTCAAAATTTCAACAATAGGGTCTGTGACTGTCATCATCTGTCAAAATCAATAAGAATATACAATCATTTATGAATTGTCATTCCATTTGTATGTCTACTGCCAAAGTTAGATTTTTTTTTAAGAATTTGCTGTTCTGCCCATTTCCTTAAAGATGGGTAGAAAACTCTAGTGATTTTGATTAAGGAATAAACTGCATAAATTTCAGGAAACATGCTTGGATTGTACAAGCCCTGAACCTCTCTGTTCCATAGACACTTTGGGAGAACCAAGGCATTAGAAAGAATCAAATGAGAAGCATGGTCTAGACTGCACCACCCTCCCTCCTTTCCAGAAGACCTCTTGTCCAGGTCATCTGGGTGTACACAGTATGACATCTGCAGATGTTGGACAAGCATGACCAAAGGCATTTCAGTACAATAATGAACAAGATGTTGATTTAGATTCCTGCTGGAAGTAGATACTTCACGTCCAGGCTGTCAAGGAGCCTGAAGATAATTTAATACCTATCTTTTTAGGTCCACTGATGAAAAGTGCTACATAAGTACAACATAGGAATCATAATTGTTATTTATTATTGTTATTGAAAGTGTGGTTGGTCATCTTGATAGTGAGACCTAATGTTAGATGGGTATTGACAAACCATCATCTGATTTAATAATCTTTCTGGCCATTTTTATTTATAAATGAATCTTCTGTCAACATCAAATTCTCATTAGCATCATTAGCATTCAACGCTTTCCTTGGTAGGATCATGTAAAATTGATGGGATCAAATTTCTATTAAATGCAGTGCATGCTGCTGGGTTGTTATTTATACTGAGCATTCTGGAAGCCTGGGATCATAATATCTTGTAAATAAACATTACATTCAGTGATATCACCTTTCATTTTAAAAGGGTCTTTAGAAAGCTTTTAAAATGGCGCAGGGATGGAGCACTCATTATTAAGATTGGAAGGAAAGGAGCAATCATTTTATGTGTATGGAATTTCTGGGTAATAAGTGCAAATTAACATTACAGAGAAATTGATGTGAACAGAGTACATCTAAATTGAGATAGAATACTCAGATTAAGAGAAAGAAATTTTTTTCATGTTATTTATTTGCCCAGAGGTTTTCCAATCATTATAAAAACTAGACTTTTCCACTTTGGCCTTCAGTTATAATGGGGCATAACACTGGATACTGAACACTGGTCAAATGATGAAACTTTTTTTTCAAAGACCCAGGAACAGCTGCTGCTTATTGAGTTACCAATACCACTTCCTGAAGAATGTGATTTTGTTTCAAAGATAGCCAAGTACTGACCAGGCTGTCTCAGGCGTAGTTTGAGCTATGATAACGTGGCATGTTGTTGTCATATTATTATTAGGTACATTTCATAAAGTGATTCCAGATCCTTCTCCCTTTTACTTGGGGAGGGGAGGTTTTATCGATTTTGAAGACTATAAATCCAAATGGCACTTTCATGATTGAGAGATATACAACAGAGAGAGGATTTGTATGATGTTTTAGGAAAATTAGAGAATTTCACAAACTCGAAAGGAAGAAAGATTCATGGGGTAGAATCTGGATTGCAAAATGCATGGAAGCTTACTGGAATCTGTGAACTTCTTAGGGTTACAAGAAAGATGTTGACTTGCTTGCCAAGCTTCCCTCCTATGGGATTAAGTTTAAGGCCGACGTTCAAAGTATTTCTTATGCTGCAAGATTTTGGAATGTCTTTTCAGTGAGACAGCTAAAACGCTGTTGGGACTTCGAACTCATTCAACTTGCCTCCACCCTGCACTTTCAAACTATTTTTCTGCTAAACCATGTAAATAGAGAAAGAATTTTTGTACTTAACTTAAGATGCAACATCTTCATCACAATCCTCTTTTAGGTAAAGTTAAGCATTTTGTCAACAAAAAGATTTTTGATGTACAATGAAATCATCTTTCACACTGAACTACGAAAAGTAGAAAAGAGTCAAATGGATCCATACACGTCTGTACAAGAGGGCCATTATGTCAGCAAATAGTTTTCTTGTCTTCAAGGTCTAGAAAAATATATGGAATATTTAAATCAAAATAATTTCAAAGTGTAATTTGACTTGAGAATTCCACTTTTAAGGATTTAATCTAAAGGAATACATAAGGATATACAAAAATAGTTGGCTGAAATAATAATATTCCTTGCAGAATTGTCTCTAATAATAAAAAGTTATCTGCTCATATAGTAAAACACTTATAAATATTAATAATTCTTGTGGAGGACTACAGTGATATATTGCAAAGATGTTCACTATTGACTTAATACAGAGATGTTCCACAATGCCATATAATCATTTCTCAGGAAAATATTCTTTAGATTAATTGTTTTCTGGGATGCGTGGGTTGCTCAGTGGTTGAGCCTCTGCCTTTGGCTCAGGGTGTGATTTCCCAGAGTCCCGGGATCGAGTTCCACATTGGGCTTCCTGCATGGAGCCTGCTTCTCCCTCTGCCTATATCTCTGCCTCTGTGCATCTCTCATGAATAAATAAATAAAATCTTTAAAAAATAATTGTTTTTCTACTCAGATGCTATTGATTAAAATGGGGATTTATAGCAACTTCTGGTATGAAGGCTATACTTTTTAAAAGATATATTTATTTATTTATTTTGAGAGAGAGGGAGAGAGAGAGAGCACATGAGCAGAGGGAGGAGCAGAGGAAGAGGGAAAGTGAGAATTCCAAGCAAACTCTGCGCTGAGTGCAGAGAATGACACAGGGCTCGATCCCACGACCCTGAGATCATGACCTGACCCGAAATCATGAGTCTGAGGCTTAACGACTGAGCCACTCAGGGCCCCTGAAGGCTATACTTAATTTAAAAACAAAAACAAAAACAAAACAACAACCCACAACGTTCAGATAAATTTCCATTTTCCAAGGAACATGATGATTCTCAAATTTTGACTCTTAGAAAACTACTTTGTTAGTATACTCAGCAGTCACAGTTACTTTTGATGTGTTAAATAAAGTAGTCTTGCTAGGATACTTTTAGTGTCACATTCCTCTGGAATCTTTGGCTCCTTAGTGGAGGATGTGAAAGCTATGAACTGGAACGTGGCCGCCCAGGGATGAATATTAAGTAAACGAATGGGAGGCTGCATTTATAGAAGGGTAACCCTAAAGAGATGGAACATTTTCTTCCCATTCATTTATTTAAGAACATTAACTGAGCGCCTACTATGTGCTGGGGATGCAGGTGTGAAGAAACACTGTCCCAGAGGAGCTCCTGGTCTGGTATGGGTCTGATTAGACCAGATCATCCTGCTATAAATCAAATCAACCTCATACAAGTTTAGGAACAAGAATTATAAAAAGAAGTGCAGGGAATTATGAGAACACTGAGAGGCAGGGTGCCTAACTTACCCCAATTTGCCCCAGGATTTCTTGTTTTTAGCACTGAAAATACAGAAACCTCTTCAGTCTTAGTTTGGGATTGTTGGCCATCTCAAAAAAGGCATCTAACTCAGCTAAGCTCTCCCGAGGAGGTGGCTTTGGACTTCTGGACTGAGTCTCCAAGTCAGGAAAGGACGAGCATGGGGAGGATAGGTTGCAGGTGGAGGGCCAGAGGAGTGAGGGAGAGGAGAAGATTCCAGGCAGGGGAGGCTGATTCGAGAATCAGCACAGTGTATGAGGGGCCAAGCAGCAGGTCTAACATCCCTCGAGCTTTAGGAATGGAGTATTAGGATGAGGCTGGGGAGAGAGGAGTGCTCAGGTAGCCAAGGTCTGATCCCAGAGGACCACAAGGGGCCATGGTAAGTGTATCAGTCAGCTGGGGCTGCAATAAGAGAGCACATAGTTGGGGGGCTTACCCAGCATAAATATATTGTCTCACAGTTCTGGAGGCCACAAGTCCAACACTGAGGGGAGGGCAGGGCTGGCTTCCTCCGAAGACTGTGGTTGCTGGCGATCTTTGGCATTTCTTGGCTTGTAGATGCATCCCCCTGGTCTCCACTCACATTTTCACGTGGCATCCTCCCTGTGTTTGTGTCTGTATGCGTGTTATTCTGTATTCACCAGATTTCTCCTTGTTATCAGTCCCTAATGGATTCAGGCCCAACATAATGATTTTTTTTTTTTTTTTTTTTTTTAGAAATAACAATACATCTTAAGTCATTTCATTTTCAAGGTGGTTTGTTACACAGCAATACGCCGTAACAGGAGCAGCAGCAAATTAAGCAAAGACGTGAATAGAAAGGTGGCAGCTCTTCCATATTTTTAAAAATTGAGGTATAATTGACATATTGCATTGTATTAATTCCAGGTATACAACACAGTGTGACTCAATATTTGTGTGTATTGCAACATGATCACCGCAGTAAGTCTACTTAACATCTTTTCCAATAGATAGTATGGTAAAGTTAGAAAAAAGTTAGGAATTTTTTTCTCTTATGATGAAAAATTTTAAGATTTATTCTTTTAGGGGCACCTGGGTGGCTCAGTCAGTTAAGCATCAGACCCTTGATTTCAGCTCAGGTCATGAACTCAGGGTCTGAGATTGAGCCCCCTATTGGGCTCTGAGCTGGGCATGGAGCCTGATTAAGATTGTCTTTCCCTCTGCCCCTCCTTACCTCTTAAAAAAAAAGTGAAAAAAAAAAAGAAAAAAGTGATTTATTCTTTTAGTAACTTTCAAATATGCAATATAGTATCACTAACTATAGTCACCATGATGTCCATTATAGCCTCATGATTTATTTACTTTATAACTTCAAATTTGTATCTTTTGACTCCTTTCACCCATTTCATATTCCTCCCACTTCTCCAACCACCAATCTGTTCTCTGTACCTGTGAGTTTAGGTAGTTTTCCTTCTCTTAGACTTATTTCACCTCGCCTTATTTCACAAGGTCCATTCATGTTGCAAATGGCAAGATTTCATTCATTTTCATGGTTAAATAATATTTCATTGTTTGTATATATATCACATGTTCTTTATCCACTCATCCGCTGATGGACATTTAGGATATTTCCATTTCTTGGGTATTTTATATAACATTTCAGTGAACATGGGGGGGGGGTATAGATATTTTTCAAGTTAGTGTTTTCTTTTCTTTTCTTTTTTTTTTTTTTGGACAAATAGATCCTTTTAAAGGATAGCAGGAGTTGATTCCAGATCTCTCTGATACAGAAATTGCCTTTCACCTCACTTCCAGAGCACAAACGTTTCTCTGTGTGTCACTCAAAAGACAGGGATGTTTCTGACAATGCAGAAAGAGCTAATCTGCATTAGAAACTGCTGACCAAATGATTGATGCCTTCAGGACTATTAAAAAGAACTCAAAATGACATATTTAGCATGAGTCCACGCACCTACAGAATGCATAACATTGTAAAAGTGAAAAGTTAAAGCTGTAGGTTCAAAAAAAGCAAACAATTCACTGCCATGTTGCAGAGACAGAGGGGTCTACTCGATGTTTCCAAAGTGCCCGCTGACGGGCCATCATCCGTTCATGATAGAATTGTCACTAGTGTAGAGGAAAAAAATAATAAAAGCAATGCCCTGAATTTGACATGTCATGAAATCATGCAGCTTAAACATAGCCCTTTATGGTGAGATCATATCCTCTCAGAGTTTGGGTATAAAATTTATTCTCTATTTTGCATGATCATGCTACACCATAGGCTTTTTTCCTCTAATGGACTTTGACAGAAGAAAAAGCAGACAACCCTATTTTGGTTAGTAGAGGAAAGAACCATTATCCTGAGGAATATATTCAGAGGAAGCCTTCCTAGCATGGCTTATCAACATGGCCAGGAGAAAATAATACAGCAATTAGGATGCAAATATATATGGTCTCCCTCCCTCGAACAGCTGTGAAGAGAGGACTGGGACAGGAAGACATGCCTTAGTGGAACAGGAAAACTGCAAATAAAGTGGAAGGAAGCGAGATCAACGGCTTCATCACACCCTGTGAACTGCAGAATTGACAGAGCAGAAAGCAGCTTCTAGAGTTTTCCCAGAACATGGAAGTAAAAGGCCCACAGTGAAAAGAATGGAAGGGCCAAGAAGCAGAGATTTCCAACGCACTTGTGGACATTTGTGAGAAAAGGCCAGACCAGTCGGAAAAGAAGACCGTTGAAGAAAACATTCTTGATCTGAAAAAAAAAATACAAACAAACATAACTGTAAACTCATTTAAGTGGTTTTTTTCATATATTATGTTTATTGATTATACATTTAACTTTCATTAAACTGTAATCATATTTTTCATACATGGCTTTGTTTATTTTTTCACCTGTAACAGAATATTGGGAGTATTTTCACGTCAATAGATAAATCACAAAAGAGATTCTTTTTTTTTAAGATTTTATTTATTTATTAATTAGAGACACACACAGAGAGAGAGAGGCAGAGACACAGGAAGAGGGAGAAGCAGGACTCGATGGGACTCTATCCCAGGACCCTGGAATCATGCCCTGGCCAAAGGCAGACGCTCAACCACTGAGCCACCCAGGCGTCCCAAACACAAGAGATTCTTAATTGCCACACGTTATTTTATCGTATCATTACACAATAATTTATTCTGTGATTTTTATTTTGTGATTTATTTTGTAATTCCATGATTTTATTTGTAAAAAGCAATGAAATTTTGCTTTTTACAAATAGTGCCGAGGCGTATACTCTTTGTTTATACATTGTTTTCTACAGAACACATTATTTCTGGAGGATCATTTCGTGGAAGTTGAATTACTAGGTCAAAGGGCATGTAAAGCCCTGGTTCCCAGACTTTAGGATTCCACCGACCAAGAAATTAAAAAAATAAAGGACCAAAATAGGGTTGTCTGCTTTTTCTTCTGTCAAAGTCCATTAGAGGAAAAAAGCCTATGGTGTAGCATGATCATGCAAAATAGAGAATAAATTTTATACCCAAACTCTGAGAGGATATGATCTCACCATAAAGGGCTATGTTTAAGCTGCATGATTTCATGACATGTCAAATTCAGGGCATTGCTTTTATTATTTTTTTCCTTTACACTAGTGACAATTCTATCATGAACGGATGATGGCCCGTCAGCGGGCACTTTGGAAACATCGAGTAGACCCCTCTGTCTCTGCAACATGGCAGTGAATTGTTTGCTTTTTTTGAACCTACAGCTTTAACTTTTCACTTTTACAATGTTATGCATTCTGTAGGTGCGTGGACTCATGCTAAATATGTCATTTTGAGTTCTTTTTAATAGTCCTGAAGGCATCAATCATTTTGTCAGTAGTTCCTAATGCAGATTAGCTCTTTCTGCATTGTCAGAAACATCCCTGTCTTTTGAGTGACACACAGAGAAACGTTTGTGCTCTGGAAGTGAGGTGAAAGGCAATTTCTGTATCAGAGAGATCTGGAATCAACTCCTGCTCCTGCCAGGCTTCTGTGTGTGTATTAAAGAAAAAAAAATCAACCAAAGCATTGAGTGTGCTGTCTGACATATTTTAAGTGCTTCGTGAATGTTACCTGGTCTTTCTGAAAATTCCTATTTGCTTTTAAATACTCTAAATCGAGAGGTGACAAACTTTTTCCCTGTAGATTAGATGGTAAATATTTTAGGCTCTGCAGACCCTGTGGTCTCTGAACTACTCAGCTGGAACACTGTAGCATAAAAGCAACCACAGTCATCAGGAAGCAAATGAGTGTAGTTGTGTTCCAATAAAACTTTATTTATGAACACTGAAATCTGAATTTCATATAATTTTCATATGTTATGAAAGATTCTTCTGATTTTTTCCCAATCGTTTAGACATAAAAACTATTCTTAGCTCAGGGGCTCTATAAAAACAGCTGGCTTTGGAATTCATAGTTTGCCAACCGGCTATAAACCATAAGGAAATGTTAGAAAAATTGTATCCAGTTGTACTTTTGTGAATCACACATTTTCTTGTAACTAAGATTAAAAATAGTTATTTTGAAAGGAAGGTTTGAAAACATTGCCCTGATGTATGGCAAGAAAAACTGTAGGATTGTTACAGGTATAAAAATTTCAAGTCCCACCTCATAACCCATGGATCAGGGAGCTGAGGGACCAGCTGGCTAAGAGAGCTACAGGTTCTCTCTGGAGAGAAAGAAGGCTGACATGGAACGTTCCTGACTCCTGGCCTCCTGTTCTTTCCACGGCATGTAATCCCATGATTTTAGAATGCATACTTCATAGTTAAGTAGACACTGAGATTTTTATTCGTCAATGAAAAGCTTATTCAAAACTTTGTTCCCCTGAGAAGAAAAGATAAACAATAATTTCACGTGGTAATTTTCCAAATTTCTGTATCGTATCTACATATCCAAACACAGCTGTATGAAGGCATAAATTGACTCCAGGCAAAGAATAAGGCTGCCTACCCTTGTTTTCCAAGGCAATGCATCTTATTTGTTCAATGAAATGTACTGCATGGCCCCCACCCCAACTAAAAAGGAAACAAAACAAAACAAAACAAAACCCTAAAATAATAATAATAATAATAATAATAATAATAATAATAATAGACAGTGGTTAACAATGTTTCCCATTGGTTCTCCATTTCGGATGTTGAGAGAGAGAGGGGGAGAAAGGGAGGGAGAGAGAGGGAGGGAAGGCAAGGAGGGAGGGAAAAGAAGGAGAGAGAGGGAGAGGGGAGGGAGAGAGGGGTGGGAGAGAGGGAGGGGAAGATGGGAGGGAGGGAAGGAGAGAGAGGGAGAAAGTGAGAGGGGAGGGCGGGAAGGAAAGGAGGGAGGGAAAAAAGGAGAGAGAGGGAGAGAGGGAGAGGGGAGGGAGAGAGGGAAAGGGAAGATGGGAGGGAGGGAAGAAGAGAGAGGGAGAGAAGGAGAGGGGAGGGAGGGAAGGAGGAAGGGAGGGAGGGAGAGAAAGGGAGGAAAAGAGAGAGACTTCAAATTTCAAACAAAAAGATATCCATTAACAATTGCTTAGTGAAATCCTTTGCCTCACTGTAAGAATTTAACTGAATGACATCTTGGGCGGCTTTCTCAGACCTGAGTTTGTGGTTAAAATTTATTTATGTTATATATCCTTATTCTTGGAGGTTCATAACTATTCCTTGTAATAAAGCAAAAATAGATTATGAATGATTCAAAAGTTTTCTTCTCTGTATTTTGTAATTTTTCTATAATGTGTCTACTAGTATATATGTACTCTATAACCATGTTCAAAATAGTAAGAAAATGAAGAACAATGCATATTGTATGCAAGCTTCAAAGAAAAAAAAAAAACTCTTTTTCTTTCTTTCTTTTTTTTTTTTTTTTTTAAAGAGAGGTTCTTAGACTTTATGGAACTTTATAGAACTGTGCTATTCAGTGTGGTCATGACTTTCCATATGAGATGTGTCTGGTCCAAACTGAGATGTGCCCTGAGTGTACCTACACACTGGATTTCAAAGTCTCAGTAGGAAAAAAAGAGTGTAGATATCTCATTAATATCTTCATATTGTTTACAGGTTGAAATAACCTTTTGCCTATATTGGGCTAAATAAAAATTAAGTTTTAATATTCATTTCACTAATGTAGCTACTAGGAAGTTTTCAATCCTATAGATGGATCACATTATCTTCTTACTGGCCAGTGCTGTGATAGCTGTTAAGCCCTTAGAGTGTATGTCTTGGGTGGTTCTTAAGAACTGTTAACAGTAGTTAACTCTGGAGAAGGGAACCAGCAGAGCTGAAGAGGCTTGTGCCTTTTATATTTTTTCCACCTTCATATATTACCTATTTAAAAGCTAAATAATTTAAAAATAATAACAAAATAAAGTTAGTTCTTAAAGAAAACTCTACAATTATTGTTACTATTGATCAGACCTTGGAAGGTCTTAGGTAGGGGTGGAGTGGAGGGGTGTTTCCTTTACTGTTCAAAAAAATAATTATTGAGATATACTATTTCTTGTTGCTACTCTCTGTGTTGAGGGGGTTGGGGGGGGGCGTGTGCCTGCATGTATGGGTTAGTGTAGGCATGTGCATATTTACAATAGTTTCTTGTGGAGAGATTTAGATATCATTGGCTCAGGGCTTTATTATCCCAATATATTAAAAAAAGCACATTTCATTTAAGGAATAGAATAATATTTTTGTGGGGAAAATTAAAATACATTCTCAAAATATCCTGTATTAAGAGGAAGACAGTAAATAGAGTTTAAACCCCTGGCTTGGGACCCATTCTCCACAAAGGATGTAACTTAATGATTCTGTGGTCATTTAAAACAACAAATATTTTTTCCACTGACATAAAAATGCAATTGTTTGCTTTTAATATAAATTCAGTTTACTTTCAACTTAAAAAAGGAATCAATTGCAAGGCTATAATCTTTAAAATTAAACACTTTATCTCAACTAACATTTAATTTTCTTTTATGAGGAATTATTCCCTGAATTATAGCCAAAAATCAAATTCTGTTAATTTTGTAATTATCAGTTTTATTACTAGTCATCTGGTTTATCACACTCTTAAAAACAATTAAATTCTAAAAGCTACTTGAAAGACTAATTTGTATTCAATTAATAGCTTATTTTTCTAACACTGTAAAAATGTGATAAATTGCATAAAACTCACACGTTAAGACTCTAATTACAGCAACATCACCATTTAGAATTAGGTTAAACAGTACATATGATATTATGATTAATGACGAAAAATATATATTTGGTCTTCATCCTCTTTCCTGGCACAGGGCTCCTAAAACCTTTGGAATTTCCTAAATGAAGTGAGAGATACAAGTGAAAAGAGCGTGTTTTTTTTTGTTGTTGTTGTTTGTTTGTTTGTTGTTGTTGTTTTTTAGTTTTTATCCAATTTCCAGTTAGTTAATGCACAGTGTAATGTTCATTTCAGGTGTATAATATAGTGACTCAGCACTTCCATACAAACACCCAGTGGTCATCACTCAGTTGCACTCCTGAATCCCCATCAACTATTTCACCCGTTCCCCATCCATCTCCCCTCTGGTGACCACAAGTTTGTTGTCTGTACTTCAGAGTCAGTTTCTTGAATTACCTCTTTCTCTCTTTTTACCCCCTTTGCTCAGTTGGCTTATTTCTTAAATTCCACATATGAGTGAAATCATAGGGTATTTTTCTTTCTCTGACTTATTTCATTTAGTATAATACTCTTTAGCTCCATCCATGTCTTTGCAAATGGCAAGATTTCATTCTTTTTATGGTTATGTAATCTTGTTGTTCATAACAAGCTCCCTTCAACCATACCCGAGTTAATGTTAATGAGGTGGTCTTTGGAAAACCTAATGATGGGAGCTAGTTGCTAGGGAAACAAACATGTGATTAGAAAGTTGGAACTTTCAGCCGCCCACCCTCACCTTCAGGGAGTGGAGAGAGCCTGGAGTTTGAGTTCAATCATCATTGGCCAAGGACTTAATCATGCTGATGGGACGAAGCCTCATAAAAATCCCTGAACTACAGAGTTAAGAGAACTTCCAGGTTGGTGAATTGGAATACATCCATGGGCTGAGAGGATGGCACATCCCAAAGTCCAGGGGACAGAAGTTCTTGTCCTTGGGATCCTTAGACACCTCCCTTTGTGTCTTTTCATCTGGTTGTTGATTTGTATCCTTTAATATCTTTTGTAATAAACTAGTATTCTAGTAAGTGAACTGGTTTCCTGAGTCCTGTGACCCACTCTAGCAAATTAATTGAGCCTAAGGAGGAGGTCATGGGAACCTCTGATTTGTAGCCAGTAGGTCAGAGGCACAGGTGAAATGGTATCTGAAATGAGGGGAGGCACAGTCCTGTAGGCTTGTGGCATCTGATGCTCTCTCTACATACATTAGTGTCAAATTGAGTTGAACAGTAGGACACTCAGCTGGTGTCCCAGCTTGATATGTGGAGAACCCATAGTTTTGTCTACCAAAATGGCACCTTTATCTGGTTCAACCCAGTACTTAGAGCAGTCTCATTACTTCCTGTTTACTGGAAAGAAACCTGTGGTCTATGGAATATAAGTCACTATTTCCCTATATATTTCAGTTTATTCATTCAGTCACATTTCGTATGTCTTTTTTTTAATAATTGAACAAAAATTGATAGTCTTTGTTAGCAAGTTCATTCTTCCTATAAATGGCTTCCAAGCTGCTAAACAATATAATCTTTTATCTTGTGGCCTTCAGAAATATCACAGATTCAGCTGTTGAAATATTTTAGATATTTAGTAACTTTGCTTCCCAAATCCTGACTATAAAACTTAGTATTATCAATCTCAAAATATTATTCAAAAAAATACCCCACTATCTTAGCCTTCTTAGGCTGCCAGAACAAAATACCATAGACCGGGTGATGAAAAATCCAGACATGCATTTCCAACAGTGCTGGAGGCTGGAAATCCAAAATGAACATGTCAGACAGTTCAGATCCCAGAGAAGGTTCTTTTTCTGGCTGGTGGAGGGTACCTTGTTGCTGGGTCCTCCCATGATGGTGAGTAGGAGGGGAGCAAAGAGAGCAACACTCTGGTGTCTCTCTTTACAGGGGCACTAATCCTATCCCAAGACTCCAACCTCATGACCTCATCTAGCCCTAATTACTGCCCCAAACCAGTCCCACCTCTAAATACTATACATTGAGGAGTAGGCTTCAACATATGAATTTGGAGAGGGGAGCAACATAGTCCCTAACACACACACACACACACACACACACACACCACCGCCACCACCAACAACAAAGAGCTATCTCTTATACCATTGAATGTTGTTTTCTAAATACTTCGAAGGGGGAAAGACTTTTATTTTTAAAAAGTATTCATTTATCTATTCATTTATTTTAAAAGTGCTTACCAAGCTACAGTCTGGCTCCTATCTACTTTTCCTGGAACCTGTTGTCTTTCTCCTACTCACTGACTACATCCTTGGCTCTTCTCACAGAAGTTTACTTATTCTTCTTCAAGGAGTCTAACTAAGCATTAGACCTCTGGATTTTCCATCAGTATCTATGGAATGCTCCTCTTCATTGCTCTACCCCCCTTGTCTTATATGTGAGCTAGCCTGCCTTGCTCATCTTCTTAGGTTCAACTCAAAGGGCACCTCTTGCTGTGATGTACTTTCTTGTTCATCTCCTTAGGTTGTGAGCGCCTTCTTGCTTATCTTCTTAGATTCAACTCAAAGGGCTCCTCTTCTAGAATGCTCTTTCTATTTCTCTGGGCAAAACTAGCCCTCCTTGTCTCTGTGTATATTGTTTCTCCATCCCCTCTGACATAGTTTCTTCTCCTTACATTGTACACTTTTTGGGGTGTAAGATTTTGTCTCATACAGTGTCTCACACACGGTAGGAGCTCAATGAAGGCAGATGGAATGAGCGGTTATATAATTATTATTGTTACCAGGGACCAAGGACTCAGTCACTGAATTCAAGAGCCCATCATACAGAAGATAAAAAATTCCTTATATGTTCTCATTCATTTGGGGAATATAAATAATAGTGAAAGGGAATATAAGGGAAGGGAGAAGAAATGTGTGGGAAATATCAGAAAGGGAGACAGAACATAAAGACTGCTAACTCTGGGAAATGAACTAGGGGTGGTAGAAGGGGAGGAGGGCGGGGGGTGGGAGTGAATGGGTGACGGGCACTGGGGGTTATTCTGTATGTTAGTAAATTGAACACCATTAAAAAATAAATTAAAAAAATATTCCTTAAATGTATTGTGACTCTTAGGTGATGGGAGCTGAGGGCTTCTGGGGTTTTCAGAGGACCTCATCATAAGAATTTGTAGTTCTAGATATGCCCACAGATTTTAGGGAAGTATATTCTGACATAAGGCTAGCCTATGGGCCATTGCTGATTTTAGATTTTTGAGGACATGGTGAGAGATCGTTTCAGGTTGAGGTTCTGACACCCACAGGTAAACAGCTTACCTGTGCTTTGGCTTTGTAAATTTCTCTACCTTCTCCCCACCAACACACACACACACACACACACACACACACACACACACACCTCCATTTGACTTTTTGTTCTCTTGGTCTAATGCCTTCTAGAAGTACATAATAAGTCTTAACAGAATTTTAATGCCTTTTCTGGGAAAGAATTTCTTTTCAGAATGTAAAAACTTTTCCCCCCACTGTGCACATCGCTATGAATTTATGAAAGCCAATGGGATCATTGGACTTATTTGATAGCACTTTTTTCAAAGCTAGCCTTCTTGATTGCATATATTTATTATATTATGATTAGAAAGGGAACTTTCATGTTGAAAGGGAAAATAAGATCACATACTTAACACTGGAAAATCAGCAAACACAGAAGTAAAAGCTGTAAGTTTATCATAAGGAAGGAGCATGTGATTGGAGGAAGAAGAAATATGAACATTTACCAAAATGCAATACTAATGGCAATTCAGGCCTGCTTAACAACTTAACTTGAAAAGCTTTGAAGGGTACGTTTTAGGGATAAAAAGATTGTGAACTCCCTCCCCTTGCTTAGAGGAAAAAAATCTCATGATTCCTTAATGTTTAGCTTCCAGGATTTGCAGGCTACATCGAAATGATAGTTTTTTATGCATTAATGTTTACATAACTGCTATTTTTGCAGACATTTAAATTATAGAGAACAGCAATTGTTGAGGGAAAAAAAGTAGTATAAATAAATAGAAGCTAGAATTTTCCCCCTTCAGAGGTAAGCTTTTGCTATTCCTAGCACAGAATTCTTGAGCTGTTTGTGTGAGGTTGTTCTTCAGGCCAGCAAAAACTCGTTTCCCCAAAATAAAAGTGTTGCAAGAAGGTGAACATACAGTAGGCTAATAAAACAATTTTTGACCTTCACAAGTGATATAATGAAGAATATATTTTTAGCTGTAGGTACATTGGCTCACATCAGAATCTCTGTCATTTTCAGGAAGAAAATGAGCAAGAAGAACAAGTTTCGTTTTGCAGTGTACATCCTTAGTTTGGGCACAATGTAAATCCCCTGTTATTGGGTAGCTTGGGATTTTATACCACAAAATGCATGTTTGGAGGTATTCTATCCTGTGATTCCCAGGATGGCTGCAAAGAAGATGCTGCAGGTCCTGAGGACTGAGAGGGGTAGGCTTGAGGGGATGGTATGGTAGTGAGTCTTGGTTGACCACACATCCCTTTGCCTAAAGGATCCCTAGTATCTCCTCTTTTACTCCCCCAAAGGGTCCCAGTTTATTGGATGATAAACTTGATTATCTTCAATTTAGGATAAACACCAAGGATGGAGGGAGGACCCAGCTCCATGAGATCCTCAAGTCACCTAAAAAAAAAGCAGTGATAATATTCCTCAATATAGGCCGTTGATGCTTTCTTGATCTCATATAAAATGTGAATCGTAGTTCTTTTTATGGATCTGTAATTTGTCTTCTAAATAAAAATATGGAGCAAGCTAGCAAATGTAGGGATGACAAAGCCTCCAGCCCTTACTTCTCTCCCCTCCCCCACCTCTACCACCGGGTTTCTTCTGCCCACAAGTTTCACTTAGATGTCTCTATGGAAGCCCTGAGGTCCTCACTGCCAAAAACTATCCTGAAAGGGCATTACTGAGGAAGAAGGTGCCTGGTCCTGGGATCACTCCAGTTGGAAGGAGGGAAGAGATGAAGAAGTTCAGGAAATATAACAAAGAAGAAGTGTAACATTTTGGGAACGAGGAAATATTTCTGCACCCATGTTCATAACAGCATTATTTACAAGAGCCAAAGTGTGTAAGCAACCCACTTTATCAGTGTATGAGTGGATAAACAGAATGTGGTGTATGTATAATATATGTATATTTGTATAATTTAGCTTTATAAAGGGATGAAGTATTGATACATACTATGCCATGAACCTTGAAGACACTACACTAAATGAAAGAATCCAGACACAAATGTTCAAATACTGTAGGATTCCACTGATATGTGGTCTCTAGAGTATTCTGATTCAGAGACAGCAAGTAGAATGGTGGTTGCCAGGAGCTGGGGGAGAGGGTAACAGGGAGTTAGTGTTTAATGGATAAAGAGTTTATGTTTGGGAAGATGAAAAAGTTCTGGAGATGGATGGTGGTGATGGTTGCACAACATTGGCCATACACTTAATGCCACTTAATTGTACAGTTAAAAATGATTAAGATGTAAATCTTATGTTTTATGTATTTTCCCAAAATGAATACTTTGAGGAAGGGATGATATCAGGACAGGGGTACAAGCATGAGCCAGGGTTTCTTCTTTGGTGTATGCATTTCCTGGGGTTGTTGTAACAGATCCCAACAGATAAACTTGGTGACTTAAAATAACAGATTTATTTGCTCATGGTTCTGGAAGCTGGAAGTCTGAAGTCAAGGTGCCAGCAAGATTGGTTCTCCACAGAGGCCCTGAAGGAGAGTCATTTTCTTGCCTCTTTCTGGCTGCTGATGGCTGCAGGCCATCCTTGTTGCTTGCTCTTTGGCTTATAGGGGCACCAATTCGGCCTCTGCCTACCTCTTCACGTGTCCCTGTGTCTCTGGGTCCCAAATCTCCCTCTGCCTTTGTCTTATAAGGATACCTGTCATTAGATTTGTTTTATCCTAAATACAAGATGATCTTATCTTGGGATCCTTAACTTAATTAAATCTTCAAAGTTCCCGTTTTCTAAGGTCACATTCACAGATTCAATGAGGACGTATCTTTTTTTGGTGGTGGATGGTGAGGGGTACAGTTTGACTCAGTGCATTTGGAAGAGCTGGCTTTACTCAGAATTATGAAGCAAAGCAAACTTGTCATCAATGAGCTGAGCCCACCCTTCCAATAGGCTATGGAAACTTGCCTCCTGCCTCTCCCCTGAACCTCCTCTACTACTCTCCCTTATGGACGTACCTCACCTGACCTGATAGATGCCTGAGCTCAGAATCAGCACAGATGAATTTTAAATTCATCCGTTGGGTTCCTTGTTTCCATTTTACGTGAGAGACCAAGCAGGCTGATGTCATAGGAGTGGGGGAAGGTTCTGTTTTATCTCCTGCAGTCATAGATTTTCATGCAATGGGGACTTCTTTAAGTAATACGTTGACCTTAGGGGCACTTATATGGTGGAGCTAGTATGTAAAAGTCCAGCTGAGCCTTTACACTGTCCTCAAAGTCATGCTGTATCAACACCCACCCCTCTGCCAAGCCTGCGTGTCTGCCTGCTACTCCCAGTCTATGCCTTTTCCTTGGCCAAACAAACTTCTTCCAGGACCCTTTGATCATTTTCTCTTTCCATGCCAAATATAAACCTTGTTATCCACTGTGTCTGGAACATCCTCCCACTTTCTAAACCATATTGTTTTTCATTTTTGCATTGATTTCAAAGTCTTCCCCCTTCAGGTGGGTTTAAGTGATGTCAAAACATCACAGTCGTTATTCCTCATTAAGATGGTGGTTTTTAAAAACAAATATTTCATTTTGAAAATATTTAAGAGCCAAGTAGTTGCCTATTTTACTGTAACCTGTGGAGTGGACCGGGGGGTGGGGGGGCATGTGGGTACATGAGACTACATTACAAAGCCCAATTCTGGGTAAATAAAAGATATATCTTGAAATTCCTGGGTCTTTCTTGTCAAATGGCTTTGAATAAGCCAACATATCTGGGTGAAGACAATTTACAGTGAAAGTATTTGAGAGACCTGTGCAAGATCTATCCCTGATGAACAAAGCAAGAAAAAATATCATAGGTCGATGGCCCCAGCATACATAAAGGTATGAAGTCCATTAACATTATTTTTTCTTTCTGCTTTGAGACTCTCATATTTCATTTGAATGATTTAAAAAAATGCTCAGTTCACTGGACAGTTTGATTACGTAAGTATTCTCTACTTAAATGGTAAAAATAAATATCAGGAGAATAATCGCACATGCCAAGTGTGTTCAGTGAAGCAATATGTGTAGGCAGCATTGAAAACAGTGACACAGTGATTATCTGTGCATAACTTGGTCATAATATCATCACTGTCTAGACTAGTAGACAATTAGCATCCAGACATACTATAGCTCAGATTGAAGAAGGTCATTAAAACATGAAAGAGAGAATATTTGGGAAAGAAAGACTCAGTCCATTCTTTTCTAGAAAGGTATACATTGGAATTTAACTTTGGATTGAGATATGCCTTCAGGGTTGGCTTTCTTTTTGAGTCTCTGCTTGGTCCTTAATTTCTATACATGTAGATAATGAAAGCTACTTCTTTCAATCATATAGTTTAATCATTTTATATATATATTGAGGGCAAGGTACATTTCTTTGATGTGACTTTTACTCTGGTTTCTACCACTTTGCACTTCTTATATTGCTTTAAGGGACAGACTTCAGCATTTAGGGAAATAGCATGTTATATGGAAGCCCCTATGCAGAAGATACTATGACCCCCCCAAAAATCTTCAGTGATATGCTTCTTCTACAAAAGCTACACCACATTTCCCAGACTCCTTTGCAGTTGGGTGGGCTTATGTGACTGGGTTCTGGCCAATGAAATGTGGACAGAAGTAATGTCTCACATCTCTAAGTCTGGCCCCTAATCTCCCACTTAATTCTGTATGCTTTCTCTCTTCTCTTGTCCACTAGCTGATGTGGATAAGAGCTGCAAAGCCCTAGATGATGGTAGATTCAGGGAAAAGAGAAGCCCGGAGTGGCAAGTCACCACTGAAGGAAGCACAGCCCCACCCAGAAGTCCTAAGTTTACCTCTGGCATGAGTAATAAATATAATTTGGTTTCACTAAGTCACTGAAATTTTTGGATTGTTTGTTAGAAAAGATAGCCCACGCTGAACGACATACATGGCTGGCACTATAGTTATTTATTCATTGTGCTAAAATAAGGGAAACTTTCAGATGCACAAAGGTAGCTGAAATCTATTTTTCATATGAGTCTAAGGAGCTACATCCAGTATAGTTTACCAGGAGTCAGTCACTCTTTGCATGGTTATGTCCCATGCAAGGAACGCATTCCCTATCGAACATCTATGGGTTCTCAATATGCAAACATCATAGAACATATGTATCTTTCAGTGCAGCATTTATACTTACATCCCTAAAGGTGAACCCAACACCCAGTCTAGTAATGAGAAAAAAGATGAGACAAAGTCAAATTGAGGAATATCCTATAAAATACCTGACCACTGCTTCCCAAAAAAGTCAAGGTCATTGAAAATGAGAAGAGTCTGAGAAACTGTCATGACCAAGAGGAAGCTAAGAAGACATGACGGCCACATGTGTTGTGGTATCCTGGATGAGATCCTGAAACATAAAAAGGACATTAGGAAAACACTGGAGAAGTCTGAATAAAGTAAGGACTTCAAATGATAATAAGGTGCCAGGGTTGGATCATTGGTTTGACAAGTACATAATAATGTAAGATGTTAACAATGAGGAAACTGGGTATGGGGTATACAGAAACTCTCCTTTCATTCTTTTTTTTTGTATATCTAAAACTATCTCAAAACAAAACAAAACAAAATACTGATTTTTTTAGAGTGTAAATACAACATTTTGACAGAATGACTTATAGGAAAAAATCTTGGATTACATTCCAAGTACAATTGGGTGACCACGAGTGGTGAAAAGCACACTTCAGGGCAAGGAGTGGTGTGTGTACCTTGGACATGGTCGACACCATGAGAAGCCAGGCTCTGAACACACAGTAGCTGTTGTTAACAACTGTAGCCATTTTTTCAGTGATCAGAAAGCAAAGATGCAAGCATTTATGATGTTGACCTGACATTGATGAACGAGAGTCAACAGAAGGTTGGAAGGGTCTGATGTTTGGATTGAGGACATGTGGGATTGCCTTGCATCATGAACAACCTCTTGAAATCTATTCAATTATAACTTCTTTGGATTGTGCGTTCACTTTTCATCTGTTCTGTCTAATTTCAGCATTGGAAATAAAAACCCCTTAAAGGATTGGCTGAGTTATATTTCTCTTGCCCCCTCCCCATCTCCTGTAGCACACATGCACGTGTCCACATGTGTATGTACTCCCACATAGATGCACAGCCCCTAGCTCACAGGAGACCCTCAAAAACTCTGGGAGCATGGGGAAGAAACACCACTGCAGGGTAGATGGAGTAAGGCAGGCATTACAGGCAAAGGGCCTTGAATCCTCTGCAAAGGACAGATTTCTTCTTTTGATAGGCATTTGGGCAGGACGTTTTATAGAAATGCTGATACGGAACCAAGAGAGCTAGGGATGATGCATTTTCACTTGACTTAATTCTTTTCTTAAACATAGGTCAGCTCTCAAACTGTTGAAAGAGTTAATGTTTTATTTTTGTCCACTCTGCGCTGCCCTCACCACCCCCCCCCCCCAACACGCCGGCAATGGAAACACAACACTAGAGATACAGAAAGCCAGCTTTCAAAGACAGATGCTGAAATAACAAACTTGCTTTTTAAATGAGTACTTAAGAAAATGGCCATTTTCCGTGGCATGGCACCAACATGGTCACACCAGTATTTACTTTTCAGCAGAACGTGTGTGTATGTTGTGGGTTGCAAGTAGAACTTTGGCCAACCCCGGCCAGGCATAAAGGAATCATTTATGGCCCTTCAAAATCATTAGGGCTATTAGTCCTGACTTGAAATGAGTGAAGTGCACAAACTCCTGCCAAAGGGGGAACGGGTTCTGCTGCTTTCAAAGTCTTCAAAGGGAGCTTCTTGAGGATGAACTGGTTCCAAGCAGAACAGCTTCCCATGCAACTGTCATTGACATGAAACACGCATGCCAGGCTGGGGCTTTTGGTGGCTTCACAGCCCTCCACAGGAGCGCACGAGGAAGCTGTCATTGGCCACCCTCCTGGTGTCTAGCAAGTGTCCTGCACGAGGCAGCATGGACACCTTGCTTTATCTAGGGGTGGAGGATGTGCCCATGCTAACCGACTTCCCTCCTAAAGAAGTCAGTGTGGGATCTCAAGTAGCTCCCCCTTATGAGAGGTCATGGCCTCCACTCTCCACCTCCCTGAAGTTCCTCCCATCATAGCACAAGGAAGACTTTGTTTATTTTACTGATCGTTAAATTGAAGTGTCACCTGACACCTGCACTGCTGAAAACCTTTCAAAATATGCTGATATGCATGTGGTTTGGAAGAGAACATTTGGGTAGATGAAATAAGCTGAGTGTTTTTCTTTTCAATAAGTGTACAAACGTACACACCCACATCATTCCAATCACATATATTATAAATTTGGACAAGCCCCTTCACCTCACAAGAGCCTAGAGATTTTACTTTTTAAATGGAGGGACTGGTCTTGACCAGCAACTTTCAAACTGTGGGTTGCAAAATCAATTTAATGGGTTGCAAGCAGCATTGAAATATAAAGAATAGAACAAAACAGAATATAATAATATGAGGTTTTGCTTGTTTTTTCAGGTGGTAAGTGTAAGTACTCGTTTTAAGAAATCTGTACTATTAAAAGAATATGTATCTAGGCATATGGCCACTATGTTATGAAGTAAAATGTTTTCTGAATTCTGAAATCCCCTGGTAGAGTTGATATTCTAATCTCTTTACTAGGGATCAAGGCTTTTTTCCGTGTGCTGGTTACTTTCCTTTGCCTCTTGATCCTTGATCCTTCACAATGTCCCATGCTCTTGGAGAATGAATTCTGACAGTTGCCTCAGTAGACCTCTGCTCTCTGATTCCAATGGGGTTCAGCTAACAGGGAGCCCCGCAGGGCAGGAGGGAGAGTGGAGTGGTGATATCAAGCTCTCTGCTCCCATTCTGTGGGATCTCATTGGTGAAACACACCCTGCCCATCCTACTATATCCTCAGCTCATCTTTTTTTTTTTTTTTATTTTTTTATTTTTTTTATTTTTTATTTTTTATTTTTTATTGGTGTTCAATTTACTAACATACAGAATAACACCCAGTGTTTTTTTTTTTTTTTTTTTAGAAAGAGAGAGAGTGTGCATGTACATATGTGTGAGCTCATGCATGCAAATGGGGGGTGGGGGGCAAGGGGAGAGGAGGCTGAGGGAAAGAAAGAGAGAATCTTATGCAGGCTTCATACCCACTGTAGAGCCTGACTCATGGTTCCATGTCATGACCCTGAGATCATGACCTAAGCTGACATCAAGAGTCAGATGCTTTACTGACTGAGCCACCCAGGTGCCTCCTTATCCTCAGCTCATCTTAATTTTAGTGCGCTTTCTATTTCTTCTGGAATTGAGACAAATACAATGGGGTAGCCTTAAATCACAGTAGTGTATGTAGGCTTTTTCCAAAATAGTTTTATATATCAAGTTTAAAGGGAAGAGGTAGGGGATCATTGTGTTCTATAAAATGAGTGTTCACTTGGTGGTGGGGAGGCTACTCTATTAAAAAAAATATAGAAGATAGCAAGTGAGTTTCTTGGATATAATCAGTACAAATATATTTTATAGATATATTAGAATCTCGTTTTGTTGAGTGCATTCCCAGATAAATCACCAGACAGATCAGAAAAAGGATCATAGAAAACACTAAATGAACATATTACAGGTTAGCACATTTGATTATGATTTATTGTTCAATTTGATTTTCAACTCACGTGAGAGATTAAATTTCTTTTGAATGCTCTTATTTGCTGGACACTATTCTAGAGTTGGGGATACATCACGAAACGCAGCAAAGACTCCTGCCCTCATGGAGCTTACATTTTAGCAGAAGGAAATAGGAATTAAACAACATTTATTAAATACATGCTTTATATTAAAGGTGCTAAATGCTATGGAAAAAAAACAGGTCAAGGTAAGGAGGGTGAGGATAGGTGGAAGGTTGGAGACAAGTAGCATGGTTGCATAGAAAGACCAGGTTAAGCCTCACTGAGGAAATCTGAAGGGGAAGAGCTAATTGGCTAAGATGATGTCTGAGAGAGCACTCTGGTAGAGGAAACACCCTTACCTCGGGGAGGTTGACTGGAGGGCACAGGGTTAACACAGGACTAATTGTGGCTGGTGCTGATGGGTGAAGGGGGAGAGCAGCAGATGGGTGAAGATAGGAAATTGTGGAGGCGGTGAGGGACCCTTTATGCACTTCAGCTCAACCTCTTTTATGAAATGATGAACCATCGAAGAGTCTAGGCAGAAGAAGCACATGAACTGCCTGGGGTAATAAGTGCTCTAGCTGACGTGTTGGGAATAGGCCATGGGGAGCAAAGTTGGAAGGTGGGAGGTCTGTAGGAGGGCTTAAAGGGTCATGAGGGAGAGACACTGTTGGCTCAGAATACGGAAATACTAGAAGGTGGTGAGAGGTGGTTGGATTCTGGATATCTCTGACAGGGAGAGCCAAGAAGACTGCAGTGAGCTGAAGAAAATAGTCTAGGATAACTCCCAAGATTTTTGGCCTGATTAAACTGAAAAAATAAATGCCAGTCATTAAGCTCAGATCACAGAAAACTGTGGCTCTGTGAATCATTACGCTCTTCTCAAATGACAGGGTGCATCTCTTTGCAAATACTTGTTTACCAAGGAATTCACAATTAACTGATCCATTGGACCCCTCAAACAGAATGCAGTTTATAACCCTGACTTTTGGTCTTCTCGTGTTATTCCATGAACTTTTTGGGGAGGTTTTCGTTTACATGGGTCAAATTGCGCAAGGTGATTGTGGAAGATTTCTGAATGAGCCAGATTGCAAGTTTGGTGCCAGATTTCAAATCAAGTGTGTTTGGGTGAATAGCATCCTATTAAAATAACATTTTGTAGCTTGCTTCCATGCGCACATAGCTGTTGCTCCACATGCAGGCAATTAACCACTGACGTATAGACATTTGTTCCAACTGGTGCTAAAAAAAGACACATTCAGTGAATTATTTTTTAAGATTTGAATGCTTTATAGTGCTGATTGGGCAGTAACTGTATAAAAGGGAAGGGATATGAAAAGGCTGCCATGTATTGTTATTAATCCCAGAGAGAAGTGCTTTAATATGGTCCAGATAACCAACCGAAAGTCTTCATAAGACACAGACACAGAATTTGTAGCCAGAGGGATTATGTAAATCACCGAACTCAACCACCAGCATGACACGTTGAGGAAAATCAGGCACATCATGTTAAGTGGCTGAGCCAAGAGCACGTAGCTGGTTAGCAGCAGAGACACCCAGACAGGAACCTGGATGAATGGGCTGCTGGCTGGTGTTCTTTCTCCATCCGATCTATTTTCCTTCTCTCTATCCTATTACAATTGAGATAAAGTGGGCTTATCTTCTAGGGAGCAACAGCATGCCTAGGAAGCATGAAGACAGTTTTACTGGGGCAATGAGATCTCTCCAAAAAGCCCTGGTCAATTTTGTAAAGACTCTTCTCATCATCTCTCAATTTCTTCTTTATTTCTCTCCTAAAGCTACAGATGACCCACCTCTAAGTTCTACTGGCCCTGTTTTTTGAAGAATCCCAGCAAGGCAGTGTCCCCAGCCCCAACCTGCTCATGGGTTCCACACTCTCCTGTCTCTCTCCTTCATATTGTGGCCATATAAGCAAAGAGTTTGAGATCAATCCTAAAGAACCTGTCATTCTTTTTGGTGAAAGAAGCACTGGACCACGAGTTAGGAGAACACAGCTCCTGGGAAGAGGAAAAATATGCCTTGCCCTGTGGGCTTGACTTACAGAGTTGCTATTAGCAGCAAACAAATAATTAATGTGAGTGTAGGCTCTTTGTAAACAGTGAGACACTAAGCAGCTATGGGATGAGATTATGAAAAAGCTATACTGCCTTTCACTGATGGATAATTCCTTTGAAGTGCCAGATTTTTTTTTCATTGGTTTTCTCATTCATTCAACATTCAATAAATATTTTTCAGATACTTGTGGTGGGTGGAATCTAAGATGACCCCAGAGATCCTGCTGCTGTATAGTCAAGCACTAATGTAGGTGAGCTATGAAGGGATTTAGCAGATGCAATTAAGGTCCAAAAATCAGTTGGCTTTAAGAAGGGGAAATTTTTCTTGGTGGGCCTGACCTAGTCAGGTGAGCCTTGAAGCAAGACTAGTCTCTTCCTCGTGACAGAGATCCAAGAGGGAGAAACATTCCATGTGAGGGAGATTTCTCACCACTGCCTTTGAAAATGGAAGGGCTCACATATTGGGAATGGGAGTGGCCTTTAGATGTTATTAACTGTCGCCCCCAGCTAATCGCCAGAAAGGAAGTGGGGATCTTGGTCTTACAACTTCAAAGGAATGAACTCTGTCACAAAAAAAAACTGAGTAAGTGTGGAATCAGAAATTTCCTCTAGAGTCTCCAGATGAGAACATAGCCAGCCAACACCTTAATTTCCATCTGAAGACCCAGAGCAGAGAACCCAGGCATAGACCACCCTATAGAACTGTAAGCTAATAATTGGGTATGGTTCAAGGCTGCTAAGTGTGTGGAAAGTTGTTATGTAACAATAGAAAACTAGTATGAAGGTCCTAAAGGCAAGATTATGATATCTATAGTCATACCTTTCCAGAGTCAATACAATGGCTTCTAGGTACTCAAATAATAAACGTGTCTTGAATGAGGTGGGTGAAGGCATCACATGGTTCTTCTAAAGCAGGATGGATATAGATTTCTCTGCTATATCACCAGCCCTCAATCAGGACTAATAGGAGACTGGTAAAGGGCCAGTGTTTTCAAGCAGCACCTTTGGTCATAGGCTGCAAAACCAGTTGGAGGACTTGGTGGACCAGGCCGTTGACCTTGGATTCTTTGTGAACTGCACTGGTCAGCTGGTGTCAGTGAAGACGGTCAATCAGATTTCTAATCTGATGAGCTTTCTGCCAGTCTATGTTTTCTTGCTAATGACTTTTCAGTTCCATGCAGTTCAGCAATTAGAAGAGTGAGTGTGTTTGTATGTGTGTGTGTTTTCTTTAAACAAACACATTTTTTTCTCTTTTGGGGCTATTGGATTGTGTTTTTCAAAGTTTAAACAGAAAAAGAAACTATAGCTTGGCCTGGTATTATACTGCTGTTCTATTTTTATACAACTTTATATATATATATATTTTTTCTCTTTTTATGAGTATAGTACACGAAAGTACCAGAATGGACATTCTCTAATTTCCTCCGATCATTACAATCCTCTTGAGTTTTGTTTCTTGCTGTTCCTCACCTGCTCTATTTGCCTTATTGATTTCTTGAAATGTTCCTTGAATGGTTTTCAACTTGAGAGGAAAAGAAACCAGTTAAGGAATGGCAGAGCCATCTAATTCTTCTAAAAAATGAAGCAAATGAGGGCACTTGATTTAGAAGCTTTTCAGCCTATCATATTGGAATTGCCCAAGCATGGGGAGAAGGAAGGAAGGAAGGAAGGAAGGAAGGAAGGAAGGAAGGAAGGAAGGAAGGAAGGAAGGAAAGAAAGAAAAAGAAGGAAGGAAGGAAGGAAGGAAGAAAGAAAGAAAGAAAGAAAGAAAGAAAGAAAGAAAGAAAGAAAGAGAAGGAAGGAAGGAAGGAAGGAAGGAAGGAAGGAAGGAAGGAAGGAAGGAAGGAAGGAAGAAAAGAAAGAAAAAGAAAGAAAGAAAGAGAAAGAAAAAGAAGGAAGGAAGGAAAGAAGGAAAGAAAGAAAGAAAGAAAGAAAGAAAGAAAGAAAGAAAGAAAGAAAGAAAGAAAGGAAGGAAGGAAGGAAGGAAGGAAGGAAGGAAGGAAGGAAGGAAGGAAGAAAGAAGAAAGAAAGAAAGAAGAAAGAAAGAAAGAAGAAAGAAAGAAAGAAGAAAGAAAGAAAGAAAGAAAGAAAGAAAGAAAGAAAGAAAGAAAGAAAGAAATTGCCCAAGTGATACCTACACCACTTGCTCTACCCTTCAGTCAAAATGAATCCCTACCTTTTTCTCAGACATGCCTGTTAGAACATCATCTCCCTGTTCCTCAATTTACCCACCTATAAAGAGGCAACAATGATGTAGATCGTGTCTACATAATAGTGGTATCAAGATCACACAAATTTATTGTGAAGGATCACACAAATTTATTGGCATTCAGGATATGCCAACCAAATTGTTGCCACTTTGGCATAAGGATTATTTGGAGCCAAAGGCAATTGAGAACCAACTGATGTAGAAAGAGTTCTCTGCCCTGCCTTCATCTGTCTAAAATCAGGGTATAAATTTCTCTTTGAGAAAGGTGCCCCCTGTCACCTCTTGTAGGAAGAAAAAGCAACTCTTATCACTGAACACAAGGAGTCGACACTAAGATGAGTTTGCATAAACAGACCTTATGAAAATAACCCTTATCTTCAATTGGTTCCCCCATATATTTCCTAGCCACTTCCCCACAATTTATCAACCCTTCCAACCCAAGCCCTCTTTCTTTTGTTGAAAGAGTGTGTAAACCCCCAAGTCTAACCACTTACTTGACTTTTACTCCTTTTTTTTTTTTTTTGGTGAGATCCCACACACATGAGTATTAGTAAAAATTGCGTGCCCTTTCTCTTGTTCATCCATCTTTTATTAGCTTAATTCACACACCCCTAGATGCTGAACCTAAGAGGATAGACAAAAAGATTTTTCTCCCCAACAATTAATTTAAAAAAATTAGCCCTGTGTCTGGCATTGAATTACATAATGTTAGCTATCACCATTATCATTTTTCTATCTCTATTCCTTCCAAATTTTCAAACACCTGTCATTCACATTTCATCTTCTCCACACAGCCTCCTCTGCCTTGCATGTTCTATCCCTCATGGTCAGGTTCTCCCGCCTCTAATTCTGGAGGCATTGATTTGCCTCTCCTAACATTGATTACACAATGATTTTCGTTCAATACTGTTTATTCATTACTCTTACTGAGGACCAGAAGCCTATTTAAATTGTGTGTGTGTATCTTCTCTTAGATTTAACTCAGAAACTGACACAAAAATATGGCAGCAGGTGAGTTCTGTTACCTTTCACTGTTCTTGTACCTTCTCTTCTTTGGAAATGTAACCAGATTTCTCATCCGAAAGGAATCATTGAATTGCCAATATCACTGCTCATTTTTCAGAATGGAGAATAACGCTAACTCTTGTTCTTGTTTGTAATGGTATGTTTCAGTGTGGGGACCAAACCTTTTCCCTAGTAGTAAAGGTCTTTCAGAATTTGGGCCCACATTCCACCTATCAAATAGTTATTTTTTCTCTCTCTTTATATAGACATATATTTTTTCAACTCCTTCTTTTCAAGTTAGAACTATCTGCTGGACATCCTTCTAAATCATGACAGCCCTGCCTTAGTTTATGCTATTCTGATAAATCCAAATCTCTATTAATATTTAATGCCTATGTTGAATCACATTTCCCAAGGAGCTCATCCTAATTACTTAAGTCCATCCCCTCCTCCTTGAATTTTTCCAAATTTCATTATTTTCTGTAATACCTACACTGTATATACTTTTTATACCATCTAATCTTATATTTAATAAAATAAAAATATAGTATCCTCCTATTTTAACCTATACCTTAAGTCTTAAATATTGAACAAAGTTTCTAACACTCTGAAGGACAAAAGACGGGTTTTGTGTTGGTATTTATTTTCTTTTGTCTCTCTCTCTCTCTCTTTTTTTTTGCTCCTTGGCAAAAATACTCACAAGGTCATATATGAAGTCATAATTCATGAACATTCCGCTTATTTGAATATAGTTGAAATAAGTTGCCCTTGTTGACATGATCAGACACTGACTCTAAGAAAAAGTGGAAAAGACATGAAGAAAGAAAACACCTTTTAATATTTGGGAGGATGGTGGATGAAACAATGCCATTCCCCATCCTGATATCAAGCCCTACTTCCTGGACAGTGTAAATGTTACCTTACAAGGAAAGGGGGACTTTATAGATGCAGGTAATGATTTCAAACAAGAGAGATTATCCTGGTTTATCTGGATGGGCCCTAAATCCAATCACAGGAGTCCTAATGAGAGAGAGGTTGAAGGAGATCAGATAGAAAAGATGTTGGGACACTGTGGCAGAAGTTGGAGTCGTGGCCACCGCCAAAGAAGCCAGAAGCCATTGGAAGCCAGAAGAGGCGAGGAAAAATTTTTTCTGGAGCCTCTGAAGGGAGCTCAGCTCTACCCACATCTTGATTTTAGCCCTTGATTTAGCCACCGTGTTGGACTTCTGGCCTCCAGAACTGTAAGAGAATAAATTTCTGTTGTTTTAAGCCACTCTGTGTGCAGTAATTTGTTACAGCAGCCATAGCAAAATATAATGTATAAACTTGAATGTATTCCCATCGTCTGTTTATATTTTTAATAAAAATGGTATTATACTATTACACCATGCAGATTATTTTTGTAACATGCATTTAAATATCCTAAATAACTTCTTGTAGAGAATTTTAATGGTTACAGGGAATTTATTGTTCATTATAATTTATTGATGATTCAATTTATTTTCCTATGTCCACTGTTGCAGATTTTTAAAATTGTTGCCAATTCTTTGTCACTATAAGTTATATTAAATAACAATCATTTTAATGAAATCTTTGTACACATTCATGTATTGTTTTAGGATACAAATCCAAAAAAATTGAACTAGTTTAAAAACATTTACGGTTTAGAATGCTTTTAATAGTCATGTGGTTTGTTCAGGCATCCTCTTTATTTTAATATTTAAATGTCAGCAACTAAAAAATTAAAACTTAAAAAGAAATAAATGTCAGTAACTCCAGGTTCCTGCCTATATGGTAGTTGTCAAATTCACGCTATTCCCAATACACATGCAGTATTTTCTGTCCTCCTCACATGAACCATCTTCCCTGCTCTTCTCTCCATCTGGCTACCAAGTGGCTGCAAGTACTCCCATGACACCACTTTGAGAGGGTCAGTCTGCCTCCATTACATGCATGTATTATAAGTTGGAGATCCTTATTTCTGAAGTACTGCTTCCAGAAGCTTCCAAAGCGACAATGCTCAGGACACTTAATCCATGCTGGTTTCCATGCTGGAGTCCATTCTGGTTAGGGAAAATGGTCTCCTTCCCAAGAACATTCCACATGTGGACATGGAGGCCATCCCAAGTCTTACCCTCACACAGAGACTATCTCTCTAAGACATGGGTCCCAAAGCCAAATGTGAACCATACTCAGGCCTGGAGGTGGCAGGGAGGTGAGATGGAGGGCAGCTGAAGAGGTCATCTTTTCTCCTTCACACTTGTGATTATTGACTGATCGGAATGAGGGTCTGGTGTTGCCAGACCTTCAGATTTGTCAAAAGGAGCCTAAAGTCTCTAGCTTTATGGGAAATATCTATAGTCTTATGTGTTGAAAAATTATCTAGTATATTTTAATACTGGACAGCAAAACAAAACACCCCAGCAGCTGAATCTAGCTCAGTGGTCCAGGGTAGGAGTGCTGCACCAGCTAAGGACTCAGGTCCTGCTTTCCATGTATTTCTCCTCCTGCATCCCCAAGTTATCTCCATAAAGACCTATTTTTTCAGTTCTTTGAAACTAAATCTTCAAATACCTGTATATTATTAGGGCTTTTTCTTTACCTTTGCATAACCTAAAACCACTTTTTATTAGTTTCAAGGGCTTTTCCCCCAAATCAGCAACCACCTGCCTTGAAACCCAAATTCAAGGCATTACATGTTAAATACAGAAATGTTTAAAACTTTGAAAACACTGAGATTTGTTCTAACTTTTATGCCCTAAGACTCTGGAAACATTGGCAGCAACTTTTATGCAGAAGGCAAGTTCTATGGGTTCTATGCTGATTTTTCTTCTAAACTCTTCTTAGGAAGGAAGCAGACATGTCCCCGTTTCCCTCACTGTCATCTCCGCATTTCACACATTACAGTGTGTGCACAGTAAAATGAGGCTCCTTGTCCAGTCATTTCACTAGCGCATAGTATTCCTGCTCATCCTGCTTTCTGTCATCCCTTCTCTGTGAATTATCCACATCTGCATTGTGGAGCATTGTGCCTTTTGTGGTTTTGCTCGGTTTGGGCTTCCAGGAGGCACAGTTGTAATGTTGGTGAAGCCTCTCAGCTGCCTGAAGTCTTCACATGTCTTATGTAGATTCTTTTTTCAACTTCTGCCTTAGAAAAAAACACTGAGATTTGTTTACATAATTTCTTTTAAAAGTTTGCTTCTTGAGGGAATGGATATGATAGAACAGAAAACTTCCAGAATGTACTCCTTCTTAGCTACCTCGTATCCTAACTTATTTGATTGTTGGAGCCTGTAAATTCCTGAATTGCTTAATCCCCTTCATTGCCTGGGATATAAGTTGTGTTCCTTAAACACACCCAAAATGTAGAAAGAAAACCTCTCAAAAGCATCAAAGGAATTTGACTCTGTTCCAACTCAAATGATCTTGAAAATCCAATTTAGTGAGGTGTCCTTAACTTCTCCCCTTTTGTTCTCTACATCCAATTGGACTTCATGTCTTCAGTGCTAACTTTTTATTTTCCTTTAAATTTTGTCTCTTCTTTTGGTTCCTGTGCCGCTGCCTTGTTCTGTCCTCAGTCAGTTCTCTAAGTTCCCCTCAACTGCCTCTCACTCCCTGACAGACAGGTCTTATCAACTTCAATCCCATCTTTGTGTGGCCACATAAACTTGGTTGTGTCACCCTTGAGGAGCCCTTGAGGAGCATTTTTCTCTGGGTCCCCATGGCCACCCATGTAAGGAGCAGCCTATAGAAGGGTGTGTCACAAGCACTCTGTGAGTGGGCTGTTGGTTATGCTTTACCCTCACTTCTTTTCTCCTCCCAAGAGAATTAGGTATCTTTGAGGAATTAGAAGCAAGGTCACTCTCTGGAAGTTAAGCTATAAAACAAAACACAAGGATGAATCAGGAATCTTCCAAGTCACCCTAAGACAATGGACTGGGTCACCAGCTAGTGAGTTTTACCTGTGAAATGACTGAATGTAGCAACACACTAAGAACCAATATGGCCATTTTTAATTAAAACATACAGATAAAAAGCTTATAGAGGTAAACTAGCTCATAGCCAATGGACTTCCAAATGTTCTAGTCTTGCCTTCAAGGAGAGTATTTCTACTAACATCATGAATGAATCAGGCCATCCTAACTTAGAGATAAGAACTCTGAAGCTCATCTGTCAGTGCTCTCAGCCAGGGGCAATTCAGCTCCCTCTAGGGAACATTTGGGAATATGTTGGGTGAGTTTTGGTTTGTCACAATGATGGGGAAGAGGGAATGGCATTTACTGATGTTTTAGCAGCAGGACCAGGGGTGCTAATGGCCCTCATCATAAGGAATTGGAGATCTAAAGGGCTAATAGTACTCTCACTGAGCACATACAGTTTTGGTTCTGATCTCAGCTTCCCATTATTTATCTACCTGCAGGAAGAATATGGTGGTGAGATCGAGATTCAGACATCAAATCTAATTCAGAGGTTGGAAAAGAACTCCACCTCTTTAATTAAAAAGCTTTAAGGATGGGCAGCCCAGGTGGCTCAGCAGTTTAGTGCCGCCTTCAGTCCAAGACGTGATCCTGGAGACCTGGGATTGAGTCCCTTGTGGGGCTTGCTGCATAGAGCCTGCTTCTCTCTCTGCCTGTGTCTCTGCCTGTGTCTCTCTCTCTCTGTCTTTCATGAGTAAATACATAAAATCTTTAAAAAAAAAAAAAAGAAAGAAAGAAAGAAAGAAGCCAAAAGTAAGGATTAAAAAAAAAAAAAAAAAAACCTCCAAGGAAGAACTCCAATTGGGCCAATTATCCCTGCTCCTTCCCTTTTGCCAAAGAGTAAGGCTGCAGGGATGGACACTTGGACACTATGATCAGCTCAGTTTGAGTTTGCCCACCTCTGAGACTGTGATCATGGCCTCCCATGGGTTGAGGGGCGGGTATAAAGCAGATGGGTATCAAGTAGACACAAACAGTAGCCACCACAATATTTTTGGCTCCTGGTAAAGTCTATGTAAAACCTATGTTCTGACCTGAACACTGGGGCATGTCTTCCTTTGTTCCAAGGAACTCAATGACTCAACAATTAATCTTCATCCAATGTCACAGATTGACACTAAGTATGTGAGATTCCTAGGGCTTCCTTAATAAACACTACAAGCTTATTGGCTGGAAACAACAGAATTGTATAATCTCATGGTTTTGGAAGTCAGAAGTCAAGATGTTAGCAAGTTAGCCCCTTCTGGAGGCTCTGAGGGGGAATCTGTTCCATACCTCTCTCTTGCTTTTTCTTGGTGGCTGGCACTCTTGGCATTCCTTGGCTTGAGACTGAAAGTCTCAACCTCTGTCTCTGTTTTCACATGACCTTTCCCTCTGTGTCCTTGTCTCTTAAACAGCCCTCTTCTCTGTCTCAGAAAGACACTTGTTATTGGGTTTAGGGCTCATCTTAATCCAGAATGATCTGTTCTTGAGATCCTTAGTGACATCTGCAAAGACCATATTTCCAAATAAGGTCACATTCACGGGTAGAGTGAGAATATGTACACATCTTCTTGGGGATAGAATTCAACTCACTCCCCTGAATGATATGGTTATATTCCCAGAAAACCAAGGTAGCTTTTTCTTCTCTGAGTGACTTGGTTCCCCAAATTCATAATCTATACCCATGGAGCATGAATCATTCATAACAAACACACTTTCTAAAAGTAAAGCTTTTGAACAAATGTGTGGATGGAGAAAATGAGCCCCAATTAAGCTTCCCTTTGTGACAAACCTCTCAGAAAAGCATTAACTCTAATCTTCAGTGAAAAGCATTGTAAAATCAAGGTCGAATGGGAAGATGGTGTTTGAAATGGCCTGGGTTTCCTTTAATGGAATGAAGAGAGGTAGATTTTACTGTGATTATGATATGCTTTTAGCCACACAGAAGTCAGGGTCAGAGAATTAAGTGAAACCAACAAAACTGTGGCCAACTGTGGTTTTGTCTTTGGGAGACTTTGAATTATCAACAGGCGAGATGGAAATGCTCTCTCCATTCATGATACCATCAGGGATTGTGTGAACTGGGCTTTCTCTGGTCTTCAGAATAGTTTTTGCTTTTCCATCCGCATTTTCAATTTTATTATTTTGTTGTTAGAGGATTGCAAAATGGGTGAGAAGTTGTGCTTTGGTACTGGTGACAAGAACTCGCTTTGGTTAAGCTAAGACATTAGCACATAATTTTATTAAGAAAGCAATAATGTTCCCCAGGTCTTCATGGCTTCTGCTACCTTCAAGTCAAGGCTTGGCTCAAAGGTGACTTCCTCACAGAGCCCTTTCCTCTAACTGGAGCATCCTCCCCACCACGCTCCACCCATGCCTTCCCATCTCCTAGTATCTCTATCGCTCTCAGTTTCCTGCTCAACTTTTCTTCAAGGCACTAATGATATATTATTGAAAACATACTGATTTGGCTGAGGTATGTTTCCTTTCCAGACTATAAACTCCAGGAAGAAAGGTACTCTTATCATCTTGTACACTGAAGACCTAGAACATTGTCTGACACATAAGAAGACCTCAGTCAATATTGCTTGAATGGATGAATGAGTACATGTGTGGATTCCTTGGCTGTGTGCTGTGTGTACTGATTGGTTTCCTCCTCAGAGCAATATTGTGATTCAGATGGCTGAAGTGAGTCAGACTATTTCTCTGGTGAGAAGCCTAGTGGTCTGGAAATTAGAGAGGCAGTATAAGGCATGTGTGAGAACACCAACACTTGCTCTACCTGGGTATACCTGGGCACTGGGCCTTTGTTTTCTTATTTGTAGAATGGTGTGACAGTGGTACCTGCCTTGTGGGGTTGCTATTATGACAATTAGATGACATTGCATTTGGTTGGAACAGAACTTAGAACATTGTAGGTGCTCAATAGATATAAGCTACTATGGTGCCCTTTTCCAGATGAATGAGGTAATGTGAGCAAGAATACAGGTGGCAGAGGCAGACTCAGAACCCAGATCTAACTTCTTCTAGAGGCTGAGTTAGGTCTTGGCCACAATGTTAATTTTCTTGATATATTTGAGGTAGGCTTCAAAGAAATTAGGCAGATAACATGGGAGCACTCTAGCAGTGGAAGGATGGAGTGTTCAATACTACAGATGGCGTGGCTACCAGTGGGTCACCACAAGGACACTGGTCAATATAGAGAAACAATATTAACCAACACAGGAAACTACTTCATGGCTGTATGAATCAGAATCTCATGGCTTTCATTTTGATTTCTCAGAGATGGAGATACAAAAGGAGCAGGCCAACCTATGCCAATTTACCAACAAGCAAGTTTCATGAGAACCACTTCACCAGATGAGAGAATAGTTTAGTTCATACTGCGGTATTGTATGACAAAAGGCAGAGGTCAAGTGGATGACTCATAGCATGGCCAACATCACTCAGCTACAGCTGCGGTAACCCCAAATTCCTACCTTGCCTTTACCAGTGTATCTGCTAAAGCCCTTTGTGTAATTACTTCTTGATTTTCTGCTTTTCAGTCCATTGATCAGCTGATTCCATGGTTAATTCCAAATATAGGCACACTGTTCTGTCTTTTCAACCTTACCTTAACTTCCTGGCTATGTTTTGTTTCACCAGCAATTATTTTATTTTTTTTTTAATTGGAACACAAACCAGTCACAGAGTTTTGAGATCTCACTAGGTATATGTTGGATAAAAGAGATGAGGTTTTGAATTTTTTCCACGGACAATGCGCAATGCAATTGTGATTCAGAACTAAGAGTTCTGAGCCTCATAGTGGTACTGCACTATTAATAGTCCTGGTCATCAGGCTTAAGGATGCTTGGAATAGTGCCACCACGGTCTTGAAATCCAAGCCAAGAGACTGGGTCCTTTTCATCTGTTGACCTTCTTTTCTTATATGTGGCTTTTAGAAATAAAATCTATTGAAGATAATTGACCAGCTACTTAGCTCTACCAGGAAGAGATAAAAATAATTTTCTTACATATTTATTTGTTTAACTGATCACCAACAGCCCTGAAAATACTAAACTGAAAAATATACTACTTTCCTCTCACTGGTGACACAATTAAATAACTATTTTACTACAAAGTAGTAATAATAATTGAATGTGTTTCCTGATATTCTGCACAAATATTAATGAATTTCCTAGCTGGTTTAGCTGGTTTATTTTTATTTGATTTCTGTCTATCTTTGAAGTGTCCAAAGAGCACTCACATAGGTTTTGTTTTGTTTTGTTTATGAAGTTTGTTCAGTATTAGAAGAATCACTCATTCCTTTTTATGCTGGTTGTTGGGGATTAGTATCACACTCTAAAACACAGTGAAATTCGATGTTAATAAAACGTCATTTTTCATTTTCTCCTAGCTTATACTTCTTTTCCACACATATTGCATGTACTAATAGGTTATGAAAGTTTTAAGTTACTACAGCTTACACTGTATTTAGAAAAACTTGTTTCAGAACAATCCAGTAAATTATCTATTACCCTGTACTGTGTTAGAATGTGCTGTGCCCTAAGAATATAGCAGACAGAAGTTCTCACACAAATTCTTACACCTTCGAGAGATACAGAGCTCTCTTCCAGAAAGCACATAATCAGGGCCTCCTACACTAAGTGTTAAGTGCTTAACATCTTTACAGAGACCTCCTGGGCTTCTGACCAAACCAATGGTGAACACTGAGCTAGGAGAAACTTCTCTGTAAGAAAGCCTTGTGGTTGCCAGGAATGAGAAAATCTATTGACTATTGCATTCTGCTCTTTTGATATGTTTTGTTATTGTTGAAAGCAAAGTGCAGGAAGCTGCCATTTATTAATTTCCTTCAATCTCCTTCCCAGGATCTGTAGCATGTTCTCACTGGCCAAGAGACTGCTGATTCAGGCAAATCTTCTGTGGGCTGGATTATGTGAGAAAGAAAGTGTCCATTTTTGGGTCTCTGGAAGGAAAAGGAGACTCAGTTTTTAAGGGAATTAAGAGGAAACAAGGCAAAAAATAATTTCTCTCACAAAAAAAAATAAATAAAAGGGTGTGCTATATTACACTTTACTTCAGAATTTTAAGATAAATTTTGAGATTGTTTATTAAGAATTAACTCTTGGGGTGCCTGGGTGGCTCAGTTGGGTAAGCATACAACTCTGATTTTAGCTCTGATTGTGATCTCAGGGTCATGAGATCAAGCCCCAAGTGGGGCTCAGCACTCAGTGCAGAGTCTGCTAGAGATTCTTTTTCTCCTTCTGCCCCTTCCCCTTGTGCTCTCTCTCTCTCTCTCAATAAATACATAAATAAAATCTTAAAAAAAATTAACTCTCTCCAACCCATATAAAATTGCTGCTTTATAGAACTAAGGCATTTCTTATCTAAGATGTTTACCTTTTAATAGCTGAATCAGGGTGATGTCAAGACTTTCAAGAGATGATGTCTCTCGAGTACAGTGTTTCTCAGTGTTGATATAATTGGCATTTGGGGCTGTCCTGTGCATTGTAGGATGTTTGGGAGCCTGTCTTGTGCATTGTAGGATATTTAACGGCATCCCTGGTTTCTACCATTAGATGCCAATAGCGTTCCTCCCTCCCTGTTTGTGATGACAAAATGCCACTAAGTATTTCCAAATGTCTCCTGGGTGGGGGTGGGGTAGGCATAATCGTCCCAATTGAGAACCATTGCTCTAAGTGCAAGAAAGCAAGACTTCTAATCTACAACTTGCAATTAATTCTCATTGGCTGGCTATGGCTATCTGGAAGACTAAGTTGAGGAAGATTTGGAGGGTCTATCTGTAGAGAATGTCTTATTTTGGTCACTTAGCAAGGTCTTTCATGGGTTTGGGAGTAGTAGAGAGAGGTGCTACATTAGGGTTCTCTGAAGAAATAGAACCAGTAGCATGTGTGTATGTATCTATAATAATATCTACTTCTATCTTTATCTATCATGTAGATAAATAGAGAAAGAGAGAGAGAGGGATAAATTTTAAGGAATTGACTCACATGATTATGAGAGCTAGCAAGTCCAAAATCTGCAGGGTGGGCCAGGAGGCTGGGGATCCAGGGAAGAGTTGGAGTTCAAGTCCAGATGCCATTTGTTGTTGGGAGGATTTGTCTTGCTCAGGGAAGTGTATTTTTGTTCCATTAAGGCCTTCAACTGATTGGATGAATAATGTTTAACCAAATATTTGGGTACTATGGCCTAGCCCAGTTAATGAATAAAATTTACCATCACAGATGCTCACTACTCTTTCTAATGAAAGCACTTTAGATTACACATTTTATTGTATCATACTTGACCTGCCTGCATGGTCAACACCAGCTATATCCACTGGGTGGGTCCAGGAGAAGAGATATCAGCCTGCACATCCCAGGGGTAGCCTGCAGTGCCTTTGCTGCTGTAGTCAGATCAGCATGTCTGACCTGACAAAGGGAAGAAGTCAGAAGATGACAATGAACTATAACATGCACATTAGAAGAGAAGAAAATATTCCTACCAACTATAAAGATGGAAATAAATGTATCCCAGGCTGGGCATTAGGGATAGATTTTTTTAAATGGAAAGATTTGGGGCATCCAACCTCAGGGTCATGAATTGATCCCCACATTGGGCTCTGAATTCAGTGGGGAGTCCGCTTGAGAGTCTCAATTTCTCTCTCTCTCTCCCCCTACTCACACACACTCTCTCTCTAAAGTAAATAAATCTTTAAAAAACAAATAAAATAAATAAAATGGAAAGAATAAATATGCTGCAACAGATAAATCTCATTGACAGGAGCACAAGTGAAAGAAGCTGGAAACAAAAACCATGTACTAGAAGATTCCATTTCTATCAAATAAAAAAAAAAATAGGTAGAATTTATCTATGTTAGAATTCATGATGGTGACTTCCCAGATGGATTTTTGGGGTGTCAGTGCACTCTTCTTTGGAGCTCAGTGCTGGATACAAAAGTGGGTTAAGTTTGGAAAATTCATCAAGGTATATTTATTTTGTATATACTTATCTGTAGGTATATTATGAATAAAAATGTAAATTTAAAAGGCACAAGTGGCAAGGAAAGGTGAGTGGGAATGGGAAGGGGAGAGATGAGGGAGGTGGAAACAATGATGTTGTCAAATCCCAGGCACCACCCGCTGCTTTATCTGCTCTGCAATATTTTAATACTGGTTATGCTAGTGTTACAGACTTACTATTTTTTTTTAGACTTACTATTTTTAATTAAGGAAATGAAGAGACCTTTAAAAAGACTGACAATGTCCATTTTTGACAAGTGATTAGATAACAGGATCACAGGAACCAGGAGGTCCTGAACTCCAAAAGCTGAGCCTTTTGAAGCCATTAGTACCCCACAGGCCTATTCTATGACAGATAAATAAGTGTCCCACAGAATTCCAGAAGAACTCAGCTAAGCTAGATAGATTTTCTTTTAGGTAGAAAAGTGGAATATGTCAACACAAGCAGACTCACTATGCTAGCAAAGAGTGCTGGGCTCTTCAACAACACTCTACAGAATGACCATGTTGGCTCACCCCTGGGGTTGACCAGATGACCTCAAAGCCTTTTCGGCTATCCATGTTCTTTATTTTCTGTATTTGTCACACTGTGTGAAATATCCACTCAAATTGTTACTATAACACACTGTTATGATTTAGTATTTTTCTTCCATTCTTAGCTTCTCCTTTAACAAGGAAAACAGAGACCTCAATGCTCATAAGCAAATCACTGTTTTGTTTGGTCTGAAGTCAGATGGGAGGCCTCCAAGGACTACTCCCTTTTAGCATTTTCCAATTAGAAAGTGCTGCACACTGCACTAAGAAACCATGTTCTTTCCCACTTTCCATTTACTTTTATTGCCATTATTTATCTGAGAGGATCATATTTCAAGAAAGACTTTTTCCCTAACCAGAGGGAAAAAATACATTTCTTTATAAAGAAAAAAAAAAAAAGTACAGCAAATGCAGATCCTGTAGAATGTCTATCATTTTCAAGGCATGACATTTTTAAAGGAGTTTTGAATAAGAGGATATTAAGAACAGTGGTAGCTTATGAAAGCTTGCTGGATAAGGACCTATTTGGAAAGGCTTTTAAAAAGTGCATCATTTACCCAGTGGAGCTGTCAGGTTACTGTGTTTACTCAAGGGAAGACAGATTTTCTTTTTTTTAATCTGGCCTATGCTTTTCTTAAAACAGGCTATTGACTGAAATCAATGCAGAGTGGCCTGAAAGACACAGAATGGCTGGGCCTCTCTGGTACCTAAATAAATTGTCAGCCCAAGGTTATCCCTTCCATCGGTATTAGAAGCTATTTTTGAGTGGCTTATATGGAATGTGAATTACTAGAGGCCCAAAATATAGATAAGAAACATTTTGGGATGAGAAGCCACTCCAAAAAGCCCCCTGAATTCATCAGGTTTGCCTCCAACGCTTAAAGAAACAAAAGCACATTTTGCATGTGACAATGTCCATTTTTGACAAGTGATTAGGTAACAGGATCACAGGAACCAGGAACCATTTTGCATGTCCAGTGTGATACACTTTTATTAGTAAAACTATTTGTAATTGTGATTTTGTTTCTTTGACTGATCACATAATTTAACCAAAATTAAATGTGAAATATAATTGATTTGTCTTCTTTCTTAGTTGGGCAGACTCATGCTATAATCTGTGATTTGCTCCTTTGTCAGAAGTGTCCATAAAAGGTTCCAGAGGACTCAGAAACAAATTCAGACCCTATTCCTCAGGGGATGCACCACTGAGTTACCCGTACATGATAAACAACAAGCTTGGTTAGGCTGCTATAACTAATATGCCCCCAATCTCAGTGGCTGCGCCCCACAGAGATTTATCCACCACATACCAACCTGGCAGTCCAGACTCTTTCCATCTTTGACCGTGTCAACTCAAGGCTTTTTTTCACAGCAACCACAGCAAGGCCTGCAGAGAGAACTAGTACTCTGCTGGTAACACATTGAGCAGAACTAGCCACATGAGTCCAACCTAATGGAAGCATAAGGAAAGTAGAATTGCCATATGCCTGGAAAGACAGGGTGGCTGGATACAAAGAAGCCCCAGAAATTCTACCACAGTGGGAAAAAGGAAGCAATCTAATGGTTCATCTTTTGGATAAGAAATTGCATATGCATGTGTTTGCATATGTTTGTGTGTGTGAAAGAGAGAGAGAAAGACAGAAAAAAAGAGAGAGGGCAGAGAGAGAGAGAGACAGAGAGAGAGACAGAGAGAGAGAGAGCTGTGTGACAGTGGTAGTTATTCTTCTGACCTGAAAATGAATTTTTAATTAAAAATTTTCAATTGGTCTTTTGCCTAGATAATGTGTATGCGGTTGACCATGAGGAAGTGTGGGTTGTGCTACTAGAACATAGAAAGTAGCCACTTTAGATGATTATATTCTTATTATTTGAGATGATTGATTGAATAGGAGCTTTGCAAACTTAAAAACTTTTTAAATGAAAAAAAATTATATAGGTAGAGAAAAACAACATCTGAGAAGGCTCTTCTCTATCATTCTACAACTGGTTCTCAACCAAGGACAACTTGCTCCCCAGAAAACTTTTGTCAATGTCTGAAGGCAATTTTTGCTTTCACAGCTGATAGGGGGAGGTGTCATTGGCATCTAGCGGATGCAGGCCAAGGATTTTACTAACCACCCTACAATTCACAGGAGAACCCCTACAACAGAGAATAATCTGACCCAATACATCAATCGTGTTAAGATTGAGGACACTCAACCTTGAGTTCCAGATTGTGAACTTAGTGGTCTCCTTCTAAGCAGGTTCTACCTGATTTAAGTTTTTCATTTAAAGCAGGTAACTTGGGATCCCTGGGTGGCTTAGGGGTTCAGTGCCTGCCTTTGGCCCAGGGCGTGATCCTGGAGTCCTGGGATTGAGTCCCACATTGGGCTCCCTACATGGGGCCTGCTTCTCCCTCTGCCTATGTCTTTGCCTCTCTCTCTCTCTCTCTCTCTCCCTGTCTTTCATGAATAAATAAATAAAATCTTAAAAAAAATAAAGCAGGTAACTTTTTTCATCTCTTGTATATTTAAAGATTGGTAAATAAGAAATTATAGACATTGGAGTGCTTGGGTGGCTCTGCTTCACCTTCTCTCTCTGCCCCTCTCCCCTACTCATGCTCTCTTTCCCCTTTCCCTCTCTTGAATAAATATATAAAATCTCTACAAAAAAAGAAATTACAGACCTTGAATGACGATGGATCCCACAGAAGCAGAATTCTTCACCTAAAACATCGTCAACATGGAGAGATACCTGGTGATGTCACTTATTCATTCAACAGACTTGTAGACATTCCCTGAGCACCTGTCATGCTCCAGGCACCATGTTAAGCACCAGTTGGGTGGAGATGAGCAAGGCACAGAAACCATACCCAGAGACCAAGTCTGAAGCAAATGCATAAACAGAGTCCAGTCATGTTTGGTGGATGTTGCTGGGTAGGTTTATACCACAAGCCATGATCACTTCACTTAGGCATATGAACACACACACACACATACATGAAAGGATGTGGGAACAGATAGATCTCAGTCTGATGAGGTAGGGAGCAGCTTTTCAGGCACAGAGATGTGCACAGGCAGGGAAGAGAGGCAGATCATAAGGAATGACTACACTTGCAGGTGGAGTGGGCTCTGACTGTTGCCTCATGTAAGAGGGGGCAAAGTAAGGAAGAAGGGAATGACTTTCAAAAGTCCAAGGTTCAGAGAGGTTGGAAGAGGACAGAGAAAGCCAAGAGGATCTCACAGGCTCTGACAAACGGGGTGACCTGCCTGGAGTCAGATCATAGGTCCCAGGAGCTTAAGTAAATTGTGACTGGCTTCAGATTGGGGGCTCTGATGTCCGCCTACCCTCCCCAACTCCACTAAGTGAAGAGCAGGAATTTGAACCTAGCTTTGTAACACCCAAGGATGTGACTCGTGCTCAGGAAAAGGTATTCATTTAAATCTACTTTAATTCAAGAGGTAAATCTATCATTAAAATATTAGGAAGCAGGCAGCCTGGGTGGCTCAGTGGTTTAGCCCTGCCTTCAGCCCAGGATCTGATCCTGGACACCCGGGATTGCCACGTCGGGCTCCCTGCATGGAGCCTGCTTCTCCCTCTGCCTGTGTCTCTGCCTCTCTCTGTGTGTCTCTCATGAATAAATAAATAAAATCTTTAAAAATAAATAAAATATTAGGAAGTTTTTTGTGAAGCTTACTAGATACAGTATTTTGCTGTGACAGCCCGCCAAACTGGCAAAGCAAAACCATCGCATTTTGTTTTGATTTACTGAGATATAATTCACATAGCATAAGTTCACTCAATTAAAGTATCCAGTTCAGTGGCTTTTAAGATATATTCAAAGTTGTGCAACCATCACAACTGTAATTCCAAAATATTTTTATTGCCGAAAGAAACCCTATACCTGTTAGTAGTCATGCCCCATTTCTCCGCTCTCCTCGGCCCCTGAAAACTGTTTAAAATCTATTTTCTGTCTCTATAGATTGGACATTTTCATGTAAATGGACTCTTACAATGTGTGGTCCTTTGTGACTGGCCTCTTTTACTTGGCATAATGTTTTCAAGTTCATCCAAGTCGTAGCGTATGTCAATGTTCCATTTCCTTTTATTGTCAAAAATATTCCTGTGCATAGGAATATTACTGTTATGACTGATTATTTTCCCCAAATTCATATGCTGAAGTTCTAACTTCCCAGTACCTTAGAAAATAATTGTATTTGGAGATAAGATCTTTAGGGAGATAATTGAGTTAAAAGGAAGTCTTTATGTTAAGTCTTAATCCAATATGAATGGTGTCCTGGTAAGAAGAGGAAATTTGGACACAGACATATGCACGCACAGTAGAGAGACCACATGGGGACACAGGGAGAAGGTGGCCATCTACAAGCCAAGGAGAAAGGCCTCAGAAAAAAATCAAATCTGCCAACTCCTTGGTCTTGGATTCCTGGCCTCCAGAACTGTGAGAAAATAAATTTCTGCTGTAAGCCATTGAGCTTGTGGAATTTTGTTATGACAGCTCTAGCAAACTTGGATGGTCACATTTTGTTAATCCATTCATCAACTGATGGACATTTAGGGATCAAATGCTTTTTATAGGCACATTCCATCTGGCTCTGAAATGCCAGATCCATTTCTGTGTGTCTTCAGGGCTCCAGAAGCTCCCTCCATTGAGTCAGTCCGTGGGAGCTTGTAGGTTGTAAGTCAGCATAGTGGACTGGTTTCCAATCTTGCTTTCTCCAGGATAGAGATTCACGGGCATACATATTGTATGCCGTGAGGATGGATACTGTGATTTCAGGGCCCTGGAAATGCCCATTTGCACAAAAGTATTTCTCTCACTGCTTTGGCAAGGTGCTACCTACATTCTGGTCTAGTTGTATTGATTCCAAAGAAAGGTTCTGGTAGAGAGTAACACCTGAGGGGTGCATGGGTTTATAGAAAGCCTCCATGAAAATATATGTTCTCACCTGGTCTCTCCCCAGCCAGACAGATGACAGTCAAGTCCAGTACCATGTGGGAAAATTTGCCAATCTGAGCCAAGTGGGATAAGACAGAGGATTCATCGATCTTGGGGGAAGTTATGATTCACAGAGGCATTGACTTAGACTCCCAGCAATTGAAAGGTCACAGAAGGCCCTGTGTAGATTAGGGCAGCCAGGTCAGCCCAGCCCAGCCAGGAATGCAGAGCAAGAAATTGCAAACACTGTATAATTACCTATAGCTTTACAGCCTGCTTTTGTGCGTTTGCTCACTGCACCTCTTATGCATGCAAGAATATAGTTATATATGAACATAAATAGTGAAGTGCATTATGCTCAATTTAGAGAGATTGAGGATGAAAAGGCATCATTCCAGACTGTAAAGGAATGTTCTCCTGTTCCGTTGGCCTGAGGCAAAAATCAAGTTCCTGTGGCTTCACCATGGATGGTGACGGCTGCGTACTTTTCTTATGTTGTTCAGTTCCTCCTATTAGGAAGCTCCCCGGGGCAACTGAGTGATGGAAAAAGGGGAAAGGTTTCTATCTGGAGGTGAAGCTTTTTGCTTATTGACACACTAGTCTAGGCTTAGTGCCATAAGGACAGTGAAAGGTGGGGAGCAACAGGTAAAGTGACCTATCACATCATTGACGCTTTCTGTGTGAGGGTGGAAATCATGCATGTATAACAGATATTGTGCTTCTACCCCAGCCATCCTTTTATGGGATCTTGGATACTCAGGGCTGTTTGTGTAATTGCTTCTTGTAAATGAGCTCCTACTCTGCAACACTTTACAGTAAACCACTTTCCTTTGCCATCTGGTATCCAGTTGTTTTAACCGGGTTTCCAGGATTTGCATCAGTCATTTCCAAGAACCTTTTTAACCTTCACGAAATGAAATAATTGAAGTCTATCCTTTCAACTTCACATTTGCTTGAGAAAGGCTTTGAAATCAAGGAATGGAGAGGCTGAAGGACGGGATGAGATATGAAAACAAAAGGGCTCAGCTCTTCTGCCTTAGAGATGGTCAGAAATGCTGCCTTTGGGATGTGGGGGTCCCAAGACTTGAACAGGTTAGCACCTCTGCTGTGGGCTCATCTGGACAAAAAAGCTCTCTTACGATGGTGAAACAGATTGGTTGGTGAGCTGGGAAAAGGAGTGCCCTTCCCTTGACCCGATCTAGAAATCCTCTCTTGATCTAAATCGGTGTCTCTCTGCCCCTGCTTCTCCATTATTCATCCTCCTTCCCCTCCTGCTTAAACTGAATTACCTGCTTGGCTCAGAGGGAGAGGGAAACGAAGAGAAATCTGAATGTGTGCGTTATGTTACTTCTCTTGAGCAATTCCTGTTCCACTGAATGTGCAGGTGGAAGGGGCCTGGAGCACTGGGTGAGATGGGTGCATGTTACTTAAGTTCTCCAAGCAGTTAGAATATAAAACACTTCAGTTGCAGGTAAGTGGATAGTTCAAAGCGTTTCTCTCTTCCACTACCTGGCCACCTCCTGTCTTCCCTATTTCTAGTCCTAATCACAGTAGATGCAGAGAAGCCTCCAGAGGCCTAAGTAAAGGGAAGATTTAATTAAAAATAAACTTTCCACCTTTCCCGAGAAAGACTTTTCCAACATGCCTGTTACTTACATCTTAATCGCATAATGACCTGCTAGCCCTTTGAACAGTAGCAAAAATTCATTTCTGACTCAAATAAGCCACAATTTGCTTTGGTTATTCTGATTATTTTCTGATGAATAATTCTAATAGCCCCCAGATCTTCTTCATCTGAGAGCTACTTTTTTTTTTTTTTTTAAAGTATCAAAAGGTCTTGAAGTTTTGAATGCTTTCTAAGGAAAAGTTCCCATTCTCATTTATCTTCCTGTCTTTCACATTCTGGCTTCTGATTGTTGAGAACTCAGAGAGTTAGGAGGAAAGCATGGAAAGTGTTCATGAGAAAGAGCTCAATCTATGGAATTGGAATAAAATGGGATCCTTAAAGCCCATCTCAAGCAGGATACGCATCCAAAAGAAACAAATATCCAACTGCAGGAGAAGTGACCAGTAATGCAGTTACTCGCTGTGTCTTGGTTTGGGGAAATAGGGTATCATCGTATTGTCCAGGAAATCTTCCTGAACATGCGCACACCCTTCTCTCTAAATCCTCACTCTCTGTAGCATTGGCTTCCCTTACTACCCACTCCCCATACACGTCCACTGACCACTACCCTCTCTACCTCCTTAGTGTTTCTCCCTCCTCCTCATCCCCCATCCTAGACAACTTGGTGAGCTCTGTAGCGGCTCCTCCCCACTTCCCAAAACAGAGGTCTGGTGGCTGGTCCAGGAGATCCAGGATCCTATCCCCTTAGAAGGCTAAGGTAGGGTTAGGGATGTGGATACTTGTACTTGAATATCCTCCAATTCAGTGGAGGCAAGAAGCACCACTCAGCGGGGGATGCAGTCCAGTGAGCTGCTTTCAGGGCAGTTTACAGGTTCGTTATAGTCATGTCCTTACATTCAAGACTTCAGTTCAGAGCTGCCTTGTATGTAGGTTGTTCAGTGCCTTGATGGGCCCCTGGTTACTTGCATTGTATTAGGTGAGAGAGGAGGACAGGCATCCTAGAAAACCTGCATTTTCCATTTCTTTCTTTATTGTATTCATTTTCCTGGTTTCTTTAAAATGCAGGAAATAAAAATAAAAATTAGAAATTAAAAATAAAAAAATAAAACCCAGGAAAAAATATATTCTTGCACCCAAAGAGAAATCTCAGAATGCAAAATGTTGATAGGTTTGAGTAAGAGTTTTTACTGTGTTGTTTTCTGTTACTGTGATCAAGCAAGGCTTCACTTGCAGTGTGTCCTAGTGTCTCCTAAACCCATAAAGAGAGACTGCTTCTTCAGTTTGAACCCATGGCCATCCAAGGGTGGGGCCCTCCTGAGAGTTAAACCCTACAGGATTTTATCCTAAGGAAACCATGGGGTTCATGGAGGAAGTGGGTCCTATCACCAAAGCTAACATGGTGAAGATCCACCCGGGAGAACCAGGTCCCCTTAGGGAGTCTGCGGTTCAAGCCAACATTCTCTGCTATGAGTGTTGAATTTCACCCAGATGAGCTTCTGAATGCTCAGACTTGTCTGTGATGTTGGCAGTGGAGTTCTGGAGGAAGGGGATGCGGCCGTCATCTGCGCACCAAAGAGGCCTATAAGGACTACTGCACCCAAGAGCTTCATTCATTCTCAGTTTGATGTACATCCTCTGAAGGTGGCATCCGAGACAACCAGTATCAGAAGCGCTGATGGCCAAGGCTGGTTTAGAACAACTGTTCTGTTTAAGGAGTCTCGAAGACTCAATAGCAGATTCATCTGGTGCTTTTAAGTGGGTGTGATGTGTTTCTTTAGTCAGGCACCAAGCGTGCCCTTGCCACTGGCTTATTGGAGGAAACTAACTACCTTCTGTGGGGGAGCTTGGCGGCTCGCCTGCTGGGCACCTTCCTGTGTTTGCCTGGGTGTGATTCCCCTTTAAGGAGGGAATAGATCCATCATGAATCGGAGCCTGTGCTGAAGCCGATGTCCAGTGTAAGCAGAGCAGGCCTGGATTTTTACTGCGTGGTGTTCCAAGTCAACGTTTTGCTGAGAAATATTAAGTGTAACCAAATATTACAGGGAACACACTGTTCCTGCTGTATTTCCAGGGCATCTGATCAATGGGAAAAATGAGAAGTAGAAATAAACAGAAAGGACAGGGAACGGAGCAGGCGACTGGGCTCAAAGGAAAACTGAGTAAAGCAGAGGAAATGATTTTCAGAGTAAATACAGATAACTAGGGGGCCGGGGGGGTGGATGCTATACAGAGAAGAAATGTCTGACTGTCCTGCTCTGGGTCCAGGTTAAGCCAGGGAGTGTGGTGGGGCCATGCGGAGCATTTTCCTCAATAAGTCCAGCTGTCAGAGGTAATGCCAGCAGCCGGCAAGATGCAATGCAGTTGGGCAAGGAGGTCGAACGTCCAGGAGAAAACAACCCAGCAAAATGGGAGCGGAGGAACTGCTGCCAGCAGGCCAGGCAGCCACAAGGCCCTGCAGGAAACTCTGCAAGAAAACAGGGGGCTCCTGGGGGAAGTGGATCCTACCATTGAGGCAAATGTGGAGAAGATCCACTGAAGAGAATTGGGAGCCCCTGGGGACTCTGACCTTGAAGGCAATGGTGTCCACCTCGAGATTTTCCCCTACATCAGCTCCTGGCACATCAGAATAGTATGTGATGTAGGCTGCTGGTGCCTGCTCTGGAGAACTTTTTCATTCTCCTTTGTTGTGAGGCCATCTTTGCATTGTGGGGTGTTGAGCAGCACCCCGGCCTCTAATCAGGAGATGCCAGGAGTGCCTCCCTGCAAACTGTGACAACCCAAACATATCTTCAGATGTTGCCAGATACCTTCTGAGGGACACAATCCTTCCATGATTGAGCACCATGCAGCTGTCAGAGTTGAAGAATAAGGACCCCAAAGTCTTTGTAGCATGTCTGGGATTACACAAGAAAATTGATGCAACCTGTAAACTCAGACCTTTATAGGTATCCCAGGCTTTTCCATGAGTGCAACCCCAACCCAAGCAGAACAGCACACAGAACTCAGTCCTGGGTTCAAGGTTGGGATCTGCACTTGATTTATTGTCTATATGAGTATGGCTACCCTCCCCTATTTTGTTGTCTCAGCATATTTATCTATAGAACAGCTTTTTCCACCTTACAGGGTGTCGATGAGTCCAACAAGATCATCCAAGCCAAGTGTGTAGCACAGGCTTGCTGCATAGCAGGTTCTCACAACAGATGGTCTGCACCTTCTCACCGTCCACAGTTCTATTAAACTGCTTTGAGTTTCCTTTGCTCCGGTGGTCCCCTCTCCTTGGAATCCCCTTCTACCAACTTCTTCACGTGACCAACTCCTTCCTTTCCATTGAGACACAGATTAAATTACATCCTTGCAAAGCAGGTTATTGGTCCCCATGCTATGTCCCCAGAGCTGCCCCCAATGCCCTGCGTTTACTGTATTAAATGTGTTGAAATGTCTGTTTGTGTCTGTCCTTCTAACCAGACCTTCTATGAACAAGTAGGTCAGGGAGCCTGTGTAATTAATGTGTACACCCCGTGGCACTCAAGGAAAGGATAGCATTTTACTAGGTAGGAATGGGAATGGCAGGGAGCCTGCTGGCTGCAGACAGCCTTATGAGAAGAAATGATTGAGATGTCAGAGAGCAAGGAGGATGCTGAGAGTAGAAGTCAGCTGGAAGGCCTTAGTGCCATGCTGCGCCCCCTACAGAGGCCTCCCATGAAGCTTTTGTACTCAGTTTACCAGTCAACTGGGAAGCTCTCCTATGCCTTTGGGAGTATGCGGTTGAGGTGGCTTGGTCAAAACAATGCCACGAGCAGATTAAACTGGCAGTGGTGTGCAGTATAAATTGGACTAGACAAGGTCTGGAGGCAAGGAAAGATTAGTTAACAACGTAAGTAACTGCAGGAGAGAGGTATTAAACACAGCTGTAAAGTATCTTCAAGTTAGTAAGTGTTACTTTCAAGAGAAGGCTAACAAATGATGGACCATTGATTGTTTCCGGAGATGAAAGAGAGGAAGAGCCCTCAGAAGCTGTGTATTTTGGGTGTGTGGGAAGGTTGTTCTGACAGTGAGGATTATTGCACGGAGGGGGTGGGTAATGTCCAAGAATGTTCTAGAGTCTTCTCTGGAGATCTTTAAATGATAGATATGGCCCTTCCCAGTGAGGGGTGGTTAAGTGCCCCGACTGCAGTCAGGGAATGAAGGCAGTGGGGAGGGGGGATGGGAAGGCTGGTAGGGATTGAGTGGAAGGTCCTGTGTATTCTGGGCATTGGAATCATTTCTCACAATTTTAATGAGAAATCTCAAATAATGTCTTTGACCAGTTAGATCTTTTTTTTGCGGGGTGGGTGAGGAGAAATATTGAACATAGCAACCTTATAAGGGGGGAATATTTGAGGACTAGGTGGAGAACAAACAATACCAGAGGTAAAGCATATTGACGATTTTAGAGAGAAGAAGGTATTAACACCTGCCTGTGTAGGTCCCTGCAGCTCTGAGACTTATACCCAACCTGGAGGTAAAGGCCCATTTCGCCTCCTTCTGGACCTCATGTAGAAAGTCTATCCAGCTCAGGCTGTAAGTAGGGTCTCTTCAGCCCCAGCCACATTTTCATCTTTGAGTCTCATATGAATATTTGTAAAATCAAATAATGAATTCAAAGTCCCCTTACCTGGTCTGGTGTAGGAAGCTTGGGTCCGAACCTGGGATCAGAGACTTCTGCGGGTAGCTCACTGCTGCTCAGAAGGGACAGAGAGGCCTCCACCCTAGCCATGGCCTCTGATATTCTCATAGAACAAGGAGAGCTGGTAAGTAGTTAAGAGAGAACACAAAAGCAGATCTCAACTCCAAAGTCAACGCTTACCGTGCTTTCCTCTCCAAGTGCAGCTGTGGTCTGGCCAGTTAGGAGCCTTGTGTGATCTCCACGGAGTCTGGCAGGAGAAAGCAAATGAGCTGCTGGCCTGGGCTAGGCCCTTTGCCCTCACCTGGGCTTTCAGAAAGGGAGCCAGTGTCCTGAATTATTCATGCCCGCCTAAGTAAAGGGCTGCAGAAAATAGGAGGAACCCCCTCCCCTTCCATCAGCATAAGGAACAGAGGAGGAGGGAAGTATTTCTTCCAGGGATAGTAACAAATTTAAACAGAATACTCCTAGAAGAGTTGGGTCAAGGGCAGCCCTCACGTGGAGCCTCCTTTCCAGCTTCCCTGCATAGAGATCTCTCATTTTCTTTCTGAAATTAAGACTATGATAATGAACTGGAAGATGCCACAAATTAAGACACTCTGAGCTAACACAAAAAGAGACATCATGCTAATGTTTGCACTGAAGTACACACACACAAAAAGCCCTTTAAGACAGGAAAGAGAGAAGGAAAGGAACGACCAATGTTTTCCTTACCTGGCCTGATTAAATGAGCCAAGGAAGGATGCTCTTTGCCAGAATCCCTGCCAGATAGAATGAAGGGTGTAGGACATGGGAAGGGTGAACGAAATGGTAGAGAAAATGATATGACTCCCAGTGATGGCAGGCAACAGGTCAGATGGGAAATAGTTGATCGTACTTGCCCTTGCATTTTTATCCAATGACTGCCAGGTGGCCATTGGGCCAGCGTAGGCAGGGAAAATGTAGTGGGCCTGCCTCTCAGTGGGCTCCCTAACTACAGAGTGAGCTGCCACCAAGGGGCTTCTCCTTCCACGTGGGCTCCTCAGGAGGCTCCATGCTCATATGGGCCATTGTGCATTGGACCAATGTGTCCAGAGAGCCTACTGGGCACCAGGCTCATGTTGTCCTGCCTGTGCTAGACGAATAAACCGTGTTTAAGGAGTTCACAGTTGAGTCATAGGAGCAATTGAGAATATACGACTGTTGGCTTAAGCACCTCCATTTACTTTGAGTAACGGGAGTTAATTGAACACATTTCGTGCTTCCCCACAGCCCTTACCAAGCCTTTGGAGATTTCAGACCATTGTTGCTGCCAAATGCAGCCCACCAGGGACAGATACTATGTGTAAAAGAATAGTTTTGCATCCTCTCCATTGAGCTGCTTCGGAAATGACATTGAAAGGAGCTTATGAAATAAAAATAAGATGTTAAATGCAGAGAAAGATCTACATCAGCAAGGACACAATCATTTATTCCTTCAACAAATACTACTGCACACTCACGTCTAAGATACTGGACAGAGGTGCTAACTCTGAAATAAGGTACAGGAAGACATTGAAGAGGCACCCAGCTCATCCAGTACTTTCTCACACAGAATGGAAAAGCTTAAAAATAATCAGGATATGATGTAGTGTGCTGAACACTGCATATATGAGTGATAATTTGCGCTGGAAACTTTTCAAGCAATAAAGGGTAAAATTCACAGAGGAGGAAGATAAATCTGAGGTCTTGAAAGGTCGTTGAAATCTCCAATGGAAGGGAAGTGCATCCCGGGCTGAGGAGTGAAGGCGAGGGTAGGGGTGGGAAGTAGAGCAGGGAGGAGTCTGAGCAGCCTTGGGAGTATTTAGTCCCATCTGGCTGTCACCCAGCAGGTGTGTTCTCATCTCTCTGTGCCCCAGCTCCCAGGATCGTCCAACCACCACCTGCACATCCTCTTGCTAGATGCCACTGAAGGTTCTTTACTGAACTCCTGCTTCTACTCTTGATGCCCACATTCCACCTGAACCCAGTCTCCATAGACTTGCCAGAGTGGTCTTATTTAGACATGACTTAGATCATGTCATGCACCCTTAAAAAAGAGGCCTATGTACAACTCAAAATCCTAACCTCCTCCTCTCTCCTGCCTGCTGATTCTGGCCTTGTCTCAATGGGTTTCTTTCTGCTCTTTGCACGACCATGCTCGTGCCCCCATTACAGGTTGCAGATTCAATTTGTCAAGAATGGCCTACCCTGACCCTGTGAATACTGAGTCTCTTCTCATTTATCCATCCATCAGCGACTTATTGAGTGCTCTTCTGTACCACCACTGGAGCAGATTCTGGGGATACAGATTCAGGGAGTTTCTGGAGTGCCACCTCCCCAGAGGAAGATTCAGCTACTGGCCATGGAGTGTGCTTCCTTGCCCTTCCCACCATGACTGTTTCATCCGTGATATTTCTCACTAGCTGTAATGATTGGGTATGTTTATTTGCTTGTTTGTTGTCTTCTCTGGTAGAAAGTGGGCTCTGTAAAGACAGACATTGTCTTATTTTTTGTCCTTAGTATCTAAAATAACACTGGGCACATCGAAGGCCTTTAATAAAAATATGTTTAATGAATGGATGAGTAATGAGACATGAAGCCTGAAGAGGTTGATGAAGACCATGTTTTAGAGGGCAATACCTTAGGGAAAATCTTATCTATAGTCATGTATGCTCTCAACTCTCTCTACATGGAGAGATGGACACAGATAGGAGTAAGACAGAGAAGACACCTGGTATCCTGGGGCTTACATTTTAGACCATTGTTATCAAGTAGAACTTTCTGTGATGACAGAAATACTCTATCTGCTCTGTCCAATATGGTAGCCATTAGCTACATATGGCCATTAAACACTTGAACTGTGTGTGACAGGTGAGACTAAGGACCTGAATCTTTGGTTCCATTTCATTTAATTTAAATTTATTTATTTATTTATTTATTTTGTTTTGTTTTGTTTTTTTTATTTTTTATTTATTTTTTATTTTTTTTTCATTTAATTTAAATTTAAATTGCCATCTGCAGCTAGCTAGTGGTTGCCCTATCACACAGTAGAATTCAAAGTGACCGCACAGCTGCTTGATTAGATGTACTTCTGTGTCTTTCATTTAAAAAACTTAATTTAAACTTGAAAAAATAGCATAAGTCTTAGTTTTACCAAGTCTTACTCTGTCTTATTACTAACTCTTAATTAGTCTTATTAATAGTGTAAGTGATAGGACCATGTAAGTAATTAATTCCAAGTCTTTTGGACAAATGGTAACTCTTCCGAGGCTTTGCTTCTGACACTTGCCCTCTCCCTCAACCCCTTAGCCAGCCAAATCCTGCTCTCTCAGGTGGCATCTGGGCACAGAAGGCAGCCTCTGTGTACTCATGGCAGCAGTGAGGGGAGGGCCTCACAGCTACATATGGATTATTTTTTTTTTTCTCTGGTTTCTTCTGACTTTTCAGACATGTCCTTATCCTACCTGGTCACAAGATGTCCCACTGACACTGATCACTGAGGTCTACAGCTGACAAAGTCCAAACATAGACAAGACACATGACCTTTCTTGGAATGTCCTGGAAGTCACTGGTACTGCTTCAGTACCTGCTGCTCTTCAGCCCCACCACCCTGCCATGCCTTGGGCTGTCCACCTTGCAGACTCACCCACAGGGTGTCATTGCCTTAACATGGTAGTCTCTCCTGAAACTCCCCCGGGAACATAAGGTACATAATGCAAGAACCAAGGAACATGGGTGCTCTGTCTACCCCAGGCCTTAAACTTAAATGTCCATGCCTCTTCTGCCTACTATCCTACATTTAATCTTGCACAGGGTGATGGCACAGGCCTCTAGCTGAAACAGGTTGGTTTAGGCCCTGAGAAAGTGCTCACATACAGTACGGTGAGTTTGAAGCGCCATATATTCCTGCAAAAGTCTGAACGCTTGGGCTACTGTCTCAGAGCATCATCTCTTTCCTTATCTCTTTTCAGGAAGCTCATGAGTGAACTGCTTGGCCAAGGGTAGGATATCTGCAGGGACCAATTTACACAGGGCTCAGCAACTCTCATGTCATAGGTAGGCCTCATTTCTGCTGGAAGACACAGAGAGGCCATATAGTCCATTCCCAGTGGATGGGTCTGTGCTGGTGTGCTGGTGTAGCCTTCCTGTTCTGTGCTGCCCCATGACTGCTCTGCAGGCACTGACTGGCCTCCCTGTGGGTTTTGGTTGTGTAGGGCAACTAACACTCTAAAAACACAATTTTCTAATAAGATTTGTTAATTGGTTTGCTTATGACCATCCATAAATTACCATTGCAGGCTCTTGACCCTGCTAGAATTTGCTTCCTAAAGCTCATGAACTCCAAGGAAAGCAGAAATGGGGGCAGCCCAGGTGGCTCAGCGGTTTAGCGCCACCTTCGGCCCAGGGCTTGATCCTGCAGACCCATGTCGGGCTCCCTGCTTGGAGCCTGCTTCTCCTTCTGCCTGTGTCTCTGCCTCTCTCTCTCTGTTTCTCATGAATAAATAAAAGTAAATAAAATCTTAAAAAAAAAAAAAAAAAAGCAGGAATGGGTTTTCTGTAAGACGTTTCAGAAACTCCGGTAAATGAAGGAAGAACGGATCAAGAGTGGTCCACACAGCCAAAGACACACAGGGCTATCTTCTCCAGGGTCTCAAGTCACTAAATGACCAGAGGCCAAGAGCACTGCACAGGTGGGGCTCATAGTGACAATCCCAGGAGGACGGGGAATTAGGTGCATTTGGGGGTGGGGTCTCCATAATAAAGCAGAGCAGGGGGCCACATCAACACATGGCCTGTCATCATAGAATCATAGTCTCAGACTGGGAAGCGTCCCAGACCCTGCCTGTCACCCCTCTTAGACACTTGCTTCTCTGAGACATCTGAGTAGATAAGATAACAAAATACCTTCTGAAGGAGTCAGCAGCAGACGCTGCCAGTATTTTTGCTTCTGCTGAATTTCAAAATGGTGTGTGTGTGTTGGGGAGGGGGGGGGGAAAACACAGGAGAATCAGCGCTGCAAAGGCACTCCAATGGCACTCCAGTGCTCTTCCTGATGTCTTTGCCTCTTCAGGTCCGTAACTCCTTCACACTGGGCAGTGAGTGTTTGCCCCTAACTGTATCCCAGGCATAGGGCCATCGGCAGGGCCTTCAGTCTGAAACCGAAGACCCCGGTCACGCTTTGTGTTGCCAAATCTGCACCCTCCCTGGACCGCTCTTACCGCTGCGATGCAGCCAGACCTCTAGGCTCCAAGAGAGAGTGTAGAAGTGAGCTGCACCAGCTCTGATTTTCTTCTTACATTCCTGCTTACTGATGCACTGCCACTACGCCTTACCAGGCCTCCATCCATGCTTCTCTGAAAAGCTGGAAGAAGCAGAACTGGGGCTCTGCTTGGCCCAGAAATAACGCCTCTGACCCAACTTTTAGCAGTGCGAGCTAATGCAAAGGCCACGAACAAACCGACTGCTATGCATTCTTGTACCATGCTATAACCTTTTGTGTAATAAGAGTGGAGACTAAGTTCCTTAATTCTCTGGAACACATTGGAATGAGGAGATTTCTGTACTCCTAGTCAGGTTCTCACATCACAGAAATCAGGGAACCATAGCCAGCTTTCTCCACTCCCACAGAGTCTAGCCTCAAGTCTCTCACCTGTAGAGGAGCAACGATACTATCTCCATCCTGGGGCTCTGGTGAGGACATGCACCCCTTGGTAGAGTGCTAACAGGTGGGCCTTGTGACTAGTTTTCCTGGTAAGCTTGCCTCTCTTGCCACCCTGGCCCTCTCTGAAGAAAGTCATGACCCAAGAATCCCCTTCTTTAGCATGCTTTATCACGAGGTTTTCAGAAAAGAAGCTGAAAACAGTAAACACACAACGGACAACCCATAAAGGGAGATCTGGTCACTGCCATTTCCTAAACAACTAGACTCCCACTCCTGTGGCTGTATTCCATTCCTGGTTGCTGCTGTGATGGAGCCATCTGGGTGCAGCCTTCTTACTGGTTTCCATGACATGTGACTCATGTCCATGGCTCTGACTTTCCCCCAACCTCAGTCATGGTCAATACCTTTAGTCCTTATGAAAGCCCTACTCCTTCTGGTCATGTCCTAATTTCCTGATTTTATTTACATCTGCCTCTTGTACTCCCAGTCTCAGTCTGAGAAAAGGCAGAAACCCTCAATCACGTTTGGGAGAGGAGATGCTATTCTCCTGTGTTCTTTCACTCAGCCTCCTTCCTCCTTGTCTCTTTCTACATTTCAGAGAAGTGGTTCTGGAGAAATGCCCTCAGAATCACTCTCCCTCATCAGTTTCCACTCTTCCCTTTCTCTGGTTTCCTTCTATCATCCCTGTTTGTGATAAGCTAAGGATACCCTTTTGGATTTTATATCTCATGGTAGCCATCTTATCCTCGTTATCATCCTCAGTCACCAGGCCCCAGAAATTCAAGGGAAATTACTTAATGAAAATGATTGTTAGATTATGTCCCTGAAAAGGGAGTGCTGAGTGTGTTGGGAATCAACAGTTCATACCCTTCTGAGAGATAAACAGCTTTTGCTGATTGGCCCCGGATGTGGCAAAGCAATTCAGCTGGAGAGCTGGAGAGGATTCCAACTGAGAGCTATGGTATAAAAGAATTCAAACAGGGAGTTCCAGAGTAAACCCAGGGGATGTCCAAGTGCTGAAGCTTAAACCATGGCATAGTGGAGTATAAAGACCAAGCCAGAGCATTGCAAACACTGCATGACTCCTGTTACCTAGAAGGAATGACATGAGTGTCTAACAAATTGTTCTTGCCTGAGTATCAAGATCAGCAAAAGATTGCCAACTGCCAACCAGTCTGCCTTGTGCCTGAGTAAGCTCAACAGCACAAAACTAAAATTTAATGAGATGATATAGTGATAAATTTTGCTTCATCGACTTAGAATTATTATGTCTTAATAATGAAGGCCAAATTCCAAGGGACAAAAATTTCAAGCATAGTCTTAATTATTATAGATAACTAAGAAGAAGACTCTTTTGTTAAACATACATTTTTTTTTTTTTTAATGGAGGGGCAAGTGGTAAAAAGTGGACTTATCACAAAATAAAGTGAGAAGCATCGGTCTTACCAACATGCATCCCAGTGAGTGATGTAAGAGTTCTATCCAACCCCACTACTGTTCTTAGGGGCACCATTAGGTATCCCCTCCCTTCTATGAGAATTGACCAGTGCTATGCAAAGCACCCTTCTCCTTAGCCACAGCTGATTGGACAAGGGAGTAAATTAGTTTCAACCTGGGCCAATCAACCTGCCTGAGAGGGTCTCTAGGGCTGCTCCAGGCGGCTGGCTCTGGACCAGGAGGAGAAGAGACAGCCAGTCTGTAGACAAAAAGAAATGAAGAGTATACAGAAATGTGATTCTACACACTGCCAGAGAGATGGAAGGAATAACTTGTATTGATAGCTTTACGGTTCATGGTTTCTGTCTCTTACAAAACTGGACTCTATCTCCTTCCTGGGATTTTTGAGATACTTCCACGTGCTTCCAATTCTATTGCCTGAATCTTTGGTAATTCAAGTGAGTTTTTGTTCCTTCAGAGTAAAATTGAGCAGGAAATGTTCCTTTAAGATTCCCCACTAATGTCTCTATTAGTTGCCGTGCTAAGAAACAATCCTCAACATCTCAGGGATTTCACATAATAAAAATATATTCCTTGCGCATAACAACAGATGTGGATGCTCAGTGAGTGCCTTCCACCTGGTCACACAGGGACTCAGACCCTTGTGGTTCGCCATCTTTTAGGGTCTCCTGATCTTCTCTAGGATGTTTGCTTCCAGCTGACAGACTAAGAAGGAGAGTTGTAGAGTATTGTGGAGAAGTTGTTATGATCAGGCCTACAAATAGCTTGTATCATTTTTGCCTGGAAGCCAGTCACATGGTCACATCAAGCCACATAGGGTGAAGAAAAAGGAATATTTTAGATATAATTAAAAGAATAATAACTCAACAATAACAGTAATAATAATAGTTATAATAGCTATTGGTTTTTGAGAATTTCCATTTGCTGGGCACTGTGTTTAGTAATTTCTATCCTACTTTTATCATTGTAATAAAGGTTCAGAGAAGTTAAGCTACTGGCCCAAAGCATACACTTTTATATGACTAGTAGTTGGAATCCAGAGCCTAAGGTCATCGCTGCTGAATAGGACCAAACTCAAGAGTTAACTGTTTATGAGAGGCAAGAAGGCCAGGCTAGCTTCCTCGAGCGTAAGAGACCACCTGGAGAAGGAGACCTTGCTGACGGCCAAAGCCAACCATCAGGCATGTGGATGAGGTAATATTGGGCTACCAGTGACTGTTGCCACTGGCTGAGCCCAAGGAAGACAGGCAGAAGAACTTCCCAGCTGAGTCCTGCTCAGATCGCCAACATACAGAGTTGCTAGCCAGTGAATGATTGCTTTTTTTCAGTCTTTAAAAAATGTATATAGGCCTGCCTGGGTAGCTCATCTGCCTTTGGCTCAGGGCGTGGTCCCAGGTCCGGAGATCGGGCTCCCTGCAGGGAGCCTGCTTCTCCCTCTGTCTATGTCTCTGCCTCTCTCTCTGTGTCTTTCATGAATAAATAAATAAAATCTTAAAAAATAAAAAATGTATATATAAGTCATATAGATGTGTTCATTATTTATTATGATAGTTATTTTACTTTATAATATATATGTTTTTACATATATTTATAATATATAACTTATTACATGTTTATAATATATAATCTATTACATATATGAATTATATATAATTATAACATTAACTATAGTAATTATATTTATAATATATAACTTATTGCATATTATATAACTTATTACATAATAAATATTATATATTTATACTATATAACTTATTACATATTACATAATGTATGACTCATTACATAATATATAATTTATCACATATTACATATAGTATATATACTATACTTAGTAATATAAGTAATATATAAATATATAATAAATTGGGGCACCTGGGTGGCTCAGTCGGTTAAGCGTTCACCTTCAGCTCAGGTCATGATCTCAGGTCCTGGGATCGAGCCCCCACATCAGGCTCCCCAATGAGTGGGGTACCTGCTTCTCTCTATGCCTGCTGCTCCTCCTGCTGTACTCTCTCTCTCTGTCAAATAAGTAAATAAAATCTTTAATATATATATAAAATAAATTATTATATATATTATGCATCATATATCTCATACTTCCTACATTTTACAAACATTTATTGATTCTTCACCTTCTTAAAGCATTTAGTCTAAATGTTTTGACTGGGCATATAAAATCCTTTTCACTCAAGCCCCAAGGTGTATTTCTCTCTGGGGCAGCTGTCCAGATTGAGACCTCTTCTTCAGTCAGACAACAGGGTATCTAACCCCATCCACAAATAAATGCAGATGCTTTGGCTAGAATTTTGTCACTAAAAGATCCAAAGCCTCAAAAATGAGTCATTTGGCCAGCTCCTAAATTTTAACAACTCTGTACTCTGTAGTGGAGCTAAAGCCTCTTCAAAATAAATAAATAAATAAATAAATAAATAAATAAATAAATAAATAAATAAAAGCAATTCAAATAAATCTGTTGTGGATCTCTAACTTAAAAACTGCGAATGTAGGTGATGTTTTGAGACATATGTGCATCTGTTTATTTCAAGTGAAAGGTAATAATTTTCTTTAATGTTTAAAAACAGATGAAAGGATGGGACGCCTGGGTGGCTCAGTGATTGAGCATTTGCCTTTGACTCAGGTCATGATCCCAGGGTCCTGGGGTCGAGTCCCACATCAGGCTCCCTGCAGGGAGTCTGCTTCTCCCTCTGCCTGTGTCTCTCCATGTCTCTCATGAATAAATAAATAAACTCTTTAAAACAAAAAAATATATAGAGAGTTCAGTTCATGGTAATATACCAATGTTGGGTTCTTAATTGTACCTAATATATGATAGTTTGTAAGATGTTCGCTGTAGGGGAAACTTGGGTGAAGGGTATATGCAATTGTCTGTGCTATCTTTGCAACTTTTCTGTAAATCTAAAGCTATTCTAAAATAAAAAAGTTTATTTTTTAAAAAGCTGGCTCTCATGGTCATTAACAAGCAGAGTGGGCCATTTGAATGCTGTGGGATAATCTAAATTGACATAGTTTAATGGTTTTCTTCTGTCTGATTCTGTTACTCTCTGCCTGTCATTGCGTATGGTGAATGGTGAATTATTCTCTGTTATTGGGCCATTTGTGCAATTGCATAACTTGAAATTATTTGCAATATCACTTTGAAAGCACTTATATTTGAGTGATCTGTGCTTGAAATTAATATTTATAGCTTCTGCAAATCTTCATGTTGCATATAAAAGGATTCTGCTGGAATTTTTTTTAGATGATTCGAAAGCAACAAATATTTCCAGCTTTCACCTAGAATGACCTAAGAATTTGTACAGAAAAAAAAAATGTAATTTAGAAGATAAATGAAACCTAATTTTATGCTCACTGATTATTTATTAATTTTTTAACATTATAAATTTTTAACATTTAACATTAAAATGTTAAGAAAGTATATGGTATGTGATCTATATGTTTTTTGATATTGATAAATACTTAGTTGTAATGATTTATAAAGCCATTTATTGATAATCCATAATCACATGATCATGAAAACAGCAAGTTGAACCTCTCTTTTCTGGTTACCCATATTTTAAAAAACTTGATCCCATATATTGAAAGCTTATTGATCTTCAGCTTTACAAATAATTTTATTTTTTTAAAAGATTATTTATTTATTTATTCATGAGAGACACAGAGAGAAGAGAGAGGCAGAGACACAGGAAGAGGGAGAAGGAGGCTCCATGTAGGGAGCCCGATGTGGGACTTGGTCCCGGACTCCAGGATCATGCCCTGGGCCAAAGGCAGGCGCTAAACCACTGAGCCACCCAGAGACCTCCTACAGATAATTTTAATATACTTATTAAGCAATTGCATTTAAGTGATGACAATGGTTTTTTTATCTTTAAACAGGGCTTTGAAACAAAACATAAAGCTTCTATAAGGTTTTTTCATGAATCTTGGGATTCTTCAGGGTATGACTGGATTGATAAGGTGAAGTCATAATCAGTACTATCTGACTACAATCATCTCCCAGATTTTCAGATCTAGAGAAAGCTTTACCAATTTACCAGGATAGAATGTCAAACTAAGCTTATTTGTGCTCTACACTCAGTGTATTAGTCAGGATTCTCAAGAGAAACAGAACTAATGGCTGTTTATATAAAGGGATTTATTGTAAGGAATTGGCCCATGTGATTATGAATGCTGGAGAGTCCAAAATCAGGATAGGCTAGCAGGCTAGAGACCCAGGAGACCCAATGTTCCAGATTGAATCCAAAGGCAGTTTGCTGTACAAACAGGAATAAACATCATTGCAGATCAGCTCTGAAGGCCATATGCTGGAGAATTCACTCTTGTTTAGGGGAATCTGGTCTTGGCCTTCTCAGGCCTTCACCTGATTTGTTGAAGCCCACCCACATTAAGGAGGACAATCTGCTTACTCAAAATCTATCAATTTAAATGTTAAAGTCTCCAAAATGCCCTCAAAAAAACCCCCCAAAATAATGTTTGATCAAATATCTGGCCATTCTGTGGCCCATACAAATAGACACAAAAAATGAACCATCTCACTCAGGATCCCTTTATAAATTTGGAGTAATAAAACAAAGGACTACTATATATCTAGACCTGTCCTAGATCAGCTCTGTTCCATGAAATCTTCACTTCAATATCCCAAGATAGGTTTATTATCTTATTTCATAGATGAGTAAACAGAAGCTCAGAGTTACTAGCCCATAACAACACACCTTAGAATTGGTTGAGCTCTGATGTGGACCCAGATTTATCTGTTTCCAAAGTCCACTCTATTTCTTGTTGGGTGAATTGCTCTCACTGTGCTTCTCAGTGAGTGGCCCATGTGTCTTAGATCCCAACACTTGCCGAGAGTCTCAACCAGGATCCTTGGTTTCTTTTATCTCCTATGAGTTGCCCAACTTGGGAGTGAATGGGAAGGTGGGACAGGATGCCAGAGAAATCTTGACCCTTGCCCAGCCTAGAAGAGAACAATAGTCTTAGGTCAAGATCATTCTCTTCACATAAATAATTACTTTAAAATCATCTCAGTATCTCAGTTGTCAAGGCTTTTCATTGTTGCTATTTATTTTTATTTATGTTTCATTCAGTTCTATTGAACATTTATTGTTATAGGCTCTCTATTAAATGCTGGGGATCCAAATTATCTTCAAATAATTTCTTTTCTGCAAATACACATGAGTTTTATTTGTTAGAATGGAAAATCCAGCCTTCATAACTAAAAAAAAAAAAAAAAAAAGAAAGAAAGAACAAATTTATACCCACTCCCATGTCAGTTAGGATGATCACTGCTAGTATCCACACAGAAAACCCCCCAAATCCTACTGGCTTAATGAAAAAAGTTCATGTCCTGTCATTCAAAGTTCAACATGGATCATTGATAGCTTCTGTCCATCTGGTGACTTAGGGATCCAGGGTCCCTTCAGCTTATATACTGGCATCTCCCCACTGTGGCTTCATGGTGGCAGAAAAAGTTCCCAAAAGATATCTGCACCCTAATCTCAGAACCTGTACATGTTCTTATATACCTTATACAGCAAAATGGACTTCGTAGATGTGATTGAAGTTGCAGGTACTGAGATGGGACTACCCTGGATTATCTGATTATGTGGGTGGACCCAATCTAATCCCATAAATCCTTAAGAGGATTCATCTCCCAAATGAATCAGGAGAAATGTGACTACAGAAGAGTCAGAGACAGGTGTGAAAATCACTTGACCTGCCATGGCTAGCTTTAAAGATGGAAGAGGGGGCCACAAACCAAAGAATGCAGAGTCCTCTGGAGGCTGAAAAACTCAAGGAAACCAATTCTCCTCTGGAACTTCCCAAAGGAACTCAGCCCTATCAGCATCTTGATTTTAGCTCAGTGAAGTCTACATTGCACTTCTGAGCTCCGAACTGAAAAACAATAAGTTTATATTAAGACATCAAATTTGTGATCATTTATTAGAGCAGGAGTAGAAAAGTAATACAGCTTCTGAGCCTCTTTGGCAGGGAAATTAGGAATGGAGGTGGCACATAGAATTTTCCATTCCTCAGAACACAAGGGGGAGTTGCCAAACCTTGAAGAACTCAGCCACTTCAAGGGAAGGTAGCCTCCTGGGAAATCTGAAGGAACCGTGTATATGTGGGGAGCACCAATATGGAGGAACTTTGGATATTTGGTCTTTGCCAAAAGACCCTGACACTGTTTTTGGCACATGACAGAAATACATAACACTAAGTAGAAAGTCAACAGCTATACAAGAACTGATCTCAATTGCCTAAATGTGCTCCGAGGAGCTTATCTGGTTTAGAAATAGCTTCCACATAGCAGGTGGATGACCCCTTTTTGGGTTTGCAATTCTTTCTTCCATTCCAGGTCTGAAGTAACTATGGAAGATATACATAATTCAGTTTACAACCACTTTCATATTTCTCAAACATACTCTTTTCTGGCCCCAAATAATTCCCATCCTCTTTAGCCAAATGTAAACTATCTACTATTCAAACACTATAATTTAGATAAATGATGATTCCAGAGTGTGATTATTTGAAGCCTCTATGTATCTATGCTGCTAGTTTAGACCTGGTCCTACAGAGAGCTGATAATTGGTTATACAATTGAATTTCCTTGAAATTGACTTTGCATTCAGTAAAATGGGAAAATGAAAATGTAATTGCTTTAATGGATTGGATTAAAGAAGTCCATTTGAAAGTTTTAGGGGAAGGTATAAGAATCCACTTTGAAAAAAATATCTTCCGGCATCTAGGAGGTACTTGGTTAATACACAGAACTCCTGTAGCCTTTCATCTGCTGTAACTAAAGGTTCTAGATCATATAGTTATGCCAGCATCTAAGGTTGCTATTTGCTGTTATTCATTTCTTCCTTTTTAAAAAAGTTTTAGTTAAATTTTTATTATTTATTTATTCATGTATGTACTTATTATTTTCAGACATAGAAATTAGTGATTCATCAGTTAATAACACTCAGTGCTCATTACATCAAGTGCCCTCCTCAATGCCCATCACCCAGTTACCCTATCCCTCCACCCACCTTCCCTCCAGCCACCCTCAGTTTGTTTCCTAGAGTTCAGCATCTCTTAAGGTTTGCTGTTTTTCATTTCAAAAAACATTGAGTAACAAAAGAGCACTTAAGTTGAAATTAGTTTTTCTCTTATGTTTTAAATTGGTAAGCTTCACATTCTTCAGCTTTCTATCTCAAAAGCTTTATTAGATCATTTAATATTTCCCTTCCCTTAACTCTCTCAACTTTTTGTGTCTTTGTTGGAAGTTGGCCAAGGCAATATCTGATTTGTGTTCATTTCATAGAATCTGTTCCTGTTATACTTTGAAATATTGATTTGCTCATCATTCCAAATTTAAAATCTGTAATGTACCAGTTTGTCTCTGGTGCTTAAACATGTCCCGGGACATTTGCTAAAGATAAAAATAAGATCCTGTCATTAAGTGAAATTTAGTAACAGATCAGGTTTTTTGGAACTCGAAGCTTAAATTGCTAAAGGGCATCATTATTATTTCATAGTCTGGGCAGGAGAAGCGTCTTGCCAACAACAGAATGAGCCTAAGAATGGAGGATTCCATCCTTTGAGCCACATTTAAAACTCTGTGTTCAAGTTCATTTATTCTTGGCAAGAGCCAACTTCCTGTTTTTAACAAAAATGGAATTGAGAGACTCAGAACTCTGATGAATATCAACCACCTTGCTCACAAAACAATTTTTGTGAAGTGAAGAAGAGTAATAAATTTATGGATTTTTGTTAAGGATGAATGAAAATAAGAATCTAAGGGAAGAAAAGATTTGTGAAAAGCTTTAGAGATTTAATCAAATACTTGGAGGTTTGTTTGATGGGGACAACTATTCACCCATCCTTTAATTTTATTCTGATTTTGCTTGTAATCAGATTTGGGTTGGCTTGGTTCAAGTTAATGACATCCTCCAGCTTCAAAGTGATAAAAACCATACTACAGGGTAGATGCTTAAACAAAACCAGGCTCCATTACAAGTTACCACTGTTCACATGTGCACCATAAACTCCATGTGTATAGTATGAAAAGTTTTGGTTACAGTTAAATATATTCCCATTGCTGCATTTTTCCACCCAGAAGGGGAATTGCATTAAGTATACAGGGCTTAACATTTGTATTGGCATGATTAAATCTATTTAACTATTTAAAAATACTGTTAAAAATAAAATAAAATGCTGTTAATAACAGACACGCTGCCATACTAAAAACATTATTGCTACTTCCTTCCTTCATTAATTCATCTGTTCAATCAATCCACAAAAACATATGAACCATTTGCTGTATCCTCAACCCTGGTCCTGAAACATGCTCACATGGTTCTAAAGAGAGAGTTTTTCCCATGTCTTCCTTATGGGGAAGACGTTCTCTAACCCATTTCCTTCTTATGTTCCCAAGCCTCAAGTCTAGGTGGTCTCCTGTGACTTGCTTGGCCAAGAGAGGATGGGAAGGTGTCATGGTGCACTTCTCATGAAAGATCACAAAAGCCTTGTAGCTGCTCCCTTTGTCTTTCAAAAACCCTCCTCCCTCAGAATCCTAAGTCAACATATAAAAAGTCCCAGTATACACAGATTGAGGCTATCACGTGTGCTATGAGGAAGCCAAGCCACAAAGAGAGGCTCTGGAAATGTCACATTTTAAGAAATCAAGGAGTACCAAGGAACCAGATGTGTAAGTAAAGATGCCATCCTGGGAGTGGTTCTTTCTGCTACAGTCAACCTATAGTTGATGCCATGTAGAGCAGAGATGGATCACCCAATCTAGACCTTCCAGAATTCTTGACTCCCAAAATTTTGAAGAAAATAAAATGAAAAAAAAAAAAAAAAAGAAAAGAAAATGGTTGTTTTAAGCTGCCAAATTATGGGATAATTTGTCGTACAGCAATAGATAAGGGAAACAAGCCTTTGCAAGTAGATCACTAAAGTATTAAGGACTCACAAGCAAGAAGAAAATAATTTTCCTTGGAAATTTTTTAAAAATTCAGAAAAAGCTATAGTACTTTTATTTTCTGAATGCAGGCAGTTGAAAAGTTTATACCATGACACCACCCTTAAAAACTCTGGATCTTATATAAAGTCAGTTTTTCATTATTATAAGGATCTTATATAAAGTCAGTTTTTCATTATTATAAGGATCTTATATAAAGTCAGTTTTTCATTATTATTGACAAATCTACAATCAGTCCCTTGTTTTTCTTCTTTCTTTCTTTCTTTTTGTTTTTTTTTTTTTGTTTGTTTGTTTGTTGTTGTTGTTGTTGTTGTTTTTTCTAAACACTTGATCCATACTTATTAGATTCCAGGTACTATGTCAGTGCCTGGGGACTCAACAGTGAAAAAAACAAATCCCAGTTCCTGCCTTGAAGGAATATAATGAGCAGTTGAAGAAAGAAGACAAATAACCAAAAAGGGAGTTGTGGCTCAACATAGTGAGAGCAAGCGTGATGGTGTACAGAGGATGCCAGGGGCCCCAGACGTGAGAACCAGAGGATGTGTAGATGGAGATGCAGACAAAGGTGCAGTTGTAAATGTGGATACAGATATATCCAGTGCTCTTTTAAAATAAAACAATATATGTACATATTGTATGTTATTTATGCTATTTATGTTATTTATGTTATATACACTCAATTATGTGAGTGTATATATGGATGTTTTGGCAGTTATTCCCTGGAAACCATTTCTTTGACATTATATGTTATCATATAAATATATCAGCCATCTAATGCTAAGTTCTTTGTTATTCTTTTATGTTTTTAGAATGTAATACAATAGTTAATGCTGAATAATGAGGATGCCAAATATGTGCTTTTAAAAAAAAATCTCAACTCAATACCTACATTTTCTGATAAAATTATGCACAGTTTTTTTTTTTCTGTGAGAAACTCTACCATATACCTTATTCCCAACCCATTGCATTTGTTCATAGTTCTTCTTTTTAGATTTAGAAAGGAATGGTGAATTTGTCAAGAAGGGAGAAATAATCACCTCCCACACTTGAGAACAAACCTTGTATTCTTCCGCATCTTAGCCTTCAACTTGGAAAAGTTGAAAAGCATGACCCAGGAAAGCTACACATAGCTGCAGAATATTCATAGAAACATAATAAAGACTAACTCCTCTGCCCTGCCCGCCTCAACTCTAGTATTTCCATATGTCAATTGTTCAATGGGTTGACCTCATTTCAGACTTTATTGCAGATTGATTTAAGAAATATGTCTGATGAAATTGCCCTTTCTAACAGTATGTAGGAAGATTTCTAAATGATGCGAATGTTAAATTTCATTTGTAAATAGTGTGTATTTTATTATGCCAAAGACTGGAGATGTGTTAAAACTGGGATTCTTAAGTGCTTTTCCAGCTGGCAAAATTGTAAGTTTCCAGAATCTTCTTCTAGTTCTTTCCCCACAACATTGTTCTTATGAATAGCCACACACACACATACACACACACACACATATATGCACACACACACGCTAATGTACAATTTTTCATATGTGTAGGGTAATTAAATCAAGCAAGAGCAAAGTGTTCAGAAATAGACAACAGGCAACCCAGAAAGAATTTGAGTTTTGGGTGAGGAAAGGAATTAAGGAAGAGAAGTAGCAGGGCTTGTCCCATTATCTGACCAAGTGCCTGAGCTTATTCTAGGGACTGACTCACAATGGGTCACATGGAAGGGATGGACTAAAAACTGGAGGAGACTATGTTGTGTTCATCTTCATAGGGAATTTTTATGGTTCTTTAGGAATTCCTTCTGTGGCTACACTGGTAGATCTTCTGGACTCATCCCTAAGTAATGGCAGTTAGTCACTCATTCTACAAGCATATTTTGAGGACCACGTACTCAATGGGCAAAGTGGTGGAAGGTGAAAACCCCATCTCTCTCCACACTCTGATGAGATACCAGCTAGGAACAGTGACTAGCCATGGCCACATTCTCAAAGTCTGGGCTTTTGAAAACAGGCAATCAGTGGACAAGTCAATTTGTCCCCGGTCCCCTTCTGAGGCCATTTCACTGCCCCAGATGGTATTGAAAAGAGGGCATATTGTATGGGTCAAGAAGATGAGTAGGTTATCAGGGACAGATATGAAAAATAAATCTCTAATAAAAAATAAGGCACATTTTGGCTGATGGGTTAATATTTACAAGTGATTATTATCACTAACTTGTCCACAGGGCTGCTTCCTTTCCCTCTTCTTAACCACGTGGTTGTTGACATTCCTATTCTTTCTTCCACTGAACTTGGCCCCCACTTGGTTGAGAGTCTTGGCTTTTCAGTCTAGTTTTGTTTTCCAAGGTCAGCCAGGAGGTAGAGACATTATTTACTCTTTCTTTTTCTCTCTTTGGTGAAGGCAAAAAGGCAACTCTTCTTTTCTTTTTGCCTGTCAATTAAATGTAATGATATGGTGGGAATAGTTATGGGAAATATTTTCCTGCAGATATTTTTTTCTTCTATCCCAATCCTGTTCTCTGGGGGTTAAGAAGACAAACACCACAAGTTCTGAGAAAACTGGGGGAGGATGTGCTCTCAGAACCTGCCTAAATGACTGTTACCAGAAGATCATGGCAAAAGGACACTTGTTCTAAGAGTCCAACGTGACAGTAACAACTAAATCAGCAAGATTTTGTTTTTTGTATAATATCATCTGGACACTTTAAAAGTTAACTGGAACACTTGGACTACAGATCTGCTTTCTACTTATTTAGATTACCTGATGAGTAAGTAGTTAGCAATTTTGCCTCTTCTGACAACACATAGATATGGTTCCTGCATGATTTAAATATGACAATGAATTGAACTAAATGTGGTTTTTTTTACTGTTTTTAATTCAATCAAATTAAACTCATTGGAATTTGTTATAACATGACCATCTTTTTCAAAATTGCTTATAATTCTTTTTAAGAGTAAAATATTTGACAATTAGGACAATAGCTCTTTCACAACCACACTGTTTCTTTTTTCCCTTCCAGTTGCGGACATTGGAAGATGTGAGTTTAAAAATATCAGTGGGCTTTGGCATGTATGCTTTGGTTGGCAAAGCAATTCCCCAGCTGCTACTTTCCAGTAGTTTGCTGTCATTTTCCATGCATCTCTTGATACTGGGCTTAAAAGTTTGGTCATTCAGCACCACAAGCCTTCTTAACATATATCCATAACCTAAGGATGTGGCCTCCTACGCACCTGTAGATGCCACCATGGTGGGCAATACACATGCAACACCGCTGTGGTGGAAAGGGCAGTTTTGGAGAGAACTTTCAAGGGGACATGGATTCTAAGAGGGGTGAGTTGAAGACCAACCAGTGTGGGATATTTATTGGGGAGAAGAAAACATCATCCCCCTATTAGCACAGCATCTGGAGCATCTGGCTAGTCCTCATAGACATAGGAGTAAGGGGAAACTCAGAAAAGAATAACAAACTTTTATTTGAAAGTGTATGTGTGTGTGTGTGTGTGTGTGTGTGTAACAAAGAGGAGTATACTTGTTGGTCATGGCCACCTGGAAGGGTAAATACATACCAAATTACTCTTAAACTGTGTCTTAAAACAATAATGTTTATTATCTCAGAGTTTCTTTAACTTAGCCACTTGGGAGTGGCTCAGTGGGATGCCTTTGGCTCAAGGTGTCCTACAAGGCTATGATCAAGGCATCAACTGGGTCTGTGGTCACCTGAAAGCTCAGTTAGGGGAGGATGTATTTGCAAGTTGATGGCAGGCCACCTTTAGTTCCTTCTCCATCTGGCAGCTCACAGATGGCAGCTGGCTTCCATCAGAATGAGCTAGAGAGGAAGCACAGGATGCAAGCCACAGTCTTTTTGTAACCTAATCTCAGAGTGAACCTCTATCACTTTGGCCAGATTCATTCAGTAGAAGAAAGTCCCTAGATCCAGCCCCGATTCAAGCAGAGAGAATTACAGATTGTGAAAGCCAGAAGGCAGAGCCTTTGGGGAGCCAAATTAGAAGCTGTCTTCCACATGATTCAATTTTCAAAAATTCATATATCATTACCTCCAAGATTGGTACCATGTTTTCTCTTGCATTTATGGCCATTTATCAAAAGGTTATGAGAGATATAAAAGAAGAAAAAGAAACATGTTGGAAACTTACATTGTGATAAATCCCTGCAATAGATACTTATATGATATCAAATCTCCACAAGAGGATTGAGAGGTGGGTCCTTATTGCCATCATTTTCAAATAAGGAAACTGAGGCTCAAAAAACAAGGCTTTAGACATAGGGTTTTGTGGCACAATCTTACATTTCCACAAATATACATTAGAAACAAAATTATTATTTTCCCATTATATTTTCCTTTCTATAAGTTTGTATTCAACTTAATACTAGAATTAAGCATTTAAAAACTTATTTCATTTATTTTTTCAATTACTAAAATAATACATGTTTATTTTATAAAGTTAAGAAACCGTAAAGAGTTAGATATATGAGGAAGAGCACACCATGTCGTGTCAAGTATATGTGAGTGAATACTGTAGTGTTGTTAGAGCAAGTTTTAGCCAGTAGCAGCAAGGCAAAAGCTGATCTCCATGGTTACAGAATCCAAAGAAACAGGAATGCAGCGAATCTTGCAAAGCTCAAGGGACCAGCCAGGTCTTGCTGATTGAGAAAGATTCCATTTAATAAATTTCTAGGTAGCATGGATCAGTAGTGCTAGTGAAGAGGATGTCAAAGTGATGCCAATGACTAAGGGTTAATGGCTTATTTTTTATAATTAATCTGTTCCTACAACTTTTTATGGAAAGTTTTATATTAAAGATTTGTGGCCTTAAACTGACAAGTTCATAATTGTATCAGTTGTATAGGTATAAGTCTTATGGTAGATATGTTCTAGAAATGATTGCCATACCCAGATTGATGAATCAGAGACCTAAAATGGGGCACCTGAAGAGTAGGAACCATAGTAGTTTATGTCTGATAATGGTTGACATTTGTTAGGAAAACCAACATCTATTAAGCATCTTATGTGCCAGATGCAATGCAAAGAACCTGACATATATCTGTGCATCAAATCATCAATAAAGGAGCCTCGGTGTCTATCAGAAGATGAATGGAATGGATAAAGATGTGGTCTATGTATACAATGGGATATTACTCAACCATTAGAAACGACAAATATCCACCATTTTCTTCAATGTGGATGGAACTGGAGGATATTATGCTGAGTGAAGTAAGTCAATCGGAGAAGGATAAACATTATGTGGTCTCATTCAGTCGGGGAATATAGAAAATAGTGAAAGGGAATAAAGGGGAAAGAAGAGAAAATGAGTGGGAAATATCAGTGAGGATGACAGAACATGAGAGACTCTTAACTCTGGGAAACAAACAAGGGGTAGTGGAAGGGGAGGGGTGACAGGGTGATGGGCACTGAGGGGGACACTTGAAGGGATGAGCACTGGGTGTTATGCTATATGTTGGCAAATCGAACTCCAATAAAAAATATACAAAAATTAAAAAAAAATAAAATAAAATTACAAATGTAAAAAGAATCCTCAATAAACTCAAGAGGGAATTTATTATTAGTATCAGTATTCCCATTTTACAGAGATGGGGATCTGGGGGTAGAGAGATCAGAAACCTGGTTAAGGGTTTCCCGTCATGCATAACTTAGGTCTGCTGCTCTGGGACACAAGCTGGGTATCATGGTACCATGAAGTACCACCAACTGGATGACTGAAAACACCAGGAATTTACTGGAGTTCAGATGTCTGAAACCAAGGTATCAACAGGGCCATGCTTTCTCTAAGATTCTTAGTAGATCACTTCTTTGCCTCCTCCAAGCTTCTGGGAGTGGTCATCAGTTCATGAAGTTCCTTGATTTGCTGCTCCATACTCCATGTCTGCCTTGGTGGTCACATAGACCTCTCTGCATGTCTTGGTGTTCATATGGCATTCTCCTGTGTATGTGTGTGTGTGTGTGTGTGTGTCCCCAGATTTCTCTCTTCTTATGAGGACATCCATCATATTGGATTAGGGGCCATTCTAATGATTTCATCTTAAGTTGATCGCATCTACAAAGGTTCCATCTTCAAATAAGGAGAAATTCACACACATTGGGGGTTGGGACTTTGACATATCTGGGATGGTTAATTTTATGTGTCAAGTTGAGTGGACCACAGGGTACCTAGATCAAATGTTTCCCGTTGTGTCTGTGAGGGTTTTTATGGAAGAGATTAGCATCTGAATTGATGGACTCCAAAAAGTAGACCGCCCTCCTCAATGTGAGTGGGCATGATCCAGTCTATTGAGGGTCTGAATAAATAATAAGGTGGAGGAAGGAGGGATTTGCCCCTTTTTTTCTCCTGTCTCTTTATTTGAGCTGGACACCTCATCTCATCTTCACCTGCCCACAGATTGGGATTTACAACATCAGCTTCTCTAGTTCGCAAGCCTTCAGATTCATACTAAATTACACTATTGTATTTCCTGTGTCTTTAGCTTGTGGATGGGATATTGTGGGACTACTTAGCTCCCATAATTTGTTAGCCAAGTCTTAAAATAAATCTCCATGGGGAAATCTATCTATCTATCTATCTATCTATCTATCTATCTATCTATCATCTATCTTCTATCTATCATCTATCTCTGTTTCTTTGGAAAACCCTGATTGATATAATATCTTTAGAAGGGACATAATCCAAGTCATAACAGTAATAAGTGACCAAGCCAGGATGAACATTTACCATTGCTTGTGTTGACAGCCCAACCCATGTTCTAATGAGCATGTTCTATCTTCTTAAGTAGTCCTAGATGGCACTTGCCAGGATGATTCACAATTCTGACACATCCTCTTCAGTATCGATGGTCTCAGCTGAAATTGAAAGGAAACTCACTTGCATTAACTATCAGATGATGAGGGACACCAGGGTGGCTCAGTGGTTGAATGTCTGCCTTTGGCTCAGGGCATGATCCCCGGGATCCTGGATGGAATCCCACATCAGGCTCCTGGCAGGGAGCCTGCTTCTCTCTCTGCCTGTCTCTCTGCCTCTCTGTGTGTGTCTCTCATGAACAAATAAATAATATCTTAAAATAAAAAGCTATCAGATGATCAAAAGTGACTAAAAGTATTATCAAAGAATTTATAATATTTTGTAAATTACTGTCAAACCAATAGTCTTCTAATTTATTTAGGACTAATACTAGAGCTGAGAATACAGATTGGCCTGACCAGCTTAGGTCAGGCTGTGAGACTATCCAAGATTTTTTGATATGGTAAAGAACTACTTCTTATTTCTAAAATACTTGACAAATTTGAATTCATAATTAATGAGAATTATCAAGATTGAGGGGGAATCATTTGATACTGCAGTACTAAAGTAAATAAGTATATAAATAAAACTGTCTAATCTGAAAGCTACCATGAATAGCAGTGGAGATCCCAGATAAAAGACAAAGGAACAAAGGGAGAGCTAATCTGTCTTTTCCTGGATCAATGAGAACAGGGATTTAAGGTTGTGGAGGTTGGAGAAGAAAGGACAAGGAAAGAGGAAGAACATAGTGAAGAACATCCCCAAATACCTGAAGGACTTTTATGAATGAGAACCTAATATCTAATTTAAGTGTTTAGAGTTTGACATCTTTGACATCTCCTAAAGCAATATCTGTTGTATACAAGGATGTTATATAAAGGTTTTGCATGTGTGAGTGTTTGAGAAGTGGGTATGTGCTTGTGAAGGAAAGAGCCTGAATCTGTGTCTGAAAGAGGTGTGACCATGTGTGTCTGTATGTGTGTGTGTGGGGGGGGGGGGAGAGGGAGAGAGAGAGAGAGAGAGAGAGAGAGAGAGAGAGAATGAATATTTGTTAGAAAGGGAAATGTAGGGGCACCTGGGTTGCTCAGTGGTTGAGCGTCTGCCTTTGGCTCTGGTCATGATCCCAGGGTTCTGGGATCCCTCACCACAGGGAGCCTACTTCTCCCTCTGCCTGTGTCTCTGCCTGTCACTGTGTGTCTCTCATGAATAAATAAATACAATCTTTAAAAAAAGGGAAAGGTGGTGAGCATGTGTGTCCACCTATGTGTGTGTATGAATGCATGTGAGAAAGAGAATATGTGTCAGAGGTGTGCATGTGTGTGTGAGAGAGAGACAGATGGAGAGAGAGAGACAGAGAGAAAAGGGTCTAAGGGATAATAACCGCTAAGTCCTCTGTCTGGGTTCAGGGGTCATAGAAGGAACAACATGCATGGAATGGCAGGCAGACACATAACCCCTAACTATTTCAGCTGAAACAGGAGATGAGAAGGAGCCAGAGCAGATCTCGTGCCCTCATCACCTGTTCATGGGTCCACATTCTCACCTCAACCCTTCTTCTCTCAAACACCAGAGTTTGAAGAACCTGGGTATGGGTCTCTTCTCCTTTCCACAAATAGAAGAAAAGGCAGTTGAGCTAAACTCTGGATCTTCAATAATTTGGGTACTCCAGCTGTCGCCAGAGTTGATCATAAAAATGAATCTAGACACTTAGCTTTTAGCAAAACAAAATGATCATCTATACCTGGAGAAGATCCTATATGATAAGCACAGGCAGTGTTTGAATGTGATAACAGCACCCTCACATGTTCATATGGTTTGGGGCTTGTCAACAGTGATGGCCAAGCAATCCTAAACACTAGATCCCAGAGATTAACTAAAAAACCAGGTCAACTAGTGACCATGTCTAGCACCTGCAAGATAATACTATAGTAAATTTCTTTCATTGCTTGAAACACCTTCTAAAAATGATAGGGACCCGAAAACTCAGATTGTTCTTGCTCAACCAGACAAGTAAAGTAATCAAGTCCTGACAGGATAGACTTGTGAGAGTACCTGGACTATAATTGACCGCATTCTGTTCTGAAGTGCTTTTGTTTCCGTCAGGGCCACAGGTTCCCCTTAAGCAGCCCAGAGGAGGTGAGAGCTTCCCATTTTAGCAGAGTGGTTGAGAGGTTGAGCTTTGCTATAAAGCAGGCCTATCTGCTGACACTCCTAAGCTTTGGAACATTGTGCTGTTAATCTCACCAAGTTCTAGATCTTCTTCTCTAAAATGATTAAACAGTACTGCCTTGTTAAGGTTGTAGAGAAGAACTCATGAAATATTGTATGTAACATGGTTAAGACAATATATGGCGTACAGAAAGTATTTTTTCAAATATGGGTTAAAATTGTTAGCATCAATGACAAAAGCATTTGAGGGATATTGTAATTATTTCATAGCAGACACCTGTTCTCCAGGCAAGAAATAATACTCAGTAGCCAGAACTTTCTGCCATTCACTTGTGAGTTGTTTTTCCCTGATAAGCCTTGGTTGAGCTAATGGAGAAAGGCCAGTGGGGACTTTTCAGATGTGTCACTCAAAGGTAAAAGTCACATCACTAGCCTCATTTTCTTGTTTTGATAATCACCTTTACTTCATCCAACCCAATTGGTGATAAAAAGCAATTTGAGCTTGGTTGGTGAAATGGAAACTTTGGGGGTTGCAGTTCACTTTTTTACTATAGCTGATTTGCCCTTGCTTTTTAGCATTGATAAGGAGATACAAATATAACCAGACCCTAGGTTGAGAGAGAGTGAGAGACAATGTAATCCAAATTCAAAACAAAACTAGATGCCCCATGCTGATATGAGGGCTCAGGGCCAGTGTCTGGCAGCATGACAGGAAAGGCTTAAAAAAAAAAAAAAAAAAAGGAAAGAAAGAAAGAAAGAAAGGGGAACAGAGCCTGAGCCCTTCACCACGTAGTAATTGGACACAAGGAAACTTAGCACTGGCACCTGGCCTTTGAGGTAATTATCCTTCTTCTAGGAGCATAATAGCCTCATTGTTTGACTAGCAAGTAGCCCAGGAGTCCTATCAGAATGGGAGAGAAGTCAGAGGAAGAGCTTGAAAAGAGGGAAGGTGTGGCCTTTGATGTGTTTCCAGGCCAGGGTTGGGGACCTGCACTGTGAGAAATAAGCATGTCAGTGATCTTTGTCTTCTCACCTGGGAAGACACTTCTAACATTGCAAATCCCTGCCTTTATCTGCACAGAGCCCATTAAATCAACTTGGCCCAGCTGTCATCAGCTGGGGCTTGAAACCAAAGCACACACTTGGATTTGACTTTATTGACACGCCTCACTAGCAAAAGCAAGATCGGATAACTTTAGGCTGAGATAATTCAGGTAGATCTAGCGGGAGTGTGATGTTTCTTAGCATGGCTTATCAGATATTTCCCAGACAAGTTCTTTTGGTACAAGTGAAACAATACTGAAGTTCAAGAACTTCACTACACTTTTCGGTGTAGAGGATGCCAAGGGTGCTTCACTCAAAGGCCCGTGTTCTACTAAGCAGTTGCATTCACTCACTCATTGGTCCCTGGAGTATTCGGGGAAGCCTCTCAGGCACAGCGGTGCTAAGATACCTCCAAGTGGACTTGAATGTCAAGGAATGTCTAGTCCAGAGGTGGAATCACATTCATACAACTATATGACTGTGATAGAAATAGTACCTGCTATAAAATAAATAATAGCTAAGTGTGAGAAAACTCTAAAGAAGATTTTATTTTATTTTTTCTTGAATGGAGATGGGAAAAGATCAGACAAGCCATAATGAAGGAAATATCATTAGAAAGGGACTTTGAAGGATTCCCCGGGTGGCTCAGTAGTTGAGTGTCTGCCTTTGGTTCAGGGTGTGATCCTGGAGTCCTGGGATCGAGTCCTACTTTGGGCTCCTTGCAGGGACCCTGTTTCTCCCTCTGCCTGTGTCTCTGCATCTCTCTCTGTTTCTCTCATGAGTAAATAAATAAAATCTTAAAAAAGAAAAAGAAAAAAGAAAGGAAACTTGAACAATGGGATGGGGTTTGAAATTCTAAGAGGTAAATATCTCTAATGATAAACATATACAACTTGTATTTGTTTTCCCTTACATTACAATTCAAGATTTTATTTGTGTTATAATTCCAATGTGTACATTCCAAGTTTTGAGTGTAGAACAGAGAGCATGGAAATATTTAGAGAACAGGGAAAAATTCCTTTTCATTTACCCATTTGGCATTAGGGCTCCTAGTCACAGAAAACAACATTTAAAATTACTTTTAAATTTTAAAATGATTCCATATTTATTATGCTGTCAATTGCTCAGGTACCAAGCACTGCATCAGCTATTGTGAGAGAGAATAATATGCAAATATGACAGAAAGCATTAGGGGATCAGCAGGTATCTAAAAAAAAATTAGGCATTAATTTTGGTGCTCTTCAAAATTAGGTGAAAGGAAGAAAATAAATTTGCAGTCATAATTTTCAAGGCCATAAGTGTTCTTCTTTTCCAAGTTGCTTTTGGGTTTTTTGTTGTATCCTCCATTCTCTGTTTGACACATTATTCTCAATTCATTTTCTCCCTGAAAAGAGTCTACTTCTCAGGCAGGTTTACTTGTATACCAATTAAATGTAAAAATTAGAGTATCCTGTCCAGGCTACAGAAATCCACTTTTTTTTTTTTTTTTGTCTTCATTGTTTTGTATTCACATACAATTAAGTTCAATAGACATCAGTGCACCTATTAAAGCTCTCTTTAAAGTCATTATAATATAGCTTTACAATTGATTCTGTAATTTGAATGCAAGCTTTTATGCTCAATCATGTATTAAATGCACCCCTCTGGTTTCTTTGCTTTCAACTACTTTGGCTGAACAGGTGGCGAGGAGCACAGCCCGAATGCTGCCATTTTGGTGACCAATTGGTTACACAAAGAAATGAACTGAGTACTCTCTTGGTGAATATGATGCTACAATACATTTGGAAGTTGAATGAGTCTGTTTAACAGATCCTTTTCTAAAATAAATTAAATTTGAAATAATTTTAATTTTGCAAAATTTTCAAAGCCACTTTAGAGAATTCACAAGAATATCTTTCACCTAGTTTCTGCAATTGTTAACATCTTATGCTACTATGGTATATTCATCACAACAAAGAAGTCAACATTGGTTTATTATTGTCAACTAAACTCCAGATCTCATCAGTTTTATTTTTTTTATTTTTGTCTTTTTTTCTGTTCCAAGATCCAATCCAGGGCACCACAGGCATGTAGTTGTGTCTCTCCAATCTCGTCTGGCCTGTGACACTTTCTTAGTCATTCCTTGTTTATCATGACCTTGAAAATCTCAAACAGTATGCAGGTATACTAGAGAAGGACCCCTGATCTTGGTTTGTCTCTCATTTTCTTAATGTGATTATGTGACTTTGGAAAGAATGGCTGAAGTGCTCTGCTCATCACATTCTCTTAGGAGGTACATGGTACCCACATGATATTATAGGCTTCCTAACCTTCATCACTTGGTTAAAGCAGTGTTTCTTATGTTTCTTCGTTGTAAAGGCAATATTTTCCTTATCTGTCTACCTTACCCTCAAGGTTGAAGGGAGAGGAGGGCAACTGAGCCTCACCTTGTGGAAGAGGAGGTATCCACATATATTACTTAATTTTTCCTGAAAATATTTGGTCCTTCTTATTTATTCATTCATTTCTTCAATCACTTATTTATATCAGTATGGACTAATGGATAACTTTGGGTTATAATTCAATGATATTTATTTTGTTGCTCAACCTACATTAGATATAGTTAGTAAGAGCTCTTTTAGGTTTGCTCTAGTCCCTTTGATGTGCCCCTATCCTATATGTATGTATGTAACTATGTATGTACATAGTGTGTGTGTGTTTTACCTTTCAGTACCCCTAGGTACTCCAGGCATACTTTGCACATTCCCTTCTTCAGCCCCCAAATTGACAATTTCCCTGAGGAGCTCTGACTAACAGATTCCTTTAATGTACTAATGAAAAAAAAATTATCCTTTCAAAATGTGGTATCACCATTTGATCAGCATATTATTTTTAGAATTTCTGGAAGTTAACGGACTTTCAGACATTTGTAAAGGTTGGGCACCTGGGTAGCTCAGTTGGTTAAACATCTGCCTTTTGCTCAGGTCATGATCCCAGGGTCCTGGGATCAAGTCTCAGGGAGCCTGCTTCTCCCTCTCCCTCTGCCTGCAGATCCCCCTGCTTGTACTCTCTCTCTCTCTGTCAACAAATAAATAAGATCTTAAAAAAAAATTTATAAAGGTTAATTTTCATTTGCTGAGATACTATCAAATTTTATTAATTTCTATTTTTCTTAGCCCATAATGTTTCAAAAAATAAAATATTTCTTAACCTTTAAATAATTTTTAGCAATAAATACTTCTAAAGAAGTTCTAAAGGAGTGCAAATGAAATATTTGATCACATTTCAGTTTTTAAACTATTTCCCTTTAAAACATTTACCTCAAAATTTAATCCATCAGTCAGAAGGTTCCAGGTTACACCACAGTGACAGGAAACACCAAATTCTAGTGGTTTAAGACAGCAGTAGTTTATTCACATTCAGGCTCCATTTCCACCTTGGGTGGGTAAGAGGCTCTGCTTCATGGTGTCCCCCTAAGACTCCAGGCTGAACAAATTTCTACTGTCTTAATTGAAATTTGTCATGTCAAGAGGAGGAGAAGACCATGCTTATGACCATGAGTGAAACAAGTTACCTCTCAAGTATCATTAGCCAAAGCAAGGCACCTGGCCATGCCCATCCTGCCACGTATCCTGAAGGAAAAGAACTAGAAATATGAACAGACAGCTCTAATGATTACTTCACCTGAGCACATATCTACTGCCAGGTGACCTAGCACTCCCTAAGTTTTCCATACAAATAAGATTCATAAGACCCGCCCTTCTAGAAGATGGAAGGAGGTCCTATAGCTTTCCCTAGTATTTGTGAAGCCCTCCTAAGGGGACTATATTTTCTTGGTTGTCGCTTGTGACCTCTCATTATAAGCTGGTTCTTCAACTCCAAAACCACTCTGTGCTTTTGAAATTATCCTACCACCAGCACAATGGTCTTTGAGAAGAGTACAGCTCAGAGAAGACTGCATTTCCCTCATTAATTTATCCCAGGTACAGACACTATCCACTATCCTAATTATGAACAATAAATCTAGAACTGGATGAAGGTGACTATTAAGTTTTACTGAAACACTGTGGCACAAACTTGACAAAAGGTAAAATTAGATATCCTTCTTCTGTAATTACCTATGATCTTTCCAAAGACAAACATAATTACCATGCTACTGCATTTTTTTGCTCTATTACCTTATTTCTTCCATAGGTACCTATATTAATAATATAGTTTTGGATTCTACTTTATCCCCTAACACTACTGTGTTTTATGTCATTATACAATTTTTTAAAATCTTGCTTTAACAATTCCATAATACTTTATCATAAGGAGATTCCACAATTTAAGTAATTTCTATGGTGGACATATCCTTATACTGTGAACCTCAATTGTTACACTGAAATAAACTACTATATATATATATATATATATATATATATATATATACACTCTATATTTTGTAAATATATATTTATGATTATCTCTGGTTAATATCATACCATACATCCCTCAAAAAAGAGCTACTGAGTCATAGGATTAACCATTTTATGCTCTTACTACTGACTGTTAAATTGTTGATCAAAGGGATTGATTTCAGTTTATGTTCTCACTAGCAGAGTGTGTGACTGGATCCTCATCAACATTGAATCACCTTGGGAGGATAATTTTTAGTTCTCATTTGAATAAACAAACCCTACCAGGAGAAATGAAAAAAATACAGAAATGGCATAGATAGATTTTGAGGTAACAGAGTATCATCTTATATTTTAATTGAAGAGCAGTAGGACATCTATTTGGCTGATAAATAGCTATGATAAACATTAAACAATACTTTGGTTATAATAGACCTAATGTGAAAATAGCAACCTTTCTAAAACCTTGTGATCATTAAAACCTGTCTCATTACTGACATGCCAGTTTTAATAACCTGCTTTCTCAAACATGAAAAGGTCTTATTTGTATGGTTTTATTTTTTTTTAGAGGAGATTATACTTTTGTATAATTAAAAACTGGGAAACATACCACAAAAGAACATATGAACACCATAAGTCAGTAATTTAAAATCTGATAAAAAGTCTTGGAAAAATAATAAAATTCAAGATAATGGAACTGTATTTGTCAGTTCCCTCAAAAAAAAAATTAGTCCATGTGAATGAACTAAAAACATTAGAATTAATGTAGAAGAGTTAAATTTTACACTTTGTGTAAAGGAGGAGATTTCTATTTTACAAAAACCACCATGGAAATCATCTCTGAAAATTAATAATGGTGTTACTCTCTGTTTATAAGACTTGGAAACAATTTCAAGTTCCTGCTAAGGGTTATGATTCATAGGACAAGATTGAAACCAGAAGTAGGAGTGACTTATATGATTCCCACATACAGGCTAGTTTCGTAGACTTCTATGGCTTAGTTACAATGCCCTATAACTTGTATGAAAATCACCTACAAATATGCAAAAACATATACATACACACATAGCTGTTAAAACAAAACTAGACAACATAATTTAACCACAAAATCCACAGTTCCTAAAAACCAAGACAGCTCCAATTATTTAACCACAGAAATACAGAATAATTTAACCACAGCATATAGTGCATATAACCAGAAATATTAATTTAATATTCATATCCAAGATAGTTCATATCATAAAAAGATGAAGTTTCTTTTTAAAAAAATATTTGTTTGTTTGAGAGAGAGAGAGAGCGGGGGAGGAGTAGAGGGAGATGGAAAGGAAGAGAAAAACTTCAGTAGACCCCCAGCTGAGTAAAGAGCCCTAGTGGGGCTTAATCCCATGACCCTGAGATCATGACTTGAGCTGAAAACACGAGCTGGAAGCTTAACTAACTGAGCCACCCAGGTGCGTCAGATGATAATATTTCTTAGCTCCCCAGCCAAGCTATCTGAAAGATTGCCTACTACATTGACCCTAGATTTGACAAACAACATTATTTACTGTAGTGATACATGTTTAGCCAGCTTGGTTTATCCCTGTGCCTGTAGTTCAGTAATGTGATGTATTTCAAGCTTCTTTCAAAAACTTTGAGAAGTCAACACTTCAATTAAAATATGATAATTCAGTTAAATGCAATACCAAAGCCAATTAAGTGTGTCTTACCATGAACAGTTTATCTTGCCTAAAGGGAAATAACTATTAATGGAGAAAACATTAAGTAAGATAAATGGAGCTGGTGCAGTGTTTTCTCAAATTATCTCTGTGTCATTGTTTTGGTGAATATAGAATGGGTGTTGACTTTCAAGCTATAGTGTTGAATGATAACTACATAATGTCCTATATCTAGTGCCTTATTTAGCAGTATGCTTTTTAAAAGTGCTAGTTAAGTGGATGGCAAAGTGCATTGTACCACAAACTCAATGGCTTTAAAACAACACACATTTATTGTCACAGTTTCTGTGGGTTAGGAAGAGTCTGGGCATAATTTTCCTAGTTCTCTGCTTCAGGGTCTTACAAGGTTTCCTTGGAGGTGTTGGTTGGGGCTGTGGTCTCATCTGAAGCTTGACTGGGGGAGGATCCACTTCCCAGCTCACATTGTTTTTTACAGAATTCGGTACCTTGGGGTTGTGGGACTCAGGAGCTTATTTCACTGAGGGTGTCTGCTGGAGGTCCTTGAAGGCTGGAGACTGCTTTCAGCTTCTAGAGACTGCCCCTAGTTCTTTGCCATGTGGTGTTCCCCAACTTGGTTATTTGCTTCTTCATTTTTTAATTAAGGATTTATCTATTTATTTGAGAGAGAGAGCGAGAGAGAGAGAGAGAGAATCTTCAAGGAGACTCCCTGTGAGCAAAAAGACTGAAACAGAGCTCAATCCCAGGACGCTGAGATCATGACATGAGCCGAAATCAAGTTGGCCACTTAACCAGCTGAGCTACCCAGACACCCCAGTTATTTGCTTCTTCAAGGAGAGCAAGGGAGAGAGAAACTCCAGCAAGATGGATGACATAGTTTCATGTAATGAAATCATATAATCACATACATGCAATTCCATCCCATATGTCCTATCATCCTTATTGTATTTTGTTGGTATTAGCAGCAAGTCACAGATCCGGCCCACATTCAAAAGGAGGGGAATCAAACCAGGAAGTAAAAACCATAAGGGAGGAATCATGGGGTCACTTGAAGAGTCTTTCCATTATAGGTGGGTATTCAAGTATTAAATGATGACTTTCAACATGAATGACTGTATATTTTTTTGAAAGGAAATTAGAATACACACACACACACACATATACCTTTTTAATGGTGCACTTGTATTTGCTGTGTAAAGTGGCTGAAAGTGTCCTTTTATTGTGAATTTTTTATTTTATAATCCACATATTCCACACAACATTGGCCATGTAGAAATTAGAGACTGATGTTCCCAGACTGTGGTTGCATCTTTAGAAAATATTTGATGGTATAATGTGGTGTCAATTATGTGCTATAATATCAATAGTAGGAGTAGTAGTAATAATGGTAACACATAATAGTAGTTTATTTGTTGAGCGTCAACTCTACGTCAGCCCATGTGTGTGTGGTTCCTTGTGCGACTGAGCTTCTATATAAGAACGAAGCTCAGTCGCACAAGGAACCACACACACATGGGCTTAGGTTGACCATATGACTCTAACCCTCAGCCACACTTAATTGGCTCAGGGGGTCAATTAAGGGGGTTGACCATATGACTCTAACCCTCAGTCACACTTAATTGGCTCAGGGTTTGTCTTCTCACAATACTCTGGGGCTATCTGGAAGGAGTGGGTTGCCTCCTCACATTCTCCCTGGACTTTTCAGCACCACAAAGAGAATATGGCACTTAATGATGCTTAAAAGCTACTGTGAGAGAAATGACAAGTCAGGAAGCAGAACTTACAACTCAGGAAGAAACAGAAACTGAAGGAACAGAATGTAATACTTGTATGTTCAATAAATATTAACCAAGTACTTAAAAATATGCCAGGCACAGCACTGGATGTTAGGAGTTTAAAAGTAGACAAGATCGACAGGTCCTAGCCCTCACAGAGCTTAATTCTACTGGGGAAGACAAAAATCAAGATCAAAAATTAAAACAGAACTCTTGATATAAGCTGTGAAGGCAAAATATACACCTGCCCTATGATCCAGCAATTCCATATCTAGCTGTATATCCAACAGCAAAAATGAGTTCTTATGACCATCAAAAGATGTGTGCAGTTTTAATTGTAATAGCCATAAACTGGAAATAGCACAAATGGCCACCAAGGATAGAATGAATAAATAAGCTTTTTTATGGGACCCCTGGGTGGTTCAGCAGTTGAGTGTCTGCCTTTGGCTTCCAGGGTGATCCTGGAGTCCTGGGATTGAGTCCCACATTGGGCTTCTTGCATGGAGCCTGCTCTGCCTATGTCTCTGCCTCTCTCTGTGTGTCTCTCATGAATAAATACAGAAAATCTTTAAAAAAAATAAGCTTTTTTAAAATTATCACACAATGGAATATATATATATATTCATAATAAAAAAGAACAAATTATTTTCTATACAACTACATGATGAATCTTAATGTATTCTATTGAGTGAAAGAAGCCACACACAACAGAGTCCATGCTATGTGATTATATTTCTATGCAGCTCAAGAACAGGGAAAACTAACCAATGATTGAGAGAAGGCTGAATCGTGGTTGCTTCTGGAAATGGGAAGAAGGCCTGTGAGGATTGACTTGGAAAGGATATAGGGAAATCTGGAACTGTAGTAATGTTCTATTTCGTGATCTGTGTTGTAACGACATAAGTAGGCTATACTTATCCATCAAGCTACACACTTAAAATCAGTGCACTTTACTATATGTTATAATGCAATAAAAATGAAGCAGATAAAAAAATAATCACAAACTGCTTTCTGAAGGAAAAAATAGCAGGGCTGAAATGGGGGAACACTGTAGAGTACGGCTTGCTTTTGTAGAGTGGTCTGCATGGGTCTCTGTGGAGGTAGCCATTTGAAGGAGCTTACCATGCAGAGATCAGATGGGAGAGTCAGGGCACTGCAAATGCAAAGACCCTGAGGTGAGAATGAGCTAAGTATGAAGGATAGAGCTCAAAATTAATGTGTAAGAAATGACCTGATATGAGGTGGAAAAGTAGACAGGGACAAAATCTCTCAGGGCCATGGAGGCTGCCCTGAGAATGTAATTTTACTCTCAGTGCACTGAGAAACCCTTGTAGGATTTTTAGCAGGAAAGTGAAATGAGCTCATTTACAGTTCAAGAAGCAGTCAGCTGAAAAACTAAAGAGATCGGTGGTAAAAGGGTGAAAAGATAAAGAGATCAGCGGTTAAAAAAAAGGGACCAAGAGTCTTGGGTAGTGGCAGGGAAATGAGGATGGGACCCTGACACGGCATCAACAGAACTTGCCAGAGAATTGACTATAGGATGGCAGTTCTGGCTGGATTGGTTCTATGACCATGATACCATTTTCTGAAAGGTGGAACCAAGGAAGGGTGGGGGTGGGGTAGGCAGGAAGCTATAAAGCCACTTGGAACATTTTCATTTTGAGACATCTGTGCTCCAAGTGGGGGAGGAGTTGGTTGCATTAGCTGGGACTCAGCAGAGAGCCATCACCATTAAGGTGGTACACTCATCCTTGGGGATAGAGGGGTTCACTCAGGGGCATGTATGGAGGGAGAAAGAGAGAAAAGGAGAACCACAGCAGGGGAGGATGAGCGTGATCATGAAAGTGTGGACTTATGTCATCTAAAAGAGGCCCCTCACTGTGCCTAATCTGGGAAGGTCCTGGGATCTGCCTCCCAATCTGAGATGTTTCCTCATGGCTCTGGGTATAGCCCCACCACCCTCATCCCTCTGAAAGTGCTGGTGTGAATGCATCTCCTGTTCTTATAATACAAGAGAATAACTTTTTAAAAATGCCTCATTCAAAGCTTGCACAGCTCTGAGATATTAACATGCCCATTTGACAGGTGAGAGAACTTAGTTTAGAAGCTAAGAAATGTATCCTGTGTCAGAGAGCTATTAAATATCATGGCCAGCACTCGACATTAGGTTATTTCCAAATGGGTGTGTGCTGAGCCACAGAATGAAGGGAGCATCTGGTTACAGTTTATGCTTGAAGTAAAGAAAGACTATCTCCCCAAAATGAGAAGACAAAAATCACCCTTGCACGGGCACAGCTGGCAAAGCAGAAAACCAACTTCTCAGGCTGGGGCAGGCCAAATTTGTTCCAGTTAGAAGGATCCAAAGCACAAGAAAGTCCTTGCGTTTGGGTGGAAACAAAGGCAAGACCTGGTAGAGGTTCCTGAGAAATGCAGAGCGACTGCCTGGCCTAAGGATGACAAGGAACGAACGGCAGAGTCCCCAGACCAGCTCTCCACCAAGGTGTCCTGAGGGTCACCCCTGAAAGGCGCCTCCCACTCCTTCCTGGGGACAAAACAGTGACTCATCTCAGAATCGGCCCCATGCCCTATAGAGACGGCTTTATGTAAATCTGTAGGGTGAATAATACACACTTCCTCCTGTGTATCCGGTAACAATTATCCAAGTCTTCTGTGATCGTCATAAATTTCTGAGTTGAAGAGCTCTGAGGGCTGTTTTATCAATCCCTGAACTGAAAATGGTATCGTCGATGTGTGAAGCCAGACTGAGAGGAAAAAGCCTGTAAGATATTTCCTAAAACATGTTCTTTCTTGATGAGGCTTAATGCTGTTGAGTGTACTGCACCACACACACACACACACACACACGCACACGCACACACACGTGCATTATGTGACATGCTTTTTTACACCTTATGATAAACGATGGGTTCTATTTTGTGAGCTATATTATCTGTTTTGGCTAAATGTACATCTGTACAACAGGATTCGGGGGGTGGTTTCCCCGGATTACGTCTGTGATGCCCAGTTCACATAAACTGTTTTTCTCCGTATTTTGAATTCTAAGAAAATCAAAACAAGAAAGTAGATGCATCTAACTTCCCCATTTTCCAGAATATGTCTCCTTTTTCCCATGTCATAATTATTTCTCTTCCCCTTTGCTACAGTGCAAGACCATCCTTTTCTCTCCGTAGAGCCCTGCCTTTGCTGCCTGCAGCCTTCAGCCTGAGCCCCCAGGCATTGCTTTTCTGAAGCCATCATAACAAGACATCATAAACAACAGAGATTTATTCTCTCATAGTTCTAGACACCAGAAGTCCAAAATTAAGGTGACAGCAGGGCCATGCTTCCTGTGAGGCTCTGAGTTGAATCTCGAATCCCTTCTTGCCTCCTCCAGCTTCTGTCCTTTGATGGTGATGCCTAGCATGATTTGTCCTACAGCGACTTACTCTCATTTCTGCCCATGTGGTCACACAGAGTCCTCCTTGTGTGTCTGTATCCAGATCTTCCTCTTCTCATGAGACACAAGTCATACTTGGATTAGGGCCCACTTTAATGATGTCGTCTTAATTTGATTACATCTATGAAGACCCTATTTCCAAATAAGGTCACATTCAAAAGTACCAGGGGTTGAGACTTCAGCATATCTTTTGGGGGACACAATTCAACCCCTAACACCCTGTGCCATTTATGTTTACTTGTGGTATGAGTTCAAGTCCCAAATGAGTTCAAGTCCCAAAGGAAATGTGGCTTAAAATTTCCTTAGTAAGCCACATATTGAAGGCCTTATAAACAGAGTTCTCCCAAGGACAAGTCATCACAAAAATTACCTTTTTAAAATAAAATATCAGTATTTTGAAGACACCTTAGCATTACCATGCATGCTTACAGGTGCACATACACACAGTCTCTCTCTCTCTCTCTCTCTCTCTCTACCTCCCTCTCTTTCTCTCCTCCTCCCCCACCTTATTTATTTCTTTTTTAGGGGTTTAATAGTAAATTGTAATACACAGCTTGAATTATTATCCATCCAAGAATAAATTTTATTCTGGTTTTGCTCCTTTCCATTTAAAATAAAACAAGAAAGAAACTAAAATGTCAGGCCGATGAGCTCAGCCACCTGATGTGACCCCCTCCTTATTTTCCATTCTGGCCTTTCTTTTAGCCCTCACAGTCTTAAAACCAGAAACCAGGTAGGATTCAGTATTTTGCTAGCAGAATGGTGTATTGATTAAGAGCATGAGCTTTGAAGATATTCAAGTTGGGTTCTCACTGACTCATGGTATGGCTTGGGTTCTGTGACTCAGCTGCCCTCAAGCGATGGTTGTAGAGATGACATGAGGTGATACATGCAAAGTGCTTAGCACTTAGTAGATGATCAGTTAACACTAGCTGGTTATCAGGCAACATATATGTAATGCACCAATCAACCACTGGCTGTAACTTTAAAAATATTATCTATAAGTGTTATAGAAGGAATTCTGTAATTACGTTTAAAATCTTTTTTAAAAAAATATGCTTTAAATCTTTGAGTAAGAAAAGGGTTAGGAACTTGTATTTAGAATTTCTGGAAATGAGAACATTTTATTTTATTTTGTTTGATAAGTCCTCGAAAGCTATAGACCTTGATTTGTGTGAGATGTCTAGTATAGGACTCTTCCTAGTTAGAGTTTATGAAAAGCAGCCAGCTTTGATATTAATATTACTAGCATGAGATGGTCCTTGGCTCAGAACAAGTACAGGATTTGGAGGCAAACAGATGTGAATTTGCACATGACATTGGGCAATCACTGAACATTTCTAAGCCTCAGTTTCCTCATCTTGAAACTAGAATTGTTAAGAGCCAAGAAGACTGGAGCTTAAATGGTATGACTCATATTTTCAGAAAAATTGAATGTTCCTTATTTTCCATAACTGATCTCATTGTCTTTTGGAGCTTCCCTATTCCCCCCATGAAAGGGGAAGAAGAAAACTCAAACTGGTCAATATGAATTATCTCAGTCTCTTCTGGTTTAAAACATTCTCTTTCAGATGAACTCAGTTACTTCTAAATAAATTCAGTCAACTTGAGATTTCTTCCCAGGCCCATCAAAACCCTCGCTGGACTTATACATCATCCAGGTATCAAGGTGTAAGAGGTGGGTACTGGAACCAAATAAGAGTCCCTGGGGCTGACTCATGGGTCTTTTCTGGCTCACAGAAGTTTAGCACAAAAAGTCACACACTGTATGATTCCACTTATATGAAATTTCCAAAATAGGTAAATCCATAGAAAAAAAGTAAATTAGTTATTGATAGGGGTTAGGAGAAAGAATATGTGGAGAGACTGCTGATGGACATGGGATCTCTTTGGGAGGTGATGGACAGGACATGTTTTGGAAATCGATAGTGATGATGTTTGCACAACTTCATGAGTGTCCTAACTAGCACTGAATTGCATACTTTTATAAAGTATGCAAATTTTTTGATATGTGGATTATAACTCAATTTTTAAAAATCACATGTGATCAGAGTTACAATTTCTGTCTTTTATTATTATTTCTTATATGCATAATTTATTACATTTGGAATTAACCTTCTATAGAAAAAAATCAGTTGGTCATATTGATGTGGGTTTATTTCTGGATTTTCTATCCTGTCACGTTGATCTATATGTCTGTCTCTCACTGTCTTGATACCATACTGTCTTGATTATTGCAGCTATATAGTAAGCCTTACCATCAGAGACTGATTCTTCCCACTTTATCTTTTTCTGTCAAAATTATTTTAGCTATTATAGGGCTTGTGCCTTCCCATGTAAAATTTAGGATGAGCTTGTCCATATCTACAAAAACCTTGCTGAATTTTGATAGAATTACATTAAATCTCTAAATCAATTTGAGGAGAACTGACATCTTTACTTATGTTGCATTTTTTTAATCCATGGCCACCGTATGTCTCTCCATTAATTTGGGTATTATTTAATTTCTTTTATCAGCATTTTGCAACTTTCAGCTCAGATCCTATACATGTCTTGTCAGATTTATAGCTAAGTATTTCATTTTCTTTGACACAATTGTAAATGGCACTGTTTTTTACTTTTGATTTTCACCTGTTAATTTTTAATATATAAAATATGCAGTTGATTTTTGTATATTGATTCTGTATCCAGCAACCTTACTTAATCCATTTCTTAGTTCTGAGAGTTTTTCTTTTTTCTTTTCTTTCTTCCTTGAGATCTCTGTAGACATTCACATTATTTGCAAATGGGGACAGCTCTATTTTTCCCTTCCAATTTGTAAGCCTTTTCTTTATTTTCTTTGCCTTATTGCAATAGCAAGAACTTCCAGTACTATGTTGAATAAGAGTGATGAGAACAGACATCCTTGCCTTTTTTCCAATATTGAGAAAAAAGCATTCAGTCTTTCACCATTAAGTATGATGTTATGCATGAGCCATTTTTAATCATGTCTTGGGCAGCACTTCTCTGCTCCTACACCATGCTGAGTATCAGGCTTTTCTTAGGAAGTTGATGTTTTTCTGGAATATGCCGTTGAACTAGAAAGAAGTCCCTTTTCCTTGGGGGAAATTCCCTCAAATCTTTCTGATTGTTTCCTACCTTATGTCTGAAAAGCAGGAGGACATGGTCCCACCTACCAGTAATTTTCTCTCTCCAATTTGTTCCACAAAGAAGAGACAAGAAGATCTTCCCTCCTTCCTGAAAACTACAGGGAATGGGGGCTTCTCTTACATCATATTTCTGATTACTCTAGGGCAGCAGTCTTCGAAGTGTGATATGTAGACCCCTCAGGACTCTGAGACCCTTTCAGGGGGTGCATGAAGCATTAAACTATTTTAATATACTGAGATATTGTTTTTCTTTTTAAAGATATATTGATATTTTCACTAATGTTGCAAAAACAGTTGTGGATAAAATTGCTAACATTTCAACAAAAATTGAGTCAGTGGCACCAAACAGGGCTAGTATTCATTGTGTCCTTCACCACTATCCACTCCCAGTAAAAAAAGTAAAAATAGGGATCCCTGGGTGGCGCAGCGGTTTGGCGCCTGCCTTTGGCCCAGGGCGCCATCCTGGAGATCCGGGATCGAATCCTACGTCAGGCTCCCGGTACATGGAGCCTGCTTCTCCCTCTGCCTGTGTCTCTGCCTCTCTCTCTCTCTCTCTCTCTCTGTGACTATCATAAATAAATAAAAATGTAAAAGAAAAAAAAATTTAAAAAAAGTAAAAATAAAAATAAAAAAGTCAACTTAGTTAAGCAATGTCTTTGATGATACAATAAAGATTATTAATGCTATTAAGTGTTAACCCTCAAGTACACATTTTTAATATTTCATGTAACAAGACTGAAAGTATATATAAAACAGTTCTACTTACAAAACTATGGTGGTTGAGGCTAATGTTCTAAGAGAGGACAGACAGAAACTACATACATAAACACATTAAAAAAACCACATTGGTGGTAAGAGTTCTGAAGAGAAACAGAGCAAGGGAAGGGAATAAAGAGAGTATGTAGGTGAGCTTTTAAAGATAGGACCATTCCGAAGTCCTCTCTGACAAAGTGGCCTGAAGACACTGAGAAAGCTGAAGGAAGCGAGGAAGAGCTCCATGCCAAGGAGGGCCGTGCAAGGCAGAAGAAGAGAAAGTTCTGAGCTCTGAGGTGGGGGATTGCTTGGTACAGTCCAGAAGTGAGAAGGAAGAATGGCTGGAACAGTGGCTGAGAGCAAAGCAGAGGAGCAAGGCCAAGAGGGTCCTTGGGTAAGGACATTGCGTTTCATTTCAAATGAAGCTCTAGGGCACTAGGAGTTTTAGGCAAAGCAGTGACACTTTCTTTTTCTTTTTTTAAATTTTGTTTAAATTCAATTTGACAGCATGAAGTATAATAGCCAGTGCTCATCTCATCACGTGCCTTCCTTACTGCCCGTTTGATAAACGTTTTGAAAGGTCACTTGCAGGGTGACGCCTGGGTGGCTCAGGGGTTGAGTGTCTGCCTTCAGCTCAGTGCGTGATCCTGGGATCCTGAGACTGAGTCCCACATGGGGTTCCCTCCAGGGAGCTTCCTTCTCCCTCTGCCTATGTCTCTGCCTCTCTCTGTGTGTGTCTCTCATGACCTCTCTCTCTCTGTGTCTCTTGTGAATAAATAAATTAAATCTTAAAAAGGGGTGGGGCGGGGGACGTTGTCAGAAGCAGCAGGTGAGGGTGGAAGCAAGATGAGTTAGGAGGATATTGCAGCATTCCAGGTGAGATATGATGGAAATGTGAGCGAACGTGGGAGAGCTGGATGTAGTGGGAAGTGTGCAGTCCAAGATGCAAGCAGAGGGGAGCCAGCAGCATCAGATTTGGGAGTGAGGGATGGTGGAAAGTCGGGGATGACCAAAGGCTTTCTGCCAGAGCACACATCTGGTCCTTGCAACAATTCTGTAAGGTTGTTGGAAAAGCGCGTTCTGCAATTTATGAATGAGACACGGAGGCCAAAAGGAGGGTAAGTGAATAATACAAGAGTGATAGAACTGATAGTGCATAAGTACAACCACTCACCACCTGCCAGCTCTTCAGGCTGCAGGTCCAGTTACTCCTACTTTGTCCATCTGTGAGGCTGCAGTGATACATAAGAGCAAATCTCACTTGCCTGATGTTTATAATCTAATTGTGGAGTCAGGACCTAGAGATAAATACTGTATTAACTGACTTGATGCTAACTACCATCTCAAGATCGGAGATGATCCCAGGTGAGTGAGTTGGGATATCTGGGGGTAGAAGAATCTAGTAAAAGGAAGTTTCAATGAAAGGGTTTCAATGAAAACCATCATTACTCAAGGAGTAAAGGCAAGGAGCCTAATCCATGTACACATCACATCCAGACTTCAAAGTATAAAGCTATTTGATTGGACCAGAGGGTTTTGGATGTGTGTCAGGAGAGAAGAGGGTAGAAGAATCAAGGAGCTAAACATGAGGTTAAAAAGATAATTTGGGACCAGATTATAGGAAGCATTAAATGCCCACCTGATAGTGAGTGAGCCCATAGCCTCTTAATAGAGATAACAGAGATTAGAAAAATATGAATGTGATTTCAAGGTGATAATTAAGCTTATTAGGAAAGTAATAATAAAATCTTCAGGAAAACAGGTCCAGAATATAGTTCTAATTTAATAACAAGCTGGATTAATCAGCTAGTCCTTAGAAGAAGTTTCATAATCCGGAGAGCCTTTGAACTTGATGGGTAATTATTGTCAATAAGAACAGACATCCTTTTGAAATTATAAGACATTAAAATAAGGTGTAAAAGCAGTTGAGTGGCTTTCATTTGTACAAAACAGCAAAACAGCTTTAGGCCAAATGTGTGTCTGACTGGGGAGAGGCTGGAAGCAGAGCTGTATTTGCCCACCCGGCTCTAGAACATTTTCATTTGTTTTGTGGGTGTAGCCAAGACGGAACAACTGGGAAAATATTTGAATGGCAAAACTCTTTCATTAAAGCCTGACTGGTTTGGGGAGTTTGGAGGGTGTGTTCTCAATATAAATCGGGGGTATTTAGTTAGGTCTTCAATCCATCATAACATTACATAAGGTATTGAGCAAAGAAAAATGAGCCAGGAAAATGATCTAGACATTTCAGGGTATTTTTGTCCTAAGAAAGAAAATTGGGACAAAAATTATTACCTAAGAAAACTATGTCTTAAATTGTGTTTTTAAAATCAAAATTGTGTACTACTTCGGAAAACTGTGGCCACACTGAATATGTTCAAAAGAGAAAAAAACATGAAACTGAGTTTCTTTAGCCTTTTAAAATATGAATCTACTGGATACCTTTTCTTCTGCTTTAGAGGAACAGTTAACACGAGTAATATGGTTTAGAATTGGAAGTATCTTTAGCAGTTTAGACATGTTCAGAAACAAAGAAGATGAGTTCAATGGGGTAAAGAAGTCAGTGTACAGTGAAAAAAGAACCGGTCCAGCAATTTTGACACCTCCTTTTCCCAAAACACTTGGGTAATACTATTGCATGTTAAATGTGTGTAAATCTTCAGCTATCCAAGGAGAAACTTAAATGTAAAAAAAAAAAATAATCCTGAAATCATATAAGTAAGGTGTAGAAAAATCAGAAAAACCAAACAAAAACAGGAGAAAAAGAAAAACATTATCACTGAACTAAATAAACATAAGATGGTGCAGAAATATTTAGATGTTGGGTTATGAGATGAGGTGAGGGATTGGTTTCCAATTGCCAAAGTGGATTGGTTACATACTTCTGGTGAATCCAAACTCTAGATAAAAGGAAGATGGAGGAGTACTTTGGGCCCAAGTATGATGTGTGGGATGGGAATGGATTACTTTGCTCTTTGCTTCAGTATACGTGGCACAGCCCTTCCAGATGAGTTTGAGGGAGAGTGACCAATCCAACGATGTGTTTCTCCTCTACAAACACCTTCCATCTGGGGTGGTCAGAAGAAAACAGACTAAATTGCAGCTTTGGTGGAGCAGGAAGTGTAAGCAGGAAGAGGAGGGAGGTGCGGACCCATCCCTCTCATCTTGCGGCTGCTGTGGAATCTGGAAAGATTTTTAGATGTGGAAGAGGATCTTCAAATCCAACTCAGCCACTTACTTGTGATGTGACTGTGGATAAATAACTAAATTCCCCTCTCCCTTTAGCCACTTTTCTAAATGGGAGTGATTAATGCCTCACATTTGTGTGTTTCGCTTTGTTTTATTTTATAGGCATAGAAGTGTGTGAGAGCTTTATGTAAGGGAGTGTGCATAAATGCTATTGAAAATCAAAGCACCACACATGTGGGAGGTACTGTGATTATTTTTACTGGTGGTGGTTCGGGAGGGTGGAAGTAAGGATTGACCATGGGATCCCTGGGACTGGTTTGCCTTTCCTCATGCCTGTACCCTGGCAGTGGTCGTGAGGAGGAAAATGATTTTTGTCCTCTGATTTTCATTGTGAAGTTTGGGTGAAGGATGCCAGGGAAATGGAAAGACGTGCAGAATATTTTTAGGTAAGCTGCACATCATCTGGCTTTGTGATCTGCTTTCCAGGACTTAAAAATTGTTTTTGTTTTTGTTTTTGTTTTTTTGTTTATGTTCAATGGAGAAAATGGTCTACTTCTAAGTCTCAACCACAAATTGCTGTTATATTTAATATTCTTAAAACTCATAGTGTTATAATAATATAAGAGAATTCATGTTGTTTCTTTGCATTTTTAACAGAACAAAATGACGATTTTTCTTAAATCCCATGTAAGGGATTTTGCCTTAACACAAGGAATAATTTCTTGGTGCTTTGATTGAAGACCCTATGGTGGGTTCGTAAGAAAGGTGGCTTATCTGTCCAGAAAATATTGAAAAATAGGGCAAATTTCTGCCTAACGTTATGAAGGCAGATTCTATTTCATTTACGCTAGTTTATTATGGTTGGTTTGTTAATCAGTATAATCAACACTTCTTTTCTTACAGAATGGTACATCATTAAATTGCATCCTCACTAGAAAATCACCAGGTGGTGATTTATGGTACGAGGGAATATACAGGCCTCACAAAATGGTTTTGAGGTCACGAGATCTCCATGTGCTACAGCCGAAGGATGAAATCCAGCCTGCTTCTCACTAGCCAACATTTGCCAAAAGAAAAATGCCGCAAACTCATCAAGTAGGCTAAGAGCTTCCCTAGAAGCTTCCTCAGATCATCACAAATATCTCAAATCTTGTATCAAAATTTCTATTCCTAATCATAACCCATTGTAGTTAAACATACAATAATCTTGGGCACAATATATACTTCTGTCTATAAAAGGGCATTACTTAATTTATATACTGAGGAAACATTTGGTCATGAAGTCAACAATTTTTTTAAGAAAATTGAAATTATCTTCTTGGCCTCATTTATCTCCAAGCATTTTATGATAGACACTGCGGTGGTTAACTTTATATGTTAATTTGAAGTGCGTTTTTGGGTGAGATTAGCATTTAAATTGGTGAACTTTGAGTAAAGCAGATTATTTTCCATGTGGGTGGGCCTCATCCAATCAGTGGAGGGCTTGAGTAGAACAAAACGTTCAGCCTACCTGAGCAGGAGGAAATTCTTCTGCCCAGTGCTTTCAGACTTCATCTGTATTATTGACTCTTCTAGATCTCCAGTCTGCTAGCCTTCAGACTAGTACATGGGGCACTGAGCACTTGCAGGAAATAGGAAAATCTCATTTTGGTCACAATGAGGACATCTGGACTTCCAATGTTTTGGCAACTCTGATACCCACAGTGTGTCCTGAGGTGCCCGTTCACCTTTCTTGGGGTTATCACCCATGAAATGGGGTGAATAGTATTACCTGTCATCTCAGTGATGAGTTGTAAGCATTTACTAGGCAAAGCTTGTAAAGTACTTTGAAGATGAGAAGTGTTGCACCCATCCTGTTTTATTGTTACGTCTTACATTTGATTATATTCCTCCTCAAAGATCTCCACAGATTGATCTCCAAAGATTGATGCACTCTTTGTGTTTTAGTGGCTGATTTCTGTGGTAGATTTTATATCTCAATAAAAAGATTATATAATGTTTTAAATTGTTTGAGATGTTTTTCCTAGGCATCAAAGCCATGATTTCTAAAACCTCTAAACCAGTTTCTTTTGCTTTCTCGGCATGTTAATGTGGGTAGGCAGGGTCAAAGACAAAAGGAAGGGGCAATAGCAGGCCATTTATAATATCATTTACAGGAGCCAAGATACCATCCCTAGTTCACAGAAGCTATACAGTAACACACAGAACCTCCTGGACCAACTGAAGGTAAAGGATATCTGTCTCTTCACTCTGTTTCAGGAGATCATAATTGAAGGCAATAGGTCTTTTTCAGCTATCCTTGGCTCTTCAGTTTTTTCTAAATCATGAAGAATATTGTTCTTTTTAGAGCCTGAGGTATAGTTGAGAAGTATAAAAGAGCATAGATCCAAGACCTTTAAATATATATGCCAAAATTATTCATTCTTCCAAATATAGTCTAACAATCTGAATATGTATTTGGCAACCTTTGTTTCCTAGGTACATATGAATTCTTGTATTTTCTTTCAAAGGGTGCCAGTAAAAAGAAGAGGAGCTAAATAGGTGCTCCTCTTTTATGGTGATGAACATGGGAGGGGTATGAAAACATTTGCCAAATATTTCCCAGATTTCCCACATCCCCAGGGGGCAAGAATTAATGAAATTCTGAATCAGACAGTCCCATAGAGACTGCCTAATCTTGAGCATTAGCCAGAGCTCAGCTTGTACCTCAAAGTGCTCATGGTCTGTCTATTGTTCTTTATCTGACGCTGTAAATTCAAATTCTTTGTCTTCCCGACACTGAAAAATCTGTCAAAAGAAAGACTTACTGGGGTCAAGATATTTCAATAAAAATATTGATCATAAAATCATGCCTCTGGACATTGATTTGACTTCGGGTAAAGACAGAATATCATCTGAGAGGATTTGTTTCTAGGCTGAATTATATCAAAATGATGTTAATTGCACAGCATCTTATTTGACATCGAAGACTGATTCCATTTAAATGAAACATGCAGAAAGCATAATGTCATTTTTAAAATGACATAGATTCAAAAAGGAAAGTTACTCTGGTTAATGACAGAATCTGGATTTTGGAGTATCTCCATTGGCCATGATGTGGGCTAAAACCAACGAGAAGAAATCTACTGAGAACAACTAGGAAAGTCTGCACAAAGGTTACATTGCAAGGTTTATAGTTTTAGTATCAGTAGATGTAATGATATAATTCATTTACCTGTTTTTCCATTTAGTAATCAGTAGTGCATAGAGAGTGGAGGAAATTGGGGAATCAGTAATGCCCAGTCTTTATGTAGCTTAAGTGAATGGTGTTATCATAGGAATTCAGGATCTCTGTTCCAATTTTTTACTCATTTTCTAGAGAACCTGGAAATTTGGGATTTCATTGAAAAATAATTTAATTGCACCAACACCTCGAACTTTTAAAAACAGGCTGTAGCTAACCAACAGGACTCCCATTTTTACTTCTGTGTTAGACATATTGTCTGAATCTTAGGAAAGAGATGTGGAGTGGAGACAGAGGTTAAGATTTTGTCATTTTATAGGTCATCTTACAGGTGCAGGTGAATCAATGAAAGTGAGTCACTGGGGTGTGTATATAGAAGAGGAAGTTAAAGTCTTATGTGTGCTTTATTTTGGGGTAACTATATATTTTTTAGAATTGATTTTAATTTATCTGCTGACTTTTTAGCTGCACTTCTTTGCATTACTTTTATAATTGTTGCTCTAAGTACTACTAGTCACATTCTTAAATTTCCAGTACGCTTAAAGTTCTTATCATACTACTTCATATAAATATACAAACTTTCCTCTATATAGGCTCATTCATCTATTTTCCCATCCTTTATGCTATAGTTGTTATGTATTTCATTACCTCCTTGTTTTACAAATCTCATAATACAAGGGTATAATTTTTTTGTTTTAAATAATATTCACCCACATCTTTATACTATTTGGAATGTTCTTCATTCCCTTATAAAGATTCAGTTTGCAGCTAGTATCAATTCCCATCAGTCTAAGAACTTCTCAAAGCACATTTTATAGTATAGATCTGCTGACAATAAATTATCTTAGTTTTCATCTATCTTAAAATGTATTTTGCCTTCATTCTTGAAGATTGTTTTCATTATATATAGAATGCTAACTTGAGAGTTTTTTCTTTTATCACTTCAATAGGTATTGATCCATTGTCACCTGGCTTTTATGGTTTTTGATGAGAAGATAGCAGTTACTTATATTGTTGTTCCCCTGTATATAGTGTGTTACTTCTCTCTGGCTTTTTAAAGTATTTTTTGTTGTTATCTTTTGGTTTTTTATTTTTGTTTTTTGTTTTTTTAGATGAACTATGATGGGCCTCATTAAAGTTTTCTGTGGATCATGATTGTGTTTATGGAGTTTCTTGAATCTGTGAATGCCTTTTACCAAATTTAGGAAAATTTCAGGTATTACTAATTTGAATATTTTTATGCCCTATTTTCCCTCCCTTCTCTTTGTAGAACTCAAATTATTTATATGTTAGAATTTTTCCTATTGCTCCACAGGTCAATCTGTTTCCTACCTGTTCTTCAGATTTTATAACTATATTCATTTACCTTCAATTTCACTGGCTTTTTCTTATGTTGTCTCCTAGTTGTGAAGCCCATCCAGTTAACTTTTCATTTCAGATTTTGTACTTTTCAGTTCTATGTACTCTATTTTGTTATTGTTTATAAATTTAGAACTTGTTCATTTATTACACGTATTTTCTTTGTATTTTGGATCATTTATTTTATAATCTGATAATTCCAATGTCTAGGTCATTTAGGGGTCAGATTTCATTAAGTCCTTTTTCTTGGGTTTGTGTTGTATTTTCATATTTCTTTGTACGCTTAGAAATTTTGTCTTGTATGTCTAATGATCCTGGACATCATGGATACTAATGTTCTAGAAGCACTGGATTCTGCTATTTCCTTTAAAGAGTATTGAGACTTTGGATTTAAGCAGGCAAAACATTTGATTAAAATTCTAGTTTTGTCATTCTTGTGGTGGGCAGCAACTGAAATTGATGTTCACTTCCCTTAAACTCAGCCTTATGGCTTGGACTCTGCCTTGTGCATAGGTATTTCAAGAGTTATTCAGAAATTTGGGCAGATGGGGATCCCTGGGTGGCTCAGCGGTTTGGCACCTGCCTTTGGCCCAGGGTGCGATCCTGGAGTCCCGGGATTGAGTCCTGTGTCGGGCTCCCTGCGTGGAGCCTGCTTCTCCCTCTGCTTGTGTCTCTGCCTCTCTCTCTCTCTTTCTCTCTGTCTATGTCTATCATGAATAAATAAATAAAATCTTTAAAAAAAAAGAAATTTGGGCAGAGTTTATATATAAAATGTTGCGTATTCTTCTCTGACTATAGTCTATTTTTTTCAGTCTCTCTAAGATGTGCCTTCTGGTTCTTCATGTATGTAAGACTGCTACTTCTTATTCAAATTTAGTTACCCAGTACAGCCAAACTAGTACCTGTTGTCTGGGAAAAAGAAAAAGAAAAAAACAAAAACAAAAAACTATGAAAAGCAGAAAACTTATCAGTGCTCTTTCCTCCTTCTACGTATACTTTGCCTCCCCATCTCTGCCTGCCTTTAGTATCTCTCCAGTGCTTTCAGTAATGGATTTTTGTATTTTGTGCAGAGTTTATAGTTGTTACCTGTGATACAGTTTGTCTGATAGGAGCTACTCTGCTGTTACCAGAAGCAGAAATTCCAGACTATTCAAGAAGAATGTGAAGTTTAGAGCAATTCCTCAATTCAGGACCAATAGGCAAGTTGACCGCAACTGGACTAACTACTCACAATGGTCTAGGATTCCTTCTCTCTGGAGCTCAGACTACCCTAGAAACACTGTGACCTGCATATAATCTTCTCAACTAAACTGGCAGCACATAAGCAACCAGCTTTCTAATTGAGCCCCTCTGTATCCTGAGTTTTTCACCCCAAATCCACTTCCTATACTGAAAAATTTTTATAAATGCAGAAATTGTGTAGAAGGGGCACCTGGGTGGCTCAACGGTTGAACATCTGCCTTTGACTCAGGTCGTGATCCTGGGGTCAGTGATCGAGTCCTGCATCAGGCTCCTCACAGGAAGTCTGCTTCTCCCTCTGCCTATGTCTCTGCTTCTCTCTCTGTATCTCTCATGAATAAATAAATAAAATCTAAAAAAAAAAAAGAAATTGTGTTGAAAAACTATAAGTCTATAGTTAAATTATTATCATCATCAAAGAAGGTAAGAACTAACCTATTTGTTGTCTCTTCTGAAATCTCCTTTAAACAAACAAAAATAGTGAGATGGGGGAAAACTTTCCAAATGAAAAAACTATATTTACCCTAGTCATCTATTTTTTTTTAACTCTTGCTAAGTCCCCAAAACCTATATTGCTGTTTGTTTACTGCCCATAAGATGGTAGATAATCCCAAGAGAACAAGTACATGGTCACCTCCTCCATGACCCTGGTAATACAAGAGTTTTTTTTTTTTTAAATGTATACATGTGTTTATGCACACAACAATGTACATATAAATCATGGACTTCCCCTGAAATGAAACTGAAGTCATGTGAGCATATTTCAGCCTTTAACTTAGACACTTAGGCTACATGCCCAGCTATGACACATAGCCCATGTTTATAAAGTCAATTTAATTTCAGTTGTTAGTATCAGTTACCATCATTCCAGATTTAAAACCACCAGCCCAGAGCCTTTCTCTGAGTTCTTGCAGCCCCTAGTAGCTGTACCAGGCATTTGGCACTCATATGCACCCTCCTTCATATTGTTCCTGGATGATCTATTTAAACAGGCTTTTTCTCTTCATTTTATTACAAATTCTTGAATCCAAGGATCGTGTCTGATATTTCTCAGAATCCTCGTTAATGTCTAGTCCAGAAGCCTGTTCTAGCAAATGCTCCAAAAAAATTGTTGATCGATTCAAAATGGATTTTCAGTTTTATAAAAAATATTTTTAGAGTAAAGGAAATATTCAGTTTTGTGCTCGGAAAACAGGATGGATATGTTTAAAAACAAGTGGAGATGAGGTGACATCTTAGGAGCCACACATTTCCACATCAGCACATAATCTCAATATAAAATCCCAACCCAACTTCATGAGAAAAATAATAAAAGACAAAATAAAGAGAATATGACAAACCATGTTTAGTATTTCTTCTTCAAAATTTGTTTCCACCATAATCGATGGAAAAAAACAGAGTTGTCAGTCTTCTGTGAGAGGAGGCATATGTGTTTTCTCTCTTTCCCTCTTCTTCCCTTTCCCTCCCCCGTGTCCCCTTCTGAAACTGAGTCAGACCAGGCCATATTTCCAGTTAGAAGTAGACACTGGAGCCAAGCAGCTGTTCAGAAATGTCCAAGTGGACAGCAAATGGTGCTGATGGAGTTAACGGTGGTGACTCACTTAGGACATTCACAGCAGGTCAGCTGAAACCACCCCTTGCTGTAAAGAGAATTTAGTCCCTGTCGGGCAAGCACCCAAGAATACGAGCTGGGGTTGATAACAGGATAGTGCCTCTTAGTTGCCACTGGTTGCTCTGCTGCTCTCAGTTTTCACAATTTTTTTTAAAGGTGGATTTTTTTCTAACGCAATCATGAACAGTGATGGGAAGAACAGGCTGAGCAGCTGTTGACTGTTTGAAATAACAGAGGGAGGTTTGGTATCTGGAAATGCTCAACACAAGTTGTCTTGCAAGCTTTGATGATGACTTTCACATATAAAATTATGGGTCAGAAGCAGGAAGCTGAGTATGCTTCATGCCAGTAAGTCTAGCCTGGCAAATGTAAGATTTGGGGGATTTCAGAAAGATTTCATTCATCTAGGAATACTTTTCTACAAAATATTGTGATGGTTTAAAATTTACTCAACCTAACAACAATAAAAACAAAACAAAGCCACCTCAACAAAAAACATGGGAAGTAGAGTGTAGTCATGTTTTGTGAGCTTATACAACTTTCTCCTTAACACAGAAGGGGATGTATAAAAATATGATGAAAAACTGTTGTGTGATTTTGTATTATAAAATATGATATGAAAGACTAATAAAGATGTTTTTGGAGAAAAACTGTAACTGCTGGAAATAATGCAACCTTGACACAACACCTATTTTTATTTTTGTCTTTTCTTCAAATTATTTTTCTTAAACCCTTTTAAGGCAAATATCTTAGATTTATTCTCTATTGGTTGACATTTTAACAAATAAGGAATAATAATTACTGATATTAATGGTCATTTGACTTAAACTCCATTTCCCTAAAATCCTGGCATGAGCTCATGATTTCCACATTTAGACAAGATCTTATTTCCTTTTGCACTTATTTGGTTGAAAAATCTGATTTGGTGATCTGTGTTCACTAAAATCAAGTTCCTTTTTGTGACTGGATCGTAAGCTCATTCTGATAGTTTCAGACCAGGCCAAAGACAGAATGAAAAAAAATTAACTTCCTTTCCCAAGAACAAGTCTTTGCCTTACATGAGCTTGGTAAAATAAATGACTGTTTATCAATCAGTATAGTTTGCTAGGCACTTTAATGCCTTCAACAATTTTAAGGTACATAGTTTTAAATGCATTCAACAGTTTTTTCAGCTCTGCTCCCTTGAGAATATCTATTTTAAGCTCAAGGGAAAATAGTTGTGTGTCTATGGTTTTATAGACACTGGTGGAGGGGAAGTTTATAAGGGCAGGGATTGTGTTGGTGTTGCTTGCCTACCATTTACCTCATAGTAGAGGCTTAATACATATTGATTGAATTAATTAATTTTGGCCACAGGAACTGGGGGATGACAAGGAGTGTCTTCTTGGCAAAAGAACAGATTAGTCATTAGGATCAAGTCGAGGAGAAGATGGGATTTAGCATGATTTATTTTTGTGTACAGTGTAAGACAATGGGCTAGTTTCATTCTTCTGTATGTGGCTGTCCAGTGTTCCCAGTACTACTTATTGAAGAGACTCTTTTTTCCATTGGATATTCTTTCTTGCTTTGATGAAGATTAGTTGACCATAGAGTTGAGGGTCCATTTCTGGGTTCACTATTCTGTTCCGTTGATCTATGTGTCTATTTTTGTGCCAGTACCATGCTGTTTGATGATCATAGCTTTGTAATACAGCTTGAAGTCAGGCATTGTGATGCCCCCAGCTTTGATTTTCTTTTTCAACATTCTTCTGGCTATTCAGGGTCTTTTCTGGTTAGAATACTGTAGCAATTTGTAGTTGAGGCTGGGAGGCACACTGGGGAAGGGAAAGATGAATAAATCTGTAGTAGCTTGGGCCGAATTCATTTCTTCATGCGGCACCAAAGGCCAACCAAAAATTCCACACTTAGAAAAATGAAAATGAAACAGGTCATCAAGGTATCAATGGGGGCAAAGAGAGAGGAATGAGAAGACCATAGTGACACAAATACATGGGCTTTGAAAATTTATTGCTTTGTTTCTGTTGCTTCCGCTCTGTTCTTTTTCACCATCCTTGATGTCCTCTCTTATATGTTCTTGATTTCCATCTAAAATTGGACTCCCAGGGTGGCTCAGTGGTTTAGCACCTGCCTTCGGCCTAGGGCATGATCTTGGAGACCCGGGATCAAGTCCTGTGTCGGGCTCCCTGCATGGAGCCTGCTTCTCCCTATGCCTGTGTCTCTGCCTCTCTCTCTCTCTTTCTCTCTCTCATCAATCAATAAATAAAATCTTTAAAATAAAAAAGTAATAAAATTGGACTGCCAAAGAAAAATGACTGGTTAGATGTTAGAAACTTTGGCAACTCTTCTACATTCTTGTGAGTATACATGTTTTCTCTCCTTGATTCTGTTTGTCTTTCAGACACATTATTTCTGACAGTGAACCTAATCATCCTATGATTATGGTAGTGAAATGCAAAAGGGCATTGCTATTTTCAGGTGAGAAAGAACTGCTCCATATGTATGGAGATATATTTCCTATTTTTAAAAAAATCAGTTCTATTTCTCTATTGACGGAAATAGAATGGACTTTTTATAAAGATAAGAAAGTAAATTACTGAAGTTTTTACCTTCTTACTATTCTGTGTATAATTTCATTTTTTCTTCCAGCATATTTTAAATTGCTACCATTTGATATGTGCCTTTTAAGATATTCTAATTTGGGGTTAATAATTTAATATTAAATGATAGCTGTTTTAATTATACTAAGGACAAATCACACTATCCTAGTCATCATCGTGGAGTAGGCACTGACTGTCTTTTTGGTGATAGCAGATTGTTGAGAAATCCAAGTTCTACACAGATGTGTAGAAAGGCATCATCTGATAGGTGACAGGTAAATAGATACACATACACATGCACAGGCACACACACAAATACCAAAGCATAAAAAAAATGACCCCACAGTAGGGGATATTTATTATAGCATACCAGTACATTTACATTGTTTAAAAAGCTGAAATGAGTCCTTCCACTCCCTTTGTTTTATTTCATTACTTTAGTTTCACGTAAAATGAGACTGAATCTCCTACATGAATATCAGGGTGCTATTTGTCAGGTCTGTATCAAGTGTCTGAGCTCATTTTTATTCGCAACCCATTTCCCCATCGTACTTCCTGTGTTTGGTAATGCAAACAAGCAGGACATTGTGTCATTGTGCTGGTGACACTCCCTTTGAAAGCCCTCCCAGAGTAAAAAAAAAAAGCTGGAACTGGAGTTAATGGGACTTATTATTACAAGGAAAAGAAACTGTTTTGGTACCACTCTCTGATGCAGAAGACCTGCTAATCTTGAGATACGAGCGAGGTACCTCATGCTCCATGGCACACAGCTTCCTCTAGAGAATGTCCTGCACTTAGTGTCACATTTTGTCTAATTTGCAAGAAGAGTATTAAGCGATTTGTGAACTGATTCAGGAGATGTTTGCAATACGCTGGAAGAGTTCTCCTTTCAATGCGAGAAGCTAATGAAATTAGGCAATCTGTAAACTGAAAAGGGAGGGTAATCTATCTGGTTTCAAGTCATTATTTCTGAAAAATGTCCTTATTCCCAAAGTGTAGCCTGGCAGTTTGTAAGGTATATTTCGAAGACCTCAAAATGAGTTTGGAGGAAAGATCAAAGAGGTTAATCCAAGGTTTAAGGCAACTACAGAGCTTCATTTATGGGTCTATGCAGTACGTTTTCCATTTTTTTGTCTGGACAAAGTCTTTCTGGCTATAGTGCTGAGCTTCAGAATCTAGGGTTGTCACTTTTCACCAAGTACTAGCTTTATCTTTCAACACTGTGCCTCAATGGTACCAGAAGATCATTTAAAATGAAGTTCTGGTTGCTTTTGTGAAATGTTCCTCCATTGTCCTGTAAGGAAAATTTTTTATAAAGATTATCTGATTTGTTCAATTTTGTTATTATTTTTAGCCAGCTGTATTTGGCATTAGAGTCTGCCTAAATGCCTGTCCTTAACACTAGTAAAAATGATCTAAGGTGAGATGGCTGAAATCTGAAAATGTTCAGGGTTTAGACCCCTACACTGAGAATGCCATGGTGTAGGACAAACCAATGGGGACCATTGGGTCCCAAAGTTTACTCCATCAATGAGAGTCATAAAATTAAGTCTCAATGGAGGTTAGGGCTTAAATAACTTAGTGATACTGTTCACATCAACACTGTTTAAATGAAAGAAGGTAAATCAGTCATTGCTGTGCTGGCTTGAGTATTAGCCTGTCTCTTGCCAGATGGGATTGGAGGCAATGCCATCTATATTTAAATCCTGGCTCTGGTTTCTAACTGGATGCTCTGGCGCTGTGTTTCTCAAACTAGATGGCTAGGTGCATCAAAATCATCTGAGGGTTTTATTAAAAATGATTATTGAATCCCATCCCCAGCATTTCTGATTCAGCAGGTCTAGAGTAGGGCCTTATGGTATGCATTTCTGGTAAGTTCCCAGGTAATGCTGATGCTGCCAGTCTAGTGACCACACTGAGATCACCAACCTAGGGCAATTAACTTAATCTTTTTGTTTTTGAGTTTTCTCCTCTGTAGCATAATAACACTTACCACAGAGCAGTTTTAAGGTTAAATAAAGTGCTATAGGGAAAGTCTTAGAATCCTATGCAGCAAATTCAAATTGTGTTAATTAAGCATTAGCCATTACCACTAGTGATAACAATGATAGAGCATTCTGTCCCTCAGATTGATTTTTGTTTAGACATAGGCTGGCTTTACATTGGGAAAACCCATATGAAACATATAAGCATTTATTTTAAAGATTTATTTATTTGTAGAGAGAAGAGAGAGAGACAGAGACAGAGAGAATGGGGGGAGGGGCAGAGGGGGAGAATCCCCAAGAAGATTCCCAGATGAATGAGGACCCTGACTTGAGGCTTGATCTCACAACCCCTGAGATCATGACCTGAGCCAAAACCAAGAGTGCTGGATGCTTAACTGGCTGAGCCACCCAGGTACCCCAAACATAAAAACATTTTAAATAAAACTTTTCAACAGCACTGAATATGTAAGCTTAGGAAAAACCATTGTGCCTTTGGGGTTTTTAATAAAAGCATTTTGCCATTGTAAAACCTCTTTGGGAATCAGAAACTGTTTGAAAGGTTGGAAATATACTTGCGCTTGCCATAGACCCCCTCCCCACAAAGTTGCTCACACACATGTACCTGAACATGTGTTTATGCAATGGTTGCTTTGGATCCCCAGGTGAAAGATACTGATGACAGAGTTGCCTTGGTCAGAGGGGCAGTGGGTCCAGCAAGATTGTGCTTTCTCTTCATTATCTCTTATCATTTAAATTATGCAAAATGATTCCATTCTCTCTGAAGACTTACCTGCGGGTAGGGAAACAAAAGGGTTACAGCAGATAAGGTCTAATCCATTTCCCGAATGGATGATGGCAATTATCTTAGAAGATAAACATGTTGAGTGGTCTTAACAACATGGTTTTCTTTCTCACCCACTTTCTGTAATAAGTTTCTTACATCACTGCTCAGTTATATGACTTTTCCTATTATTAAACTTGTAGGAATTCGAATTCTATAAACTCAGTGTCCTATAGATCCTCTAAAACATTAATTTTGATGCTCTGCCTTTTTTACCTGAGCCAGTTGGGGCCATCTTATATTTATTCTCACTTAGATCATGAGCATACTGTATTTTATCCTCAGGGCTTGCCACCTGGTATTTCCCCTGTGTGGATCCTTCTTTCCTTCCTACTTTACTGCCTTTTTAGCAGCTCTCTCCCTTCCTCAGTACTCATCTCTTGCCATCCCACTCTGGCTTCACAGTATCCTTCAGGTGGTAGCTTAGATTCATTTCCTCTGAGAAGCAAGGATTGGGCTAGTGCTCCCCACCCCATGCAAACCCACAGCACTCAACCCTTTTATTGCATTTCTATTGATGTTCTGACTTTGGAATCTGATACTCATGCACTCCCCCCTTTAGTTCTGTTAGTTATTGACAGTATGGCCTTGAGCAAGGTTCTTCACTGAATTCCAAATTCTTAATCTTCTTAATAGAAGATAGTAAATAGCTACCTCATTCAGCGGCTATGAGGATTAAATAAGAAAATGTGCAATGCCTGGTTCAGTGGGGGCTTCTTTCATGACCAATTCATCATCATTATAGTCTTTCTTAAATGTGCAATATCTAAAGTAAGCTTTTAGAAGGTCGTGGATCACAGTCAAATTATGGTTGAAGTCTCGGCCATCATACTGATCAAAAAAGGGGCTCCATTTGCTTTATGTCAATAGTTTTCAACCCTCTCAGGCTTCACAATGACCTTGGCAGTTAAATCTTGCCCTGTCCCCCCAAATCCTGAGAGCCAGTCATCTGGCTTGGGGGAAGACACAGCCTTTGAGATCTGCACAAACTACCAGATTATTCCAATGAGCAGCAAGTTTGGGAGCCACTGTTTAAGGTGAGCCAGAAGCAGGAAGAGCAGAGGTTGACCTCTGATGGAAGTCTATTTGCATCTTCAAAAGTGTACCTTATACCTTTATTCAGAAGTGACCATGGCAGTACTTTAATAAGAGATATTGGGACATGGGAGCAAGAACAGAACAAAATCTTTACATATACTCTTATACATACACACAACTGGGAGCTCCACCTCATACAATGGGAAGATTAAACTGCTCCAAAATCCCATTCTAACATAAAATTTTAGTCCCCAGAGTTTCCCAGTGGTGATCTCAGCCATCAAAGTGTGGCCAATAGGAGTGCTTGAGTGGCTCAGTGGGTTAAGCATCTGCCTTCAGCTCAGGTCATAATCTCAGAGTCCTGGAATCTAGTTCTGCATCAGGCTCTCTGCTCAGCAGGGAGTCTATTTCTTCCTCTACACTTCCCCTCTGCTCATGTTCTCTCTCTCAAATAAATAAATAAAATCTTAAAAAAAAAGACACAGGTTTTAGAGCAACATCAGAAGCCTAGGATGGTTATCACATTTATATAAAATAACCATAGTGTGTCCAGAGCTAATAGAAAGTGATGAATGCTTGTAAAAAGTCAAACATCATTCTCTACTTTAGTTCATGGACTAACAGAAGTTATCACTCTCAACAGACAGTGGAATAAAATTCTCATTCTTTTTTTTTTAAAATATTTTATTTATTTATTCATGAGAGACACAGAGAGATAGAGATGCAGAGACACCGGCAGTGGGAGAAGCAGGCTCCACGCAGGGAGCCCGATGTGGGACTCAATCCTGGGATCCCGGGATCACGCCTCGAGGGAAGGCAGACATGCAACTGCCAAGCCACCCAGGTGTCCCTAAAATTCTCATTCTAACATAAAATTTTAGTCTCCTAAACTCACTATTCAAGTTGTGTATAACATCACAAACTAGGATTGTGTATGTGAAGACCAGCACTAGGAAAGGAATATAAGCAAAAATATAACTCTTAAGAAGACAAATATCAAATTCTTCATAAAATATGTATTTTAATTGTGGCAAATAAGGAAGGCTTATTTTCACCTGCACAGTAATTCTGATCCCTTGATAATAATAAGTAGAATTTTACCTATTCTTCTCAAGGGTTGTCATATAGAATTATAGGTTGTCATAAAGTAGATTATGACAATAAGTGAATTTCAACCAGGCATTTGACTTTTTCTGTGCAGCTGCTCCTAGAGAATTGAAACACAGGGAAGCACCATTGCTCACCTGTTTCCTGTGATAGGATCATTATCAATCCAGCATCACCTCTGCACCCCCCCTCCCCTCTCCCACATACCCTGCCTTGCATTTCCTTTGTGTCATAGATTGGTAGGCTGAGTAATGCCCCCTGTAAAAAAAATAACAATGATAAAATAAAAATATCAGTGACCTAATCCCTGGAATCTGTAAATATGTTAGCTTCTATTGCAAAGACCTTGCAGATGTGATTAAATTACAATTTCTGAGATGGAGAGATTATCCTGGATTGTTTAGGCGGGCCCTTAACGTTATCACAAATATCCTTATGAGGGAAAAGCAGAGATTTCATGCAGACAGAAGATAAGGCAATATGACCCTGGAGGCAGAGATTGGAGGGATACAGCCAGAAGCCAAGGAATGCCAGCAGCTAGCAGAAGCTGAAAGAATTGTGTCCCAGAGACTCCAGAGGGAGCACAACCCTGTTGACACTTGGATTTGGGCCCAGTGATATGGATTTTGGACTCTGGCCTCCAGAATGGCATTAAAACACATTTCTGTTGTTTTCTGCCATTGGATTTGAGGTGATTTTTTGTTATAGCAGTCAGGGGTAACTAATAGAGACAGTAATTGTAACCTCCTATCACACTATAAAGATTGCTTCTTCATTATATTTATGGTTCATATTGTTGGTTTTCCATTACTAAAATGAAAGCTCCAGGATTTTTGTCTGTTTTTCCCTCATGTATCTCAAGTGCCTAGAATAGTACCTGTACGTAATGTGCACTAAAGTATTTACTGAGTAAATAGTGAATGAGTTGTTTCCACTTGCCCATATCCTCCCATCTTCCCAATCACTCCCCAACCTGTTTTCTCTTAGATTACTGACTTTGTGAATATTATCCTTTTCTCTTCATGTTCCTCAATTTTCTCTCTTCCTTGCCCCCTGCATCCAGCCAGTGACCACAGCCTATCTGCTCTACCTCTTAACTCTCTCTCAATTCTTTTCTCCTCTAGTCAAAATCCCCAGCCATGTCCCTGGTTCAGTCATTTATCATTTCTTCCTGGATTGCAATAGACTCTTGAGCCTTCATGGTTAATTATACTCTCTTTTCCTGCTACTAGGTGCCTCATTCTGACCTGCTTACCTCGCCAGCCTTTGCCCTTCCACAGCATGGAGCTATATTCTTACTAAACTAGGCACCAAAGAATCCTTGAAACCCTGCCTTTATTCCCCTGTGAGCTTTGGGTGCACAAACTGATTCCCCCCTTGTCCACCTGCAGGCTCTAGAGTCAGGTATCCCCTGGTACCAAAGCTGTGAGCACAGTTTACTCAGCTATCAAATGAGTGCAATGATATTACCTATATCAGAAGTTTGCTATAAGGCTTAAATGAATCAATGTGTGCTGTGTTTGATAACAAAAATGTTTCAAATTTTCCACCCTTCCTGTGTCCATATCCCTTTGCATTGTGCCTTGCAATTTCTCCTGTCAAAAGGTGGAGTCTATATTCCCTTGAATCTTTTTCTCTTGGTTCCCCTGAATTTTGTGTCCTACTACTCAGTTGAAAAGAGCAGTAATGCTATGCTATTTTCCTGCATCTCAAGGGACTGTGGCTTCTTTCTATGAACAAGCCTAGGACTAGCATACTGGAGGGTACAGTCCATGTGAGGGAGACTGAGGCAGCCTAGTCTCTAGCCATCTGGCCTCCAATCTGCGAGAGAGCCCAGCCTGGATCATTGGAGCTGCCCACTTGAATCGCAGATAACCACAGATATATGAATGAGTCCAGCACATTCCAGGAAAACCATCTGGATGATTGACAGACTAGTGAGCATAAACAAGTACTTATTATTTTAAGTCATTAAGTTTCAGAGTGTTATGCAGTAGTAGCTGACTGATACATAGACAAAGAGCAGCTAGCTATCATTATTAATTCATATTAACATAGAATGTTACTATTCCAGAAAACATTTTTTGTATCTTTCTAAAAAGACTATCACTTTGACAGTTCATAGCACTTGGTGTATAACATGTCTTCTCTTACTGTTTTACTTATCACATTGGCATTTATACTATTTGTATATTATTTGTATATGAAGCAGTGTGTTGTAATACTCAGTGTCCCAGGCTTTGGAGCCAGGCCGTGTGGGAGTATATCCTGACTCCACCATTTATTAGCATATGACCTTGGCAGACTCTTCCTCTATCTGTGTTTCAGTTTTCTCATCAGTAAGATGGGGATAATGATAATATCACTCCTTCTAGAATTGGTGAGAAATAAATCCAATTAATGCTATAAACTTCCAGGTGTGTACACTTTGTTCTGTGAATGGTGAAAGAAGATGAGGATGAGGATGAGGAATATTTTTCTTCCATATGGACAATTGACTTCTCAGGAGAAGGTTTTCTTTTCTCTTCATCACTGTGTCACTGTATGACACAGTATCTAGTACTCTGTATGTTCTGAAACACAGCAGACATCTTTCTAGAATGAATGACTATGGACAATGAAGACAGATCCAGCTTGACAAGAAGGACATGAGATGTTATATGTTTTACACCTGTGAAACCCGCTGAAGAATGGCTGATACTGCTAAAAATTCTATAGATCTTATTATAGGTAAAGTACTAGTTTTCTATTGCTGCTTAATGAGTTGCCATAGATTTAATGGCTTAAGCCAACTCAAGTTCATCTTATAGTTCAAGAGGTCTGACTCTAATCCTGGGTCTCCTGGGCTAAATTAAGGCATGGACAGGGCTGCATTCCTTCAAGGAGGTTCTGGGAGAGAATCTCCTTCTTAGCTTTTTCCAGTCTCTAGAGGCTGCCCATGTTCTTTAGCTCACAGCCCCTTCCTCTGTCTTCAAAACCAACATGTTGCCTCTCTCTGGCCATTCTTCAGTTCCAGTTATCAGGAAAAGTTATGTACTCTTAATGACTTACATGATTGGTATGCACACACCTGGATAATCCAGGATTATTTCCCCATCTCTTGGTCCAACATAACCATATCTATAAAGTCCTTTTTGCTATGTTTAATGTAACATGTTCACACAATATTCATAGGTTCTAAAGATTAGGATGTGGGGTGGGGGTGACTGGCACTGAGGGGGGCACTTGATGGGATTAGCACTGGGTGTTATTCTATATGCTGGCAAATTGAACACCAATAAAAAATAAATTTATAAAAAAAAATAAAGATTAGGATGTGGAAATCCTTGAGGGGTCATTATTCTGTCTAACACAAGGGATAATAACATTGGCCAAATCTGTAAGGATGACCATGGAATCACCAGAGAAGCAGTGAATCACCAATGAAGACCATTTCATTCACCATCTTGGGGTACTTTGTGCAAGTATACAACATGAATGGAGCTCTTTGGAGGAATGTGAAGTTAACAGGACTACCAGAAATAGGGTGAGAACTCAGAGAGGGCTTGCCAGTCATCCATGTCATGATCTTTTTTTTTTTTAATTTTTTAAAATTTATTTATGATAGTCACACAGAGAGAGAGAGAGAGGCAGAGACATAGGCAGAGGGAGAAGCAGGCTCCATGCACTGGGAGCCCGACATGGGATTCGATCCCGGGTCTCCAGGATCGCGCCCTGGGCCAAAGGCAGGTGCCAAACTGCTGCACCACCCAGGGATCCCCCATGTCATGATCTTAAGTTTCAACTGTGAACCTGTAGTTTTTCTGTGTATATCTCTAATTAGAATTTTTAAAAATTCCATTCAAGAAATCCTAAGTCCTACCTTGCCAACAGGAAGGCTCAGTTTATCTACAGTCTAGGCTAGGTACAGTCCAGAGCACTGGTTCTCACACTGTGTTCCAAAAACTACTTCAGAGTTTTCATGTTTCATTTAATTTTCATGTTAAAAAATATTTCAAACATAAAACTGTATAATAAACCTGAGCACCCATATTAATCTACTGAATTTTGATGCACTTATTATTACTTTATTCTTTGACATTCACTGGTTTGGAGCTGACCTCAACTAAAGTGTCTCCAACCATCTTAGTTTAGTGGAAAAGGGTCCTGATGTCACCAAGCAGATGATTTTAAATAAATAAGTAATAAATAAATAAATAAATAAATAAATAAGGGAAAATGATCTTTCATGGCTGTTTCTGTGCATGAGTTAAAAGTTTTTTTCCCATATTGTGTCACAAAACATCAACCAGCAGGGCAAAGAAATAATAAACTCAAAAGAAATAAACTAAACTCATGAGGCGTTTATTGCATACCTAGCACTGTTGTAAACATTTTACACACACACAAATATCAATTTGTGTAAACTTTGCGATAATCTTATGAGGAAGGAACCATTTTTCAGATGAGGAAATCGCGATATGGGGAGATTAAGTGGTTTTCCTGAGGTCAAACAGCTGATAAATGGCAGATACCATGAGGCTCCATTCTGTGCTTTAAACCACAACATGGCCAATATTTAGTTATAATTCTGATTTATCAGGACCGCCTGTGTTCTTACAAATTGACCTGTGGTAAGTGAATATAATTGTTTAAGATTGGAAGAGAGTGAGAAAGTATTCTTGTTCTCCCTGCCTAATTAGGTGAGCGATAAGAACAGGCATCAGACCCATGGAGATAAAAGCACAGCATAGGTCATTACCTATGAACAAAAGCTAGATTGAAGGAGGACGTTGAAGTTTGTTGCTGTAATAAACAACTTAGTACCGCAGAATGGGATTTGCCCACCCACCAGACCAGGCATGGGGCAGGCAGTGTGGGGCAGGCTTTCCCTGCTGGAGTGCATTGATGACAAGGCAGAGAGCAGGTGTATCCCAGAGAGTGGAGGGAGAACAAGGCCCAGTCATGCCTGCTTGGCTTCATTTCTAACTTCCAGCCTCACCCCCTAAATCCGTGAGAGGCTGGAAGAGATACTTAGTGCGGAGGCTTAGGGACCTGAGTCCACATCAAGATAAGTGAGAGGAGACGATGAGTCCTCCAAGCAATTACAAACTAGAAAACTTATTAAATATGGTTTTAATTTAAAAAAAACCCACTTAGGTATAGTATGTATCAGAGTTCTAGAGACATTTTTGTTTGAAAGAAAAATAAGTTTCCATTGCTAAATGATTTTGTAAGCCATATGCAAATTCGTTATGTCCTATTTCAAAAGGCTCAATCTTACCTTTTTCAAAGGATCATTTAGAAATATTTTTTCAAGCTTTTATTTAAGTTCCAGTTAGGGATCAATCAGAAATTTTAAGAGAATTTTGTTCTTTCCAGAAAACATAACTGCACTAATTCAAGGCACCATCCCTGAAGTCTGACTTTCCACTCGATACTGACTTTCCAGCCCATGATACTGTCTCCGTTCTCAGGGCCAAGGAGTAATTGATACATATTTATGTTCTCCATAAATATTGGAATTACAAATGACTGATGAAGAAGGCTTGCCCAGTGCCAGAAAATTACATAAGTCTAAGACAAGATCTTCCCATTCCTTGAGATCAAGCTACTCAGTCAGTGGTTATGAAACACGGCTGCTTCTGAGAATCACTCTGGCTGCTTTTTAATTAGTAAGGAAGTCTGGGGCCCGGCCCAGACTCACCTAATCATCAGACTCTCTGGAGGTAGAGTCCGCGAATCTGTCCTTTTAAATGCTCCTAGAAACCAAACGAAGTAAAGTAAATTGGGATAAAAGATATTAAGACAAAATGAAATGCTTTTTGAAAAACGTTTCTAGATTTAAAAAAGAAAATCACTGAGATTAAAATAGCCTAGTTTATCAAAACCACTGTGCTCTGGAGGCAACAAACACTACAAAGGCAAACAGCCTTTAATCCCCAGGGGCTGTGCCAAAGAAAATCCCCTTTGGAGATCCAGATGCATGAATTTCTGCCGAGGTCCATCGGAGCTTGGGGTTCCTTGGCTGGGGGTAAGACCCTTTGTCACAGGCAAGTCAGAAAAGGGCTTCTGCAGCTGATTCTCCTGCCAGGCCATTCCATGTCAAAATCCTGGGCCAGGAAACTGTCTCTGTTCCTCTCTAGCCCTCTGGTCACCTGCAGGCATCCATTATCTGCTTTTGGATGCCCAGCCTTGGGCTGAAAACAGTGTGGATGTGTAGAATTTCGATTATTCCTTGTCATATCCTGAATAGAAGGTTCCAGGGTGCAGGGCATGAGCTAAGCATCAGGGACTCCAAGGTACAGTCCTAGTCTTTCTACAACTCAGGATATCGTGAATGCTTTTTATCTATCTGAAGAGGAAAAAGATAGGTATTTGAAAGGAAAATACTTACAAAGCCAACTTTAAACAAATCTATGACAACGTACGGTGAATTACTTGATATCAAGAGAGAAGGAGACGTATCGTATCATTCACCAAGGCTTCTATAACTACCACGTATGAGTTACCTATTAGCAGAGAATTAGAATACAATGCAATTATTTGATGACTGTAATTTAGTCTTTTGATGAATCAGGAGGTACGCATGCTTCTAAGCCATCAGTAAGACAGTCATTAGTGTTACAGCAACGGAGCGCTCACAAGCTTATTATTCAGCAAATCAATCTAATTAATCTATTAATCTAATTAATAGACTGACAAAATATGCTTTATCAGCATGTGATGATCTATAGTTTGCATAGTCTCACCATGTGCTGTTGGGTATATGGTATAAAATATTTTAGACCAATGTATTTAATAATAAATTGAATCATACCTCCAATAAGGTATAATGGGGTAAGGAGTGAACTTCAAATGAACTCAGCAAATACTGAGAGGAGAAAGAGAAAGAAGGATATTTAGAGAATCACAGGGGAACAGTCCCCTTGATACTGATTTTATTTTCTCTCTCAAATGCCAGTCTTCCAATGTGAATGACTCACTTGTACTCTGAGCAAACCAGGAATTTGGGTTGGATGATTGGTAGATTGGACACACCAGGTGAGTGCTCTGACAACATGCAGAAAGAAAGTGTCCTCAGATTTTTAGTAAGTTATTCATAGTGCACATAAATCTAGAGTTTTGGCACATCTTCCTCAATCCATCTCAAAGTAAGACAGTCAAAATCTTGTGTGTCAATAGAGTGGAAATACACCCTGAGTCAGCTAATTATCACATGTTGCTGTAGCAAGTAGCACACCCAGACTAAATTTAAGGTAGGAGCTACCCACATGCTTTTGCCCAAACTGGGAACTAGAATCTATTTTTCTCAAAAAGAAAATATCTTCACTGTTTTTTTAGATTGCAAAAATAATAGTATGACTTACAAAATCCCAAATGATACATAGACTGGCTATATGGGAAGAAAAATCTCCAGAAACATCACAAGAGACAAGAGCCATTAAAAATTTGATAAATATCTGTCTAGACACATCTCTGTGTATATATAATTTTATATAAAGGGAATCAGATAGTTCATTAACTTGGTTTGTTACTTAATAATCTGCGGTCATCTTTCTATGTTAATATGTACACACTTAGACCATGGCTTTTGATAATTTCCCAGAATTTCATTTTATGGCTGTATTAAAATGTTATTAATTATTCCCCAACTAATGAATTTTAAAGTTGATGAGATGTAGGATTTAAGAAACAAAACAGATGAACATAGGGGAAGAGAAGGAAAAATAAAATAAGATAAAAACAGAGAAGGAGGCAAACCATAAGAGACTCTTAACTATAGGAAATGAACTGAGGGTTGTTGGAGGGGACATGGTCGGGGGATGGAGTAACTGAGTGATGGGCATTAAGGAGGGCACTTGATATAATAAGCCCTGAGTGTTATATGCAATTAATGAATCACTAAATGCTATCTCTGAAACTAATAATATAGTATATGTTAACTAAATTGAATTTAAATACAAAATTGTAAAAAATTAATAAAAGTTGATAAGCACTGCGTGTTATACGTAAGTGACGAATCACTAAATTCTACTCCAGAAACTAATATTACACTATATGTTAACTACTAGATTTTAAATAAAAATGGAAACAAACAGAAAGTTGTCTTTAATGTTATTAACAATGTTTTAATAACCATCCATATGTATATACATTTTTGTGAATATATCTGCTTTTATTCTTAGGATCAATTCTTAAAAGTGGATTTGCCAGGTCAAAGTATATATACATTTTTAAGGCTTTGGTTTCTTTTTATTTTATTTTATTTTATTTTATTTTATTTTATTTATTTATTTTTTTAAGGCTTTGGTTTCTGTTGTCCTATTGCCCACCTGCAGAAAAGTCATCTCAATTTACTCCTCCACTCACAGTGTTTGAAAAACCTGGTAACATTATTTCTAATAATCAGACATAGTCCACTCAACTTGAGTGTTACCATAACAAGTGGAGAATTGTTGGGTGCCGACCTTCATGAAACCAGTTAAATATTCTGTTACAGATGACTGGATTTGAACTCTGGAATGAGATCTATGTGCCCTCCATCACCTATAAGGAGCACAGAGGACTGGGGATGGGTACCCAATTCATCCTCACGAAGAAAGTGACCCTCTCCTTACCTAGTATGGCCATGGAAAGAGGAGAAAACTCCCTCCTCTGGTCCTACGTGGGTCATGCCTGCTTCACCCTGACATTCCTATTTCTTGATCCAGGCTCCTACTCTAGTCCCATGCATGTCAGCTGCAGGAAGCCCTTTCGTGGCCATGATCCCCCCACTAATCTGACCTTACTGCCTTTGTGGCCAGAACAATATGAGAATTTCTAAGACTACAAAGCATGAAAATGATTTCTTCTTGTTTGAAGTTCCATACAGACAGAGATGTGCTGTGTGCATAGAACCATGGTTCACTTTCTGTAGTCCTTTATCATGTGTGTAAGATTGGGACTCTATCGGACACCTCTTACAACCAGATTTTACGCCAGCTATTTACTGCAGCAGACATCTGCATGTAGCTATGACCTGATAGGATCTTGCATTGGCTATCGTGATATCTCTCTTGTTTTCTGGGTTTAGCTCAATTACATGCCTTTGGTAGCAAATGTTTCCCTTTTAACCAACCCGTGATATAAGAGATGTCAAACATCTTCTTAAAGAAAAAAAAAATGATATTGACTTGCCGTAAAATTCTATTCTAGAATTAAGAGCCCAAATTGGGGAATTGAATGGGAAAACTTAGGGCCACAAACCATGAGAGACTCTTCACTCTGGGAAACAAACAAAGGGTTGCGGAGGTGGGTGGGGGATGGGATAACTGAGTGACAGGCACTAAGGAGGGCACTTGGTGGGATGAGCACTGGGTGTTACACTGTATGTTGGCAAATTGAATTTAAAAAAAAAAAATTAAAAAAAAGAAAGAAAGAAAAAAAAAAACCCAATGGTGACATTGGAGGAACAGTAATAATTCTATTTTGAGAAAACAGGGGTGGAATGATGGGTCCAAAAATTATTTCAGTGACTCACACTAAACAAATTTGTGTCCTAGAATATATAATGGAGAGTTACATTATCTATACATATATAACCAATTTTCAATGAGCTGCCTTGGCTAAGTAAATCTGAATCTTTTATGCTTTTTAAGAAAATAAAATTTTATTATAAGTTTTCTGTTTATATTCTTTATAAGACACTTTCCAAGAAACAGATTTTTTTTTTCTTTTTTACAAAGATATACAGTCTTGAATTAAAAGGCCCCAAAAAGGGTGGCACAGTTGGTTGAGCAACTGACTTTTGGTTCCAGCTCAGGTCCTGATCTCAGGGTCCTGGGATCCAGCTCCGCCTCAGGCTTCCTACTGGGTGGGAGTCTGCTTCTTTGTCTCCCTCTTCCTGCCCGCCCCCCACCTGTGCATGAGCTCACTCACTCTCTCTCAAATAAATAAAATCTTTAAAAATATAAGATAAATGTCAGTCTTTTAATACTCACCAACTCTAATTCATATTATTAGATACATAGAAATCTGTTAATCAAAAGCCTTTCTAGAACTGTCCAGAACAGGAAAATCCATAGGATCAGAAAGTAGATTAGTGGCTGACAGAGACTGAAGGCAGGGAGGAACTGGGAGTGACTGCTAATATGAAATGGGTTTCTTTCTGGGGTGATAAAAATGTTCTGGAATGGGCAGTGGTGATGGCTAAGTACCTGTGTGAATACGTTAAAATCACTCAATTGTATACTTTAAAAGGGTGAATTTCTTGTATGTGAATTATATCTCAAAAAAACCAACAACAACAAAAAAACAAAACAGAAAAAAAACACCCAGAACCTAAAAACAAAACCCTTTCAAAAATAAAAAGCAAAAATAAAACCCTTTCTAGAAGTAGTTGATAGTTTTCCCTGGGAAATATTTTTGAGCACTTATGCTCACTCTTTTTCTTTTGCTCTTTTTGCTGAAAAAAAAAAAAAGAAAAGAAAAAAAGAAAAGAAAAGAAAAGAAAAGAAAAGAAAAGAAAAGAAAAGAAAAGAAAAAAGAAAAAAGAAAAGAAAAGAAAGGAAAAGAAAAGAAAAAAGAAAAGAACAGCAGGAAGCTCCCACCTGACTTCTACCACAGTCATGGTCAATTCTGGCCATTTGCTGTGTTATAGGAGATCAAAGTGTCCTTTGCCCCCACCCCTGGAGTTTAGCCCCCATAATCTCCCCCAGTTGGATGCCTCTGCCTCTATCAACGGGACACTGTGATTTTATGTCTATGAGGAAGCTTGCCTACATTCTTCCCTAGATCAGGTCTGTTGACTTGGTGCTGTCATACATGGCAGGGCTGCAAAGAGGACAGTAGTCACAATCCTTGGGACCTAATCCCCATCACCACCATGAGCTGCCCTGTGCCAGAGCAAGTTAATAGTCAGCAGAGGAGATGTGAAGGCTTGGCTTTTTATTCACAAGAAAAAAAAAAAAAAAAACATTCCCTATTGGCAGCTGAGGAGACAGTCCCTCTAGGGACCAATTATTCTATTTTGTGCTGTACATACTAGAGCGGGCTGCTGCCAGCCCCCCTGGGAGCCGCTCTGCTGGGCTTCTCTAACGGAGGCCAGGCTGGTGCTCCAGACACAAGTTGCTCTTCATGTCAAAACTGCTGCTAATGACACAATTAAGTAACAGGGGACCACAGAGAAGCTCTTAATTAGGTAAACACGGCTCTCTGAGAAATGATTGCCCAGTTTTAGGCTAGCCATTACTGTCAGATTGCTAGAAGATGTACATTCTTGGATACACGAAGAAGCGTTTTAAGGACCCAATTGCGCACTGATTATTTCTTCTTATTTAATAGAAGATTCTTACTATTTTATGAGAAATAGTGAGGCTTCCTCCATTTTAAGAATTTATATCCCACGGACTTGCAACACAAAAGGAATCGTATGGAGAGGAAAGAATTGCTGAACATTTTCCCAGGTGCCAAACAATTTGTGCCCAATCATCTTTTGGGATCTCCAAGCAACCGGTGTGCTCTTAACATTGGCCAAACTAGATTCACACACATTTAGGCTGATTTCCTGTTCAGAACTTCCCCACCCCCACTATGAATCATACACTTCCATAATTTTTTCCTAATCATCCTTATTTAGATTGTTTTTAATATCAGATTATATTTAAGGACTGTTGAAGATATGCGACATTTTTTCCATCATCCACCAACTCTATTTTCATGGGCTCCACTCAGCCCAGAAGCTGGAAGAGCTACATCCCACTGGCAGGTCCGAAGACGAAGACCACATACGATTTTGCAAAGCAGTACTCACATACACACTCTCTTTCTCTCACATTGTTCAGATTTTGGTGTTGCTTTATGTACATTTTGTAAATTTATATATTAAAAAAAACAACTGAGCCAATGCTTCTAATGGACTCCACTGGTTGTCAATGATATTTTGTTTTTTTGACCAACAAACCTAGAAGTTCAGTTAACTTATCTTTTCACATTACAAAATGGCAAACCAAGTCAGTGTTTTCTTCAAATTATTTATTGACCCAATTATTTAGCACTCCCGAGTATTTATTGTCATGTAATAATGTTTATAGGAACAATATGCATGTATGTCAATTTTTATCATTTTTTCCCGTCTTGGTTCGTTCTTCTATTGGGTTAGCTTAACCTATCCTAAAATCGATGGTCAGACATATCAAACATGTGGAAGAGTCAGCATAATTAGGATAGCTTGTGGATTGGAAGATTTGTGGTGAAGGACCATATTAAGTGGTATAGAGTCCGAGTGGCCATTTCACCATGGTTCTCGTTGTATCTTTCTTAACTGGATGCAATTGCTTATCCTTAGAACTAGTTCTTTGTGCTTTTATCAACCCAGTTTTGTGTCTATAAAATTCAGATCATTGGTGGATGAGAGAAAGAGCACTCTTCCTTCTCTTTGCATCCCACTGCTCCGTGACCCTCACTCCACTTTTCGTCTAGGGCTTCTGCCATCTTCCTCATCATCACTGTCCTCAATGGCAACCTTAGTGGCTGAAGCTCAAGGTTCTTTGCTACAACCCAGCTGACTCAACTGATAGCACTCTTCATTCACAGTCGCCCAGAAGTTCAGCCGCCACTCCTGCTGTATCCACTCTTTGTCCCCAGTGGATCCTCCAACCTCTCCCCCTCCCTGCTTCACTTCATTTTTCCCACCGACCCTCTCAAGCTCTGTTCAGCTGACCTGCTGTAGTCAGATGCTTCAGTGTTGCTCTTGAGTTCAGCTGGGAGTCTCAGGGCCCCTTTGACTGGCTCATGGGCCTGCTGAGCCAAGTACAATTCCTGATCACTCCCACAATTAGCTCTTCAGTTCTTGATTTTACACTTCAGAGTCACTTAAGAAACTTGCAGACACTTGCACACCTGACCCTGGTGTGATGTGATCCTGGTTCAGTTCCATAACCTCTCATTCCTCTGGGCTGTAGGCTTAGGTATACTCCCCACAAGGAAGCTGAATAATGCCTTTCCTTGTTTAAAACCTGATCTTAATGTTACCTCCTGCCTTTTCCTTATTTAGCAAGCATGTTTTGACCATCTCCTACGTGCTGTGAATGAGTGTGTAGGTGCTGAAGATGCTAGGGTAAAGAAAGCAGGTACTACACGCCCCTTCAAAGAGTTTATGTTGTGGTGGTGGTGGGAGGGTTGTGGGGAGGACAGGTAAGCACTTAGGCCACTGTGAGACACCATGTGAGAGGGCTCAGAGACAGGGAAACAGTGTGAGCCTCTGGGCCAGAAAAGGGTCAGGTGGGGAATTTTGGCTTCTTTATTCACTGAAATCAACACCATCCGGCATGAGCTACTTTAGCATATCCTCCAAACATCAAAGAACTTCACCCTCTCTGGTTCCATCTTTAATTCCATTCTGACTTCAGAGGAAATGCTGTCCATTCTTATTACTAATCACCTCCTCCATCTGCTGTCTTAATGCTCTCTTCTCCTACTTATTCAGGGGTCCCACCATGTAAACCATCACTCTTCATGGAATATAACCAATACTTCATGGAAGTATCACTCTCTTCCTACAGGCTGGCTTCTTTCCCTTTAAAATGGCACAGGTCACCTCAGTAATGAGCAAATTCTGCTGCTCACCTTTGCAACAGTCTGCTTTCTCTACCAAGTATCTAGAGAGAATCGGTCTCTAGTACTTCCTTCCCAAGTACTTACCCCTTTTGTCTAGATGTTTAAATATATAGTAAGTATTTTATAGGCACAAAAAGGAATAAAGGCTTGTATAATAAAATATACTTGATTAATCAATTAATAAAATTAATTAATTGATCAATCAATCAAAATGGTATAGTGATGACTCTTGTGTTTACTGTTCAATAAAATATTAGTATAAAATATTTCTCAGTCAATTATGTCCTCTGGTATTATTGACCTCCTAGTCTCATGGAAAATACCAGTCTCTGGAGTTGGTGTTTCTCATCCCCGAGCATTTCTTTATAACTTTACTACATGCTTATTATGAAACACACCAGAGGGTCACCTGAGTAGTTCAGTCAGTTAAGTATCTGACTCTTGATTTTAACTTAGGTCATGCATGATCTCAGGGTTGTGAGATTGAGCCCAGCATCCAGCAGTGTGCTCAGCGGGGAGTCTGCTTGAGATTTGCTGTCTCCCTCTGCCCCTCTCCCCTCTCATGATCTCTCTCTTTCTCTCTCTCTTTCTTTTTTTCTCTCTCTCTAATAAATAAATCTTTTAAAAATAAAATAAAATGGGATGCCAGGGTGGCTCAATGGTTAAGCATCTGCCTTCAGCCCAGGTCATGTTCCCAGAGTCCCAGGACTGAGTCCCACATCGGGCTCCCTGCATAGAGCCTGCTTCTCTCTCTCTGCCTGTGTCTCTGCCAATCTCTCTGTTTCTCATGAATAAATGAATAAGATCTTAAAAAAATAAAAATAAATTAAAATTAAAATTAAATTAAATACAGCAGAGTATGAATTTCCATATAAAGTGCAAATAAATGGTACCGTACCAATATGTCCTACTTAAAATTGTTACTTTCATTCAATACTTTACATCTTGAGATATCTATATGTCAATACATACATTTCACTCCTGTATCCCATCAATTTTGTGTGCATATGTCCTCACACACACAAATATATGGACATGCGTGCATCCCACTTAGAATCTATTCTCCTGGTGTTAGAAATTTACATTTAAAAAATATGTACCATTTTTGGGGGTTGAATATTCTTATCTGTGTGTTTCTGTGCACATGTGCCAGAGTTACTCCAGAGTAGATACTTGGGAGTGGAATTTCTGGGCTGTTTGAATGAATGGACAGAAATAATGGTGTCCTTGCCGCCTTGATCACATATCTCCCTGGACGCAAGGAACCCCACTTTGTGGCTATAATAAAAATGAGGCAAAAGGAGATAATGTGGCATGATGGCATAATGATGGTGGGACACAAAACACAAAGTTAGATTCCAAACCTACATGCAATAGTCATTGAGCCTATAGGTAGGTTGAAAGACATGGAAACCCAAGAACTAGACTTCAAATTTTGGGCATCCAGTTAAGTTATTTTCCATTAGAAAGCATGACTCATGCATTAGATTTTTAAATGCCTTTTCTCATCTCTTTGTCTCTTTTTATTTTAAAATCCAGAGCAGTCTTTGCTTGTTGAGCTAACCAGGACTAGCTTGGCCAAATAATTCCAGAAGGCATGTGTGACTCTCCTGATTGGAGTCCAAGTTAGTCTAAATTAACCTGCTGTGGCAGTTTGCAAATTCCTTTCCCTACCCTGAGCAGTTTTTTCCTCTGCTCAAGTATGGTAACTAACAACTGTGCGATCGGTCTGAAACCAAAACCATAATTGCAGTGCTTAAATTTAGGCCTTTGCCTTATGTTGCCAATTTAGAGAAGATGTGGTTAAATCAACAGTCACTTCGACTGCTGACATTTCTGATGTTTTGAATTAAAAATAAAAGTCATTTTTTCTTCTATAACAAAATTAATTTGCCATTGACATGGGAGTTAGACGACATATTCATCAAGATATTTCTCACCCATATAATAAATTGAACATCTCAACCCGAAAGCCTCATGGGATAGTAATTTGCCAATATTTAATACTTACTCTATTTCAGTGCTTCCAGTAAATTTAAAAAAAAAAAAAAACTTTTCTTTTTTTTTAAATTTTCTGCTTGTGACATGATTTGTGTAACTGGCATTAAAATATTACAGTTTCTACCTGTACTGATGACATGCTTATCGAGGAGGAAAAATCAAAATACACTGAGATGATTGGGCAACGGGAAGATTCCCCATGGAATATGAACCCACTGATTTACATTCTCCTTCCTGACAACATACGTTAATGGACACAGGAACATCAGTGGGAAGGCTAGCTCATCCGTAAGTGAAGATATCGTGCCTTTTCTATCTGAAGCACACTTGACAGCCATGTTGTCATTTCCACCAGGGGACATAGAAATGTAGGAAACAATACTTTTTCCTCAAAGTCATTTTTGATGAGATTTTCAGAAGACCCCAGTCTGTCTTTGGAGATATTCATCTCTTGCACAACCTCAGCCTAGTACGGCTATAATGTATTCTGGATTTGGGATTATAAAGGGACAATATACATATTAGATAGTTGGAGATGGAAAATAATGCAAATTCATTTGTGAAAAACAAGGGAGCTATTTTTAGAAGAAATCTTTGCTCTGCAATAAGGAATACAGCTGAAAAAATATTTTAATAAAGATCTGTAGAGTCACTTTACATGTAAGTGGACTCTGATTCTGGTTTGGTTATTAGGGCTAGAGTCATAATCCTTCTATCACTGGGAGCACTTGTGAAACCAAACCAAAGTTTGGTGCATCAACATCAGGTTCTGGTCCCAAGCTCCATTTCTTCTAATTGACACCTGAAAGTCAGCTATGGATTTCAAGTCCTCACTATTCCGCCTTTATTCTTTCCATGATGGTAGATGGTACAATTATCTATTGCTCTTGAATAATTAGGAGAAGGTATAACAAAACCTATTGAAGATCTTCTCTCTCTCCCACATTATCAATAAAAAATGGTTAAATTGAACCTGTAAGTGCTAGCATAAATCCTCATATTACTTTGGCTTTCTGTTTGCTCATTTTTTTAAATAGTTGGGTGCCATAGAAGACAAATATTTATAAATACTCTCCACAGCAAATTTTCCTTAGAAGCTTTAGGCGATAGGAGTGTATTTTTAAAAGGCCTGGAATTAAATGACTGAAAATAAAAGAGATGAATTGAACAAAAACAAATGTGGGTAAATAAGGTTTCAGTTTGAGTAGAATACAGAAGCAATAAAGGATTAAATTAAAAGAATATAAACTAATTCGGAAAGGTTTTGCTTTTAGATTAAATTATTGAAAGAGACCTAGTTTCCTTTAATGAAAATCATCATCATTTTTTAAGAGCTGACAGATTACAGAAAGATTAACAAACTTTAAAAGAAAAGTATAAGCGTACATAAATGAGTATCTCTCTAACCATCACTGAGCCACTTTGGGCACCAAGATTTTATAAACCCATATTGTAAATAATTGTCTCAGTTAGAAGAGAAGTTGAGTAGGATGGGGTGCCTGGGTGGCTCAGTGGATTAATCATGGCTCAGGTCATGATCTCAGGGGTCCTGGGATCCAGCTCTGTGCCCTGCTCCCTGCTCAGTAGGGAGTCTGCTTCTCTCTCTCCTTCTGCACCTTGCTCCCCTTGTGCTTGCTCTCTCTCTCTCCAATAAATAAATAATTTTTTTTTTTTTTTTTTAAAGAAGAGAAGTTGAGTAGGAGAATAATCAATGACTGGGTGTTAATGATTCAGTAGATGCCAATCCCTATGTCATTGCTGGCCACGATTCTTGGCTAAGTTTTAGGAAGCTTGGCCCTTTGAAGTGGTCTTTTTTTTCCCCTCCAGACTTAAAACCATTGCTTTGACCTGGCTGAGTCATTTGAGAAAATGCCCTGAAAACCTTAGATGTACAGGAGCCCTGACACCGATGTCTTGACCACTTCCTAACTCAGAAAATTACATTCTGATTATCAGCGTTCTCTTCTTGTGGCTCTATTTTTAAAAGATTAATGACTCTGGTTGGAATCTAATTTCCTCTTAGAATTAATGCTCCAAAATGAATGGGCCAGCTGGTCACATTTCGAAGGGCAAACAAATGGCTCTCCTTGCTATGGTCAGGGTCGCAGTTAGGGTTCCTCAGGTCAGGGGTGTACACGGATGATTGGACTCGGGGGCTGAGAAGTCACCAGCAATCAAGAGGGCACCCCACGAGAGGAGCTGGACAACATGCTCATCATCTTTCTCCTGACTTATTCAATACTCTGGTCTTTCCAGGAATTGATGGTTGCTATGGGAAGGGAGCACAGCCAGGTCCACAGACTCCTTCACTTTCTGAGGACGTGTATGTGCACAAGTGCATCCATAACCCACTATAAGTCCAATCAGGGCAGGAGATGTATCTCCCAAATCTGGCACAATGCCTAGCCCTCGTATGTGTTCAATACATGTCTATGGAAGAAAGAAAGGGAGCAAGGAGGGAAGGAGAGAAGGAGGTAAGGACAGAAGGGATGACAGAGGGAAAGAAGGAAGGAAGGAAAGAAGGAAGAAAGAAATTGAAAATAAATGGAGCTGGGTGATGGGCATTAAGGAGGGCACTTGAAGTAATGAGCACGGAGTTTGTATGCAATTGTGAATCCCTGAATTCGACCACTGAAAATAATAATATAGTATATGTTAATTAAATTTAATTTAAATTTAAAAAAATTTTAAAGTAAATACAACAGCATAAATTGGAAAGCCTTCCTTTCCTTCTTTCATCTCGCTTTCCACCAGTGTGATCCTGAACACTGTCTTGAGTCTCATGTGCATCCTTGCAGTTGAATAACCCATCACCACGTTCTGCACATATTTGTTTGGGAGAGCAGTGAGGCTGCTCTTTGCACATGCTCGTGCTTGCTGGCGCACAGCTGAACATACACTCACTCCCATCCTCAGAGGCATGCTGATGGCTATTGGGAACATTTTCTCCAAACAGGACTAACACGGATTTTCTCCATTTGGAAGGATTGCCCCCATCTGAAAACTCCATGACATTCAATCATGACTCTCGGCCATTCCTCATTTTTTAGTCTTATTTTTTTAAAGATTTTATTTATTTATTCATGAGAGAGAGAGAGAGGCAGAGACACAGGCAGAGGGAGAAGCAGGCTCCACGCAAGGAGCCCGATGTGAGACTCGATCCAGGGATCCCAGGATCACGCCTTGGGCCAAAGGCAGGCGCTAAACGGCTGAGCCACCCAGGCATCCCCATCGTTTTTAGTTTTAAACCAAATAACATTTATAAGTAAATTAACTTCAATTTTAACGCTCGTATTTAAATTCTACAAAATAGCTCATGGAGGAACCAAAATTTGCACTTACCGAGCAAAATGACTGCATCTTGTTGTTTGCACTCTGTTTCATTATTGTAAGTTTTAAACATGAACAGAAACACCTAAGTGGGCATCTAAAACATAAGAATTGGAGCGACTCAAGCTCTTTTTCTACTACTTTATAAGCAGAGTGCTCTCATCATGATTTTGAACCTACTCTTAAAAGGCAAGAACACTATAAGGGCTGGAAAGAAACAGAGCCCAACCTGTGACAAACTTGTTCTCAAAACAAATGTATGTAGCAGAGTCCTCAAACATTATATACCTAGGAGTTGTAGAATTCACTTCCCTTATAGAATACAATGTTTACAAAAGAAAAAGTGATAAAAATTTGCTGATTAAAGTTGGTATATATATATATATATATATATATATATATATATATATATATAATCAAAACTCATTATTAACAGAGGCAATTGTTTAAAACTGAGACCAGCGGTTGGCAATCTTTTCCTGTAGAGGCCAGATAGTAAATATTTTATCCATTGCATAAAGAAAGACCATCTGGTCTCTGTCGCAACTACTTAACTCTGCCATTGTAGCACGGAAGGAACGCAGCCTTGGGTAATACATATATTAATGAACATGGTTGTGCTCTAATAAAACTTTATTTACAAAAACAGACGGTTGGCTGGATTTAGTCTATTCATGACCAAGCCCTGATTTATTTTTTTATTTTATTTATTTTTTAATTAATAATAAATTTATTTTTTATTGGTGTTCAATTTGCCAACATACAGAATAACACCCAGTGCTCACCCCATCAAGTGTCCCCCTCAGTGCCCGCCACCCAGTCACCCCTACCCCCCGCCCTCCTCCCCTTCCACCACCCCTAGTTCGTTTCCCAGAGTTAGGAGTCTTCATGTTCTGTCTCCCTTTCTGATATTTCCCACCCATTTCTTCTCCCTTCCCTTCTATTCCCTTTCACTATTATTTATATTCCCCAAATGAATGAGACCATATAATGTTTGTCTTTCTCCAGTTGGACTTATTTCACTCAGCATAATTTAAATCAACAAAAAGACTTTCTTGTATTTTATCACTGACTTTATTTAGAATGACTGACTTTTAATCAGTTGTATTATCATTTTTAAAATTCCCTAAGAAAATGCATCCTTTATTGCCAAAGCTGGCTCGTACCCCACTGCCTTGTCTACTTCTAACTATGGTTTGGGCTCCTGAAGGCAGATTACATGTCCAGTTCTTCTTGGCAGCCCTGGGATCTACCCCAGGACCTTGTTCTTTGAGTGGGCTTAATAGTTGTTTTTGAAACATACTGATCCAGATATTACTTAGATTTAAATCAAGCCTCACCTACCATCTAATCTCATATAGTTAATTCACGGTACTCATCACAGACTTTTAAAAAAATTAATAATTTATGTATATTTATAGTTTATTTATATTTATAAATGTATTTATTTATATTTATAATTTTCTTTCCACACTAAGCAAGCTTCTCTTGCTATTCCTGAAAATCAGGTCTGTTTCTCTTACAAATAATATTTATATATATACTTATGAGGAGCTTTGGGGTTCAGCAGATGGATTTTACATTTCCACCCTCTTCCTTCTGTGGCATCCACTTCACCTCTTACCAGACCCACAGCCTCCTGATCCGTTGCCTTTTGGTTTCATTTACAAACCTCACAGCATCAGCTTCTCTGTTGCTGCCACATTGTTTCCTGCCCAGTCAGAATCCTTTGTTCTTTCTTATTTGTCTGCCCTTATTTATCGTCCTCTGAGGCCAGAACTGGCCCATCTTCCTGTCTGTCCTCTTGGACAAATGCCTCAGAGCCTGTGGCCGTGGCCGATTAAGAGGACAGATGCTGCTGTGTCACTGCCTCCTCTCCCGCCGCGGCCTCTGCACAAGCAGGTGCTGCTTCTCCTAAAACAGACACCTGTTGGCTTTTGCCATCAGCTTGTTTTGAAAAATGCCACAGGTGGCATCTCCCCGAATCTTCTATCTCTCATTTTCTGAAGATGCCTTTCTTTTCCTTGCAGATTTTCTTCTCTTCCACCAGTTTCTTTAGCAGTGTGTATGTGGATGGCCCTTTGCACTTGTTTTCCTGGGACTTAGAAGAGTGTCTGCTAGAAGCAGGCCCCCGAGGGCCAGCACAGTGGGACTGGATGCCAACCTCTCCTTGAAAGGACGGCCTTATGAAAACATCCTTTTTAAGCCTCAGTTTACCCAATCTTTAAAATGAGAAGAATGATATGGTATGGATATGAAAATTCAATGAGATAACGTACATAGCGTACCTAATCTGGTACCCCCGGCCCCAGCAGGAGCTCAGCGTGTGGAACTGTAATGTTATTTTTAGGGCTGCCATGTCTGGTTGTGCAGTTCGTGCACTGCACAGAGATGCCTAATCAGCATCGAGGGGAGTGATTCTCCTTGTTTGAATCTGTCTTCCTACATGTCTGTCTTCTGTTTTGTGAGTCTGCGGGGAGGGGTGTCCTTAGCCTGCCACTGATTGGAGGTCTTTCTGCTCTGACATCATTCACAAGCTGCTCCTTTCCATTCTCCTTAGGATGGCTTCTGAGGGCTTTCTCCTCTGCAGCAGGACAGAAATCCTATTCTAACCCCTGGCACGGTGGCTGACACTCATCCTTGGTTGGGCAGAGAGGAGCTCTCTGTGAAGCTGTGCACTGTGCCAGCCCTGAGCTGCGGAGGAGACACTGAGGCCTCTCCATGGCTTAGGGTTTCATGGAGGAATGAGCTGTGAAAAGAACCCACATCCCTGACATGGGGAGTGCTGTGGGGGAGGGACGTTACCCACAGGGTTCTCAGAGCAGCTGACGGGGCCCCTGCCTAACCTACCCATGGCTAAACCTCCCTGGAGGAGGCCTATCCCTGTTGAATCTTAAAAGACCAACAGTAATCACCCAGGTGTAGATAGGAGACAAAAGCTTTCAGGTGGAAAAAATTGTGGATAAAAATTAACCTTCATGTTGGACTGCTGTGCACCTTGCCAAGGGACAGCCCCAGAAGCGCTGTCACCAGGACTTTTGGATCCCGGCATGCTCAGTCTCTCAAGCTCCCTTGGTTTTCTGGGAAGTAGCAGGATGGTGTTGTCAGAGCCCCCTGAGGAGGTGAGGAAAGGGCCTGCCGAGGCTTGTCCCACTTGGCTGAGGCCCTTGGGGTGAATTAGTTCCCGGGCAGTTCTCAGGCCTTGCTTGACCCCAGGCCTGGCCTTTGCTCCAGCTCCGCAAGCCTGTAACCGGACCTCCGTGGCCACTTGCAGAGGAGCCAAAACCCTGTTCCCAGAGGAAGAGATGCCAGCACCCATCGGACAGCCTCCTGCCACCAGCACCTTTGACCCAGTTCACCCAAGAAAACAGCGCTCTGACATCGAGCTGCTCCCGGGCTTTCTCCAGGAGCTGGGTGGGAGCTGTTGTGTTTTAGCTGGAGAGCTGTTTTGTCCACAGAGAGCAAGCCCAGAGAAGGCCAGGGCGCATTTCCCACTCCCACAGCTCTCCCACAGCTGATCGCAGGCCCCTGCAGGGGATCAGATCCAGGGAAGCAGCTGGAGACAAAAACACAGCAAGGGGGATACTGTGTCGCTCTGAAGAAGCTCCAGCCCTCTCTAGCTGGGACAAATCAGATCTGCTGGTGCCCCATTCAGGTCCTTTAATGCCTCCCTCTCTGCCTCCCTGCCCCTGTAGACCTGCAGACAGACCCCCTCCCCCGCCCCCAAGAGTGGGAGTCCCAGAGAGGGGTAGGCTCATGGATCTCCTGGGCTGGAGCCCACAGTCAGGCCCGCTGGGTTCTGCACTCACCAGCGATGTAACCTTGGGCAAGTAATTTCGTCTCCCTGCTTCTCACTTCTCTCATTTGTAAGATGATATGATGCCATTACCTACCCCATAGAGACCTTGTGAGTAGCCCGCGAGATTATGCACGGAAGATGTTCCGCATCCTGCCAGGTATAGAACAAGCTCCCCAGACATCCCGGCTATTCCTGCCTTGAGTCTCTATTGACATGTGCGCTTCTCAAAGTAGTACTTAGGCAATGCAAAAACCTTCAAGATACTGGACCCTGTACAGAAGAGAAGGAAAGAGAAAGAAAGGACCCAGAGGAAACAGGAAAGGAGAAAAAAAGAAAGCAATCTCCTCATTCCCTCTCCCAAAAGTTGAAAACCATTGAAACTTGGGGTATCCCTTTCCAGTCTGCTATTCATGCACATACAATATTTCAACTGTGTATTATGCATTATGCCTTTTTCTTTTCCTTATTTACAAGAAATAGAAACCCAGTAGACAAACTACCCTGGAATTTGCCCTTCCTGCTTTATGTGGGTTGGAGATCACTTCACAGGAGCATCTGAAGACCTCTCTCTCTTTATTGACCAAGCAGGATCCCACTGCCTAACTAGACCACCAGTTATCCAACCCATAGCCCACGGACTGACATTTGTTGTTACTAGGTGTTTCATTTTATGAACAACGCCAAGCAAAGCATCACTGAGTGGATCTCCATGTGCTCCTCTGGCAGTAACTCTTTACGATGAAATCCTAGGGGAGGAATTGGTGGATCAAGAAATAAGCGTATGTAAGTTTTTAGAGAAATTGCTGAATTATGCTCTCCAAAATACTGAGTTGTTTTCACAAGGAACAGCAGTGTGTAAGAGGACATGTTCACCATACTTGCATGATACAGGGTGTCAACATTTTATATTTCTTTAGAAACATCACATAGATGGACCATATTTAAAGAGTCCTTACTGGCTCTAACCAAATAATTTTCAGTGTGCCGACGTCCACAGCCATAGCCCATCCTGGTGTGCATACCTTGTTTGCTCTCCCAGAGGACAAAGAGCTACTCCACTCAGTCAAACACTCATTTCTGTGGAGGAGAATAAACAAAGTGATTCCTTGGGCTTATAAATTAGGTGTGTGTGTGTGTGTGTGTGTGTGTGTGTGTTTGTGTAAGAAGGTCACATCCCACCCCTAGTGCCAAACATGCTCTTATAAATTAAGCATCGAGCTCCACAAAGGCCCAACCTGCGTCCCATTGGCGAGAAGGAGCAACAGGATCTAGGGTTCCTGGGTCTCAATTTTGCATGCACTTATTGGGTAGACTATTTCCCTACCTAAATCTGGACAATGTACCTACCTCTCCAGAACCTGATTTGCCTAACTGGTAGAGTGAGTCCATGGAAAACAGGGACTTGAACTGACTCCCCAAGAGACTATGACAAAACCAATTCCTTTGTACAACAGATCCTCATAGTCCAAAAATATTCGGGAGACATGTTTTCTTTACATGACAATCCAGAATTTATCATATTTTCCAGTTTCAGGAATGTTGACCCATCCAACGAACGACCAGTTTTATTGAGAAAGGGAAGGAGCACTTGGGGGAATGATGTCAGTTGGAAAAATACCTGTACCCTTGTAGCAGTACCATGGTCGAGTGGGTGGGACAGCAGGTGGGACAGAGGTGTACCAGGACCAAATTGCTAGTGTGAAAAGAAGCTCTGAATTCGAGTCCCGATTCCTCCACACAATAGCTGTGTGACCTAGAACTAATAACTTAGCCTCTCTGAACTTCAGCTTCCCCATATACAAGGTGGGCATGACTCCTTGCATAATTCATACAGTGGTGGCAAGGAGAAACGCAATAATGAGTGTAAAAAACATGCTGTCCAGTGGGAAACACTGACACATGAAAGGTATGGTTAATATTTGGTTTTAAAATCTAGCCTTGATTTTATGGTGTCTGATTTTCTTGGCATTCACAACATTTAGAAACCAACAATAAAGCCATGCTGTCAGGAGTACAATTAAGGGCAAGTTGGAAAACTGCCCAGTCCCCGTGCATTTGATCTCAGTGAAGCATAGCACCATCGAAGGGCTTTTGATGCAGGAGCCAGATTTCTGGGGAAGTCCCTCCGTGTGGTCCTGTCCTTCCCACCCATGCCACCTCCTTCCACCTCCCCACTCCTCAGCAGTTTGCCCTGCTCGATCCCCTCCAACCCTATGAGTCTATGATCCCATAGTCAAGGTTTGTCCCAGAGACTCTTGGGCCCAGGCCACCCCACCTTTCATTCCCTCCTTTCTCACCCACCTAACTTACTTGTGCTAATAAATGCTCAGAAAAACCTGGAAGGAGGTTTGAAGAGGATACAAGGATCTCTGGTTTCAGCAGGTGTGGAGAAGGAGGAGGGCTATTTATGAGAATGTCCGACTCTCTGGGCCATGAAGGGGGGTCTCCCTTGCCCTACTTACCATCTTTCCAGAAGCTGGTAGAGAAAGATCTCCTGGACATACCGCTCATCAACTACCTTGCTGCTGGACTTCCTGTGCAGGTTGTGTGGTCTTTTATGCTCTGATCAAATCTCAAGCAGCTCAGGAAACAAACCGGGTAGAGATGTAGTGTCACAGATAATTCAGTAGCTGAGTCCGGTTCTACCTACAGGGCCAACCCAAGCTCCAAAAGCCATGTACCCATCTCCACATCCTGTGTCACTCCCCCGGGGATGGGGACTTGAGAAGGGGGCACCTGACAAGCTCTGTGAGTGAGAAGGCTGTCTCGTTTTGCTGAGGCCAGGTCACAGGCTTGGTATCCCCGAAAGTGGTGACAGCACGACTTCCTGTAGGGCTCTGAGGGCAGGAGTCTCAGATCCCACTCCCCACTTCTTACGTTCACACCATACCAGCTGCAGCAGGTGGTTCTGGTTGGTTCTGAGCAAAGGAACTTGGGTCAGAGTTCTTACCAGAAAAGGTGAACGTAGCCAGGGGAGCACAGAGCTGGACGGTGAGGCAGTTTTGGTGAACAGAAGGACCTTTTCAGAAATGCTCTCTGATGCTACCCAGCACTCTCTACCTTCCTTCCTAGAAGTCGGTGACAGCCATGCACGGGGGATCCCCAAACTGCCCAGCACAGCACCAGTGCCCTGCCATGCATTAATGTTGCTTCCCATTGGCGGCTATCTCTGCTCTCTGTGGCTATTTCAACTTCAGTGTCTTATTTTTTATGAACTCATACTCTTATGACCTGGTAACATGTGCAGAATAATCTAAAATATTTCATGTGATACTGACTTTAGAATTCTCAGACGATGGCATGAAAACATTGTGAAACGTTTGCTTGTAAGTGATGTATGTGTGGTAAATGTGGCTTGTGTATATGGCTTGTGTATGTGTGTGTGTGGTATATGGGGTGTGTGTGTGGTGTACGGTCTTGCGTGTGTGTGCATGTCTATGTATGTGGTGTGTATGGTGTGTGTATACGTGGTGTGGCATGTATAGTGTGTGTGTGTGATGTGTACATGTGGTATGGTGTGTGTGTGGTATGATGGGTATGGTGTGGGGAGGGCATGTGGTGTGTGGTATGTATGTGTGATATATATGTGTGGTGTGCTATGTATGGCATATGTAGCATGGTGCGTGTGTGTATGTGTGTATGTGGTGTGTGTGGTATGTGTGTAAGGTATAGGTGCTGTGTATGGTGTGTGTGTGTATGTGTGTATATGGTGTGTGGTGCGGTGTGTATGGCATATGTAGCAAGGTATGTATGTGTCTATATGGTGTGTGGTGTGGTATGTGTGGTATGGAGAAGGCATGTGGTGTGTGGTATGTGTGGTATGGTGTGTGATATGTGCGTGCACGTGCATAGGTGCACACAGGTTCATGGGCATGCACACGCACATGGCCAGTGTCTGCTACACTGAGCAACAGCGCACAGAGCAAAGAAAATGTACACAACAACAGATGCATTTATAGATTAATTGATTAATCAGAAAACCATTTACAAAAGGTTCAAATACTCAAAATACATGTTGGCCTGGTGCATACATAGGAGGAAACCTATAAGGACAGCCTGTATTGCCCGGTCCGTGATCCACCTTTTTACCTCATGGACATGTTTTCAACCTCTGTTTAGTGTTTTCCCTCAGCTCAGCCCAACCCGCTGCTAGTCCCTGCCCTGAACTTCACATTTTATTTATTATAGATTTATTTCTGAAGCTATGCTTATTACTTTTTCAAATCAGAGTCATCAGTTTTATGTTCTTTTTCTCTTTTCATGTTTTCAAGACACTCCTTCCTTTTTAAAACACGTAAAATATATTTATTTTATATTTGTTTTCAATAGTTTCCAAATCTAATAGTCTCTGTCTTCATTCTGCGGTGTATTGCGTCTGCAGACTCTCACTCATGGTACCCTGTTTACTTATGTGTTCTATCATTTTTTTTAACTCATGAATTTTGGAAGTCTCTTTGAAGTCTGAGTTGAAGGCATTTTACCCTTTAAAGGCTTTCATCTACTCCTGCCAAGTGCCTGGGGCCACCACCGGTCTGGCACCGGGATGTCCCATTCTTAGCCTCATGTTTTGCAGACCATGTGCGTATGTGGAGATGGACCTCAAACCTTCATGAAAGATGGTCAGATATTCTCAAAGAACACGTCTCTCTGCCTTCCCAGAATCAAGGCTGTTACCAGATAAGTTCCCTGGCCATTTACACTCCTGGAAGAATGAATTTTGGTTCATCTTTTCACTGAAGGCACAGGTTTCCAAAGACCCTGGTTTTACATGGAGTCACCTAACCCAAGTTTACCATTAAGTTAAACCCACAGCCGAGTTACCCAAATAGCCAAGCAATCTAGGGCTCCGGACAGCGTTGGCACTCCCTTCTCTGGATTTGTACTCTTACTTAGTTTTTGGCCTCTGGTCTTTTCCCCAAGCCATGCACTTAAAAAACATATCAATGTTAAAAGAACAAAAACAGAAACAAAAAAACATTTAAGAGGCATCAGTTAGGCATTAAATCTTGATTTCGGTTCAGGCCATGATCTCAGGGTTGTTGATTTGATTTGAGCCCCCCATAGGCTCTGCATTGAGCATGGAGCCTGCTTAAGATTCTCTCTCCCTCTCCTTCTGCCCCTCCCCCTTTACCATTTCCCCAAGCACACGTTCTCTCTCTTTCTAAAAAAAAAAAAAAAAAACACATCTAATATTTTCTCCAGTATTGTTACATGTTTGAAGAGGGAGAAGGAGGGTTTTAGGGTGCTACAGGTGCCTCATTTCCTGAGCAGAGAAGTTTAACTGCTCTGTCACAGACCTTCACAGCTGGGAGCCAGATCTTCAGCATAAGAAAGCTCATTTTATCTAAACCTAGGGGAATGAAGTCTAGCAAAAGGGAAAAGATTTTAGGGGAAGAAGCTGACATTTACAGAATGTCTACCATGGGCAGTTGTTAGAGAATGTAATCCTCACCCAACCCTTTGGGGTAGGTCCTTTTGTCCTTAGAAATGGAGCCCCTGGGGTCACCTGGGTGGCTCAGTCTGTTAAGCATCTGCCTTCAGCTCAGGTGATGATGCCAGGGTCCTGAGTTCGAGCCCCGAGTCAGGCTCCCTGCTCAGCAGGGAGTCTGCTTCTCCCTCTCCTCCCTACTTTTGCTCTCTGTCATTATCTCTGTCTCTCTCTTTCAAATAAATAAAATCTTAAACAAAAAAAAAAAGAAACAAAGCTTCTGATAGTTCAGAACCCATTCACAGTTACACAGGGGTGGAGTTAGGAGTCAGCCTGATTTCGCAACTTTGTAGATTCAATTCTTTGTGGCCTTTCCTCATCTATGGAAGTTTTTCTCTGACACTTAGAGATATCTAGCGTCTCCTTAAATAGCAAAGGACTAAGACTTAGCTTTTATCAGCTGATGCCAGACAACCTCAAACAAATTCTAGAATTCTCGCCAATTCTTTGAAAACTTAATTACCAACATCTTTATAACCTAGGAAAGAGAATATACAAAAATAGGCATATACGTGTGTGTGCATGTATGTATGTACATATATATACATACGAGAGTGTATATGTGTGTGTGTGTACTTTTTTCTTTGAAAATAGTGAATAAGAAACTTCGGGACAGAGACAGACCTTGCACACCTTCATAGCCTTCACAAGTCCCAACGCATGCCCTCAAATGATAGACATTCAATAAATACCTCTTAAGTGAACAATTGCTGTTACTCGTTGCAGAATCAGAATGTATACACAAGCATCAATGCTATGGGCAATTCGAAATGTGTCCAGGCGAAGCCTTGCAGCCCTACAAAGGCATATGTCTCCAAGATTAGGGTTTGGACATTCCAATCCACCCATGCCTTTCTCGACCACATTTCTTCTCCCTGAGTCAGTAAGCATCAGCTCCTCGTACTGTGTCATTGACTTTGGCCCCTTGCACCCTTCTCTAGGGTGCAAGAGAGTTTGAATCACAGATTTCAGTGACTCTCAAATCAGTCCACTCAGTTCTCGTTCTCAGCTGCCATCCCTGGTCTAGGTGCGTGCACCTGCCCCTGAGGGCATTGATCACTTGGACCCCTCCCGTGCTGGGCTAACCCGGGTGAATCACTGCCATCTTGCAGATCTGCTATGCTTCCTGCTGCATTATCATATTTCCTGTGAAGGGACACTTTGGGTTCTTTCCTAGTCCCCATTAATGTCTCACTTATGAAGGGCAACATCTCGCTTCTCTTGTTGGTGGAGTCGCCCAGTCTCATTCCGAGGATTACCTTCCATTAGTGGCTTTGAGAGAGCCAGTCTCTTTCCCTGGCTACTTCATCTTTGGAAAGAAGTCACTCTTGAAAAAAGTGGATCTGCAGAGGCTCCAGCCTTGCTTCTCCGCCCTGAAGGGACAAGAAAAGCAAATAACTCTTTCAATCTCACTTAAATATGAAGTGTACGACTTAGAACTGGAAAATGTTTATTCATGAATGCACAGCTCCTGGCAGGTTTGCATCAAAAGGCTCTATGTAGGGGGAAAGGAGGTGGAGGTAAGTTGATTGCCTTGAGAGAAACAACTTATAACATTAGCCTCTTTCCTCTATCAGCAAGTAGGAGGGGAAAGAAAGCTCAGCTTGTAACAGTGAGTCCTTGCCTGGATGCTTGAGAGCTCTCATTCCAAAGCACACCCATGTTCCAGGGAGACAATCTCTAAGTGTTTTGAATATCAAGAAACAGATTTTCATAGAGCCTGCCCTAGCTTATTGAAGGATTTTGTAAAATAAAAAAAAAAAAAGGCACTTTTATTTGGCCTCCTTCTCTAGAAGTTTGATATTAACCAGTGCCAAGAACCAACAAATATAGTTTTTCAGAACACTAAGCATTCTTCAAAAGGTAGTTAGTTTCAGAAAACTGATTTTTTTAAAAAAGATATATTTATTTATTTGAGGAGGGGAGAGTAGAGGGAGAGAGATTCTTAAGCAGACTCTGTGCTGAGTATGGAGTCCAGTGTGGGGCTTGGTCTTACAACCCTGAGATCAGACTGGAGCTGAAGCCAACACACCAGTGCTCAACTGACTGTGCCACCCAGGCACCATTAAAGTGATTCTTAATTACAAGAAAAGTTAAGCTTGCATCAGCTGAACAACAGGCAATTTAAGTAAACTCACATTAGAAAAGGAAACTTTATTTTTCAAATTGGTAGCAGAGACCATTGAAAAATATCAGACTACATTAAAAATAGTGACTGCATACTATGTATCTTCAGTGAATGAGCCCTAAATAAATGTGGCTGTATTGTGATGAATAGAAATCTGCTTTTTATTTTGGGAGGAAGAAGACTTCAACTTTTTGAAATTGCTAAGCATGATTTTAGAAGGCTAGCTAAAAAATGCGATACATCAGGATAAAACAAGGGCCTCATTTATTTTCGTAGGATTTTTTTCTTGACAAAAAGGCACCCTATTTGCTCCCCATTCAGTAACCTTACCCTTTTCACTGTCATCCTGCTTGAAATTTTATTCTTGAAGTTTATAGGTGAGCACAAGTTCCATTCCCAGACATTCCTTCCCATCTGTCCCAGTCCTGGCTGGCTGACTTGTTTGTTTGTTTGTTTGTTTGACAGAGAGAGAGAGAGAGAGAGATCACAAGCAGGGGGACCGGCAAGGGGATAGGGAGAAGCAGACTCCTCACTGTGCAGGGAGTCCAATGGGACTCGATCCCAGGACCCTGAGATCATGACTTGAGCCAAAGGCAGATGCTTAAGTGACTGAGACCCCAGGCACCCCTCCCAGCCCCCGGCTGACTTCTCTTTGGCCTCTGAAGGCATGTGCTGCTCTTGTCACTCATGAAGCTCTAGTTCCTTCAACAAATCATTGTCCGACCCCCATGTTGTTCCCAGCTCTGTTCTGGGTCCTGGGGACACCATGGTGAGCATGACCCAGTCCTCGCTACCCAAGAGGAAGAGGTCAGTAAAATTCAGGGTGAGTATCACCAGAGGGGCAAGTGCAGAGGGTACTGGCAGCCCGAGGGCTGAGCATTCTAGACACAGTGAAGAATGCACCCAGAGGTGCAACTGTAAGACCGCTCTGCTTAGCTGCTCTGGGCCCCTTTTCTTCATCTTAAAGAACAAGTGCGCCAAGAGTCTTATAGAGATTAAAGGGAGTAACCCGCCTCAGTGGCCAGCGCTTCTGCACACTCAGCACATCCCATCTGTGGGGGGCTCCCTTCTAAAGAGCTTCTGCCTCCAGAAAACAGAAGGAAAGTCAACTTTCAGCTCAAACCAGCAAGTTTCTCAAACCAAAAGTTTTATAATAACAACACAGTGTTGTTCATATTAAGGAACTTCTGTTCCAAATTATATTAAAAAGTCAGCATAACACCAAAAAAAAAAAAAAAACCCACCCTAAATAGGTCTGTTCGTGAAATGAAGGTTGTCATTTCTATTTCCACCAATTCAAGAGCTAACATCTGCTGCATCTTCCCAGAGGTGCACATATTGCTTAAATTCTATCCATTCAGCTCATTTCTTAAAAATGTTTGAGACTGAACTGAAACATAAATAGATTCCTCTGTATACATCCCACCATTCCAGTGGGGGAAGTTATTTTTATAGAGAAATTTTTGGTTAAGTGCTAATGTGGCACCTGGCAGTGAACTCAACAGATATTTCTGTTAAACTGGGTATAAAATAGTGATTATTTGAGGACATTTATTTGCTACTTGGAAGCCATCAGCTTATGATTTGGGAACACTTAGTAGTTTTTACTTGATCCAAGTTTGTTGAGGGTGCCTTTCAAATTCAGTGGTGACAAACATCTAAGGGGCCAAAGCTAATCCTCTCTAGCCCCTGTAGTGCTGAGCAGTGGAGTTGCATTTGGTGGATGAAGGGCTGGTAGACAAATATTACTAATTGTCTGGGGCCTGACTGAATTGGAGTTTTGCCTCCTGGCACTGGTGCCATGGCTTACCCTCTTCTCCATACCTCTCTGTCCCTGGGGTCCTCCTGTGCTCACTCTATCTGTCTGGCCCAATGAATAGAGGGGCCAGGAAACTCAAGGTGTAGATATAAAAGAAACATAACTTAAAAATTGGCTTGGAGCAATTTTGAAAGATTTTATATATTCAATTGCGTGTGGGAACATTCTGATTATAATTATTTTTTAACAAAAACTGGTACTACACTTGATTTATCATTCATTTTTTTCACCAGCCCATTAGTCATTTACAGAGTTCCAATCTACCTTCTAAGGACACTGGATGATAGATATATTTTTAAAATCATGGCCATCTCCAGAGCTAATCTAAGTATAAGCTTATTCTCATGCAAAGCAAAAAAAAGGACAAAAATGGGGGGAAAAAATCCATTGAAACCTAAAGCAATTTAAATTTGACTCACATTTGGATGTTTCCCTTCTCATAAAGTCAGGAAACCTTTTGCTAGCTAATTCCCTTATGGAGTGGCTGGAGGAACAGATCCATTGAATGAAGAGAACCAAACAAATACAGAAACATAAGCAATGCTTCAAAATGAGTGAAGCATTGAAATTCTAACTCATTCTCTGTATGGAGAGTATCCCAAGGGAGTATCAGACAGTGCTCCCTGACAAAATAATCAATTTCAAAACTCTTGTGCTACTCTACACTCAACTTAAAGGGCCTCCCTGGACTTTGCACACACTGCTTCTTTGCCTGAAAAATTCTTCCATCCCTTGTCTGTCTGGATGTCTTATTCAAACAAGAGTTCATTCTTCAAAACCTAGAACTGTCACTCACTCTTTTGTAGAAACTTTCCTAGTCCCCTAAGAAGAATTGATCACTTCCTCTTTGCACTGCTGTGGAATCTCATGACAGCCTGTCTTGTGGCATGTGTCCCTCATGTGTTTTTTTTAAATTAATTCTTTTCATATACATACATATATATATATAGCAGACTGAGGCCCCTTTATTTTTACAACATTGCACACAGTAACCAGGGTGGGGTAGGTGCCTTGCAGACGTTTCTTAAACTGAATTGTACTGACCTTGAACTTATATTACTATATAGTTCATTTTCCTTCCATCAACTCTTCCTTACATTGATCCCAATTCTACCTCCCTATCACTCCTTATCACTCCCATTCGTTGACCCTATTTCACTTCTTTGAAGCAACACGAAATAAATCTACTTCTTACTACAAAATGGAAGGCACCATTCATGGCACCCATAATGAAACACCCTTCAATCTTTCCCCTCATGACACTTCTGAGACCGTATGATGCTACACTACTGACTCAATAAAGTTCACTTTACTTTAAATTTACTCTAAGTCAAAGATTATCTGGCATTTATGTTACTATAATTTCTCATATGCAGATGTTAACAATTGGAGTGGTGGCTGTTGTCTTAAAGGATTCTCCAGATATGGACAAAGACCATCTCGCAACTGGCAAACAGGGATGTCCCTCTGACCTTGAGAAATATCCAATTGTAGGTCATCATGTAAACAAGGTCGATAAATACCACAAGGATGGACAAACAAGATGATTATTAAGGTTGAGGCTGAGGATTCTCCAGTTCTTCCACATTCCACAAATATGGAAATACGTCTCATACCAATTGGCAAATTGTTGTTTCTCTGAGCCCCTAGAGTCTTTGACAAAAAAGCCTCTAGGAGCCAGCTCAAGCTCTGTGGACAGCATCCATTCTGAATGGGTAATGCTGCAGCCTTAACAGTTGTTAAGTTTTACCAGTTGTTAAATATTTTGATCACTCATCCCCCCTCCCCCTCACTGAGCTGAAAGGGGATTTCACTAATGGCCTCCAAGTACACAAATGATTATTTCAGTGAATCATAGCCAGTTAGTCTGAATCCACCAGGAAGAAAGCAAAAGGAAATGAGTAGAACTCTAGCAAAAACTTAGTGTGGACTCCAGGGTGTGGGGGAGTGACACTGTATGTTCCCATTCTCCCATTTGGTCAGACTTTGTAAAGCAGATGGAGCCCCAAGGGTCTTGAGGATAAAAGCCCAGGCCTGCCAGAGAATGGCTCTGCATGGTTTTCTCAGGGTCTAGGATCCTCTAGGCTAAAAGCCAGAAGAAAAGGAGCATGTGTGGGAGGAACTATTATCTAATATTAGTCTCTTGATGCTTATAAGAACTGAAACAAATGATCGTTTACTGGTATCTTACACCAAACCCGCCTGGAGAAGAGAAACTATCAGATGTTTCAACTCAACAGCTGCACATCAAAAATAGTAGTCTTTTAGACACCAGGAGCTTTGTGACATGAATGCTAGAAACAGGTCCAGTATGTTGGAGGCTCTGATGTGTTTTCTTTCTGGAATGAAATGAGACAATACTGCTGCCACAGGTCCAATTCAATGCATTCGTGGTTGGGATCACACTACCTTTGTACACGTGCATGCACATAAGCACTCACTCAAACATAGGCAAACAATGATTAAGGAGAGCGTATGCTGAATGGCTGGTTAAGGATCTATCCTTAGATACTTATCTAACCTTCCAAGGATCTATCCAAAAGTATCTATGGATATCTCTTTCTTCTGAACAAACCCATTAGGAAAGTCACAAAGAAAGAAGAGCAACCTCCATAGACGTGGGCATTTTGTACATGTTATAAGCATTTCTCCTGCGTGTTATAGCATGGATTAGTCAGAATGGGGTCATGGTTACTGCACAAAGGCTGCTATTGGTATCATCAGACTGATACCACGCCAGCACTCACCAGGATGGGCATACTAGCTGTTCCATAGCCACCATCTGTTCGGATTGGTCAGGATCCAAACTGTACAGATTGATAAATATTTTGAATATTGTTCCCAGTCATCATTGGCTTGTGATTGAGAAATAGCACCACAAACATAAGAAGAAAGGCTGTTGTGTTCTATGCTTTGGAAAACACAGCTGCTTTGTGGAGTGACTGGCTGCTCAGTTGACATTATATTCTTTTGTTCCCAGTGGCATTTGTGAAATGTTCTGCTATGTGTTTTGAATCCAGAAATCCACGGATTTGGGGCTGATATCTATAATTTGCTTGGTTATGTTTTTTAAAAAAAAATTAAAAATAAATAAATAAATAAACCTCTTACATTAATACTTACAATAACTTAATCAAATTAACACCAATACCCCCCAAATTAACGCCAATAAAAGCATTATGCTTTTAAGATTCCATTATGAAAATTCTTCAATAAAAATAGTTTGGAATCCTTTTAAATCCTCTTTTTTTTCCAACTGAAACAATTGCTTTTGTATGTGTTTCTTAATAGATGAGGTTTCCTTTAATCCAAGTAGTTTGTACCAGAGCATAAAAGTAATAATTGCTTTAAGCAAATAAAACAATCAGAAGGTAAGAGGTCCAGGCTGGTATAGGGGTTACATTCTTGAAAATACTCAGAGACCCAGGCTCCTTCCAGCTGTGTACTTTACCAGCACTAAAGTAGAGCCTTGCTCCTCAGAGTCCAGAATGTCAGTCAGAGCTCCAGCCATCACATCTTATTTCCAGGCATCAGAGTGGAGAAAGAGGAAAAAAAGAACACAACAAAGAATGCATCCCAACTGTCATTCAAGTAGGATTCCAGAATCTGCTACACAAAACGCAGTTAATGGGTGGCAGTGTCTGGTGGGCCTTGACTACATACTTTTAGCTTGGATTTTGCAGAGAATGAAGTGAAGATGAGCAACACCTGGCCTACGTCTAACTGTAAAGGATATTGGTGAATGTAGGGTTGTTAGTTAGTTTGTTTTTTTTAATCAAGGGCCCCACTAAAAATCAAGACTCCTGTTGCTCTGGGAGAAGAGGGGAGTGCACATTAGGGGACAGTTAGTCTTTTTTTTTTTTTTTTTTTTTTCAGCAAAAACCATTCCTTTAGAGAAGAACAGATTGTATCCTATTCATTTCTTCACTGAATAATCGACATCCTATTATTATCTCATTTAGAGATCTATTCACTTCTGAATTGAGCCACCCTGAATGAGCGGATTAAGAATTTTGAGTCCCTAGGTGCACCTGAGTGATTCAATCAGTTGAGCATCTGGCTTTTGGTTTTGGCTCATGTCATGATCTCATGGGTCATGGGACTGACCCCCCCCCCCCAATTGGGCTCTGTGTTCAGCAGGGAGTCTCCCTCAAGACTGTCTCCTTCTATCCCTCTCTACCCCTCTCTCTAAAATAAGTAAATAAATCTTTAAAAACAAACACACAGACAAAAAATAATAATAATTTTGAGTCCCCTAAGCAGTTTCATAACTTTATTCGTTCCTTCAATAAATATCGATAGCACTCCTATTTGGGGATAGGAACTCTGCTAGAGCTTAGGGATAGCAAGATGAGCAAAACATAGCTGCTGATTTCATAGACCTTCTGGTCATATGGAGAAGATCTGTGCAGAATGAGGAACTATTATGGAGTGTCTGCTCTAGGAAACATAGGGCAGGGAGACCAAACTTAGAGCTGAAGTGAGGAAGGCATTTAAACTGATATGTGGGTGAGGAGGGGATGCTGATAAAGTGTTCCAAGGAAAGGAAACACAAATTCCAAGTCCTGGGAGTTAGAGAGAATGCAGGATTTTTTGAGGAACTGAATGATTTTCAACATTTCTAGAATATTGAATTCAGAAGGGAGAGTATTGAAAGATAAGGCTGTTGAGACACTGGACCCCAAATATGGAGGGTGTCCCAGCCATGTGAGACTTCATACATTTCCTATAAGCAATGGGAAGCTATTGAAAAGAAAGCCCATCGAGATTGCTATATAATAGCCATCGTCAGCATCTCCTGAGTTTTGAATATGTGCTTGACATTGTGATAAGTGTATTCCATGCATCATCTTATTGCAAGTTCACAACAAACTCTAATAGGCAGATAACATGCCATTGTCCTTGTTCCATAAATGAGAAAAAACGAAGCGTTTAAGAAACTCTCTCAAGGTCATTCAGTTGACAAGAGGTTGAGTCAAGATCAACCAAAACCGTCTGATGCCGTACTCATTCCATAGTCTGGACTCCGCTGAGATTGGATTAGATGGAGTCAGGGCTAAAGGTAAACAATCAGAAGTGACTAGGTGCCAACACATTTTCAGAACCATAACCTTCATTGCTACTGTGAATCAGTTAGAAAGTCCTGGCTCTGAACCCGCTCTTTAGTGCTGGTGCTGTGACAGTTTAACCTCTCCTCTAGACCCCTCTAGACTTCTTCACCTTAAAGTGGAGATTGCTTCCTAGATTCTAACAGTCAAACAGCCCTCCTATCATGCTCTGCCCACCTGAGTTGTCTGACTGGGGGTCACAGGCACCTCTGACTGATGCTAGGACCACGTGAACACTCTCAGCACCGACTCCACCCCTGTTACACTGAGCATGTATGATCCCCAGTAATTTACAAAAGAAAGGGGAACGGGGTATGCAAAGAGGCAGAAGACCCAACGTTGATACTTTTGCAAAATCTCTCTTGCTCTTGTTTTAGAACTTTTTTAGAGTCCATTTGCTTCCTTTGGCACAATTAATGTTACTAACTGCCATGGGTCAAACATGAGTGGCCTCTGAGTCAGGTGGATCCTCGGACCTATGTGCACTAGTTTTCTTTGCTGCACTGAAACTGCACAGCCTTGGGTCTTGGTGCACAGTTTGAGTCAAACCTCCAGGGGCTCCCACCCCTCTCTGTGCATGCAGGCAGCCTCATCTCTGTTGGCTACTGTGCAGATAGCTTAGCCAGCACCAGGCAGCATTGAGTCCAGATGCCAGATACTGTTGTTACTATTTTTGACAGCAGCGGTAACTTACCACCAAACCTTGGAACTGGAGGGCCAGGAAGGCCCATGTTCTCATCCACATCTGGTGCTGCTGCTAAAACCAGTCTGTTTTGTCTGCATTGACAGCATACTGAAAATATCCAAGCCTCCGCAAAACAGAAAATCTGACAAGTAAAAATACCTCAGTAATGTACAGGGAGTTGAGGTAATGGGTTTATTCATTGTAAAAGCAGCTGGTCTTCCTTGTTAATGTTTGTTTGGTTTAAAACAAGGGAAGATCCCAGTTGCAGAGGGAATGGATGGGATGCACTCTGATTTCTGCTCTTCTGGCTCTTGCACTTCTAATGGAGGCAAATTGCCCATGACTCTGCCAAAAGCCCTAATCTCCTTTGTCTGGATAGTTTATTAGGTGAAATTTAAAATTCGAGGCTATAACCTTTTCTTTATCACATGCTTCTCTTTGTGGGTGAATCATCATTCCACCTTCACAACATAAATTCTATGATGGAAAAGAAAAAAGAAGTTGAATTTATTCTGATGAAATAGTGTATCATGCTCAATGCTGTCTTCTTTCCAGACGGAATCAGAATATATTTTAAATTTGTTTGACATTCACCAAACCATAAAATATTCTCAGTGAGAGTGTTGTGTTGACACTTACCTACACTGTAGCATGAAACGAGAATTAGTCATGTGGTGGAGGGGAGAAAAGAGAGTATTAATTTGGTCTGTACCACAAAACTAGTGGGAAATGAGACGTTCGGTGACTTTTGTCTTTTATTTTGCAAGTGTTTGTGCATGCCACAAAACACAAATCTGTTACTGTGAAAATGTAGGTTGTGATTTGAGCTCTAAAGAAGGAATCAGATTTACTGGGCCTTCCAGTTGAGTTTGGTTGGAATATCATTGTTGGTGTTTGTGATTGACAATGGGTATTCTGAGAAAGAAGGTAAAGGTAGAGAGAGTGAGCACAGGAAGAGAAAACCCCAAGGCCCCCCAAAAGCAGCAGAGGTGGGTCCCGTGGGACTAAACTTCACCATCTGGGACAGCCTGTCCAAATACAGCACAATTTCATTTTTGATCTACATTTTCCATATTTCCCAGAACTGTGGGCTGTTTACAGAGTCAGGAGAATTTTTGCTTTGACATGAAGTAATCCTGTCCTTTGGGAGCCCCCAAAAGTTAGCCAAGGTTTAAGAGAGTTCCAGAAACCACATTTTCAGTCCACTGTGGGTTTGTTTGCTTTACTGTTGTGGGTGCTTATGTTGGAGGAACTAAACAACACCGCTAGCACTTTTAAAGCTCTACAATATGGGAATCTTTTTTTTTTTTCTCCCTTTCTAAAACCGGTTGTGTTGTGAAAATTATGAAACTACTTCAAAACGTTCTTCACTGTCATCAAAATCAGCTTGACTCAAAATATTATGACACTTAAAATTAATTGTACATCAGCAATTTATTTCAAGATTATCTGGGGCTGAAGAAAACAAATAAAAAACAAAAAAATATTGAAACGATTCTGCAAAGCAGATTGCTTTCATTAAATATATCCATTTGTATTCAATTCATTTGAGCCTACGTAGGGCAACAATTTCTAACGAGCACCCTTACAGTGAAGACTGCATGGATGGAGGACATTTATTACTGAGTTCTGTGCCAGGAGCTTAACACCCTGTACAAGGGACCAGAGTCTTCCAGAAGGTTCTAGCTCTCCAGGTGGAAACACTGCGTGTTCTGACACTTCATGTTGGTCGTGAATGTAGGTTGGCCCCATCAGGGTCTGATGGACTTCTCATCTTTTTTCTGGGATGGAAACTAGTGATGGATCTTCTCACATTTTAATAATACCAGGTCAGTTAACCAAATGAAAGCATTTGGAAGAGGGAACCTCAGGCTACCTCACAGATACCCTTACAGTTCCTGGAGACACTTGCTGACTACACATGCCAGTCAGGAAACCTCAGTTTCTTTCAGGAACACTTTGAATGGTGAAGCAGGTGGGAGGCTGCATATGTCCCTTTGGGGATCAGCTCTGGGCTTCCAGGTGGTCTACGTGGTGAACCGAGGACAGGGGTGAGAAGGGCCTGGGCTGTGAGAGCCCACAGCAGAGTGTCCTTGCAGACCTCGCTGGGGGCCTGCAAGGCCACGTGCTAGCTGCAGTGCTCTGTGCTGGACATAAGGCAACCAGCAGGCATGTCCCCCAACCCCAGAGGCTCAGTCGGGCAGGAAGACAGACACACAGACAATGAATCACAAAATAGAGCCCAGGGTGGGGACCCAGGGTCCTGTCCTCTCAGGCTTTTAAATCCCAGTTGAGCACTGGGTGTTATACTATATGTTGGCAAATCGAATTTATTTTTTTTATTATTTTTTAAGATTTTATTTATTTATTCATGAGAGACATAGGCAGAGGGAGAAGCAGGCTCCCTGCAGGAAGCCTGATACGGGACTCGATCCTGGGTCTCCAGGATCACAACCTGAGCCGAAGGCAGACGCTCAACCACAGAGCCACCCAGGTGACCCGGCAAATTGAATTTAAAAAAAAAAAAAAAAAAAAGTCCCAGTTTACACATTTGACTCTATATTGCAGAAGATGTTCTTTTCCTCTGGGTGCTTTGTTCACTTTTCTTGTTTTCAGTCACAGAACCACACCGTGGCACGAATTATTTCACTCACAGAAGGAAGAGAAAGTATTTTTACAATTTGAAGTGCACCATGGTGTGAGTACCAACACCCATGACACAGGGACATCGGGGTCCCTCCGGAACACTTGGGTGTCCTGTAAGGTTTCCGAGGGCCAGGATGTGCTTACTTTTCTTTGCCTTTGCATCCTTGGGGTGGGAAGGACAAAATGAGGGAGGAAGAGAGAGAGAGAGAGAGAGGACAGAGAGAGACGTGACATGCACTACGAACAATGAATAGAGTCACTCTTGTCTCTCCGGTGGCTGGTCGGTCTGGACATTTACCCACCGCCTCCTGATTACCCATGCTCCCCTTTCCTTCCTGCACCAGGGTCCCTTAGCCCAGGCAGATACTGTGGGAACATCACTCACGTTTCCCCAACACCCTGGAGTTAGATGTTAGATGTGGGAGATTTCCGCACCCTTCCCTCTTCTGACAAGTGCCAGGGTGGCTGGTCCTCAGCTGGCAGCAGAGGCCCCCCTCCATCCTCGGGGCCCCACCTCTTCTCTGTCCCCAAGGCAAATGGAAAGCCAGGTGTGTGTACGAATTCCAGCGAGGCAAGGAAAACAGAAAGCGAGCAACTGAGATGTTGAGATTAAAAATAGGATAAACAGGAACTGAAAAGTCTGGGTTTCTATTTCTTTTCTGGTTGACTTTGTTTTCACGTTCCCCCCAGTGAGCCACTGTACTTAAGAGTTTCTCCCCATTAAGCAGTCGTTTGTAGTCTGGGAGGAGAAAGTGAGGCTTCTCGGACCCCTCGGTGTAGACTTCCCCACCCCTCAACCCCAGAACGTGTTAATTGCCAGCACATATGAGAACAATCGTCTAGAGGGGAGGGAAAAAAAAGAAAAATCCACTGCAGGCTTTGCCCAGAAATGCTAACACAGTTCCCTCCGTGGCCCTCAATGGCCTCAAATTGAAAATGTCATAAATGTAAGAATATCTACGCCACATAAACAGCCAGGCCAGGCACACGCTTCGAGTTTGCATTACTGGGGTTCAGCCCTGAGGCTTGCTGGCACCACTGCCTGGGATCAGGTTTAAATATCCAGGCACCCACATCCTCCATTCGGCTCGCCTGGAATCTTCCTTAAGACCAACCCAAGGGAAAAGGTTTGTAGGCCTCGTGTGTGTAGAGATCCATTAGTTGGACAGCCAGAGCTTCATTTATCATGGCTTTGCTTCCTAAAACTTTAACTACAGGCATGTAAAGCTCTTTATAAATCAAAAGGCCCCAGAGCCTCCGCTAGCCTGGGCCGGTAGAGACAGTGGGAGCCGCCTGTGTTGTCTGAGTGAGCCGCCCACTCGGCCAGCTGCGGGCTATCTAAAGCAAATATCCCCACGGTGGCCACTTGCCCAGAAACAGCAGCAGCGCCTGCCTCCCCAGGCAGGAAGGAAAGACAGCCCAGCCTAGAACAGAAAGCTGCCCGTGCGAGGGTGGCGGCGATGGGGAGCTTGCTCTTGGCCCCACTGCCCTGAATCACAGTAGAGTCTGGAAAATGATACCAAATATGGACCATCTAACTGCTACCCATGTTCATTAGATTCTTAGGGGCAGGGACTCTTCTCGACTTCCTGTGATCAAAAGTGCTTGTTAATCATTCTTATTAAAAACCAGAATCTCACAATATACAACTTTGTTGCACAGGGACCAAGTTAAGAGCAGGGGATTGATTGCGTCTCCAGAACACAACTGATGCCAAAACAAAATGTACACTAAAATGCTGGACCTTTTTTTTCTTCTTCTGCTTCTTCTTTTCTTTATTTCTTCCTGTATTTTCCCCTACAGGAGGCAGTGAAACATCGGAAAGAAAAATGAGTAAACTAGAACCTGAACCTCAGGATTACTGGCAGGGAGTTTGGATGGTGTCTGCGTAGAAGTGTCGGGTCACAACAAGATTCATTAAGTCGTCCTGTTACTTTTACTTTTCCCCTGCTGCTTTGCCTGGAGTTTGCTCTACGGTATGTGTCAATGGCTGGGAAAAGCCCCTCCAGAGTAGCTATTTTCTTGCTTTTATTAAATATTTTTATATGCTTCCTCTAGAGTCTTCAGTCCTTGCAAGAAAATATTCTGAATGTGTTTGTAATAAAATAGCAGCGAAGTAAAGGCCTCGCATCTCATAGCGTTGCCAGATGAAATCTAGGTTACTCGGTTAAGTTTAATTTTCAGATCAACAACGAATTTTTTTTTTTTTTTAAGGTTCAGATGAACGACAAACAATGAAGTGTTGCTTGGGTCCAACGTCCATTGAAACGATACTCGTGTTTATCGGAAATTCAAGTTTGTGTGCCATGTATTTTTATTTGTTAAGTTTGGCATTCTAGAACAAGCTGGCAACGTCAGACTGAAAAGCACACTTGGACTTCCCGGTCACGTTTTCTCTTTAAGTTTTTCACGTGTTTCGTTCAAGCCCAAAAACAGCCACTTGCTGATAGTAACCTGTTCTCTGGATCTAAGAATTCTGCTATGATTTAGTTAATTCCTTCTTGGTTCCAGGGTAGCAACTGTTTGCTGTAACAAGTCTTTCTTTTCTATGCTGCGGCTTATACCAGGTACCCAAAAGCAGTTGAGTCAACTAATCTAATATTGCCAATTTGTTATCAGGTCATATGAGACCATCACTGGTAAGCCACAGCGAGAATCTGGAAAATATTCCAACCACAGTTTCTAACAAGCTTAAGCCCTTTCTACATGATTGGAAAAAAAAAAAAAAAAGATTGAATTTTAGCATGAGTGGAACAGGTTCTCTAGTACTGAATAATTAGAAAGCCTGGGTATGGAGAAGGGTGGCCAAATTTCTATGCATGAGGCTGAGTGCCAAGGCCAGGGGTGCCTGTTATTTGCAGAAGAGTTTCAATAGAAGATTTTTCCCCCCAATCAGTTCCAAATACCCCATTTTCTGGAGTGTAAGGGACTGAAGAGTATGTATGACTATGATTTAGGACCTTTCTTTCAAAACTCAAGTGCCAAAGTCAGCGGATTTGACTCTGCATTTGCTCTGCATTTGAAAACATTCCCAGGTCCAGCACACAAGATCTAAAATTAAACTTAATTATCATCACTTCATGATGCTCTATTAGAGGAAAGTCTGTGAGTCAACACGAGGCGTCCCACTAAACCTCTGATCATCACCTGCAAAGTGGCCCAGCCAAGAACTGCTCGTGACGTCATCACCCACATGTGGTCTAGGACATTGTATACATGATCGGATATTCTCGCTTTAGACATACATTTTCTTAAACAGCAAAAGCAGTAGAATGATTTTCTTGACATACTATTGGATGCACCTTTTTGCATTTAAAATATTTCCTTACCACACTAGCAGAGATCCTGCTGCTTGTTCACTCAAAACACCTCCTGGGAAACTCTGAGAAATGCTTTATTTAGAAGCAAATCAGCCTGTGAGTCATGCAACTTTTTGCTTGTGTTTTTCTTCTTCAGTTCTCCTGCTACCATAAACATTTATACGAAGACAGGATATTTTACTGCGTTTCAAAAGTCCATCTGCCACAGCTGCTTGTTCCCCACCTGAAGTCATCAACTTTCATGAAAAGAAAATATCTGGTTTTCTTTCAACTGCTGATAAAGCCAAAAGGAAAAAAAAAAAGAAAAAAGAAGAAGAAGAACTTTGAGCAGAATTCCCTCTTTTCTTCACTGAGCATTTCTCACGCTTCCCCGCAAAGCATTGGAACTTTTGGACATTGGAATTAGTCTTGTGGTCAGAGGTATAGTTTCATAGGAGGAACAGTATTCGAAGGCAAAGAACTCACCAAACACTTTGTCCCTTTTATGAGGCAGTGAAAATATTATTATTCCTTTTCTTTTGGTGGGGAGGAGGACCGGAAGGGGAGTGGGAGTGGTAGGCGGTGTAGAAGGCACACATTGACTTCTTGATCACATTTTCTTCCTAAGTTTCTCACATGTTTCATTCAGGCTCAAAAGCAGCCACTTATCTGACAGTGATGCATTCCCCAGATCTCAGAATTCTGATATGATTGAGTTTATTCCTTCTTAGTTCTGGGGTATAGGTTTATGGATTTTTAGACATTTGATTAAAAGGCAAATTTCATTTACAATCCAGAATATTTCTCCCTGGTGCCAATATCAATCCTCTTTCAGTTACAATTTCCCAATACTTCTTGGATTTATAAAAAACAACAGAAAAGAATTCTTTGTTTTTGTTTTCCCACCAACATACAGCTACCCACTTTCTTTTTGGATATCCTTTCCTGTTCTGATTGTCCCTTGTCCCCAGTGCACTAATGATGCTGTCAAATGTCCCCAAGATGTTGCTTAGTCAGTGACAGAACTAGGTTTAAGAGGTTGCTTTCTCTCCCGTGTCGATACAAAGTAGATGTTAAGGAAGCAGAAAAAAGACAATGCACGTCATTGCACATCATCCACTGGACCTACAACCTGAATCAAGAGCCCCAAGGGAAGCAATGTGATGCAGCGATGGAGAACAGGGGCTTCAGAGGCAGTCCACCTAGATTCAAACCTCAATTCCATCATTTGCTAGCTCCATGAGCTTTGAAAATAACCTAACTGCTGGGAATCTCATTTTTCCCATCTGTAAAATGGGGATAAGAGTGGTATCTACTGCATTGGATTGTTTGTGAGTACTAAAGAAGTTGGTATTGATATTTAGCCTACTTGTCTAGGAAAGTAGGGGAGACACTCAGGGGGATGGTCATGGAAATTCTGCATATGATGAATGATACAAAAATAAATTGATATTAATATGCATTTGTTCAATATTTATTGAGCACTTACGCTGTGCCAGCTACTGTGCTAGGTGCAAGGAGACAGAGATCCAAAGATACAAGGTGCGTCCTAAGGTAGCTTAATTTTGGGAGGAAGCTGTGGGTTCGGTTGTAGTCAAAAGTAACAGAATACAATGCATGCACAAATTGGACTCAATCAGGTTATACATTATGTATGTGCTTGTTTATGTCTGTCTCTGTGTATTTAGAGAGTGAAAGAGAAAAATCATGACACAAGATAATGCTCACTTTGGTAGGTTTGTTCCAGGTGAAGTTGAAGGACAGAGGAAGAGTCCTAGCCTGCCTCGAGGGTCCCAGGAAGGGATGGGGTGGCCACAGTCGAGACCACAAGGACAACCCAGTGAGCCCTGCAGGAGAGCAGATGTCCTGGGCAAAGTCAATAGTATATGAAAAGGCACAGAGGCTGGAAGGATGGCGGATTTGGGAATGACCAAGGATGGGCACAGAAACGTGTAGCAAATGGCCCTGCACCCAGAGAGCAAGTGGCTCACACCTTTGCCAAGATATCACCATCTCATGAGGCTTTCCTTTATCACCCTATTTAAACAGTCCCCTCCACCAGCATCCCCAGGACCCTGCCCTACTTTGTTTTTCTCCAAATCAACTTCTACAACTTTTCACCAAGTCACTTTTTATTTTTATTTTTTTTAAATTATTATTTATTTATGATAGTCACAGAGAGAGAGAGAGAGAGAAGCAGAGACACAGGCAGAGGGAGAAGCAGGCTCCATGCACCGGGAGCCCAACGTGGGATTCGATCCCGGGTCTCCAGGATCACGCCCCGGGCCAAAGGCAGGTGCTAAACCGCTGCGCCACCCAGGGATCCCCCAAGTCACTTTTTAAAAAAAAATTTTTAATTAGTCAACATATAGTACATCATTAGTTTCAGATTAGTTTTCAATAATTCATCAGTCACATATACCAGCAAGTGCTCATTCCATCACGTGTCTTCTTTAATGCCCATTCCAGTTACCCCCTCGCCCACCCACCTTCCCTTCAGTTTATTTCCTATGATGAAGAGTCTCTTATGGTTTGTCTGCTTCTCTGATTTCCCATTCAGTTTCTAAATATAAATATACATGTGCATATGTGTGTGTGGCATATGAGAACATGAACTTTGATGGCTGCTGTACCCCCAGCACCTAGATCAACACCCCTGGTGCAAAGTACGTGCTCAATAAATACAGGTTGACTCAAATTAATATCTAACCTCCTCTGACAGGCAAAAAAGGTGATCAAGGACATTGTAGCAACTCAGTGGTTGACGAGTGATTAAAAATAGAAAGGAAAAAATGGGCTGGTTGGATTCTATTAATTATTAAACCTATAGCTTTTCTGAATTCCGTGTGGTCTGAGAAAGGTGATAAGACTTGAGAAAATGTCTTATTTAATAGGAATGGGAAGAATCCAGCAAAAATATATCTGTGAAGACCAAATGACTTATTGACAGTATTTCACTTTATATTACCATTATTTGCTTTCAGAGTATTCTTTCTGCCCAGTTATGAGCACTGTAGGTCATCTCTATTGATCGACATCCACAAGACAGGCTGAAGAACCAGTGAAATACAGAAATAAAATGCAAGATTCTTCTCAAATGCCTTCAGGGGCAGATGTAGCATTCAGAAGTCACCAAACCTGCATGATGACCCACCTAACTTACATTTACAGAACATACATGTATCATATGAAGTTCCGGGCCAGGTTGTTGAGCTACTCCCACTTCCAAAGAGGGATAGAATCCCAGGAGGTCATGCATTTGGTGTGTCTGGGTGAAGTCCTTCAACAGCCTTCCAAACACTGGGACCCAGTGGTTCTAGGCAATGGCAAGCCCAGCAGGGACCCTCTGTTGGCTGGCCTGGCAGACACCAATGGGATGGTCCAGGGTGTAGCATTGCCTACCACTGGCTAGGCCATCTTAGAGACCAACCTTTATTTACCTCATCCAGTAAATTAGGATAATCCTGCACTGTTTTGGGGGTATTAAATGGAAAAAGGCCATTGAGTGTCCAGCACAATGCTTCAATAGGAAGGTGCATGATCAATGGCTGTTAGCTGTGCGGTCCTGTTAGTGCTCAGCCCTATCTCTACCTTGGTGGTAACCTTGACCAAGTGCTAAAGGAAGATATGTAGATACAAGTTCTGAAATGAAGAAAATAGCAAAAATAAATCATTGCAATACTAAGCAAAAAGAAAATTTGAGTTTCATGAAACAATTTGATAATTTTTTCCAAATTGACATCTTTAGCTGAAATGGATAAATACGGTTAAGCTAATTCAGCATCTTTATGACTTAATATGGACTATTATTGTTAATATTTCAAAAAGGGTATTCTGTGAGAAGAGTGTCTTTTTTTTCCTTCTCTAACATTGTGCTTCTGTGTGTTTTACTGTGTTCTTCCTCTGTTTTTGAATGAAATAGAAAAAAAAAATTGTTCCCTAAAAATATACATCTCTGATTTTACGTTGGGAATCAATGAAAAACCTGGTTATATTTTTTCGAAATTCACTTTGTGGCAAAATTTGAGAAGCTCTAAATTCAGTGGGAAGTTTCATAAAATAAAATATATCAATATCTAGTGTTACTTCAATTTTTAGCTCAAGTCAGCTCTGCCAAGATTCAATATTTTGAAACAACTCATACATATGCATTCCCATTTATCATCTTAAAAGTCTTATGTTTAGCTTGCTAATTTACCACTTCTAAGGCCTATCTTTCCTCCCATCATTTTCTCAAGGTTGTTTTCTTTTATATCACTTCTCTTTTCCTTTATATTGTAATTTGCCTTTTATAATAATTTAGTTCAAAATCAGGTATCAAATACTGGCTATGTACTGTGTATTGTCATATCAAGTAAATCTAGAATCTGCTGTGCCCAGAACAACATTTGATTACTCTCTTTTCCTCCTTTCTCCAATTCCCAAAAGAATTTAGAAGAATCATGCTTGCCAGAAGTTTTTGATTGGAGATCAAGCTTTTGGAAAACACTCTTCTCCTCTTATTTCATTCCATTTGAATCTATGACTGTTGAAGTTTGCCACGTTCTTTTACTGACTCAACAAATGTCCCTTGGGGTAATTCCATCCTCTAACCATTAGTTCACTTTCTTTGCTTATTCATTTCCAGTTGCTTCACGGACTGAGCCAGGGTATCAGTGATTAATGACGCAGGGCTATTTCAGGAATCCCTAGCATTTTCCATATGCTGACTCACCTAATAGTTTTCTGTGTTCACCTGTTGGGAGCATGGCTGTGGTATAGCACATGTGGCTTTGAGTGACCAGAAAGCTCCTGAAACTTATAAGGAATTGTAAAGCTGTGATCTGAACAAAGTCCATTTGCCTGTTTTTTCCTTTGGCATTTTTCTTTTCTTGAGAACAAGGGATTTGTTGTAGTCATCTTTGAATCACCAGTGACTACCATAACACCACTATAAAACATTCATGCTCAGTAAATATTTACTGAATGATGGAATAATGTAAGGTATGTTAAAGAACTTGAGAAATGTTAAAGATTGTTCATTTGTTTTGTGAATTGTTGTCATTGGAAAAATGGAAAAACCATTTTAGGAAGAAAAAGGTCAGTATCTGGAGAGGTATTTAAGTGACTAAATGCCTGGAGTTACCTATAAGGAACGTGTATGACCAGAAAGTGACAAAAATAGTTAAAAGAGTTAAAGCAGTCGAATGAAAACCTGCCTGAGTTTTTATCACCACACAGCCTTTTGAGTAATCATTTTCTTAAGCCCATCTTTCCAGTACTCATCCCTCCTCTATTCCTGCTCTTAGCATTCAATCCAACTCTCTGGTTCATTCTAACCTCTTTCTTCAAATATGTGACATAAACTCATGAAATAAGTATACATGTTATATCAGGGGTCCCCAAAACCATCTCCAGATGTGATGATTCACCAGAAAGATTCATTGGACTCAGCATGTAGTCATACTCAAGGCTACAATTTATTATAGTGAAAGCATATCAAGAAAAATCAGCAAAGGGAAGAGGCACATGAAGTGAAGTTCAGAAGAAACGAAGCATGAACTTCTAAGAGTCCTCTTCCAGAGAACAGGACATGCATAACTCCTCCAGCATCAAATTGTGACAAAACATGTAAACTGTTGTCTTCCAAGGAAGCTCATTAAAGATTCGGCACCCAAGGTTTTTATTCGGAGTTGGTCACGTAGGCACTCTCTCCCCAGAACACACCAATATTTCAGACTCCCAAAAGGAAAGGAGATATTCAGCATAAATCCCATCATGTGTACAAACAGTTTAGGTACAATAAGCTACCCTTATCAGTTGCAGAATGGTGACAATGCTACTGAAATTCAAGTTTCCAGATGTCAGCCAAGGACCAGCCTTGCAAGAGGGCCTTTATAAGGACAACAGTCTCAGGTCTGTTTGTATTTCTTCTTTTCTGGACACATTTGTGTACCAACCTCATCTTCTTTCCCTATTTTGGAACATTCCACCCTCCCAACACCAGTTCTCTGCATGGCTGATTTTATTAATCAAACCTTAACCAAAATGATATCTCCTGAGAGAATATTTCCCTGGCTGCTTTCATAGAAGTAGTTTCCCTCCAAGCTACCCTTTGCCATATTTTTTTAATCATGTCTGAATTAAGGCTTGCAAATTCCATGTTTCCAGGGATCTTTTATGGGTTTTTTTTTTCACTACTCTATGTCCAGGACCTAGAAAAGTGGCTTGCCTGAATCTTAAGCAGGAGCTGAACAAATGTTTGTACAATTATGTGACTGATAGCACTCTATGAAATTTTCTTGTTCATTAATGTATTGACTTTTATATTATCAGAATACTCTGCACCCTCTGGAATGTAAGTTCCCTTAGATCAGACTTCTCCTGTCTCTAGCAGCTAGAACAGCACCAGGCATATGGCAAGTTCTCCGTAAATACTTCCTGAGTTAAAATGAGTGCACACACACATACACACACACATATACACATCAGACGATGCTTTTTCCAAAATATAATTACTATTCTATATATTCTGGTCTGCTTAACTCTGAAAGAGATGGGACTATGTTTTTTCCTGAATGATTTCCTGAAGGACATATGGATGGAATACAGAATCTTCATTTAGTCCAGGTACCATGGTACTCACTGGAAGTTCATTACTGGATTTAAGTTGTTCACAGTGAATAGGGCTAGGCAAACTCACAAACAAATCATTGCAAGTGTAATAATATATAAAGTATATAGGTTTGTGTGTGAGAGTATGTATACATATATATCACACAAAAATATATACTATAAGGCAAATGAAATAATAAATGTGAGCTTAAGGTTTTGTTCACACAGAAAGGAGAGGAATTGACTTGGCCTAGAGTGTTATAAGAGGCATCCAGGAGGAGGTAATTTCTGAGCTTAAAGACCCTTCAAGGAGAATCTAGGTAAAGAGGGGTTGTTGAGAAGCATGGCATACTCAGAAACTTCTTATTGATGGAGCACAGGGGTCAGGAAAGGTGAGAGAATTTTCTAGGGAAGTAGGCAAAAGTCTTGCTAAGGAACTTTGGCTTGATTTCGTAGGTGGTGGCATCCACTAAAGGGTTCAGTCAAGGAACATGTCATGTTTGGGTTTGATTCAGGGCTAGGCAAATTTGGTAACTCCAGAGAATGGCTTTCAAAGGAATAATGTTAGTAGCAAGAAGAGTGGTTTAGAGGCTCTTGCACTAATTCAGATAGAGTAGTAATGCATGGTGGCAGAGGAAAAAATAGTTGAGAAATGACCAGAAATTAAATAAAAAGAACTTGGAGTCTTACTTATTGAGGGTGAAGAAGGTGGCAGGCAAAATGATGTCTGCACACTTTATTTCTTTAGGTTATATGAGTCAATTGATGAGAATGCATAAAAATAAAGAAGCTTAAAGGAAAGATCATGAGTTCAGTATCAGTCAAATAAAGTTGGAAGGACCTATGGATTACCTGGTGTACAATAAATAGCTGGATATGTAAATCTGAAGTCCACTGTAATGGACACCAGTGCTAACGGTGTGCACAGAGGAATCAACAACCTACCCCAGGCACTGGAACACATGCCAGCAGACAAGATCACGTAGAGACAACTTCTGGGCAACAGTATTTCATTAGTGAGCAGAAGAAAATGTGGCTAAGAAAGAGATAGAAAGGGTGAAAAGAGAACCAGAAGCATGACAACTCATAGAACTAAAAAGTTTTAAAAGAGTGAAATTGCAGGACCTCTTCATAACTTCTTCATAACTTCCATGCTCCTCAGTTGAGCACATAAAACCTTCCATTGGCTTTGGGTGTATCTTTCCAGTATCTTCTTCTACTGCTCCGTGAACAGCAATGTTGAGAGCTTCAGAAGTCCTGGAAATTAAAGACTGAAAATTTTATTAGAATTTTCAATAAATTTTCAGTAAAAAGATAGTTACTCACTAAGAGAACTATCACAGTAGAGCATGATGATAGATGCCAGATTGCAAAGGACCAAGAAGGAAGGAGAAAGGAGGAAAGTACATCTAGAAAATATATGTGGCTGTTGTGAAGAGGTGTGGACAAGATGGGACAACATAGAATAAGGTGATGGCTAAAAGGAAGCCCAATCCAGGGAGAAATGTTTAAATTGGAAAAATCTTGAACCTATTAATAGTTGAAGTTGTATTAGGAATAACTCGGTTCTCCTCCTGTGTGTCTTCTTCATTCTCGTACTATTACCACACTCATAACATTTCAGACACCAGAAGTGTGGGGTTTTTCCCACACTGAGCAATTCTTTGCTTCCAGTTTGGAGCTGTACAATTTAATTCAACTCTGGTGCTATCTACCTGGACATAGCATCAGATCCCAGAGAATAAGGGCTCAATCCCATGAGACTGTCCCCCACTTCAGATGCTAGTCACAAGTAATAGGTTCCCAAGTTACCCACAACTTTTGTCTGACTTGGCTACAAATCAGAGACTCCCTCCTCCACCTTGGATTTGATTATTTGCTAGAACAACTCACAGAGCTCAGGGAAACACTTATTTACATTTATCAATGTATTAAAGGATATGGTAAAGAATATAGATAAATAGTTAGGTAAATTCATAAAGAGAGATCTGGGAAGATCCCAAGTACAGAAGCTTCTGTCCCTGTGGAGTTGGGATACATCACCCTCTTAGTACATGGATGTGTTCACCAAGTGGAAGCTTTCCAAACTCCAGACTTTGGGGATTTTTATATGGAGGCTTCATCACGTAGGCATGATCAAGCACTAACTATTTTCAGCCTTTCTCCAGAGAGGGAAATGGAGCTAAAAATTCCAAGCTTCTAATCTTAGCTTGTTCTTTCTGGTGACCAACCCCCACCCAGGAACCCATCAAGATTGCCTCGCTAGAGCAAAAGACACTGCTATCACCCAGGAAATTCCAAGAGATTTAGGAACTCTGTATCAGGAGCTGGGGTCAAAGACCCAATATTAGAGCAAAAGATGCTCCTAGTGCTTTTATCACCCAGGAAATGACAAGAATTTTTGGAGTTCTGTGGCAGGAACTGGGGTCAGACATATTATCTTTTATTATCTTATTATCTCACAGAAGTACATAATTCAACTAGGAAGAGGTTGAAAATATGAGAGAGAACAAGGATGATGAATAAAAAGAACCTGAAAGCAGAAAAAGATGCCATCAAAGAAACAGTTTGTGGATTCCAATAGGAGAGAGATACCTTGTGGTCTAAAATGGAAAGCATAGCATATGGGGTTGGTACACATAGATTTCCAACAAAACTATGGAATAAACAGTCTATTTGCCTTGATTTTTACATTAAAGTGGCAAGTTTGTCTACCATTGCTGAGAAGTTTGTACAAGGTAGGGTTCTTAAAAAGAGTGATAGAGGTTCTTAACAGACATTGAAGGGTATTTGAAAATTAGTCACCCAACAGTAAGTGAAAGAATTTGATAGGTGAGGGGCACCTGCGTGGTACAGTCTGTTAAGCATCTGACCCTTGGTTTTGGCTCAGATCATGATCTCAGTTGGGACTCTGCACTCAGAATGGAGTCTGCTGAGGACTGTCTCTTCCTCGCCTTCTGCCCCTCCCCACCCAAAGCTATCTCTCTCTCTCTCTTTCTCAAATAAATAAATATATAAATCTTTTTTTTAAATAAAAGAGTCTGACAGGTGATGTTAAGAATCTAGTTGAAACACGAAATTAATTTTCTCCAACAGTTCTCAACCACCTTGGTACAGGAGCCAACAAGGGGGTTTGAAGCATTGATAGGATATTATAGTTTTGTGGAGTGTTTTGGAAGGATAGAGGGTAAGGGAGCCAAGGGTCCTAGTGATATTTGTTATAGGGTCAGAGGAAAGAAAAACAAAACAAAACAAAACACCAGAAAAAGGCTAATTCTGAGAGAACAGGAGGTATCAAAACATGTGGTAAGTTTAAAGACCACTTAAAGATAGAATAGGAGTAGTTACAAAACCAAATGAATTGAAATTTTTGATCAAAGAGTAGAATATTTGCGTTTCAGAACGTAAGGATGAAGAAATCCCTGGATTTAACCTGGCGACAGCGCCTGAAGGAGAAGAGAGATGAAGGTAGTTGGAGATGAGGAGGATAAGAAGCAGAGGGGAAGGAAGTCAGGAGGGTCATCTATCTAAACTGCAAGGTCACTGAAGATAATGGTGGGTCAGTGGAATTTGGGTAAAGAGGCAAACCTTTTTTTTTTTTTTTAATGGATATGTAGAATTGGCTTAGAAGATAGCAGGCAACTAAGATAAAAAGTGGAAAAGGATAATGTGAGAAGAAATTAACCTCAGTGGAGCAATGATATTTAAAGGGCCATTGGGGTAATGATTTGGAAGCCTCAATGGGAAATAAGGAGAGTATTTAATCCCACCCCTGACACATTTTCTCTAGGGGCTGCAGGGAAGGAGTATAATGTTCAAAGAGAAAATAAACCAAACTGAAGTTATACTCAACCCTTAAAGTCTTTATCATTGTCTTTATTATAATATGAGTTAACTATCTGGGGATATCTTGCCTTCTCTATAGTAGATTTAGTAATGACATCAGAAACTTTCAACAATGATCCGTGCCTATTTGTATTAAGCCAAATCAACATAGACAAGCCCACGTTCATGAAATCCATTCATTTCTAAAGAATGAAATATAAGAGTCCTTTTCCTAACTGACAATTAATTTCAAATAAATATTCAGGACTGGATTTTAGCGGAAATATGTATATCATAGGGTTTTTGCCAAGGTTGTGTCCAGTGGTCATGGTTTTAAGACAAGCAGTTTGGTGTGTAGGTAACTTTATTCTGGAAAAAAATGCAGATACTATAAATAGCATAAAGTGTGTTGTCAACAATGGGACACTAATAAATATTAAAATCTGGTTGTCACATAAGATTAATGAGTGATTACTTAAGATTGAACACATGTTAAAACAATTTGGCCACAGAGTAGCCCATTAAAATAGTGATGATATGAAACCAGATATAATCCAGAAGCAGTTAAAACATGGTAATATTTAATCTGTCCATCATTTTAAAAATTACTATTCGATATTCATAATTCAAAATTCTCATGTTTTATGCAGAAATCAGCAATTCGGCAGATCCTATGTGAGAGAGCTAAGCAGTTTCATATGCTGTCCAGGTGTCTTTCTCAAAATTATTCTCCGAAACATTTTTAAATATATTATTCTAGAAAAGCAATGATTGGTGTAAGAAATGTAGTAACTGACAGGTATTTTCCTCCTGCTAGCAATATTATTTCTATTGAACATATGGAGCTATTTAGGAGCTATTTCAGTTCCTCCAGAAGCATAGTGTCATAGAGTTGTAAGAGACAATCAAAATAATCATAGTAGCTAGAATTCTTTGCTTTTATTATGTCCTTGGCATGTTAAATAGCCTTATTTGCATTATTTTATTTAGTCATCACCGCCTCCCCAGCCAAAAAAAGGACCCAGAAGACAAATACTATTATTCTTTACATTTTCAAAATGAGGAAACTAAAAAGTGCAACCCATTTCACAAAGCTTTTGCTGGTCAGGCTAGGATTTGAACCAAAGTCCGCCTCTCATGCTGTGCCTGTCCATTTACATGATCTCAGAAGTCTAACTTCCATGGACAGACCCTCAGCAAGGAATGCTGACAGATCTGCTGACCCTTCCTGTCTTTCAAATACATTAACTCAAGCTGTAGACCAACCTTCCTTAAAAGGCAGAGAGCATGAGGAAATTTCTAATTCACTAATGGATTACTTTTGGCATTTCCTTAATGATTTGCCCATGTTTCTAAACATGAGACAATGTAAAAAGTAGAGGGAAACTTATAGTTCTGGAGCCCAGCCTCCCACTCTGGGCAGAAATCCCTTTCCTCTTCTTGGCCCTTCTTAAACTTTGAAAGCCTGGCTTTGGATTAAATATTACCTACTATTAAACTAGAGTATGCTGGTTCCTTTCTTCTCTATTCCACCTAGTGTTCTCATTACAATACTGACTCCTGACTTTGCCCCTCTTTGAATCTTTTGTACCTCGTAGCCAGATCCTAATACTCTTAGTTGGTAAGAGCCGGTGTGTTCAGTGAGCATTAAGACCGTTGTTGCTATGGATCTGCAGGCACAATGAGAATGTGAAAGCAATCAAATATTTCATTCAATCCTTTCTGTTTCAGTTAAGATAGCTTCAGGTACAAGCTAAATTCACATTATGAGACGTTCAGAGGTAGGCATGACCAGTCTCAGTTTGGTGGCACACTGATATCATCGAAAACCCGAGACTCTTTCTTTCTTTCTGTGTGCTGTCTTCGGGTCACAAAATGGATGCAGCTGTTCCAAAGATCACTTACAGACACAGCAACATCTGGGCAGAAAAAGACTGGCATGCCCTCCTTGGCATTGTTTTCTAACCAGGGAGTACAACTTTCTTAATAAGTCTCCCATATGAGTTTTCCCCCAGTCCTAGTCTATAGTCAATGCCCATGACCTAGCTATAAGGGGGGTTGATGAATCCAATACCTGGTATTTCTGGACACGCTATTTGAAAATAGCAAGGAGGGGGGTGGAGGGAAGAAAGAGCTGAGTGTAGACAACCAACTTACCCTCCTATTCTACTAGCTATGTCATGCTTACGTAGCCTGGCTAACTGCAACGAGAACTTCATACGTACTTATATTTCATGAGCCACAATTTCTTAGGCAAATAGAGCAACCATTGGGCTCTAGTTTAAATGCATTAGACAGAGATGAACATATATATTTATCTGTCTCTAAATTAAAAGTCTCAAAGAATTTTAACCTAAGAGGTCGATTAAACTAAAAAGTATCCATAGTCAGAGCAAAGCCAAATACTTCTCATATTTGGCTAAACCAACTGGCATTGAGACTACCAATAAGGTTAATTTTCATTACTGTCTCTCTGGTGGTACTGTGTTCAGACTCCAGGAGTTACAACCTTACTTACCTTCCCAGAGGCCAGCAGTCCCATGGTTGTCTGGTAAAAGTTTACGTTAACGTAGTTGAATATGTCAGGAATGTTATTAGGCTCCCCAAAATCAGATGAAATAAAAGAGCCCCTGGTGATGCTGAAAACCCCGCACAGAACATCTTCATGTGAACTAGAACTTCATTTGACCTTGACCAGGTTGAGATAAGCAGCAGCAGCCAGGAGACAATGACTCATTTCTGAATAAGCAAGGATAATTTTCACACCTGTCTTTGAAAAACGTTGCTCCAGGAGTCTAGAGTTCCAGCAAGAAATCTATCTAATTCTGAAAGTCCTTCAAAGGACAGGGTCATACTTGCAGGCTGAGGGGTGTTAGTTCCATTGAAAAAAAAAAGGCGGGGGGCGGGGAGTTACAGCATTGTGCCAGAACTCCACAGTTACCAGTGCTGGCAAAAACGTTCGTCTGAACCCCAAAACCTCCTCCTGGTAGTCGATGAAGCTATCATGAAATGATCTTAAAAAATGAAATGTGACCTGAAATAAAAATTGAAACACTGACTCTCTCTCTCCCTCTCTCTCTCATCTATCTAACCATCCATCCATCTATATATTCTATCTATCTATCTGTAGATACTTATATACATACGTCATAAGAGCTACTTAGGAAGGATATTGTATTTATAAAATATTTAATATCCAGAAGTTTAGGGCATGCGTAAATGTACAGACAAGGTTTTCAAATTACATGTGTAATGCCAATTTGTCTTTTAGAGAGTGCAAATAATGATTCCTTTTAAAGTTGTTTTGGTGTTTGGAGATAAACGACTTAGCTATCTTTGGTTAGCTGTTAGGCATCTGTCAAACTCAAGGATGAAACAGAATTTTGTTATGTGCTTATGAGCAATTTTCCTGAAGCCACCTGTTTTCTTTCTTTCTTTCTTTCTTTCTTTCTTTCTTTCTTTCTTTCTTTCTTTCTTTCTTTCTTTCCTTTCTTTCTTTCTTTTTCTTTCTTTCTTTCTTTCTTTCTTTCTTTCTTTTTCTCTCTCTCTTTCTTTCTTTCTTTTTCTCTCTCTCTTTCTTTCTTTCTCTTCTCCTTCCTTCCTCCCTTCTTTTTCCTTCCTTTCTTTTTCTTTTCTTTTCTTTCTTTTCTTTTCTTTTCTTTTCTTTTCTTTTCTTTTCTTTTCTTTTCCTTTTCTCTATTAGTAAACATTTAAATGTATTCTAACCTATGGAGCTTTCAACTGTGAAATTCACCTATCCCCAGCCTCATTTGAGTAAGACCAGGTGCTTCATACTTTCCCCCTCCTACCCACAGCAAGAATCCCTTAGAAAAAAAGGGAGGAAGTGGGACATTTGACATTGGTGCAGTTAAAAAGTGTCAATTGACAATCTGAAAATGACCAGAGGCATTCTATCAAAACCTAGTGAAAATGATCTAATAAGCCCCAACTTTTAAAATGTAATACAAGATTCATCTCCTTTTCTTGCTTAAAACAAAAAGCGCTCCTCCTTTCTCATATTTAAACAACAGCTATCAAAGATTTAACGATTGCACCATTGGACACAGTTCAAACAATACAGGCAGGAAAGAATGTACAGCTGTCAAGGAACCGGCCCAGTCAGAAGTGCCCCAGACAAATCGCCGTACATCATCGGCTGGTTTTAATTAACAGCAGACTCCAAGCTGCTTTTTCTTCCCCCTCTTTCTTTGGTAACTTTAAACAAAGTGATTTGTAGGGTTCTGTCTTATATAGTATCTACTCCAGTGGAAACGGAGGACGTCCATGGAAATCTCTTGAACCAAAGTTCAAAGCAGATTACAGCATCTGAAGGATACCTTACGATTTTTATCTTGGCCCTCGAAGAAGATTGAACGAAGTTCATTCATTTTCCCTCCTGAAGGGCTGAGTCTCTTGTGAAGGGAGTTTATGCAGTTATTATTATACTAGATTTCTATGAATGCTGATCTGATTTCAAGGACATTTTTATCCTGTAGTTAATGAAAACATATCTTATACTGCAAGCAGCCACAGTCAAGAGAGATGTTTAGAGCTTTGTTTAATGGAGGACTTTCATAGTAAATAAAGATGTTCTTCAGCAAAGAATGGCTCCCCTCCATGTGCAAATACTACTTGCTATTGCCATTAAGTAGTAACAATACGACTGATGGAAGATGTCCTAGAGGCCATACAGTCTGATCCTTTTATTGTACAGATGAGATGGCATGGTACTCTATATAAATATCTACAGAATAAATGAATGATATTGATCCCCAGAGACAGAACTTTCCCTGAGGTCACAGGGCCTGGTGCAGGCAATGCCTCAGGCTGCATGCCTCTGACCCCCACCACCCCCCCCACCATGAAGGAAGGGGGCTTAAGAATGATTAGGAACCATTTAACATATTGACATAAAAGATGATGTTAAAAGTAACAACAATCCTTTCTTATGATAACATTGTGAGCACAGAGGCTCAGTGCCATAGAGACTAATCAGATGATTAGGAAAAAATTGAATTAGAACCCAGCACCTCCCAATTGCCTTGAATAACTCAAACAACTTAATATAGTCCACTCCATCCCTGAATTGAACACTGTTCCTTACACAGCAGGTATTGCCCCCATAGGCCTAACCATTTTTCTGAGTCAATTCAAATGGATTATCTGGTTTTCTGTGCTTCTCCCATCTGAGAAGGGAGGAAGTGGAGCTTTGCAGAGATTGCCCTGAGGATTAAATAAGTTATAAGTAAGAGTTAGAATTGTGCTAGGCACACTGTAAGTTCTATAGAAATGCTGGCTATTGGGACACCTGAGTGGCTCAGTCTGTTAAGCATCTGACTCTTGGTTTCTGCTTAGGTCATGACTTCAGGGTCCTGGAATTGAGCCCCACATCAGGCTCCATGCTCAGCGAGAATCTTCTTCAGCCTCACCCCCTGCCATTTGTGCTCTCTCTTTCTCTCTTAAGTAAATAAAATCTTTTTTTTTAATACCCTGGTATTATACGTTATATTGAACTTCATCCTTCCTGATTTGATTTCCAACAGTATGACACCAAAGATCCAAGGCATTCTCCTTGGCCGTGTTATTGCTCTGTAAATTATGTGGCTCCAATACTTTCTGTTGTGATTTCTGATGTCTTTTGGGAAAAAAGAAGGTTTTGAATTTGTTTTCCAATTTCAATAAAAGTCACTGGTATTTTTAAATAAAACTGTCAGGAACAAGGACATCCATATCTATGAAATATCACCTGGTGCCATTTTCAGGAGCAGAATGAGGGCTGAGTAAGGCATAACCCCATTCCAGGGCAGCATGTGGAACCTCCTATAAGCCTGACCCCTACACAGAAGTTACTCAAGAAAATGAGTTCACGGAGTATAGATAGTATACACTCAAAACCACCTTCCAGTTTTAGTAGATTCCTAATTCTCAAAAAGAGATGTAAATGAAATATTCTTATTAATCCTGTAATTTGACAGAGAGATTACACAGATATCATACCCAGTATATCAAGCTTTGATGAATTACCAGGGGTTTGGAAACCACAGCCCATGGGCCAAAACAAACAAATCATGCCTTGTTTTGAGCTAATAATGTTTCTGCATTTTAAAGGATTGTAAATACAACAAACTATAACAAATATGCAATAGGGTCTGTTGGTATCCAAGAGTCAACATTTACTATTTGACTCTGTCTAGATAAAGTATTGGTTGTGGAATTAAGATGTAACAATATACATGTAACATAAAGGTCTCACAGAGCATGATTTAATTTTTTTCATGATTCAGAAATCACTTCTGACTCTTGTAATATCCTAGGCTCAAGAGTAAGAACATTAGTTATGAGTGAACTACATAATGGTTAAACGTGTAAATTCCAATATCAGATTTCCTTGGATCGTATCTAGGCTCGACCACTTAAGTGTGTGATCTTTTTCAAGTTACTTAATCTTTCTAAGCCTTGGTTTCCTCATCTGCAAAAAATGATCATTAGAGCAACCGCCTCATCCGGCTGATGTGAGGATCAAAGGCGATAATGCATGCAAAGCACTTTCACATGGCAGACGTTCATTAAACGTTAGTTGTTGCTGTTAAAACTCCCAGCTGAAAGAGTCTGGTTCTCTGAGCTTCCTAGTTATTTACATGTAACATGTCATGTGACTAGAGGCCGACAACACCGTCATCCTGCCAGAATGGTCTACCAAGTTTCCTGACTCTACTTGCTGGCACATCCATTATCATACATTGGAATTAGATGTGCCATGTGTGGCTGTCACACATAACTGGAGTATGAGGAGAACACTCCCTGCCAAAGTTCCATACTCACACTTACACCCTCCTGTCATATCTACTCTAGCGCTGGGAGTGATGCATGCCCTTGAAGGCTTCAAAACCACTGTCTTGTTCCTAAAAAAAAAACTAGCTTGATAATGGTGATTATTTCACAAGGCATAAATACATTAAAACATCAACTTCTACTCTTTAAACATAATTTTGTCAATTTACCTCAATAAAGCTGAAAAAAAAATACATGCCATGAAAAGGATACTTACACTTACAAAGAGGTTTTGAAATGATGCTTAAAAAAATAAATGAAATGATGCTTAAATAATAAATGTAATGTGGAACTAAACCAAGAAAATAAAATGAGAGTCCCAAGAAGGAGAAAGAGAATGTGTGTGAAAATAATTAGTTTATAGTCACAAAGGTAGGATGAGTCCAAATTTGCATTCGCTGCAATTCTTGGCTAAGGCCATCCGTGAAAGCCTGCTTCTTTAATTCAGATGCTGGAAAGGAAGAAGTACCTGACATATAACATGAGTGAAAAATGAACTTTCATTTTTAGAAGCCTCTCAGATTTGGGAGGTCATGTATTATTACAACATAACCTCGCAAAATCAGATTCATGCAATGACCTAACAGGAAAAATGTATTTCTGTAAGGTTTTCTGTAAGTCTAGATTCTTCAAATGAAGATCATCATTTGCCCCATTTCTAAATACAAAAAAAAAAAAAAAAAAAAAAAAGGGAGAGAATAAAAGAAAAAAAAGTAAGCAATGTAAAGAAAGAAAATCCTTCAGATTTGTGATTGGAAAGGCACAAGATCAAAACGTAAGAAAACATTTACATAGGAAAACATAAAATCACAAGTTCTAAATTCTACTGGAAAGTGTTTCTTTATCCACATTTGAATACCCTTACATGCTCACTTCTCTGTTTCTTTAGCATCCAAAAAGCCTGAATTTTCCTTTAGGCTTACATGACAAGTATTTCCTTTTAACACTTCAATAAAAAATATATAGAAATTTTCCATAGATCTAAAAGGCTGACAAGCAAGACAAAATTTCCACCGAATATTGGAAGTCGGCCTCCCAGATGGAACACAGAGTGGAGCTAGGAAAGCAGTTTTCTTTTACAAGGTTTGGAAGCCCCATAAAATTTCTCCAACTCTCAAAACAGTCTTTGACCAAGGGTAAAAACAGCCCTGCTCTATAGAAAAAAAGAAAATGCCCGTGACTTAGAGGAATATTGAAATAAACAATTTGAGCCTCGTGCACCCTCAAATACAACATCAAAGGGCTTTTATATTTGGGGGAAGATAAAGCAACATTCCCTTCTACTTGGTTTATCAAAGATAGCATAAGTATGTTCTAGAATATTTCATACAACTTTAGGTAAGATGTAAAACCTTAGTGGGAAATTGCTTTTAAAGATTTTCTCATTAACCAAAAAACCTGTCATTTTAATAATTGATTTGAATCACTCAGATTATCACCTTTGATAGCTGAGAGCCTAGGATTGAATAATGAACGTAGGCTTTCTCAAGAGTTTGCTCTTCTGTTTCTTTCTTAGCAGGATTCCCCAGGAGCAGTGTTTTTCTTCATAAAGTCCTAGGAAGATGATAGAGGGGGATTTGGTTATACACTGCATGCTGTTTAGTACATGCCACAACTGCAATGAAATGCTTATTTTCCACTTCTTAAAGAAGTCACTTCAGCTTGCAACATTGCCTCATTACGGCCATTAAAAGACTTCATCTTTGTGTGTGGAATGAATTAGTAGAATGGGTCCAAATTTGTTCTGTTACTAGAAGCAACTCCCCATACTTAACGTAGAAAGCATCGTTCTTGGAGACTCTATGCAATTTCCACTGGAATTCCAGCCTACTTGATGATCTCCTTAGACTTCATCAAATGCATGTATTGGCTCTGTTGTTGTTTTTCTGGAAATGTTCTTCTTGGCCCCAGCAGATACATGCGATCGTAACCCTCATGTCTGTTATTTTATTCTGCAGTCAAAATTATAAGTATGAGAAGCAACTCATGATGGAGATGATAACACTTCTTTAATAATCAGGGCTGGTGTCGTACAAATAATGGCTTCATTAGAAAGAGAATTTCTTCATGGAGGCTCTGAGGTCCCTGAGATTCCATCTCTCTCAAGGTGATTACCACTAACTCCCATTTTTGTTCCTTTCCATGCTTCCCAGGACCGAAGTATAGCCTCTTTGAATATCTCTCCCCAGCAAGGTTATTCCCAAAAAACTTCTAAACACAATGGCCAGTTCTCTCATCATCCCACTTCAAGGGCATCCTCCATGGCCTTCTGAAAGCTCAATAATGGTGACTTCCCATCCCAACAGGAATTGCGACATTCTTTTTCCTTTTCAGTTGTAAGTCCACCCAACAGGCTAGGCCAGCAGGTGAAGACTTTCTTATTTATTGTCCTTTGTTTCCTTTCGGTCTCATAAAACCTCCTGCCAGAAACTTCCATCTTTTTAAATATATGTAATCCTCACAATGATTTTAAGTGTTATTACTTTTATTGCTTGAACAGATAAGGAAACTAAGACTCAGAGAGTTTGAGCATTTGTCCAAATGTTGCAACCAGCAGGCAGAGAAGTTCCAAATCATTACCATGCATTGCTTCTCTTTCAGACCCTTTCTGGATTAATTCTTTTACCCATGTCAATGTCTACCTTTATGTTATTTATATCCCTATTGGATCTTCTGTTTCACCGAATCACATCTCTTCCCTCCCTTCAAAGGATCTCTGATAAATCTGAATCTCATTCCTGCCTCCATGCTTTTTCCTAACTGATGTTTATTAAACATCTACTTTGCCCAAGCTACTCTCAACAGTATCATCCTTTATTACCAAAGCCAGATATTGACAACAGACTCATCCTGTTGACAGCCATTCCAAGAATAGTCGGGACACCAAACCTGCAGAGTCAAACTGCAGATTTTATACAGACAGTAGAGCTGAAGGGTTCAAATTTGTAACCAGGTTCTTACGGAGCTGAAAGCATGAATCTGTCTTTTTCTCCTCACTTATCTTGTGGGCTTCCCAGCAACTGCCCATAGCCTGGGAATAGGTGATGCCACCAGACCATCTGTGACCCCTGTGAAGCTAGTGGTCTGGAGATGGGGCGGGAGAGTTTGGGTCTCCCTTGGAACTAGTCTTTATGACAAGATTTAGTTGGGGGGAATTTTACTTTGGACTACCTGTATTGTATTCTGTGGAGCATACTGGAATTCCAAATTATTTTGATAATTTGACAACCTAATGTCACCTGGGTTGAAATATCCTCAACTTTATGAGGAACCTTGGGATTTCTCCTTTCAGTTTCTTTTAATTTTTTCCCCAACATTTTTAAAAGAGATTTTTAAAAATTTATTCATTCACGAGAGACACAGAGAGAGAGGCAGAGAGACACAAGCAGAGGGAGAAGCAGGCTCCATGCAGGGAGCCCGACATGGGACTCAATCCCGGGTCTCCAGGATCAGGCCCTGGGCTGAAGGCGGCGCTAAACTGCTGAGCCACCCGGGCTGCCCCCAACATTTTTTAAATGAAATTTGCAATCATATAAAAAATTGGAAGGGTTGTAGAGAAAATGTCCACATCCACTACCTAGATTCTACAGCCAATGGTTTGCCATGTTTGCTCTGTTACATATCTAACTATTCATCTCTCTATCAATCCATATTATTTCTGATGCATTTTGAAGCAAGTTTCAGACATCAGTACTCTTTATCTGTAAACATTACCACATGCATACCATTAACTAGAGTTCAATGTTGGTTAATATATTTTTTAAGGAAAAAAATGCCCACAGTGAGATGCATAAATCTTATTGTAGCTTTCTAAAAGTTTGAGTAATGTATACAGGTATATAATGTAACCCTTATCAAGATATAGAAAAAGACCAGTGCCCACATAATTCTCTCACTCGCCTTTCTGACTCAATCCCAGTCAGTCTCAGAGGAAACCACTTGTTTCTTTTACTTTTCATTATATATGAAATAATATTTTTCCAAAAGGAAAGTAATTCAGAGTTTACATCCATACCACTGATGGAATTTGGAGACAAGTCATCTATTACTATCTCTAGTATAGAATTCTCCTAAATAGGAATCTCACACTTGCCTCATATCGCAACTAAGTCCATTTGTCTTTTCTCTAGCCAAGTGTTTTCTTCTACCATTGACCAATGGTTCATCCATCTTTCTGTGATTCCCAAAGCTGCTTGAACAATTTCAAGGAAGTGAAGACTGGCACTCTGTATTTTCCTTGTTTGGCTTTTACAGCTTCCGTTTTGCAATTGAAGCTTCCTGTTTGACTTTGGACATGATCTTTTTATTGGGCACTGATTATGCACCATGCACAGAGATCACTTGTAGCAGGCTGACACTGAAGATTTCTCTGGACTCATTCATGAGGTTCCTTGGCACAACTGGGCATTGCTCATTTGACACAGGGTACTGTAGAGTGATAGGGGCACCTGCTAGGCTATACTGCACAATGTTCAATTCAGATCGTCATTAGTCATGTGGCACATGTTTCTGACTAAGCTGATTTTGTGCATGTGTCACAGGATGCCATGCAGCAGAGTGACCTTTTACAGCATGAGCTGGTACATTCCATTGTAATCAGTGAGTTTTTGTTGGATTTTCTGCTCTAAGAATCTGCCAAAGAAAATTTGTAGGAGAAAGAAAAGTAAATCCATGCTATAGTGCTCCCAGTTCAGTGAAGGAGAGAGCTGGTAAGAAGCCACAAGCATGGGTACAAGTTGTACAGTTGCCACTGAGATGTCCTTGGGCAAAACTTTAAGAAAGGAGAGGGGTACTAATAACATCTCTGTGGCTTGTGTCAAAAGAAGGTGGAAATATTCCTTCAGCAGATATAGAAGAATTCTTTTAAAAATAAAAAGGAAATAAAATAAATAAAATAAAATAAAATAAAATAAAATAAAATAAAATAAAATAAAATAAAATAAAAAATGCATAACACAAAGCAAAGTGCTCTCAGAATTCTCAGGCTCCTTTGGAGGTACGATTTCCATGTGGTGGTCAACAGACTAAACAGGTTAATCCTGTAGTTCTTTCCCAGGTAAAGACAGGCTCTAGATTCTCACTAGAGATACCAGAGCATAAGCCAAGGGTAGCATAATAGTAATAAAAGTAATTGCTAATATTTCTTGGTCTTACTATAACCGTTAGATTCCTAGCGGGAAGCAGCTGGCCCACCACCAAAATGTGGAAGTTGGGGAGAATTTAATGAAACTATTAACAGATGTGTACAGTGGGGAAACTAGCAGGGAATGGTGAAGTGCCCAGGGACCAGCGATTTCTAGGTCTCCAAGAGCAAGAGGAACAGTGATGTCCTCCAGCTGGTTGAGAGCTGGAGCTACAGAAGAGGGACCATCCAATAGGAGCCGTGTCTGGAATTGGCACTGCCCCATAGAGGGTGACTCTGGGAGACACCACCTTTCCATGCTTGTCCTGATAGGAGCCCCACTGAGAACAGAGATTCTAGTGTCAGCCTCTTGGGGGTCCTGACAACTGGAGGAGCCTCAGGGCAGAAAGGCAGCTGAAGCTAGGGTGAGTGGGGTGAGGACCCTCTCTGCCTACATCTGCCCACACAGGCTCAGAATGAATTCCCATATGCCCAAGGCTACAGCATCCCATCATTTTGGTTGAGGGGGAGGCAAGTCCTCCCATGTGGGCTCAAGCTGCTGACTCTGGCCTAAGGCACTAGGGGCTTTCACACCTCTTTCTTCTAGTGCCCAGATACCTTCCACATGTTGTATACACGGGGGTGCTAAATCATTTCCTTCTTTTTTACTCTGCTGATTGGTTGCATATGCCCATTCTGTGGGGGTCTATCCTATCTGAGGCATCCGACACACCCGGAGACCATCTGAGCAAGCTTGGAAAGCTTGAGACCTGGAAGTCAGACATGGGCAGAAGCACATGCATTCAGGGAAACAGGAATGCCTCGCTGCTCCCTGGGCAGGAAACACTCTCAGTTGGTACCCCATTTTCATGGAGGGATGAGTAGTAAAATGAGTAGGAGTCTGAAAGATGTGCTTTTCAATCTCGATGTTACTTGATTCAGGACAAGTTGCTTGTGGCCCCCCTCAAGCCTCACCTTCCTCCTCTGTAAAATGGAACCAGCTTTACCACAAAGGAGTTTGTGAAAGCCAAATGAGATGAAGAATATAACATGCTTTGTGTATTGTACTTCAATACTACTCAGTGATCAATTGTTCCATAACTAACGATAGGCTTATCATTTTGCTCTACACACCTGCCTGGTGATATGAGCACACCCAGCAAAACACTTTACTGAGCATCTGGGGAAGAAGAGAAGCAGGGAAAGAGGGGGACTCATGAGCCAGTTGTCCACCTTGCCCGAGGCCCATCTGCACAATCCCTATCTGATATACTACCTGTCAGAGTACTCCACATGCTGGAGTGGAGAGAAGGCGACGTCTGATCTTTAGGGCATGTCAAGTTCCTCCACCACCCAGGCAGCCCCATTCTGTGTTAACTTCAGGAATATCTTTACTGTGGCCTCCAGGATCTCTAAACACTTTATGGAGCAGATTTATCACTCCATTGCTTACAAGCCTCTTTTAACTCCAAGCCCAAGTTTTATTTCTTCCCCTGGACTTGCCAGCTGAGCTATGTGATGGGGAAGGAAGCACCTACTGAAGTGAGCCACAAATGATGTAAAAGGAGTATCTGCTGATTTACTTATTGATACATTTGGCCCCAAAGTCAGTGTTATGAGAACAAAGAGCACAGCATTCATGTCATAGTTAATTTTACTATTGGCATCATTGTTGCCTATATTTTGTTATCAGACATTTCTAATTCATAAGAAAGCTTACACACTGAAAAAAGGTAGACACTCTTATTTGTTTTTGATGGGTTAGGAAACTGATGCTTATGCAGTTTTACAGACATTGAATCAAGAAAAGGAGATCTTGAACAGAGCATTCACCTACCTACTCACTATACGATTTTAACAAGTTCATTATTTCATCAGAACTTCTATCTGTTGACCTGGTAATGACAATATATATTTCTTAAGGTCATTGCAAAGAAAAAATTAGGTCACATACACAAACCATAGTGCTTGGTACACAGCAGATGATCTTACATAAAACAGTGAGAAATGACATTCCGCAATAGGCATTCAGTAAAGCTTCCTGCCCTTCATAATCACAGGACCTGGACAGGAATAGACAATTTTTTTTCTGAAAGCCAGATAGTAGGAATTTTCAACTTTTAGCCATTTAAACTCAATTGCAACTATTCAACTTGCTGTTATATCTCATAAGCAGCCATAGTTATTGTTAAATGAATGATTGTGATTGTGTTTCAATAAAACTTTATTTAAAAAAAAGCAGAACTGATTTGGTCTATAGCCCAGAATCCAATGACCCCTGCCTTGGATAAAAAGTTGTGTATGATATTATAAATGATAACATCTAGAAGACAAAACCTCTTTTCATCCTTTAGCATTCTAGTTTCAACCCCCTCTCTTTTGTAGAAACCGTTCTTCCCCAGCAATGCTGGGCAGACTTAAGGATCCTATGACCTCTGTCTTTTGGACACATTACACAGCAGCCCACCTTTCCACTGTGAGGAAAATGCAAGCATGATTTCCCAAAGGTCCTTGAGGTCCTGGAAATTAGTGGCTATCTCTTCATCTTTCTCAAATAGTTAAAAAGTGAACAACAGTGCTTATTATCTTCCCAGAATTTAAAAAAAAAAAAAAAAAAAGACTGAAAGCTGATGTTGGGAAACTTTAGACTAATCAGTTCTCAACTGTGGGTGATTTTTTTCCTTGGGGGACATTTGACCATGATTGGAGACATTTTGGGGTGTTATGACTAGAGGAGGGTGCTATTGGCAACCACTGCGAAGAGATCAATGTTGCTGCTAAATATTCTCCGATGAACAAGAGGATGTACAAGAAAGAATGACCTGGTGCACATGTTAGCAGTGGTGATGTGGAGACGCCTCAAACTAGTAAAAGTGAAGCATTTTGTAAGCTATTGGTGTAAATCATGCACACAGCACTTTACAGTTTATACAATGCTACCTACCCTGTTCCCCCAAACCTGAGAATCAAATGCGATTATGTATGTAAAGGAAGTCTGCATAAATCATTAAGTTTCTGCAAAAGCAAAGTCTTTTCTGTCAGTGCAAAGTCAGGTAGGTTAATTCTAGAACATTCTTCAGCTTATCCCGCCCAAATCTCTCCCTTCAGTTTAAGCCCTTTTTCCCATCACTCTCTTCTCAGCAGGAATAGGAGTGCCTCTGGCCACCTTTCAAATGCGGGGGACTGGGAAGCCACACCTCAGTCTGCTTTTCTGTAGGCCAAATTATCAAATTCCTTTTAGCTTTTTCTCTGGGTCCTATTTTTGAAGCCTTTAATTATTTTAGCTTTTACAAAGATCCCACTGTGGATTTTCTCCTAGTTTGCCACATACCTCCCACAGTAGTCAGTCTTAACCTAAAAGGGCTTCCAATTAATCTTCCCCTTGGACAGAATTACCCCACAGTTTTTGCAAGCCACACTGGCTTTCATCTTACACTCACATATGCATATAACTTTAGTGATAGTTTGTCTTCCTGCTTGAAAGAGTTTGGCACACTTTTCTCTTTAATGTGAGCGACTGAAGTGGGAAGTTGCAGCAGCTATTGTTTAGGGGAGCTGATCTAAAACATCTAGGTAGACAAGGGGCACATTTCCTTGTTAGGTGTTGCCCACTTGGGGATGCCAAGTGGGACATGGGGGTGGTTTCTTTCATTTGCTCATGTTATGGGTTGAATTATGTTCCCTTAAAAAAGATATGTGGAAGTCCTGGCTCCCACTCCCTCAAAATGTAAACTTATTTGGAGATAAATAGTCTTTACAGAGGTAATCAAATTAAAATGAGGCTGTTAGGGTGGGCCTGATACAAAGGGACCAGTGTCCTTATAAAAAGGGGAAAATTGGACACAGACAAACCTGGAGGAAAGATGATATGAAGATGCAGAGGGAGAAAATAAGCCAAGGAACAAATTGAGAGACCTAGAACAGATCCTTCTCTAGAGCATTCTGAGGGAGTGTGGCTATACCGTTCCCTAGATTTTGTACTTTCAGCCTCCAGAACTCTGAAAAAAATATATTACTTCCTTTCGGTACCTTGTTACAATAGCCCTAAGAAACTAGCTGCCATAGTTTCTGCCACTGATGCCCTAGCTGAAGCTCATGAGCATCTTGGAGCACTTCTGCCAAGGACTGCTCACCACGACTCCTCTTTGTATCAGATGTTATCAGTGCTCTACCCATTTCTCCTCAGCGTGTCCCTGGGAGGCTTGCAGCCACGATGAGGGCATCCTGCTTCTCCTGGTGAATAACATTCTCTGACGATAGACACATGTACCCACATACAGAACAGGCTAGAAGGACTAACAAGGTTCTGGAGTGACTCTCAATGAAGGACAGGCAGCAGTTGTGAATAAATAGCTACGGTAGGGCTGACTGTTCTTCACCCCTGGTAGGATCACTTGGAGTCAGATTCAACACGTTTCAGAAGCTCCCCAGCAGACAGATCCCAGTTTCTAAGTAACAGAACCTACAGATTCAGGCACCTCTTTATAGTTTTCCATCTTTTACTTTATTTCCCCACTTGCCCCAGTGCAAATAAAATACCTGGCCTAAATCATTGTCTGGGAACTGCATTAGAAGAACTGTACCTAAGTCACCCCACAACAAGCATATGGATGAAAAGCTGGGACCTGAGAGCCAAAACCATCTTTTTGGCTAAAATCCAAAGGAAAGGGAGCAGAATTCAGTACTTGTCGTCCCAGAAAAGACCATCACATATCAAGCGGGGACAAAGTCAGAAGTCAAAGCCAAAACCTGAACAGACACTTGATAAGACTCAGAGGCCCCACGCGGAGTCACATCTGAGAATAAATGGTTCACGATTGTTGCCATCCAGCCACGTGGCCATTCTTAATGTTCACTTATGTACCATCCATATCCCAGACAGTGGGATATGAGTTAGAGGTACAGGAAGAGATAAAACTCATCCCCTGAACTCAAGGAGCTCACCTTCTTACGGGAAGAGACCAAGGTGCAAAAAAAGTATGATTAAAGAGCCATGCGACAAATGCTGATTGGAACCCTGGGAACCCCAGGGTGGAAGCTAGAGGGTCACATTCTGAAGGGCCTTGTACACTATGCTAAAAATTTGTAAGTAATAACCAGGGCTGGGTTCATGAACCTGTGACCTGGGCAAACAAGACCCTGTGCTTAGAAGAGCCCCACATTTGGGTTACTGTTCTTCCATCACTATCCTCAGAGTATTAATAATTTTTTTAAAAAAGGGCATTGATTTTGCACTGGGCCCCCAAAATTTATGTCTCCAGGCCTGACAATAAGGAACCAGGAAACGAATATCTTGAAGAGTGTTTTTAAGCCAGGCCTAAGGTATACTGAGTTAGAGATTACTATGGAAAGCAGAGTGCTAATGGGGCAGAGTTGGAAACCAATGGTGGTTGCTACATTTGGGGGATTTTGAGGAGCTCACTGGCCAATCAGAACCTCTGCTTCAAATTATATCGGATATAGAGGCACTCAGGCTTTTAATGCTTGCTCATTCATTCATTCATTCATTCACGCAATATTCATGACTTGTTCCAAACGCTTCAACATAGTAAAACATACTACACAACAATATTTATTATAAAGTGGGGTCCACATGTGAGTCATGTCCATCTGGCCTGACAGTCGAGGAAATTTAACCAATGTACTCCGTATCTACCATAAATTAGAAAGCATTTTTTTACCCTGGAGTATAATTCTTTCAAAGTCTTTCAACAGAAGATAAATCTGAAGCTCAAGGAGGCTTCAGTTTTCCCAGGATAAGTCCAGATTTGCTGAGGGTCACTTCCACAGTAGGACTGGTGAGCCGAGAGGAGTGTGCAGGGCCCCATTCTCCTGTCTATCACTGCCCCCCTAAGTCACCAGCTACTGTAAGGGCTCCCGTAAAGTTGTCTCCAGATGTGAGAGCTTCTTAAGGTGGTCCTTGTTTCTTATGGATTTATAAGACAATATTTTATAAGCAGTTTTTTCCCTCTCTTTCTCGATTATCCTTCAGATTTGTAAAGTATTTCTGAATCTCTGTGGGAAAGCATTTCCCACGGCATGTGTGTAGGTGCAGGTATGAGCTCATCCATATTGACTATGATGCCCGGTCTCAAAACAGGGACCACTGCTGAGGGCTGTCCAAGCCGTGACCTTGTGCCCCCGGTTCTCCTCCAACACTCACACAGGCATGGGCGCAAGGCCGTGATCGTAGTGGAGCCTGACCCACACCCAGCTCCCAGGAGCCTGATTGGCCCAAGGATATCCCCTCCTGCCATGATTGGTTTAAGAATGAGTATGTGAAAAAAAAACAAAAAAACAAACAAAAAAAAAGAATGAGTATGTGACCGAATACTGGCCAATGAGACACGAGGGGGAAATTAAGGGCATGGAATCCCTTCAAAGAAAAATTCTTTCCTCTCCTAAGAAAAAGTCACTAGAAATTTCAGACTTCCCCTGATGTCTGTGCATAGACTTTACCTACACTGCTTCAACCACCCCAGTAACCCTGGGGGAATCACTAAAATGTGTGTGTATTTTCATAGATTTTCATAATTGTCCCATGTTTGTTTGCTTGAACTGAGGTGGAATTCACAACATAAAACTTACCACTTTAGAAGTGAACATTTCAGTGGCATTTAGCACATGCGCCGTGTGTGCATCTACCACTTCTAACTTCAAAACGTTTTCATCACAACCCATCCCCTGCTCCCGAGCAAAATAAGCATTTCCCTCCATTTCTTCTCCTCGCAACCTCTGGCAACCACTAACCTGCTTTCTGTTTCCATGGAGTGAGCTATTCTGGATATTTATATAAATGGGATCATACAATATATGACCTTTTGTGTTTGGCTTCTTTCACTTAATGTTTTTGCGGTACATCCATGTTGTTGCATGTATCAGTACTTTATCCTCCCCCCCTTTTTTTGGCTAGGTAATATTCCATTGTCTGCACCACAATCTGTTTATCCATCCAACAGTTGCTGAGTATTTGAGCTCTTTCCACCTTTTGGCTATTGTGAATGATGCAGCAATGAACATGCATTTACATGTATTTGTTTGAGTACCTGTTTTTAATTCTTTTGATATATACGTAGGAGTGGAACTGCTAAATCACGTGGTAATTTTAACTTTTTGAGGAACTGTCAAATTATTTTCCACCCTGGCTATACCATTTTACATTCCCACAAGTATAGCACATACACTATCTTATTTTGCCCATGATACTGACCTGCTAAGGTTAGGTTATTTTATAAAGGAGGATCCTGAGATTCAGATCTAAAATCATTTGCCCATCTAGTTTGTCAAGTGTCAGAATTTGATTCCGCGTCTTTGACTGAAAGTCCCATTCCTTCTTATTGCATAAACATCTCAGCTGTTTAGCTTCCTCCTTTGGAGGGAAAAACCCACAGATCTAGGATAACTATGCTTGTCCAGATATTAATTAAGAACTATGGATAAATCCCAGCTCAGAGGCCCAGGTGCTTAATACTATATTAACACAATTATGAATGTTTACTTTGCAAACCCAGCATCTAGAATAATATCCAGTCCATCATTGGATAATATTTGTTGAGTGAATGAGTCTTAGGCATTCAGCTATGGGGTGTCTGTCATCTAGGGAGGTAGCTAGAGATCTAGATCCTGCCGTTTCTTTCACACCCTTCTTTGCTAGTGAAGTACTGCTCGTAGAATAAAGAACTGGATCTACCTAATGTGATATACATCCAACAATGATAGAATGTCTCTCTAATCCTCTAAATTGAAAATACGCCATTTTCAGGTATGTCAGTATTTTTTAAATTGGGCAGCACTGCCTTTCTCAATCTGACTTTGTATTATTTAATCTATAAACAGATATATCACTGACGTATTTTAACCAGCATGTTCACTGTTTATTTATAAATCAGTTTTCATCCCTCAGTACTTTGATGTTTTCTTGCCAAGAAGTAACTAGTACCAACTCCAAATAACAAATACATTTTGTAGTTAATAAAAATCTTTTCAGATCAATAACGTTAATAAGTGATACTGTCACTTGGGTATGTTGATAAAGTTAAAAAAAATAAAAAAACAAAGGCAAGCCAACTGAAAAGCTGGAACTGAAAATAGATTATAGCATTTTGCCCCAAGGCTTTGGCAATGATTGAAACAAAGTGTTTTGAAACAGAGCAAATTGGCATTTCTCTGACTTCTAATGTTCGGTCTGTCCAAGCTCAACACCTGGTTCAACTACACAAAACAGCCATTCAGAATTATAGTCTGGGCTTTTGTTATGCAAAGGTAAATGAGGGCAGCATGAACTCTTCCAGGAAAAACTGTTTTTACTTTTTCCCTAGGGAGAGCTCTCATCAAAAAAAGAAAAAAAGAAAGAAAGAGAAGAAAGAAAGAAGAAAGAAAGAAAGAAAGAAAGAAAGAAAGAAAGAAAGAAAGAAAAGAAAGAAAGAAAGAAAGAAAGAAAGAAAGAAAGAAAGAAAGAAAGAAAAGAAAAAAAGAAAGAAGAAGAAGAAAGAAAGAAAGAAAGAAAGAAAGAGAAGAAGAAAGAAAGAAAAGAAAGAAAGAAAGAAAGAAAGAAAGAAAGAAAGAAAGAAAGAAAGAAAGAAAGAAAAAGTAAATCGGTGTTGACAGGAAATTAAGAATCTTGAAGATAAGTGGGTTCTGAACCTATTTAATAGAAGAAAAGTTCATACAATGTTTTAAAATGTGTCTACTATAAATGGATTATTTATTTTAAGATTGTATTTATTTATTCGTGAGAGACACAGAGAGAGAGGCAGAGACACAGGCAGAGGGAGAAGCAGGTTCCCTGCAGGCAAACCTGATACAGGACTCGATCCCAGGACCCTGGGATCATGATCTGAGCCAAAGGTAGACACTCAAACACTGAACCACCCAGGTGCCCCCTCTACTATAAATGAATTAAAGTGAACCCTAACTCTCTCTGCTTGGGAACATTAAGCTACGGTAAAACATTTTGAACCGTTTCCCACTGGTCCTCCTTTGCCTAGCTCTCAATCTGCAGAGACTTTGGTTTCAGTTGCATTTATGTTCTAATCAAAATAATTTGACCAAAACAGTGATTGGCCCATTGTAAGAGGACCCACATCTCTATAGGATGATAAGCCTATGAACATCTGCACATACTCATAGGCATGGATGTGGTTTATGTAATACCTTGTGAACGATGTCAAAAACCACACTTGGATTGAGTGTTTGAGGTTGCCGACCATGTGGCACAGCCTAATATTATAAAAGCTTAAAGTCCAGAATGAAAGTTGAGTGAAGAAAAAGCCATTTCACCAAAGCAGGTGCATCTAAAATGCCTGCCATTTGCCTCCATGACTTGTAATTCTCTGGATCCAGTGCCCCCCACCCCCACCCCCTTGGTGAGTCCCTCATTATGTTGAGTGAGTGTTAGATATACATGGAGCCAGACAACTTCAAAATCTAATTGAAGAGTTTTTACTAGATGAGTACTGAGAGAGTGAGGGGAATCACACACCACTGTTCCTCAGGAACCTTCTCTACCTCTCAGGGCAGGTTTCATTCCCTCCTCAGTTCATTTGGCAATTGGCTGTTGAGGTTCAACTGTGTGTTGGGCCTTTGAAGATGGGATCTACAGCAGTGAACAGGACCAAGCCTGTGCTATCATGGAGGTCACCTCATAGCAAGGAAGACAGATGAAAAGAGGCCATTAAGCATTATAATTGCATATGATCAGAAATGCTATGAAGAAAGGGGAGGGAGTGGTGGGAGAGAGGAGCTAGTTGGTAGGATCAGAGAAAACCTTAGGAAGGAGCACGCTGTACAAACATTTAGGAGAAACACCAGAAGGAGCAGTGAATGCATGTCCTTAGGAAACAGTGATGTGTCTGGGAAATCTAGACTAACCCAGGAGGAATACCAGAGACAGTGGGTAGGGTAGGCAGGGCCAGAGCTTGAGTACCCTATAGGGCAGGATCTTTGACCCATAGCACTAGTGACATTTAGGACTAGATGTCCTAAATGCATTGCAGAGGGAGATGGTCAAAGTCCTATGCAGAGTAGGACATATAATAGCATCTCAGGCCTTTATCCACCAGATGCCATTAGCACTTGCATAAGTTGTGACAACCCCAAAAGTTTCCAGACATCACCAAATGTCCCTTGATGGCAGAGGGAGGGGAGTAAAATTACTCCCATAGATCATGGCAAAAATATGTGGTGGCAATGACCCTGGGTTTTATTCTAAGTGTGATGGAGATCTGCTGGAAGGTTTTAGCAGAGGAGTGCCACGGTAGAATTTATATTTCAGAAAGAATACTCTGGCTGGTGGGCAACAAGGGTGACAGCAGGCACAGAAGCTTGGGCTTCTACAGAAGATCTAGCTTAGGCGGAGAGCCTCATCTTCATGTGTGTCCCTGTGTAACCATGGCAATAAAATGACTCTTCTCTGCTCTCCAGCACCAGCTCTAACATTGCTGAGGCCAAATGTAACCTCTGATGGGAAAGGCATCCAGAAACCAACTTTTCAGTGGCTGAAGTTTCAGTGGTCTGCAGCTAAGGCTGTGCATTGACCAAGTAGACCCAATCACACACTGTACCTTGGGCACATGTTCTCCCTCTGGCCCTGACTATCCCATAGCCTCGAGGGGCGCCACTGTCAGTACCCCTAGAAAACAGTAGCTAGCAAACCTTCATACTGGAAGGTCATTTTCTTCACATTGCCAATCCATTGTGGGGAAAATGCAGATATCATCTTACCCTGGTCTGCAAGCCTCCGAAAGTCAGTGATGGGTCTTCTTATCCATGTACTCCTCTCAAGGGGTGCATCGTTCCTTTTAGATATCTCCTTAGAGAAACAAACTCCCTCCCTACCTCTGAAGTACTGGGTCTTTGGAACTCCATTCCATGTCACTGTTTCCCATCACAGCTCCTGTCACTGACTGAATTGTGCTCCCCGCCCCGCTCCATTCCTATGTCGAAGCTCTAATCCCCAGTGTGACTGTGCTAAATGGTAAGGCCTTCAAGGAGGTAATTAAGGTAAAGTGAGGTCATAAGAATGGGGGCCTATTTCAATAGGGCTGATGCTTTTATAAGAGCATAAGGCGACCCCAAGAGTGTGCATGCACAGAGAAAGGCCCTGTGCTTATTAACACAGTGAGAAGGTGGTCATCCATAACCCATGAAGAGGCCTCGGGAACAAAAAGATCTAATGGCACCTTGATCTCAGACTTCCAGCCTCCAGAACAGTGAGGAAAGAAATTTCTGTTGTTGAAGCTCCCCTCTAACTCCAAGTCTTTGGTATTCTGCTATGAGCCCAGCAGACTAGTGCAGTCCCCTAAGTGTTATCCTCATATGGACAATTTCATTTCACCTTCAGGATATCATCTCAGACCTCAGGTTCTGTAGCTACTTTTGAAATTCTCATTGAAATTCTCACCACCCACCCCCTGCCCCAAGTTTTCCTCCCATGGTGCTTCTGGATTCTCCAAAGGATAGTCTGACTTGTCTCCTTAAGTTTCCCTCACTGACTCATCTTTCCTGGCTCCACCCTTACACGTTAGTGTTCCCTGGGGTTGTGTCCTCAAAGCTCCTCACATCTCAAGTCTAGACACTCTCCTAGAAAAACGCGTTTATTCCCATAGCTTTAACTATCACTTCCATGTGGATGACTCATGCATTCATTTTCCCAGACTCAGTATCTCTCATCTCTTTACTTTCTGCCTCTAAATTGACCTTCCCCAATTAAGGATGTCACCACCAAACCTCTCACCTAAGCAAGAAAGTTGAAAGGCACCTTTGATTCTTTCTTTTCTCTTTTTCTCCAAATTCAGATAGGTCACAGGAGCTTTTTGATTCCCTGTCTCCCTTCAATGTGTCATCTCCTGAATCATCTTTGTAATGCTTGTGTCTGATCATGCTGTTCCCCTGCTTAAAAGTTATTAGTGGCTTTCCATTACCTATTGAGAAATACCAAGTCCAGGCTCCATGGAATGCCACCTTTTTGGCATCACCTTCTCCCATTTTCCCACTCAGATAACTCTTGTTTCAGTTCCACAGACACCAGTTCTGGTCCCCAAAACATAGGTTCCTTTGCCTGTTTTGCTTCCTCTGATTGTAATAGCTTCATTATCGACCCCATTCCTTTGTAACCAATCCTTCTCCTGAGTCCCTTTTCTACTTTGACAGCCGTACTTATACTCATTCTTAAAGACCACATTTAAAGGTACCTTCACCCACAAAGCCATGTTCTCATTTGCCAGAGTCCCCTGCTCCATGTTCTGTGTCCTCAGAGCCTTTTGTGTGTCTATCTCTTCCGATTGATTAAGCTCTTTTAGTATTGTAATCATGTTGTATCCATCCTTGAAACCCTAAGTAATCTGGTACATTCCTGACATTCAATATGGTCTCTGAAAAACATTAATTGAATGAAGGAACAATGAATAAATAACTTCTGTGATTATCTCTGATGGAAAGCTCTTCCTTAGTCTGCCATTCCTAAAACTTTGAGATGATTATAAGGCTTGTAATTGGAATACAACAATAAAGGGTATAATTCTTTCACTAGAACTAAATTCAGAAGAATATTTGGGAGAATAAAAATAAAAAGGCATACATTTTTCATAGATATCTTATGCCTCAGGTCCAAAATAATTTGTGAAATAGCTGAGTGAGAGGAACAATAAAAATAAAATAGTATTCCCCAAATGAATGAGAACATATAATGTTTGTCCTTCTCCGACTGACTTACTTCACTCAGCATAATACCCTCCAGTTCCATCCACGTTGAAGCAAATGGTGGGTATTTGTCATTTCTAATAGCTGAGTAATATTCCATTGTATACATAAACCACATCTCATTCATTTGGGGAATATAAATAATAGTGAAAGGGAATATAAGGGAAGGGAGAAGAAATGTGTGGGAAATATCAGAAAGGGAGACAGAACATAAAGACTGCTAACTCTGGGAAACGAACTAGGGGTGGTAGAAGGGGAGGAGGGCGGGGGGTGGGAGTGAATGGGTGACGGGCACTGGGGGTTATTCTGTATGTTAGTAAATTGAACACCAATAAAAAATAAATTAAAAATAAATAAAAATAAATAAAATAAAATAGTATTATCAGTGTCATGAAGGTTTTTAGAGGTTGCCTAGCCAGGTAGAAAATACAGAAGATATTGCCCCATACCAAAATAAGCTGTGACAGTGATCAGAGATACAAAACATGCAGTATTGTACCAGTATTGCTTTACTCTGTTAAATGCAATTATATTGAAATATAGTTATCAAAATAGTTTTTTAAATAGTGGTAACTAGTAACAATTATACTTCTTTATTAGTTCATTAAATAGTAGGACTTGTTGCAAAATGAATGGCAATAATTTTAGGATAATAATAAATATACATAACATTTTGATACATGTGCAACAACTATAATGTGGTTTGGAAATACCTGTGATTTCTATTGATAAGAAAGCTGTAAGTACTTATAATACTACTTACATGGGTTATCTATATTTATGATTGAAGAAAATACTATATTTGAATTAGTGGTTAGTAAAAATAAAGATGTATTTTGTCTTTACCCAGTTTATAAAATTCCTAACTGTGGAAGAACTCCTGCGATGCAGAAAAACTAGTTTACCTCTACTTCCTCCTGGATGAACTACCGTCTGAAAAACTTGTCGTTAGAAGAACACCAAGAAGTATCCAGTAGGCTCTTTGATTTTTCAGGGTAACCAATGCAGGATTTCTGGAAGGATTGCAGAGATTAATGCCACCTTGAAGGACTTGAAAGACACAGGGATGATGATTCCCATGACATCTCCATTCAACTCTACTATTTGTCCTGTGCGGAAGGCAGGTAGATCTTGGAGAATGACATTAAATCATGATAAGCTTAACCAGATCATGACTACAATTGCAGTTGCTGTACCAGATGTGATTTCACAGCTTAAGAAAATTAATACATTATCATGGTACCTGGTATGCAGCCCTTGATCTAGCAAATGTTTTTTTCTCAAAATATAGTAGTAAAGATCACCAGCACTTTGCTTTCAGTTGACAAGACTGGCAATACATGTTCATGGTCCTACTTCGGGAGTCTAGCAACTCTCTCCACTATGTCATAATTTAGTTTGTGGGCATCTTGATTATTTTTCACTTCCATGAAAGATGATACTGGTCCATTACAGTGGACAGATGATATTGTGCTGATCAGAAGTAGTGAGCAAGAAGTAGCAGCTCCTTTAGACTTACTGGTAATACCTTTGCATGTCAATGGGTGGGATAGAAATTCAATAAAAATTCCAGAGTCTTCTACCTCATTGAAATGATTACATGCCTACTATGCAAGAACTGTTGAGATACGCCTTCTAGGGTTAAGGATAAGTTGCTGCATCTGGCCCCTCCTACAAAAAAAGAGGCATAATGCTTAGTGGACCTCTTAGGATTTTAGAGGCAACATATTCCTTATCTGGATGTGCTCTCCAGCCTATTTACCAAGTGACTCAAAAAACTGCTAGTTTTGAGTGGGGCCCAGAATAAGAGAAAGCTCTACAAGAGATCCAAGCTGCTTTGCCACTTGGGCCATATAGTCCAGTAGATTCCAGTGGTGCTTGAAGTATCAGTAGCAGAGAAAAATGCTTGTTTGGAGGCTGGGGGTGAATAGCAGTGCAGTGCCTTAGGATTTTGATGCTGATTAATGTAGATAATATTCTTCTTTTGAAAAACAATGTGGCCTACTACTGGGTCTTACTGGAGATTAAATGCTTAACCAAGGGCCACCAAGTTATCATGTGACCTGAACTCCCATCAAGAATCAGATATTTCCTGACCCATCAAGCCATAAAGTTGGGCATGCACAGCAACACTCTGTCATCAAATGGAAGTGATACGTATGTAATTGCACTTGCCTGAGTAGCCCTGAAGGTACAAGTTACACAAAGTAGTGGCATAAATGCCTATGGTCCTCTCTCCTGCTACACTACCTTCTCTCTCCCAGCCTGTACCTATGTCTCATGAAGAATTCCCTACAATCAGTTGACAGAGAAAGAGAAGACCTATGCCTAGTTTTCAGATGTGTCTGCATGATACACAAGTACCACCTGAAAGTGGACAGCTACAGTACTTGGCCCCTCTAGGACATCTTGGAAGGACTATAGTGAAGGGAAATCCTTCCAGTGGACAGAACTTCAAGCAGTGCACCTGGTTGTGGACTTTGCTTGGAACAAGAAATGGCCAGATGTGTGATAATATATTGCCTTATGGGCAGTAGCCAATTAGTTGGCAGGATGGTCAAGAACTTATAAAAGAACATGATAGAAAAATTGGTGACAAGGAAATCTGGGGAAAAGGTATGTGGAGAGATCCCTCTGGTGGGCAAGAAAAAGTGTGATGATATTTGGGCCCTGTATGAATGCTCATCAAAAGTGTATCTCAGCAGCGGGGTATTTTAATAATCAGGTGTAGAAGATGTTCTTTTCTGTGAATACCAGTCAGCCACCCCATCTCATCATTACCCAATATCCTCATGAATAAAGTGACCATGGTGCCAGGGATGGAGGTTATGCAAAGCCTCAGTAGCATGGACTTCCACTCCCCAAGCCGAAATGGCTATAGTCCTTGCTGAGTGACCAGTCTTCCAGCAACAAAGACCAACACAGAGCCCTTAATATGGGATCATTACCAGGGATCATCAGCCAGTCACCTGAGAGCAGGTTGATTACATTAGATCACTTCCATCATGGAGGGGACAACATTTTGTTCTTACTTGAGCAGACACTCTGGATATGGATTTGCCTATCCTTATGCAGTGCTTTCACCAAAACTACCATCTATGAACTTACAGATGCCTGAATCATCATAGTATTCCACACAGCATGTTTTCTAATTAAGGGTCTCAATTCACAGTCAATGAAGTACATCAATGGGCTCATGCTCATGGAATTGACTGGAATTCTAACCATGTTCCCAACCATCCTGAAGCTGCTGGCCTGATAGAACAGTGGAATGGCTTTTTGAAGACTCACAGTGCTAGCTGGGTGGAAATACCCCTAGAGCTGGGACAAGGTTCTCCAGAAGGCTGTCTACACCCTGAATCAGCTTTCACTATACAGTGCTGTTTCTTCCTTAGTCAGGCTTCACAGGTCCAGGAATCAAGGGTTGGAAATGGGAGTGGCACCACTCACTATTACCCCTAATGACCCTGTAGCAAAACTTTTGCTTCCTGTTCCCATGACCTTATGCTCTGCTGGCCTAGCAGTCTACTTCCAAAGGGCAGAGTACTTCCACCAGGAGACAAAACAATGATTCCATTGAGCTGGAAGTTAAGACTGCTGCTTTGCCACTTTGGGCTCCTCAAAATCCAAATGAACAGACAAAGAAGGGAGTTACTGTCCTGGCTGGTGTGCTAGATCCTGACCAGCAAGGAGAAATCAAATTTCACCTGGGTGACTACAGATCTCAGGACTTGTTGACCTCCATCGTTGCCTGTCAATTCCTTATGGTAAATCTCTTTATATAGAATAAGCCTTATATGTGAATCTTATTAGTTCTCTTTTTTCTCAAGAAACCTAATATCAAAATAGCTATCAAAATAGGGTTTTTATAAAAAAAAATTGTATGTAGAAACAGTTATACTTCTTCAAGTCATTAAATAACAGGAACTACTGCCAGGCAGAGTGATGAGCATACACAATATTTTGATACATTTGTAACAAATATAACATGATTTGATGTCATCATCAAATATCTGTGATTTCTACTGGTGAGAAAGTTGTATGTCCTTTTAATATTATTGCCATTCGTTCTCTGTGTTCATGATTAAAGAAAATACCACGTCTGAATTAGAGGTTGGTAAAAATTAGTATATATTTTGTCCTAACCAAGTTAGGTTAAGAATCGTAATCATGGATCCTCAGCATTCATAGACTCTAGAAAAAGACTCAAGGGTAAACTACCCTTTGAGAAACTAACTTTAAAGGAACATAGTAAATAGACAGCAGGCTCTTTGATTCTCAGGATAACCAAGCATCTAAGCAATATCATATCAATAGCAGTAGAAAAGGAAATTGAAATTCACCTTGGTTTAAAAAAAATTGATCATGAAGTCTCCTTGGCCATTATTGATTGGTCTTTTATTTTTTTATTTTTTTATTTTTTTTTGATTGGTCTTTCAGACAAAAACTGGATCTCTTCCCAAACTACTTTAGCCCCTTGGCCCCTAGCATAGTACTTCCATATGACAGACATGAAATACATATTTGCTAAGAAATGATCATGGATGGATGGATGCATGCATGCATCTATAAAAATATCACTTAAGCTTGCAAAGAGAGCAGTGGACTCATTCAGGTTGTTCCCTTTTGTGTTTTTCTCCAATGTCCTCTTTCCTCTCTTCTCTTGGCATTCATAAGGTGTTCCCAGACAGGTCTTCCCTTAGAGCAGCTGGCTTGGGCCATTGCTGGACATCATCTACCAGAAGCATTGGGGCCCTCCATGCTAAAGCAATGGGTGAAAGACAAGTGAGCCCAAACCACTTGGTATTCATTGTTGGGTTTTCCCTGGAAGAAAACAAGCCTATGTTCTATCAGGAACTTTGCCATCTTTGACTAACTGATCCTTTTCTAAATGCACTCAGGGAGAGCACAAATACCCTCTCCTCAGATAAGAGAAGATTTCACCATTTCAAACCACCATATTTGGTGTTAATGAATTTATGTATTAATTTTAATGCAGGCCCCAAGGAGAACTGGACAATAAAAGAGGAACAAATACATGTCTAATCCTACAGCCCAAATAAACATATTACTAATATCTTAGTGTATTCACTTCAAAACTATATCAGATTTTGCACAGTTCTCTTTTTCTTTGGGGATTTTTTGTCAAGGAGAAAGGGGGATTGTATATATCTATGATTATTCTAGCATATGCTATTTGGTTTCCTTCTCTGTCACTTAATATAATGGCTTTTTAATTATATACATATAAATGTTGTATGTATACATAATGCTTTTATTTATCAGTACCCTTTCAATGGCCAAATATTACCTCATTCACTGAACATCATCATTAATAACACATTTACACTGTTTCATTTTTTTCTCTGTCACAGACAAGGCTCCATGAACTCATCTCTGCTCATCCATTTCTTCCTGTACTTAATCTTTGGGACAATGTCCTAGAAGTGCCAGGGAATACTACACCCAAGAATAACACTTCCTGGGGCTCTTACTATTAATGGCCACCAGGCTGCTCTTGATGTGTTTTTTTTTTTAGTTTAACTTTTAATATATTGGTAGCTTCAATTTTTAATTCTGGAGAGATTCCTAAAGTCTCACACTATATTTTCTTTAACACCAGACAATAAGTCTGGAATTCTCTCAATGATGCCACATGAGGGGCAGAATCATATAGCCCAACATGGTGATCAAAAACGCAGGCTTGGTAAGAGACTCTTTACTATAGGGGACAAACTGAGGGTTACTGGAGTGGGGTTGTGATGGGGTAACTGGGTGATGGGTATTAAGGAGGGCACTCATCGTGATGAGCTCTGGGGGTTATATACCAGTGATGAATCACTAAATTCTACTCCTGAAACCAATATTGCACTGTTTGTTACCTAACTGGAATTTAAATTAAAAAAAAAAAAAAAGAAGAAGAGACCAGGACATGAGTATGCACAGAGGAAAGATGGTGTAAACACACTTAAGCAGAAGGTATCTGCAAACCAAGATTTCACCAGAGCCCAATCATATTGATCTGGAATTTCCAGCTTCCAGTCTATGGCCACACTACCCGAAAGGTGCCCAATCTCATCTGAAATTTCCAGCTTCCAGAACTGTAAGAAAATAAATTTCTGTTGCTTAAGCCAAAATGCAAAAACAAAACCAAAACACAGGCTTGAATTTTTTTTTTTTTCAGGCTTGGATTTAATTGCACAGTTTCAACCCCAACTCTGCCCCTACCTGCTGGGTTATCCTGGGCCAGTTATTCAACCACTCTATGCCTGAATTCCTTAATTTTTGAAGTGGGAATAAATAATGGTTCTTTAGACAAATGAATGCCATGAGGAGTAAATGAGTCACTACTTGTTAGGTGGTTTAACATATGACTTCCATAAGTTAATATTTTTATTGTTAGTCACCAAAATCACAGTTTATAGTAACTAGGTGTTAGAAATACTAATATATTTGATGCTGAATTTACCATCTTATTATTTGCTTTCACCTTGTCCTACCTGTTTCTAGATTCCTTTTCTCTCCAACACAGCATTACTTTGGGTTTATGGAGTATTTAACATCTGTCCTATTTTCACACCTCTGTGAGTGTGAGAGGTCTTGCACAGCTTCCTTAGAGATGCTGCTGGCCCTGATGCACCCAAACCTAATCCTTTCCACCCTAGTCACACATACAGAGACTCCTTTTCCTCACTCCCAGTTTATTTCCTTTTGCATATATCTTTGCATATTCTATTCAAATATTATTGTGGATCCATGCAGTCAGAATTCACTTTAATATACAGACATAATCGCCTTTCCCTGCTCTTCAATCTTTCTTGCATCTTCAAAGCTCCACCTGGGACCACCTCCCTCCCTCCTGAAGAGTGCCTCCACAATTCCCCTCCGTTCAAGTTTTACCAGCCACAAATGTGCTGTTTCTGTTTGTCTGCAAATGCCTTTATTTTGTCTTCATTGCTGAAGGATATTTTTTACCCAATGTAGAACTCTAGGTTGAATATTGACTTTCTTTCAGCATTTTGAAAACTTTCATTTATTATCTTCTGGCTTTTATTTTATTTCATTATTTTTTTAATTTGTTTTACAATTTTTATTATCTATTTTTACTGTATTTACTGTTGAGGGAACAATTGTCTGTCTAATGTCCCTCCTTTGATATTCATGTGTCTTTCTTCCTCTGGTAACTTCTCATATTTTCCCATTGTCTTTGGTTTTCAGTGGTTTTCTTGGATGGAGTTTTTCTCTGGATTTCTCCTGTTTCTTGAATCTCTACCAGTTTGGAGCATAGTGAATAATGTCTCTTTATAGACTATATCTGTACCATTCCTTTCCTTTTATTTTTCTGGCAGCAACCTCATTATATGTATAATAGAACTCATCACTTTATTTCCTCTTTTACTCATTCTTCTTTTTCCATCCTTTTTTACCCTGTGTAATTCCCTCTGGATATTTTCTCTGAATCTGTCTTTCAAGTTGCTGGTTGTCTCTTATTCTTTAATATGCTTTAGTTCTTTCATTATTTCTAATTCCAGCTATTGGGATTTTTCTAAGATTTCTCTTTGATTATCCTGACAGTTCCCAAATACTCATCAAAATTTTGCATCTTTTTCTTGTCTCTTTGACCACTTAAGCACTGTGATTTTAAGTTCTGTTGTTTGGTAACTTTTGGATCTGGAGCCCTTTGGGATCTGTTTCGATTGTTTCTCCTGATCACCTCCTATGCCTTGATATTTTTGATTGACTACCTGATATATGTGGCAAATTATAAATTTTATTTAAGACCTTATCTTCCTGGAGAGATGATTTACTTCTGTTTGCACCAGCATTCTGGGACCAATTTCAAGGATTGATGTGACCCTTAGGAAGGCTTCAGTTTCTGAAGGGCTGTTCTTCTTTCCATCCATCCCAACTCCCAGGATGTAGGACTCATTTGTCTTAACCCAAAGCATGAGAGATATACCAGGACTCTTGGCAGGTCCTAAATTCCTGTTTTTCTCCCACTCACCTTATGAAATTGGCAAAAGCTCTGAATATCTTTTCAAGGTCTTAATATCCTCTTCAGGTTAAAATTTTTACATTATGGTGAAAATGACCCAAATGTAGGAAACTTTTCTGTGTCTCCTGGATCTTGGCCTCCCACTTTTTCACTATATTGACAACTCTCTAGAGCCTTCAATCAGAATGTGTGTGTGTGTATGTGTGTGTGTGTGTGATCCACTTTCTACTTGTCTTCAGCAGAGAGTTGAGCCAAATCATCTGGACCACCTAGTCCATTGTTTCAGGAAGTAGATGTCTGGAGTCTGTTTTTTCAAAGGTATGCTTTTTTTTTTAATTACTATTATGAAACGAGATCCAGGATAAAATATGTTTAATTTCAGTATTTCCAAACTTATTTTACTACAGATTGCTTTGTTTTTGTGAAGCAGTTCATGAACAAATGTTCCATGGCATCTCAATTTACAAAAGGCTTAGATTTCAAAAGGCTGTCCCTAAGAACTTTGCTTCGAAGTTCAAAGTGGTGTTAAACAAGGCACCATTGTATTCACGTTTATGCAAAGTTAAGTTACAAGAGAAGAACTCTGTTTGATGGTTTTGTTATGAGTCATCCCACCCAAAGTAACAATTGACATTCTTTCACCACTGTCTTTTTTTAAAATTATTTGTACTTTTATTTTCATTGTAATTGTACACATAGGGAACACTGGATTGGTGAAGAAGGCACCTGGAGACAGATATGCAATGACATTTTTAAACATGTTTTATTTTGAAATAAGAATAGATTTACAGGAAGCTATAAAAGTAATACAGAGTCCAAGTGTATCCTTCATCAGGCTTTCCCTAGTGATGACATCTTACATAACCAAAGTACAATGTCAAGACTCAGATGTTGATATTGGTATAATACTGTTAAATTACCTGAAAATCTGTTCAGTTTTTAGCATTTTTTAACATGCATTTGTGTGTGTTTGTTTGTGTGTATGTGTGTAATTCTATGCAATTTTATCTAGGGTATGGATTCATGTAACTACCAATACAATCGGACATAGAATTGTTCTGTCACCAAAGGAATATTCTCTTGCTGCTTTTCCTCCTCAATCTGTTCTCCAACTCTAAAATTGTGTTCTTTTAAGAATGTTCTATACATGGAATCAAACAGCATGTAACTTTTTGAGATTTACTTATTTCACTAAGCATAATGCCTTTGAAGGGCACCATTAAGCTATATATATCCTTTTTACTCAACCTAATATCTTTTCAACCTTATTCTTGGAAGATGACATTTTCTTCTTTCTTTCTTTTTTTTTTTTTAACAAAATGAGAAACTAAGAGAGAAAACAAGAATTTGTCTAAAATCACGAATAGAATTAATGACACATTTCTTGACACTGTAGTTCAGGGTTCTTACAATAGACTTTGTTTCCTCTAAGACCCTTCCTTCTTTCTTCCTGTCTGGTTTGGAACAACAGGTCACCTGGAGGTCATGGTTGATAATCACAATCCACAGAGTATCTAATCAGAATTTTGTGATATGAAAATCAAACACTCAACTTTGCCTGCAGCAACTACTGCATTATTCTACTTAGTAAGAATTATAGAGTGGGAATCTTGGAAATCATTCACATAGTTACTTTTGAAAGAATGCCTAAATCTGAATAGAACTTCTAAACTCTTAGCTCAAGAGTTGATTACTTCAAAAACAAGAAATGAATGCATGGATTGTGTCAGCAAGTGACATTTCCTAGTTTTCTTCTTTATCATCTCTCATCTTTGGGGGTTTGCCTAAAGGTCACCAAGTTTTGAATGAACCTAATAAGGATTCAACAGCTTTTGTGTAGTGGCAGAGAATGTTTCTGGAGAGGGCAAGACTACTTAATGAAGTCCAAAAGCAGAAATTAACAATCTGGGGTTTGTACAATCCCATAAGTACTCCTGAAACATCTTTGGGAAAAAGTACTGGGTACAAAGAGGCCTAACATAATCTGTAACTATGTTTTCTCAAGTGACCTCCAATGTAGATCAAGGAAGCTTTCCACCCTAGCCTTTGCCTGCTGTAGATTTTGTATGCATGAGGCTCAAGAGAATATCTGAGGAGAAAAAGGCCCTTATAGTCTCCATCTGAGTACTGATTACTTTGTACAAGTGTAGAAACACCTGTTAAACACTCTATTAAGAGGTAGAATTTAAGGATAAGGAAGGAAAAGGCCTCATTGCACAGGATCTTACATTGCACAGGATCCAACCAAACATCCCACTGGAGTTATATTGCTTGGGAGGGAAGGAAACTCTCTTCTTGACATAGAAAATATAGCAAAGCAATTATAACCTAAGGAATCACAGGAGGATTTTAAAAATATTAATATCTCTGGCACAGTCTCTCCCAAACCACCTTCATATCCATCTTCAAAGTTGTGTTGGATTCTTAGGCTGAGACTGTGGCTCAATGAGTGATCTCCCCTATAGATTCTTGAATACTAAAGATATTCTTATACTTAGACAATCAACTTATACAATTTATTCACCTCTGTAATAACAGATGAACTCTTCTCTATTTAGGGTTTTTAAAATTCACTTAGTCCTTTTTCTCTGATGTTTTTTCATTATAACTAGATTTTTAAATTTTTGGCTCACAGGAGATCTACCTTAAAGGCATTTCTCTCAGTTTTAAACAGAGTAAGCCTCATAGTGCCATAGAACAGATTTGGAAGTTGGAAGGTGCTTATCTAAACAGAGGCAGACTTTGAAGACCTCACCATTCTCTCATGTATGCTCCCATCAGTGATGGGTTTCTCCATCAAAGGGGAGAGACTGTGTTTAATTTCCTAAGCAAGGCAAGTCAGCCGCTAGGAATGGAAGGGCTTCTACCTCTACCAATTTGCTGTTTGGAGAACTGAGACAATTTAAGATGTGGAAAAATTTAAGTTGCAGAAAATAGACTGAAAATGCTGGATATTGAAGATAATGTGCCTTTGGCAAAGGCAACATCCTTTTTCTAGGAAAAGAGCTTAAACAAGTCTTATTTAAAAAAAAAAAACACTGAGTATATTGGACCTTAAATACCTCTTAAACAAATAACATTTGGGTGAGTTAACTGTAAAGGTACCAATTATGTATTAGGTTTTTTTTTTTTTCTAAATAAAAAACTCATGGGTATAAAAAAAATAAGGAGGAAAATTCACAGCTTTTTCCTCACACTTATAAGGTAGAGGCCACCCACCCAGTTTGGGGGGGTCTTACACACTTCACATTGAAAGTAGATCAAAGGACCGGAAAGCCCAAAGCTGACAATCTAAGGATATTTTTATTACCCAAGGGAAGGGGGAGAAATCACTTTACAGTTTCCATCACACATGGAAAAGTGATTAATTATATTGGGAGGGGAAAGCTTATAATATTCAAAGAAGCCATATTGAGTGCGTCTATGACTCCTCATTTTATACATGATATAAAGGCCAAAGAGCTTCATGGCAGTACGTGGGAAGGGAGTTGCATGGAAATGAATGTTTTCAAGAATCTACTATTGAAGTTTACAATTTGTAGACATTTACCGAATTCTCAATGGTGGCAAAGTCTCTAAAGATGAATTAACATTGTTGTTGTTTACATCGAATGAACATCCATGCATTTCAAGAAGGCTACAAGATAAAATATGAAGTGTTACCTTAAAAGACCATCAACAATGAGTCTATTTTGCAAAAACCCCACCCCATCTAACAATGCTATCATTTTATCGACTTTTCCCTTGGACTATGCCTTCCAAAGATGGGGCTGTCCTGACTTGTAGAAACAATAAACAATCTTGAGAGATTAAAATAAATGACTGCAGGCTTTTTTTAATTTTGTACAAACCTTTTGTGAGAATAAAAGAATCACTATCCTTAAATAACTGTAGAATTACATCATTGATCAACTATGTCCCTAGTGGATAAGAACTCAAGGTGAGACATGGTGTATGCGAGGAATTACTTCTCTGGTAAAAACCCCTCAGCAATTAAAAATTCCCAACAAAGGGCTTTCTCTCTGCACCCCTGCACTATCCAACCGCCACTCCTCCCCAACCCCACTGGTGAAAAAGACCAGAAGTTTGGTTGTGGGAATGTGACATAGTTCTGGGTATATTTTTGCTCCCTCTAAGGTTAATCATAAAAATATTATGAGCTGTGGGTTGGAAGTGGTTTTGGAGAAAGTGTTTTTAGGCATCACAAATGTTGAATAGTTTGAGAAAAACTGACTGTATTGAACTGAAAATTCATTCAAGTGGCATTTTTTTCTCCTGCTATTCTAGAGTGAGTTTAGGTTCTTCTTGGAGATACTTCTGGGGTTGGTTCTGTGTTGAGTTTCCTGTAAACCACTGCAGAGACCCTCTTATAGGAAAGAAGGCGAGCTGCTAAGGGGTATATTCTGCTCAGTGAACAGTGATCTCCATGGGGACTCGAGTTGATGGTTGGGAGGTTAGACAGCTTTTCTCTGGATAGTGAACCATGTGCAACAACCAAAGAACAGGATTCTTTAACATTCACTTTGAACAGAAAGTATTTCAAATTGTGCTTCTGTACTAACAGGTTACATAGATCACTTCAGAGGATGAGATGACTATTTACAAGTCAAAATGCTTTGACCCTGCTGTTAACTAGCCTGGGAATGATAATGACAGTGGTGATTATTACAGTGATGATGATGACCATGATGTTAATAATGGCTAACAGTGAGCAGTTACTGTGGGCCAGGTCTTCCACCGAGCATTTTAGGTTAAACATGTCAGTTATTATCTGAGATAAATACAATTATTCTCAAAGAAAAACAGGTTACAAAACCTTATCATGTGCTCATGGCCACACAACCAGAAAAAGATACAGCTGAGAAGGGATTCTATATGTTACTGAGCCTTTACTCATCCTGTCATGGTTTTTCATATCAGCAATGCTTTGCAATTGTTACTTGAACTTCTTTGTACAAAACCTTTCTGTCTGAAAAACAAGTGACATTCAGATTCTGCTAGTTCCCCCAAACTAAACAGATGATTCCCATTTACTTAACCAGTTGTTGCTATGGACTGAATGCATCCCTCCAAAATCATATGTTGAGGCCCTAACCTCCAACATGATTGTAATTTGGGGATGGGACCTTAAGGAGGTAATTAAGGTTGTGAGGTCATAAAGGTGGGGTCTTGATCCAGTAGGAGTAGTGTCCTTATAGCAGACTGAGGGACACCAGAGCACTCTCTCTTTTTCTCTCTCATTCTTTCTCTCTCTCTCTCCCTCTCTCATTCTCTCTTTTCTTTCCCCCCTCCCTCCTGTTCTCCTCCTCCTCCCCCCTCTTCCTCCTCCTCCTATTTCTTCTTCTTCTTCTTCTTCTTCTTCTTCTTCTTCTTCTTCTTCTTCTTCTCTCTCTCTCTCTCTCTCTGTCTCTCTCTCTCTCTCTCCCTCCCATGTGAGAACATATCAAGAAGATAGCCATCTACAAGCTAGGAAGAGGGCCTCACCAGGAACCAAATCAACTGGCTCCTTGATCTTCGACTTCAAGCCTCCAGAACTGTGAGAAATAAATTTCTATTGTTTACTGCCCCCTGCCCAGGTCTGTAGTATTTTGTTACGGCAGTCTGAATAGACTAATACAATTGTCTATAAAAAAGGAAGGAAGAAATAAAAGGAAATAATTAAAAAGAGCAAGAAAAAGAAATCAAGTGACTCATAAACAGATAAATTGTTAGAAAAGTGACCCTGAAATCCATTATCCAGTGTTAGCCACTTAGTGGCAGACCTAAGACGGCGATTGAGGTCAGGGTTTAATCAATTTTGATATTTAAAAGAATTGGTTGAGAAAAGAATTGGTTGGTTCATTTTCATAATTTTTTGTGACATAGCTAGATTTTGACAAACTAAGTTGGTAATACAGTAAAATTAGTTCAAAGCTTTTACTATATACACAAACATTCTATTTGGTTCTCTTTTTCCCAAATCATTATAATCCCATAGCTGTGTTTAAGGGAGTGACATTTGGATTAGTATGTTATTTTCCGGAGTATCCAGAGAAAATACACACAATGCTTTTAATGGTCCATATTCGGAAATGCAATTTGTATTTTCATCTTTCTGGGTTAAAAATGTATTTTAGACAGGAAGAGTCTGGAGCTGTGCATTAACCAGGGACAGTTGCATTTCCAGCAAGCCAGCCTGGGATCTGATGCGCCTGCAGTCTAGGCACCCTGACAGTAAGGAGGAGATTGTAAATATGCCGAGGAAAACTTTGCAAACCTTTTCTGATTAATTAAAATAAATTTGGGGAAATACACTTCAATAAGGAGAAATGTACTACAAGAGTACTATTAATTTATCATCGTTCCCACCAAACAATTTGTAAAACTGCAGTAGGAATGTTCATGTGAAAACCTGTCAGGAATCCTGGCATGTGAATCAAACCACTCACGCTCATGAAGGAAGTCATCAGACTGTCTCATCAAAAGCAACGAAGAATGTTTTGGAATCCAGGTGTAATTTCCAGACACAGAAGGAAGTAAAGGGGTTCCCAAAGGCAGAACTGTCAGTGATTTTGAAACTACCTTTGTTTTTTCCCAATATAGAGAACAGAGCACAAAGAATAAGGAGTTAGGAAAAAAATTTCAAAAGTTACGGTGTTAACAATTGTATCCAGTATTCAGGTGTTGGGTTTAGGCACATGGCCTGGGGGTCTGTTGGGAAGATGGTAGCGGGTCTTTGCAGGGCACAGCCTCTATTTCTCTTGCTTTTTCCAGACTTTTCCAATGTCTGCAGCTGTTAACAAGACAGGTGAGAAATTGGTGGGGGCACTTCTTCTAGAGGAAGTCAGGACCTTAGATATGTGAGAGGTACCAGAATTAGCTTTCCATCTCATGCATGTCAGAATGTGCAATTTGGACATTTCAAGGAACAGTCTGTTTGATCTCTACCCACCTTCCAGGCCACGGCTCATGCCAGGAGACGTGTGCCAACTTTTCCTTCCCTATCACCATCTCTAATCAAACTAAGAGAATCTGTGCTTGACCCAAATCTAAGCCTTTTTTGAGACATTTCCTCCTGTTTCCCCAAACTCAGGACTGCAAAACTTAGGACGGACTGCTTCACTTGTCAGTTGGACCCTTCTGTTAATAAACTAATATCATCAATACAGGATTTTTCCAAAAGCATCACTATTGAGCCTTATCAATCAAATGAATATTGCAGGGCTCTGGGTAACTCAGTCGATAAAGCATTGGACTCTTCATTTTGGCTCAGGTCCTGATCTCAGGGTTGTGAGACTGAGCCCTGCATCAGGCTCTACACCCAGCTCAGAGCGTATTTGCGCTTCTTCTCTACCTCTCCTTCTGCTCCTTCCTACCCCCACCCCACTCTAAAAAAATTAAAAAAAATAGAAACTTCCAAGGTGAACGTTTTTAAGCAACCCATACTCACTTGGAAAATTGTTCGTAAGCTGCACCCTTCTTATTTTGGGAACAAAGTAATTAAATCTTTTCAGAGCCAAATCGAAAGTACACTGAATCCATATAGGGAGGTTATTGCTATTTCCATAAAAGAAGGAGTAATTTTGGTTTATTCCTTTATCATTTCTGGTCTAACATATTGTGGTCATAGAGGGGGAAATTATCCATTCTTCTCTGTTCTTAAATCTCTGGTTCCAACTTCTGTTTTGTAGTAAATGTCTGTGATTGACATTCTGTGGAGACACTTCTTTACTATCATTTTGCCATTCTCTTGGTACCGAAAATAGACCCTAACTGACCCTGGGGTTATTTTTAATATAAACCACTTTTTGGGGGATGCCGGGGTTGCTCAGTGGTTGAGGATTTGCCTTCAGCTCAGGTCGTGATCCCGGGGTCCTAGGATCGAGTCCCATATTGGGTTTCCCACAGGGAGCCTGCTTCTCCCTCTGCCTGTCTCTGCCTCTCTCTGTGTGTCTCTCATGAATAAATAAATAAAAATATTTTTTAAAAAAACACTGTTTTTTGTTTTTATATTATGAAGATGGTGGATATGAACTCTAAAGAAATATTGAAGAAGAAGTTTTAAAATGCCTATAATTCACCCTCCAAATAGAAACATTGTTAATATGGGAGTGAGTACAAATTTTCCAACCACTGCTATTTCAAATAATTTGTTTTAAGAAAGGAATATTCTCCACAAGCATGAAGAAAACCATGTTCAAAGTCACACAGCTAGTGTCATCCTTGTTTGGTCATATTGTCCTTGGGTTAAAATGGAAAGTCTCACTTTCTGGAAAACCTCTCAGTCCCAGAGAATCCTGGACTTTGGCAATACCAAGACTGGGACCGCAGGTTTTGTGGTCCATATGTAGTGCATATGTGGTGCATACATACTCATTCATACATGTTAAAAAGTGAGCTCCTGCGATATATAGTTTGGTAACTTTATTCACTTTATATACATGGAAGATATTTCTATGCCAACACATGTAATTCTGCAATATGATTTTTAATATTTCCACATTATTCCATTGTGGGGATCAACCAAAATATATCTTGTCAATTGTATATTCCTGGCTGATTTGTATTTTTTCCGATGTTTGATATAATAAACAACCCTGTGATAAAACAAAGATACTTACATATTCATCCTAATATCCTTACCTCTTAGGAAAATTTGTTTCCAGTAGAATTTCCAAGTTAAAGAGTACGCACATGTTAAGGCTTTTGGTACATATTGCCAAATTGCTCCGCAGAAAGATGATGCCAATTTAATCTATCACCAGCAGCCATAGGCTACCCAATAGCAGAGATGATCAATCATGTAGTCATTCATAATTTGATGAGCAGATATTAGTAATTCACTGATAACCTAATTTCTGTCTTTATTAAGGAAGTAAAATACATTTTTATATTTTTATTTGTCACTTGAATTTCTTTTTGTCAATTTTCTATTCATTTCGGTCACTCTTCCCTGGATTATTCATCTTTTTATTGGTTTCTAGAGATTTTTCATAGAAACTTTTGTCATTTATGTTACAAGTGTTTCCCCAAATCTATGCTTGTCTTTGAACTACCTTAGAGTTGATGGTGGTAGTGATGGGAATCATACAGAAAATTTTGACTTCTATGTAGTCGAATGTTTTACTAAATTCCAAATTTAAAATTTTTTAATGTTTTATTTATTCATGAAAGACATACACAGAGAGAGATAGAGAGAGAGAGGCAGAGATATAGGCAGAGAGAGGAGAAGCAGGGTCCATTCAAGGAGCCAGATGTAAGACTTGATCCCAGGACTCCAGGATTATGCCTTGAGCCAAGGCAGAAGCTCAACCACTGAGCCACCCAAGCATCCTCTAAATTTTAAATTTTTGAATGATGGTTTTTTTTTTCTTTTCTTAAGCTAATGTAATCAAGACCTTTTCCTTCACATTTAAAAGAAAACTTATATCAAGGTATTATGGGCATCAATCTAATGTGGTGGACAGAGTGAGAAGCAGAGTCAGAGGCTGGGGGTGTAGCCCTACATTGCCACCAGCCATTGGACAGCTTTGGACACAATTTTTTACATCTTTGGAAGATTAGCTTCATCAAACCCATTCATACTAGTTCATTGGTACAATGACAGAGCTTGCTCTAGATCTTGGCTGCCCATAGTAATCACCAGGGAAGATATTTAAAACTATGGACATTCAGACACTTCCCAACACATGTAAATAAAATCTATAGGGTTGGATCTAGCCATTCTCATTCTTCTAAGGTTCCTGGTAACTTGAGACCACTGACCTAGATGGATGCTGTGCTTTCCAAACTTGCCTGATGATTTCTGTAATTCCTTGCCAGGCCTCTGCCAAGAGTTCGAATATACTAAGTCTAGGTTGGGTCCTGAGAATCTGTGTCATTAGCCAGCATTTTAGTCATTCTTATTCTTGGGCATCTGGGGACACACTGAGATAGGATTATTCCTGATCATCTTTTTAGGTGGCCTTCTTTCAGAAATCTTATTCTGATGTGAAGTTATCCATGAAGGCTTGAATTACATCTTGGGAGTTAGCATTCTGACATCTGACCAGTCTCCCTGCTACCATCACAGATTATTCAAACCACATGGGACACTGGGGACTGTCCATCCCAAACCCCTAAAAGAAAGTAAAGGAAAGCACCCAAAGTCACACTGCTAGCTACTGAGTTCAGAGCCAGAGAGAAAGGATTCAGACACCTGGCCTCTAATCCAAGACCCTCCTCACGTCCTCCTAACTCAGTGGCTTCACCTGAGAAATGGGGCAAGAGTCTTTCCTTCAACCTTCCTTTGAGAAGAGTTCCAAAAATGAGTCTGGTTATGTCTGCAAGGCTCATGAGCAACTTAAACGAAAGACACTGTAGTAAATATAAAGAATTATTTTTCATATTATACTTCCAAGCTCTGCAAACATCGAAAGGCCCTTTTAATATAAATATGCAGAAACAATGGTTGGAAGGAAGTAGCCCCTGTATCCCACTGTATCCCACTTACCATTCATTTTGTCAGTGTTGCATCAATAGTGCATTGGCCTGTCTGGGAGCAGGAGAAAAGAACGCAGATGACAAAGCACTGTTCCCACTCTGCTGTACTACCCTGCACTTTGCTGTTCACAGCACCAATCCCAGCTTACACTAAAATATGTATCTACTTAGTGCCTGACTACGCCCCCAGGCATGACACGTGCTTTGTGTTCCCAGAGCCTAGTACAGGGCCCACTCCAGGTGTTTTTTTAATAAATGAATACATGAGTCCATGAATGAATGATCCTGGTCAACTGCAGGGTTAATTGCTGAGTATGGCCAAGAGGGTCACTTTTACAAGCAAAAGGGTCAGTTTGTACTTGAGATTTGCACCTTTCATTCAAGGAACTTCATGTGTTCCTGGGCACATTATCCCCTTCCCTCTCTACCTCTATAAAATGTGTGTATGATGCCGGCTTCGGTATTGAAGTAATTGGGGTGTATGGGACTTACAGGGAATATGAGGAGTGAGGGTTGGGGTCTGGAGTACTCAGCATTTTTAGTTATTTTGACTGAGTTATAAATGTAGATGAGGGATCCCTCCCTTTTTAGTTGAGGGCTTGCTAGGGGATAATATGCATTGTCTCATCATCATCACTAAATCTCTGGGAAGTAGGTATTACCAGCCCCATTTGGAAGATCAATAAACCAAGGCTCAGAGTGGTTAAGCAACTAGCACAAGGACACACAGCTAAGACTTTAATCAAGTCACCAGGTTCCCAAATTCCTGTTCTTTCTGCCAATGTTGTACTGTCTCCCTGACACATGAACTCAAGTTTATTTTTTCTAGACTGTTTCTCGTGGTCATTCATAAGTAGGCTTTATTTTTAAAGTTTAATCATGACCAAAGAATTCCACAATCTACAGAGAGATCAGAAAGACAGAGAATGAGGGGCAATAAGGTTAAAAATGAATCTTCCTCATGAGGAGCTGTTAGTTACATTCATGGAAAAATGTGCAGTTAAACTCAGAGTGAAAATACCAACGATGGCTCACTGTAGAGTGGAAATGATCAGTCAACCAACCCAGTGTTTTGTCTACATGACATAAATAACTGTTTGGGGTATTTTTTTTTTCCACTCCATTGGCCAATTTAAGTGTACTGTGAACAGAATACTTGATTCATTCAAACCGTTTCCAAAACTCTAATTTAGTGCAATGTATGGCTTAGAATTTACCGTTAATATTCTTGAACCCCCATCTGTAAGAGTACCCACAGGAGCACACACACCACCTTCATTACTGTGCCTTCTAAGTGCATTCTGCACTCACAGAGCTGACTTAATAAGTAAAACATGGGTGTGTTTACTCTCTCATAGCAACGTCACATCACAAGGGTGTGTTGTCTCCCCCTTGAGAACATTTGTTTATAAAGGGGTAAGAGTTTTTAATATATATGCAAAGAATGATAATGAAATGTGTCTGGCCAGAACATAATCAAGCGAGATTCCATCTAGTTTCAACAATGCAGAGCGCCAGAGCTGAGGCCATTTTTACCGTAACTCACATTTTCAGCCCTGTGAAGTTGCCGCCCACACAGGAAATGACTTGGAACAGGTGGTCCACGGAGCTTGCTGGTCTTGTCTGGCTCCACGGGTAATGCTTGTGGGCTACTGAGTCACTGAATAATTATGAGCCTGAACAAAAGGCTCTCAGATAAGCCCTAAGTCAAGACAGAGAGAAAGGCAAGGTGTAGCAAGTGACTGTCTCAGCGTGCTAACTGCTCAAAAGGAGTTGATGAATGAGCATCCCTTGGGAAACAATGCCCCTTTGGTTGACACCCCTCTTTGCTCCCCAAGCACCTGGGAACAGCAGGATGAGAAAGAATAGGTGAAGGAGGAGCAATTGCACACCTCGGATGTTGATGAATGGAAATGCAGTGGAAAACATCCTACTTGGGATCACTGCTCACACAGACAATGAGCTATCGTATCTCATGTGTATGAGCTATCCTGCACATCTTATGTATGTGTGTTCTGAGCACATATGTATTTTTATCTCTTTGGGTCCCTCCTTAGACTGGGAGGCAGTGATGTAATTCTTCCCACTGAACAGATGAAGGAACTGAGGTTTAGGAGCTCATATACGCCACTTTAGCTTTCAAAAAGGTGGAAATGGGTTGAACTGTGTCCCCTCTGAAAAGATATTTTCGTGTTCTAACCACCAGTACCTTAGAATATAACTTCTTTGGAAATATTTTTGCAGATGTAATTAACCAAGGTGAAGTCATACTGGAGTAGGATGGGTCCCTAATCCAAGGTGGCTGGTATCCTTATAAAAGAACTTCAAGTGAACAGACAAAGAGGAAAGGCCATGAAGACTGGGTAAAGGCATCTACAGGTCAAGTAACATCCAAGATTTCCAGCAACCCACCCGAAGCTAGGAAGCAGCAAGGAGGGATTCCCCTACAGTTTTCAGAGTGGGGATGGCCCCGCTGACTCTTTGATTTCAAGCTTCTGACCCCTAGAGCTAAAAGACCATGAATTACTATTGTTTTGAGCCAGCCAGTTTGTGAGGTTTTCTTATAGGAGCCCCAGCACACCGATATGGGTGGGAATGAACATTTATTGAGACCCTGCCATGTGTTCTTTGGTTGACCTTTCGCCATTCCCAGAGAACCTGTACATTGTGTCAAGGTCAGGAAATGGAGGCTTTCTAAATCATCAAAGAGTAGAAAATTTTCCTTTCACCTGCATATGTAAGTCTTAATAGGATCATTTAAAAAATTTTAGCAGCTGATCATAGGAAGCAATTGCTAGTTTGAATGTAAGTATTCATACGAAAATAATATAAGTGGATCATGTGCAGCTGAGAGGTCAGAAATGCAAGTGGCTCTGCCAGGAAGTGGAGAAATGAGACAGAAAAGATCATTAGCACAAATCCTGGAATATTCCTCAAGTCAGAGCGTCAGGCCTCACCAGGAAAAATACCCTGGGTGAGACCCCCCTCTACCTCCTGCAAATTTTATAGTCAGTGTCTATAAGACCTCCTTCACTTCTAACTCCAATGACAAGATAAGGGGTTCTGAAAGCACCCTCAGTGTCCATAATTCCCTGGAACAGAACTCACTGAAAACTATTACATTCATAGTTGTGGTTTATTATAGGGAAAGAATACAGAGTAAATTTAGCCACGGGAAGAGGAGCATAGGGCATGGTTCCAGGAGAGGTGTACCAGACACAGAGCTTCCAGCTGTCCTATATCCGTGCAATCAGTACAGCATTATCCTCCCAGCACTAGTTGCGGCAGTATGCAGAGATCATGGCAACCAAGAAATCTCATCAGAGCCCTGGGGTCCAGAGTCTTTCCTGGGGTTTAATCACATGGACATAGCTGAGTGGTTGATTGCAGTTTCCATCACCTCAAGAGGCAGAACTGATCATGGAACTCAAAGCCCCCATCCTGAAGCATGTTGGTGTGGCTCACAGTCCCCACCCTAAATCACACCGTTATTATCTGGCTGGTGCAAAGCCCCAAGACGAACAAAGACACTCTCATTAGGCAGGATATCCCAAGGGCTTAGTGATTACCTCCCAGAAACCAAGGGCAAAGACCAGACCCCTCTCTGGGCAAGCTCAAATTCTTTAATAGATCCTAAATTAGACACAGACTTCCATTTTTTTTCCCATAAAAACTCACCCCAGGGAAACATCTTTGCATCCCTAACTCTGGGAGGAAGCTTTCCTCCAAGTAGACCCCCAGGATGGGAAGAGATAGGGTCACTCCACCTTCCTGCAGGCTCCATAGTGTTTTTGGAACAAATCCTCCCCCTAGCCTTCTCGCTGGAGGGTGTCTTTGTGCAGCTGGATGCTTACAATGACTACTCTGCTGTGTTTGCTGCGGCTACTGAGTTTCAGAACAAGATGGACCTGGACCTAGGAGGAGTAAGGAAACCCAGGTCAAAGGGAGTAGACAAAAGATAGTGGGACTGGGGCATTGGAGAGGCCGAGGAGCCAGCAACCCAGAGGCGAGGTGGGGTGGGGTGGGGTGCAGCGAGCAGAACCAAGGTCAGAGTCTGCCGTTCTCTTCAGCAATACTCTAGCTGGAGGACAGGTTGATGATGGGGGTGATGGGGATATTCAGCTCTTTTTATGTGACCTTCCTCAGAAGCTGCCTGCATAAGCCAGTTAATCAGAAGGAGTAGCAGGGGCTGCTCCTTCAGAAAAAAAAAAAAAAAAAAGGACATTCTTCCTTCTGCTTCTAGCATCACCCTCCTTCCTTTCTGGAGGAAAAGTCCAGGGTCTTTATAAAGCAGTCGCCTCTCTTCTTCCCATAAGGGCATTCATGCATCTGTCTAATTTCTTAGATTTTATGACCAAAATGTAGACATTAGACATTATTTCTATGTTTTCATTTAGCACGCAAACATTCATTGAGCTCTCAAAGTATTTTTACAATGTAGACAAACATTACAGAGTGAAGGGGGGAAGTTTCCTGAGTGACACCCGTATCCCAGCTGCTGCCTTAATATGGATCTTTTGTCCCACGCACATTTTTTATGCAAAATGTGCCACAGGCAAAAGGAACAATTATAAAAGAGAAAAGAAATGGGGCAGGAGGGGGGGTGGGAAATGAGGATAATCATTTGCAGCCAATCTGAACTTTTTCCCCACGACTTTGCAGAATTCAAAAAGATTCATTGCATGGTAAATGACTGAAAAGAAAATGTTTCTTTGAATAGAACTCCAGGAACCCCATACCTGCCACTGGAAGAGGAGTTAAAGTTACTGAAACCACGTCCACGGATGCGTGAGACCTACAGGATAGAAGAAATGTGTTTCAAATCTTGAGTTTTGACCCATCATTTGAAATTCATTTTCTTTGACTTTTCCATAAGCCATGCCAAAGAAAATAAAGGAGCCAGCCTTTGCCCCTTCACGAAGCTCCCCCCTCGCCCGCCAGGCCCACGAGCTCTCTCAGATCGCCATGTGGCAACTCAGAGTCCTGAGGATTCAGACGAATATTGAGCAAGTTGTCCTGACGTCTGTTTTTCATTGACAAGAGCAGAAATTAGCATCACCTTCGGCCAGATTCTGCGCTGTATTCCATAATGCATTAGGGGCCCCTTTCTGATTTTATTTCATATTCTGGCTTGATAGCACAGTTTCTCTTCACTTCAAAGGTTGTTCTCTGCCTGAATAACTCCTCCAAACTTGGGGGATAGAAAATGGGGGGGAGCTTTACCCTAAGTGGAAATTTACTACCTCCTCAAAACCTATATGGGATGCAAAATGCAAAAAAAAATCCTTGATAATCGAGTAAAAGAAAATAAAACCTTAATAAGAATGTGGATGAGAAATGTTTCCTTTAATTTAGAACAATCTAGACTCAGCCACATCCTCAGATGGTGACTAGTTATGTCATAAGCCTCCTGACCCAATCCACTGCAAGCCCTGATACTCAGAGCTAGCTGTGAATCTTTGCTGCTAATCCATTAGGGGCCTTAGCATGACTCTGGCTTTTCATGGTGTGTTTGTGCTTTTCCAGTTTTACACGGATCCTTTATAGTATATTAATATCATGCGTAATGTCAACATTTGGAAAAGGTTTGTGACTGACGGGGCTGAAAAGACGTATTTCTCCAACAGCCTGTTTCTATAACTGAAGTCATTCTTCTTTAAGACACAGACCACCATATGCTTCCACTTTTTTTTTTCTCTCTGTTTTTATCAGGGGACCTCAGCACATTGGATTTCAGGATAAATTTCAAATATATTAAGGCAGTTCCAAAAACTCAAGCCAGCACACTCTCGGCTCCTTGTGGTCCCCTCTCCTGAGGATTTATTGTGCCTTAGAAGACTCTCATCTGTAGTCGGGGTCAAGCCTATAATGTAATAGCTGATGTTTATTGAGTATTTACTATATGCCAGGCACTGTGCTAAGTGTTTTATGTGTGTTGGGATATCTAGGGTTTCCGAGAACTCTATAAAGGACAGATGAGAGAAAATGGTAGCATGAGACAGTCAAGAACAGCTTGCCTCAGGGCTAGTGTGACATTGCAGGCACCCAAGACCCAAATCCATGCTCTTCATTTTTACCACATTGACCCTGTATGACCAAGATTGGCACCTGCTCACAGCAACACACTCACAGAAGCACAACCACACATCCCTACACAAACATCCCTTCTGGAATGCCTCCCTCTACCAGAATTCACTTCTCTTGTTAAGGGAGCAGGGCCTTTTTTCCATTCCCTAGGTCACTGTGAGCCTCAAGGGGGGCAGGGGGTCCTTTCCTGGGCCAGGGGCCATTATTGTAAGAAAGCATCAGACCCACAACTAATTCCTTCCCAGAGCCACCCATCCACACGATTGAGAAATAATCGAGTGCAATAAATATTTAGCGGGATCCCTGGGTGGCGCAGCGGTTTGGCGCCTGCCTTTGGCCCAGGGCTCGATCCTGGAGACCCAGGATCGAATCCCACATCGGGCTCCCGGTACATGGAGCCTGCTTCTTCTCTCTCTCTCTATGACTATCATAAATAAATAAAAAAAAAAAAAATTAAAAAAAATCAGTTTAAAAAATAAATAAATAAATATTTAGCAAGCATCCATTACTTATAATACTTGTTTTATGATGATGAAGGCAAATATGTTCACAGATCCCTACCCTTAAGCCACTCTGCATACTCTACCTCCCAAAATACAATACATATGCATAGAATTTAGAAGTTTGGCCTTCTGGACTCTGGAGCCTTTGTGAAGTATTCCAGAGTTGTGATGTAGAAGAGGATTAGAAAAAAAACAAAGCTTGGCTGGGAAAGGCTCTGAGTCATTCACAAGAGAAAAGAGCAAGTCTGGAAATGGACAGGAGAGACTGAGAAGGGAGAAGGTGGATAGAGGCTGGAGAGCTAAGTGGCTGTTGACAGGGTTTCACTCTGTCTTCCTGTGGACGGTGAAGCCTTCACCTTTTCAGGAGACGGGAGACTTCCTTCTCCAGACCATCTCACATGGAAACTGCACCCCTTCTAGACATGTAACTTTGAAGGTGGAAGTTGTCGGTTGGGAGGGAGGCAGCCTAAGTATATGAGGCACATAAGGATGGCCTCTGACTTCAGAGAGCTTATAATATGCTATTTCAAGCAAATGCCGGGCAACTACAATTCAGAATAAATGAATTGTCCATGCAAGGTTAAAACATTAATGGAAAGAAATTAATTCACTGGTAGAAGAAAATGAAAACATGGAGATGGGCTTCAGGGTGTTCCCTGGAGAGACAGGGGTGGGGTGTGAATGGAGTTTGGTTGGGTGCTGCCCAGGTGTGAGTGGGGAAGGCCTGACTCCCCATCCTGTGGCAGTCCTACCTGGGAGGACCCTGTGCCTGGGAAACCCACCAGTCTAGGACAAACTGGCAGAGCTGGTCAACTGACTCCTATTGGTACCTAGGAGCTACAGGTCCTATCTCTGTGAACCCCTCCTATCTGTCCTCATTTCCTCACTGCCACCACCACCACCCAGGAAGGTTTCCAAAGCTCCCCTTCCTAAATGATAGAGTGGAAGATATAACACAAATAATAGGAGTTCCAGAAGGAGAAAACCTTACCTGTTGAGGGAAAATTTTAAAGCAATGAAAAAAAAAAAAAAAGAGAGAGAGAGAGAATCAAGACATCTCTCTGCCGCTAAGATAATGGGTCAGCCTTATCTGTCTGGTACATATGGCTTGTCTGGGTTTGCAGGTGGTTGTACAGAATTATGATTTTCTCCTTGATGCTTACAAAGGTAAGCTTGCTTCCCTGTGAGTAAGAAGCAGAGCTTCCCCCAGGCCATCTCTCTTTCTTGGGATGGCAACTCGTCTGGGGTGAATCCCTCTCCTGGGTTGCAGTAAAGATGTAGTAGGTGGACCATGAGCCTGGGGGAGAAATGCCAGGCAATCTGCAGTCCTGCTGGATCCCATGCAAAGGGACTGGGCCTGCCACTTGCCCAGTCTTGGCATTCACATTTCCTTCATTTGTGATGTTCCCTGCCTTAGAGCCTTTAGTAAGACCATTTTGAATATTACAAACTTATCTCGTCTATTTCCAGATATTTCATGGGTGCCAGCAGCCCCTTGGATCCATGCAGACATGGTAGAAACAATCAAGAACATTCCCATAACCAACCACAAGCCAAACAGATGAGGAATCATAGGAGCTAACGTTTTCTAAAAGATTTTTTTTTTTTTTTTTTGGTCTAGAGTCAAACTGGGTGGTTCCTGGCTACTGTTTTTACTAGGGCAACTGTTATTTCTGCATACCTTACTCACTTCTGTCCAGTTTGGGGATAATATGTCTTTGAATATGTATTTCCTCTGTGGCAGGTGTGTGGGAAATTAGCTTACCTTAAGCCACTGCATTTGGAAAAAGATCTGTGAAGATTACTGTCTAAAGCAGATGTGGGTGACCTATGCATGGCTCATCTACCTCCCCTAGGAGAAAGGCCAATATCTCTTTGTACCCTGATCTACTGCTGCCCCAAACTCTTCTTGGCATCAGGCTTCTAAAGTTGGCCAGAGCCACAAATAACTGTACCCCCTTGGATGAGAGGAGCTTGAAAAAGGATAATACAAATGTTCACCCAGGAAATTAGACTCCGGGAACTGTCTGGTTGGCATGGGCTCTTCCCACATTGAAGCCTGTCCCCCATGTTGTTGCCAGTCAGGCACTCAGTCTCATGCTTAGTTTCCAGTGCAAGGGAATAAAAAATACAAAACTCAGATAATCATTTGGATTTTATCAAGCAGACTGCTCAGTGCTTGATATCATGAGGATGAAAACATTGGTACCCATAAAGCATAAATCGCTTCTGAGTTTTTTCACATGGAAGCATCTTCAAAGAAGAGGGTGAGATAGTTGTACAGTTCACATCTTGTATGTATGCAGCCACAAAATGTTCCAGAACAATCTGACTCAACTCCTGGTAGAACCACAAGCCACTACCCTATGCAACAGGACCTAAAAAGCATCAGCTTCTTCCAATTCTCTCTTTTCATCCTTGTTAAGGAACCTTGATGTCTTGACCCACAGTTTTAAGAGGAGTTTGGAAATCCTCAGCCAATACACATATAGACGCGGCTTCACTTCAGTGTACCGGTCTGTTGTCTCTGGAAGTCTGAAGGTCTGAATTCCTCACTCTTGCTGGTGTGCATAGGCCAAGGAGACATTTTTTTGCCTGGATCAATATGGATCAGAGAGATGGACTGAGCAGCTTCCAGGATTTGGAATTGTCTTGATCGCTCTGTCCTAAATTCAGGGCACCCATTTTGTCCTCTAGGGAATGTTGGAGAATGCCAAGTCATGTGTAAATAGCACTCCTGACTTGTACTGTCAGGATTCCCATAGAGATGTCATGGCTGAACACAAGCCACACCAGGAGGATTTGGGTTGAATATTAAGCCAGGGGCCAAATTACCCCTTGAAGACCCCATCAACTCTAGGACTAAAAGTTTGATAAGTCTAAAAAAATCAAACAAGCAAACAAAAACCAAAACATAAGATAACCATCAATAGAAATAAATCTTCCTGAAATTTTAGAAATCAGCCTTCCGCATCTGCAGCTGGTCGGTTTTCACAGTCCTCCGAAGATTTATGCCCACGGTTTTATTGTAATCATTAATCTCGATGATCTAAGATTATGTTATTGCATTCAAGCCTCATGTGTTGAAAAGATCAAGGTGCTTAATGAAGTGCAAAATTCATCCCACTTAAGAAAAGCAACATCTTGCTCCCAAGAGAAAACCACATAGAAAACAAGATTTTTTTTTTTTTGCATGAAAGTTATTTGTTTCTGTTTAAAATCCTGGATAGCAGGACAAATTTGTGTCATTTTCACACATAAATAGCAGCAAGTGGCAAGGAAGCAATTGAATTCCTTGGCACGGACTGCATCCTTTTTCTGCTGGATACCTCCTCAGTTCCGTGAGATGCATCAGCAGAAGGCTCCTTCAACAACTGAGGGGCAGAGATTAGGAAAGACCTCCCAGGGTTGGTTTAGGAAGTAAAACACCCAGTGAGGGCTTAGAAATTTGCACCTGCCACAGTTCTGTCTCCACTGCCTTTCATCGTATAGCTTATTGCTTAGCTGCGGCTAAAATTCTAGTTGTTGTTCTAAAAAATATCATTTATTTCTTTTGTATTGTGGAAAAATATACATCGCATAAAATTTACCATTTTGACTGCATTTAAGCATACAGTTAAATGGCAGTAAGTACATTCACACCTTCCTTTCTTCATAGTAAAGATCTGGGTGAGTGTTAAGAAAGGAAATTAAGGATAAGAATACACATAGTGTGGGCGCCACAGAGGATCTGGCCACAGCCATCCCACAGGGTCATTCTTTAGGCACCCCCTGGGGAGGAATTGTGACAAGAATCATTGATTGTTGGCTGTCTTCGGCCATTGGAAGAGTTCAAAGAAGAAGCAAAACCAAAAGAACAGCCGCGTGAAGAAACTATAGACCCCACACTTATGAGTAATTCTAAATGGAGAAGTTGATGAATATTGGGGTGGGTTCAGAACCTTTCCACAGTAGAAATCTTGACATGTTTATTCACTTTTTTCTTACTCATATAAACTAAAGCACCACAGACCCAACTGTGTTAATGTCTGGCTCACAGAGGTCGCTCTTGGATGACAAGCACTGATGTGGTGACAGGCAACTAATGGGAAGACAGTCAACAGCGCAGAACGTGTTTAAGAAAGAGTCTCAGATCCATCTCCTGTGGAAGTCTAGGACCTTGTGACCTTATGACCTTGTGTATAATCTAACTTTTCCCCTAAACTTAATCTTATTTTTTTTACTTCTTATCTTATGGTAGGGAAGCTAATTTTTTTTTTTAAAGAAAGAGCAAGACATAAAAATAAACAAATAATTGTTTCCAAAAAAAAAAAAGAAACAGTCGTTCAGATACAGAGAAGATTAGCATGGCCCCTGAGCAAGGATGACACGCAAATTCGTGAAGCGCTCCATAGTTTTCTGTAAAAAAAAGAAAAAGAAAAGAAAAGAAAAAGAAAAAAGAAAGAAAGAAAGAAAGAGTCATTCATTTACGCAGAAGCCAGTCAGAATATTGGACCAACTCTTCCTCAGGACCTGAAATTCTCTATTTCCTGTGAATTAGCCCCTGAGAGTCCTGGAGCACACAGTACTTTTAAAACTCTCTGCCAGCACCAGAGAGCATCATCTTCTTCGTTCTTACTCCTTTTCAGCTATGCCAGTGTCTTTTTGTCTTTCTTGCCTGCTAGCCCGCTGAAGGCACTCCTTCAAGAAATAAGTGACTAATCCCTAAAACTTTGGGGACTTGTAAAAACCACCATGGCATGTTTCTTGCAACTAATTGTATCAACCGTTGACAGCAAAGCTGAGAGGAGGGAAGATGGTCACAAAAGTGTATTGTCCAGATTCTGCTTGCATCTCCAGCTATAAACATGGACCAGGAGAAGAGGAACCTGAGAATTCATTTTTGTCCTTCTCCCCAAGAGCAGCTGGGAAGTGAAATATCCCCCCTTTGGGGTTGGCGGTCTTGAAGGTCAGCATGGATTGAGACAGGCATTTGGAAACGTTACATGAGGTTTGAGTTAAAGCGAAGTAGGAAATGAAGACTTGCTGGAACGAAGTGAAGGATGACAGTGGGCTCCAGTTTGTAGTGTAATAGATGCTGAAAAATGTCATGTCACTCTTTAGGCACGAATGCTTCTGAGCAGATGTCTCTGCAGGAAGGGACCCACCCAGCGTGGGGGAAGGAGCCCAGAAGTAAGAACCAGCAGTTACATGATCAAGGCTTGCCTCTGACACTAATTGGTTGTGGAGGCTCGAACAAGGACATAAATTCAGTGGCTCTCAACTCCCCTGTAAAACGAGGCCATGTGGGCCTCGAAGGTTGACTTCAGCTCCTACAGAGAATTGCAATGTAAATCACAAAGAGAAAACCAGCCTGTGACTTTAATGGTCCCTATTAGTGGCAGCCTAAAAACCTTTCAATTCCAAACTTCCTTCCCAAGGCCACAGGGATGAGAGATGTACCTGGGGTCATCTGTTCCTTCACTGCCAGAGCTATCATTTGTCAACATAGCCCTTGATGTTTCGGAGTGGTCCTGAAGGCTAGTTGAATCTCAGAGGGAAATAAGAAGTAAAAAAAAAAAAAAAAGAAAGAAAGAAAGAAAAAGAAAAAGAAAGAAAGAAAGAAAGAAAGAAGAAAGAAAGAAAGAAAGAAAGAAAGAAAGAAAGAAAGAAAGAAAGAAAGAAAGAAAGAAAAGAAATAAGAAGTTACCTGCACCTCCCTTAAATTACCTCTTTATGCCATGCCTGTCCCCTAATGTCATATCCACTTTCTAGGTGACCAATTGAACCAAGCCAGGATCAGCTGGAAAGTCACCACACACTGCTGGCTGTCTAGCGTATACCTGGTCAACCAAATTTGCCTCATCTCTTTGTAAGGAGCAGTAGAAGAATCCCAGTAGAAAAGCTTGCGAGGAAAAACAAAAGAAAACAAAGAGTTTTTCTTATTCTGGCGTGCATTAGTCAGGCAGTTGGTGAAATGTGTAAATACCTCTCTGCATACTAAAGACCGTTTAATAGAAACCTTCCTGTATGCACATTCATTCTTTAGCAGACCTTTAAAAAATAAATCTCAGCTGTTTTATTTTCCCTTTATTTTTTTCATATGCTCGATAGAGGCTTCAGTGGCATTCCCATATTTTGGGTATAGAGATGTACTCTGAACATTTTGATAAGACCCCCCGTACTGTATACCCTTATACTGTGTTGACACAGTTTATGCTGTTGTAAATGCCTACTCTGGCCCACACTTTTTAGACTGTTTTGGGAGCGAAATGTTTTATGACAAGTGTCCAAAGGTGGTATGGGAAGGCAGACTGGACGTGGGAAACCCGACCTACATAATTTCAGGGTGTTTTTATATCCCTCGGAGGGGGACAACTATGCCCCAGAAGGCAGTTTGCCCACAAAACACTCAGCCACAGCCCTCTTTTTGCAGTGCCCTCTGAGAAGAACACGTATAATTGACCCCTACACTCAGTCCCTGGAATCTGGAAGTGGTAAGAAAAGAAAAGCAGAGGAGAGGCTCTCACTTCTCTCTCTTGCTCTTTTCCAGTTTCACTTGCCTGAGAAGCTTAATTTTGGAAGATAGAAACAAAAGAGTCTCTATTTGGGGAAGCCGAGAGAGATAATTATCACAGAGAACCCTCAGCTTTATAAATAGCGGCTCATTTCATCCTTACTATCTCTATAGGGTAACTGCCCATTTTACAGATGAGGAAACAGAAGTGCAGAGAGGTTAAATAGATTGCCTGAAGTCACACAGCCAGCAAGGGGCAGAGATGGGATGATAGCCCAGACAGGCTAGCTGGAGAGTGCATGCTCTTTCCCATCACTGTTCCTCTCCAAGATAACCTGTATGAGGGGCAGAAAGGAAAGGACAAAGCCCCTAAAATGTGCCTTTTGGGGAATTCTCATACGTTTACTCTCCAGGCTTTTAGAGATTACTGCCCTTGCCTCATTACCTTAGCCCTTACCTCCCATAAATGAGTCCCCTGAGGATGACCCACCCTGAGTCATTCTTGCCTGATGCTGGAGATATAGTCTTAGGTTCTCTCTCCTTGGAGTCTAGGAGAGATAAAACAAAACAAAACAAAACAAAACAAAACAAAACAAAACAACAAAGCAATCCACCCCAGACCCATCCTCTGATTACCACCTTGTCATCACCGTGGCCTTCTGCCAAGCAATGCTCTTCCTTGCAAATCAGGCAAGCCTGTTGCCCTCAGTGCTGGGTGCTTCCAGGCTGCTGAGCCACCCCAAGTCACAGCTCTTCCCCAATCTGCCCTCCCCCACTCCTTGTTATCCTAATCTGTAAGACTAAGTACACTTCATTTGTGTGTACACATGTGTGTGTGTGCATGTGTACACATGTATACATACGCACCGCTGATGTGGGGGGCTGGATCATTCTGTCTTGTGCATTGTAGGATGTAAGCATCCCTGGTCTCTACCCAGTAGATGCCAGTAGTGCCCTTCCTCCCTTGTGACACCCTAAAATGCGTCAGACATTGTGAAATAGTCCACAGTGGAAAAACCCCCAAGCTGAATTTAGACTTTAATCCCTGTCATACTGTTCCCGAGCCCTTCCCCAGCCCATTGCTTTACCTACCACCCTGGACCTCACTGTCCATGAGCACATGTCCCTGGTGGCCACATCCTCACATACCAGTCCTGAACCCCATTTGTTTCTCCACATCAGTGACTTACCCTCAGATTGGAAAAGGCTGAGCAGTTCTAGAGTTGACGAGACTATCAGACATGGTCTGTCATGGCAATTGGCATCTCTGAAGTCTTACTCCAGGGCTGACTCACCTCTCCCAGCCCCTGTGTGCAGATGTCATCCCTGGTCTCGATTTTGCCTTGAAGAGATTTCACCGTCCTTCAAACCTGAGTATTGAACTAGGATAGAATCCTGAATTTAGGAACAACCAACCAACTATGTATCATGGCCTTCTTTTTTTTTTTTTTTTTTTTTTCCCTTGGCGCCAAAATTGCCAGGGTGGAGCACTCAGGGGAGAAACAGGTAAATAACTCTTCCCCTTGGCTTTGAGAACATGAATGGAATATCTATATGGGTGGCCAGTCTGATGGTGGCAACAGCTTATTTTTGTGTGCCAACTCCACAAAACCAGCTGGTGGCAAAAGAGTGAGAAAACACTTCATACGGGTCAGGGAAAAATTTAAATAGCAAAGTTTATAATTTAAATAATTTCTCTCTGATAGAGACCCTCTGCTACTCAGTTTAATTCAGAGCAAACATACTCATGTATGCTCTGATAACTAAGTCAAGGTCTTCTATATCATCAAGATCTCTTGTGGCTCCCCATTTTGAGGTGACTCCAGGAAAATAAGTCATCCCATAGGGTCTGCCAGACTCAGCAAGATGGGAGGGGAAAGGGTCTCAGGAGGTTTTGGCTCAATAGTCTATACTCACTGAGAGACATTTGTGTGTTGGACAATATGATGGTTAGCTTCATGTCAACTTGATTGAGCCATAGGGTGCCCAGATGTTTGGCCATTATTCTGGGTGTATCTCTGAGAGCGTATCTACATAGGATGAGTATTCGAAACAGTAGACTGAAGAAAGCAGATAGCCTCCCCTAATATGGGTGGTCCTCAACCAATTTGCCATAGATCAAATGTTTGCATCACTACCACTCCCTCAAATTCGTATGTTGAAATTCTAGCCCCAGTGTGATGGTATTAGGAGATAGAGATTTTGAGAGGTGATTAGGTCATGAGAGTGGGACCCCATGAATGCAATCAGTCCCCTTATGAAAGAGACCCCAGAGACTCCTTCACCCCTTCCACCATGTGAAGACATTGAGAGAAGACAACTGTCTGGGAAAGTGGGTCTCAGCACATCTACTAGTGCCTTGATTTTGGACTTCCGAGCCTCCAGAACTATGAGAAATAAATGTTTGTTGTTTAAGCAGCTCATCCATGGAATTCTGCTGTAGAAGCTTGAACCAGTTAAGACACAATCAGTTGAAGACCTGAGAAGAACAAAAAGGCTGAGTAAGAGAAAACTCCTACTGCCTTACTTCCGAGCTAGGTCTCTTAACTAAAAATGAAATAAATAATAATGACCATGATACAATTAGAGATCTCAGCCTATTCCATCTTTATTACAAATGCTTATTATTACTGAATTAATGAAGATGTATTGTAGAAATGTTAGAAATTACAAATAAGCAAAGCAAAGGAAGAAAAAAAAAACATCTTATCTTCCATGATCCATGACCCAGAGATAACCACAGTTAGAATCGGTAGACTGAGGTATGTATCAATCAGGTCCTGCCACCTCATTTGCGTGCACGCACATGTTGTGGGTTGTATGCAAACACACATACGTGTACATGTATATCCATATGGAGTCATGCTGTGTACACTATCTCTATAAAGTTTTCTATTTTTAGTTGGTATACATCATGGACACCTTTGCATGGTATTAGACATACCATGAACAACCCAGATTTCTCCATGCTTGCACGGTAAGCAGTGCCAGGTCCGGGGCCCTCAGTGGTGGCTTCCAGCCTCCTGTGTTGCCCCCAAGCCCCAGCTCTCCTCCCTGTTCCACACTCCATTCCGGTGGGCAGACACCTGAGCTGCTGAGAACATTCTTGCACTCACATTTCTCCACCTTTGACTGAAATATTTCACGGATGAACTCCCTGAAGTAGAATTATAGACTCAAAGACTGTAGAGTCTGTGAAGACATACTGCCAAATTGCGCTCCAGAAGGTTCTACCAACCTGCAACCCTTCCAACAGCCTGTGTGCCCTGCTCTGCCCCTGAGGGCAGTAACCGCTTGTCTTCATGCAGTAAAGGATGATCCCTGGAGCCGCACACTTAATAGTTTGGAACCAATTAGGGATATTTTATTCAGTTTTTTTCTTTTCTTTTTTCTTTCTTTCTTTTTTTTTTTTTTTTTGTCCTGAGAGATCTGTGTCTTCCCTCATCTTTTGCGGCTTTGGCAGCAATGATCATCTTTTCAGCCAAATTGAGCTAAAGAAGCCAGCGAATGAGATATACTGATAAGAAAAGTGTGCCTATTGTATTTTCTCCATGCACATATGGTGTCCAAGACTCAGCCCTAACTTTTTTTGTTCACACAGTGCTGATATACATTCCTAGGACAACTACCTTAATTTTTGCTCTCTCTCTCTTGTTTTAAAAGCAGGTATATAAGCTCTGACAAACCCTCACAAGGCAACAGCAGGAAGTAGAAGATAGACCAAGAAGCTGGGAAGTGGGCCACATAATTGTGACCTGGATCTGCCCTACAACACTGGGGGACTGGTCAAGCCATGTGTGAGCCTGTCTCTCTTCATCTTTCAGTGGCAGTAGAGTATCTAACCCCTGTGAAAATAGGAAAATGATTCCTACTTCACACTGATAATGTTAGGATTCAACAAGATCTTATATATGTAGGGGAACTTGGGTGGCTCAGTTTGGATAAACATCTGCCTTTGGCTTATGTCATGACCCCGGGGTCCCTCTCCCTCTGCCCTTTCCCTCCTACTTGAGTTCACTCTCTCAAATAAATAAATCCTTTTTTTTTTTAAATCATGTATATGTAAACATTTACAAAAACATTTTCCATTAGTATTAAACTTGTAATGATATGATTAAATAATCGAATGGTAGAGCTCTGTATTAGTCTGCTAGAGATGTTATAACAAAGTACCACAGATTGCTGCCTGAAACATGAGAAATGTAATGTTTCAGTCTGGGGACTGAGAAGTCTGCAACCAAGGTGGCAGCAGGGTCAGTTCCTTCTGTAGCCTCTCTCCTTGGCTCATAGATGACCATTTTTTCCTTATGTCTTCACATGATCTTACCTTCATGCGTATCTCTGTGTCCAAATTTCCTTTTTATGAGGACATGAGTCATCCTGGATTAGGACCCACCCTAATGATCTCATTTTATCTTGATCACTTCTATAAAGACCTATCTCCAAAGAAGGTCACACTCTGAGCTGCTAGGGATTTAGGACTTCGACAGAGGAATTTTGAGAGAACACAATTCAGTCCACAACAATCTCTGTAGCTGAAAGGAAACTGAGAGCTCCTATTCCATAATAATCCTCAGCCACCTGGAAGATGGGGTCAGAGAGGTGGTGTGCTCTCCCAGGAACCCAGAGGAAAGCAGTAGCAAATGCAAGACTTGATCTTCCTAGGTAAGAACAAGACTTTTTCACTCGGCTTCTCACAGTGCAGTTCACTTTTATTTCCCCAGCCATTAGAGTATATGCAGACACAGATTCTCAATCTTCCCACTGAATCTAGACAAGAAGACTAAGCTTACATTTTCTCCATATGCAAATTTTCAGCCCTCAGACAAGGCAAAGGAAGGTTTCATGGCAGCTCAGCTGGAAGGAGAAAATAATTTCTGGCTCACATCAGAAAACGTCAGTGTCATGTTATTGTGTTTGAACTCAAGTTATATCAAAGTACCACATGTAAATGTTAATACAACAATCCCCAGTTAATACACTTGGGTCAAGACTGGGAAGGAAGGAAGTTAAATTTCATAGATCATGTTCTACATGGCAGATATGGTACTCAGTGTTTTCATGTAATTTATCTCAATCCAATCTCCATGCATTTTAGATAAATTCACGTTTTGAATTATCTTCCTCCATGCTTGTGTCCACCTACAGGGAAATTGAAGTCTGCCTCTGCATATCAGGGGGTGGAAGGGTCAATACTTTTCCCCCAGACTGGGCACCAGCTAGTGGGCAATGCTTAAATCTTTGGATTCCTTTGTCCCTTAGCCATTTTATCAGAAAAGTAGGGATAATTGGCTCTGTGTCCCTTTATCTTCCATTAAATAAGGAGACTACTAACTACGGGCATTGAGTCAATGAGAGAAGTCCAGACATAAACAGGGCCAGTTAAGTGGTTAGGGTTACTATACATTATTTCCTACAGGCTCAAACCCAATGAAAACTTTGTAGAAAGTTTAGTGTGGATAAAAATGTAGAATACGACTCAGAAGTCAAAAATGTGAAGAAAATGGAGATAAATTATTTCTCTATGCTACTAGAAAAGCTACAGTATATTTTAAACAAGGAGACTTGGAAGTTCTTTCTTAAACTTCACATAAGTTGTCATGATGGGGATTTAAGAACAAAATAGAATAGGTTCTAATTTACAAACTTGACTTTCTGGAAATGAACAAGCTGGATTCCAAGGGTACAGAATCTCCAACCGGGTTACCAGAATCAAAGGGATGACCTCAGCTTCCAACACTGTCCTTTACACTTTCCAGCTGGAGGCCTACCAAGGCAGTGACTAACAGAAAAATCCAGTGTGTGCATCTCCACCCCAGCAACTCAGGTAGATGGAGATGGGACCATAGGAATGGTTAAAACACTATGTCCAAATATAGGCAAGAAGAGAATGGAAGAGTTCCCACTATCATTTCTCAAGCACTCTTGATGTTCATCCTCCAAACAAGAGCAACTGTGTCATCCGGAAGCCTTCCAGTCTCCATGGCATGCGCTGGGTATTTTCCCAGAGTGCTGCTTTTGCCAGAGATTTGCTGAGGCTGGGACTATGCTTTCCACTTTGAGTTTGATGAGTAGATGAGCCAGTGTGTGGGGCTAGCGATGGGGGGTTACAAAGGAAAAATAAATAAACCTAGACCTCCATCTGTGCCTGTGTCTCTCTGTAACTTGGTTTTTGCTCACCTTCTCCAAATACTCTACTCACTCAAGGTCAAGTTCAGAGTCGCTCATTTCCCAGATCTAGGTTGCTCTCATCCTTGTTCATGGATCCACTTTAGTTCATAATTGTAGTTTCCAAGATATATTGGGTCTAACTCTGCAAATATTGCTCATATATTATATCTTGCTTTTTAGTTCAGTTCTTTATGTCATCTTTATGTGGCAGCTTCCCAATTTTTCTCCTTATGTGGCAGACGCTGGGGTCCATTTAGCAAGCATGCCCACTCATCTTCTCCCTTGTTATTTTATTTCCTTTTTAAAAAAGATGTTATTTATTTATCCATGAGAGATGCACAGAGAGAGGCAGAGACATGGGCAGAGGGAGAAGCAGGCTCCCTGTAGGGAGCCTGATGTGGGACTCGATCCAGGACTCTGGAATCATGACCTGAGCCAGAGGCAGATGCTCAACCACTGAGCCACCCAGGTGCTCCTCCTTTGCTATTTTAATTCTAATTTTTGTTAGATATGACCAGAGAACTCCTGATATCCATAGAGGATGTGTGTGCTCCAGGCCAGGGAATGAGTTTGTAGCTCAGAACCAGCCATGAGATGTGCTGGGAGCCATGAGATGCCTGTTGGGAATTTCTGAGGGAATTTTTTGGTTCCTGACTGTAAAGGATTGAATTGTGACCCCCAAAAAGATATGTTCAAGCCCAGGTTCCCAGGACCTATGAATGTGACCTTATTTGGAGGTATCAAGTTGAGATAAAGGTCAAACTAGATCAGAGTATGTCCTCCAGTCCAAAGACTGGTATCTTTATAAGAGAAAGGAGAGGGGGATTTGCACCTACAGACACAGAAGCAACACACAGGGAAGAATGCCATGTAATGTCAGAGGCAGAAATTGGAGAGATGTAGTTTCAAGCCAAGGAATGCCAGAGATTGCCATAACCCTCAGAAGCTAGGAAGAGGTAAGGAAGGATCCTTATGCAGAGCTTCCTGAGGGAGTATAGTCTTAACAAACTTTGTTTTCAGACTTCTAGCCTTCAAAACTGTGAGACAACACACTTCTATGATTTTTAAGCACCAGTTTATGGTATTTTGTTAAGGCAGCCTGACAAATGAATACATTGACTAAAGGTAAGAGCATCCCATATTTCTTCAGCTCTATATCCTAACTTACTATTCCTATATTCAGCTGCTCTATTAGGGAAGGAACCATGTCTTTCTTCTTTACTCTCTGCTATGCCCAGACCCAGGAGACTCAAAACTATCTCCTGATTGAATGAATTAGTTTCACGTTAGACAGGATACCAAGGCTTAGCAATACCACAGATTTGCCCAATAGCATACGTCAAGAACATAAGAGGATAGATTCAGCCCTTGCCTGTCTGATTCTAAAGCCTGTGAATGAGGGGTGCTGGGGTGGTTCAGTCTGTTGAGCATCCAACTGTTGGTTTCAGCTCAGGTCAAAATCTCAGGGTCGTGAGATTTAACCCCTCGTTGGGCTCTGCGCTAAGCATGGAGTCTGCTTCAGATACTCTCTGTCTCTCCCTCTGTGCCTCCTCCATGCATGCTCACTCTCTCTCTCTAAAATAAATAAATAAATAAATAAATAAATAAATAAATAAGCCTGTGAATGAATGAATGAATGAATGAATGAACAGAAGTAAGAAAACTTGTCCAGAGACTGAAAACAAAAGTTAGAACACTTTCCCACAGAGAGTTTTTATCTTTCTCCATTCTCAAAGTTCATTTTAGTCCCTCAAAAGAACTGTATGCATGTCTGCAGGATACCTATGGGAATCCTTGTCAGATTACCCTCCAGCATAAGTCAGTGGGCGACAATAAGTGGTGGCATTTAGCACCTTCCATTCACTTTAACACTTAAATTCACTTTTAAGTTAAAAAAGATCTTAGTTTTGTTTTAATTTTTAACATTGACTACATAGGCATGTTGACCTAGAAAGTCACAGAGAAATTACAGTGGTACCTGTATTTACAGGGCTTAAACTACATATGGAATATTCAATGTGGATCAGATTAAGAAATTAACAGATTAGTGTTAGAATATGGCATAGAACTTTTAGGCCCTTTCTGGCTAGTGGAGGGGCCGTTCATATATTGACACTTCAAAAAGGGTAGGCAGAGAATGGAGAAGCAGCAAACCACACATCCTATATCTTAGTTTCTCCCTGGTATTGTCCCATTAGATCTAATGTACCTCTGAATGGTTCACCATAGGTTTTTCCAAAAGCCTTGGCTGATGGCACTTAAGGCCTGACCTACTGGGCAGGGCTGGCCTGACTCCAGGCAGTGGCTATCTTGGCACAGGCTCCTTCCTGCTGTGCTGACAACAGCTGGAAACTGCTCTGGGAGCCACAACCCGCACCAACAACTGCTGGTCGATCTTGGGAAGAGTTTTTTCCCTGGCAGATAATTCAGGTTAAAAGAACAAACATGTTGACAACCAAATCCAAGGAAAGTTGTTAATAAGTGTGAACAATGCTGATGATAACAGTGCTTTTCTCAGAAGACCACTTAGAAGAGCATTGTTGTTCACATTTATTTAAGGCTTCTGGGGTCTTATCTTGCACATACCATGTGCTCCCACTTATCTTCCAGCAGTTACTCTGCTGAAGTCTGCAGTGAGGTCCAGTTCGGCACAGCTGACCACCACATGAAGATCAGGTGGTACCAAAGAAAGCATTTCTCCCCTATGTTTATTCTCAGCAGACATGTGTATGTGACTTCATAGTAAGAAAAACACCTTTCTAAAGCTATCACAGTCATGCTTCTACTTTGTGTCTAAAATAGCATTAGACCCCTATTTCCAAGAGAAGATGAAGATAGGAGGTGAGTTACCAAATAGCCTTTGAACAGTAGGATCATGTATAATCTGAATAATACCTCCTCCCCATGGCCAAGATCAGTTTCCCCAGAGTCATCTATACTTTTGAACAAATGGTGTCTATAGTCAATAAGTGTGGCTATCCATTGAGTTGACCCCACACAGTAAGGCAGGATTGGATTTGCAGTATTAAATCAAAGGATTGGTTATTTCTAAGTGAAATAATAGAATTCTGTGTACACACACATACACACACAGGCTTCCAGGTTTGTGCTCACACACATAGGTCATACTTACACACACATGGACAATATAGGAAGATACATCTGCAGAAAGCCCAGCGCCATAGTTAAGAGCATTGACTATGAAGCTGCACTGTCTGGATTGGTATCCCAACTCTTAAAAGATGTGTGACCTTGAACTAAATATTCAACCCCTCTATCCTGGGTTCCTCTCCTGTAGAAAGAGAATAATAATAGTATGTACCTCAAAGTGTTCTTGAGGAGATAAAAGGAACTGGTATGCACAAGGGACTCAGGAGACTAGCTGGCACTCAGGAAGTGCTGTGTAAGTCTTATTAACTAGGAGAATCCCTCTCTAAGGGAGGAGAATGTGGTCTCTGTGTCTCTGGCTGGACAGTCATGTGTCCAGCTGACTCACAAATTCTACCGCCAAGAGGTTGTAGATGATGGTGAGTGACCATTGGTCTCTTCCATGCCTATTCACAGGGCTGATTTTTATTTTTATTTGTGTGAATATGTGATTAACATTTGTGTCCCTCACTAGAAAGCAGACTCTCTGGGGCCAGGAAAGTTTAAGAATGTATCACGGTTTTCTCTCCAGCATATAACATCTTGCTTGGCATATAGTAGGTGATTAATATTTGTTGAATGAATGGTAATATTCTTACTACTACTACTATTGTTACTAGAATACATACCACTGCTATTGACATTACTGTCAGGACTGAATTTGGTTTTCTCTGAAATATGTATCCTTGGCTAGAAATTATAGTTTACAAAGATTAACCAAAAACTTTCAAATAATAATAATAGTAAACTCTGTTTTCAAAAAAAAAAGACTAGAAAATAAAAAGTTAAAATTAAAAACAAAACTCAAGAAGAAAAATAATCAAGGCTTTATTCTGCAAAGAAGTGTAAAATCAAATAAATACTGGGAAAATTTTGTGTGGAAAACAGAGAAAATAATACTGCTAGGTGATGCCATGTAATTCACAGTCAGGAATAACTTCCCAGAAGCCTAAAATTAGAGGTATGTCCAGGTACCAAATGGGGAAGCATAAAATATAGTTAACAAACAAAACAATAAAATGTTAGATTTTAACATGGGAATGTGAGTGCCACTACTTGCCATCACGAAGATTTAAAGAAGCAGGTACATGACTGGTCTAGGACAGCAAGTTCTCAGAAATATCTTGTTCAAGAGAACCAGATTCAAGTTAGGTCAGTGAGAGCCAGGCACACCTGAAGTAAAGTATGTGGCAGTGATGAGGGATTGTGCGGGACAGAGTTTGGTTGAAGATTAAAGAAAAAGCAGAGAGGGAATATGCTGGGACCACCCATCCAGATGGAGGAAGCGATGATGTTTTCCAGGCATGGATCAAACAGCAGGCACAGATGCAGCAAGAGGAGCTGGGAGATGGCAGGGGGTGGAGGTTCTGCCGGGAGAGGCCATGGGGACATCTGCTAGGAATTGACTTAGCCAAAAGAGGAAGTGATGCAGAACTGCTTCTCTGGATCTATTCTAACCAACAAGGAAGTGTCAGGGCTCTGGGAAAGAAAAAAAAAAAAAAAAGAGTAGGTTACTCTAGAGTCTGTGATAAACAACAATGGGTGAGCTGGGTATTGTCAGATGGATAGTCTGGTTCCGAGAAGACGGGATTCCAAAAATTTAGAGCAAAGACCAGTGGGACTCTAAGACATGAGAATAAAATAGCAAGTTGCCTCAAAAGGAATAGAGTCCTTGTTAAGAGTATACTTCCGACTGGGAAGAAAATGAGGAAGTATCTAAAGAGGTGGCCAACAGGAAATTATCTGGTGAAGTCAGATGTAAAAACACTTGTACACACAAAAAAATTGAATGAAGATGAATGTAGATGTGAGTAAGAAATAGTGTCAGGAAGGCATGCTTTGAAGGGTTTTGAAAAACATGCTAAAGCTTAAAGTGGGAGTCCAGAAAAAGAATAAGGACAGGAGAGACCTTCTGTAAGGGCAGCTGGCATATACTATACACAGACAACGGAGAGAAAGGTTAACAACTCAACCCAGTTAAATTAAACAAGCATTTATGGACTGTCTTCTCCATAAACCACTATTAGGCATGGGGCCATGACCCTGCTCACTAGAAACTCACAGGCCAGATAAAGTATACAAACAAGTTAATTATACAGCAAGATACTAGGTTTCCACAGTGTTATATATTTTTAGGAGAAAGTTTAATGTGTTAGGGTCTTCAGTTAGGAAACACTTCACCATGGAAAATAATGCAGAGGTAGGTTTTGAAGGGTACTGATAGAGGCTGTTGATTGAGAGACACAAATGATTTAGGGGAAAACAGAGGAAGAGCAAACAGCTGAAGAATGTGAAAAGAAATGCTCAGGGAAGGAGAATGTACAGACAATGATCATAGCAATCTGGGGAGGACAGAATTTCCAACAACAAAGTCCTCGCAGAGGTCGAATGATATGAAATGGTTGTGTATGCGTAGAGGAAGATCCTAGTGATCTTCAAATAATTTTAGTGGAACTGGAGGCAGAAACAAAATCCCTAGAAAGTATACAAGACAAGGTGGATAACACCATTGTTTCCAAATTTTGCCTGTGATCGGAGCAAAAGAGAAGGTGGACACTTAAAGAAGATACAGGGTCAAGGATGAATTTTGTGCTTTTTTTTTATTTGTAATTTCTATGTGTTTAAGCATAGGAGGGATACTTAAACACAGCTAGATGGCTAGAGGAAAGGGAGAGTAGAACAAAAGTCACTGGAAATTAAAGATAATAAGGAGGTAATTGATAAGGAAAGACCCTGGAGGAAGCAGATAGCGGATAGGAGTTGAAAGCCATGTGAGGACATTAACTGTGAGAAGTGGATGTTGGCTTCTCCATGAAAATTTCAGGACTCTGAAAATAGATCCACCTATCATCAGTGCTTGAGGCAGAATATGAATGTTTATTTCATGTGATCTCCATTTCTTGGGGAATTAAGAAGAGATGGAATCCCCTATGAGGGAGAAGAGACTACCTCCCAAGGGGATTTGAGAACTATAGAGAAATTCTCTCCAGGGGACTGTAAGAAGGAAGAGTCATGGGGTTTGCAGAGGGACAGTTGGGTAGAGTTGAGATCCCAGTTCAGGATGGAGACCATAACTGCACGCGACACCAGTCTACATGGCATCTGAGTTTCACCAGTGGGCCAGGTGCAGACAAGATGGATGGTTGTATTGGCCCAAGGATGCAGTCTGCCAGGCAAGTAGGTGAAAGCTTGATTGAGAATGGAAGATGGGTCATGAGATGGAAGTTACTTAATGCTAGAATTTAGAATAGCACAGGGTTGCAAGCAAATAGATCTTTCCAGAGATAAAAGTGTGTGCATAGTAGGCTTACAGAAGCAAGAGAGCAAGAATACAGTATTGTGGCAGAGAGGGATACCCGGATGTAAGTTCCCATCGGAAGAAGAACTCCAGGTTGTATCAATGTCTAGGGTGTAGCTATGGGAGTCTGTGTCAGGCAATGGGCTAAATGGTGTTTGGTATATTAAGAAAAGAGCATTGAATGGAAAAATTTTTTAACATCATGGCTATATTTACTTGCTCTCACAAAGAGGAACTTAATCATGCTTCTGTGTTAAGGGACAAAACCTAGGAGAGAGAGAGAGAGAGAGAGAGAGAGACATGAGGATGCAACAGAGTGTAGAGATGGTGGAGGAAAGTTCTTGAGATGTCAGAGAACATGCAATGCAGACCAGCTGGTGGGATCTGCCACAGAGAACAGAAATGAGGAATAGGAATTAAGATGGAGCTGGACATGATAAGTCCTTTGGGCACTTGAGGCAAGAACTTGAGGGGCTGGAGGTATTCCAAGGCCAGGCCATGTGCTGCCTGTGCTGTGAAGCAGCAGTGTGGAGGGGAGAGGTGGAAGCCGGGTCTGGAATAGCCACATGCATCTCCTGTGACTGGCTAAAGGATCCTGGTGACTGTCCCCAACTGTGCTCAGTTGGCTTTTCACTGGCTCTGGATGCTAAGAAGACACAGGGGATTACCAGTAAAAACAAACACATCCTATAGACCAAGGAGTTTGGGGTAGAGAAGGAAGGAAGTAAGGCCAAGCTGATACTGATGGGTTTGAAGCAAAATGGAGGAGCCAAAGAACGGAATGATATGAGCGTCAGACTTAACTAAGCATCTGAGTCAACTCCAAGATGAAATGGCCGTGATAGGAGGTGACCTCGTTACACTCAAACTGAGACATCACAAGCATGTTTGCAATCTTGTTTAGCAAAGCTCAAGGGCTGGGCTACCTCTTGGGTCTCTGGCCACTCGGAGAGTCTGTGTAAACCTCTGCCCAGCTCACACTCAAGCACACACCAGTCAATAAACATGTTTCCTGTAAAATCTTACATGAACAGTTAACCCCTCAGGGATCTGTGTTTAATTATTTATTATGCTCTTCATTCCATACATGTGTACGATGCTCTTTTAGAACAGGTTGCATTTTGAGCTAGTCTACATCATCATTGGGCTTACACTGTAAGGCTTATAGGGGAAGAAGGGCCTAAATAAATATTTTCCTTAGATGAGTCCTATGGGGATGAACGACTTGAATTCCTGGAATTAAGCTTTTTGACAGCCCTGGAAAAGAAGGCAGTACAAATTAGGTTGCATTTGTGACACTGGAGTATTTAATTTATAATAATACCACAAGAAAAATAGAAAAACTGTAATGAGCAGGCTTTTTCTTAATTTAACCCAAATGTATTGGCTACATGTTTTTCTTTATATCATGCTCTTAAATCCAATTTTTACACTCCTATATATAGGAGAAGTTTATTTGTAACCAGAACAATGTGTCCAATGGAAAAAAAAAAATACCCTGGTGGTACTCTGATTTCTCCCTGAACCTTTGTATATTATACTTTAACCTTCAACGAAGCCAAAAATGCAAATTATCTGGAAAAGAGCAACTTAAAAAGGACCTCAGTGAGCCCTGTGTCTAGCTGCGAGTAACAAGATGGAGAGTCATAAAGATGAAGAACATATAACCCCCCTCTCTCTTCCTTTCTCCATGGCCACGTGGTCACTGTTGGTGCCAGCATAAACCACAGTTCTCAAAGACCAAAAGTCACCCTGAAGCCTCCAGAGTTAAAACACACTAGAAGGTTTACTTTGCCTCAGTCACATCCATGTTAGAAGTTACCTTAAATGAGATAGATGATAGATGGACAGGTGATTGGTAGATGGGTAGATAGATGACAGGCAGATAGATAGACAAGTAGATAAACAGACGGACACAGGCTATACCCAGACAAATGGGGGTGGCCTTAACAATTCCCCAAGGACCAGTCCTTACCCCAAAAATGCAAAATTGTGTAAGAGTTACAGAAATGTTTCCATTTGCTGCCTACCTCCAGGTATAGCTAATACCTGTTCCATTTCTTCCTGTGCCTAAAAGCCCTCTGGCAATGACCGGTCACACCTGAGGCATTAAGTCTTTATAACTCTGGAGTTGGTAGTCTTAGGCCAGACCTAGGGTCAGGTTTGTAGGTGGCAGAAAAGGAAAATATTTCAGAGTCCTACTTATTATTTGACTATTTTCCTGCCTCCTCCACATCTAGGTATGTTACTATCCCAAGGTGTAGAACAACAGATTTTCTTAGGTATAGGGCTGAGTTTTAGGCCAGTGAGAAAATAGCTTTATGACCCATGATTGAAGCAATGAAGAAGGTGCTGTCATAGTTTACTCCACAGAAGAAAGCCTGTTATGTTAGAAGGGGTTCTATACAGACATACATAAATGAACAATAAATCAATACAGACTATTTAATTTCCTACTTCTTAAGAAAACTAGCTCATAAATACTATTCAAATAAAATTAAATCACATCTGCTCCAGGAAAAGAAAATCTTCTGGAAGAGTCTCAATAACAGGACAGATACCTTCCCTCCTATATCCTTGTTAAGGTCTCAGGAATGGGACTCATGCTACTTACTGAATTGTACAAAATATTTCAAGAGATCATTTAAAGTGTTTTTATTTTAATGTACCTGGTGGATACAAATGTGGTTAAAATATATGTTTTAAAATATCAAAGTTATAGAATAAAATGCCACATGTTTCTGTCCTTGATTGGAGACAGTTAGATAACCTCTTTAAGTGATGGATGCTATTATTCTTAGATCATGGCAAATGGAGCACAGATAAATATATATATAGGCTATTTCTATTAACATAATAATTTGTAAAGTCATAAACTCAATAACATAGATATTAACACTAGGAAAAATATATCCCTGGAAATCTGAGACTGAATCCTTTCTTGCTTCTTTGGGTTTGAAATCACTTACAAATATGCTTCCTAAGAATATCAAACTCTCATCGCAGTGACCTGAGTTGATGAAATGATGCTACAGGTCAAAAGTCAAAATGTTTCAGTGTATTATACAAATATTATAAAAATAACCACCATAGAGTACCCAATTAAGAGAATAAATGGCTTATTTTACTCACCTCTCAGTTGTCCCAGTGGATTATACACGGTAGAATCTAAAAATGATCTTGAAATTGCTCTACATGAACTCTAGGGTAGAGAGGCAACGTGAGCAGCCTAAGCTTGTCAACTTCTTCAGAAAATGAGAATAAGTATCCTCTTGGCCCTTAGCTTGTCTACTGGCATCTCTTAAAGTATAAAATGGTACAATAGAGGTATGAGTCAGGCTCTGTAACCAGCCTGCTTGGGTTTGCATCCCAGCCCCTCCTCTTGATAACTGTGTGAACATGGGCATGTCACTCAACTTCCTATACCCGAGTTTCCCCATCAGTTGGAGGGGGATAATAAGAGTGCCTTCTCCATAGGGCTTCAGCAAAGATTAACTGAAGAAATGATAACTGTAGCCATACATTAAGTGCTTCAGAAGTGCTCACAGTCATTATAAACCTTTAAAAAGTTTTCTGGGAGTTCTATAATTGGAATCAATGCTATTTTATTGAATTCCTTAAAAATCTGGGGTGGGGGGGAGCACCTACAATATGCCTGCACTCTGCTAAGTCCAAGGACTCAAAGATGAAGACCTTCCTACGCTCTGGGGGCTGCCCGTCTTGCTGAAGATGCAAGTGTAATTCACTGAAATTCAGGGTGACAGCATCTCTCTCTTTCTTTCTCCGTCCTAAATCTTGGTGTGAATAAAATGCTATATTGCAGAGATGAAAATGACTCAGTCTGCCTGGGAAGTCACATCAGGGAGACATTTAATAGAAGGGGTTGCATTTGGTCTTGAACTTCACAAGGAAATATGAATTAGAAAATATAGAGGGTGGGCAGCCTGGGTGGCTCAGCGGTTTAACGCTGCCTTCAGCCCAGGGCATGATCCTAGAGTCCCAGGATCGAGTCCCACATCGGGCTCCCTGCATGGAGCCTGCTTCTCCCTCTGCCTGTGTTTCTGCCTCTCTCTCTCTCTCTCTCTCTCTCTCTCTGTGTCTCTCATGAATAAATAAATAAAATCTTTAAAAAAAGAAAAGAAAATATAGAGGGTAAAAATAGATTCAGGAGCAGCATTTGTAAGTGGAGAAACCTTTGGGGTGACAAGGTTAGACAATTTGAAAGTACAATGTGTTTCCAGAAAACAGTGAGACGTCAGATGTGACAAATACTTAAAATGAAGGGGAGGGTGAATAAACCTGAAAGGCCCCCATTGACAGCTGTGGATGCTCTTGAATGCTATGCTAAGGAACCTGGCCTTTATGTTATGTGGGTGTGGGCAAAGGGTGAATCAACCAAATCTTCTCACCTACTACATAAAAGTTTAACCTTTGATTAGCTCTCTTCTCTGGTAAGATTAAAATGCCAACTGTGTTCCTAGGCAACATTCATTATAGTAAAAATGTCCCTGATGGGTAGCTCACATCTGGACGAGGAGAAACTATCAAAGAACTCAATTAGGATACCCTGTTTTGAGGGTCCCCCTGAGTGATAGCTCTTATAATGAGACCTTATGGGGACCCTGGAAGCTATACCTCTGGAGTTGCTATAAGATATATTGGTGCACTTTGGGGGTATGAGACTTTGAAGCCAGGGCAGAAGCCTGATAGGGATTCATCTTCTTGCTGTGCACACAACTGCCACAAGAGTCCTCACTGAGAGAAATGATGAGCACTGCTTGGCCAGCAAACCATGACTTATGTCCCATAGCCTCTGAGTGGATGGGTGTTAGGTGTATCCTATAAGCTGTGAATCTGGAGGGTTAGCTCAACCCAAAAAACTATTGCAAAGGGGGACGGGGAACCAACAAAGCAGTTAAGTGAAACTGTTACTTAAGTAAGAAAGATGAGTCTGATAACAGTATTCAGAATTATTGTTATCATACCTAATGGGAAGAGTTTTCTAGAACATCAAATTTCTAAATTAAAGCATTTTAGATGACTACATAAAGCTCTATAAAAATTTTTCTCAAAATAAAATTTGGAAGGCTGTGACTGTCACACATACATATTTCAGGGTAGAGAAGTTCAGCTGACTAATGGAAACAATAGAAGAAACTGGAAATGGCTGGGGAATTATTTTCCTGGTCCAAAAGATGAGTTGAAATGGACTACTGTGACCTGGTTCACCTCACATTTCTACAGAAATTAGATAATAATTACCACAGAACCGAGCTTGGGTTCTCAGCATATTTTTCTTTTTTCTTTTTCATCAAAACATCTCTCTGTGAAAAGTATATCAGACTGAAAGGGATTGCATTCATTGACTCAACAAGTGTGTACTGATAGTCCTCCATGCCAGAGATCAGCTCTGCAAGAAGAAAAGGCATGTGATGTGATCCCACCCCTAACAAAACTGATCCTCTGTCTGGTGAGGGAGACAGACACACAACTAGCTAATTACAGTCAACCCATTAAGTGTGCATAAGGAATGTGCTCACATTCTTAGAGGGACCCAGAAGAAGGAACCATTAATTCTGCTTGATGAGTCTACAGAAAGTTTGTTAGAAGGAAAAAAAAAAAAAAATGAAGAGCTGAATTTTTAAAAGTAAATCAATATTTTCCAGGCATAAAAGAGACAGAAAGTGTGTATGCGTGTGTGTGTGTGTGTTGTGTGTGTACAGTGTAGGAGTAAGTGGTGAAAATGAGGGATGATGGTAGATAAAGCAAGAATAACAAAGAAGTTTCACATTCCATTCACACTGCACACCAAACTGCTCTAAGCACTGCAGCTCTGGGTGATGTTCCTGCTGGCATCCGGATCCCCCCATGCTCTGGTGATGGAGGACCTTTCTAACCTCCTTGTCTTAGAAAAGCTATTGACTGACTAAAGCCTAGTCTAAAAATGACCTTTCTCAATTTGGAGATATCTTGACATTTCTCACATTGTCATCACCTACTATTCCCTCTGGTGAGCAATGGTCTTCTGCTGTGTCCAGAGATAAAAAACATGAGTAGCATATGGCCCCTGTTCACAGTCTAGAATAAAAGAGCAAGCATGTAGTCAAATAACATTGGGAAGTGCATTACACTAAAGGTAGGGTTATTTGTGGCAGTAGAAGGTGCAAAACAGTATGACATTGGTCTATCAATAGCCAAATTATTATGAGCCCTTGTTACCTACCAAAAGAATAAACAAGGGATCCCTGGGTGGCCCAGCAGTTTGGCGCCTCCCTTTGGCCCAGGGCACGATCCTGGAGACCCGGAATTGAATTCCACGTCGGGCTCCCTGTGCATGGAGCCTGCTTCTCCCTCTGCCTCTGTCTCTGCCTCTCTCTCTCTCTCTCTGTATGACTATCATAAATAAATAAAAAAAATAAAAAAAAAACATTAAAAAAAAACAAAAGAATAAACAATATGAAAAAGGCAATACAAGAGTGGTTTTAATATGATGTGTAGAGCAGCAGTGTTATTTCAGTGAGGATACAAGAAAAACAGAGCCTACAGTCAGGTTATGGAGAATTAATTGCAAAACAGTTGGAAGTGGTGAACATCCAAGTTGATGATCAGGCTACCCAGCAATGAGCAAAAAGAAGCCACTCCTACCCCATGGGTTGGAGGGAAAAGGGAAGTAGTGGGATTTTCAGAGCCAGAGTCTGGAACCACAGCAGGAGATGCAGACCCTGCTAGAATTGCCACAGAAATGGAAAGAAGGAGAAATACCCTGCCTTCTCCAGCCACAACCCAATCAAAACTAAAGCTTTGGTGCTTAAAAAGTTTCCATGATAAAAGCAGAAAGACATGACACAGCAAATTGAAATATTCCCATATCCAAAACACTGATAAAAATTTGTAGGCAAGATATATAAGAAATCCTTGCATTCATAATAAGAAGACAAACAACTAAATCTAAAAATGGACAGGAGTTGGTGTGCCTGGGTGGCTCAGGGGGTTGAGCATCTGACCCTCGGTTTTGGCTTAGGTCATTATCTCACGACCATGAGATCAAGCCTTGCATTGGGCTCTACACTCAGCTCGGAGTCTCCTTCAGATTCAACCTCTCCTTTTCCCTCTGCCCCTCCCCCTGCTCACTCTCTCTCTCTTTCTCACATAAATAAATAAGCAAAATCTTTAAAGAAAATAAAAATAGATAGGAGGTTTAAACATACATGTTACCAAAGAGGATGTATAAACAGCTAACAAGTACATAAAAAAGATGCTGAACATCATTAGAAAAATGCAAAATAAAACTACGGTGGAAAACCATGTTAAATCCAGTAGATAGTTATAATAAAAATGACAGACAAATACAAGTGTTGGCGAGGATGTGGAGAAACTCAGATCTTCATATTTATTGGAGGGAATATCAAATGGAATATCTAATTGGCAAACAGTATGCCATTTTCTTTAAAAAGGCAAACATAAACCTCTCGTATGACCCAGCAATCCCACTTCTAGTTATGTATCCAAGAGAAATCAAAACATATGTCAACACAGACTTGTTTATGAATGTTTATAACAGTATTATTTGTAATAGCCCCAAACTGGAAACTGCAAATGTCTATCATCTGGCGGATGGATGAACAAATGGTGATACCTCCATAAAATGGAATACTGCTCCAGCTATGAAAGCAAACAACTGCTAATAGACACAACACCGTGGATGGATCTCCAGCCATCAAGCTCGTTGAAAGAAGCTAGAATCAAGAGGCTACTTACTATATTATTTCATTCACAACATGTCAAGGAGAAGGCAAAACAATGGGAACAGAGATCAGATTAGTGGTTCCTAAGGCCTAAGGCCATCAAAAGAAGACTGACTACAAAGGAGCAAGAGGGGCAAAGGGAGACTTTTGAATCCAATAGAAACATTCTGTATCTAGTCTATGGGGGGTGATTTCACAGTTGTTCAGCAAAACTCACTAAGAGGTACACCTAAAAATGGTGTTGTGTAGTATAATTAAAATATACCATAGTGAACTTGACTTTAAAAAATAAGAAACAGCAGGGACGCCTGGGTGGCTCAGCAGTTTAGCACCTGCCTTGGGCCCAGGGCGTGATCCTGGAGTCCCGGGATCGAGTCCCACATCAGGCTCCCAGCATGGAGCCTGCTTCTCCCTCTGCCTGTGTCTCTGCCTCTCTCTCTCTCTCTCTCTCTGTGTGTGTCTCTCATGAATAAATAAAATAAAATCTTTAAAAATATATAAATTAATAAATAAAAAAATAAGAAACATTACATTGGTGGAGAAGCAAGAACAGTGCTGAGCCTAGAAGAACAGTGAAGAAAGAGAAAGGATTTGATGAGGGGAAGCCTGCTTAAGAAAAATGAACATAATAGAGACATGCTTCCTGGAAGATGAAGAGTTTAGATTATAAATAGGGGAGGCAGAATGATAAAAAAAACATGACAACAACAGAACTCAAAGTCATCTCTTCCTAAAGGCAAATACCCAGATAAAGAGGAAGGTTCTGGTAAGTCTGTCATGAATAAGAGAGAAAAGCATGTGCACCCTCACTCACTTCATTCATTTATTCCTCAATGTATGCATTCTTTCATGCATGATGCATGCATGCATTCCATGTTCATTGTGTACTGACCAGGGGCAGTGGTCAGGGCAAGTGAGAAGACTAAATGCTAAGCCCACTCTCTAGGTTCTAGAGTTCCTGGATACAAAGCCCAACGTCAAACTGGTTCTTCACGGTTCCATGTTTGTCCAATAGTTGTGCCCTCCCAGTTTTGTTTCAAAATGTTCAACAGAGGTGTTCTTATCTCCAGGAAGTGTATCCCATCATGAATTTAGGATGACTCTTGATTGGCCTGAACCAGCCATGGAAATCCCAATTCCCTTCATCAGTGATCAATTATAGTTAGGAATATGCCTTAATTTCCCACCATGAGACACAAAGGAAGTACACTGGAGGATGTTCACATTCTGAATTAAAAAAAAAAAGAAAGAAAGAAAACACCCCAGCTTCTCAAGGAGGATGCCTTTGTATCAGACCCTTCCTTCCTGCTTGGGTAGCTGGAATGAGAATGTGTCATCTGGAGCTACATCAGCCATCTTATGACCGTGAGGTGACAAGTCTGAAGACAAAAAGGTAACTTGCCAAAATCCTAGAGAAGAAGGAATAAAAAGAATCTCTGTCCTTAAGGACACAAACCATCTGCTACACCAAGGATGAAACCATCTACCTTCAAACATGGTGCAAGGTAATAATAAAATGACTGGATTGCTTGAGCCACCATTAATTTCTTCCCGTTCCTTGCCATCATAACTGATATAGACAGTGACTCTGGCAAAGAGAATTCCAATGTGAGTTCTCAGAGTGGGAATCTAACAATGACCAACCTGGTTGTGCATGTAACCCTCACCCCCTTTACTCATCAAAGAGGTAGAGAGGGTACAGGAACTTGCAAGAATATGGAGAAGTAAAGATCCTGCTGGATTTCAGGAAAGGATTCCAGTCCCTGAGACGGGAACTGGTGGGGAAATGAGAAGTCTCAGAGACAGCATAAAAGGTCAGCTCCGGTTTCTGGAGCAAATGCATGACAATAAAAACAAGAGATTGGAGATAGGAAGGGCTCGTTGTGTTAGGAGGGAAGGTAAGAGACGTCCAACTGGTCAAAGTATTTTTTGTACTCATGGAAAATTAATACAGAGTTCCTAAAATATAAACCCAAAGTATCCTAATCAGTTCATCTGTGGTCACTAAGTCAGTGGATGCAGGGGAAATATGTGATTTCCAGTAGTGTCAATTCCTATCCCATCTAAGGATAGACAGAGATGGAGGGATGAGGAATTAGGAGTTCATATCTGTGCAAGGACAGTGAGTCAAGGCCCTTTGAGAATAGCCACACGGCTAGACAGTTGAAAGTCTAAAAGGTCTTTCCTGGCTCTCTTGGATTTCCATGCAGAGTTGAATTTTTCTTCACATGATCCCTCTCTTGCTCCTACTCCCCAGGAAACACAAAATTTCCACAATGCATCTCTGCCAGTAATTTCCCAGAAAAGCAGAACTAGAAGGGAGGTAGGGAAATGTTAGAAGATTACAAGTTTTGGTTTCATGAAACAGTAAAACCTCTTAAGAAACAGATGCATTGTTTGGGACCGCCTTCTCAGTATCTTGTTCTACATATTTCTCGTATTCTGTTTTTTGTTAATCAATAAAAACTCTGGTCCAGTGACTGTCTTTTTTCTCTGTGTTGGCTTATGGTTTGGTCACGGAAGTTGGGGCCCAATTTTGCCTCAATCCAGCTCTTCAGCCACCTTAGTTCAACCTTGTTCAGTGATACAACTTCCCTTTTTGTCCATGGTCCATCTCTGCCAGGCCTGACCTGGAACTGGTGACACTAAGCCTTCTAAACCCAAATCAAGGCAGAGAGGAAGCAAAGATGAATTTAGTGGAAAAACACCAGTATCTGTCAATATTACAACATTTGCATCCGGGCCTTCCTCTGTACTTTGCTAGATGTGTGTGTGATCCTGGACAAGTAGGTTAACTTCTCCTGCATCGTGGTTTTCTCATCTCTAAAAGGAAGTAGAGTCATTATTTCCAGCCTACTTTACAGATATGGTGGGGATGATTCAACATTGAGTTGCCTCAATTTTTAAAAATAAAGTGGGTCAGAATTAAAGTTGAGACTGTGTGTTTTGAGCACTAATATGTTATAGAATTGTAAAGAATTATTGATCATTACATAATTTTATAAATCTTTGCATAATTATTGATCTTTACCAACAAAGCACAGAAATGCACCATGAGAAAACTTAATAAATTGATTCCATTGTTCAAATGAAAATTTTCCTTTAAAGCCCTCAAATTTATCTCTTTTTTTTTTAAGATTTTTTAAAATGTATTTATTCATGAGAGACACACAGAGAGAGGCAAAGACATAGGCAGAGAGAGAAGCAGGATCCCAGCAGGAAGCCTGATCTAGGACTCAATCTTTGGACCCCAGGACCATGCCTTGAGCCAAAGGCAGACGTTGAACCACTGAGCCACCCAGGCGTCCTCAAGTTTACCTTCTTTAGTTTCTGTTTTTACACCCAGCAAAGAGCCAAGTCAAAATAAAAATGTAAAAGGATCACAAGGGTTTTTTTTTTTTTGTCTTATTTTACAGCTTACTTCATTACTTCTGACATGTTACTGGTTGCATCACAGAAGGCACTTAAATAAGCGTCCAGTACTTCTCTGCTTTGCAAAAGGTCTCGATGACAATAACATTAAAACTGAATCCACGTTCAGTATCCACCATTGTGGATTCTTTGACAAGAATGATGCTTTTCTGTAACTGGACATATTTGTCCTGTAGAGTTTTTAGTGTTTTTAACTGAACACTTTTACTAAAGTATAACATACATTCAAACTATAATGGTAAAGCTTGGGGATCCCTGGGTGGCTCAGCGGTTTAACCCCTGCCTTTGGCCCAGGGCATGATCTTGGAGACCCAGGATCAAGTCCCACATCAGGCTCCCAGCATGGAGCCTGCTTCTCCCTCTGCCTGTGTCTCTGCCTCTCTCATGAATGAATGAATAAATAAAATCTTAAAAATATATATATATATATATAATGGTAAAGCTTGATACATTTTCACAAAATGAACAAACCCATTTAACTGCCATTCAAATCAGGAAATGGAATATTTTTCAGCATCCCAAAAGTCCCCTTGTATCTCTCCTAGCCAACTCCTTCTACACTCCAAATGTAGCAACCTAACTACTATCAGTGTGAGTTCAATTTGTCTTTTTTTGGTCTTGAAATAAATGGAATCATGGGGGAATCCCTGGGTGGCTCAGCAGTTTAACGTCTGCCTTCAGCCCAGGGCGTGATCCTGGAGTCCCGGTATCGAGTCCCACATCGGGCTCCTTGCATGGAGCCTGCTTCTCCCTCTGCCTGTGTCTCTACCTCTGTCTCTCTCTGTGTGTCTCTCATGAATGAATAAATAAAATCTTTTAAAAAAATATAAAAATAAATAAATAAATGGAATCATGGAATTTGTGCTTTTTTGTGGTATCTGCATCTTTCAATATTTGGTTTGTGAGACTCATTTGTGTGTGTGGGCATGTGTGTGTGTGTGTGTGTGTGTGTGTAGCAGTAATTAATGTATTTATTTTCATTGTTATATAGCATCCTATTGTATGAATACACAATTCATTCACTCTACTGTGGATTGGCATCATGCTGCGATGACTATTCTTCTACACGATGTTTACTGCCCAATCCAGTTATGTACTGAAGAAGTGCAATTTCTAGTCAAAGTATGCATGTACCTTCAACTCCCAAACATTTTTCTAAAGTGCTAATATTCATTTACACTTCCACTAGCTGTGCAGGAAAGTTAGAGTCCTGATAACCCCTCATTCTCAGTAACACTTGCTATTGTCAGTTTTATTTGTTTGCTTAGTTTTAGTGGGTGAGCACTGCTATTTCACTGTTATTTTAATTTGCATTAGTCCGACTCCACTGACATTCAGCATCTTGGCATGTCAGCCAAGTTGAGAACTTCTTTTTTTTTTTTTTTTTTTTTTTTTAGCATCTATCTATTTATCTGACAGAGAGCACATGCAGGAGTGGTGGGGTGGGGCACGGAGAGTCTTAAACAGACTGTGCTGAGCCCAGAGCCCAACATGGGGCTTGATCTCATGACCCTGAGATTGTGACTTGAACCAAAACCAAGAATCAGATGCTCACCATACTACACCACCCAGCCACCAGAGAGCTCCTTTTCTGAAGCATTTGTCCAATCCTTTCTGTTTTTCTATTTGGTTTTCTGGATTTTTAAAAAATTGGTTTCTCAAAGGACCCATGTCAAAGTATGTATTAAAGATACCTTCTCCCACTGCGTGACATGGACTTTCACCCACTTTGTAATGTCATGGAAGGAACAGAAACTCTTAATTTTAATACCATTCAATTTGTCAATGGTTTTCATAATGGTTAATATTTTTTATGTCCTAATTAAAAAACATTTTCCTAAATCTCTAAGGTGATTAGCTTGTGTTATCTTCCAGAAGCTTTTTACTTCAACCTCTCACATTTAGTACTACAACTCATCTACAGTTAATTTTTATATATGGAATGAGGTAGGGGTTGAAATTTATTTTTTTCTTTTCCAATATGGATATCCTTACGGATATTTGAAAGACCATTCTTCTTCCCGTGGATGTTTTTGTTTACAGTTTATCTTTTTTTCTTCTCATTTTTTCCTCTCTCTTTTTCTCTTTTTTTCTCTGCCATTCATCTATTGTTCCAGAAGAAGTTGTACTATCATAGACTATAAAACTTGGCAATGATAACCATGTTATTTCAAAAATTGTAGCTTTATCATAAATGTTGAAATCTGGCCTATGAGTCTTCCAAATTTGTTTTTCTTAAAAATAAGCTTGACTCTTTTTGGTCTTTTGGATTTTTACATACATCTTGTTAACAGTTTGTAAATTTCCACACAAAAATAATACAAACTGTGATTTTTATTTGGTAGTATTGACTTGAAAGTTCAATTTAAAGAAATTGTCCTTTTTAAATAATATTGTCTTCTAATCCCCAAAATTACTGATTTTTTTGTGTTTATTTTCATTTCTTTATCTCCTTTTCAATTTATCACAAAAAAATTTGTAGTTTATAATCTTTTCTCCCTGCTTTCATTTGGTTATTTTCTACTGACAAATATTCCAAATAACTAATCTGCCCTTCAGCTGTAATCTGCTAGTAATCACATCTACTGTATAATTAATTTCAGATATTATGTATTTTTTTAATTTCCTGATTTTCTATTTAATTCCATTTCCATTGAAGTTATACATTCCAGTTCTGTGGTAAAATTCTTTGTCTTGTCATCTGTTTTAACACATTAATCACAATTTTCTCTTTAAATATGCATCTGGAAGTTCCAATATTGTGTGGGGATTCTGTTTGTTTTTTCTCTCTCTCAGTCCTGTTTTTGGTATTCCTGGTAATATTTAGTGAATCCAAAATATTGTTTATAAAGAAAAAGAAAATTTCTGGATGATCTTATCTAACTTCAAAAGAACTCTCTTAGGTCCTTTGGAGATGGGTAACATGGAAGCAGATCCCTTAATCCAATAAGAGATTGAGCTGGTTTAAAATTGGATTTTAGTCCTTGCAAGGCTTTCTTTAATTTCTGGCCTGCCCTTACTCCTTAAATATAGTACTTCAGGGGGTCCCAACTGGGTTGCTAAGTAGGTATCTCTCCTGTGGAGGACCCTGTATTACAATTTCCTTTTACTCCAGTATCATGAGATACCCAATAGTTCCGTATGGAGTTTGTTTTCTCTTAACGACTAATTTCTATTTAAATAATTATCTCGACCTGAACAGTTTAAGAAACAACAAAATCCAATAGGAAAAAAGCAGCTCATGGTATGTGTCTTACATGTCCCAGGTTCCTGGGACTGAGCCCTGAGTCAGGCTACATGCTCAGCAGAGAGCCTACTTCTCCCTCTCCCACTCCTCTTGCTTGTGTGCATACTCTGTGTGTGTGTGTGTGTGTGTGTGTGTGTGTGTCAAATAAATAAAGTCCTTAAAAAAAAAGGACTCTTTTAAAAAATGTGTCTCACTTCTCTGAGCTTACATTTTCTCCAAAATTCTTGCCCCTCACATTCTGATTGCCTTAGTAGGACTGAGAATCAATTTTTATCTTCCCAGGCCTATAGGACAAGCAAAAGCTCTGCTCAGATTCTTTCTTTTTGCCCTTGAGTTATGCTTGCCTTGTTTCTCAGTATATTTGCCCAGGGTATAACTAGATGAGCACCTTAGGGAGAAATCAGCATAGAATATCAGGTTCCCCTCAATAAGTGCCCTTTCTCTTAAAGATATTGGAGACTCAAACCTAGTCAATTTTGGTAATTCTTTGTATGTATATGTGTATCTGTGTGCATGCAAGTGCATGTGTATGGCCATACTCTATGCAGCTTTTCGTTTTCTTGACAACAGGATTGGTCTATCTCAAACTAGTCCTTCAGAGTTATTAGCTGAAGCCCTATCCTAAAAATCGAAAACCAAAGAATACAAAACTTACAATAACTTTCCCATTAATTTTTCCCCCTGTAGGATAGTCTGGAGGAAGGGATTTGAAGAAAAGTCTTGAAATTACCAAATTTCTCAATAGAATTCCATGACACTGATAAAGCACTGACACATGTCAGGCATAAAATGTGTTCTGTTTTTAAGGTCCTTCAACATACAGAGCTATGAATTCTTAAATTACCATAAATGTGGTAGTCATTAATGCTGGTTTCCAAATATTCTAATTCCTCCCCCTTCTGGCTACTTCCCCCTTCTACAAGATTGCCTCTCCTGGCTCCCCAGTGGTAGAGAATGACTAGCTCTGGCCTATGCATTGTGACTATGAGTAACGTATGCCACTTTATGACTGAAGCATTTCTTTGCCCTCTGAGACCCTCTGAAGATCTCTTTGCTTTCTGCCACTGTAACCATACAAATCTTCCAGCTAGTGTTGTCTCCCAGAGTGAAAATAAGTACAACATAGAACAGAGCCCTCAACCAATCCTCAGAGGCTGAATATCATGGAAGAAATTAATGTTGGTTTAAGTCACTGAGATTGTGAGATTGTTTGTTACAGCAACATAACCCAGCCTGTGCTGATCAATACGTTAAGGAAGATGAGAAATACTTACAGTCCCACTTTACTGATGAAACTAAACAAGACTCATATCCTTGCCCAGAAAACTCCTGAGGCATATGAAGAATGCCCTATTTATTCCTACTGGCCTTTTACCAAGAGTGGTTTAACTAAACTATTCAGCACAGATGATATCTGAAGGATTTTTGAAACTGCTACATGAATGACCAAATTAATCCCTTTGTGTGAATTGCATTAGAAAACAAGGAAACAAGGATAATATAATCTCATGGATTTGAAATAAGATAAATATGGTTTCAAGTCCTGGTTCTATCACTATCTGCGTGATCCTGAGAAAGTATCTGAGTTTCTTTCAATCTCTGCTTCTCAAAAAATAAAACCAACCTCTAGGGATTGTTATGACAATTAAATGAGATAATGTAAATAATTAGCATAGTTGCTGGCACATACTAATACTAAAAAATGGCAACTATTATTATTATCCCTCAAAAACTAGTGAGAAGAAAGCAAAATGTAAGAAGCAATGTAAGTGGGGGATGTCAATACTTCAGAAGTCATTCATGCATTCCTTCCAGCTTCACATCAAAGTCTAAGAAAATGAATGTAGAGAACAAAGCAAATCTAATTTCCAGAAAAATAGATCATCAAAAGCTAAAATAATTGAGCCCGTTAATCCATTCCAGGAACTATGAAATTAAAATATTAAAATATAAAATAAATGCACCTCACTTAATATTAAATGTATATTAAGTATATAAATGTATATTAAGTATAAAATGTATATTAGATATATATGAGATATATTTGACATTTGAGATTTCTGATGCATGGGTAGATGATAGATGATAGATAGATTGATAGATAGATAGATAGATAGATAGATAGATAGATAGGTAACAGTTAGTAGCTAGATATTGAATATAAAGACCATACACAAAGATACTGGCAAAGTTCTTTTGAATAGGGTCACCTTGTAGAAAATGATTGCTACTGGGACATAGGGCCATTAAAAGGAAAAGATTCACAGCCCAGAAGAATGTACATCATTTATACTTGCCAACAATGGCATGAAATTTTTAAACACTCATCTTAAAGACACCATGGTATAAGCAACTTCTGGCCGCTGATGTTAACAAGACTTTTTCAGAAAAGCAACTTTTTTATTCTCAAAGAAAGGGGGTGATGAAGTGCTAATGCAAGTTAGCATTTGAATGTCTGAAGTTTTGAATGAGCTGGATGTCCAAAATGGCTACTCACAAGACTGGCAGCTGATGCTGGCAGTCATCTGGGGCTACTCACCTGGTCCACACCTGGTCTCAGCATGGCAAGTAGGTTCTAGAGGCCAAGGCAGTAGATACTAGTCCTCTTAAAAGCTAAGTCCAGAGCTGGCATATTGTCATTCCTACCAAACTGCATTGGGCAAAGTAGCTCAATGCCACCTCCAAATCAAGTGAAGAAATGGGCCCTTCTAGTTGAGAAGGTACCAAAGAGTTTACAGCTATCTTTATTTCATAAGAGTCTGGTACATAGAAAGCACTATGCAAATATCTTTTTATCAAGTGGATGATTAAGTAGTTGGCTGCCTTAAGCTGTTCCTTAAGCCTGTTTTCCTTCACCTTCTGAATATATCAATTTCCCACGTGCTCCAGACTTTAATTTTTTTTACTTCTACCCTTCCCTTGTATATTCATTCCTTTTTTCCCTTCTTACCAATTTCTCTCTAAATTTTTCTCTCTTCATCCCCTTCCCCCAACTCACACACATTTTCCCATGACGAGAAACCTTGGTAGTAATGAGAGAGACATGGAGACTCAGGCGCAAGCAGTTGGCATAGATGCTTCTGGAAGTCATGTGTTTGCAAGTTGGCAATGCCTCCTTTGAAGCTTGGAAGAGAAAAGAAAAAAAAACAGCAGACGCACATTTTTCTTCATTGTACAAATTTGTGGTTTCAAGTCTACACTTTGCAAAATATGATTTTCCTTTTTCAAATTAAAAAAAAAGACTGAAGAGATCTGTAAATCACAGAGGCATCGTTGAGTAACATCTTGATGATTTAAGTGTAAATGGATAAGAAACATATGGATTTCATTCCACACAAAGCACACATATTGGAAATGAGTGGGGGAAGCATCTGGCGAAACGTGTTTTTGGTTTGGTAGAATTTGGACCGCTTGGGAGGTGTAGTTCGGGACATTAGCAACCCAAATGCCAAGTGCGAGCTGAGTTCATTTCATCCTGCTGCCAAGGCAAAGCTGGGGTTTCATTCACGTTCAAATGCACCTCACTTAAATTTTTTTTTCTTCACATTATAGACTTGGCAAATTTGAAGATTCCTTCCACTCTGGGTTCATATGAGCTCTATGTCCTGGCATGAGGAAAGTAATCTAATACAAAATGACATAAAGTTTGGAAAAACCGACAATTTGATCTCATGTTCACTTTAATATGGAAAGGTTGAATAACATTCAATTACAATTCACTCCAATTTTCATCTTCTCAATGAAAGGCAAGGAGCTGCGGAAGCGAGGTAAAGCTGGGAGGATTCCAGCATCCAGGAAGGAATGGGGAGGATGGGGAAGGGGCTCTCCCAGGGATGTGAGCAGCCCTGCAAAGATTGAAGGATACAGAACATTTCACATTGACATGATTATCTACCTGGTTTCCTTTCTGGTAGTAAGTTAATTCATAAGACAAGTTTAAAAAAAACCACAAAGAACCATTTTACTCTGAACTAGATGTGAAACATTTGAGAAAGGCAGATCACTAATTCTAATCACAAGAATAAAGAATGGAGAGAGGGGAAAGGCTGATAAAAAGATAGTCAGAGATGCTAAACTGTAGTGAGGCTGTCAAATCTCATCCCCACAGGAGATCACAAATTTAAAAGTGTTTCTGCCTGGGTGACACAGTGGGTTTAATGTCTCTTGATTTCAGCTTAGGTCATGATCTCAGGGTCCTGAGAGAGAGCTCTGTTGAGCCCTTCGTAAGGGCAGAGCCTGCTTCAGATTCCCTCTCCCTCTTCCTCTGCCCTTCCCTCTTATGCTTCTCTCTCTTCTCTCTCTCTCTCTCTCTCTCTCCCTCCCTCCCTCTCTCTCTCTCAAATAAATAAATACATATTTTTTTAAAAAAAGTGTTTCCACATGATGACCTGCCCAAGCCCCAACAGCCATCAGCATATGGAACAAATATCATCTTGCTGACTTGTACTTTTGTAAATACTTTGTGTGTTCACCTGCTGTCACTACCTTAATTCTGGCCATTCTCACACCTCACAGGGATCCTGAAAAAACTATGGGCCCAGGCCCGGACTCCCACCTCCAACCCACCTAGACAAAACAGCCAGAGCTCTTTCCTCAAAAGATAAGTCTGGCCATAATACTCCCCAGCTCAACAGCTGGGTAGCTCAATGAGCAGCCCCAGCTACTCGTCAGTGGCTCCCTGGTACTCTTAACATAAGGTGTGTCTTCTATAACATCTCAGTGCAAGCGTGGTCAGTCCATCCTCAAGCTTACCCCTCTGGCCTCATCTCTCCATGGTCATGAGCCTCACATTCTATATTCCAGCCATAATGACTTTGTTTCAGTTTCTCCAACTCCCCATGGTTTTCTTTTAATCTAAGCTTCCTCTCTGCCTGGGATGTTTGTCCTTCCCCTATCTTCCTCACTTCTGTTGGTTCACATCTATTTTCCTCCAACTCTGGAGGAAATATTCTGACTTCTGGGACATCAAGTGAGGCTCCTTGGGTGTTCTCTTAACTTCCTATCCACATTTCTGGATGCTATACCTGCCATCTTATTCTGGTCTAGAGTGATGGGTGAACTATTAAACTCCGTGACAGTAGGTGCCACAGCTGTCCCATCCACTCTCATATCTCCAGCAAGTGTCACAATACCATGCCCTTGCCACGTTCTCAGGAATATCTGAAGAACAAGTCTAAATTCCAAGTCTATTAAGTCTACACTCCAGCATTTAAATGGGCTGGTTCATTTTATGTGTTGACTTGGCTGGCTACAATGCACAGTTGTTTGGCCCAATACCAGGCTAGATGTTGCTGTGAAGGCATTTTTGGGATGTGATTAGCATTTAAAACAGTAGACTTTGAGGGATCCCTGGGTGGCTCAGTGGTTTAGTGCCTGCTTTTGGCCCAGGGCGCAATCCTGGAGTCCCGGGATCGAGTCCTGCATCAGGCTCCTGGCATGGAGCCTGCTTCTCCCTCTTCCTGTGTCTCTGCCTCTCTCTCTCTCTCTCTATGTCTATCATAAATAAATAGATAAATATTAAAAACATAACAAAAAAACAGCAGACTTTGAGTAAAACAGATTATTCTCCATAATGTGGGTGAGCCTCATCCAATCAGTTAAAGGCTTTAGGAGAGCAAAGATTGAAGTTTTCTAAAGAGAATGGATTTTCTCAAGACTGTAGCATAGACACCCTGCTTGTGTTTCCAGCCTGCTGGCTTGTGGAATTAGGACTCAAAACTGTGACTTCAGTTTTCATCTGACTCTCCAGCTTGCTGGCCTGCCCTACAGATTTCAGACATGCTGGGCCCACATTCACATGAGCCAATTCCTTGAAATTAATCTCTCTTTCTCTCTTTCTCTCCACACTAATGGTTCTATTTTTCTGTAGAACCCTGTCTAACACAGTAAAAAAAAAAAAAAAAAATACAATTTCAATTTTTCTTTTGACTCCCTGCTCATTCAGTAGGACAGGAAGCTTACCTTCTCCAGCAGCGCCCTCTTGCCAAGAGTCAAAGTTCAAGAGTGTGCCATCTATGCCAGACCAGGACACAGGATGGGAAAGTGGGACCTGGGTCTTTGGTAAGCTTCCATTTCCAGGTCTCAGTCTGCAGAGGTGGCCATTGCCCCACCTAGCCTTACCCTGTGCTTGCCACACAGGCCGTTCCCTCCAGGTATGGCTTCCCTTTCATCCATCTCAATGCCTCTGTGGGGCCCCCAGGCATCATTTTGCTGAATCTAGAGCTTGGGAATTCAGAGACTTCCAGAGACCTGTCTCCTTATGGAACCCCAACAGCTCTTTGTCTTTGAGCTCTTCTGTCCTTCCCAGCACTTCTCCAGGAAAGAAGGCCCTACCCAAAGTCAAAACGAAGGGGGACTCAGTGGCTCTTTCTCAGGGACACATGGACACCTAGGCTTCCCTCACTACAGAGGGTTGCATGGTGGCTGCCAAAAAGATATGTCTGTGAGCTAAACCCCAGAACCTGTGAATGTGGAACAAAGATCTTTGCAAGGGATCTCCAGATGAGATCACCCTGGATTATCCAGGTGGACCCTAAATCCAGTGACATTGTCTTTATAGGAGACAGAAGAGGAACAGACAAGGGGGCAGAAACTAGAGAGAAGCCTCCCCAAGCCAAGGGATACGGGAGCCCCCAGAAGCTGGCAGAGGCAAGAAAAGATTCTCCCCTACAAACTTCAGAGGGGATATGGCCCTGCTGACATCTTGATTTTGAACTTCTGGGCTCCAGAATTATGAGAAGAATAAATTAGTTATTCTAAGCCACCTACTTCATGGCAACTTGTTAGTGACACACTAGCTGATTGCCTTCCCTTTTGGGGGATCCTTTTGTGGTCAAGACACAGAGTAGTAGGCTATTCTTACTCATCCTGAAATTCTTCTGATCTAATAATGTATATTCCAGGAATCTTTTCCATTCCCCCTCTGGGACTCAGCTCCTGGAACTCAGAACATCAGTGAGAAACTAGCTGACTAAGCCAGAGAGGGTGAGTGAAAAGGGTAAGCAGTATTACGCCAGGGAAATTATTTTCAAGCAATCTCTCCTGAGAACTTTAAAGAACATCATTTTTTTTTTCTGAAATTGTCCTAAATCCTCACTTAAAGAGTAATCACACAGTCCAATAGATACATGGCTTAGGAATTCATCCCAATTGCCGCTGTCTTAAAGATGGAAATCCACTCATCCCCCACTCTTGCATTTGCTCTTTATAAGATTCAATCATATCTGCTAAATTTAAATTTGACTCTCTGTGACCAGAGGGATTCCTGTGAGCGAGGAAATAATTTCTGAAGTGATATTTCTTTGACGCAGAGGTTGCTTCTGATCATTATTTGTCACCCCTACTTGTCTGTGTCATCAGATACTTCTCTTGGTTCTATGGATTTTCCTATATGCTGTTTCCTAAAGAAACCAACACACCTCAAAAACCTCTAAGGCTCTAAATGATGTGCTAACCCAAGGACCTTTCTTCAGAATACAACATTAAATTATGTACAGCTGTCACAATGATACACAATGATATAAGCTTTCCTGTATATGCCTTCCTAGAGACCTGGGTCCAACTCCAGCTTTGTTTTAATAAGTGTGGACTGTAGCTAATGATTAAAATTCTTGGACTCTCAGTTTCTTTATCTATGAAAGTGGACAGAGTAACAGCTGGTTTAAAGGCAGTTGTAAAGAATAAAAGGATTATAGTAGGAAAAGCAATTATCACTGATTGAGCCATCTTTTCTCTGCTTACCATGTCTCACTTATTCCTGAATGAGTTCTTTACCAATCACAATGGAATATTATATAGCCGTGAAGAAAAACTCCTAGGAGCGTTTGATGATGTAGACAAAAACCTGTATCATATTACAGAGTGCAAAAGATTATGAAATAGTATGTATGATGAGATCCCAATGTAACTTAGAAAAAAATACAAGAACCTATACAAATTCTTGCATATAGATTCATAGAAAACTAGACTTAGCTTTGCATACCAAAACTTTCATGGTGGTTATCTAATTGGTGGTGTTTTGGGAGTAATATTACAGTAATAATATTTTCTGTTCCCCCACATTTTTCAAGTTGTCTGTACAGTATACTTATAATCAGAAAAAATATGTGGTGTGGCCTTGGATGACTTTTCCTGTTTGCTTATTGGCAGATTGGAGATAATAACTTTTTGAGATCAAAGGAGAAAATCCATACCAAAGTGCTTGGTAAAAAAAGTAAAAAAATAAAATAAAATAAAATAAAAGTGCTTTGTAAGCTATAGAAAACTTACCTTCAGAAAGCAGTGTTTCCTTTGCTAACATATTATGACTGGGTTCCAGGGAACTGATGTTGAGCTGAAAGGGAAGTTGTAGCACAAAGTAGAAGTTCAGTTGTTCCATGCACATTCTTTGCTGTGTACTTGAGTTGTGCATTCTGTGTGTGGTTACTGATATCCAGGCTGACTTCATGGGCATGAGATTCATATTGTCCCAAAGGTTCTTGTTCTTAGAAGGGCCCCACACTTGGTTTAATGCTCTCTTGTCATCATCTTGAATTTTTATTTATTTTTTTTATTTTTGGAGAGAGGGAGAGAGAGAGATTGAGGCAGAGAGAGAGAGAGAGAGAGAGAGAGAGAATCACAGGGATTTATCTCACAACACTGAGATCATGACCTAAGTCAAAATCAAGAGTTGGACACTTAGCTGACTGAGACCCCCGGGCACCCTCCATCTTGAAATTTTTAATAAGTTTTGAACAAGAAACTTGCATTTTCATTTTGTACTAGGCTTCACAAATTATATAGCCTGTCATGAATGTAAATGATTGTGTGCTTGTATGAGTGTGTGAGGCTTTGCATAAACTTAAAGAAAGTAGATGTCCTACAGTAAGAATGATAGATAGTGGATGAGAGGAAGTATGTATCTTTGGCTGAGCCTGGAAAAAGCTACAGGCAGAAATAGAAGAATCGGAACTCACTCGGAACTAACCAAGTGGGAATGACAGCTGGTTGCCTTTGTGAAATATATAATCTGCTGGCAAGCAAAACCAGTTAATTGAACTCTGATTAAGGGGCTTTCTCTTCTCAGTTCATATTAAACATTTGAGAATTTGTTCACACTTTAGATAAGATTCTGAGTAAAATGGAAGAGACACCTATAAAAATAGAAAATGCTCATTCTAAAATAAATCATTTGGCTCTGTCTACGAAGGAAAAATATTAGCTAAAAGGACGCCAAAGTTATGCTGTCTATGGGATCCATTTCTGCCACAGAAATCCTTAACATGATCTATTTATCCGGAGATAAAGGCATCTCAGGGATTTGTATAAAACTTGGCTGGCTGCCCCTGGCTTTGCTCACCCCTACTCTGAAGGCTGGGGTTACAGGGCTGGACAATGAAGGATGGATAATAGTGATTGGCTGTGGCCACTCCATTCCAGCCAACGTGACTGGCTATTTTGAAATTGTATTTAGCATAGAGCCTTGGACATTTGGGGTGATGTCATCTTATCTCATTGGGAGGAAGTTGGTTGCTACCAGTTTCTGAATTAATCAGTTCCTCTCTTAGTGAAGTAACAGATTTCACACCAACTAATTGAAGAGCTCAACGTTTGAAACCAGGGTCACCACCTCAAACATCACTCAAGCCATCCTTTTTTGATCCAAAGAGTGCCCTTCTCACACCTTCTTTTTTAAGTACTACCAACATATTTTTTAATCATACTGGTTATTTTTTAATTATGGAAAGATAATATGAAACATGGAAAACCTCCCACACCTACAGTTGTCTTTTTCAAAATGCCCTAGCATCTCAGAAGTAATTGTAAATATCTTAAGTAATGCACTCTGTTATTTGAGATTTTCAACTTACTTACCTTTAGAAATTGGGTACTTCCAAAGTTCACAGGTAAAAATGGAAATTTGAGAAATAACAGGAAAGTCTATTGGTTACCTATTTCAGGCTGAGAAAGTATCAATGTTATGATTTTTAGTTAAAATTCTTACTTACGAGTGCCCATTTCATTCCCTGGCACAGTGCAAAGGTACAAATCTTTGCTCCCTTGTAGGGGAATTATATCAACCAATTATTCTCTCTAATATGAAGAGTTCAGAAACCCCAGTGTCAGAGTTTTGAGAGCCCTAGGATACTTCACTAATTTTCTATAGCTCACAACTGCAGAAAGAACGCAGTGTGTTTATAGGCAGAAGGATGGTTTCTATACTAGAACTACAATTATAATTTTCTCAAAACCGCATATAGGTATGTTCTGAAAGGCCTTTCTCCAAGCCGTTCTGCACCTTATTAACTCAGAGCCAGGAAGTGAAGCTCATTCCTTTCTGAGCCTGCTTTGAAAACATCAGTTAGGACTCTGCTTGCTTTAATAAGGAAACAACTATAAAGAAATCCTCTTAATTCACTAAAAAAAAAATTCTTACATCTCTTCAAGAAGTGAAAGTGCTTTCCCTGCTCCAGTTTTCCAATTAATTCCTCGCAAAGTGATGACCGGAGGTCAGGGAAATCGTTATTTAACCCCCATGCTTGGTGAGCAGGTCTGTATCACAAACCATAAAGCAAAGAGATAACCAGAAGTGAGCACAACCACCCTCTGGGTTAAGGCTGGATAAATTCACACCAGAAGAGTGGTCTTTCCAAATTCACGTCGGATTTGTCAAACAAAGATCGGAGTTCTGTGGCCATCCAGAGAGCCCAGTCCAGGGAAGGGACCAGGTATGTGCTCTCTGGATTTACCCACAGACAGGTCAAGCCTGCTTCCCTACCTGATCTCCGTTCCTTGTCTTTGTACAGTCATTAGGAGCTTAGAATAGAAATGGTTTTGTCTGTATGTAGTGGAAAACACCAGTTCAAACAGGATGTTGGAGATCACAATGACTGACCCAGAACACGGGCCAGGGCAGACATGAAAGCAGGAGGAGCGTTTCATTCACAAAGGTTCTCTGGGACCAGCTCTTTCTCAGCCTAAACAGAGTCACGCACAGGCTGGCCCCGACGCTCCCACACTGCTTCCAGAGTGCTTTGAAAGCGCTGCAGAGCTGCAGCCTCCGTGGACAGCAGCCATGAGCAGGACTGGGAGTAATTACCAGCTGAAGAGCATGTTCCTTGAGAAGCAAGCCCTTTTGCCAGCTACTACCCTTGAGAAGCATGAGGGACGGAACACAGGCTGTCCCACGCCCACTTGTTTTCTTTCCCTTCAGTGGGACAGTTTCAACTGATTTTGATTACCCTGGCGCCAAATAAATGAAAACATTTCATAGACATATAATCATCCATCACTGTGAAGAAAGGAAAAATGTTTCATGTTCAGTATGTTTATAAATACACTTAATGAAAAAAGGACAGTGCTGTCTTTCCTCTACTACTTCGCTGCTGCTGTTGGCCAGATAGGCTTGCTCTCCAGTCACCCCCAGGGTCCCTCTCCCTTGCCCCCTGACATCTCAGCCTGGCAGCATCATGGCCGTCAAAGTAAGTCAAGATGGAAGACCCGTCCCTCCAAGGCTGCTTTCGAATTTCTAGCCCTTGTTCCAAGACCGGGGAAGGACAAGAAGCCAGGAAAAGGGAAGTGACTTGTGCCTAACTCTGAGAAACGAATAAGGGGTGGTGGAAAGGGAGGTGGGTGAGGGGTGGGGGTGACTGGGTGACAGGCACTGAGGAGGGCACTTGATGGGATGAGCACTGGGTGTTATGCTATATGTTGGCAAGTTGAACTCCATTAAAATATATAAATAAATAAAAATAAATTTAAAAAAGGAAGGCAAAAAAGCCAGTTGATTTTTCCATCTAGCTTAAGGCAGCCCAAATGAATGAAGCAGCACCATTTCAAAGGAACTAACAATTGTATGTGCAGAATTAGTGCAACCCTTGCCTTGGGTTTGCTTTTAAATAAATGGCAGGGATCCCTGGGTGGCGCAGCGGTTTAGCGCCTGCCTTTGGCCCAGGGCGTGATCCTGGAGACCCGGGATCGAATCCCACGTCGGGCTCCCGGTGCATGGAGCCTGCTTCTCCCTCTGCCTATGTCTCTGCCTCTCTCTCTCTCTCTCTCTCTCTCTCTCTCTCTGTGTGACTATCATAAATAAATAAAAACTAAAAAAAATAAATAAATAAAAATAAATAAATAAATAAATAAATGGCAGCTTGAGTTTCATACAGCATGTGAGTTCTATCAATGCCAAGAAGAAGGGGAAAAACGTCTCTGCTGGTTTCACATCCCATCAGTGTGCGTATGACGGATAACACCGTCCAAGGTAATTTGAGGTTTAGGATTTATACATGCAGTGATAAGTCCTTTGGAGAATGAAATCTAAAACAAGTTCTCTCTAACCTTTCCCTCTTCATAGCTAGGTCTTTTCATTTGGGATCCCACATGTTCTCAGGCACCATAAATGCCCACAGATTGTCCAGGGGCTTCAGTGACTGACTATGAGTTCTCAAAGTGTGGAAAAATAATGTGGGCTCTCTCCCACACGTATTAAATCAGTTTGGGTCCTCTTTTCCCTAAATGTCATTTCTTGCAATGTGCTAAATATTTGCATTAGCATTTGACTCCTAAACAGAGCCAGACCACTGAGATATAGAAGAAACTCCTTCCAAGTCACTTATGCAAAGCATATTTCCATTTTAATCACAAGGAGCACCACAAGATGGGGGAAATCCATCCATTCAAATACTCCAAAGTAGTCTGTTACCAATATCACGGAAGACCATGTCTCACTTCAATAAGCACGATGAAATCATCCCAGGAAGCAGAAGAGGGAAGGCCTCAATCACAGTGACATCACAAAATCTGGAAGAGGGGAAGTTGTGACTTTATTTTAAGAGGTTGTTAATCCCTCAAGCAGAAACAAATGCAGGAGGAAGGTGTTCTGCGTGTCACCCTCCTTTGGTGTGGGAGCCATCCAGAGCAGGAACAAACATCTGCTCTTCCAGAAAGTAAGGGGTACAGCTGCATGTTTAAAATGTTTCCGCCTTTCGAGTGAGCACCTATGATGCCTTGATACTCTGTTCTCAAAATGCATCAGATCCAGTCTTGGAGCAAAGTGAGAAAAATGTTGTTTATGAGGATTTACACTTTCTCTGAGGGGTGCTATTCAGAATCTGTCAATAACTGGAAGTTATTGCAGAAGTTTCTCACACTTCAAATGAAACGACAGCAGTGTTGGTTCACACATGCAATGAGATTTATAATTTACAAACCAATTCAGTGTGTTTATCCCATTGGATTCTCCCAAGAAACTTAGGAAGACCCGAAATAGTGATTAAGGCTGTGACATGACATAACATGGCAAGTTTGTGGTCATGTAGCTGTAGAAAGGGTAAGGACCATGAGCCACTTGCTCCACCCTTTCCCTTCTTCCCACTTCATGACATCACCTCGGATTAGCCTTTCTTTTATTCTAATTGTGTCAGATTGGTCCCAATTCTTCACTGTGCCCCCTTGTACACTCATGCGTCATAACATGACTTTGCAATCCTTTCCATTAAAAGATCTAGCCCATTTTCCTCACCCTTTGAATCAGGGCTGGCTTCTTGACTTCCTCCAGTCAATAGAATACAGTAAAAATGATAATGCACCAATTCCAAGGTTAGATGTCCAATGCTGTAGACATTTCAGGTTCCTTTCTTCTCTGCCACCTCCACTTCCATAAGAAGCTGCCTGAGTGGGCACCCTGGAGGATGAGAGACCAGATGGAAGGGAACCTGGTTGCCCCAGCTGCCCCTATCCTCGACTAGCCAACCCCAACACATGGGAGCCCAGCCAAGATCCACAGAGCTACCTAGCACACCTGCAGCTGACAGAAGATGTCTGAGTGAGCCCAACTGAGATCTGAAGAAGTGCCCATCTGACTTGTAGACTCAGGACCAACAATAAATGTTCATTGTTAAAAGCACACAAGGTTTTTGGATGTTTTCAATTCGGGATGGTTATTCCAATAAATAACTGATGTACCAGTCAACAAAAAAGTGATGGGCCCCTATCACATTCTTAAGGTACCATAGCTATGAATGAGATATACCCTAGTGCTCAGAATTCTACAGTCTGTCAGGGAAGATAAGGCTTCTGATAGCTATCATCTAAGGTGGTCCATAATATTTATTGCATGAGTTGTTAAAAAGTGCCTGGAATACTTGGAGGAAGGAAAAATGCAATGGTCATTTTGAATCACTTTGCAGACGATCTAGTTATCTGCTAAATCATCCCCTTCTCTCATTGAATGAGATCTAAAGTGACCCAAATGCATCCTGTCTTTCATAAAGACATGGATGAGTACAGGCCTGGTCATGGTCAATTTATGTTATCCCTCAAAGATGCTATTTAAATCTCCAAAGGGAACATATGACCCCTTTGTAGTATAATTGAACACCTTATAAATAATGTATATTGTAGAGATAAGAAAGGCAATAAAATTTGGGTACCACCTCCTACAGACCTTCTGAGCTTTAGTGAAAATATTTCTCTTAACCTTTAGCAAATGATTCCAGTGCTGGGCTACAAAGCATGTGAAATTTGAATTGCTATTGCAACAAATCTCCTCTTTCCTATTTTAGCTAATTCTTGGATTAAGAATAAATACAAAGAGTAAAGGTAAAGATGTGGAATATTCTGGATACTACTGTTTACTCATGACTTGCACAGAACTTGCAGCCAGCCTGCTTAGGCTTGATACCCTGGGTCTCCCATTTTCTATCTAGATAGCTTGGAAATTGCTTAGTCTCGTTACACCTCATTTTTCTCATCTGTAAAATGCGAAAAAAAAAAAAAATACAGGTTTGTGAGAGTTAAATAAGGATAAGACACTTAGTGGGAAGGAGTAAACTAATGATATTTACTAGTATAATTAGTAAATTTTTAATGAATTTTATTATTGATGAAGTTAACATCCAGTGTTTTCCTACCATTTTTTAGTTTTCTATTTTAAAAAAGTACTTTTAAGTTATCAAAGATCATTAATTTGAATATTGAAATCAATAGAATTATTTTCTCTTTCTGTGTGTATAAAGAAACCATTTTTCCAAGTGCAGATATGGTCACCAAAGCAGGAAGAAATATTTTTTTCTTATTATTATTTTGTCTTTTTAGGCTAGTTACTTAGTTTGGTCAAGATGCAAACTCCATCTGTCCATGTCTACCTGAAATATCAGGTTAATTTGTTTTAGAGTGTAGACCTATTATAAGATTTTAGAATGCATTAAAAATGGAGTCATTTGGCAATTAATAAGTGATGTACCCAGGATCCTGGAAAAAGTGACCATGTGCTCAAGTTTAAGAGGTTTTACTCTGCTACTCCTAGACCTCAGTGCATACAAAATTCCAAGTGTGAATGTATAATAAGGGGACAAAAAAGTAGAATACTGAGTCCACTGCTTAGAAATTTCTGGTCAAATACTATGTGAACCAGAAATATGTTTGCAGCATTTATCAGCTAGATAGTTCTTGGGAGGAAAATACCCAAAAACCCATCATCTTCCTCTCCAACAAGATAATAGGAGTTAAAATCTGGAGAGATTTTGATTACTCTAGATATCTGCCCCAAGGAGAAAAGCTATGGAGGTGTAAGTAGCCATTTAAAGTAACTAATATTATTAAGGAAACAGAAGGGACATTTGATGAGAGGTGGATTTAATTAAGGGGACACAGCCTGGAAAGCTAAGGAGCAAGAGATACATATGAGTTTTAACCCTTATAAAGATTATAAATTAGAAAAAAAAAAGATTATGAATTAGAGCAACCCCTAAGTCAATACTAACTCATCAAATGCTATAACTACAGTCTAGCACTTGTAGTTGAAACCTGGTGATAGAAGTGGAGCACAATGTTACTTTGTACAGCATACTATGTGCCTTAAAACAAAATTTTCCACTCTTCTGATAAGTACCCCCAGGATAGGGACCCTGTCTTATACATGTGGGAACGTTGGCCTCCTTCTCCCAGCACCCCAGCCCAGAAAGTAACATAGATTGGGTATTTGTGAAACCTAAGTAATAAGTGAATAAGTAAAGAGTGAATAAGTAAAAGAATGGTGAATTTAGATAAATGCATGTGGGGTGGGTCCATAATAATTTAGTAAGGGAACAAGAGTTGTTTTGGATGTAACCCTTACTTTTTAGTACATGAAAAATAAACACTTCCTAAAAAAATCAACCAACTAACAAAGAAGTAATATTTGACATCAGAAAAAGAGCAAACAATAAATTAGGTTGTTTTGGTTGGAGTCAATGTATCAGTCAGTATGGCCTCAATTATGGCTCCAACTACCCAAATCTCATTCACTTACAACCACAGAGATTAGTATCTTCCTCACATGTTTGCCAGCTACTCTTTGGCCTTGGCTCTGCTCCTTACCATTGAACAAGTAGCCTGAGCCAAGACATTGACAGTCTCTCAGGAGAAGGAAAAGTGAAGGCATGGGATATGTGATGGGAGGCAGAAGGGAACCTAGAGAATGTTCTGGACAATAATTTAGTCCAATCACCCAATAAGATACCTCTTTTTTTTAAAATGATTTATTTTTGTATTCATGAGAGACACACAGAGAGAGGCAGAGACAGAGGCAGAGGGAGAAGCAGGCTCCCTGCAGGGAGCCCGATGTGGTATTCCATCCCCTGATCCAAAGGTAGATGCTCAACCTCTGAGCCACCCAGGCATCCCCCAATAGATAATTCTGATTTCTAACTTGGTAATGATAAACATGGTTTCCACATGTCTATAACCATCATTGCTGTTCTGATCATTTTTATAGAATTGCTTAAAGGAAGAAATGCTTTTGATATTTTGGGACCAAAGTAGAATATGGCAAATAAGAACAATTTCTTAAGTCATTGGCTCTTTATGGGATGGAGCACGAACATAAAATCACATCTGCTCAGACTTCCCCTAAGAGATTTGAAAGGTAATCTTTTTTCCCATTCTTCATCATTTATGGAAAAGCTCCCAGAGATAACACAGATAGCATGTTAATTAGGAACTTTGTATTAAATAGCAACACAAAGTTCCCATCAATAAGAGCTAATGTATACTCATTGTGTGCCAAAACTTTTTCCAAGTGCTTCATAGGTGCTTAACCAGTTTACTCTCTTCACAACAATTCTATGAGGTTATGTATTTGGCATTTCACAACAACCCTATGAAGGAAGTAATGGTATTATCCCCATTTTTCAGGTGAGATGGTGAGATCACCAAGTCACAGATACATTAGGTTGTTTGCCCAAGGACACAGAGTAAGTAAGTGGCTGAGCTGGCATTCAAACCCAGGCATTCGAACATAGCATGGGTTTATGTTCATGTTCAGAGTTCAGAGTTCAAAGTTCATGTTCATAACCTCTATTCTAGGCGGCTTTGCCCCTAAAAGTAAGTGGGATAGGTGTTTTGTCTATCTTGCTCACTAAAATGCCACCTGATACACAGGACGTTCTCACTAAACACATAGAATGAGTGAAAAACTCAACCTCTAAGGTAGAAAATGGTGATAGTATTTCAACTGTCTCTCTCTACTCCTTGGGCTTCTCTTTCTAATATCCCTTTGGAATTTTTCTGCCAAAACCTTTCCTGGGGGAGGCGGAGGAGATACACTCTATCTTTTAACAATTTTGCCATTAAATACTTCATAGGTGATTATAAGAAAGTCAAAATTTTTCCCAAAGTTTGTACCATTTCATATTCCTCCAGCAATGTATCCGGTAATGGTTGCTCTACATCCTCGAAAACGGTATTGTCAGTCTTTTTGATAATCACCCACCCCACCCTTTACCCTAAAAATTTCGCTCCTATATATTTATCCAAGAGAAATGAAAATAAATTCCACAAAACACTTTTGCAGATGTATTCATAGCAACGTTATTTATAATAGCCAAAAACTGGAAATGGCCCAAATGCCCATCAATAGGATGATTAAACAGATTGTGGTGTGTTCATAGAGAATACTACTCAGTCAATATAAAAAGGAAAAAACAGACCTACTCACTAAAGAAGCTAGTCACAAAAAAAGTGCATATGGTGTGATCCATTTACATAAAGTTCTACAAGAGTCAAAATTATGGTGAAGGAAAAATGAGAACAGTGGTTTCTTCTTGGGGATGGGGTAGGGTGGAGATTTTCTAAGGACTTCTGTGAAGTGGTGGAAACATACTCTATCTTGAGAGGGGTGTTGGTTACATAGGTGCAGCTATTTGTCAAAAACTGTAGAGTTTAGGGGTGGCTGGCTGACTCTGTCAGTAAAGTGTATGATTCTTGATCTTGGGGTCATAAGCTTGAGTCCTACATTGAGTGTAGAGATTATTAAATAAATAAATAAATAAATAAATAAATAAATAAATAAATAAACAAACAAGCTTTTAAAAAAGTTTCATAGTGACAAACTTAGATAAGTCTGCCTCTTTCCCTTTATTAAATAGTGTTCCCAGCACCATGTGTGACCTGTGCCAGTTGTTTGTGCAAAATAAATTAGGAGAAAAACTTTCAAAGTTCTCCATCCTTGGCAGTAAGGAAATCAGCTGTCGCAAAACACAAGTGAGAGGGAATCCTAGACTCAGACCCAGAGCCTGGCCACTGACAGGAGTCCCACCGCCCCTCCCCACACCCGCCCCCCTCCCCCAGGCACCCTGGGGAAAGTCAGGGGCAGCAGTAGCCCATCCTTGGGTGTTTTGTTGTTGGAGCGTTTGCCGCCTGCCCATGGTGGTTGGTAATTGCTGGGTTCATTGTGTGTCTTTGGTTTCTCAGGTGTATTTCCTTAACCAACATGAAAAGAAAATGATAAGGGGCAAGCGCACGGAGGTGTTTATGTTTTCGGCTCTAGCCAATTGCTTGAGACCCAAAACAAAAGCCAGTGCAGATGGGAGGATGCAAGATTATACAATGGAAACCCCAAGCTCTCCTTGCAGAACACGCTCAGCTCCCAGCTGTCGTCCACTTCCAGTCACATCGCTGACACCCATCAATTAGCACGCTCCAAGTTCTCCTTTGGAAAAGTAGCTCGGGAGAACAATACCACCAACAATACCACACCATGAGTCCTCCTGGACCAGAAAGCAGGTGAATCCAGCTTGGAAGAAAAGCAAGGTAAATGATCCTTTCGGCCATTGCTTCTTACTTTTGGACAAACTGCTGGCATGATGAGCCTGGTATTAAAGACTCTTCCAGGGTCTTGAAAGGACTGCAAGAAAAAGGAAAAAAAGGAAAACAGCAACAATGAAAACCTCCACTCCAGCGTACGGTGATTGAAGTCCACTGTTGTTCTGTTATCTTCTCTCATATACTTAAATTCACCCTGAAGCTTCCTGTTTCTTGGGTGATACGTGAAATTGCATATCTCACAACTTGACTGTCAATGAGGACTGCCAGATAAAATACAGGACACCCAGTTAAGTTTGAATTTCAGTTAAACAGTGAAAAATTCCTTACTGTAAGTACCCTTCATGCATTCATTGGGACATACTGGGAACTTAATTCATTTTCTTTCTCTAAAACTCAACTCAAACTCTAATGGTGCTTTTTTTGTTTTGTTTTGCTAAATCTGGCATCCCTACTCTCATGGCATCATGCAGTCATATTTTTGGTAGAGATAAACTTGAGCTTGACAGGAAGTGATAGACTCAAAATATAGTACTCCATTCAGGTGATGGCTTGAAGTGCAATGAAATCGCCTAACCATTCGAAATGTTTCAAATTCACCTTAAAAGAGAGAAATGAGCTGAAGCCTAATTTACTCATTGGGTGAGTGATGGGTGAGTGATACGAATAAGGATGAAAATCGTGGAGTTGAAAAATGTAAGGTTTATTAGGTGAAGGGTTCTGAACCTAAAAGAATTCATCACCTATTTCTCAACACCTTAATAACCAGGTCCTAGGTGGTCCAGGGACAACACTATCCCCAAAACAGCACAAGGAGGTGTAATTACCAACACGGAGTCATTCCTCCACCTCTTATTTTGGATTTCCATCGGCATCTCTGTAAAGGGTGCCCTGGGAGGCATGCCATCCTAAAGGGATTAAACACTTTAATCAGCATGACTCCATGGTTTCATCTGACTGCACAGGGGAGCAGGAAGCCTAGAAGGGTATCAGTGAATATTTGAGTAAATCCAAGGAAAAGACAGGTATTGGGTAGGAATCAACACAAAAGGTAGCATATTTCCAGTTTAGGCATCAAAGAAGTTAATCCCTGCATATAAGAGGCTGAGGGGCAAAGATTAATCATTTGACTTATTATTAAATCAGTTATCTCTTCTGGGTCTGCCCTTTGTGTGGCCCACTAACTAAGGAACAAGAAACACAGAAAGGTGATATGTTTGGACTTGCTTGCACATTGGTGCCAAATGAAGGCAGAGCACAAAGTGAAATCAATATTCTGGATTCAACTGTGTGTGTGTGTGTGTGTGTGTGTGTAGCCAAGTGTGTGGGTCTATATAGTTTTTGAAGTGAAATGTAATATAAGCCAGTTTGTATGTTGGAAAAAAATCTTATTAAGTTTCATTTTGCTTAATTTATTAAGATACAACTGTAGATTCTTCTAGAGCAAAATTTAGGTTAGCCTGTAAGATGTGACCAGAGTCAGAAACTTTCTGAAAGAGACTCCCTTTTCCTGAGCAATCTTCTGATTATTTCCAAGTATTGTACAAATAATAAAGATATGGTTAATGTCTATCAGGTAATCGCTACTATACCAACTGTATCACCCACTGAATTAAATTAGCTTTTTTGAGTCTCAAGCCAAAAGGTAGACTACCTTGACCCGCTTACTTAAAGGTAAGCTCCAGATGTTGGCTGTATCTATTTTAAACTGAGCAACAGAGTATTGCTAAGGGGAATAAGCATTACCAAATAAATAAACCCCACTAGCTACTCATCCTGGAGATGTGGGGACCAATATACAAAAGAATCCCATCATGGATGCAATCAATTATTTTGGTCACAGAGAATTCATGGATCTAATTATAGAAGTCACTCGATTTGTTTTATTATAGTAAAATACACCTATTTTATTTATCATTTTAACCATTTGTAAGTGTACAATTTTAATTTTATTCATTGCATTCGTAATGCACCATCCATCTCCAGAACTTTTTATCATCCCAAACTGAAACTTGGTATTGTTATACACCGACTTCCTCTTCATCTCTCCCTCTAATCCCCGGTAACCTCTATTTTACCTTCTTTTCTATGAATTCACCCATTCTAGGCACCTCATATAAGTAGAATCACACAATACTTGTTCTTCTGTGTCTGGCATAATGTGTTCAAGATTCATCCATGCTGTAATACATATTGAAATTTCTCTCCTTCTTATGGCAGGAAAGTATTCCATTTTAAGGGTGGGCCATATTTTGTTCATCCACTCATCCATTGATGGACACTTTGGGTTGTTTCCATCTTTCGGAAATCTATTTAGTACAAGTGATCCTTTCCCCATCCATCACTTAGATAAGAAAAAATTATATTCATTCTATATCATAAATAGAGTCTCAGATCATCTAAATTGCCAGCTTGATTGGATGCTCATCACTGCAGTTGGAGCCTGTTGGGCTGCCTACCTGGTTGATTCATGGGACTCCTTTCTGCCTATAGTACTACCCCATCCATCCCTAATCCTCACTAACTCAGTCTGCACGCTGCTATGCTGGAGAAGATGAAGGAAGACCATGGGAGGGATTAGGAGAGGGTCACTTTTCAGCCGTTATTTTTCTTTTTAGATTTTATTTATTTATTCACGAGAGGCAGAGAGAGAGAGAGAGAGGCAGAGACACAGGCAGAGTGAGAAGCAGACTCCATGCAGGGAGCCTGATGTGGAACTCGATTCCAGGACTCCAAGATCACGCCCTGAGTCAAAGGCAGTCACTGAACCGCTGAACCACCCAGGGATCCCTGTCAGCCATTATTTTAAGTGGCCTGGTTCTCTCTGGACTCATGGATATTTAACATGGATTGTTTCTCTCCCGTGCACTTTCATTGGCTCTCTTACCTGGCTCCTTCTGATGCAACTCCCCATTCAGGGCAGTGCCCTTCTCTAGGACCTTAGCCCCTGATCCCATCTCAATGCCTGCTCCCAATGGTCTACACCACAAGCTCTTCAGGCTGAGATCTCCAGGCTTGGACATTCCATCCTTGTGGGCATAATCCCTTTTAAAACAGTACCAAGCCAACATCTTACTTGGGGATTCCATATTTGAGGCACCTTGGAGGGGGTGCTGGAGATTCCCAATGCAGCTCCTGTCCCGCCTTACAAGAGGCCACTCACTGTCACAGAGGTGAGTCAGGCCCCAGACTGAGGGACACATGTTCTCTACCCCTTTCTTCATATTTGACACAAGTGTCAGACTTGCCCCTACACCTTGGCCACTTGTGCAGGGAGAGAGGAATAGAGAATTCACACTTTAAAAGACTCTCCTAAGACCCTCTTCTTCATTGCCCACTCTTGAGCCTTCATGTCCTCACTGAGAATCGGTTGTCCAAGTGGCTCTTGAACACCTTTTTGGAAGTTTCCCCAGGGTCCTGTATCACCCCTCATTCTAATATGGAATATCCATTGGTAGCACAAGGGGCCATTTCAGCAACTCACTAAGTCTCAACATGTGTGGCTGCTGTGGAGGGTGACCAACCCTCTCTTTGAAGGTCATTTCCTTTTGTCCCATCAGCCCATCCTCTAAACATACCCTCAAGATCCAGCTGTTTTGTGGAATGCAATAACAAAGAATACTCAAAGCTTTCTTTTTGGGGTATAAGTTCTCTCCATTCTACCGCAGTAGGTGCTCTATTAATGTTTTTTGAATTGAATTGAAACAGAAAAAGTCACATAACCAACTTAGATTCGGACAAACATATACATGCACTAATTAATTTCATGTTAGGTTCCTTTTAAGCAGAGGAGGAGCTACTTGTCTGCATACCAGCGCAATTGGATGTTCACTCTTCTGTTTAGTCTGAGGAGGCGTCTTGAGGGAAGAGATCTCAAGTGGCTCTTTCTTGTCAAATCTGTTGACCTTCCCAGAGTAATTTTCTCATGTCTATTTTCAGCATCTAACTCTGTGTGTCTCTTTGAAATATCTTCCCTTGATTTGTACCATGCTCACTTTTGCTTTGTCCTTACCCCCTTATCCCTCTTCCCCTGGCTCTTGTCTCCTTCCACCCCTTTACAGGTATTCTTATCTTGAGTTTCTGACTTCCTTTCACTTTGAAAATATCTGACTCCCTTATTACCTTAGTCTGTAGCTCAACACTGATGCTTTCTGTATCTTTATCTCTTCTTCAACAAAAACTATCGCCATGGTAATACAATGCGATGAGGCACTGCAAAACACTGTAGCTTAAAACAACCACCATTTCTTGCTACTCACACCTCATGGGAAGGCAAGGCAGTTCTGCTGGTGGTGGCTGTGTTTGGCTGGTTGGTACTCCTGGGTTAATCTGGAGCTCACCTAAGTGTCTGATGGTGAGCTGGCTACTGGATGGTCTAGGATGGCCTTGACTGTGACAACTGGCTCTCACCCATGTGTCTTACCTTCCAGCACACCAGCCCAGGCACATTTCAATGAGCAAGTACTTTTCCAGGCCTCTGCTTCTAGCAGGTTGGCAACTGCCTCATTGGTCAAAGCAAGTCCTGAGACTGAGCTCAGGGTCAGAGTGGTGGGGGACCACTGTTGTAGGGTATGGTTACAAGGGGAGTAAGAAGCTGAGACTGCTGATGTTGTCACTCTACCACAGTCCCATTGCCCTCCACTCTCACTGCCCATATCCTTGTCAGGGTGCTTGTTACCTCATAACTGAAGTAGAACAGCCATGCTGGACTCTTCCTTAGAGCCCAACCATACAGAGCTTATTTCTGATCTGCCTTTGGCCTCAGAGCTCTGCCCATCTTCACTGCTCTCCCTGTCCTTTTTATCTACCAAAAATACACATACCTGCTGCCAATAAAACAAAATGTGTATCTGCCAAGGCCTAACCCAGGACTCTACTATTTTATGTGCTACAGGTTTTTCAGCCACATACTTTCTTCCTGACTGAGAAACCACACTTTGCCCAGCCCATGGTCTCTGTTCAGTTTTATGAGCCGTACACAGGGTCAGGACCAGGGTGAGGCAAGTAAGATACATAAGGAACAAAATTTAAGTAAGCATTCACTGTTAGGGTCGCCCAAATTTAGGGTCAGCACTGACAGTCAGCGGTTCCCTGAATTGTGTATCCTGGGAGCCTCACTCACCTCTCCCCAGTCCCAACCCTGGCCATACTGGTCATTTCGATATCAACTTTTCATTTTTCATGTGAAATGTTCATAAGATTGTGAACCTTCTTTTAAGCAGGACCAGGCTTGCCTAGCTCAAGATTAGGAAATAAATACTCAGTGAGGTAGGTAGTTTCAGAGAAAGTGAGGTATTCCTGATATATAGTAAAGCCTAGGGGAAAAACACTGGAAGAGATGAGAAATGTAGGGATAAAGAAGGGATTGACTAATTTTGCCAAAGATTAAGACATGTGAATTCATGCCGTGATAACAGGAGAATTCAAGGAAAGCATCATTGCTGTGATGTAGAGCATCCTTGAGAGGTATGTTGCACACCAGTTGTAGAGAAGATTCATGATCTCTACTGGGTCGGGTAGAAACCCAGATGTAGATTCATATGCCTAGGGAGATGGAAGAAAAGGGCTCTTAGGCCTGAATTTTGGAGTGAAGTTAAAGCTAAATGCATGCATACATACATAAATGGCTCTGACCATCACCAAGGAAAAGGGTAGGTAAAGGAGGCTTCTGATCATGGAAATGTTGTAATTTTAAAGGAGGATGAATTGACAAGTGACACCAGTTAAAAAGGAAGTGATGGATTTCTGTTTAAAGACAGGGCACTAAAAGAAGAGGTCACCTACAAAATTTGGCGAAGTATATGTTTCCTGAACATCTTTTCATTGACAGGGATACTCACGAAGACCTAAGGGACAATTTCAGGCTTGTCAACATTCATGAGATTGATTTCCTGAACCTTTCTAATGTCTGTTGAACAACCACTCTGAGTTTAAAGAAATTCCCAAGTCCCAGTTCACACAGTGTGGCCCACACGGGCAGAAGCATATCCTTGAGACACCATTTTCCATATAAATCTGAAAATTGTCAATGAGTGATGGTAAAATCTTGAAAAGCAGAGGAAGGGGATCCCTGGGTGGCTCAGTAGTTTGGCACCTGCCTTCGGCCCAGGGCGTGATCCTGGAGTCCTGGGATCAAGTCCCACATCAGGCTCCCTGCATGGAGCCTGCCTCTCCCTCTGCCTATGTCTCTGCACCCCTCCCCGCCGTGTTTCTCATAAATAAATAAAATATTTTAAAATAAAAGCAGAGAAAAACAAACTAAGACCAATATTTCCATAATAATCAAAGGCCACCAAACTCTCATGTGTCCTGTAAGCCAAGACCATTGTCCTCTGATGACGGAAACTCAGATGAACTCTCCTCATCTTACTCCCCTCCCCGGGAATCCTTTAGTTCCACTAAAGCTTGCCATTTCTCCAAATTTTTTATCCTGGAAGGAATATCATCTCAAATAGAAGTCCTGTGTGGGAAACAGTATCTTCAATTAAATATATGTGTATATTCATATCTCACTAATACATTCCAAACACCAGTGAGGATGTTACATGACTGGCCGCAGAGGCTGAGGGACTCTACTCTTATAGTTGTAGTGTAGTCACAGTGGTGTGGCACATGGTGATATCTCGGTTTCTTCTCTCCGCTTTGAATAACCTGAAAACTCGAGAAGAAGATGAAATCAGAACCAGAACATGGGCAAGTTCTTTCTTCCCACTCTCCACCCAGAAATCCAGCCAGCTGTTGAACTGGCAAAGGAGGGGAAAGGAGTTTAAAGAAGAGGAAATTAAAATACACACCCACAGTTCTAAGTGCAATATTTTGTTTTCTCAGGACAGTGGATGTTTTCTTTTAATTTTGACATTTTGAGGTTCTGTTAAGAATCTGCAGCTTGCGTCGATAGGGCTGAATAATATTCTTCCAAAGGAACATTTAATTAGAAAATTAAGTGATGCACACTGAAGATTTCTCCAGCAGCATAGGCTATCTTCAACTTGTTCGTATCCAGACCTCTCACGTAGGGTCCTGATGTCATGTGTTGGTGACAACACCCGACAAGTCCAAGTATTAAAATTCACATATTGCACGTTTCCATATTGAAGTATCAACCACAGGTGTCTTTTTTAATTCCATTCAAAACCACTTTGCATAGTCCAAAAATTACTGATCCTCATAGCCCCCCAGTGTATTATGCTTTAGTTGGTAAGGAGTCATGTGGAAGTTCGTTAATTTGCCTACTACCAGGAACATGAGTAGCAATTATAAGAAAAGTCCAAAGTCCCCAAAGCCAGGTGCTTTGATCATGCTGGGGACACTCATTATTTGCCACCTAAACTGAATTATTGAGTCTTACACTATCTATCCAATGTCAATTCTGGCTTCTCCAACTCAGAGTAATTTTAGTTGCTTCGTTTCCTTTAGCTTTCCCTGCCTGAATCTCATGCTAAAATTAGCCTCAAGGTTGGAGGAACTGGCTGGAAAGTTCAGTACCAACCCGGAATGTTTTCCATCATTTGACCAAACCTCGAATGCTGAACATTTCTAACATTCAAAGAGGGTTTGTTTAAGTTTTCCAGTTTTACCCTCCTGGTTTCAAATGGCACCAGAAGTCGAAGAGCCAAAACTCTGTAAGGAGAAACTGTTCCAAACAAGATTCCTGGCCCAGGGCAGGCCTGAAAGGATCCAGATGCATTTGAAAGAGGTAGCCAAACTCCTGGATGCCTGTGTAAGTGGGTCCTCTGGACTCTGGCTTGGACGATCCAAGTGGGGACAATGTAAGGCTGGGTCCCTCCTTCTGGAACAAAGCACAGGATATGACATGTGCAAGGCCACGGCTGGAGAGCAGAGGCAGCTATCCCACAGGGAGGACAACCCATGGTGGGACAACGGAGGCCACCTGCAATGCTGCCACATGGAACACGTGGTACGCTTCTGGAAAGACTCACAGGATTGATGTGTTTCCAAAATGCAAACTAGGTGAAAACTCAGAGTTTGAGGCCCCTGGAGGGGGAAAAAAAAAAACCCTTTCTGTTTATATCCATGTGGCCACCAGCTTGGTAGATGGAGCACACAGGAGCCTCCCTACATTGAGTGTCAAACCTCAAACTGTAAACTTGACCCAAACCCAGCACTTGAGATGAGAGGTCTGAGTGACAATCTGAGAAAGCTCTATCTTAGAGGATATGAGCCACACCTCGTGTGGGTTTCTGCTGTCTAGAAACAGCCAGGGTTTACAAAATTATGCCAAAGCAACAAGGTAGAAAAGTTAGACTTTTTAGAAAGTTCTAAGGAAAACAGAGATCTCAAAGACTAGAAAATTATCATAGCATGTTCTTTATCAAACCCTTCCCTATGCAAGCCTTCCTCAGAGCCACCATCTCCAGCTTTGATGTATAAAGGGATCATTTGGGGAGCTGGTAAAACTGTAGACTCTAGTTCAGTAGGTCTGGGACGGAGCCGAAGATCCTGAACCCTCACAGGTTCCTGGGTGATGTCAATGTTGCTGACCCAGAGGTCACCCTTCAAGTAGTGAAGCAGTTTACACTCTTATATTGGAAACAGTGATCATTAAACAGCTTTTCATGTCATCAGACAGCTTTGAGTGGATGGGTTGACTGGTTTCATTGATGGGTTTCAATGCCTGCTTTCTTTTTTTAAGTTCTGTGTTTTTTTTGTTTTGTTTTGTTTTGTTTTTTTATTCATGAAAGACACACAGAGAGAAGCAGAGATATAGGCAGAGGGAGAAGCAGGCTCCCTGTAGGAAGCCCTATGCGGGACTTAATCCCAGGGCCCCAAGATCATGACCAGAGCCAAAGGCAGATGTTCAACCACTGAGCTACCCAGGTGCCTCTAAAGTCCTATATCTCCACAGAGCAATACATCTTCATCTAGGGCAGGTTAAGAAATAAATCCTGAAATCCTTGTCTGGCCATACAATAGAGTCTTATGGGGACTTAAATTTGAATTGTACTTTTACCAGAGTGAGAGACTTGTGCATAAAATAGCCATGCTCCACTGTGGACACCATCATGAGAGGCCAGGAAAGAAGATCTGTAACACTTGGGCCTGCAGAACTCTCCAGTTATTTCAAACTACTGGATTTGCCAAGGGCCGATTGTATTCATTCCGTGAAGCTCTGACGTCCGTGTCTCAGTTTCAGATTCGTCACTGAGGTCATCGTCAGCATGGCATGGAAGTTTCTGGATAACACCTCTGTTGGAACAAAGATTGAGAAAAGAATGAAAATGTGTTCTACAGAGAGATAATTCAGCAGCATTGTGTGCTTGGAATTTTACACTACCTCGGTTCTCGAGGTCCTTCTTTGCTTCTCTTTCCTGGCCAGAGAATCTGCTTTACGATAAACACGCTCAGAGATAGGGTGCAGTGTCACGTAATACAAAAGCCTAACAGAGAATGCTTTAATTGGGTTGGACTGCACACAGAAGTTTATACATTAATTACAGGGTGATGCAACCATGCATCTTTCCACCTTTGGTGGTATTTTTATAGAACCATTAAAAATGACACCTGAGCATATTCCCCACCCCCACCCCAATAGTGGTATATGGGAGCTGTATCTGATTTGAGTGAAGTTGAAAACTGCCATCCAATGACTTGGCAAAGCCACAGTCGGTTGTAGCCGCTTGGGTCCAACTCCCAGGCCAGCAGCCCAGGGTCTGAGTCACTTGCAGGAAGTAGGTCACAGGGTGTGGGTCAATGCACAAACTTAAAGAATCCTCAACAGTTCTAGCTAAGATAGGATTGAGTATTCCTCTAGGCGGCTCATTGACGACATATGTGTCTTTTCATCTTGGGCTCCGAGGGAAGTGGTAAGGCCAAGTCCACCAGCGGCCGGTTGAGGCTTTGCTTATTGCCACGACTTAGAGGATGCCCAGAAAACCTCCAACTATTGCCTCACCGAGCTGTAAGGTTCTACTGTGGCTGTGATGGCAGATGACCCAGAGGAAGGCAGAGCAGCCCAGAGTGCAGGCCTTCAACTCTGCCCTCTGGTGCCCCCTCGAAACTCCGGCCCCGAGGATTTCAGACCATGACAGCAGGAGGCGAGACTTCAGCTAACCCCAGTCTTAGAATCATCTTTAAACTTGACCTGTTCTACAAAGACTCTGCTGGGAAAGATATATATTCAGCTCTAGCGAGGCCCAGAGAGAGAAGCCAAGAATGTGGGCAGTTAGCTGACACATCCAGAGCCTCCTCTCAAGCATCTGGACACCTAAGGCTGAAAGCATCTGGGGAGTTTCTAAAATGAAATATCAGAATTTATCTGTGTCGCCACTTGAATTGCTAAGTCATTAATAAGTCTGAGCCAGCTCTCAAGTGGCAGCTGCATGTTACGGCATTCAGCTCTCAAGACCCTACTAGAGAATATTACACACAGAAGGAAAAGAGTCTGACGTGGGATCGAACCCAGACTTGAGTTTGTCAGGGAGCACAGGGACGTAGACGTCGTTATCTTCACCAGGAATTTGCACTGAAAAGCAACAGGAACCGTGCGTCATGTTCGGATATTAATAAGCATCATAGAGGAAATACATACATTATTTTTCTTTTAAACATTAATAAGGTATCAACACTTGGTAAGCTAACTTCACACAGGGCTGGGAGAAAGCCGTCTCTCGAGTTTCAATTCCTGCCTTAGTCAAAACAGGAGTAAGTAAAAATCATGTCCTTTCCTTTTAAAAGACCTGCGCCATTTGCCCTTGAGCACGTTGTCACCGTGGGTATGGGTGGAACTGAGTGGCTACGGGAAAAACCGAGGGGATCTTGTGATGGTTCAGACTCTCTGATACGTCTTTGCTGGCTCTGCCTGTGTCGCTAGGAACCCAGGGTGAGCATTTTAAGCTCATTGCCTCAATTGCTCTTGACCCTGTGGGTTGAAGCCTTGTGTGTACATGGTGCCTTGGAGGATGTGTGGGGAGCACAGCAAAGTGAATATAGAAACAACTTAGGGAAGGAGAGTCTCTCTTTATCTCGGAACTGCAAAAAAGCACGATATTTCATTTGTTAGCCCTTAAAAGCAACGAGCAGGAAAGAGCAATAAGTCTGTGCCACATCATCCTGTGTTTAGCACTTCCACACAGGCTTGTCTTCCTCCTAAGGTGGAGGATGAGCTGTGTGATCTTCCTGGGCCAGGCCCATGAGAAGGGGCTTGATCTGGAGAAGCATCCCCCCTGGGTCCTGTCTCTGCGGTGAAGTCTTCTTGAACGCGCTCAAAGTGTAGTTAGGGTAGCGCTCGCCTGAGCTTTACCTGCAGGTCTGAATTAGCTTATCGATGCCTGTCGAAGTAGAGAAAGGCCACGCGTGGGACTTACACAGGTGAGAAGGTGAGAACAAAAAATAAACAGTCACAGGTTAGCCCCTGCTTTGGCTCAAAATACAGATCCTCTCTTTTCTTTGTTTTCCTTTAGACTCTTAATTTCAGTGTGCGCGTAAGCGAGAACTCTGATTTGGCCTCTTTACTGAAAAGATGTTCATTTAGGAGGAATAAAACCACATAATTTTGCTTTTATGACAACAGCCTTTTCATCACAAAATTGCAACGCTTCCCCTTTCTCTCGGCTTCACAATATCAGCAAGTTGCTAGACCCCCCGTAGGGGTCAGACGCTCCGCAAAACATTTCCTTTTATTTTGTTTTTCCTTTTATAGTTTCACTTAGGCTGTTATAGTCTTTACCAAGGGCTGGATTCTCCTGAGCGGATGCCCGGCTCCGCTTAAGTGATGGGATCCACATCCTGTCTGAGCAGCAGCCTGATGCCAGGGTTGAATTACTATTGAATAAGCAGCAATGAAATTGTTATCAAAATAATCGGTCGTTCCAAAAACCACAAATAACAACAACAGGACCCAAGTTGTACTAAATCAGCAAAGACCATCGATATAATAAGAGACTGAGTCACTTTTCTCTACAACCCCTCTCTTGCAAACTCTACTCGGCTATTTTCTTGCACAGCCTGGAGGAGGGCAGGTGGGGGGAAGGAAGGGCATGGCTCAGAAAGTTAAAAAAAAAAAAATTGACATCACTTAAGTCACATGGTTGGCAAGAACCAATTAAGATGGGCTGTGGAAAGGGGAACAGTTAAATTTGTAATTTGGGTTGTGTGAAAACTTCTTTGGGCCTCATAAACAACCACAGAACCACAAGTTGGGTAGGCTGGCAGTGTCAGAAGTCTGCGCCCGGCATAGTGGTCAGCAAGCAGGACGAACCACACTGACTGCAAACCACAGGGTTTCGCAGAGTGGTGAGCATCACCAACCCACAGCCAAGGCGCCGCTTTTTTTTTTTTTTTTTAAATCTTGAACAATTTGAATATTTGTTTTCGCAAAGGTACCTTTTTTCATAGGGCTCGGGGAGCCCCAGAGGGATGGGGGGAGAAAAAAAAGGTGCAAGGAGCCATGGTTGGGCATGAGGTTGCAACAGTGACCTTTCTTGGTTTTCACTCCAAAGGTAAAAGAAATCATTGAATCCCCCGCCTTCAGAAGAGGGTGCATTTTCAGGAGGAAGCGATGGCTTCAGACAGCATATTTGAGTCATTTCCTTCATACCCACAGTGCTTCATGAGAGGTGAGTACGCTCTGGTCTTTTGATACCTACTTGGGCTCAGCTTTGCAGATAACGAAATGGCAGCCTGTTGGGACCCGGTGCTCGGAGCTGGGGCCGATTTCCCCGTCTGTTTTGTGGAAAGAATTCAAACGCGGGCGTATGATTACAAGGCTATTGGATTACTTATTCATCAGATGGCAGCTCTTCAGCAATGTTTTAATAAATACTTAGCTAAGCTGTTGAAGTGTTCGGTCGGTGTGTGAGAACTTTGTCAAGTGCAAGTAAGTTGGGCTGCTCCTGATTAAAGTCCTAGAGATTAGAGAGAGCTTGCAAAGGAGCTCTCCGGGTTTTGCTTCCTGCCCCTTTGCCTGCAAGGACTGTGGCTGAGTGTCCCCCACCTGGCCTGCCACCCGCCCCGCATCGCAGCCCGCCCCGGGCTCCAGGGGGCACATGTGCAGCTGGCCAGGGAGGGGGGGCCGGGGCCAGCGCGGGGCAGAGGCGGAGGGAGGCTGGCAGACACACGCTAGACCAGGCTGGGGACCTCAGGGGCCCAGTGGCAGCTCCGTTGTCCCCTAAAGGCAGAGAGAGCAGGAGACAGGCACATCTGTCTGCGTTACAACCACCCAGATGGGGCCGCGCTCCTCTTCCCTGTGGCCTCCCGTTGCACAGAGGCAGCCAGCATCTTCTTTCAAGGGAAGAGGAAAAAAAAAAAATGCAAGCTGTCGTGTGCAGAGGTCTCTCTCGCAGAGAGCAATGAAGACGTTTCCTAAGTCAAGCGTTGTCGCAGCTCGGGTCATTAGATTGTGCGCTTCCTAATAGGAACAGCCAGTGCGGAAAACCCATCTGCAGTTTTGCAAGCGGCCTCTCAAAATGTGCAAAGCTGCAGGGAGGCTACAGCCAGGAGTGTGTGGGTCCGTGTGTGCATGTGCCTTCTGCGTATCGCTGGTGGGAAAAGAGGGCCGTGCTTAAGCAAACAAAAATAATGACATAAAAATGTCATGAAGCCATCGCAGTGTGTCGGGGCACGCACTCTGACCAACGCCTGCGAAATGTGGCTTGATGGTTTGGCACAGCCGGCGTGGAGTGGGACGGGACGGGGGAATAATTAATTTTCTGGCTAGAAACTCGCGCGCGCACCCAAATAGTATCTGTGACTCATTATTTATTCATACAGCCAAATGAGCAGGGGAATGCAGAGGCCTGCCAGCCACTTTGTCACAACAAATGCTGTTGTGAATGCCACAGAGCCTCTGTGTTTCCGGGTCCCTGAAATGTAAAAACTTGACAAAGCTTGTGTGTGTGTGTGTGTGTGTGCGTGCGTGTGTGTGTGTGTGTGTGTGTGTGTGTGTTGAGGGTGGTGGGGGAGGATTTCAGGAGAAGGGGAAGAAAGCAAGTCATTAACCGATTCAAAGCTTCAAATTAGAGGGTTTGCAAGTGCTTCTTTACTGGCAGCTGAGGACATTTTAGTGAAGTTGAATCATGCGACGTGCGTGAGTCACACGTCCTTGCAGCCGCGCCGGGCTCCCGTGGCAGAGACGGCGGCCGCTGGTGAGAAGCTGTGAACTGCTCCCTGGCTGCATTTCCTCTGGGCCACGAACAAGAAAAGGAAGCAATATTTGTAGAATAACAGACAGAAAGATCTTCCTGCCTTTACTCTGCTTTCAATACCCTCCCGGCGATTATTGTTTCCTATTTTATCAACTCAGGAAGGCAGATGCAGGAAATTTGAAAACATTCCACCGGGCCCTAGATCGGACTGTGTACGTGGAGCGGGGCTGCCTGTGAAGTTCGTTGTCCTTACTGGCCAGACAGCAGAGACGGGGAAGGGACCCAGGGACCTGCTCGAGCGCCAGGAAATAGAAAGCGCCCAGGCTCTGACGTGGCCCCTGTGCTGATGGAAGTCACCCAGCTGGCCCAGGTCAGGCAAAGGGGCAGTTTGCTTTCAAGGGAGCGGTGCGGAGAGAGCCCCGAGAGCCCAATCGGGTCTCAGAAGGCCTGATGGAAAAAGGCCTTTTTGATTGTGCACCCCTTCAGCTCAGGAAAAGGAACTTGGGGGCTTTTATGATCTCTTACTTAATAATATCATATCGAGATTTAACGTCAGAGAACCAAAGCGAAATCTTGGCAATTTCCCAGTTAACTTTTATCAAGGTGATCCACCACTGCCCGGGTTAGGCATGCACACTCAGGGGCGCCAGAGAGGAGACAGCATGTCACTGCTTTTTTTTTTTTTAATTTTTATTTTTTAATAATAAATTTATTTTTTATTGGTGTTCAATTTGCCAACATACAGAATAACACCCAGTGCTCATCCCGTCAAGTGCCCCCCTAAGTGGCACTGCTTTTGGTGCCATTTGGGCCCCGCCTGAGAGCGTGCTGCTAGGAGAATCGCATCTGGTCACCTCCAACAGATTGTTCTGAGTTCTTAAACTGCATTCCCATAGACTGGCCATCAGTGGTGCTCAGGCTCACACTCACTCCTGGCTACGTATAATTTATAGTGAGTGCCCCCCACACACACACACACCCACTGCAGCTAGGAGCTGGAGGGGGAAAACAACATCTTGTTTTCTTCCTGGGATGGTGTTTTATCAGTCCGTGCAATCCTCACAGAAGGAAACGCATAACTCATTTTGGGCGAGGTACCCATGTGAACCATGGGGGGTGGAGGGAGAGGCGTGAGACCAAGCACCCCATTGTTCCCTTGTGTGTGAGAGGCAAGCCAGGGTCTGAAAGAGGGCATGCAAAGCGAATGTGGTCAACCACAGAGAGCACCGCTCCTTTCCCACCACACCGCACCAGGCTCTCGCTTCGTTTGCTTGGGTGAGGAGGGAAGATGCGATGAAAATCGCCTGGGATGAACACCTGTGGTTCGCGACGGGACGTTCTTGCAGAACCCCAGCTCGTGTCCTCTCACGGGGTGCAAGGTGTCGGCCCGAAGAGCGGCGGTACGTGTGGAAAGGGAAAGCGGTGGCACACGTATACTCTTGCAAAATCCCTCAGGTAGCCTTGCTCTTAGAAGTGGCTTAGTGGTCTATGCAAAGCCTGAATGCTAATATGCCTCGGAGTTCCTAGAACCACAGGTAGAAATCTCAGCAAGGCTGACTCACCACTGTCTTCTTGGAGGTGTCTTTCAAAGGGAATGGCAGCCCTGAATGTATGAAGCGCGCTGCTCTGTTAGCATCCCCTCTGGCTCGACTGAAGAGTCGGGATCACAGAAAGCCATAGATTAAACCGGGTACCCGTAGTTAAAATGCATGAGGCCTGTGTGATTTTTCTGGGGCTGCCATAACAACGTACCCCAGACCGAGTGGCTTAAGCCTCCGAAGCACCTTGTCTCAGGATGCTGGGGGCCAGAAGTCTCACGCAGAATCACCGTGTAGCTTTAATTATTGAAGGTTTCAAGGTGTCAGGAGGATTGGTTTCTTCCAAGGCCTCTCTCCTTGGCTCCTCTCTGTGTCCTCATGTGGTCTTCCCCCATGGGTGTCTGTGTCCCAATCTCCCCTTCTTATAAGGACACCAGACCTCTGGCATCCGATCTCATTTAGTAGCCATCACCTCTGTAAAAACCCAATCTCCAAACACAGTCGCGTTCTGAAGTGTTAGGAGTCAGGACTTCAACACAGGAATTTTGGAGGGGACGCGGGGCAGCCCACGACGTGCCTCTTAGCAGGTCTGACTCCCTCGGGCCCACAAGGACACGGTGCCCTTCTGAGCTGCTCTCCCAGATGTTGAAGAATCAGACCCGAGCCCCCTCTGTACAAAACGGAGCCTCATGTCTTCAAACTGCCCACGCATTTTGAAACTAAGAAAAAAAAAGGTGCTAAAAATCCATCTAAAGTCATAATCACACCCTTCGCCATTTCGTTTCTTTGCACGCTAACAAACCTTTGGAAATGATGAAGCAATTCTGAAATGTTTAAGCTTTAAAAGAGCAGAAAGCAGTCTCCCAAAGAAGCCATGCCTGGGTTCTGCTCCCTGAAGCGGGATTGTCCCCGTATTTCAGAACCCTAGGGACAGAGGAGTTGGGGGGGGTGGGGAGACGGAGGAGGCCCTGCACCTGCTCACACACCGAGTGCAGGCGCAGTCAACAACCTGTAGCAGGAGCATCTGCAGAAACGGCCGCTGATCCAGGAGCTAAACTAGGCAAGAAGCCTTTGGGAGCTTTTGGAAAGAAATTAGTAGCTGGGAGATTCCTTTGTTCCCTTGAAATAGGTCTGAAGTGTGTGCTGAGAGAAGACCTGGGCCTGCAGTGAGAAAGTGAGGTTGGGTATGATGCAGAGGCCGCCACACACAGAGACTTTATTAGAACAACCAGGGTTTGGCTGGGCACAAGGTAGAGGACAGAGGCCTGGAGTTTATGGGAACAGGCGATGTTGGAAGAAGGGGGGTGGGGGGAGGCGGGTGGATGCGGAGCACACAGCCCAGTGATGATGGACTTCTCTTCTCCTGACTCCAACCAAGTAGTTTCCCTCTGCAGCCTCGGTTTCTCTTTTTTTTTAATATTATTTTTTAAAAAATATTTATTTGTTTATTTATGATAGACATAGAGAGAGAGAGAGAGAGAAGGAGAGAGGGGCAGAGACACAGGAGGAGGGAGAAGCAGGCTCCATGCCGGGAGCCTGACGTGGGACTCGATCCCGGGACTCCAGGATCGCACCCTGGGCCAAAGGCAGGCGCCAAACCGCTGCGCCACCCGGGGATCCCCGAGCCTCGGTTTCCTAGTCCACAAAACGTAGTAGTAGTAGTTCCTCTTGGGAAAGTAGTTGTGTGGCCTGAATTAAGTAACCTGTGCAAAGAGCTCGGCACAATCCCACAAACGGGCAGTAAATGTTAGCCTTGGCTATCCATGTGGGGTGATCTCAGATGACACTGTGGGAATACAGAGGTCACAGGGTCCCAGAGGATGCCAGGGGAGGCTCCCTGGAGAAAGTGACACAGGGACTGGGGAAAGGAAAGGGTGGCCTTGGTGGAAGGGGTACAGCAGTACAGCATGGGCAAAGGTCAAGTGGCAGGAACCCCAGTGGGCTGGGGGGGTGCTAAGTAAGTCAGCCTGATGGCTTTTCTTATGGGCAGGTCACCCTTGCTTTACCGCAAGGACCCACACAGAGGACGGAAGATGAGCCTGGGCCCTGGATAGAGCTCGGCTGAACAAGGGTAGCTTCTGAGTGTGGAGGTTATTGGGAACATGTTGTGACCTCAATCTTGGCAGCTGTGTCTCCTCCTTGAGAGTCCCGGTGTCACTTTCTTTTCCTCAAAGTCCTTCTTAGAGTAAAAGCCATGTGCCCTTGGAGCACACGCGAGTCCTCCAGGCCACCAAGAGGCTGCCTGCTTCCGTGCTTCTCACGACATTTCTGATCCTGTACTTTTACCAAAGCCCAGAAGGGCAGCCCCCACCCCCCACCTCCCCCCTCCCCACCCCAACCCCGCTCCTCTGGTTGAGGGAGGCAGCAGAAGCCAGCACAGGAAGCTCGAGCTCATTTTCAGTTTCTCAGGTAGCTTCCTAGTGACCTAGATGAGTCATTAAATGTCTGTCTCTCCTTCGGGTTCTACAAAAGGGGCTAGTGATGTTCTGGACACGCTTGCCTCCGAGTTAACAGAGTTCCTGTTCGAAATCTTTGAACGCGCCAGAGAGCGACTGAGGCACATCACAAATGTTCACAGCTTCACAACACGAAGTGACTTTTTTTTTTTTTACTTTTAATTATTATTCTACTTCCTGATAGGAAATGGTCATCCGACCATTTCACCCACGCGAAGCATTTTTCCCACATTGGCTCAAAAAATGTTCCAACTCCTACTCTTTAGAGAATTCTCCAGAAGCTGCCCTGCTACCTGAACAAATATCACGATCTGCAAAACACTTTCCCTGCAGCTCTGGTTCCTTGAGGTCCCCCCATCCCTTAGCTTTGGTGCCACCAATTCCCTGCGTTACCCTATTTTGCTGAGTAAAATAAGCCTTAAGAAATGTGTCTTTCATGTCCTGTCCCTTACCCTTTAGAAAAAAAAAAAAAATGTCATAACTATGATGGCCCAGAGCTGTCAAAAGGAAGCATTTCCTTTAAGAGCTTTACAGATCCTGAACATAACCAGGGAGAGCTTTAGGAGAACTAGGGGTGGTGGTTCCTGTACAGGAAACAGAACTCAAAAGCCTCAGGACACCTGCGTGGCTCAGTGGTTAAGCATCTGCCTTCGGCTCAGGTCGTGATCCTGGGGTCCTGGGATCGAGTCCTGCATCGAGCTCCCTGCAGGGAGCCTGCTTCTCCCTCTGCCTATGTCTCTACCTCTCTCTCTCTCCATGTCTGTCATGAATAAATAAATAAATAAAATCTTAAAAAAGAAAAAAAAATAATTCAAAACCCTCACTCAAAACCCTTTGGCATGCTGGAAAAGTCGGCTTGGTCACTCCTCTGGATTGCAGACTCCCCCCTTTGTCAGAGAGACACACCCTCATGCTCTCTCAGCTTTGTGAGTCTCTCGCTGTCCCTTCTTCCCCTCTCGTCTCCTGATAACACCGAACGAGGCCGAGAAGGGAGAGAGGAGTTGAGATAGAGGAATGAGCCCTGAATCCAAAAGATGATGGCAGTGATGCATTTTACCACAGTGACATAAAAACGTGTAAAGCTCTTGCTAGGGTTTATCAGTGAGAATTAAGTTTGGCTGCGCATTTAGGAAAATCTGACTCTCGTGGCTTGGGTGGCTGGGTATTGGCTTGCCTCCTGTGGCAGGCAGTTCAGGAGCACGGCCCCACGGCTAGTTCAGTGGGGCCTGGATGCTCCTGTGTTTTGGCCTCAGATCTGTCCAGGCAGGAAGGAGATGCAAGGCCTCAACCCCTTCTCTTTGTGAGGCTCTTTTTCTTCAGGAAAGGAAGCCCTTCTCTGCAAACTTCCCCTTATATATCTTGTAGGCCAGACCCATGTCACAAGGCCTGTAGCTGGCAGGTGCCTGGGACAGAGGAGTTGTCTCTTTCCTGCCCTAAGAGCAGAGGAGAGCAGAGGGGAAGGGAGCTGGACCTCCGTGCAGCATCTGCTATGACAGCCAAAGCTGCTTCTAGACCGACTGCCTCCCGATGACATCTCATCTCATTTGTCCCAACCCTTTCCGTGTCAGCAGTGCCTTGAAAATACACACAGAGAAACCCCGAATTCTCTAAGTTGTGGATGGAAGGTCAGGGTGGGGCAAGGCGATATTTATTCCTGCTTTACTGACAGCAAAACAAGCAAGAGATGGGATGGGGCAGGGCCGGGAGCTGCTGAATGGAGTCGAGGCCACACCTATGTTCTTTGCCAAAGACAGAATCACATTTGCCTCCCCTGCGAGAGAAGAAAGGCACACAGCGTCTTGTCCACGGGCGTGTTGCTCGTATAAGAGCCACCACACCTGGCCTTGGAGCTGGCGTATCTGCCAGTAACTGGAAATAGCTCACTTTTCCCTGGCCCTCACTCTTCTGCATCCTCAAACCCCATGGCCCAACACCCCACAACTTTATTTATTTATTTTATTTATTTATTTTTTTTTTAAAGAGAAAATCCTTTTCTATGGAATTTCTTGAGAGGGCATTTATTCCTTTTAAGTTGCCCTCCTTAAACTCTACTTCAAGATATTTTTATCTTTGATGGAACTATGAGAGCCAGATAATAACCCTCTATCTAGGAGATAGAGCACTTATTCCCACCTTGTATTTCTGCAAGTGATAGATTATTTCTACTTCGTAATGACTGGCCCTGTCTGCTTCCTCAGTTCCGATGCAGAGCTATCTCCCTGCAAGTCAATGCTTCATTAAGACCATATATATTTTTTTCAGTTTCTCCGTGACATGTGAAATAACATAAATCTTTCATTTTGTTGTGCTGTAAGATCGGTGCGCGCTTAGAGAGTCATTGATTTTGTGTATGCCAATGTCCTCGCGGTCCATGGTCCACATGTGTCTATTTTCACATGGACTCCTTTCTCAATAGCGTGCTCTCCCAGGCATTTTAGGAGCCCAAATGTAAAAGGTCACCCAAAATAGAAATCTTAGTTGGCTAGTTAGGTTTACCCAACGGCTCTCCTGATTTTAAAACTGATGCTTCTTTGTATAAACTCGCAGTCCATGCTAAATTGATTCTAAATCAAGGACTCGACTTGCCAAATCTTGAAACCCTTTCAATTGAAAGAAAGAACTACATGATGGCTCTGACATTTTGCAAAGCTTCTACTTTACCTTCCTTGCTAGCTATCCTGGTATTTGAGATGTCCTCTGCAAAGACTACGACCCCTAAAAAGAATCTTTTCTGATCTCTGATGGAGAACGAAATCGTAAGACAAGCGATCAATCCAGTATAGCCTGGAAGCAGGACTTGCAAGACTTGCTTCCAAAGCAAGGCTCTGTCTCTCCCTTTCCTTGAGAGCTATATTAGTTCTGAACAATGCTTAAGTTCTTCTGGAGATGTATAGGATTTCAGACAGTATTTTTTCCATTATTAGATCTTAAAGAAATATCTAGAAAATATTACAGTCAGTTTGCCAGATAAGGGCATGTTTAAAAGAGCAAATGAATCACTTAGAATCCCACACGTACTGCATGGTACTCTGTGGTCACGGGCCACCCTGGAGCGAGCTTCCTAAGGGAGGCTAAACAGGTTGTCAGAGCTGCTCTCTCATTGCTCAAGGTAGAAGCAATTTCCTTTTGCAATGCAAAAAAATTTAGCACGCATATCCTTCAATGGTTATTTTTTATTTTAGCCTCAAAATGTGCAAAAGCGGGATGCCCGGGTGGCTCAGTGGTTGAGCGTTTGCCTTTGGCTTAGGGCATGATCCCTGGGGTCCTGGGATCGAGTCCTGCATAGGGCTCTCTTCGGGGAACCTGCTTCTCCCTCTACCTATGTTTCTACCTCTCTCTGTGTGTCTCATAAATAAAGAAAAATTTTTAAAAATCTTTGCTAAGGAGAAGTTTGATGAACTGAAATACATTGGCCTGGGGCCATTATTTTTTCTGGGATCAGTTTTAACACCAACCGCAATTTGCTGCCCTTTATCACATAGTTTCTACTGACCTTTGAACTACGTGCACCAAGCCCCTCATTCCACACTGTGTGCCGGCAGCCTCTGTGCAGCCCCATCCACCTCCCCAGCAGTCATAGCTGGACTTGACACTGACCCACTTTGCAAGCGCATAATGTGTAAAAATCAGGAACTGCGTATATGTATAAAACCCATGCGAATGGGTTACAAGCAAACTGCTACGAGGAGGTCAAGGACCGCTGCTCCCTGGCAGAGAAATTGGGGACAGTGCCGTCATCTCTGGAGGGCAAGCCTTTGTGAGCCCCCTCCAGCCCCCTTCCTGGAGCATCGGGCAGCCCCAGACCTGCCCATGGGGGTTGCATGCTGCCCCCTTCCTGCCAGGCTGGAGGGGCTGGGGGGATCCCAGCAGGGTGAGGGCAATCCCTTCACCCTAGTTTCCAAACAGCCCCCTCTCCTCCTGGACCTTCCTCCTCCCTCTATCCCTGATGGTTCTGGCTTTCCCAAACCACTTTTGATCTTCTGATTCCTCTTGGATTGAAGCAGACCAAGTTCCCCCCAGGCACCCCAGTTTGGGGGGGGGGGGCTGTATTTTTTTAACGACACCCAGTTCCCCACCTGTTCCTCCCTTTTCCCATGCTGCCAACTTCTAACCGCAATAGTGACTCTGTGCTTGTCTGTTTAGTTCTGTGTATAAATGGAATGTTGTGGGGGAAAAAAAATCTGGAGGATCTGTGAGGAAGGAAAAATAGTTCTATGCTTCAGGAGTCTTCTCTCCTGTCCCAGCTTTTACATAATACGGTGGGAATGGGATGGGCGGTGGCCGGGGGCGGGGGGCGGGGGGGGGGGAATGAAATTACATAAGCTCCTGACAGGTGTGAACAGAAACTCAAGCTCCAACGTTACTATTATTGAACCTACTGTTTGTTTATAAAGATCAGAATCGGGACGCCTGGGTGGCTCAGGGGTTGAGAGTCTGCCTTCGGCCCAGGGCGTGATTCTGGAGTCCCGGGATCGAGTCCCAAATCGGGCTCCTTGTGGGGAGCCTGCTTCTCCCTCTGCCTGTGTCTCTGCCTCTCTCTCTGTGTCTCTGTGTCTCTCATGAATAAATAAATGAAATCTTTAAAAAAAATAAAATAAAGATCAGAATGGCTATTACTCCCCAAGTTCTAGAGCAGAGGAACAATTATTAAACAAATATTAGGACTGTGCAGGGGGGGTGGGGTCATGTGAGGAGGTACAAATGCCAACAATGGAAATTGTATTCAGCTGTCAATCACCCAACCTCATTGCTTCATATTTTTAAAAAAAAGAAGTTATGCCTCCCATACATTTCCCACTTCCCACTGAGTTGTGTTCCAAAGAGCTCATTGTATCAGAAAGATGGGTGAATCTGTTTAAATAACAAATGAACGATGAAACATGATCCTGTATGAGGCTTTCTAAGTTACTCCTGCATATAGTTCTCTATTGCCCTATGCAGTGCCAGTTGGCATTTGAAACTATGTAACCATAGACGTCTCTAAATGCAATTGTATGTATCATAGATGATACATAGTATACTCTCTCTCTCTGCCTTAGGGCCCCAGAGACATTCACCTTTCCAAGGTGTCACAGCTGGTCAGGACCTGAGTTAGAACCAGCAGCTGGATCTGCTTGGCTCCTGTCCCCCCCGCCCGCCCCGAGTTTTGGAGACACTGGACATAGGAGGCAGATTCCACTTGGGGTTCTCTGATTAGCAGACACCTCTCTTAATCCTCCTTAATTACTCTTCTCATCGGTCAGACACCACAGCCCTTTACAGGCTAAATCCCTTTCATTGTGGGGAAACATGAAGTCGAGCAGTTTATAGGAGCCCGCGGCTTAGGGGCACATTAGGAATGAATCTCTCTGCAGAAGCGCCTCCTCTGCCCTGGTGTGATTTGGATGTTCTCGCTCACTCTGTGGTTTGAATGTTCTTTTTTTTTTTTTTTTTTACCCAACACACCCAGCCATGCCTTAGGTAAGCTACCCACCACATACCCAGGGCCCCCTTAAGCAATTTTAGGGTTAACCAGGTTGGTTTTAATGAGAGTCTCTGGTGAAATCTGAATAACCAGAGGAACTACAAGTGTGCATGTTCACCCAGAGGGGTGAGAGATGGCTTTGGCCAATGCTGCCAGCCCCCAGCTCTCGAAGGAACCCCCGGGAAGTGCGAGAATGCCGTCTTCCCGCAAGATTTGAACCCAGGCTACACCTCCCATCAGGGATATATGTCCTCACAGCACTCCTGATTCAAAGCACCCATCCTCTCAAGCAGCTTCTCTCGAGAGAAATAAAGGCTTTTTCCTCTCTCGCTCTTTCTGTCTCTCTTGTGTGCACATCCACGTGCACACACACACACGAACACTCCCAGAGACTCACGTTAAAAATCCGTGTGCCTTAGAGAACCCGCTGGGATTTCTTCCCCTGATGTACGGAATTGGACAAAGCTTTTCATAGGTGGAACAGGAACTTCTGAAAGTCGAGTCATTTCCAAAGTCTTTTGATCATGTGACATACAAATAAAACTTAATTAACATGCCTCAGAATCTATGCATAGTTATTTACTTATAAGTGACACGCCTGTAGGACTATACTGATGTAATTACGGTGCATGCCTTATTAAACACATCCTAAAAATAAGATGCACCTAAAAGTGCAAGTTGTGATGCTTCTTCTTCCCCCTCCAAGAATACCTCAATTTGACACCGAAAGTGTCCAGATACTTGCTACCAGGGACTCAGCTTCTGCAAGCACACCTGTATTCTTTCATCTGGAGGCTTCGATTGATGTTTAAGCATAAACTTCACTCCAGAAGGAATCATGTGTGCTTGACCGACCACCAGGCCCTTTTCGGTGAGCTGTCTCTGATAGGGAGACCAGAAATACAGGCCTGGCCAGAGGGTGTGGGTCATGGGGCAGGGAGCCCAGGGGATTGGGGTCAGGGGGTTGGTTTCTATCCTGTCACCAGCACTTACTACCCGTGTGAATCGAAGCCAACTACCCAGATCTGCAAATTCCAACTTTCTCATCGGTAAAGTGGGTGCAGTGATCCCTACCTTGGATGGCTGTCAAGAGGATTTGAGATGAAACGTATGAAGCAGTGGACACGTAGAAGAAGGTGTACAGATCAGAGGCTACGGCAGGAAAGTAACCTCTGCTAAGCCCAGAACATGGCCCTGTAGCTGTGCCAGGAGCCAGGTATGTGCTAGGATGCACAATTGGGTCGACTTCTCTCACCAAGTGGCAACGCATTCATGATCTTACTGCTTCTTGGCAGAGGGCTGAGCTTACCAGCATTAAGCTGATCAGAGTAAAGCTGTTATTTATTGAGCATAAACTATGCACCACCACGGCATGGTGCCAAGCATTTTCTTCTGTTAGCTCATTAAATTCTTCTCACAAACCTATGAGTAGGAATTCTCATTACTAATCTGGTTTTATTGAGGGAAGTGTGGCGTGCAGAAGTTGGTTAACCTGCTTGAGGTGAGGCTGCTAGTCAGTGAGGGAGCCAGGTACAAATGGAGGTGTTCACGGCAGAGCCCACGGTCCCCCTGTAGGGAGGTCACCATTGTCTTGGTCTGAGTCCCTGGACAGCAGGTGACACTGTGTGTGTTGGGGATGGGAGGGGGGGCAGGTGGCTGAACCTCAGGTGGCTTTAAGCTGCAGCACCCCCCGTGGTCCAGAATGGCTTACATGACATTGGACACACTCAGTGGCTGGAGGTCCCTCCCATCGACGTCAGAGCTGCTCTTACCCACTCCTTTTATCATCATGGCCCCACCCCCTCAGAGCTGCCCCCAAGGGAGATATTCATGTGACTCCATGGCAGTCCCCAAGAGACAGTGGTGGTGCTCAAACCAGAGTGTGAGCCAGAAAGACCTGTTCTCAAGATGGTAGTGAGATGCTGGTTTTGGGTGGGGAGAAACCATCACTAAGTCTTTCTTCCCAACCAGTTGTCTTAATCTATCAGTTTGGGAGTCCATCAGGGATAGCGTTCTAGTGAGACAGGGGGGCACTTTCCAAAAATTCTTAAGAGACACTCACTCTTGAGATCAGGTAAGGCTGGTCCTGCATGCTGGCATGACCTTGAGAGACAGCACCCCCTTATATTTGTGTCCCAGCTGCCTCTCTTTCTCCACCCTGGTCCCTGTCCAGGGGCCCATATATAGAACCCAGAGAAGGATATGGACAGTCATCAGGGGCCTCACACCTGAGTTCATCCTTTAGGAAGCCCCCCAGAGCCTGCCCTGTCATGATGCCGACCTTGGCCAGGGTTTCCAGTGAAGGTCCCAGCAAAGACTCCTATCCGATTATTCCCATGGTTGACATAAAAATTCTCCCCAGAAGCAATCGACTCACCTCAGACAGCAAGCAATGGCTTCAATCCCTCCTGTAAATAGGACCCTCCACATCACCAGGGCCCAGTTGCACAGCAAGAGACCCACTCCCTGGTGAGCCTTTGAGAGCAGTCTCTCCATCCTTCGTCAGGAACATTTGTCATTTCAAAAGTCCGTGCCACCAGTCTTCTGACATCATTACAAATCCTGTTTTCAAGTAGGTGGGTTTGAGGTTTTCTTTTTCTCTTTAACCTTATTTGTATAAAAGGCATGTCTCATCTTATTATCCCACAACCAGTACCACAGAGTCACAGAAAGTTCCTTCCCTTTCTCCTTGGGCTCCACGTGGCAATGGCCGCAATAATTAATTACATTTCCCCCCAAAGCCAGCTCACAGCCGGTGAGAGGCCCCTGCTCACGTAGAATCGCGGGGAGCCCGCCAGGCTCTAATTGCTGCTGTGCAAACATCTTAATGGGAACAAATTAAAAGGCGCTCAAGCTAATTATTCTCCACAATAAAAAATAATAGTAAACTAATAAAGCTCCTTTGGAAAGGTGATTCTATATTACCTCAAAAGAGTTGCTTTGCTTGTGCGGAGTGTGCAATTGACAGGGAAATAAAAACTCCATGGAGTACACTAGAGATGATATTTTGGGAATTCTTGTGACTCAGAAAACGCCCGTGAGTGCTTATTTAGGGCCATCTGCACACACTCCCGGGCCTGCCCCACTCCCTGGCCCCGCTTCCCTTCCTCCCTCTTCACTCCTCTGTCTTTCTTCCATGATCTCAACTTGACCTTCAGCCAGGCTCTGGATCTTGCTGGGGAATCCTGGCCCCCAGGCCCACAGTGACCCCCAGCTCTGAGGCACAAGCTGCCCCGGTCAACAAGTCAGGTTAGGCTCGAGCCCATCATTCACACAGAAGCAGCCAGCATTGTTTCAAACAGCATCATCTATCCATTCCATGTTTCAGTAAAGATCATGCAGCCGGAAGAAGTAGAAGGGTCCTTGGCGTCCATCTCCAGAGATGAGCCTGGGCAGCTCCAGCTGTTGGGCTTGATGGGGTCTGGACCAAGAGGATGAGAGGGAGGAGCCCCCACCACCCCCACCAGGCTCAGTCAGGTCACACACCCTCTGCACTATTGCTGGGAAGGGTTCCAGTTTGTGTGTCAGGTGACAATTAAGTTTCATCACTGCTTAGTAATGAGAAGAACAAGTAACATTCACCAGGTGCTTACAAGGCATCAGGCAAGTTGCCACCATCATCCCTTTTAACAGAAAGCCTTATAAGTACAGCTCTTAATCCCCATTTGATAACAATAAAAAAAGATACATGAAGCAAAGCTAGGTTAAGAAAACAGCCCAGGCCACAGGGCTGGTGGGAGACAGAGCCCAGCTGGAGTGTCTCTGGTTTGCTCCCTCCTACCCCATGAGGAGGCTGGCAATGGATGCAGCCTATGGGATCCGAGTGCCTCTACCAAATACGAGCTCTGCCTTTTCCGCTGAGTCACCTTATGCAGACTGCTTACCCTCTCTGGGCCCCCTCTCCTCATCTAAACAGTGTGATGATGCTCATGCTCACCTGACAGGTTACTGTGAGGACTAAGTTAGGAATACCAGAATGCTGCCTGACAAGTGCTAAACTCTAGTTGAATTTACCTGTGGTAATGGCTTTCCCTGCCCACGTGACTTGCCTTTTTTTTTTTTTTTTAAGTAAGATACAATTCTGCTTGATTTTCCTATTTTCCTCTCTACACACCATGGCAAGCCAAATATACAATGTGAACCCAAATTCTGGCATTCATGTGAACACGGATGAGCATCTAATGCATCCTTGGGGATCGGATTTTACTCCCCACAGCAAGTGGCTGAAGTATGGGACGTAACATGGAGCATGGGAGAGGAGCCTTTGGCTGACTTGGAGTCTGGGCTCCGGGCTGTGTGCACCTTGCACTGTGATCCTCTGCTCCCCGTCCCACATGTATAATGAGAGGGCAGGTGTTTGAGACCCTTTGGTTCTGATGTTCTAAGTGAAAGGCATCATGCAGCTGAGAATTTGCCTTCCATTAACTGTGTGCACAGCTTCTCAACCTCATCACTGTTGACTCTGGAGATCAGACCATTCTTTGTTAAGGAAAAATGTCTTGTGTATTGTAGGATGTACAGCAGCATCCCTGGCTTGTACCCACTCGATGCCAGTAGCACAACCAAAAATGTCTCCAGACATTGCCAAATGTCTTCTGAGAGATTAAATCACCCCTGTTTGAGAACTACTGCTCCAGAGAAACCTTAGGAACCGATGCACTATTGTTGCTTCCCATTTATTTATGAGTCATCCAAGAAAACAAAAAGATGTGCTAATTCTGATCCTTTCCATCATGTTTGTATCCACCATACCTGGTTTGACCCCTGCTGCACCCATCTTCCAAGATTGAGTTAAGCCATCCAGAAAAACTGACAGCCCATGGTCAGGGGCCTTGAAATTAGAATAGTCAGCCATCATGTCCCCATAATTAAGAGGAGAAAATAAAATGCACCCATGATTCCAGTCTGCTGAGAACAAACAAGAAAGAATTGGTAAACTGGGATTGCTTTCTAGAAGAAGCCAGGCCTGTTAACCTGATCTTCAATAGTTTTTCTAGGGCAAGGGAGAGAAAAAGAGGTCCTCCTGGAACAAGACCTCCAGGTTGCTCTGGTTGGCATATACAATGATTAAAATTCAGAAGAAAGAAGTCATCCCATAGGAAGTGAAGAGAGAGCACTGAAGAGAGAGCATTGTTGGAACATCAAGTTCTATTGAGCAAGCACTATTATACAGCATTTTCTAAAGACCAGGCCCTGACTTAAGTGCCTACCGATAGGAACTCACATCACTGTTGTCACCTATACAGTGAGGACAATTAGTCCCTTCCTTTACATAGAGAGGACTAGGGCACAGAGTTACCATGAAACTCATCCAAGTTCTCACAGCTGGGAAGTGGCATGATTGGACTCCCCCCTTCATTTGGTTTGGGGTCCTGAGTGCTTAACCGCTAAACTATGCATACTTAAGAGATAGTCTTCTAGAGAGGGTGTGACCTGGACCACTCATGTCCTTTGGAATAAATTAAAATTGAGTAATCTTGGCCTCTGATTACAAATGTCAAGAGAAATAGAATGGTGAATTGATGACAAAAGAGCTCCTCACTGTTTCAAAACTATTTGAAGTGCTTGGGTTGCACTTCTGAATCATGATTTTGAACAACTCATTTATTTCCTCTTTCATATTGGGTTTATCAGTATGTCTTTGATGAAGACTCTTGATATCTAGAAGAAAGGTAATCAAAAAGACCAGGTAAGGATAATTTCAAGGACCTGGAGATCATTGAAGATTTAGTCAAAAGTTTCAGGAATGCAAAAGCATCTTCAATTTCAATTTCACTTTTCTATTATGACTTTCGAATTCTCTTTGGGACAATACTTCTTCTGTACAAATACCATTTCTTCCATAATTTCTGGTAGCAGGGTTATTAAAGCCAGCCACTGGGCTTATTGTTTAGTGCAGAGAAGTCATTATGCATTTGTAAGTCCTGGGATGTGTCTGTGGAGAATGCTGAAGAACAGAGAGCAAGACGTCCCCACATTCCCATCACAGACATAAATGGACACAGTCTATGTTTGCTTCCTGAAGCCATGGGGCTACCAGAATGATGTGGTGATGGCCAAGACTTTTAGGGTGTCCGTCAGGATCTCATGCAACAGGGCACATCCCAAGTTCTAACCATTATGTATTCAGTTCATATACATAGGGAAGTACTTACCAAAATGTGATTCAAGGTTTTCTGTTTGTAAATGTATTCTCCCAGAGACTCAAACTCTTTGAGAAATAATCTCATGTCTCTCTTTTCTCTTTTTTCACAGCACCTGGCAAAGGTGTGGGCATTAAACAAATGTTGGATAGATGGATGCATGCATGCATGCATGCATGCGTACCTAGATGTTCAGATGAATGGATGGATGCATGGGTGGATGGATGTTTGGATAGATGGATGTATAGATGTTTGGATGAATGGATAGATATTTGGATAGATGGATGCATGGATGTTTGGGTGCATGGATGGATGGATGGATATTTGGATGCATGCATGCATGCATATTGAAGGATGGATGAGTGTTTGGGGGGGTGGATGCATAGGTGTTTGGATGGTTGCATGGATGTTTGGATGGATGGATGGTTGGATGAATGGATGGATGCATGGATGGATGGATTAATGGGTAGATGAATGCATGGATAGATGTATGTTTGGATAAGTGGGTGGATGCATGGATGATGGATGCATGCATGGATGAATTGATGGGTAGATGAATGCATGGATGGATGGATATTTGGATAGGCAGGTAGATAGATAGATGGATAAATCCATCAGCTTCATGCTTACTGCTGAGTTGTAGAAGCCACAATGGTATGAACAGAAGAGGCCTCAGTAGTCTCTCCAGCCACACAACCACAGCAGGGAGCAAGAAATTAGGACCTCTATTCAGAGTTGGTTCACCTCTAAACTCCTATGATTAACTAAGGATAGGAAAGAGTATGTGGGGATATTAGGGTAAAGAGAAGCAGGCAGCATGGGGCTGGTTCCACTTCTGTCCAAAAGGTGTTGGGTTGGAAAGTCTAGTGGATGTCCATTGTGGGAAGCTGAACAGGTATGCAAGGAGAAGCATGTAAGAAAGTGCTTTATTTTTTAAAAAAATATTTATTTATTTTAGAGAGAGAGTCAGGGGGGAGGGGCAGAAGGAGAGGAAGAGAGAATCTTAAGCAGACTCCACGCTGAGCATGGAGCCCACCTTGGGCAGGGCTTGATCCCATGACCCTGAAAATCACAACCTGAGATTGTGACCTGAGCCAAAACCCAGAGTTGGAAGCTTAACAGACCACACCACTCAGATGCCCCAACTAGTTTGTGCTTTAAATTGAATACCTATGCAGAGAAATAAATGTTTATGACCAAGAGAGGTTTTTTTTAAAGATTTTATTTATTTGTCATGAGACATACACAGAGAGAGAGAGAGAGAGAGAGAGAGGAACAGACACAGGCAGAGGGAGAAGCAGGCTCCATGCAGGGAACCTGACGTGGGACTCGATCCTGGGTCTCCAGGATCAGGCCCTAGGCTGAAGACGGCGCTAAACCACTGACCCACCTGGGCTGCCCCAAGAGAGTTTCTAATCACAGGATGCATAATGAGATCCACCCCATTTCCCATTGGGTTACCTCTAAGACATCAAGCAAAAAGCAACAGGAAGAATGCCCTCTATTCTTCCGTTGCCAATTCAAAAAGACCTTTTCTATGGGAAAGCTGAACCATATTTATCCTGTCCAAAAAAGAGAACTAGTGGAAAACCAGAAGAGGTTCAGTAAATAAAATGCAGCAGATTTGTCATTAGGGTCTCTGTTTTGCCTTTCTCAGCAAAGTCCCAAGAAGCCGAGAAGGCACACAGACTGTCCCATGGGTGTCTAGCCCAGGGCACCTGGTGTGCTTTCTGCATACCTCTCAATTTAGGAGAAAATGTTCTTCATTGAAGTGTTGGCCAGGTGATGTTGCATGTATGTTCCATTTCATTGCATATATGTCCCTGATCCATTCAAAGACCATCAGCATCTGCTGAACAACTGTCATATCCTGTGCTCCTGACCATACTGACCATTCCCCCAAAGCCCGTCTGCACCTAAATGCCCCTCAGCCAGGTCTGGGTCCAGGTCACGTGGATGCACTCAGCTTTGCCCACAGGAACATTTCCAGTTAGAAGGGATCCTATCAAGATTGAGCTTCATTTTTTGTTCCATTCTGGAACATTCCTTAATGGATCATCTGTCCAGATAAATGCCTTCTTATATTTGTAATTTCTTTCTTTTCCTTAAGGTGTGTTCCCATGCTTCCTTCCCCATGGATCTGCTTGTTCAGTCCTTTTTCATTTATTTAGTCCATACATTGGGAACTTCTTCCCATACTAGCCTTTCTTGTTATTTTTCTCATTTTCTTCACCATGCTTTTCACTTTCAGATATCTTAAATCAGTGGTTCTTAACTAGAGGGAGAAGGTGAGAGACAAGGGGTAATGTTGTCCCTGGGGCACATTCAGCAATGTCTAGAGACATTTTTAGTTGCCACAATGGGGGTAGTGGTGGTGGTGGTAGGGAACAAGAGAAGTGCACCTGCATCTAGCCGGTTGAGGCAAAAGGCGCTACCACATACCTTACAATGCACAGGACAGTCGCCCACAGCAGAGAATGATCAGGCCCTAGTAAATAATGACAAGCTTGAGAAATCAAACTTTGTATTATCACCAGGGTTATGGTTGCAGAGATATGTTTCTGCCCTTTATTCCCTCTCAGTGTTCTACTTTCTGGAAAGTGGGACCCCTCCCCTGAAATTGGGGAGGCAATTGTGCATGTCTTCAGAGGGCAAGAACCTGTCAAAAGGTAAATGGAAAGCCTGCAAAGTCTTAGGAATTATGATCACAGAGGTCATTTGGGGATCCCAGGGACATTCACAGTCCAGTATCTACTGTAAGCACCTTAATAGAAAAGAGGATCCTAATCTCTTTGCTATGTGGAGCAGGAAGCTATCACCTTAAACAGATGGTCTGAAGACTATCGTAAGGACTTTGAGTATCAGAGGAAAAGAAGAAGACAGATAAAAGACAAGAAAACCCAGCATAAAGAGGCAAGGCCAGAGACAGCATGTAGAGACACCAGATCACAGGCTGGAGAAAGAAGATAAGGAGAAGGCAGGAGTCCTAGGAACAGAGTTAGGGGGGACCACCACATTGGTCAGGAGAGTGACCAGAAGGTCAAAGGGATGTGCCTAAATGCAAGAAGGAAGGGATTCCTAGTGAGGCCAAAAGATTCCCTTAAGAGAGAAGTTAAGGATTGGAGGGCAATGGCGGGCATGTGATCGAGAGGCAGTGAAGGTGCATGAAGCAAGGAATAGCCTGGAACACCAGAAAACATTCCTCCAGGAAGTATACTTGAACTAAGCAGCAGGGCATTATGGGTCACTAGTACCTACTGTGTGCCAGGCTGTCAGGTGGTCTCCATACATTATCCTATCTGCCACCCAATGCCTTATAAACTGATATTATGCTGAGTTTGAAAGCAAAAACAGGGAGGCTCAGAGATAACAAAAATAAGAATATTAGAATCTAGAAAGGCTAGGAAAGGACAGCCCGGGTGGCTCAGCAGTTTAGCACCTCCTTCAGCCCAGGGCCTGATCCTGGAGACTCGGGATTGAGTCCCACATCGGGCTCCCTGCATGGAGCCTGCTTCTCCCTCTGCCTGTGTCTCTGCCTCTCTCTCTCTCTCTCTTTCATTCTCTCTCTCTCTGTCATAAATAAATAAATAAAATCTTAAAAAAAAAAACATATAGAAAGGCTAGGAAAGTAAACCAAGGTTGCACGAGTGGTAATGCTAGCTATGTCAGGAGTAAAGCTGAGGTGTATTTATTGCTTTCTACTAAATTATTAATGTACTACAATACTTTTATTCTGTTTGGTTAAATGTAACACATGAAATTTCCTCTAACTCAAGTTTGCTGTTGAGTTGACCAACAGCTGCAAAAAAAGGAAGGAGAGAGGTCAACTGGAGCAGGGGAGACAGTGAGGAGAGGCCACTCAAGGGTGTGAAAAACAAAATCCATCCTTTGGTTCATAGACTTGATAATCTGGGTTTCAAGTAGAATGGAAACTCTATTTAACAAAAAGAAATTCTTTCCCCACTTAATACTGCAAGCAGATGGGCTGGGGTCCACACTCCCTTTTCTTCACTCCCTCTGTGTCTTTCATGACTATATAACCAGGTTCTCAACCCTATCATCACCACTCCCATTTCCCTTCCCAGCCTCTTCTGATCCCAGAGCCACAGTGTGCCTGGTTAATCACACTCTGTACAACACGTTCGCAGTGACCCATTGGCAGATGTACTGAATGGTTGATACGTATTTAGAAGATGGCCTGAAATACAAAGATTATGTGGCATGGAATAGCCCTCAAGGAGCTTACTGCCCAAGCAGGAGAAATAGTCCGTGAATAGCGTGGTACTGGAATAGCACAGCACAGATGTAAGAAGCATCACAAGCAGGGAGGATGACTGGTTGTTAAGTAAGAAACAGTGATCTGAAGAGGGCCCAGAGGAGCAGAGGTCATTTTATCCAGGGTTGGGGAAGATGAAAGAAATGACATGAATGAGGTGGCCGGTCGAGTTTGTTCAAGAGATGCTCATGGGCAATGAAGAGCCCACTCCGGTTCACTAGTCAGCAGCAAAACTGAAGCCAGATCTTTGAATGCTGCAGCAGCAGGTTGGACTTGAACTTGCAGCCAGAGGGGTCCTAAAATTTGGCAGTACAGATGAATCCCTTGCAGGGCCTGTTAAAATGCAGATTCCTGGGACCGCCTGACAGACCATGAGAGGCCCAAGAATCTGCATTTTAACAACCCCGTAACTTTGGCAGGACTTTGAGAAACACTTGGTAACAGGAAGCCTTTGACTGCTTTTGATGAAGTCAAAATAGAATCTTCATGCAATTACAAGGTTTGGCAAAATGTAGCAGAGTGTATTTCTACATCCCACAGCCAGCACCACCTCTGGAGGGACTTATTCATTCTATCTAGATGGCGAGTCTTCTTGTGATTTTTCTCACAAGCAATGGGTTTTTCTAGTCTGGTCTCTCAGATCCAAGATCATACTTTCGGCTTATTACATGTGAACTCAAAAACATATATTTTAAAATGTGTGCAATAGGATTCTAAAGTTAATGTGAGATTAAGTTGGGTCTAGAATACTTAAATATGGTCTCCAAATTCCATACGACAGCCTCAAACTATACAGCTTCTGGAAATGTTGTGAACACGTGGGAATTCCAACTGTGAGACGCACATGTTTGCATGAATAGGAAGACCCTGACTGACTGGGGGGTTTTGCGTGTGAATTTTTATTTATCTGTCACATCCTACCCTTCCCCACTGTCTGTGGGCTCAGAATCAAACCTAGACTCTCCTGAATTCCTGAAGGCGTTCCCAATTGAGATGTTAAAATCCTCTTAACTCTTTCAAATTTTCCTTCCTTCTAGAGCAGCAATTAATTTCCTTTTCCACCAGCAAGGTGGTTGATGTTAAACCAGGAATGCATTCAGCTTGCTGGGCATCCATTAGGATTCACTGTAAGATGGTACCCCCTGCTAGGGGCTCGTACCCTATGCAGAGGAATTTATGGAGAATCTTATGGACAGAAATCTTCCAAAGCCTTGCTATGATTCCAAATGTGGGTTTTGGACCAGCAGCATCACCATGACCTGGGAACTTGGTAGGAGTGCAGAATTTCAGGCCCCAGCTCAGACCTGCAGCATCCGTCTGCATTTTCATAAAAGCCTGCCCCCACCTCCCCCATCAGGGGCGGGGGTGGTATCTGTGTGCACAGTAAAGTTTGAGGAGCATTGAACTAAATCTCCAACCTGGCCCCCAGGATTCGGCCTCTCTGTCTCCGGATTCTTACAAAGACGTAGCCCTGTAATCAGTTACAGGGTGGAGGGTGGGGGACCAGGTTTCGCTCCCTCCTGCCTCGTCACCCCATCTTGACTTTCCCAGCGGCTGCACCTGCAAGGTTGTCGCTTCTCTGGGAAGCCTCCTGAAACAGACACCCCCCACCACCACCACCCCTCCCGCCCCCCACCCCCCCACCGCCGCTGCCGCCGAGCCTCTAGGGTGGGGCTGCACTACCTCTTTTCTCTCTATGAGCCTGGGATGCTGACAGCCTCAGATGGAGGCATCCTGTTTGTCGAAAAATAAACCGGCAGTTAAAGCAGGGTTGCGAGAGCGAGAAAACCACAGGCCTGCGCGCCGCTGATAACGCGGGCAGGCAGCTTTTGCAGAAGTTCCGTCTCTGCAGCGCGCAGCGCACCAGGACCCGCGCCACCGCCTCCCTTCCTGTGTCGCCCGCTCGCGTCCCCGCCGTTTCTGGCTGTTGCTTTCTACGCTGCTCTTTCAGTTACTTCACCCATTGCTTTTTCTCAAGGATCTCCTCGCTGCTGCTCGGTGCGAAGGGATGGGCCGACGACGCCCCGGGGCGGAGACCCGCAGATCCCGGGGCGGGTGCTGGACTGAAATTTATGAGCTGTCAGGAAAATAGCAGAGTGGAGGAGGAGATGAAGTTGCTTTCTCTTTTGTATAGTGATGGCTTTAAAAAAAGAAAAAAAAGAAAGAAAGAAAGAAAGAAAGAAAGAAAGAAAGAAAGAAAGAAAGAAAAGAAAAGAGAAAAGAAAAGAGATAGAAGAGCAAAAAGCAATCCAGATGAGACCAGCAATACCAAACGTGTAAAAGGAACCCCAAAGTCCAATATCCAGATTGTTTTCTTTCTTGGAGTAAATTGACCTGGCCTGATTCCATGCGGTGAATAACTAATTACCAATCTTCCCCTTTTGGGGGATATTAAAAGCTCTTTCCCCATTTGCCTGTTATCAGATAAGCAAAGCAGATGAGAAGTCAGTGGGTAACCACAGGTACAACCACAATATTCGCTGGAAACCAAACGACTTGACCCTCCAAGGCAAAGGGTGTAATTGAGAATTAACCTGAAAATAGTTTCACACAAGCTATAAAACTCTGTGTTCTCAAATAAGTAACACAAACTTCTCTGTGTATAAAAGAACACCCCCTACACACACACACACACACACACACACACACACACACAAATCTTTCCAATCACGGAAAGTGGCTCCTATTGGGGTTGATTCAGAGCATAGCAGGACCAGGCCACGGTGCATCAGACAGGTCCTGATCATTGCTGGGGCCTCTCTAGCTAGCCATACTAAGGTTCTCTTCCTGATGTGTCAAACTTGTTTCTGTTCTTCTTTATCCAAAAACACAGGGAATAAAACAGACCATATGCATCTCTTAATTTTCCTGTGTTCATAATGAATAACTACCTGGGGGAATAAAAATTGGACTTATTTTTTAAGGATATCCAGAGAGTCTATCGCTCCCATTTCCTCCCTTAGAAGCTTCTTCAAATTTGTCAGTTCTCCTGTCAAGCAGTTCTTCAGGGCAAATCACTCCTCACGCTCTGCTTGTGAGCCTATCTTCCCATTTCTTCAACCATTTATTCTTTATCTCATGCATGCCTCCTGCCATGTTCTCCTAATTAAAGCTGCTTTGCTGGAGCCAAGTAAATAAAAGGCCCCATACATTTGGGCTAATCCAGGTATAGACTCTAAACATAAATAACTCAATTTTATGATGAAATAAAGGAGTAAAAACTCAAGTCAAAGGATGATTCATTCTTAGGGGAGGAGAGAATGAGCCAAGACTAGCATGAGCCAGGTATGAGTGGTGAAGCTGACGGTCTATTGGGACCTTAGGCTTCCTTGTAAGACTGATGTAGAGCATGAGAAGAGCTGTGGAGGGATAAGCTGCTCAGCCCCTGGAGGGCCAGGCCCTGGAGAGCTTTGAATACATTCAAGAAAGAACTTTCTGTAGTGGACAGTTGCTTAAATTGATGCATGATTATTTTCATAACCTTGCAGAACTCATTGAAGTGTCCTCTATGAACTTCTTTCTCATTTAAATACGATCATAAACAAATGAATAAAAAGACTGTGAATAGAAAATAACAAATCTGATTTGCACTATATATTCCAGAATTTGCACACCTCTAATTGTAATGTCCTTCAAAGTAGTTCTCCCGGCAAATCTGCCAGCATTTCAACAGCTCCATAATTACTTTAAGCATTTTTGGAGTTGTTCTTTTGGAATGACTTTAGGGGTCAGTTTATGGGCTAAACAAGTAAAACAGCCCCCTGACTTGGAGACAGCACTTTGTTTTTGACCAAGATAAGCCTTACCAGGCTTCATTATCCTTATTTATCACTAGTCTTGGTCTTTAATGGCTCTAGTTGTTTCTAAAAATCAAATCTATTGCTAATGTTCCAGACATTGTGACTATTTCAGAGACTATGTTCCATCCCATAGTGCTCTATTGGAAAAGGAATTGCAACTGGATGCTGAGAATTTCAGCACTACTAGAAAATAATGCAAAGTTGCAAATACACCCAGGCTTAAAGATGCAACATTATCAACCTACAACATCTTACACAGGGTTTAAAAAGTCAACTTCAAGTTATAGCAACACCTGGTTAAAAAGAAAAAACAAAAAAACAAAAACAAAAACAAAAACCCAACCAGCCTGATGTCATGATGTAGCATCTTTACCTTTAGGTCAGGTGCACTGTGCTGGAACCTAACTAGATAACTGATTCTCACCTTTGAAAAGTTAAAAGAAAAAAGATGCAGAAAGTGATTTAAAATTCTGCAAAGTCAAAAAAAAAAATCTGCAAAGTCTTTTGGGAAATGCTAAGAAATCTACTTTTACCTCAGACATGCTCTAATTGTTAATAGCAGGCAGATAAATACATTGTGTTATATCCGGATATTGGTTTGACTGCTGTAATAGATTTCCAAATTACTGGGGCTTAAACAAGATAGAAGTGTGCTCCTTTCTCTTATAGAGTATGAGTAGGTTGGTGTGGCATTGTCATAAATACAAGGAACCAAGCATCTTCCACCCTGATGGTCTACCCTCTGCAATGCCTGGTTCTTACCTCATGGCTCAAAATGGCTGCTCCAGACCCCAATACCATGTTCACCTTCCAGCCAGCCAGAAAGGACAATTCAAAATGGGAAGATCTAAAAAAAAAAAAAAAAAAACAAAAAACAAAATGGGAAGATCTACTCTTTCCCTTTAATGGCAGGCTCTGAAATTTGCTCATAGCACTCGTGCTGGAAGGCCATTGACCAGAACCTAAAGAGATAGAATGCCTAGGTGTAAAGGAAGCTGGGAAATGTAGTCTTTTGCTGTGCAGCCATGTACCAAACTAAAAATATATATTGATATTTTTATGTCTCTTTATATTTAATTTATATTTAATATATTTAATTTATATTTAAATTATATTTAAACTAAAGTGTATATAATATACAATATATGCATGTAATATAAATATATTTGATATAATGTATTTAATACAGTCTATAATAAAGCATTTGATCTAGTATATAATTATATTAATATATCACATATATCAATTAATATTTTATATTAATATATCTCATTGAGGGATCCCTGGGTGGCTCAGTGATTTAGCACCTGCCTTTGGCCCAGGGCGCGATCCTGGAATCCCGCGTCAGGCTCCCAACATGGAGCCTGCTTCTCCCTCTGCCTACATCTCTGCCTCTCTCTTTCTCTCTGTGTCTATCATGAATAAATAAATAAAATCTTTAAAAAATATAGGGGATCCCTGGATGGCTCAGTGGTTAAGCATCTGCCTTTGGCCCAGGGTGTAGTCCTGGAGTCCCAGGATTGAGTCTCACATCAGGCTCCCTGAATGGATCTTGCTTCTCTCTCTGCCTATGTCTCTGCCTCTCTCTCTGTGTGTCTTTCATGAATAAATAAAATCTTTAAAAAAATATTTAAAAAATATATCTCATATATTAATATTTTATATTAATATATAAATATATTAAAATATTAGTTCATGTATTAATTTTATTAATATTGATTATAATGTGATAGAAATAGATTGATACATGAATTATAAATATATTAACATATTATAATTATAGTAATGCTAATTATTAATATAATATATAGTAATATGATGTATCACCTAATGTAGAAATAGGTGATTGATTTATTAATCATATATAATATATATTTAATAAAATATTAATTTTATATATGTTATCTCTGTACAAAAGAAGCAGTGGACACCCGGGACCCTCTGGCTCCCACAGACACTCATCTGGTTCCCTCCCCATCCATCCATACTTAGGCATATGCATTCCTCAGCAGTCCCCTCTCGACCAAGCAGTGCTGACCTGGCTTCTGAGCACCATCTTTTCCTCGTACTCAGGCTCCCGTCCCATCTGTATCCAGATGCATTTGCACATGGGGAATGGCCAGGAGGGAAAGCAGGGCTACTGTCTGGGACACAGAGTGAAGGGAGGCCCTGCTCTGGCCCCAGACCCCTCAGGTCAACTGGAAACATGGGAGCCCCGTGGCCTCTCTGTGGGAAGAGGAGCTGGTCACTTGCAGCCCAGTCTGCTTGCCGAGCAGCCACTGCTCACCAGCCTGATCTGCCCTGAGAGGGAGAGAGATTTACAGAAGAAAGGGGACCTTTTTGGGGTGAAGGCCTGCCTCCTCTTCCTGCAGCAAGGACACATGAGTTTCAAGCATTTCTCGTTTGTGTCATCTCAAAAAAGCTGATGGTTAACTTTCAGGACTTTTGTAAGCTGGTCATTCTACACAACCATCATTCAAAATGAGATGATATAAACTTAGAGCTCAACAGATGATTTTACAACGAAAGTAATAAATACTGGAAACCCATCACTGCCTAATTATTCTACTGTGGTTGACAATGATCCATGTGCTTGGGGTTATTTACGCCTATTGTCTCTACTGATGGAAACAGCGTATCACAGACAGCTGCTATGGTTGGAACTGTATGGGTTTCCAGCCATTGCTGGAATCTGCAAATGTGATCTTGAGGCCTTTTATGCAGGAGAGCTGGCTTCTAGACTTCCTCAAGCCCCCCCACCCTCCCCTGGGTTAAGGCTAGGACTAAGAGCCAACTGCTGCCCTCTGACATCAATTACATTTCAGGCCATGCTAGGTGGGCCCAGTTGGAAAACCAGCAGGTTCCATCCAAAGCAACACCAAGAAGGAGCCCCTCCTGCACCCCGACTCTATCCCTTGTCACCCCCTCTTGACTGTACAGACCCTTCAACTCTGTTTATCCTGTTCAAAGGCAAGCCACATCTCTTTCCATAATGTCCCGAGTAAACCACAGAGCCAAGCACTCCCTCAAGGAAAGTTACTATCATCTACATTCCCTGTCAGCTACCCTTTAACCTGTGCCCAGTTTGGAGTAGACAACGATCCCCCTGGAAGTTGCTTATGATCCGGAGGTGGACAGTGTTACAGAATAATCACAAGTCTCTCTCTATGATATGTGCGTTGGGGGGCATTGTTGCCTGCCCCTGGAGCTCTTGCCAGCCTCCCACTTATGGGAAACTGAGAAAATGGCACTGAGCTGCTTCTTACCTCTGCCCTGTAGGAGGAGGAGGACCCGCAATGGGAGAGACTGGGAGGAACGTGTTTTCTTCTCCTCCTCTCTCCTTGGATGATGCTCCAAGCAGGGCCTGCCTTCCGGAGCTCCTGCTCCCACCTAAGCCCCGTCTCAGGGCTCAGCAGGGGTGAGGCAGTACAAGCCTCTGTGTTTGGCTACAGGGTGTCTAGGGTCCTTTACATGGTCCACACACAGGTGGAAAGTGGAGGAAACTCCACTTGTAATTTTCTGGCCTCAGAGTGTTCTCCAACCTGTCTTTACAAGCACAATGCCTTCTGCTTCCATTTGATTCTAGGGCATATTTCTTAGTTGCTTTGGAGGAGTGGAGAGGAGAGTACTCTTTGGGTCGGTGTATTTCTATGTTGCTTACGCACATAAACATACCTAATACCCACAGTGCCCTGTTTTGAGTTGCTATATTTAGAGTTTCTGTGATTGTTGCTTATTCCACAAGTAGCAAACAAAAATCTGACCAATAGAGAAAAAAAAAAAGCATCCAGCCCTGGAAAGTTAAGACCACCTCATGTATTTAGTTACTTAGTTCACAAACACTTATATGGCACTTGCTACATGCCCGAAATTATTCCGAGTACTTTGCAAAGAATAACTCATGTAATCCCCAAAACAATCCTTCCATGCTAGATACTATTACTAGCCTCACTTTACAGATGGGGAAACTGAGGCACAGATGGTGCCCCAAATCTCAAGTTCCAACTCAGACCATCTGGCTCCAGGTTCAAGTCCACTTTGCCTAAGCATAGCCCCAGACCAAAGGACCAAGTGCCCGGTGGGCTCAGCCATGCATGAGGTTTTCTCTTGAGCAAAGACTATGGCTGCAGGCATCCCAAACTCCCCTGCAGGGGCTTCCCGGGTGCCACCACCACAAACCTGGAGGGAAAGTGGATGGCCTCACCCTCCCTGGTAGACTGGTGGACTCGTTCCCCACACCCATCCAGATCTCGGGAAGCTTTCTGATGAGTCAGAGACCAAACAGATCCCCATTTTGTGGAGCGGAGTAGCAGGAGGAGGAATGAGTGGCCTCCATCAGCCTTTTCAAAGGCGGCCAACAGAGGCTTGAGTCAGAACCTTCTGTGAGCTTCGTGGAAACAAAGTGCTCTTTTAAAAGTGGTAGATAAATTGTATGTCCAAAAAAGAGTCACTCTTTTAAGGGCATGATTTAAGGCATCCACAGGCTCAATTAATTGGGTTACTTATTTTTTTTAAATCATGATTTCCACCCACACATCAGTCTAGCCCGTGGTCCCAGCTGCATTCTGAGACAGAGATGGATCGTGAGGTGAGAGGAAGAAGTTGGGTGCTGGTAGGTGACATTCGCATCTTCCTCTTCTCCATCCTCAAGAGGCAGTGAGACTAAGCAAGCCACCAAGGCCAAGGACCTGCCTATTCTCTGCAAGCCTTTTGGTTTTTAACTTTCCCCCTCCAGTTCTGGCCTCTGCAAAGAGCCCCACAGTCCATGCTTGCTTTGCCCTCTCTATAGAGCACTTCAGGAACATCCCTCAGAAATTAGGGCTCATTCAATCTTCAGATGCCACTTTCCCAATGAGGGCAAACCAAACCCAAACACCAACCCACTGTGTTTTCTACCCGGTGCCCTATCAACCCAAGATCCATCCCTGTGCTGTTAAACGCCAGACCTGGGATGACACATGCCCAAGAGATCCTTCTGTGTTTCCAAGCTCCTGGAGGGTACGTCTGGGAGGAAATGACAAAAACTCTTTATAGAGAAAGACAAATTTATGCCAGTTCTTTTTAAAAACCATGGGCCACTCTTAAGGTTTTAGAGAGTAATACTTTTTTCAGTTATTTGCTGTATGTATAGTATTGAATCATTTGAGGGGAGGGCCTTGACTTGCTTTAAAGTTTTCCATGTTTGAAAACTCTGCAAGTAGGAAATCCTTGTGTCCTGGACAAGTCCTGGTATGCCTGAGACTGTGCAAACAGCCCATCATCTGCTCACAGTTCCCTATTTTGTCATGAAAATGACATCTTCCTGGATAGCAGTCTTCTGCTAGAATTCTGGATGCATGTAGGAGGAAGCTGGTGCTGTTGGCCAGCAAATGAGCAAATGAGCTTCCCAGTGAGTCGTGTATGCAAAAAGCAGCATTGACTGTCCCTTTGTTCTGGTGATGCCCTTGGCTTCCACAGGTTTGGGTTTATGATTAACCAGGCAAGAGACTGGCAGGCAGTGGTCAAGCCTCCTGCCCTGGATGATTGCTGAGAATAGGATCTTACTCATTTTTCTAGGGTGTGGGGGTGTGTCATATGATTGCATATGACTTGCAAAGGCCCAGGGACTCAAGAAACTATATTGTATTTACTAACTGCAATCCCAGGACATTTTTCCCAACTGTGAATAACCTCAATATTTTCCCCAAATCTTTAAGGCTTTTGAAAACACACACTGAGTGCATCTGACTTCCTTAATGTCAGTGTTCTACATCGGTTTGCTGCTAGCTTGCTCTGTACATGACAATCTTTTTTTTTTTTTAATATATTTTTTGAAGATTTATTTAAGAGAGATAAAGCAGGGGAGAAGGGCAAAGGGAGAGGGAAAGAGAATCTCAAGCAAGCTCTGCCCTGAGCTCAATTTGGGGCTCTCACAACCCTGAGACCATGACCTGAGCTGAAATCAAGAGTCAGACGCTTCACCGACCACACCATCCATGCACCCCTGTGCATTGACAATCTTATACTGGGCCTCTGGTAGACACAAAAGAGGACTATGTAGCTTTTGCCCCCATTAGTTACAGGACCACTAGGAACCAAAGACATGCACATGGAATAGCTGAGTAGCATCCTAAAACTACATGGTAATACTGTGGCATTTCAGAAGACTGGCAGGTCACAGTGTAGCTGGAGGCATTACAGAGGCCTCAGGTAGAGTCAAGATTTAAGCAGTAAGAAGAGAGCAAAGGAAAGTCATCCCGGAAAGGGGAATAGCGTCTGTGAGGCAGGAGGTGCTGAGTGCGTGGTTGAGTTGATCACTTTGACCAAAGAGGAATATGGTGTTGGAAGGTAATGATGGACTGGTTGAGCCAGTCTAGGTTAGTCCAGGCCAGTCTAAGCCAGGTAGTAGGATTTCATCCCCAAGGCAGTGGAGACCCATGGAGATTTTGAGCTAGAGGTGTCCTGGTGAAATTATTCCTTGCTTCCCTTCAAATGCTAAAGCAAATCAAGCTGCAAAAATTGGCTAAGAGTCCTTGGAAAGCTGGCCCTGGGCTGAATCCTAGGGCCCCCAAATACTGAGATAAGCCTTTGTCCCTTAGTTACCCTTGGTCTCATGCAGATTCACTTTAGACAGTTGAGCAGGTTGGGCACTGTGTGAAAACACTGATTGAGGCTGAAATCCAATCTGGGCTCCACTTGCCAAATCAAGAGTCACAGCGTGGGGTAAGACCACCCAGAGGATGAGGTGCCTTCTCTAAAGAAAGGGATCATCCATTTACCACGCTATACACCCATGGACTTACATATGTCTAGAGTGCCTTTATCTGGCCCCCACATTGAGTAATAATGAGGACAGTATCAGATCACCCTAAAAATCAAATTACTCAACAGTCCTGCCAGGGAGAACTTCTTTCATGACATGTGTTAGTTTGCTAGGGCTGTCACAGCAAAGTGCTACAGGCTGGGAGACTCAAACAATGGAAACGTGTTCTCTCCCAGTTCTAGAAGCCAGGAGTCCAGAGTATAGTGTCACCAGGGCTGGTTCCTTCCCAGGGCTGTGAGGGAAGCATCTGTTCCAGATTTCTGTCCTTGGCTAACAGATGTCTGTCTTTTCCCTGCATCTGCACACCACCTTCCCTAGGAAATTATGTCATACCAGATTAGGACTCACCCTAATGACTTCATTTTAACTTGATTACCTCTGCAAAGACCCTATGGAGACCATATTCTGGGAACTGGGGGTTGACACACCAACGTATGAATTTAGGAAGGGACACAATGCGCTATGCTATCCATATGATTCATTTGACTGAACATAGCTGTTTCATATCTGAGCCTTGTGGGTCACCCCCAAACCCTGGTCTGGGCCTACAGCTTCCTTTAGAAGGGAAGCAGCATCCTAGGTGAGCAAAGATAGAGGGTCTGGGCCTCTCACCTGTTTAAGCTCTTAAGGACTGGGTCTGTATCTTAATCTTTACGTGAGTGTAAACTGGTTGCCAGCATGTAAATCCCGGGTCTTGGTGTGTCCATGCTGCCCCCAAAGTTACCAGCCCTCCCAGATCCAGTGGACAGTTTCACTGTGTGTGTGTGTGTGTGTGTGTGTGCGTGCGCATATGTGTGTCTTCCATTCTTTAGCCAAAAACTTTAATTCTCTGGAAGGATTGATGGTCATTGGTACCCAGTGTGAAGAGCTCAAAGATCCTTTCCTGAGAGCTGGTTGTGATTAAAGTAAATTGGAGAACACGGAATTCTGAGAAAGATTGAGAACACAGACCCCACTGTGCTTGTGTGGTCCCCCCAATATAGACCCAGAGTGAGTCACAGTCAGACATCAGGGACCCACTCATTCCCTGCCTCTTTCAAAGATGAGCACCTTCTGGGCCACAGGGGTGAAGTAACTTGCCCCAAACCACACCGGATGGCATGAATATTAGACATGGGCATCTTCATTCTCAATCCTGTCCTCTTGCACCTTTGTAGGCTGGCTTGTGCCTTCTTAGATTTTCTGGCCAGATCTTCTGCTTTGGACCCTGATGGAAGTAAGCCAGATCCCTCAGCAAGGGGTCACCTTCTGCAAATGGATGACTTCTAGGTCTTACTCCTCCTCATGCAGGCCCCTTTGCTCGCTCAGGGTTCAGGACTCCCCCACCGGCTAAAGGCTCCCCCACTGGCTCAATGATCTGTCCTTCATTCCTGTCCTCTGCCTCAGTACACCCAAGCTTTTGCATATTGAAGGCTCAGATTTCACTGAGGAATGAATGTCTTCACCCCGACCAAAGGTATTTCTCATCCTAAGCAACTGAGGAAAGTCTGGGTCCAGGGAAAGGGTGGCTGGTACCCTGTCTCTTCAGGCCTCCTACATCACAGCAAATCTAGCTTAGTTAGGGGGAGACCATCTCTGTTACTGCTTCCCACTGCTCTTCTCTTTCCATTTATATCTCGGTCCCCTCCCATCACCTGTCCTCCTGACCATCACTCAGCACTCCCTGAGCTTCACTGTGTCCCTCTCCATCTCAAGGCCACAGGGATACACACATACAGGGAAAATATGCACAGGCTTCAAGGCCCAGAGATTGGGATATGGCTGCTAACTTAGATCCCTTCTGTGGGATGCCATGAAGGAGAATGTGTGGGTGCCTGGGGCAAACACTGGGAGGTCCCCCAGGGCTCCTGTCTTGGCCCCTTTATGCCTGGACCCTCTTGGCCCCAGAAAATGGGTTCTGGGGTGACCACACTGGAAAGATTAGGACTGCTTTATTGAGATGGTCCATGTCCCCTTCGTAGAAAAACTTGCCCGTGTTACCTTAGTGAGGTCGATCTCCAAGCCCTGGGTGAGAAGAGTGCTTGCATCACAGCCCATTAACCTCAGGAGAACCCCATAGGGCAGGTGCTATTTCCATTTTAGAGATGGCAAAACTGAGGTTCAGAGAGGTGAATAGATCAGCCAAGGTTGAGACCTGTTTAATAACACAGCACAGAGTTAGGCCTTGGGCTTTCTGGCTCCAGTGCATGGGCTGTTTCACGCCACCCTGCACAGCCCGATAGCAATTACAGAAATCATCACGTGCATATTAGGTTAATTTTGTTGTAGGTTTTATTTGATTATGATAGTATACTTGGTGCATGGTGATTTGGGCTTCAAAACTGCTCACGTGGCCCCGGTCACCTGATCACAGCTCTGGAAACCTGCAAAGAGCCCCTCAGTGGGATGGAGACACAGCTGGATTTTTGGGCTCACTGGCTTCTGTTTGGTGACTTTGTCTGGCACAAGCCTTGGGTGTGGTTAACTATATTCCCATCACTCTCCATCTGCAGCTAGATATGGCCCTGTCTTCTACGGCCTCTCTACCTACTTCTACCACCTGAAGTGGTCAATCTGGAGCAAACGTTGCAGGATGGACGCAGCTCCTTATAAACAGCTTCTCTCCAGAAGAGCACCGATGAGTCAGTTGTTTGGAGCTTAAATAAAGTTTTCTATTAAAATAAGGTTATATGTGGGAATTAGGTTTATGAGGCAGCCCCCATCCTATGCCAACTGCAGAAGTAATTGAAGATCTGCGTCCTAAGGTAAAGGAGCCGTGCGCTAGAGGAGGAAGGAGTGGCAACCACTCCCTTTCTTGAACACAGGCAAATCGTAAAATGCATATAGTTTGGTTTTCTTCACTTCTTTCTTCTTCTGTGCTTCTCTTGCTGGCTGTGCTCCCTTCCCTAGGGCGTTCTGAGTTTCTGATCCCCACCCTAGCCACCCCAAGGAAGCCACATCCCAAAATGTCCTATTGCCTTCACCACATCCAGTCAAGAGGTTGCTCATAGCTTAAATCAATGGGCACATTGGAACGAGCAGCCTGTACACATGGGTATTTCTTCTTCAAAGTGGTCCCTTTGAAAATGTGCACATTCCTTCCAGGGAGGAAATCTTGATGGCAAAAGGAAGCACACCTTACTGTCATTCTGCGTTTCATCTCGGTTCTGCAGCTAGTTAGCTTTGGGGATCCAGCTAAGTCCCCTTACCTTCCTGGGATCATGCCTCATCTCTTCACTCATTTGCTTCACTAAAGCGAATTTTTCCCAAGAATGATCCCAGAACATTGGTTCTAGAGATGTTTATGGCAGACATATTTCTGCTGCTCATAAAGATCCCCTCTCCTGGAAGTGTCACAGAGCCCATTAGCACCCTAAAGGCTCTGAGAAGTTCTGCAGCAATGAAAACTTCCTACTTGTGTTTAACTCCATTCCTCAAACCTATTTAACAACAGACCCTCCATTGCTCTTTCTCAGTAATCCCTGTGACTACCTCATGACCCATCCACACTGGGATTTGCTGAACAGATACTATGGAAGGGTTTTGTGATCTGTTTTGTGATCTTCTCATTTGGAAATAAACCTCTAGTGAACATCCTCAGAGGTGGGGAAGAAAAGATTCTTTCAAAAGGTGATTGACTCTGAAAAGGCATCACAATTCATTTGAATCTGAAAATGGATAATAAAATGAGTTAAAATGAGAAACGTGGTTTACACTGTTGACATCATGTGTGACACCCAAGCAAGCTACCTCTTGAGGTTTGGATGGCAGTGATGAGGCTGGCGGCACCATGGAGGCTCCCCCAGGACTCCCACAAAGGGTTAGCCTCTCAGTGCCCATCTGTCCAAGTGCACACCAGCACATCAGTCAACCGGTTGCAGGATTCACCGCAGAAGGTAGCAGGAGAGATAGGGAGGCCATGACTCTGGCCTAATGTGGACAAGAGCTCAGAATGAAATAGAGAACTGGACCAAAGGTCACTCAGGAGGGACAAGTCAGGCTAAACATCCTTGACTAAGGTTTAGTTTCTGAGGTCTGTGTTCTTACCGCAGGTGGAAGGCAGAGTAGAGACGGATGTCGGAAGATTCAGACACTTGTCTGTTGTGCTTCCCGTGGCACAGACCAGAACTTGGGATGCTGTGTCTGTCTGTTACCTGCAGACCTTGGCCTTCCTGCATTCCACCTACCCATCCTTTCCACCCCCCTTGCTCCTGGTCACCTGCCTCTGGGAGGCTGCTCTTCGCCCCACTTTGGTTCTAGTCTAGGAGCTTGTCCCCTCTGCCCCAATCACCCTGTGGGTCACTTAGCTATGCTCTTGCCCCTCTAGCATCTCCCTCCATTCTATGAGTATCTGCACTTCTGGCCAGGGACCTCACTACCACCGTCCTTCACCACTTTCAACTTAGAAGCCTGAAGTGCGCTAGGAGAGTTGCCTAACTGGGCAGTCATGGATTGCAGGTTCTTTTTACTTGGCCTGGAGGCAGCCTGTCCATTCTGCACCACAGCTCTTCCAGATGCTCCTTGTCCTTCTTGGACACCTGCCCCCCTTGCTGGGGAGCCAGATCTGTCCTCCTCACCTGCAGACCTGCTTCCTCCACACCCAACTCACAGAGCCTCCTGCCTACCCCAAGCCCTCCCTCCCGCCTGCCTGTGAGAACTGTCCACCTGTCTGTCAGGCATTCCCCACCCACCCCCCAGCTCATAAATATGCTCAAGGGCCTCTCGTGCAAATAAATAAATAAATAAATAAAATATAAACAAACAAACAAACAAAAAAACCAGGGGCACCTGGGTGGCTCAGCAGTTGAGCATCTGCCTTTGGCTCAGGTCATGATCCCAGGGTCCTGGCATCAAGTCCATCATCGGGCTTCCCACAGGGAGCCTGCGTCTCCCTCTGCCTGTGTCTCTGCCTCTCTCTGTGTGTCTCTTGTGAATAAGTAAATGAAATCCTTAAGAACCAAAAAACAAAAAAACAAAAACCATGCCTAACTATCCTTCCTGGACTTCCCTCTAACAAAAGCAAGGATAATAGCACACACTTACATGGTGTTTGTCCCCAACACTTTGCATTTATTAACTCATTTAGTGCCCACAGCAACCTCACAGTTGTGTAGAATCATGTGATTCCCCACCTGAAAGGTGAGAAACCGAAAAGCAAAGGGGCTCAGGATCCTGGGGTCTCCTCTCTGAGAGAAGGCAGCGCTGGTGACCATCTCAGTCAGGTTGGCTTCAGAGTCCTGCTCTTACTTTAACTCCATGAGCTGTTTTCTCTCCTTCTTCCCCAAACATGTCAAGAGTTGGGTACAGCCTCTTCTTTCCTCAGCTGCCACAGGATGACTGTGTCTCCCAGACCCTGGGGGAAGCACTCAGCAAACCCAGGGTGGGTAGACCTTGCTCTGAGCAGAAGGTTTCCCTGTATAGTTGAGGACAGAGAGAGACACACACAAGCCATGGCAATGCAGCATCTCAAGGGCTGTGAGGGGCCCCGCAGCATACAGAAGAATTCGAGTTAGCTAACATACAGTGTATCATTAGTTTCAAAAGTAGAAATTAATGATTGATTCATAAGTTGCATATAGCACCCAGTGCTCATTCCATCACGTGCCCTCCTTAATGCCCATCACCCAATTATAATTATCACTTCCCCAAATGCTCAGCATCACTCAGCATCAAGGTATTGATTTTTAAATGTTTACTTTTTTCTTTCTTATTTCAAAAGCTTATTGGAGACATTTTTTTTAAATCAGGAAAGTATAAAGAAGTTTGCATCATTCATAATCTCTATCTCAGTCTCCTGTTAACATTTTGGTGTCTTTTTTTCATACTTCTAAAACATATTTGTAGTTGACATCATTTTTGGAGTATTGTCTTATAAACTGCCTTTTGTTTCTTAAAAAAATATTATGGGTATTTCCATGCCATTAAAAATTCTTCTAAAATGCTATTAGTTGTTGCATAGATTTTCATAACACCATCATTTATTTAGTAGTCTCAGATCTTTGGCAATTTAGATTGTTTCTGTTGTTTGCCTGTAATGATGAACGCTGCAGTGAACATCCCTAAACATAATCTTTGGGTGCATTTCTGATTGTTTCCTTAGAACACTTTTGTAGGAATGGAAATGTTGGTTCAGAGGCTTCAAATATTTTTAAGAGTTTTGATAGTGACACATTGTACTCCAGAACAGCCACCCCCAATTTACATTTCAACCCATCATGCATGAAGCTGGCTCTTTTTTCCCAATCTTTACCATCACTGGATACTAGCTTCACTTTGCTTATTCTTTTTGTGATTATAACCTATCTCCAATTTGAGGGCTGAAGGTCTTTAATAAATTCACGTCTAATAGCCTTCACCTCTCATTTTAGCTTTTCAGAGCTGTTCCTTTATTGTGGTCCCCATTCTTTACCGTTTGTAGATTTATGAAAAAAGTATAGAATGAACAAAACAGTTGACTTCCAATTAGAAACTATATTCATACACATATTTAAAGGTGCCAATGTATTAGTCTTACCTAGATAAGACTTTATAATGAGCAAGTGCCAACTCTCAAATGTGCTGCCTTAGCCTGGCTCTCTGCTCTGCAACAAAAGTGTGAAAATTCATCTCTACCTGTAGAGCTCCAAAGCAATCTCATTTTCTTACAACCCTCAGTGGCGTGAAGAAAGGTAGATGTTTCTAATGCAGATAAATGATGTAGACGTGTATATCAGCACACACTGGGATAATATGTTTGCAAACAAGCTATAGTATGGACATATCTATTGTGCAGTTGTGATAAAAACTATCATTCACGTCAGGGGTCAGCAATTGATAGCCCATGGACCAATTCTGGCCTACTACCAATTTTGTAAATGAAATTTAAATGGAACAGATGCCCATTTATTTATATGTACTGTCAATAACCTCTTTCTGTCTATAATAGAGTTGGGTAGTTTTGATGGAGCCTATCCACAAAACCTAAAATATTTATAGTCTGCTCTGTACAGAAAAGGCTCACTGACCCCTGATTTATATTTTACAGTAGAGTTTGTCAAGGGTTTTCACAGGAACTACCCCCTTTACCCTTACTGTCCTGTGAGGGAGAGCAAGCATTATTACTCATCTCCCTGTATAGGTGTGCAAGTGGATCTGCCCAAGGTCATGCTTAGTTTGCATGAGGCGGGGGCCAAAGCTTGGATTTAGGTCTTTAGATTTGAAATCTAGGGTTTTATAATTTTTAGATACCAAAAGGTACTTTATTTTCACCTTCTTTAATCTCTCGTTAATAGCAAGCGCCTGTCATTTCCTTCCCAAATTCTCCTTATGGGTTCTTTCCCTTTGATATCAAGTGCTGTGATGGTGGTAATGACATACACAAGTAGATTCCAGCCTATATCTTGTATGCATGTAACACGTGGATTACCAGCTCCTAATAATTTGAGTACTAGGTGTATTAAGAGAGAGTTGACACCCCTGAAAGTAGCTGCCATGTAAGTTCGCTTTCTTCAAAGCATCTTCAGAAATACCTGAGAGTTATCATGTGAAAATTGATTAATTTATTATGTCCCAAAATCACAGGTGTTGAAATCTGTTCTGAATCTCCCTAGACCTTATAATATCCTTTAAAGCTGAATTTTAAAAAATTAATTTCCCCTTGTAAGTTCATTAATGTTCCACTTGATTTTCTCTCAAAATTGCAAAAAGGAAAAATAATGTAGATATTTGAGCTTTTGGAATGCTTATATTATGATAAATAGGAGTGTACTGGAAATTTCATCATTAACACTAAAATATAACTCTTGGGGCAAAGCGCGGAGACCTATGGACACACATGCCGACCAGTTTTTTTAACCTCACTATTAAATTTGAACCTCCTGTTAGATATGGGGATTAAGCTAACGATCGTATTTACTTTAGTGAACTATTTTAAAAAACCCTAATTCAAAGTTTGTTTCTGACCAGCTACCTCCTTAATCCCATAGCACCTGCCAGAAGACATCCAATAACCCGCTCTTTAGGTCAGATGAAAACATACAAAAGAGAAAGCTTGACTGGAATGACTCATGTTACAAGCCAGCTGCTTTCCAGAATCCGTTAAGCTTTAGGGTCCAGATCTCCTTTTGTGGCTTTCTACAGACTTTATTTGAACAGAGAAATTACAACAACCTTGCCCACATAAAAGCTGAGGAAAGAAACTAGTTAGGGTAGAGAGGGTGCCCAAAATTTCACCATATTTTAAAACAAAATGGCAAGGATGTCAGCAAAAATTATTTTCTGTTTCGTGGTAATGAATGTTTCTCTGCTTCCATTCACTATTGAAATGATGACACTTGTACATGATAGATTTCCATCTGATAAGCAGCAGAGAATTTTTCTCCAGACAATGACTATCAAGGTCACTGAAAGTTCATCTAACATCTTTGGCTAGTGCAGCTATATCACCTATATTCCTCTGTTTTCTTTGACCAATCCCAACTTGTAATGGGTTCTTCTTTTCTACTTCAACCCATCGAGATATGTATTAATCTCAGTATGTGAACATAGTCTTTGCCCATAAGAAGTAAAGTCTAGTCCAGACATTGATTCTTATCACAAGCGACAATTCATGAGTCAGTAGTGGCTGTCTCAGTGACTCAGAGCTGGGGAGGTAGAGAAGAATTCTCAGAAGAAAAGTTGTCAGGGATGGGGGAGGGTCTGAGAAGGTGAAGTCACCCATTCCTTCACCCATTGATTCATTTAACAATTTCATTGAACATCATTCTCTACGAAGAAGTATTCCAGAAGCTGGGAAGAGAGAGAAATTCAGATACCACCAAATAAAGACCTTCTCATAAACAAAAGCTGTGCCTTTATTGACATGTATAGCAGGAATGTTCTAAGTGCATGAGTTGTTGGTGCTTTGGGACTCTGCTTATTGCAAACATTATGATGGAAATGATAATGAAAAGGAAATTAATTAATAGATTAAATTTCCAGGACGTGTTATCATTACCCCCAAATCCACAGTATTGGGTATTTTTTTAAAGGTTGCTGAGTAGTTTATGGAATAATAATGCCTTGCTAGTCTGGTCTAACTGGGGGAAGAAAACTTGAAGTCAAAACATGCATTTCAGAGATGAAACAGAATCCAACTTAATATCACCAAACAATATTCGACTATCATGGACTGAAATGCTTTCCCTGAATAATTCTAACGTAGAACCTCATTCTTCACATTATCCTTTGATGCGTTTCCTTTTTTTTTTTCCTTGATGCGTTTCCATGTGAACTCTCAGAATAGACTCTCAGTGAGAATATCGAGATAAGGGTGGTTTACCTAACATCGCCTCAACATAAACTACTAAAACTTTTAAGTTTGGAGGCAATATATACTCACCTGCTCATGATTTGCAGGTGAGGAATTGAACCACAGCCATGTTAAGCTATTTGCTCCATTCCACATTTTAGTTAATGTCAACATGTTAATCCAACCTGGAAAATAAGAACCTAAAAAAGAGTCATCCCTGAAGCATTTGGATTTTTTTTTTCTCTGTAAGCTTTATTTCATCTAAGTTACAAGCGTACTGTATCCCTGCTATGGGATCCTGGCTGGGGACAGGGATAAGCAGAGCCAACTCCTATCAGCCCAAGATATGCTGCATTGAATACATGAATGTCTATTGTTTTCCAGCTGATCTGGCCCATTGGAGCGTCTGAACTGTCTTGGTCCCCCTTATTTCTTATTGGTGAGTGTTTAGGTAACTGGTATGCTCATATGGAATACATCATACCTCAGGAATATAATGATGTATAATTAACACTAAAGATGCATTGACCAAAGTGTCATTTTCTCTCTGAAGAATCAGGCCAAACTTCATAGTCTTGTACCTCAAGATCATTTGGGTGAACAATATACATTTGATTTGTGCACAAATGTTGCTTCCTCCCTTACAGATAGACTGCTAGATAGCAGAGAAGACAATGAGTGGGGTTTAATTCAGTCTTCAAAATCACTCAGCATTTTTCGAGCCCCAGTCTAGCCCCTTCAAAGCATATGACCTGGGAGAGAAAGTTATCCTCACACTGACTTTCATCAACAACTATTTGTAAGATCTCAAGAATAAACTGCATCACAGAGAGGTTCCACCCAGCAGAGTTGACACAGGGTTAAAAGATGCAGCAGGATTTCCCTTCTGATAGATCATATTTCCTTTTGACACAGTTCTAAATTCTTCAGGGCCAACAGGGAGACCACCGATAATTGCCTGTAATTCAACACACACACGACCAGCTCTCCTGAAAGCCCAGTGTCAGCCTCTCCATTACAGTTAGGGGCCTCAAGGTCCTTTTCTTCCTTTATTGTCTTTCCCTTTGGATCAGTAGCTCTTTTCATGCAAGGTCCTGTTTGATGTCCTAATGAAAGTGTAATTTTATCTTTCTCCAGAAGCCTTCTTATTCATGGTTCTAATGATCATTCCATAATCAGTGTGGTCAGAGGAGCTGAGTCCACCTCTAGGCATCTGTCACATCTGTAACAAAGGGAAAGAAGGGAGAAGTGCCAGGATAAGCCAAGTTTGAAGCACAATCTGGGCTCACCAAGACTGAAGTTTGATCTTGATATTAAATTTTCTTGAAATGCACATTCAACAAATATTTTGACATGGCATGATTAGAGAACCTCCTTACAAAGATGTGCACAACCTAATTGTTCCCTTTCTCTTTTCAAATGCTACCTTGGTCTGACCCCTCCTCATCAATCCCCAAAGAATTGTCCTAGTGTAAAGCCAAGACAAGCCCGGGCAGCCATCCTTCCAGGGTACATGCTAAGCTCACATTCGTCATCGACTTAACTTGCCCTCATGTATTAGCACCTTCCAAATGATTGTTGGAAATCAGAGCTACTTATTACGAGGAGGGGGTGTCAGAAGATGAATAAGTAGGCATCAAATACTAAAGAAGTCCACTTCTAGGTGGAGAAGAAAGTGCTCACCTGCATGATGCTAACACAGAACCAACTGGAATGTGCTATCATGGTGTCATGATCAAAATGCTCTTCGATATGGGAAGATGGATCAATTCCAGCTAGGAGAGGGCCAGGAAAACTTCCAGAGAATGTGGATTTTGACTTCACCCTTGAGTTACATAGAACTCCCAAAGCAGATAAAAACAGTGAAGGAAACACTGGTGGTAAAAGGCAATACCAATTGAAGACTCAGAGGGAAAAGCATGCTGGACATGTTCATGTTAAATAGTGTGATCTGATGGTGGTGAGGAAAGGGGAGGTGGGAGAGGCAGTGAGGTTAACACAGGATAAAGCCGGATTCATAAAGCAGGGCTGGATCATAAAGGGTTTTGAATGCCGGGATAAAGAGCTTGGATGCATAGAAGTTCAAGAATATTTTTTAAGCTAGGACATAAAATAATAGTTCTGGATTGTATTAAGACCTCGCCAATATTTCTGAGAATGTTTGAGGGTTGGCATTTAGGCTCACTGAGTTCAGGTCCCTTTTGAACATCCATGCAATGGCATGCAACCATGGTGCAAAGGAGAGTCTGCAGTATGGAGGAAATCCAAGGTCAAAGGCTAGGACTTAGGAGTAGAGATCTAATGAGCCAATGGTATTACCAGGCAGGTATTACCTCTAAAGCCAGAGAGAAAATTCACTGGCAGGCCACCAGCATCCGGCCAATGCAGGTATGTGTGCAGTATCCACAGCACTCAAAGTCTACAATAGTGCTGTTTAATGGAATATAGTGCAAGCTCACGTATTTAATTGTTGATTCTCTATAATCAAAGAAGTAAAAAAGAAATATGTAAGGTTAATTTGTCTTATATTTTTATTTAGCCATTGTAGTCAAATATTAACATCTCAACATGTATCCTATATAAACATTACTAACGTGATCATTTATATTTTTTCATAAGTCTTTGAGATCTGGTCTATATTTTATACTTAGAACACATCTCAATTCAGGCCAGCCACATTTCAAAAGCTTATTAGTCACATGTTGGTGGCTACAGTATTGGACAGTGCTGCTCTGGAAGCTACTTAAGGAAACTCTTAGAGAGAGTGAGCATATAATTTGTCTTCTTGACTGGGGCACTTCCAAAAGCAAAATGCAGCAAGAGCAGGACTGTCCTGGCAGACGAGGAAGGGTGATCTCCTGCACGAGGTTCCTTCGTAAGGCCTCTTGCTTCTCTCTTCTGTTATTTCAACACCTTTAGTCTGGTGGATAAAGGCCGTGGGCCACTTACAAGCCCTGGCCACAGCCTTTCTAAAGCACCAGGCTGGGACCTGCAGTCAAAGGATTTTCTGGCACTGCTCCATCTCCATGCTCCTGTGCTCATCCCAAAAAAGAAAAGGTTAATAATACAGTGTCACTGGGTGCATACATATATGACACCCATGACATTGGTCTTACTGTTATCCTCATGAGGCTCAGAAAGTTCACCTCATTTGCCCAACATTGCTCAACAGAATAGAGAGTCAAATCTGTATCTGTAATTGCCAGGGCCTTAGCATCTGAGCCATTCAAATAATCCTGCTCCATGGTTCCTAGAGGGAGGTGGTTGCACGGAATGTTTTGGAAGGCTTGAAAGAGAGAGTGACGTGGCTTACCAGATGGCATATCCTTCTAGTTGTGCTTCCTGTAAAGGATATTGAATTCAGTTTACCTACTTGAGGCTTTTATGGAAGCAAAGCAGATTTTCCATGAAAACATTAGGGGCATTTAATTTTTAAATCTCCAATCTTTTGAGATTCAGATTTTTAAATCTCCAATCTCACGTGTGTGTATGTGTGTGTGTGTGTGTGTGTAAATCCATCTCTTTCTGTGTCTCCTCTCTCTCAAACACAATACAGCCAACTACGAAGCGCAGCACCTGTCTGCTAAGGGACATGTTAACTTCTCAACATTTCAAGAACTTGTGGCCATAGCTGGTGAGATATCTTGTCAATCTCGTCCTAGAGGATGACTTCAGATTGGGGTCAGTCTGCCAAGGATGATGTGAAAAACTTAGTCAGTGTTGGAGACCCTGGGGAAAGTCTTCCCAGCTATGAAGATACTGAGCCAGTAAAACACAATCCCAGTCATTCCAGCAGGGGAGTGGGGATGCTGGCTGCCACGCATTCCGGTTGAACAGGGAGTAACTAAACATGTCAAGGCCATGGAGCAATCCTGCCGGTACAGCAGGAAAATCACATAATAGTTACACCCCTCCACTTGAGGTGTTGGCATGAAATTCAAAGGAAGCTTAAAAGATATGAGGTGGGTAGCAGGTCCCTGGTACAGCCAATGCCTGGCTCTTCCTCTGTGTACAGCACCCACAGCAGTGAGGAAAAGTGTCCAACTGGCAAGGGTTCATGGTATCTTTTAGGGCCCCACTCTCCTGAGGCTGAGCTTCAAGAAAGAAGCTAAGGGGCAGCTAGAATAGTGTCTCTTAAGGGGAAAACAATTCAGGGTCAAGGACCAGGCTGGGATTGTGAAGACTGTCTCTTAAGCAGTATGTATATTTGGAAAACTGTCAGTTCCTAAGCTTAAAAATAGAGACTAAATAATGTGGAGTTTCTCAGTGCAGATTAATTAAGTAATTAGTAGGGGTGGGCATCAGTATAATCTGACTCCGATTTGACTCCGTTCTGGAATTTAAAAAGTGGTGCTTTGGAAAAGAGAAGAGACTATTTTCTGGGATTTAAAATGAGTCACGCAGAATCCTAATGGTGTTTATAGAACTGTAGATAAGCTGGGGGAGGGGGATCTTTAGAAAGTAATATGCAGTCTGTCTGTCTCTGTCTCTGCCTCTGTCTGTCTCTCCTTTCCTCCTGTGTGTGCATTAGTGGAGGGTAGGATTCTGTGTCTTTCTCTATTTCTGTGTCTCTGTGTGTGTCTCTTTTTCCATATCTCTCTCCATCTGTCTCTCCCTATCTCTCTCTCTCCCCCCTCTTCTGTCTCTGTCTCTTTTATCTCTATCTTTCCTATTTTCCCATCACTCTATCACATGCAGAGAACACATTGACATAAGGAAGAAATCCTACCTTAATAAGGAACATGATTTCTACTTCTGTATAGATCAATAAAATCTATCTGTGACTTCTCTTTGAGTAACTGGGCAGTGACGGCACATTTAGAGGTCAATGTTACAGGTAGAGAAAGGCAGGGATGAGATTGTCTTAAGACACGGAGATACAGATGTTTAAACCAAAATATAAATTTCCCGATCCCATCTTAGAAAGGACCAAATCAAATTCCCTCAGTGATGGGAAACTGATACGAATATGAAATATGGGCATCATGTCCAAGATGTGCTTTTGGAGGCCTGGCTCTTGGTCTAAGTGATAGCCTGGCCTGGGATCACAAGACAGTCAACTCTCCAGAAAGCAGGCAATGAGCAGGGACCTGAACTGTGTGCTGCCTCCTTTGTGAGCTGAAAAATTTAATGTTTCTGTTTTCTCTGAATATGATCCCATCATGTGGTGATGTCTGCAGGTGCAGAAGCAATGGGATGAACTAGAAGTGAAGTGGAACCAGATAAGGCCCCATTTCAAATGATCCCATGTCTTGAAAAAAAAAAAGATTAATTCTATCATGGATAGGATGATTAAGAAAACTGAGATCTATCTGAGCTTTGCTGACTTTTCTCATGACACCTCCTCATCTTGGCCCTGAAATCGCCATGCTGTTCTCCATGGAGCATGAGTGAGGAACAGACTTCATTCAGGGTCCTTTGAGATTTGCCATGATGCTGAGGTCTGCAATTCAAAATGCTGACAGAAGATACTACTGCAGAGCAATGAAGCTCTTTGGGGTGTCCCAGTTTGAGCTTCTGGGCCTCCTGTTTTCTAGAACTACTTGATGCAACAGAATTCTGACACAACCAAAGACGCTCTGCCATCCTGTGGGGTGTCACCATCACAAATGTGACTGGCATCAAATTAGTCCCTTGCCCCAAGTTTATACAAGTGGCCATGGTGGCTCAGCTAAGATGAGCAGCCTCTGTATTAGCTCTGTTGTGCCAAGTTCTTCCTGCTTTGACTGTACCACTTCCGGAGGGTAGCTACCAGAGTCTTCTCATTCTTTCATTTTCTCAACAGCAAGGTGGTAGTGAAAAAAGTTACCCACTTCAAAGAAATCTTATATGGGTGGGATTAATGAGTATATATGGTTATTTTGAAAATAGGTTGAATAAATGGGTAAACAGAAAGTTGGAAGATACTTATCTATACTCCACCAAAATGATACATTTGAAAGAAAACCCCTGAAACATATGTGTTTTGATTTTCATTGATCTTACTCCATGGGTATTTTAAAGATATTGTTCCAATGAGTGGGATCACAGTGCTCACTGCAGGGCATTCGCCTTGTCAGTCTCTGGGTAGGAAGTGCTCATTTCTGGTCTCAGGGAGCAGTGGACTCCTTCTCCGAGGGGCAGCAGCTGCCCCCTGAGAGTAGAAATGCAAGAATTGAGCCTGAATGAGGGGCCATGAGGATGTTTGACCCTCCACATGAAGTGTGGCTTTGTGTTGTTCTTCTGGAGATTTCATGGATTCAGGAGGTCAGTGATGTAATTTAGGGGAACGCTCCCAAGAACCATTTAAAATAAGACATAGATGAGTCATCTTTTAACAGACAGCTTTTCTCCTTCTTGTTCACTCATCATCATCAAAGTGAAAATCACAAGTTAAGTATGTGAAATTGTAAATTTGTTTGGCATGTAGTTGTGTCTACACGTACTAAAGTTTCCCACTTATGGGAGTCTCCCATTACTGTTCATCCCCTTCGCTCTTGCATACATACCCATTATTTTCCTACCAGCTGTCTGCTTGCTCCCTTGATATCAAGATTTGCTCTCACCCAGCCAAAGTCAAGCTCTTGGCGTCCTGCTGATAGTCATAACTGCATCTGCATGCGCTCAGGTCTTTTGCCATTGAAGATTAGGATGGATTAAGATATCCTGATGACTTTTTCAGGCCGGGAAATGATTTCAAATATACTGGAATTCAGGGAGTAGGATATTGGAAAGAGAGCTGATCATTTGAAAACAGCCCAAAGTGAACATGATTTTCAAATAGGAAGAAATATGTGAACTTACCACTTCTTTGAGTGTGCAGTGAAGCTGTATTGTTCTTGCACCACCGTGTTTCACAGTAAGATTGAGTTCTGTTAAGGAAGGCAAGAGGCAAAAATCCCAATAGTAGACCCTTGCTGGTCTTGTTTCATTACAAAAACAATAGAGCAAATGTATTCACTTTTCTTATATGTCTTACATTCCTTCTTGGACACAATAAATATATGTCTTGAATGGCTACTCTGTGCCTAATATATTTTAAATGTTGGGAATATAGCAGAGAACAGATAAAAATCCCCGAACTCATGAAACTTATGTTCAAAAAGAAGATGTGGTATATATGATGGAATATTACTCAGCCATCAAAAAGGATGAAATCGCACTACTTACATTGACATGGATGGAACTGGAGGGTATTATACTAAGTGAAATAAGTCAATCACAGAAAGACAATTATCATATGGTTTCATTCATATGCAGAAAATAAGAAATAGTGCAGACGACCATAAGGGAAGGAGGGGAAACCGAATGAAAAAAAAAATCAGAGAAGGAAACAAACCGTGAGAGACTCTTAACTCTGAGAAACAAAATGAGGGTTGCTGGAGGGGAGGAAGGTGGGGAGATGGGGTAACTGGGTGACAGGCATTAAGGAGGGCACTTGATGTGATGAGCACTGGGCATTATACACAACTGATGAATTATTGAACACTACATCCGAAACTAATGATGTACTACATATTAGCTAATTGATTTTAAAATTTTTTTAAAGAAGTCACAAAATAAATAAATAAAATATACACTGTGGGCAGATGATATTAAGAGCCACGGATAAAAATAAGGCACATAAGAGGGGACCAGACATGCCAGGGTGGTGAGGGAAGGCCACGATGAGAAGATGACAGGTGACTGAGGTGGTAACAACCTCACCTGGAGGAGGTGAGACAGGGAGTCCTGCAGATATGTGGGGCCAGAGCATGCCTTGCATGAGGAATAGCAAGTGCAAAAGCCAATCAGAAACTTAAGATGACTTTTTCGATTTCTGTAAAAAAACACCCTTGGGATGCTGGTTGTGGTTGCTTTGAATCTATAGATTGCTTTGTGTAGGATCATAATCTTACTGATAGTTAAGCCTCCCAATCCATACACGTGGCCTGTCTTTCACTAGTTCTAAGGCTCCTTTTATTTCCTCAAGTAACGTTCTGTAATTTTCAGTGTTCAAATCTTTTGCCCCCTTGGTTAAATTGACTCCTAAGTATATTGTTCCTTTTGATGTGATTGTAAATGGATTGATTTTTCATTTCCTTTTCAGATTGTTCATTGCAGGTGTACAGAGATACAATTGATTTTTGTGTGTTGGCTTTATACCCTACAACTCGGCTAAATCAGTATATTAGATTTCTCATGTTTTATGTGGAAACTTTAAGTGTCTACAGATAAGATTGTGTCAGGGCACCTAGGTGGCTCTGTCGGTTAAGCGTCTGCCTTCGACTCAAATCATGATCTCAGGGTCCTGGGATGGAGCCCCAGAGCCTGCTTTTCCTTCTCCCTCTGCCTCTCTCCCCACTCATGCTCTCTCTCTCTCATACACACACACTCACCCTTTCTCTCAAATGAACAAATAAAAGCTTTTTAAAAAAAGATCATGTCATCTATGAGCAGAAATGTCCATCTTCCTTGCCAGTTGGGGTGTCCTGAATTCTTTTCCTTGCTTAACTGCTCTGGCTAGAGCTTCCTGCTCAGTGTTACATAGAAGTGGCAAAAGTGGGCTTTCTTGTCGTGCTCTTGATATTAGAAGCAAAGCTTTCAGTTTTTCGGCTTTGAGTATATTAGTTGAGGGTTTTTCATAGATATCCCTTATTATATTTCCTTCTATTCCTAGTTTATTATTTATTTGGAGTAATAAACCAGTTTTAGTGATAGGAAATGGTAATGATTGCCCAATAACAGCTGTGAACGTAATTAATGCCACTGAACTATATGCTGCAAAATGGGAAAGATGAGAAATTGAATGTTGTGTATATGTTACTGCTACTCACAAAATTAATATTGTAATGTTTTTTAGAAACCATTGATTTTTACACTTTAAATAGGTGAAATATATGATACATGAATTTTATCTCAATAAGGCTGTTTAAAAAAAAAAAAAAAACTGTCCCCTATATGTATGTGCAAGGCTATCATCAAGAGTGGCCTCCAATTCCAACTCCCTTCAAGTTAGGAAGCAAAGATGTGACAGTTGAGAGAGATAACAAAGAATTTCCAAATACTGAGAGTAGCTGTTGCCATGTGTACAAGTGCAAACACCAAGGACCAAGTTGGGTTATGCCACCAACGTGGCCAACTTTCAGAGCCACTTGTAAAATAACCATCTCTGTATACTCACAGGACTTTACACATGGTAGGTATGTGATAGATGTTCACTACTTGTCTGTTAAACAGTAGTTTCAGTGAAATTTGTGGGATCGTCTTTCCTATAGATTTGAAAAAAAAATCAGTATAGACTTGAGTTTCCCTTTAAGCAGTTGCTTCAGGCTCCATCCTAAAAATCTCTTAGATATCTTTCAGTCTCGCATGTGGCTTCTATTGGTCTTATATTGCTAATTCTAACTCTGGAAATCATTTGTCCTCATTTGGATTATAATTAAAGACTCATTTGTGGGGACACCTGTGTGATTCAGTAGGTTAAACATCTGCCTCTTGATCTCAGCTCAGATCTTGATCTCAGGGTGGTGAGTTCAAACCCCGAGTTGGGCCCCATGTTGGGGGTGGAGCCTACTTAAAATAAAATAATTAATTAATTAATTGGCAAGCATCATTTGTGTTAGAGTCAGATGTTACAAGTATGGCTTGTAACTGACTTTTTTCTTGGTGAGAAGCTTTTTTTTGCTCTGCCCAATGAGGATGCAGCTCAACCTGGGTAGATCCAGCTGAAATAATTTGGAAAATGTCACTTAACATCAGTCCAAACAAGTTCATCTTTCTATTTAGTCTGGTGGGATGGTCACATTTTTAAAGGAAGAAAGAGCAGGATCTGCATGGTCTTGTGCTTGATGGGAGAGAAGATCCAACAGAGAAGAAGGAGCCGGGTTTTCCCTTCATTTTCATGCACTTCCTAAGGGGGAAGGCCTAACCACGTGTGGTCACAAAACCCAGCACTGAAACAGCCGTCCCCTTTCATCTATGTCCACACATGTTGAACACTATGAACACTACATCGTGTGTGTGTTTTTAATACTACTCTCTCTTCCAGGGAGTTCAGAACACACGTGTGCCTTTTAACTCTCACCAGGCCCTGAGATCTGCAAACCAGAAAGATCATTCTGGAAGGAGCTTAGAGAGGTCAGGGAAGGCTGTTGTGCACCAGCCTGAGACTCAGGAAGCGAGGTCTCCCAGGACAGCCCGTAACCACTCATACTCACATGGCACAGCTCAAAGGCCTTGCTGTATCTTGCTTTTGCTGCCCATAAAACACAGATAGTAACACTTGCAAAACAGACACTAAATGGAATGCATTTTGTGATCTCTGGGGAAAAGGCGGCCTGTTAACATATGCTGACAGTGTGTTATTCTGGGGCAGGCCTGGAACCACAGCCTCTCGTTGCCACCAGGATCATTTCTGGAACCTCTGCCAAGAGCAGCCCGAGCACTCCAGCCTCCGAGCCCCATCTCTGGGTCCAGCTGGCATGAGATTAAGGGCCATCTCTGCCCAGCTGTTTATGCCCTGCTCACCCACAGGCCTGAATTCAAGGCCCCCGATGCTTCACAGCCACCGCAAGTCACCAATTCCACCTCGTAACAGACCTACTTAGTACCATATGCCTGCCTCAGGTCAGGTCTATTAAATCTCCTGTTTGTGGGGCCGAGCAGTAAAGACTGGATCCTTCAAAGAGAAGGGTTTTGCTTTGGAACACAGATTTCTTGATTGTACTCCACGGGTGGATATTCAGTGGGATGGGGGGCGGGTGTTGTGGGTTGTTTCGTCTTGAGAAAAAAAGAAGCAGGCGAAATGAGGACCGGGCCCCTGGGGCTCTGGCTCCCTCCTCACCCTGCAAAGCTGAGGCTCCGGGCGCCCAGAGCTAGAGAGAGATCCTCTGAGGAGGAGGACAGATGATGCAGGGGGAGGGGAGCGGATGTCACAGGAACTGTCCCTGTTATCTCCGAAAGTCACGCAGTGGTCTCTGGACACTGTGTGGTCCTCCTGAGGAAGCCACAGGGGACATTCTCCGGGAAATGGGGTTGATCTCGGTGGCCCCACTCAGGTCCCCTTTCCTAAACGCCTTGCTTCTCCTCCCCATCCCCTCTTTCTAGCCAGTCTCGCTTCCCTAAATATTTCTGGAGAGGAAATCGGGGTAGCAAAGATATTAATTTTAAGGGACTCAACCCCTTCCTGGAGGACTCAGAGTTTGAAAGAGAAGCATAGAAGGGGGGGCAATGCTCACCCCAAAGCATAAATCTCCAGTGGCAGCTGTTCGGATGCTTGTGTCATGGTAAGGCAGGTGGAGAGGGAGGTAAAGGGGGAAGCATCGCAGGTGACCACATGCTCAGCCCCAGTGTGAGGCTGGCCCTGACCCTTCCTACCCTGCCTCGCAGAGCCCACCTCCCACATGCATCCCACATACACAGAGAAGGACAAAAATGAAGCCCGTACGACAGCATCCCAGATGAACAAGGACAGGGAGAGCCAACGATGGACTCAGATTATTAAAAACCACCTTAGAAAGCCCGGAGGGAAAGAGCCATGCCTGGCTGCTCCCCATCTGCGCTGAGCCCCAAAGCAAGAGGAAATTGATTGAAATATCGGCAGCAGGAGCTCAGGACAGAGAAGGATCTCGAAAAGAAAGGCATCCCGCCTGTTGCACAAGCCCTGCTCTTTGCAGGGTCTCTAAAGAAATAAGGGTTCTGTCATCGATTAAAGCAGCGGATCAGCAAGATCCCCACCAGGGCTGAAACAACCTCACCCTCTAATTTTAGCAACTCGCCTTGGCAAGGGAAGGGTCCCCCCTTCCTCGGGCTATCTGCTGCTCCACACACCATCTCCTACAGCTTCCTTTGAAGTTGGCGGGCGCCCTGTGGACTCAAGGCCAGAAACGCTGCAGGAAGAGACATGCTCCCAGCCATTAGGCAGCCCTATCTCGCTGCAGCAATAGAGGCTGTCTATTTTTAATTTCTTTTTTTTTTTTTTTTTTTTTTAATTGTCAAACTGTGGCGCTTAGTTTGAAATTACATACGAGAGGTCAGGTTTGGGGTTGACACTCAGAAACGATCATGAGGTCATTGCCCCCTCCAATGCTCTCTTTCTGCGCAGGGGAGGATGTTTAAACCATGACTTTATTTTAACACATTTATAGATTTCATTCATATTTTTAACTCATTATACATGAATGCAATTGTAGCCTGTCGCACGGTGACGAAAAGTGGCCGAAAGCCATGGGAATGTGTTTCTCACTGTGGAAAGTACGAATTTAGGCATTTTCTTCTCTCAAGCAAATTTCTGTAGTTTGGTTAAGGAGATTTTTAATTTTGAAAAAAGAAAAAAAAAATCCTAAATTCCAAAGTACTTTTTCATCTCCAAAGTTAACCCTATAAAAAATAGGGCAACGTTTCTAATTTCGCAAAAATGTTTTGATAGTATCTATGTCCTATTGCTCAAGATCTAAAACCTTTTTTTTTTTTTTTTCATGTTTTGGTTTGAGTTTTTTGTTGTTTTGTTTTTAGCCTCTTGGTCCCACAGTGTAAAGCAAAGCGATAAGGCCAGGGGAAAGTCTCACTGCAGGAATGCTCAAGTTTCTAGGGAACGTACCGCACACCTTCTGTGAGGAGGATCTTGGCGATTCTAACTTTTTTCCACTTCCCGTTTTACTAGAGAGGAGATAGGTTAGGAAGTGAAGCAGGGAGGACCCATAGAGGGAAGAGTTTGGTGTTTCCTTTCAAGCTAACTATTATTTAAGAAGTGTCGGGGATCCCTGGGTGGCGCAGCGGTTTGGCGCCTGCCTTTGGCCCAGGGCGTGATCCTGGAGACCCGGAATCGAATCCCACATCGGGCTCCCGGTGCATGGAGCCTGCTTCTCCCTCTGCCTATGTCTCTGCCTCTCTCTCTCTCTCTCTGTGACTATCATAAATAAATAAAATAAATAAATAAAAAAAAATAAGAAGTGTCGACGTTGAGGGGTGTCTGGGTGGTTCAGCAGTTGAGCGTCAGCCTTTGGCTCAGTGTGTGATCCTGGGTCCTGGGTCCAGGGTTAGAGCCCCACGTTGAACTCTCTGCAGTGATCCTGATTCTCCCTCTGCCTACATCTCTGCCTCTGTCTCTCTTTGTCTCTCTCTGTATGTCTCATAAATAAATAAATAAAATCTTTAAAAAAAGGAAAAAAAAAAAAAGAAGATTGACGTTGTTCCAGAAACTCTGCTTTTAAGCCATAGTTTCCATCTTCCCAGTCCCAACAGCATGCAGCACCCCCAACAGTGTGTGATGGGCTGACCTCATAGACCGGCCCTGCGGCTGGAGGAAGAGTGGCCACAGGCCAGAGGCGGGAACTAGGGGAGAGCATCCCTATGGCCTTCCCTCTTCAGGCGCTCACACCAGCAGCCCCATCTACTGGGGCTAACCTCTCCTGGTCACCCTTTTATTTCCTCTCATGCACTTCTCTCATTTCCCCACAGCTGAATTCCCTCCTCCTCTCCTCCTCAGCACAGAGCCACATCTTAGCACAGCTGAGCTAAGTGGTGGGAGGGAATATGGGGCCTGGTCCTGATCCCGGGGGAGGGGGGTCCTCTGAGGTGATGATGCTCTAGAGGGAATTCCTGTCTCATAGGTGGGGATCCCCAGTCCACAAATGCACAGCCCGACCAAGTCTGGGGTTCCTTTATTCTACACACCTAGGAACGGGCTGCAGACATAGCAGGTTCAAGGTCTAGGTGTTGGGAAAACAGACCCACAACTTCAAAGAATTCTTCATGTTCAAAATCCTGTAAAGCAAGTCTACACTGAGGGCGGGGGCAGGGGGATTCTAAAAGGTAGGAAAGGCAGAGAGAGGAAACCTAAGGTAGAAAGCCATACCTACACGAGCGTTTTGAGAACGTAGGAGAACGTTGCTCCCTAAATGGCCTTGGCTATAAACCACGTCCTGTGACAACACAGGACAGCACATAAATTATAGCCTTGGTAACGTTTGCATCTCCAATTCCCTCCCAGAAGGTTACAAGCCTGATTCCAAAGGAGTTAAGTCGCAAACAGAATTGTGATACTTATTTTTCAATTAGGAAAAAAGATGATTTTAACATATTACTCATTTCTATCATTTTTGAGTTTACCAAAACCAACGAGAAATGAGTTCTCAGGCCATTAAATTCCACCCTTTGCGGTCAGAGCTGAAAAGGCTGGAAAGTCTCTGCTGGGAAGGGTGGAGTTTGGTGCGGAGGGCCCACAGGGACACGCTGGCGGGGTGCTCCGGAGCCAGGCCCCCACCTCTCCTCTCACCCAGGCCGCCTTCCGAGCATCGCCCGCCCTGCTCTGGGCCCCTGGTTGACTTCGGCTACTGGTCAAGTTTCCTTCCCAGCCCCAGTGAGTGGCCCGGTTGCCAGTGCTGAGCTGACTCATGCCTTCTCGGACTTCCTGACACCCTGTTCACGGGCCTGTCTGGAGCTCGAAGACTCTCTGTGGCAGAGGTGTCGCAATTCCAGTCAGGAAACCAAACTAACCGCCCCAGAGTTTGGCTGAGGCATCTGAGGGTGTGCGAGAGCAGAGGCTCCCGGGGCACGATGGACGTTGGAAGTTCATGCCAATGTTTTTTGTTGCTTTCTCTTCCATTCTTTTTATTTTTTCCTGTCTAGTTTTATTGAGATACAGCTGATGTGCAGTGCTGGTTTGGTCCGAGGCAGACAGCCAATGACACGACTTACATATATTGTGAAATGTTGGCCATAGTTGGTTTAGTTGACACCCATCCTCTTAAATAGATACAAAAAGAAAAAGAAAAAAACTCGTGCCACTGTTGATTTTCTCTCAGGTCAACCTACACCCATTGACCAGTTTGTCTACAAGCATAAAAATGTCAATACAAGTGTGCAAAGGCTTCAGATGCAAAACCCTTTCTTGTGTCCTTACCAAAGGAAAAAGACAACTAATCATTTGATTCAGATCATTTACATCTTGGGTAAATGTCTTATCCTTCCTCCAAGGTGGTGACATTTCTTCAAAGAATATTTCTAACTTTTTATTTTTTTCATCTGAATGGCAATGCAAAGAAATTTTGTTCCTCCTGGTTGCTCTGGAACAAGTCAGTGATCTGATGATTGTCGAAATGACAATTTCCCATGTTTCCTACAATCACAGCCTTCATTTTATTCTTCCCCATTCACTGAGGGGAGAGGAGCTTTCTCTTGGTGCACAATGGGCTCTTGAGACCGTTGGGCGTATCACTCGCCATCTCAGAGGGATCATGATTTCCGCAAAAGCCACGTGCCTGACTTCAAAGGGTAGGAGACAAATCAGCATTTAGGGAGATTGGGAAGTAGGGAATCTCAGTGATTGGTGTGGAAGCAGTTAGTGCATTGCATTTATTCCAGTTCTTACCCTGAAGCCCTCCCCCCTCCCCAGTTCCTCAGCCACTGTGTATGTCTAGGGTCAAGCAAATAGACCAATCTCCTCGAACCCTGCCCTGGACCAGCGTAGGGGTGTTGAACCAGAGAAGTCATATCAAGTGGAAAGTCACTAATTCACAGTTTTGTTTGATCCCAGAATTATTCCTCTCTCCAAAATGGTTCTATTTTAAAATAGTGATTTCTAGGGGCGTCTGTGTGGCTCAGTCGGTTAAGCATCTGCCTTCAATCCAGGTTATGATCCTGGAGTCCTGGGATTGAGTTTTGCATCCGGCTCCCTTGCTCAGTGGGGACTCTGCTTCTCCCTCTCCCTTTGCTCCCTCCCCCCTCCTCATGTGCTCTCTCTCTCTCTCTCTTTCTCTCTCACACTGTTCTCTCTCAAATAAATAAAGAAAAATATTTTTTAAGAAAAATATTTCTAAAAAATAGTGATTTCTATGATCTTATGATTAATAGTCCCTATATTTTATATTACCTTGTTCTACAGCTAAGTCACTTTGCTTGCATTTAAAAGTATCCATGTTTATGGGGGAGTATGTCTAAGGCTTACATACTAGGTTTGAAAAGTTTGTCTTGGGGCACCTGGGTGGCTCAGTCGGTTGAGTGTCTGCCTTTGGCTCCTGGGATCGAGCCCTGTATCGGGCTCCCTGCTCATGTGGGGAACCTGCTTCTCCCTCTCCCTCCACGGCCCCTCTTGCTTGTACTCCCTGTCTCTGTCTGTCTGTCAAAGAAAGAAAAGAAAGTAAGAAAAGAAAAAAGAAAAGAAAAAAGAAAAGAAAGAAGGAAAGAAGGAAGGAAGGAAGGAAGGAAGGAAGGAAGGAAGGAAGGAAGGAAGGAAGGAAGGAAGGAAGGAAGATCTTAAAAAAAAAGGAAGAAAAGTTTGCCTTTTTTCTTCCTAGACACTTTGAAAGCTCTTGAAATTGGCTCCATGCGTCTTTCTCAAAGCAGCTACCAGAGGAGCACCCTCAAGGGTGATGGCATCTGCCAAACCAGAGGCACATCCAGTGCCCAGCACCTCACACGGGTGCTCCCCATAGCGCCTCCCCCCGCCCCCCCCCCCCAGGCTCTCTTCCTGGCAGGGCAGGAGAGTGGCCCTTTCGGGGAACTGCTGGCCTTGTTGCCAGCTCAGCCTGGAGAAGCGGCCCAGGGGAGCCTTGCTCTTCCTGAGGTCTGGGCAGACTGCCTGTCCAGTCATCTTTTTCATTGCTGGCCCCATGATGGAAAAAGTAGACTTGGACGGCCAGTCTGGCCACAAGGTACGCTGTCCTATAAAGCCCAGCCACCGGGCCAAGGACCGCCAGAGTCTGAGCTCTGCCTAGACCACCATGCAAACCTTGGTGTGAATGTGCGATCCTTGACACAGACAAGGGACATCACCCTTCAATTTGCTTTTTTGTTTTGTTTTGTTTTTATTTGTAATGTTTCATTTCATGAAACCTCTTTATCTTTCGAGAAGGAGATTTTTCTTCATATCCGTGACGGCTCTTAGAAATCATCACTTGTTTGTTTAGTGACTGATTCATGACCTTGTCCCCCAGAAGGCTAATTTCCTGGAGACAGAGACTGTGGTCAACCTCTTTGCCTATTGTACCCTCAGGACCTAGAACAGTGCCTGGCTCATGTTCCCCTAGAGGCCCCATTTGTTAAAAAGGAAAATAGAGGCAGTGAGTGGGTGCTTTGGGTCTTCCCAAAGTCCAGCTGCCTGGAAGGTGCCCCAGTCTCCTGTCTGGTGCCCAGCACCATGTCGCTCCCAAAATGCCATCTTGTGAAGGAACTGGCAGGCCTGTGCAGTGTGTGAGCAGCCTGGGAATCTCCCACCACGCCCATCACTGGGCAGAGCTTCCAGGGAAAGCAGGCCTCCTGGCCGTCTCCCCCATCCTGGGAAAGGGTGGGGATGCCACAGCCCCTAGAGAAACCACTCCCTTCACTCTCTGCGAAGTACTTTATTACTTTCCTGTGGCTGCCGTAACAAATGACCACAAACCGGGTGGCTAAAAACAACAGAGATTTTTTTTTTTCTCTCACGGTACCAGATGCCAGAAGTCTGAAATCAAGCAGGGCCACCCCACCTCTGAAGGCTTGAGGGGAGAATCCTTCTGTGCCTCTTCGTAACCTCTGCTGGTACCGCTGGCTCCTAGCTACATCACTGCAATCTCTACCCATGATCAGGGCCATCCTTCTTCCTTCTGTGCGTCTCTGTTTTCTCTCCTCATAAGGACACCAGTCCCTGGATTTAGAGCTAACATGACCTCACTGTATGAAGTTATTTCTGCAAAGACCCTCTATCCAAAGAGGGTCATGCTCTGAGTTTCTGCATGGGTGTGAATTTGGGGAGACGCTACTCAACCCAGTTCAAGCCATAGGACACAGGAGCTACTCTCCCGTTGACCACTTATTGGCTGTGTGACCTCAGGCAAGTCAGCCAAGTAAGTGCCCATAGATGTTTCATGTAAGTCAGTGGATAGCTCTGTCATCAAGGATCCCACTGGGGGTGACAGACAAGGGAATTGACCCACAAAGTCAGCCAGCAAGTATAGGAAGGGACACCCAACCTGTCTAAGGAGGTGATGGCAGATGGGGCTATACTTTATCTAGGAGAATTTAGCCAAAGGGAAAAAGCGGGGGAAAGGAGTGTCAGGTGGAGGTAAGGTATGTTCAAGGACCTGGGGCCAGGGAGGGACCTGGCATATCCAGAAAATGCCCAGTCAGTCTGAGACGACTAAAGCCCAAGGCAAGAACTGCAGCTGGGATATAAGCAGAGAGGCAGATGAAGTGCCGTCACAGAAGCCGAGCCCCTGGGTTGCACCAGCCCCGCAGCCAGGGAGGTCTCCAACTCCAAGGTCACCTCTAGCTCTCAACCGTCTTCGTCCATTTGCCTGCTGTAGCAGAAATGCAATAGACGGGGTGGCATATAAACACCAGGTGTTTATTTCCCACCCTTCTGGAAGCTGGGAAGTGCAAGATCCAGGTGTTGACAGAGTCAGCGTCTAGTGAGAATTCTCTTCCTGGTTCAGAGTTAGCTGTCTTCTCATTGTAACCTCACACGATGGAATGGGTAAGGGAGATCTCTGGGGTTTCTTTTATAAGGGCACTAATCCCATTTATGAGGGGTCCACCTTCATGACCTGATCACCTCCTAAAAAGGCCCCACCTCCAAATACCATCCCACTGGACATCAGGAACTAACATGACTTTGGGGACAAAAGACAGATATTCAGTCTATGGCATCCAAGTCCCTAAACTCCTGGCTGGTCAGAATGTCTCAGTGCTCTCTTGAACTGTCCAGCCCTCAGAGCAGATATGGGCTACCCAAGACATTCTGATCCCAAATGAAGCATGGTGCTGATACATCCTGTGACAAAGTTGCTGAGCTTTTGTCCATTTCTGTGGAAAAGAATGGATGGATCAACAAAATCCCATTCCCTGTCTCTCAGTGTGGAATCTATTAACGGAGACATACCAAATGTGTGTGTGCATAGGTCACCCTGGTTCGTGATAGGATAGCCACAGGAAACTGAGGCTCACCATCTCAAAAGCTTTTGACTAAAACCCATCCTTCCGATCTACCCTGATGACTAGAACTATTGTATTTGCTGATTTTTCCCCAGTACAGCAAATACCCATTCCTTGTTCTCTTTGATAAGAGGCCTAGACACACAGGTGACCCACTATCACACATGCAGCTCTACCATTCCAAGGATTCCTGCTCTTACCTGGGGAAGCTTCCGGAAAGAATCACCTTGTCTGCAAGCCTTCCATGGTTAGTAGGGTCTAGGTCTTACTTGCATCACAAGCAAAGTCATTGTAGAGTCTCTGATTGAAAAAAAAAGGATCCTCTTTTCCCCCCGATCTACCAATGCTTCACCCTGATGCATTTTCCCATCTGGTCCTTCCAGATGGTCAGGGGTTCTCCAAATGAAAGTGACATAAAAAGCAACCTCTCAGGAGGGGAGCTGTTCAGTAAAACAGCAAAGGGATAGAATCTCAGAAACCCAAGTTCATCCTTAAACAGATAAATAAATCCTAGGGTCATCGCTCAGGACAGGAAATGAGCCTAGCAATTGAAAAAAAAATAGTTCATTCACTGGGCTTCCACCCCTGAGCTGGATGTTCTGTGCATGTCATTTCATTTCCTCCTGCTGCCACCCTCTGAGCAGGACCCCCTGACGGATGAGGAGATCGAAGTGGAGAAAGGTTAAGGAATCTGGTGCCTGAAAGCATATCCCCTGCTCTCTCCCCATTCTGCAGATCTGACTGGTAGGGCCCACGGGTCTACAAGAAGGAATGCGGCCTTGTTACAATCTACACCCTGGGATTTCTTTTGCATCACTGCCTACAGCAAGCCAAAGAGCTCAGTAAGAACTCTCATTAGATACCTCAATTTTTACAGCACAAAGGCATTTATTTATATTATGCCAGAACAGACATGCCTGCAGCCCACAGACTTCCATACTTTACCCTGAAGCTACTTTGGGTGGATTTGATGTCTTTCAAGTTAGGCTGGGTGGACAGAGTCCAGAGAGAAAGGGATCGTCTTCAGAGTGGCCTGAGCAGCCTAGACTGAGAAAAACTACATTAACCGAGGGGCACATTACGCCAGGCAGCTGCCCAAGGGGGTGATTTCAGAAGCCTGGGAAGGCCCTCATCCTAGAAAAATACTTTCCTCTCCCTCACTGACCTTCTAGCACAACCTTAGGCCTTCATCTTCAAGTTTAAGTTAGCTCTGAGAAGGCAGCTCTCCCAGGCAAGGGTAAATTATTAGTCATTTACACTTTAGTACAAAATAAATAATAGGCTGCCCTAAATAAGATAGAGTGACAAAGGTCAGTATGAGGAGAGTTTAGGGCACCAAAGATACAAAATGGATCTCTCCATTTACTTGAACCTATACTTGTTGGTACCACTCCCTTTGAGGATGTGGGAGCCCCAGAGCCTGGGGCTCCTTCCCAGGGGCTCAAAGCTGCCCTGCCCACTAGTAGCTACTGTATCAGAATCTACCAACTGTTAACCATCACATGCAGGGTGTTGCATCTGGGACAAGACTAAGGCATGAGAGACGGCACCCAAATAATAATCATAATAAGTTGAGTCACCACCTAGCTTTAGAGTTAACGGATGCACCGGGGAGGACGGAGGCAAGCAGTGAGCAGAACTAACAAGGTATGGTGGCCCAGAGGACATGCAGTGCGCTAGGGCAGGCTCAGGCCAGGCTTCGTGGTGGAGGAAGCATCTAGGAAATTGTGCCGGATGGAAATGAAAAGACAGGCCCTTGCAGCCAAAGGAAGAAACGTGGGTGCTCACAACACAGTTTGGGACGGTACTCAGTGATGCCGTAGCTCAGAGGAAAGCAGGGGCCAGGGCTGCACACTGGGCGTCTGGGCTCCAGCCATTCCCTTCCCTGGGGTCTGCAGGGCGCTGGCCCATCTGGAGAACCTGGGAAGGCCCTGCTGATGCTCTGGAAAGGACACGCAGTCTCTGTCTCTCTGCCTGCCTGTTTCCTCCTGGCTGTGTCACAAACGCATCACAAATGCTGATGCATGTCACAAATGCTGATGCAAGGAAAGAAACAACAGTCCCAACCCACCGGGGGTCCCGGAGCTGGGCTTTTGTGGGGACCCTTAGCCGCCCACTCAGCCGGTGCCCGACTCGGTGCGGATAAACGAGATCACGTAAGGCATCCTGGAACCAGCGTCAGTGGGTACCTGACCTTACTTGTGTATATTTATAAGATGCTTGGGAAGGTATAGAGAGATTTCCCTGGAAGGGAAACTGTCTCCCTGGAAGCCCACACGACCCTGCAAGGGAAGAGAGGGCCAGCAGCCCCATTCTCAGAAAAAGAGACTGAGGTTTCTAGAGGCTCTCTGACTTGCCCCTGGCCACTGGGGCATCAGAGGGGGAGCTGGCCCTCTTTCTGGGGCTCCAGGCCTCACACCAGACTCTTCCCCTCAACAGCAAGCCTGCCACAGAGGTAGCACTTCCCAGACCCTGGAAGAAATCTTGGTTTTTCTTTAGCTTTTCTCTTCCTGAGTGACTTCAGGTTCTGTCCATTCCTGTTTCTGCAGAGAGCTGTAACCATTTCTCATTTCCATATTCTTGGGTGCGCTCCTAGCCAGGATGAGATACTCTTTTTTTCCTTTTTGGTTTTATGAGAATTTTTTCAGTGATGTCAGACTTCAAAGGAAGCCTCCCACCATAAAGATCACGACCAGACTCACACTGTGATTCTTTCCCATCCCTGCGGCAGAAGGACGGTGGTGCTAACACATGTCTCATCTCCCCTTGACATGCGCACTCTGCGGAGTGATCTCCAAAGCCCCCCACTTTCTCTTTCAGGTCCTGAAATAGTGTGTCAGGAATCAGCCGCGCCTCTCCAAGCCAGGAAGCTGAGTTCCTGGTGCCTCCATTTGTCATTTGCCATCTTGAGCTCCCTAATCCGTGTTCCCTGCCCTGTGTCAGCACTGGGTCCTCCCCCCCCACTGCCCCCCCCCCCCCAATGTCTGGCTTTCCTCAGGAACTCACTAAATGCCCCTGTTCTCGCTAAGTCACTGAAGCCAGGCCGCAAGGCAGCCCAGTGAGATTTAATGGACTCTTTGGGCAGTGATTCACTGAACAAAGCCTGACTGTCTGACCTGGAAACCACACAGTGGGGAGTTTAGAAAACGTAGGGGTAGTCAAAACAACGTCCCTGGGGCGGCCATTGATTGAAGTTCAAAGGAGCAAAGATGTAAGTCAGAACCTTGTAATGACAAGGGCGGGCCAAAGAAATACATTGACCTGGGCATGAAGCCTTCTGGGACGAGGCTTCCTGAGACTTTAAATCACGCCGGTTACATCGGGACAGGCTCCAGGGGCAACGTGGCCTCCTGAGAGAAGCTTCCAGCTGGGCAGTGAAAAGCTTAGTCATCAGAGTCAGAAGACTGTATTGGTTTCCTAGGGTCGCTGTAACAAATTCTCGCAAAACAGCATGGTTTAAGACAACAGAAATGTGTTGTCTCAATTTTCTAGAGGCTAGAAATCCAAAATCAAAGTGTTGGCAGGACCACACCCCCTCCTGAAACTCTAGGCAAGACTCCTTCCTTGCTTCTGGTGGCCCCTGGCAATCCTTGACACCCGTTGGACTGTAGCTGCAATACCCCAAGCTCTGTCCCTGTCTTCCCATGACACCCTTCCTGTGTGTTTTGTGTGTCTCCTCTTCTTACCAAGACACAGTCATTAGATTTAGAGCCCACCGTAATCCGGTACAACTCAGACTAATCACATCCACAGAGATCTTCTTTCTAAATAGGTCACATTCTGATTCCAGGCAGACATGAATATTTGGGGGACACTCTAGGGACCATGGCTCATGTTCCTCCCACATCACCTTTTGCCCCATTTGTAGAATTAGTAATTCCTGGCCTTGACTTTGGAACCTCCTCCACATACCAAAATCTTCTTGTGTGATGTTGAATCTTGACCTTTCAACTTTCACGTTTGAGAAAACAAATGGTGCCCATCTGTGACACATGGCTTGGCATGGTCTGATGAAAAGAGCATTGGAAGTTAATATGCAGCAGGCTGGAAGGTGAAACAATGGGCAGCATCCAAGGACGTAAATTATCAGTGTATAGAGTCTGGTCAAACAGTTGTATCTCAGATAGACTGCCAAACACAGTAGGGAAGTAGGGAATCGGGATGGGGGTGAAGCACAGTTGGCCTTGAAGTGTTTTAATGCTGCCATAGGCTGCTAGCTTTTTAAGTGAAAATGGTACCATTGCCACGAGCTCACATTCTGGAATGTTCCTCCCTTCACAGCCTCTAGTCCTTTCAGTCTACCATCCTCACCCCGATTGATTATACCTGCCACCTTCATGGTGACCCCAAATGCCTCTGGCCACCTCTCAAGCCAGCACCCTTAATCATCATCCCACCATAGTGGGCCTGACCCTAGGTTCCATCACCAGTAGCCTGTACCTCCCCACCCCGATCAACCCTATTGCAAGGCCCTGTGATGGGCCCTGGGGAAATAAAGGGCTGTTGACCTAATATTCACATGAAATACCCTCTGCCTTTCAGTTCCTAGTTCCTTACTGTCACTACTTGGTCACATAGAATGACTGCTGCAAGTCACCTCCCTTGTACACATCCTACAACTTACTCTCTCTGCTTTTATTGTTAGTATTCTAAGTATTATTGGAATCACAAACTATTTTGACACAAATTATTTTCTTCTAACCCCTGCATTCAATGCCCAATTTATCCATGCAAAACACCCGACCAAGCTGTATCTTTAAGAGCTGTTCAGCCCGACCCTAGGTTGCAGAAAGCCTTTCCTCTGGGAAGATCTTCTCCCCCCTTATATTCTTGAGAAGAGTAGTGAGTACTGAGGAAAGCACCTGTTCACCCCCTCCTTCCTGAGATGCCATCTAGCTGTTCATTTACGTGCCTTCTTTCTGAGGAATATCATATTTGCTCCACCTCTTTCCACAGAGGTGGGAAGTAATGTGTTCCCCCACTCAAACCCCTCTGCTTCCTCTGGAACCTGCTATGTCAGCTCTTCATCCGCCCCTCTCCCTTCTCTACTCTCCTCCACTCTTGGTCCCACTCCACACGCTGTGTCTCTTGTCTTAAAATGCCTTTCTCATTTACTCAGACGTTCCTTCTCCTCTCCCTGCTGCCCCCACTTCCTTTGGAATGGTGGGTTACAAACCATTTCTCCTCCACGGCACACCGGAGAGTTGTAGCCACTGTGACGATCTCCTCCACAGAGAAGTGATGGGCAGACTGTGCCCAGCTCTGGGATTCTTTGCACTTCCCTCCTTTCTTTCTGCCTTCACGTGGGACCCTCTGGTGCACAACGATATACTGAGATCGAGCTAACTTATTTGCTCCTCTGAGGCCAACAATCTAGGCCATCTCATTCTTTGAAAGAATATGAACTTACCCCTTGGCCCTGTTATTTCACACTGTGGTGATTACTTGTCTCTTACTATTACTACTTTTTCCACAATTCCTTCTCTGCCACTCTTCCCTCTCTCTTGCCCCAGATGTGTCCTAGACCTTGTTCTAGACTCTCTTCTCTATCTGGTCCACCTTTTCCCCTTTGGGGATCTCCTCACTTCTGCCTTGAATGCTGTAGTCTTGTGATGCGCAGTGCTGGCCCTCCAGGCAAGCCCACCTCGAAGCTGTGGCTGAGTCTTCAAGTGATCCCTGAACACATCATCAGGACATCACCCCAAGAAACCTCAAGGCAAATGTGTCCCATATTTAATTCACCATCTTTTCTCAGACTTTCCAACTCTCCTCTTTCTGGCAATGGTAACACCGGTCCCTTAGTCACCGGGGCTAAACCTTGAGAACTGACTTTGATACCCCTACTTCCCACCCCCACATCCAACGACTGGCTAGGTTCTATGTTTCACCTCTATCCAGTTTCTAAAACCTACTAGCTGTCTAAGAATTATGTGTGTTGTAGACACAGAACACAAGAAAAATTATGTGAGTGAGATCAGACAGTTAAGATTGTATATTGCTATAGTTATTCCGATTAGCTTTTATTTTACACCCTGAAGGTACGTGGCATGCTATTAACTGTTTTGATAAGCAAATAGTTCAACATGTTTATAACAACTTGTCAAAAAGTGGAAGCTATTTGTTATTAATAGTAGTAAATTTATCTTAGTATTTATAGTAGGAGCAGCATCTTTTAAGTAGCTTTTTATTCTATCCTATCTGTTAAAGTCTATCAAGAGTTTTAGAGAAATAAATGCCAATGTTTCTGGAAAGAATGACTCATTCAGTACTTTAGCTTAGCACTTCCTATGATTCACACCATCACTAAAGCTTCTAATACTTCACCTTTCTACGGGCCATATTGAGAGAAAAGACTTAAGGATAGGGTGTGATTTGGATGTCCAATAAGGCCTTAATCCTCCAAAAATTCTACCTCATTCACTCTACATTTAGCACCTTTACAGCCTGACATCTGTGAGCTGGGAGAAAAAAATACAGAGGACATAGAACAAGGTGTTTAGAATGTTCCTGAAGGGAATGTTCCTTGGGAAACAGCATAAAGTATACTCAAGTAGTAAGTAGACTTTAGCAACAGGTCAACCTGGCTTCAAATCTTGGTTCTATCATCTCTTGACTGTGAGATCTTGGGAGATGACTTAACTTCTCTGAATTCATGTAATATTTTTTAAAATGGAGATATTATCCATTTTTTCCCATAAGTTAGATTTTTTTTTTGTCAGAAAGAATAAAAACTTGACAATGAGGCTAAAAGTCTAGTGGATGGTAGCTTTTGCAACCCAGTCTCGTTCTCTCTCTCTCCTTCACACACACATGCATGCGCACACACGCAAACGTATCTTCTGATCTTATAACTGAGTCTTGGGATAACCCTGGACTCTCATTAAGAGTTGCACTTTCATCAATCATACACCTTCTTCATTCTAACATCTGATATCAATGGTAGTTTCTTATGAACTCTTGATTTCTTTTTTTAAAGATTTTATTTCTTTATTCATAAGAGACACAGAGAGAGAGGCAGAGACATAGGCAGAGAGAGAAGCAGACTCCCCACCAGGAACTCGATGCAGAACTCAATCCAGGACCCTGGGATCACAACCTGAGCCAAAGTCAGATGCTCAACCACTGAGCATCCAGGTGTCCCGGAACACTGGATTTAAAAGACTGTCCCAAGAAGACTCTATAGCTAACATATGGCAAAAGATAGTTTTGAATCCTTGATAGGAAAAGGGACAGTATTTTATAGTTCTAACGATTCAAGAAGATAAACACTAATATGCATATGGTAAAGGAAATGGAACAAGGCACTGGGTGGTTGCTGGATAAAACGAAGCACCTTCTGTCTGTATGGCTGTCTTCAGCATGGGCACTTACTAATGAATGCACCGAGCTAACTGTTGGCATTGAACACTTCAGCCTTGTGTTACAGCTATGTGTTCAGCAGCTGTTCTAACACCCATCCTTTCAGGATTTTGTTCAAGCAACAGAAAAGTTTGAGGGGAGGTGACTCCCACTGTGCTGATGGCAATGACCTACAGATACCAAAAAAAAAAAACAAGTCTCAGAACCATTTGGTTGCTAAGGAAATAGACACAGCCATTATGAAACTTAAGGCCACATTTGGTGTCTTGAAATACCTAAATGATCAAACCAAATGGATCAAATGAGTTACCAAGTAAAATCCACAACAAAAAATCAGTTATTAATATAGCAGGAAGTAATATTCTTCCAAATTCCATGGCTCATATGGATCCAAAGATCTGTCAAATCTATTCATTATTAAACCCATAAATAATGCAATGGTAGACACTGAATTAACAAATCTTTTCAGGCTCTCAAATACACTTCTAGGAAAAAATAATCCATTCCCAGGTGAGCTAAGATGGTCCACGCAGACCAATCCATTGGTGCCAGGTCCAAGGGCTCCAGATTTTTATTTATTTGTTTAATGAGAAGTTTGTATAGTACTGTTGGAGATTTTCATATCCAACTTTCAGTGGGAAATCAGAAGAGTATTACCACAGCTCCATTATCCTAAACAACCACAGATTTATAATTCTGTTGCCACCAGATTAACTGTGTTCTGTGTTTGTGTAGCCAGAGCAAGGACTTCAAGGGGAGGCAACTTCCTATTTTGTTTCAACTCAGATTGAGGTAGAAGTCAAGGAACTCAAAATCTGCTCCCCCAGGAGTGTGCAACTTTCTCATATTGAGACCCTCAGCTGCTCCTGATCTTAGCAGAGGACTTTCCCCAAACTCTTCATCTTCCTCTTTGATATTTTACCCTCTTAATCACTTTAAGTCAACAATCCATGACTGACGGTTTTGCTGATAAAGTACCTTTATAATGATAGACTTGGTACTTAAACTTCCGCCTACATCTTCTCTAAGTTGGTGACCTAATTGTAGCTGATTCTTCCAGTAGAAATACTCACTTGTTAACCTCAAGTGATTTCTGGGCATGGCTGAAATAAAACAAATTGCTTTTTGAGGTTATGATTCCAGATTCTGTGTCTTATTTTCCATTGCTTCTTGTCCATTTTTCCATGTAGGTTTTATCTGCTACTTATAAACCATGAAAAACAAATTATTCCATTCAAATCTTTGGAAAGGGCCGCTCACTGGCACAAAATTGCATTGTCTGATACTTTTTCTCGGTTTGAATTTCTGGAAGGGAAATCCTTCTTATGAGGAAACTTAACTTTCCATCGGTAATGGGGAAAACTGCTTCTCTCAGGGTAGTATAGGTAGCTTTATAGCAGAAAATTGGGCAGAAATAAAAGCCCACATAACTTACGTCTATCCAGGTCTGTTTCTTCAGTGATATTTATCCCTCTTCTGCCTGTGACACAGGAAAAAATGGAGACCTATGTTGCAAAAAGTGTGAGACTGTGAAGTACAGCACACTTCAGAAATTATTGTTTCAGTTGTGTGCAATTTGAATGCCATCCTTATACTTTGAAGCAATATACCTGTCCCCTCAAATCTCCAAAGATAGAATCTCCCATCTCCAGTCTATGAATGGCCCACGGCATTACCTACTGTATATGGATCAACAACCCTGGCCTGGCTGATGCCTGGTATCCCAGAGATCTTAATTACTAATAGTATCTCCATTCAAGCTGAAAAGTTTTCGGTTTTGATGATAAATAATATGATCCTTTACTCTGAGTGTCTTTTCCTAGGTGTTTGCAAAGTCTTATTTAAAAAGAAAACAATAAAGCTTCATGGTTTCAGAGAGTTTAGTCTGTTGTTCATATGAGAATGGGACTCAGAGAGGTTCCCCCACCTGTACCTTGGTGACAAAGCCAGGATCAAAACCATATAACAGATCTTCATAAAGCACTTGCTGTCAACCCAGGAGCTCTTCTAAGTTCTTTGTGTAAATTGACTCATTGGACCTGTGGGGTAGGTGCTACCTTTATCCCATCTTACAGCAAGTAGCTTGCCCAGGCCACGCACTAACAAAAGGCAGAGCCATGCTTGGTGCCAGCAATCCATTCTAGAGTCTGGGGAGTTCAACATGCCCCAGTGCTTTGCACAACCAGCACTTCTGACAATTGGTCCTGCTCATTATTCTATTATGTTGCTTTTGGACGAAGGAGAGAAGAGCTTATTAGTGAAAAGTTAGCTTTTCAAAGCTGATATTTTTTATAGTACTAGGAACATCATCCAAGTGCTACTTAATACACTTAAAAACTGGGTGTTACACACAACTGATGAATTATTGAACTCTACATCTGAATCTAAGGACTACTATATGTCGGCTAATTGAATTTAAATTTAAAAAAAAAATTTAAATTTAAAAATAAAAACAGAAAGGATGTAGACTTACCAGACAACGTATATGTTCCAGGGAAGATAATCAAAATATCGAGCAACAGATACAGCACAGATAACAACCATTCAGGAATGAAAGCAGCAATAAAGTGACCAATATGGCCACCCCTAGATGGACTGGCTAAATATCAGTCTGATTACTTTTTTTAAGATTTTATTTATTTATTCATGAGAGACAGAGAGAGAGAGGCAGAGACATAGGCAGAGAGAGAGGCAGGCTCCATGCAGGGAACCTGATATGGGACTCGATCCAGGGACTCCAGGATCACGCCCTGGGCCAAAGGCAGGCGCTAAACCTCTGAGCCATCCAGGGATTCCCTAATTATTTTTATACTAACATTCGTTTGTCAAGGCCTGTCTGAATGATTCCATAGACCCCCTCTAAATTATGTATGTGCCTATGTAATTCTCTTCATAGACCACCTGGCAAAGCACCCATGGAAATATTTTTCTTAATAATTATTGTTTGATGGTGATTATAGAGAGTGCTTGCAATGACGTCTAAGTTGTAAACCTATGCAAACAAACAAGCAAACAAAACCAGAAAACAAATGCATTGTCCATAAAGACCATGACTTATAGGAAAAACTGTAGAGAATTTACAGCATATAAAGTTTGGAGCCAATCTTTCTCTCATTCCATGGGCTGTGTGGGTCACAGGTGCTATCCTAGAACATGGTCATGGGAATATATACAGCATCCTTGAGACTTCACAGTTCTCAATCAGGCCATGCATGGCTGGAGTCTTTAGTGCTCAGAGCCTACTACAGAAAGTGGAAATCACCATGGAGCTTTATTTTCTCCAATTCAAGAGAGAACAGTCTGTCTCCTAAAAGACACAAGGAGCCTATCTATCCCAGGATGAATAAAGGCACTATTTTTTGAATAAGAACTCTGGCAAAGGGGATCCCTGGGTGGCACAGCAGTTTGGCACCTGCCTTTGGCCCAGGGCGCGATCCTGGAGACCCGGGATCGAATCCCACATCGGGCTCCCGGTGCATAGAGCCTGCTTCTCCCTCTGCCTGTGTCTCTGCCTCTCTCTCTCTCTTTCTCACTGTGTGCCTATCATAAATAAATTTAAAAAAAAAAAAAAAAAAAAAAAAAAGAACTCTGGCAAGGGAGACCTGACAGTCACCTAAAAAAATCTTTTTTATATTCAGGTGGCTTAGAAAGACTTGCGTCAGTATCAAAAAAAAAAAAAAAAAAAAAAAAAAAAGCCTTCAAGCATACAGAGGTTTAAATAATAAAGCAGCCCACAGGTTATCAGCAAAACTGGCAGAAACATCACACAATCCGTTAATGACCCTCTACAGCTGTTCTTAAATATTGCAATTTCCTTACCCTGATCAGGCTCACAAAGTGAGCAGCAAATGTCGAAGTTGTGGTAGACAAGTCAAAAGAAGAAGGAGGAGGAGGAGGAGGAGGAGGAAGAGGAGAAGGAGGAGGAGGAGGAGGAGGAGGAGGAGGAGGAGGAGGAGAAGGAGGAGGAGGAGGAAGAGGAGAAGAAGGAGGAGGAGGAGGAGGAGGAGGAGGAGGAGGGGGAAAAAAACTTTCCAATACAGTAACGTTCATCCAGAGACATCTTGTTATTCCAGTAAAAAAATAGAATCCTCAAGTTAAATATTACTTTTTTGCTCCTGGGAAACTACAAATAACAATACAATAAAACTAGGCACTTTTTCCCCCATATATCCAAGGGTGGTTAAAGGGGAAGAAAGGTGTCCATTTCTTTTTTTCTTTGTAAAACAGCGTCCCCATTCATTTCCCCCACAAGAACATTTTGAGCTCTGTAAGAAACCAGCTTAGAAATGACACTCTCACACTTATTTTTTTATTTTTATAAATTTATTTTTTATTGGTGTTCAATTTGCCAACATATAGAATAACACCCAGGGCTCACTCTCACACTTATCAATGGAAAGTAAGGCATTGTGGTAGAATTTCTGGAAGATTGTTCATTGGCCATAAAGAACTCTTTATTCAGTGAAGTCACAGGACATTCTTCAAGTAATAGACATAGCCAACAAAAAATTTTTTAAAAACCCATGTGCTCAACCACTCTAATCTTTTAAAGTGTCAATGATTATATTTATAAATCCTTGTAATTGAGGTTTCTCCAAACAATATCTATCTAATTGGTTAAAATGAATATTTTCACAGCTATCACATAAAGGAATATCACAGTTAGGAGTGAGAGAGGTTGGAAAAACTAATCCCAAGCCTTCAGAAGCATGTTATATTGATGATCCCCTACATGTTTTGTTTTGTGTGCTCTACATAGAGCATTCTCTTGACTTTCCTACTGCTACCACCTAGCAGAATGCATAGTAAAAATAATAATAATTAGCTAGAGGGAAATGTGATCAACCAACATGTTACTCACCGTTATGCTCTGACAAGATTGTCCTTCCTGAAAGTTCCTAAGTTTTCAGTATATCTCTCCATCTAACCTTCCAGGTGGCATCTCTGTCAACCATCAGCCTATTGGGTTTGGAGGTTGTATCTGTCCTCCCTTTCTGTGACACAGACTTCACCTGACATTAGAGCTTCCATTGTGTCTATTAAAGCAGTGTGCCAAAGCAAGCTTGGGTCCATATCATGCATTCCCAATAGGGGCATTATTGTGCCCCAAAGAACAAAAAGTGGTTCTCAGGAGTGAGAAAAATTTTTGATATCACGATGGCTTGTGGCCCTCCAAAACTCAATCCTACTTGACAAAACCTTATCCCTTAGTATTTCATTTTTGTTATGAAGAAGAATTTAAATTAAATTTGCTTTTTCTCCTGGGTTGGGGGGAGTGGAGAGTAGGGAATAATAATGAAAAAAGAGCCCATATATTTGGGGAAATTTTTCAATTTGGGAAAGTAGGCAGTTGAGAGTATATTCATGTAAGATGTGTGCTAATAAATTTTAACTTCAAAATTCAAGCAAGAACTTGATATTATTCTGTAATTTCAAGTATATATCATTGTTGAGCTCAAACAGAGTAAGGATGATTAGTTTTTATTCACTGAGTTTTTTAAAGGCCAATTACTGCATATTTTAAATCCTCATTTGAATTTCCAATGAGACACAACTTTCAGAGTTAAATCTTAGGCTTTTGCCTGCATTTTGCCCTGATTTTGCCAGTTCTCAACTCAAGAATACTCAGTGGCTTCCCTCTGCAGGTAGAACACAACTCATTGGTCATAAAATGAAGACTCCAAGATTTAGCCCCAACCTCTCCTTCTGAAGTTATTTTCCTCAACATTCCTTTATAACCTTCACTCCAACAAACGAAATTCTCATTTTTGTGCTTTTACCTGCCCTGTTCCACCACCATGGCTTTTTTCCCTTTCCCCTACCAACTCCACATTCAACGGCTCTTAAGTATCCCTATTGCTAGTTTTCACAAAGATTTTTTCTGAACTTTATTGATACATAACTGACATATAACATTGTGTAAGTTTAAAGTGTGCAATCCCCTGGTTACAAGGGAACTGGAGGGTATTTTGCTGAGTAAAATAAGTCAATCAGAGAAGGACAAACATTATATGGTCTCATTCATTTGGGGAATATAAAAATTAGTGAAAGGGAATAAAGGGGAAAGGAGAGAAAATGAGTGAAAATATCAGTGAGGGTGACAAAACATGAGAGACACCTAACTAACTCTGGGAAACGAACAAGGGGTAGTGGAAAGGGAGGTGGGCGGGGATGGGCACTGAGGGGGGCACTTGGTGGGATGAGCACTGGGTGTTATGCTATATGTTGGCAAATTGAACTCCATAAAAAAATAATAAAATAAATAATAAATAAATAATAAATAAATAAATAAATAAATAAATAAATAAATAAATAAATAAAAATAAAAAAATAAAGTAGTGGTCTCCCTTCTCCTCTGAACTCATACAACTTGCCATCTGGACAAGTCTTATGGCACTTCATGCTTTCCACTACATACTATGATTTTCCTTAAATGCTATGTTTTGGTTCCTTTTTCCAAATTAAAAGCTCTTGAAGGGAAGGACTTTGGTCTGATTTCTAGGCAACAGGTATACTAGAAAAAGCTAGAGAAAGAACAACCTTTTCATCTACCACTCACCGGTTAAGTCTCCCTCATATTGCTCTTGCTTGCCTTACCTTTTATTATATGGAGAGGTTATAAAATCACTCTGAGCCTAGTTTATTCATCTGTAAAATATTATGGTAATGAACTCAAGTTGAAAGAGGCAAGCCTGGGTCTCAAAACAGAGTGCCATTATCCAAAGGAACCAGAGCAGTTGAGAAAACTGTTTATTGGTGGTTGAACTTTGAAACTACAGATGATAGTTTAAGAGAATATTTTGAAAAATGAGGCATATTTACAGATTGTGTGATGATGAGAGAATTCAAACAAATGTCCCAAGAGTTTGGGTTTTGTGACTTACCCTTGTGTTGAAGAGGTAAATGCAGCAATGTGTGTTCAAACACACACGTTTGATAGCAGTGTAATGGAACCAAAGAGAGATGTTTCCAGAGAGGATTCTGTAAAAGCTGGTGCCCATCTAACAGTAAAGAAAATTTTCATCAATGGTTGTAAAGAAAATACAGAAGGATATAATTTGAAAGACTACTTTAAAAAGTATGGCAAGGATGCCTGGGTGACTCAGACAGTTAAGCATCTACCTTCAGCTCAGGTCATGATCCCAGGGTCCTGGAATTGAGTCCTGCATCAGCTGCGTGCTAAGGGGGAGCCTGATTCTACCTCTGCCTGCCTCTCTCGTGTGCTTTCTCTTTCTCTCTCTGACAAATAAATAAAATCTTTTTAAAAAATAAAAATAAAAAGTTAGAAGTACGGCAAGATTGAAACCATAGAAGTAATGGAAGACAGCCAGAATGGGAAAAAGAGAGGATTTGTTTTTGTAACTTGATGATCATGGTATGGTTGATCAAATTGTTGTTTGAGGGCACCTGGGTGCCTCAGTTGGTTTAGCGTCCAATTCTTGATTTTGGCTCAGGTCATGATCTTATGGTTGTGAGATCAAACCCAACATTGGGAGTGGAGCCTACTTAAGATTTTCTCTTTCCCTCTGTCCTTCTACCCCTGCTCCTTATCCTCTTTAAAACAAAACAAAGCTGTGGTTCAGAAATACCACATTATTATTGGATATAACTGTAAGTGAAAAAGGCCTTTTCTAAACAAGAAATGCAGTCTTCTGGATCACAAAGAGGTCATGGAGGTGGATCTGGCAACTTTATGGGTTGTAGAGCAACTTTGATAGAAGAAGACGCTCTGGTGATAGGGGTGGTGGCAGCAGAGATAGTTACGAGAGAGATGATAGTGGGTATAATGGATTTGGAGGTGATGATGGCAACCATGATAGTGGTCCTGGTTATAGTAGTAGAGGAGGCTATGGTAGTGGTGGACCAGGATATGGAAACCAAGGAGGTAGATATAGTGGCGGTGGAGGGTATGATGATTAGATCAAAGGAGGACATTTTGGACGTAACTATGGTGGGGTGGGAACTATAATGATTTCGGAAACCAAAGTGGAAAACAGCAATCAAACTATGGACCCATGAAGGGGAACAGCTTTGGTGGAAGAGATTCGGGCAGTTCCCATGGTGGCAGTTATGGATCTGTTGGTAGAAATGGTGGATAAGGTAGCAGAAGGTTCAAAAAAAAGATCAGAAAAAAAAGGCTACAGTTCTTAGCAGGAGAGAAAGTGAGGAGTTGTCAGGAAAGCTGCAGGTTACTTTGAGGACAGTTGTCCCAAATGCATTAGAGGAGCTGTAAAAATCTGCCACAGAAGGAACGACAATCCATAGTCAGAAAAGTCACTGCAGCTTAAACAGGAAACCCTTCTAGTTTAGGATGTCATAGCTGTAGTTTGCAAAATTTGGTACTGATTAATGCAATGTAGTGTCAATTAGACATACATTCCTGAAATCTTTTATCTGTTGTAGCTTTGTCTTTGTCTTTTTATTTTCATTACAGGTATGTTGCCCTGTAAACTATGGCAGTGGTACCAGGAATAAAAAACTAAAGAATTTTTAACTTCCAAAACAATATTATGATATATTGAGAGAATTTAATAAGTTAAAGTATCCAACACAGAGTAGATACTTATATCGTGCTAAAGAAATCCATACTACATAATGTCACAGTTTATTGCTTAAAATGTTTTCTCCAAAAGTTTTGATGACTGACCTGAAGACATGGATTAGATAATGGATCTATTAGAAAAAAAAATAAGATCAAAATTGGCTTTGCTATTTTTGTTCAGTGTTAATAATTCTGCCTCTTTAAAGAAATCCCAAGGAACTATTTAGTGTGCAGACGATCCTTTCCAGAAGAAATATTGAAAGAAAACAGGAACAGATAGCAACCCGAGAATGATATGGCCCTTATAAAGTGAATGCTATCTTCATCTGCACCAGATTTCATGCCACCTTCACTTTGTTCATTTTGCACCCTTCATCTGAACCCCAGATTTCAAGTTTGGGAAAGAGAACCAAATGGGACATGAAACATAAAACAAGATCCAGTCAAGCACAGTGAGCTCTCTCTGGCTCCAAGTCAAACCTTGGCTGAACCACAAAGCTTCACCTGGTTTTATGTAAAAACCACACTGAACCACCATTTTTTTTTCATGGTTTCGGTTTGAAAATGGGGTTTCATGCAAAGCTTGCCCTAGTTTCAGATGATCTTCTTGGCAAAACATGGGCAAGTCTTTAGCTCATGTGGACTCTACCTTAACAGTGCCTCCGGCATTGATGCAATGACTTCTTGTTCTACCCTCAGAAGGTCCAGGTTTTGAATAATCTTTTAAATAATAATCTTGCTCATGTGATCATTAAGAGGACTGAAAACCATCAGGCATACCAATAAAAATATAGTTAATTAGTTCATCTCTTTGCACTTGGCTTTTACAAAAACAGAACATTTTTGAAAAGCAATGAATCAAAAAAAGGGGCGGGATGGTAAACATAGTCTAAAGCTCTATCTACATGTAGAGAGAGGCAAAAGGAGGTTTGAAGCAATTCTTAGAATAATCCAGGGGCACCTGGATGGATCAATCAGTTAATCATCTGATTCTTGATTTCAGCTCAAGTCGTGATCTCAGGGTTGTGAGATCGAGTCTTGCTGAGTGTGGACTTTGCTTAAGATTCCCTCTCTCTCTCTCTCTCACTGAGCCCCTCCCCTTGCATGTACAAATGTTCTCTTTCTCTCTCTAAAAAAAAAAAAAAAAAAAAAAAAAAAAAGGGTTAAAAAATCCTGGCCAAAATTCCACAGTTATTGGAAATACTGAGATAATAAAAGCAAACTGGGTTACATATAGTATACAGAAGGATGAAACCAATCTTCTCTTCCTTAGAAAGGGATTAAAAGCCTCCTTAAAAGCCAACAGTGTCAAATGAGCCATTTGCCCTGGGTGGGAACAAGATTTGAACTAGGTTCTAATATGAAGGAACTCCATCAAGCTGAGTTTTCCGTGACATTAAAGGAAGCCACCATGGTTACCTTAATAAATTATACAAGTGTTTGACATTTCTAAGAGGATTATAATAATGGATCCGTGACGAATGGATTGGATCTGTAGTAAAACACTTATTACATCAATAAACGCAAAATTTTAAAGATTGGCAATAAATGAAAGAAAGAAAATAAATGGTTTGTTAAAAAGAGCTTCTATCTATGCTATACTGTAAGATTCACATGCAAAAATATCCCACATATGACCACACTGAATCCCACAAAGTCCCACCATGAGGTCATCCTTGTAGGTCCTGTAGAAATGATGTGACTTGTCCAATCCAGGCCCAGAAGCCAATATACTGCAAGAATTTGACCTCCCTCATTCATCTCCTTTCACAGAAAAAAGAAAAAAATGCAGGCATGGTTACTGCACATCCAGGGAGATGATCAAAGACACCAACCTGTGCAATCTAATGTCGGGAGCCAGGCTGGAATATCTTCTGAGGAGTTAGAAGGCAGGAATGAAAATCCCCTCTGCCTCCTCCCTCTATGACCTCTATGATAGAACGCAGGACTAAATACTAAGAGATACTCTAGGATACGGATCCTAGAAGAGGAAAGATATTTAAAATGTGGTGCTTTTTAATGCACTAGGGAATCCATCCAAGTGAGGGGCTCAGTTTGAAGTATATTGGTTTTGAGGGTCCCCTAAAATATACATGTAGAACTCTCAAGATCCTCCAGAAATCTGGTCTAGAAGTTCAAGGAAAGAGTTCTGGGCTGGAGGCATGGATTAGGGGGTGACTAATTTAAAAGTAGTAGGTCAATGATATCACCCAGAGCAAGATGTCGAAGAAGAAGCGCGTCAAAGTGAGCATCAGGGTTTTTGACCCCCATGTCCTATACATGCAACTGGATAATATGGGACAGCATAAGAGAACAGGCCTACCAAATGATGACTAGCAAAGACCACACACCACTCAACTGAAAGAGATCATCATCACCTCGCAGAGCTGATCAATGGAAAAATCCCAAATCATCTTTTAAGTAGAAAGTCACATCTCACTTTTCCACCCAGGGATGGTCTATAATAAACAAACCTTACATGTAAGCAGCACCTCATTTACACAAAAGAGCAATCGAAGGTGATCATTTATGTTATGATGGATTTTACAATGGAATTCTATCAAATAATAAATGTCTTTGGTGATAGTAACCATGACTCACTGCACCAATCACAAAACAAAAATTGCACTTGCTCACACTTTTTTGGAACATGGGTTTGCTTTTAATTATTTTTGTTTGTTTATTAGGGCAATGCATACTATAAATCTCTTTAAACAGATCATAAGCAAGTGGTTAAATGGGATCAGCAATTATAATCAATTTTTGCTTCCGAAGGTTCTTTGGCACAGAGCCTAGTGAAAACTTCTATTTATTTAATTACCATGAAATTAGAAGATGTTTTGCTATAGAATATTGATGTGGAGGCAGAAACCAAATGGACATTTCCCTGTATGAAAAGTATTAATTCCAGGCCTCGGAGGTCACTGTTGGGCTCTCCAGTTCAATATTTTATGAATCGCTTGGTAGTTGGAGCAGTGGGCAATGAAATTTCCAGTTTTTCTAGAGAAAATCCAGCTGCCATATGAATGGAATAAACTACACAGAGGTCTCGGTACTGGATATAAAAATGCCACATAAACTTAAATGTTGGCCTGCTCTTATGTTTGGGAGAAATTCTTCCAAACTGTATTTAGAAAAATTATGGCCTCTAAGTGATCAGTTACAACCCTACAAGGGTTATTAAAATTGTCCCAGAGATTGTTCTTCCAGTGGAGACATCAGGGCAATGCACTGCTCCATCCAGGCAAGCCACGGAAATCTTTTATAAGGAGCTGGCAAGCCACACATGTCCTTATCCTTGTTCTGTGAAATATGTGGTGTTTGAGGTTTGATTGTTACAATTCATGCGTCTGTTAGAAGAATCATTTCTCCCTCCTCTGACTGCTGGAGCTTGCCTCTCTATCATTCTTTCACCGGCCTGACTTCTTCCTACCTTCTAGTGTGGTTATACATGAATCTCTTTCTTCAACTCAGTGGAGAAAATATATGTACCTTCCCTTTTTGACAAAAGCTTTGTTAATATACATACACCATACATAATGGAGGATGGATGGATGGATGGATGGATGGATGGATGGATGGTTGAGTAGGTAGATGGGTTGTGGATAGAAGGAAGAAAGTGTAAAAAAAAAAAAAAGAAGAAAGAAAGTGTAACAAAAATTTTAAATGTGTCTGGAAGGTTGGGAAGCCTGGGTGTCTTAGCTAGTTAAGCAGCCAACTCTTGATTTTGGCTCAGGTCATAATCTCAGGGTCCTAGGATCCAGCCCCTCATCAGATTCTGGGTTCTGTGCTCAGCGGAGTCTGCTTGAGGATGCTCTCTCTCCCTCTCTCTATGTCCCTCCCCCACTCACACATGCATGCATCCATGCGTGCATGCACACATGCTCCCTCTCTGTCTAAATAAGTAAATAAATCTTTTTAAAAAAATATATCTGGAAGGTGATTAAAGTGATCAAAATAATAAGACATTTTCTCGTAAGATAAAAAGAATAATCATTCTTTAATCTGTAATGATTATAAGGAAAGGATAAAATTAATGAAGTTCCAAAATTTTAGCCTTTCCTCGGTTCCCCTTATTGATCTATTATCTAGAAATTAATTAAGAGAAGCTAAGGAATTTCAAGTTACATGCTACATCTTTTAAGGTCAGAGTCTTGATTGGAACCTGCTATATATTCCATAAAAATTCCTTCAGTGAAAAGAATTGACCCAACATTGTATTCCTTCAGAGTTCTAGTAAGTGTAACACTATTGATAGGTCAATTCAAGCTATGTGGATGAGCACAGGTTTTTTTTTGTTTTGTTTTGTTTGTTTGTTTGTTTTTGACATATTCTTGGACCTCTCTGAGGTTTGAGTACAGCTGAGATAAATATTTAATAGCCATCTCACCGTATAGGATTATGAAGATCAAATGGTCTAAAATATGAAAGCCCTTAGTTCACAAACAACTAGTAAGTGACCAAGCCAGTATTGAAATCCAGAATTACTTAATTCCTGAGATTTTTTTTAAAAAAATTTTTTATTTTGAAATGAGTTGAATGTACAGGAAAGTTGCAAGACTATACAAAGAACTGCTGTATACTCTTCACCCAGATTTCCAGTTGTTCCCTTCTTGCTACATGAGCCTATGGTTTTCATCAGTATGCTATGGAGTTTATAATAGTCTGTAAAATGGGAACAATACTGATGTCTACCTCACAGGGCCATGGTGGAGATTGAACGAGCTCACAGATGTGAAATATAAGACACAAATGAATAGCTGTAGCAAAGCCTAACAGGCCCTCTGATCACCTTTGGAGCCCAGCATTTTGGGACAGAGTAAGAAGTTATCCTGTCCTCCAGGATGAAGGGAAGTGGCAGCTGAAAAGGCCTGCAGGGGAAATGACTTCGGAGGCCAGTATTTAAGCATCCAGCCACCCAGGATTGGAGCAAAACCACGATTTCCATGTGCCACTACCTTGTCTTCTCCCAGAGAAAGGGCTGGATTTGAAAAATCTCTGAAGGATATTAGCTAATTTAATTTGGCAAAGTGAGTGCCACTGAGCCCAACCTAATTCCACTGTCATCAGTGGAGTGGAGGTCATCCACAGGGCTTCCAAAACTTGTTACTGCAAAGAGTGGAACATCCTTCTCCTCCATGTCCTTGCAAATCCCAGCCCTGGAGTGGAAGTCATGGTTTCCCAGTGCTTATCTCGATTCTCGGAAGTGAGAAGTAAACTTTCCAAAGCATCTATCTCATGTGGCTACACAAAGCCAAAGCCCTGTCCAAGGGCATGAAAACCGCTTAAATGTCGTGCATATAGCCCACATAAACTATCTCCATACATAATAAAGTGTGTGCTCACGGGGGACGAGCCCTAACGGCTCGAAGAACTTCACGTCTGCCACCCAGGCCTTCCCGTTCATGGGGAACGCTCACGGCCACAGCAAGCAACATCAAAATACCCAGAACATATCTGATCCGTACCTTGTAAAAAGTTCTGTATCACATAAAAACAACCCTGAAGATGATCAGTTTTGCAAAGTAAGCATGACACAAGCCTTTTGTCCTTTCAGTTCTCATTCTACTTTTGACTTATTTGTGGAAAGTTATAATTAGGTTGTGCTTTGCCTTTTCCCCTGTAACTGATAAAGTGCTGTAAATCCTGCACATCATCCATGAGTGCAGGCACTTATGAATTTTGCTATTTTTTGCACATTGCGCCATATGCAGGCCCGGCAGAGAGGCATGGTTCCGTATTCCTGGCATGCAGGAGAGCCACTGAGAGATATCATATGGTCTCCTGGCAGAAGTACAAAGTGCCTCTTGCTGTTTGATCTACTGTCTTAAACTTAAATGCAAAATCTGATAATTGGGTCAGGCAGGAGAAGAAACTGAGCAGTAAAGTTCTTTTCATTTCCTTTTGCTATTTCTCCACGTTTCATCTTTTCTTCCTTTTTTTTCCCCCTCTCTTTCTCCCATCTCCCTCCCTCTCTTTCCCTAGTTCCTGGAAGGAGACAGACTGCCTTGTGAGTACGGGAGATTCCAAGGGGAGGTGGGTTTGTGGCTGGAAAACCTGTCAGAAGGTCTCCTGTCACCTCCATTTGATTTTTTGTTCCATTAGCAACGGTCCTGGATAACCATGTTGAGCTTTGCAAAAGCCCAAATCATGGCTGGGTTTACTTGTTTAGAAATATTACTGCCTTTCCAGACTTGGATTTGTTTAATGTGAAAGGAATTCATCGTAGTCTCTCTGGTTTAGGGCAGTAAGCAGACAGAGGCTTGTACTTCAAAGGGCACGAGAGATAAATGAAAACTGAACCTTCTTCTCAGACAGGAGACTGTGGTATGAAATGTCTGACTGAGACCTCTCTGCCCAGCAGTTCCTAAAGAGGGAGACAGAAAGTTCTGTGCATGGTTTCACCACCCCACGGCCAGTTGCACAATTGCCTGCTCGGTGACCGAATTGTTTGGGTCAGATGTAAAGCCCAGTATGGCTTCCTGATGTCTGTGAGTTTAGCACTCGCCAGGGAGGGTATAGACTTTCAGAAATGACAAAGCTTTCTATCAGTGTCACGTTTTCAAATCTCAAAGGGCAAGTACTCACCCTCAGGTGAGTCACTGAAGTTTTCCAGAGGTCAGGTTACCTGCTCACAGTCCTAGTCTTGAGTTGAAAAAGGAGTCACAGGGAGGCCACCTGAAGGGAGGGTGAGACCAAGAAAGATATGGCTGCTATGAGGATGTAGAGAGTGAAGTCTCACCAATGGTAGCAGAGCCACCTCCCTCCACTGGGGGCCTGCCACTAATGGCTTCCCATGTCACCGCTCTCTGAGGGTCCCGTCCCAAATTTGGAATCTTTGGAGGGCCATACCAAAGCATCCTTTTACCTAGCACCTCCATGTTCAAAGTTTCCCAGCATCCCTTCCAAATATCCCACACTTGCTGGCAAGTCTGAGGGCCTCTGTTGAGGGATGCCTTGCTTTGGACGAATCACCAGGCCAAAACAGCAAGCCAGCACCAGAGCCCCACAGAGAGCTTAGAACCAACTCGCTTATTCAGACACAGACGGCCAAACCAGGACAGTCCTAGATCTAAGTGGCTCCGCAACCTGCCTCCTGTGGACCTTCTGGCCCCAGGGAAGGCTGCAGAGAGCTAGATTCAGGGTCTGGGGCTGGAGAGAAATCCAGCAGCCCAGAAATTCCAATCAGTAGTTTTTCAGACCTCAAGGCACAGGCGAAAGGAGGTATGAGGGGAAAAGAGATGTCCACTTAATCTCTAGCTTGCTCAGCCTAAGCATCTACATTTAGGAGGCCTCAAACCTGGATTTGACCTGAAATGGAAAAGAGGCTGTTTCTCTGAAAGGCAATTATGTGACACAGAAGATCGCAACTCTCTATGATGGAAGCTCCTTGGAAACCAGTGGCTGCAGCCCTGGGATAATGCAACACGAAGTTCTGTATTCACATGGCAACTCTTCAAGTATTTAGGGCTCTGCTGAGGGTCTCAGAGGATCCGGGTGCTGACATCAGGTAGCCACCCTAGCTGGCATGGTCACCTCAGGCCTTGTCATTCTACTTAATGCAACTGTGCATCACTCCTCCCCACCACTGGAGAATCCTTTGGTCTAAAACACTAGATTCAATCTTTTCAGTGTAATGCCGGAAATGACTCTTATACATCTTGTGCACACCTACAAAAGGTCTGATTTGCAACAGCACCTGGCCCGGGTGTTCAGGGCTTCTCGAATAAAAGGTCAGCCCCCGCTCCCGCCCCCACCACTGGTGCTGACGCTGACACCTTTAGGAGAGCAGCTGATGGGTTGCAAAGTGTGTACAGTCTAAGGGTCCCAGTGAGAGGGTCGTCCAATTATGCCTTCAATCCAATCTAAAGCTCAGTGGAAGGACACAACACTATTTTTAAAAACATGTTTGTGAAGTTGTTTTAATTATACCCCTAAGATTTTGCCCCATTCCTGAAGAAATGAGATAAGTGTCTGAATAATTCTTTCATAAATGCCCCCTTTACCCTTCAGCTCCTGTCCCATCGTTGCTCCGCCTCATCTGGCACGTTTGTGTGACGAGAATGATTGACCCCAATTACCTTGTTTGTAGGCTCCATCACCATGAAAAGGGAAAATCGAAAACTCTTAGGTGGAAATTAATTTAGAAACAACATCACCACAATTCTTGTATGGCATATGTAACCATAATAGCAATTTCAGTGGGGAGAGCAAAAATAAATAGAAGGGTAAATGACATTAATTTCCATTTGCAGCAAACTCATAATTGGATCAATAATCTGATCCTTGGGGAGAAAGTGGGTGGCCATCAATTGGTAGGGTGAAGCCCTCTATAGATGTCAGGAAGCAAGGGGGTGCATGTGATGTTGCTCATTGAAAGCCTTTGGGGAGGGGTGGTGACCTCAGGCCTTGCTCTGGATTAGTCCGAGGCATTCACTTTTCCATCCATTGGCATGTGGCTTCAGGCAAGTTGCTTGACCCTTTGGCACTCAACTTCTGCATCTGCTCACTGAGGATGATGAAAGTGCCCACTTCATAGGGATGTAAGGATAAAAGGCTGACCCATATAATGCCTTTAAAATGGCAACAGATACTCGGTTAACCCTTCAAAAATATCAGATGATGATGATGATGGTTAATTTTTATTATCACTGATTACCCATGATACAGTAGAAAAAGGACTAACTCGGGCAGCTTGGGTGGCTCAGTGGTTTAGCGCCGCCTTCAGCCCAGGACCTGATCCTGGAGACCCGGGGTTGAGTCCCACGTCGGGCTCCCTGCGTGGAGCCTGCTTCTCCCTCTGCCTGTGTCTCTGCCTCTCTTTCTCTCTGTGTCTCTCATGAATAAATAAACAAAATCTTTAAAAAAGGGGAAAAAAAAGAAAAAAAGGACTAACTCTGGGCTTAGAAGATGCAAATCCAACTGTGAGCTCTCCTACTTTCTTGCTGTATCATCTTGGACAGATTAGCCACCAGTAAGCCTTAGTTTCTTTTTTGATAGAAAATAGCTCTGTCTAATTTGCATAAGTATGCCAGTGAAATTGAGTAAGCAATGGGAAAGCATTTTGTAATTCAACATAAGACCTCAAACTTGCCCTTCTCCAGAAGTTGTTGGAAGTGCAGTAGAGGGGATAGTTCCAATATGGCACCCTGTGTTTTGATTGGCCAATCCCTTTCCTGGTATGCACAGGTAGGGATGCTCACCTTCTACATGACTTTCCTGAACTGTAACCCTCAGGACGCCCAGGTGTTCCCAGAAATGCCATCCTCAGCATTTCTCTGTAGCTATGGGGCCATGTCAGAGAGTGGTGAGGGGCAAGGTAAATACTTGATCCGGAAATGCCCTAGATCTCAGAGAGGAGACCCAGAGCCTCAGGATCCTCCAGCCCTAGTGCGTGTGTATGCTTTCTGTGTCTCACATTTTCATCTGAAGAGCCCCATAGCTGGTGAGTATGACCACCAGGAATTTGAGGGAGGAAATGGGGCTCCACAGAAAGTAAACAAAGACATGTAGTTCTTTATACAAATATTCTGAAAGAACACTCCAAACATCCTTCCACTCCCCTGCCCTCCCCATGTGAGGGTGGAAGGGCTTTTCTCCTTTTTCTTCTTTTGCGCATTTCTTTGTTCTAGCTCTTTTCTCTTAATGCCTTGTTTCCCTGAAAGAGGTATCTACATAAAAACCAAAGTATCTGGCCCTATGCAGTGGAAAAAGGAACTCAACCAGAGGCAACAAGATCATCAGAAGCCCATAAAAAAACCCTCCAGATGATTTTTATTTTCGTTTCCTGACCAGTCTGTTACTGTTTTCTGAAAATTTGGAGATGAAGTGTGGAATATGGATGAAAAGTGGAATATATACTCAAGATCTTTATGCATGACAGAGTGTGTGAGCATGTGTGAGAGTACATGTAAAGAAGTGTGTGGGTGTGTGTGCTGCATGTGCCATGGAAGTGTGTGAGTAGGATATGTATGTGAGCGTGTGTGTAAGCATGTGACAGTGTGCATGTGCTAGAAGCACTCTGGGTGTTGGTGCTGTTCTATCTATCCATCATGCCCTTGGAGGAAGCCAGAAGACATTTTGCATTCAGTTCATAGATGAGGAACCTGAAGCCTGGAGGGGGACATAACTCACTGGTCACAAAGCTTTTAATGGCAGATGCTGGATCAGAAAGCTGAATATCCGCATCTACTTCCCTTCCTTTCATGCTTCTTTTCCTTACTCTTGGATGGTCTCTGAGACACTACCACCTGTACGGCTGGTTCTCCTTCCTCAACTGCTTGTTTCTTCACCCCTTGCTGTGAAGGACATGCATATAGGTGTAGAAGGGTATCAGTAATTCTGGGTTAGTATTAAAATGCCCTTGTATGCCTTAAAGCACACAACTTCCTACACAGGTCTTCACTTCTTGAGGAAGACAGCTTCCATGGTACTCATGTTGGAATCACAGGTCCTGATCACCTGGTTGAGTTAGTTGGTTGTTTCCTATGTTACCTCAGTGGTCACCATCAATCCAAGAATTCCAGAGTCTCTCTAGTCTGCTCTATGAGAACAAGGTTAGGGCCTGGAATAAATGTATGAGTGAATGATAGAATGATAGAATGATAGAATGAGTGAATGGTCCCAGTCTTCCATCTACGTATGTAAGTTTTATTTACTGGAAGTTGAAAAAAGCAGGCTCCAAGATCATTCTGATCCCAAGAGCCCTGCTCATATGTGCCAGGTTCAGTGCTCCTCATGCTGAGAGTAAGGCCCGCCAAGCCCCTCAAAAGCCCCCCTTACTGAGGAATCTGCTGTGTCTGCTGTGTGCCAAGCCTCCCTGTTCTAGCATCATGACAGAAACAGCTGTGCTGAATAACGTCCCATTGATCCACTGTCAAAATCCACGTCTTGTCTAGCCTTCAGATCTTTCTCGCTGTAATATGTCTTAGGGGTGGTCTGGACCTTGAATGGCATATAATATGGGAAGAAAATCAAGAACTATATCAAAATTCCCCTATTCAGGTCTTTCCTTCCACCCCTCCCTCTGGTTGATGGGCCTGGCATTGTAACAAATGTAATGATGGGTTTTTAATAGTGCAAAGGGCCTCAGAGACCATCTCACTGCAACCAGATCAGGTCTTTGAGGATGTAGAGGCCCAGGGAAGTACTGATACTGAGCCAGTCGGGGGCCGAATATGGCAAGAGAACAGCTCCATTCTAGGCTTTTCTGTCCTCACCTACCAGCTCCCTAAGCCTTACACCAATGCCTCCTCTCAACTAGAGTTTGAAAACCACTGCTGTTGTGGAAAGCCATGGAGTGGAGCAGGGGGATTGTGTGTCTTCCATGCGGGTGCTTAGAGAGTGCTCCTTCCATGCTGCCTACAAGCCAAATGCAGAGATATGAACACCCTTGCGGCAGGGCCCTGGCCTCAAAGGGATCACACCCTAACCTACAGACACTAAATGCTCTGTAACCAAGGCTCTTGACCTTGACTGCACATTGGCATTGCCATGGGAGCTTTTCAAAAATATGGAGAGCAAAGTGCTGGTGTTGACATGGCTTTTATTCCTTTCCTCTGTTTGCTGTGGGCTCCCTTAGAGATACTATAGGACAGACCCATGGTTTTTGACTGGCAAAGTACAAGAATCTATATTCAAATTCTTTCCTCAGAGCCAGGCTCTCCAAGGTTGTCAGGAAAGTGGCAACTGTGGATCAGTTACACATTTGCTTCACAAAAGAATGACCATGTTCCCTCTATTCATCACACTTTGCAAAATGGTGGCAATGAGACTAGGCATGTTTGTGGCTGAGGAAGTGAAAAATTACATGCTTCTTAAATCTAGATTTGGGTCATTTGGTCAAGATCCTTTGCTTAACTGTTTGTACCCAAACATAGCCTCGAAACACCGTGGAGGGGGAAAGAAACAAGCATACAAACAACACCAACACTAGTATCAATGGTTGAGAAATCTCAAGTATTATTAAAGGAATGGGGGGGACTACCTCATTATTGCAAATTTCTTTAAGTCATTTCTCCACTGGCAGTCTGCTGATATTTCTCTCAAATCCCATCAAAGGGGAAGAGTTAACAGGAGCATTAAAATCAGAGAAAGAAATTTCTTTCGGTCAAACAGAACATCCTGTTTTGAGTCCTAAGCAAACTCTCAAGTCACAGAGGGTGTTCAGCCCTTTGCCTTTGGCAAAACACAGCCTCTTCTTTCTAAATGTTTTTAAATGTTTGGTGGGAGTGAAAAGTGCAATGAACTTCTCAGACATCAAAAATCTATAAATTAATAAAACACATAAATAGAGCTTCCATTAAACTGGAAAAGAGCTTGGAGACTCAGAAGAATGCATTCTTGGAGAAGTACACTCGCTCAGAAATATAATTCACTAAGGAAAGAGCTAATCCTGCATCACCCAATGTGCCTATTCTCCTTTTCTCACGGAAGTTTTACTTGGGAAAGAATATTGTCTGTGCAACATGACCAAATCATTGCTCACTCTAGGAACTATATGATAGCAGGCTGATTAGGGTCACATATCATTATTAGTAAAGCATAGGAGACACCACTGCTTGCCTTGAAGTCATTCTCCTCTGTCCTGTCATCAAGGAAAGTTCAGGGTCAGAGTATCAGGGTTATCAGGAGCACTAAATTTCAAAGTCTATCACTGAAACATTCCCTGATTTTTCTCTATATATCACAATTTTAGGAAACAAATGAATATCCTGTTTCTTCAAACATATTAGGCTTGGTAAAAATCCTGTCACTAACAAATGACTTCTCCTGGGTGCAGTGGCTTCTCATGCCATAAGAGTGTTTTTTCTCCATCGTTGTCTATCAGTCCAGAAAGGAATTAGCTGATGATATGATTCCTGAATCATACAGGACCTTCACAGGACAGCCCCCCACCTTTCCCTCATCTCCCCATCATCCCTCCTCTGGAGACATTTATGATGCCCCTATGTCCATACTTCACTCAGGATTGCTTCTCCCCCCTTCTACAATGGGCCCATAGACATGTCTGTTCATCTGACAATGGTCAACAACATGCGGGACACTTGTTGGTAAAAAATTATATAGTCAAGGGAAAATAAACTCTCATAGAATTAAGCCACCTTCCAGGGTAATGACTGAGGACAGAAGGGCCTTCCATTGCTCCCCAAGGCAGGGCAGGTCTTAGGATGTCCTGGACCTTGATCTTAGATTTACTCTCTTCATGGGAATCTCAATTTAATGGATAACACCAGCTGATAGAACAACTCACAAATCCATTATCATAATAAAATCCAAAATAGGGGCTCCTGACCTGATTCTGTGACCCAGTTTTCTCCCACCCTGTGGCTCTACCATCTTGTAAGGGTGCAGTGCTGATCTGCACCTAGCTGGCAGGAAGGAAAGGGTATGGAGGATTGTGCATGAGAGGCTTTGGGGCCAGGCCTGGCATGAGGCCTGGCACTTCTGCTCACATTCCACTTCCTGGACTGACTCATAAGCAAGTTTCCAACCACCAGGGAGGCTGGGACACTCCTCTGGTCATACCCACGAAGAGCAGAAAGTGGATTTGTTGAGCACTTGGTTTAATGTCTCACACATAGAACAGTTCTTCCCCTGGAGACCACAGATTTTGGCCCAAGTTTCTCCCTTTAGCCTGCTGCCCCTAGTCTATCACTGACCCCTGCCTTCTGTATCTTTGCTTGAGGCATGGGGCCTGTGTCCTGGTGTGCTTTGCTCTGTATTCCCATGCTTGCTGACCTCCTTGCATGTGCTGATCCTCTCACCAGGTTTTCCAACTGGTCCAGCTCTACACCCACTAGATTGAACCTCCTAGTTCAGGGTCAATCCCTTGCACTGCTTAGTAAATTGCCCACCTACATGAGTGTGTCCTCTGCAGTCACTGATCTTCTGCTCACAACCAATGGGCACCTGGCTGGAAGCAGCCATGCTCCTGGGAGCATTGGCATATCAGCGCTAGCTGAAACCTTGAGTCACTCACTCTGCCCTTGACATTTCTCCTCTGCTTCTGCCTCCAGCTCTAAGCTGAGTTTACTCTCTCTCTGGCCCTCATGTTTATGAAGAAATTAACTCTCCCATTCCACCACTCATCCAAAATTGGACATTTCACTTCCTCAACTTTTCTAAACACTTGTCTTCCCAGGAAGTTTTTATCTCCTCTCTTCTGGTTTTATTTTAATGTATTTGTGGCTAGTTAACGAGCCTTCAGCTCACTCTGTCTCTCTTGAATTACCTAAGGAATTCATAGTTTAGTTTCTTTATATTTATTGATAAAAAACCACATAGCATTTATTATGTACTATTCATGGTTCTAAGCGCTTTACACATATGAATTTATGTAATCCTCTGAATTCCAGGAGGTAATTACGGTGTTGTCCCCATTTTGAGGCTGAGGAAATTGAAGTGCAGGATGGTTAAGTAATTTGTTCAGGGTCACAGCTAGAAGTTTCTCCCAAGCGAGTCATAATAGTTCTTTCTTCCTTCCTCTGGTGATACCATTCCGGAGTTTAAAGGACATTGAGCCTTTAAAGCTAGAAAAGAACTTAATGTCACTGGTCCAGCTACACTTCATCTTACAGGTGTTGATGCTGAGTGTCAGAAAGATGAAAGGGTTTGCCCACAACCATGCAGTTGGTTGCAGGCAATTTTCAGACACGGAACCCAATGTCAACCATTCCCTCAATAAGAAGGGGCCTTCTATTACAGCCACATACCAGCTTGTTAGAAAACCCTTTACCTAAAATGAGGTAACTACATTGTCATTCTTAGGAGTGCCCCAAATTATTCTCTATCTTTCAAAAAAGATGTATTGGGAGGATTTTTATTTCACCATTATCCTTCCCAAGGATGCATTTGATGAGAAACTTGAGCAGATAAACCAACAGAGAGACTGGAATTTCCATTGGCGCCATGACAGAGGGTTGAACATGGCATAGACATCTTGCTCCGGCATCCTTCGTATGAAGCCATATAGTCACTAGTCCATACGATATGTGCCCTCCGTTAGACATACCATCAGTCTAATGGCTCCAGATGACCCATAAAAGGTTAATGTTTTCTGAGATGAGAAAGCTCAAATTTGTAAACATGATCAAATGGCCAAAGGAAGCATTCCTCATTCTGAGAGCTATGAATAGGGTGGCTATTCTAGAGTGTATGAATATCTGAACAACTCAAGGGTCTATTACCCTATTACTTCCAGATAATAGAGAAAGGATGAAGAGAAAGCCCAGCCCAAACCCCAAATGAGGTGTTCCTTCCATAGGACCCATGTGGTGGCGTCATGCTCCAAATGCACTTCCTCTCAGGAAGGAAGAGGAGCACAGGTACACCAGCCCAGGATCCCATGGATGCTTGAGAAGACAGATGTCTAAGGAAGCTTTCTTCTCACCTGCCCCCAACATTACTGCTTTAATTCAAGGAAGCACTGACTCTCCAAAGACAAGTGAGTTCTTTGCTTGCCCGAGGTGAGGACACTCTTCATATTTCACAAGCCACCCTGGCTCCTGGATTCCTGTCAGAAACATTAATATTTCCTTCCCATTTGTCACTAATTTTCTAGGTAGTTTTGTGAGGTTTTATAATTGATAATTATTGCTCTTAGTTCCCCATAATACTTTTCATCTTCAAAGCAGTCGGCAAATAGTAGCAACACCCACGTTGGCCAAGTCAGCATTTTCCTCCTTATTTGGCACCTGGATGCTATGAGACAATGAGGAGGTGACCTGAGCCAGAGGTCAGGGCGAGCAGAATGTCACAAAGCTCAGATTCATGATGCATGTATATGCTTCTTTCCGGTGCTACCCTCCCTAGCATCCTTTTATAGACACCATTATTTCAAACAAGAACAATCTGGTTGCTTTTCCTGGGGGCACCTGCTGTTCTCTGGAATCTGCTGCCCTGCCTCATGGAAGGCATTACTTTATTTTTGAGCCCATCTTCACAGCAAGGCTAATGGGAAAATTCAAAGCTGAAGGAAAAGAGCAAGTTTACCTCACAAATAGAATTTTGTAAACTTGGAGGATTGATACAAAAGGTAGTAATATACAACCTGCATATGACTGTGTAGATGGGAGTCGATAAGGAGGAGGAATATGGGGAAAATGAGGCTAAAGTTCTAACAACTCAGACTCTCCTTGCTCAGTGTCCAGGGCCTTGGGGCCACAGCCCATCAGAGAGGCAGTCACCCATTGTGGTGTAAGAACACACAAGCTCATCAAGTCATTTCTAGTGTGTAGTGTAAAAACAACACTCCTTGTCAACACTTTGGTGACAAACAGGACTGACCAAGAATTTGACATCATATGGACAAAATGGCTGAGTAACTGTGTTTCCCCTTAGTGGCTGTATCTTTATGAATGTGTAGACATAAGAGTGGCCTTTAGAAAACCCAACGGCTTGAGATCACATAATGACAACTTCAACAAAAACTGACAATTTTTCTATTTATATTATTGTTTCTAATCTTCATAATTTTTCCCCATCGCATCTTTCAAATGAGAAACTCTTCAGACTTCATGTTCTCAGGAAAATGCTGCCAATGGGAAGCACTTTAACCAGGACACATCTCTCTCTGGTTGGGTTGTAGCAGAGTGTACAATGACCCTCCTAGTCAAGTCTGGGTGCAGAGCTGCCTGTTGTTGTAAGTCACTGGAGATCCTTCTCATCCCAGCTGTGCTGCTACTCATTTCAGACCTTCGTACTATGTCCAAACCCACACACTTCCCCCTCTAAAAATGAAAAACAAAAATACCTCTTTTGCTAAATTCTATTTCAGAAACACAGGGCTCATTGTAAAGGTACTATTTTATCTTGACTAGTAGTTGACTTTATTTTTAAATGTGTGCTTGCAGATGTACAAGGGGAAAAAATATATGTTATTTGAACTAAAAGAAATTTGAGCCAAACTCCTCTTGACAGTTAACCTGGTTGGAGTACAGTCGACTTCTTGCCCGTTCTAGAAAAGCAACCAAAGCTTCCCAGTAGCTCCTTAATGCAATTACTTGATTAGATGAAGGCATTTCATTTCCTGACCACTACAGGAATAAGCAATATAGCTGTCAATAATTTTTCAACAGAGCTTCAGGCATGATAGTCACCATCCAACCACTTTTTTGTATACTCATTAACGCATTTCCATCAATGCTTCAAAATTCACCTTCGTAAAGCCTGGGAATCTTCAGGGATTTTGCTGATGAGAAAATGACCTACTCCTTCATCTGGTTTCAGGTTGTTATTTTGTTGCTGAATATGCACCACATCACAGCCATTTGCCTTGATCTCCCATTTAAGTCAAATCCGGTTACGTTCGGTATACCTACCCTCCTGGCTTCCTCGGAGGCCAGACTGATGAGTCTAACAAAGAGCAAAGCCTTCTCCCTTTTGACCCTTCATGTACTTGACCAGCTTCCCTGGGCAAATTAGAATCTGACACCATAGTATTCTCCATTAAGAAACATAACTGCTCCCATTTATTGAGTACTTACAGTGTACCACATATGACGCTGTACATTTGTTCCTACTGTCTCATCTAATCCCCACAACCTCCAAGAACGATCATTGTCAAACTTCAGTAAGTATAAGAACTACCTGGGGAGCTTGTTTAAAATGCAGGTTTCTTAGGGCACTTTGGTGGCTCAGTGGTTGAGCATCTGCCTTCAGCTCACAACATGTTCCTGGGGTCCTGGGATCAAGTCCCGCATCAGGTTCCCCATGGGGAGCCTGCTTCTCCTTCTGCCCGTGTCTCTGCCTCTCTCTGTGTGTCTCTCATGAATAAATAAGTAAAATCTTTAAAGAAAAAAAAAAAACAGGTTTCTTGGGGCACTTCAGTCAGTTAAATGTCCGACTCTTGGTTTTGGCCCAGGTCATGACCTCAGGGACCTGGGATCAAGCCGTGCATGGGACCTGACACAGCAGGGAGTCTGCTTGTCTCCTTCCCTCTCTGCCCCTCTCCCTGCTCACTCATACATGAGCTCTCTCTAAAATAAATAAATTTTTAAATAAAAAATTAATAAAATACAGGCTTCTAAACCTCCCCTTACCCTGTAAATATTTGGGTTTACTAGAGTCTGGGTGGGCACCCGATCATTGGCAATTTAACAGTCCTGAAGTTCCCCAGGTTTAATTAACCACTGAGACTTAAACCTCATTTCTTCACCCTTTTGTGTCCTGCAACTTTTGTCTCCTGCCCTCCAATATGACTCCTGGGATGCGATTGTCAGGGAATCCTCCCTGCCATAAGTAATAAGGTATAAAAGGCATCTGTCTTGGTCAGCTTAGGCTGCTACAAAAATATATATATGCCATAGTTTGGGGAAGTTGGGAGGGGACTAAAGAGTTTCTCACAGTTCTAGAGGCTAGAAGTCTGAGACCGGGCTGCCTATATGATCAGATTCTGATGAGAACTCTCTTCTGATTTGCAGACAGTCTTCTTACTATACCTTCACATGGGAGACAGAGAGAGTCAGCTTTCTGGTCTTTTATTATAAGGGCACTAATCCTTTCATGAGAACCCCACCCTCTTGAGCTCATCTAAACCTAATTACTTTGCAAATGACTCATCTCCTTATACTTTCACATTGGGCATTAGAGTTTCAGCATATGAATTTGGGGGAACACAAACCTCTAGTCCATAACAGCATCCCAGGAGGGATGCCATATAAATGATATCTCTCCTCTTGTTTTCTCCTCCCACCTCAGACACCTTTTTAAACCTTGACCAAAAATGTGAACTGAATCTTCTAAAAACCATCTCTGCTCAAATATAGCCGAATATATAAAGGCAAACTACTCCTTCTATAGCTTACAATATTGCCACTCAAAGTGGTATGTCTGAAGAAAAGAACTTGAATGAGCCAGTAGACAATATCCCAAATGACACATGAGAACTTGCTATTTGGTTTAGATTTGTCCCTAAGAGCAAGATTTGTAGCTGGTGGCCAGTGCTTTGCTGAAAATTGCAGTCAAATCATTTCTGAAATACCAAAGCCATTTGTGGCAATGAATTCGCCATCACCTAAATTTGTCTTCTCAGTCTCCAGGTTTTTGCTTACTGAATTTTCTCTTCTGCCTCCTATCTCCCTTCATCCAAGAGGTAAGAAGCTTTTCTGGACACCCTCCTCTTAGCAGAATTAGTTTTTGTTTTGTTTTTTGGTTTTTGGTTTTTTGGTTTTTGTTTTTTTTGTTTTTTTTGTTTGTTTGTTTTTTGTTTTGTTTTGTTTTGTTTTGTTTTGTTTTGGCTGAGATGCTTCCCCACTAGGCTTCTGTTTCTATTAGATTAAATCATATTCAAACCATACTCTACTGAGCTTTGCACTTTTCTTTCCTAGAGGCCAATAAATGCAGTTTATTCAGCTCCCCTGTACCCTACCAGCTATAAATTGTATTTAGAGATGAGAAGAAAATAGTCATTTTAACAAGATAAAAGTTTATTTCTTTCCCATTGTAATTTCAGGTGTAAGTAACTGTGGCTGACCTGGCAGCCCTATCCCTCTTCCCCATGATCCTTAAACCTGGCTTTCATTCTCAAAGATGCCTCATGATTCAGGTTGGCTTCCTGAATCAAAGCATGCCCACTTTCCAGTCAGGTGTAAGAACAGAAGAATCCTTCAAAGATCTTTCCTAGAGCCCCATCCAGAATGTGAAAATGTATTTACATGACTGCCTAGCTGAAAAAAAAAAAAAGACAGGAAATATCATCTTTTACCTAAACACACTGCTGTCCTGAACAAAATTGGGATTCAGTTTCCAAGGAGGATGGACAGCGGATCCTACGCAGAACTTGCACAAAATAGGCGCTCATCAAAGCTTGTTGAACTTAGTTCAATTCGACTACATAGTAATTCTCCAAAGTATACATTTTTTAAACTGCCAAAAACAGACTCCTCACCTGAGCTATGATAGCTTTAACCCTGCCTTGAGTCAATGCTTTGTGCCTTTCAGATTTTTAAAAATGAAAATAACAATAATCCCATACTCTAGTTGGAAGGGTGGCTGGGTTACAGCAAGAAGGTTGCATGCTCTTGAGCAGAGAGACCTGGGATCAAAGGCCAGTGTGACTAGTGCCAGCCTGTGTGACTTGATCAAATTACATAACTTTATTGAGACTGGCATCTGAACAATGGAGATATAAAGACTATATCTGGCTGTGAAGATATAATTAATGAGGAACAAATGAAGTGATAGAAAGTATGAAAAATACCTGCTGATACCAGTAGGTAGGATGTTCAGTTAATAGAATCTCTGATTAGAAATGACAATGTGGCCCTTTGGGCAAATTAAACTTCCCAAACTTCAGTTTCCTTTTCTATAAAATGAGGACCTTATATTTTAACCTTCCAGAGTGGTGAGGACTATGAACAAGAGAGCTTAGAAGCCATAAAGCAGTTAGAAACTTATAAGACATTCATTTCTTTGGATGCTATATATTGACTCCGGTCCCTGCCAGACATTAGGACATATGAACCAGAGGGGCTGAAGTGACCCAAAGCTGTAGTCTCAGGCAGCCAACATGATGACAGGCCAATTCCACACCCCCCCCCTTTTTTTTTAATAAGAATTCTTTTGTTCAAAAGAATTACAATCCATTAGAAAGATACAAAAGAAATTCCATGCAACTTCTAGAGTTTAAGTGACAGGGACACCGTCCTTGGTGGGATTGCTGTCACTCTCCTCACCCACTTGTAGAATTGACTATGGCTTGTTTCCAAAACATCTGAGCCGCCTGTGTGAACTGTCCCTTTGGTAAATGAGTTAATGAAGAATCCCCACCTGTGAGGAGGTACCTAACATTTGGCAACACTGTGAAATGTAAATAACTTGTCACTTGATTTCCAGAGGCCATTGACAAATTACTAATGTCCTTCCTAATGAACATCATAATGAGCTATTAGAGAGTGAAGCAGCACGTAGTACTGTAATCATTTACTAAATGTCAATAAAGGATTTATAAACAGAACTTTTAATTACATTCTCTGGGATTCTACAGGATGTTAGTGCTTCCTGAACCATGCTGGAAGTTAAAACAAAGATAGACACCTGCAGTGATTAGGGTGGGAAATCGTGGGGGGAGGGAAGTATCTTAGGATCCTGCCTACCACAGATACTCTATAAAATACAAATAAACCATCACATAATTAATTATTACCTAAGCATACTTACAAGTGCTTGAATTTATTTATTTATTTATTTATTTATTTATTTATTTACTTATTACTTACTTATTTACTTACTTACTTTTAGGCTATTATTATTTATACTTCAGGTGTGCAAAATTGCATTTCTATATTTCCTGGTCCAGTTTTTTCCCATCACTTCTATGTATGTTATTTATAATATAGTCTTAAAAATAAGATGCGAGTTTTGAATACTAAGCAAAACATAAAGTGTGAGTTCTAACTATTACCCAACATGTATAGTGACGGGGCTATTAGACCGTGGACAGCCACTCAGCTTTGTGTCAGATTTCTCCTTCACAAACTGAGACCCTTACACCATGTAATAATGTTTGTTCAGCTCTAGGCAGTTTATAAGGGACTATAACAATGGTTTAGTTTTATCCCAATGCTAAAAGATGTCTAAGGTCTCTTAGAGTCATAAAATTCTAGGATCCTATGATGTCAATTAAGCAGATTTTATCACTTTGAGCATGAAATGCCCACATGCCAGTGTCATTCACTGGTGTCCAGTTAGTTCAGAGGGAAAGCTAACTTGGTTCACCTGAAGGAACTTTAAGTTCCCTGAAGTAGTTCCTCATACATTAATTATCTTTGTGCCCCCAGGACCTAGCTCAATACTTGCCAGGAGGGATATGACCAATAAACATTAGCTATTGGTTGGATAAACAAAGCTGGATAATGGCATTGAGATGCTCCCCACTCCACACCGTTTTGTGTGACAGGTTAAAAATCTGAAGACAGGTCCTATTGGCCATTTCTCATAGGTGTGGTCATCTCTGGGCTTGGGGCTGCCTTCGTGGTTTTTTGCTGAATTAATGAGCACACCAGCCTGGTGGGCAAAATTTTCTTTTCCTCGTCCCATGGAGAGGTTACATTTTCAAAAGTTCCCCTTAACCATTCCCTGGCCAAACATTCAGTCCAGTCTCATTTGCACAAAGGTCACATCTCTATTTTTATTACAGAAAATTATGCTTAAAAAAAAACCACAATAGACTTTATGGAAATTCACTTAACAGTTCAGCTGGAAGGCATGTATTCAAGGAGACAGAGGTTACTGTTCTTAAATCCTGCCATTAGCAAAAGCTTCCAGTGACCCTCAAAAGTGGGCTAATGCACATATTCAAATGAATCACTGGACTGACATTGGTTATTTCACTATATGTGTGTGTGTGTGTGTGTGTGCATGTCATTTAGTTATTTGTTCTTTTTATGTCAATTAACTAAAACATCACAAATATCTCTTCATTCCTATCTTCCAAATCTCCAGACAAGCCCAGGGTGGTTGTTTTGGAGGGATGGGGCAGGGAAGTGGTGTATAAATAGATGAGCATCACCAGTCAGGAAATTCTGCACCATTGAGTCAGACTGGAAGAGGCCTGCTCTGTACATTCCGGCTGCCCAGGTAGCCCCAATCTTGTCACTGATCATTCCCCAGTTAGGGAAGTGCTAACCAGTGAATCCATGATGCTACCTGGGTTCTCTTCACGTTCCCACACCCAAAATGAAAGTCTGTGCACTGTGGCTCCATCAGTTTGAATCTGGGCCTTGGGTAAGTTAAACAGAATCCTTGGGACTTCCTCAGAGAAATGTTCCTATGAGAGCCTACTGTTATCTAGAACAGAGACTTTTCTTACTATTTGTGGCAGGACACACTGAGAATTCTCATGAATGAAATGAAAGTCTGGGTTAAGATGGAGTCCAGGTGTACTTGGCCTCTGGCTGCCCTCACAAAGTCAAGCAAGGGCCTCATCAGCATTGTCTGAGGACATGATTGAAGAAGTCTGATTTTCTTGTGGTGCCTTTTTCCATTTATATAAAGAAGTGCATTTTTACAATAGGTAACCATTCTCAATTTCAAGACAAAACACCAGCTTTCATTTCAAAAGTGAAACAAAAGAGGATTTCTTTTTAGTTCATGTTTGGGTAGGAGTAGAGATGATGGGGCTACTGATCAACCTTTAAATGAAAACTCTTATGAGAAGATCCGACTGGATGTTGGAGCTAAGGCCTTTGGTATTAGCAGGGAGGTGAAATGTTTGCAGAGCCCCCAGCTCTGAGGTCTGCAGTGCTCCCTGTCACAGGCACTCCAGTGTGACAATTACCTCCCAAACATGAGCAAAGAGCCACAGTCTCCGCAATAACTTTTTTTTTAAGATTTTATTTATTTATTCATAAGAGACACACAGAGAGAGACTGAGACATAGACAGAGGGAGAAGCAGGCTCTTCTCAGTTGCAGGACTCTATCCCAGGACCCCGGGATCATGCCCTGAACCGAAGGCAGGTGCTCAATCGCTGAGCCACCCAGGCGTCTCTCCACTAGAACTTTTATGAAGAGCTCAGAGGAAACACCTCTGAGAAAGGTTTAGGTGTGAGTGTGTTTATGAGCAGCACAACTTAAAGTCCCTTCAGAACATGGCCAGGCCTCTGATAGGAATGCAGGGAGAAATATAAAGATCTCTGTGGGGAAACTGAAGGAGTTGTATTTAATTTACCACAATATAGGGCTTCTGTGGAAAGTGTTCATACTGCCAGAGAAATAGCTGTGGGTTCCTGTATTTATGAAAACGGTAGGGGGGAAAATGACAAAAAATAAGACACAGAGTGCCCCATAATGGCTAGGCTTTCCACTTTCCAGAAATAACTGATGCTTCAGCATATTTCCTTGGATTTATATAAATAATAAAGCTTGAGATTATTTAGTCATTTATGTGAGAACACACATGTGCATGTGTGTCTTTATTTGAAAAGCTGCCCTACCTAGAAGCCCTTTGAAAACTCATCAATATGAGCAGTAGGTTGAGAAATAGACACATGCTTGTATAGGACATATATCAACACATCTGAGAATGATGGTGGTCCAAAAAATCTGAGACTTTTTCCTTCAACATTTTTTCAACTAACATTGATTAAATCCTAGCTATGGGCACAAGACTATGTTAGGTACTATCATAATGAATAAAATTCAGTCTCCCACTCAAAAATCTCCCAATCCATTTGGTGAGATGACACACCTAAAATACAGGAGTGTTAATCAGGTCAATTGAGAAACAGATATATCACCATGTGTGGTCAGAAGAGGGAGAGAGCATGAATTCAGGGAGGATCATGGAGGAGGTGCCCTCGAGCTGGTCTCTAAAGGATGCATTGGCTTGGCCAACGTGAAGAAAAGTGTTCAATTACAGAGGGGAATATTGAGTGTAGTGCATATGGGTGAATCTGAAGGTAAAAGCTGGCCTCTTCTCGTCTATGCATGTGATGCCCACATTGTAGTTCCCTGGAGGGCTCACTGGTCCCTTTAAGATGACTGGGATAGTCTGGAGACAGCTGCATGTCATAACCCAAACTCATTTATTACCGCCACCCTGGGTCTGCACATCACCAGATGACCCTAGCCAGCGAGGCTCTTGTACGCTCAGCTTGCAGAGCTGGACCATTTTATAAATACACTTCTGCTCTCAGCAGCCACTGTCTATGATGATTTGTCAACCACGTGTTGCTGTATGATATAAGGCCCCCTACAACCTTTGTTATCTGTAGTGTATTAATCAAGCCGAGCTATGGGAAAGGGCAAAACTGTTCTAATATTCAGAGCATCACCAGAAGGGGAAGACTTTGTGGAGAAGGGGACAACACAGCTGGGCCTGGAGACATGACAAGGGCAGAGATGTGTAAAGGAGGGTATTCTAAGTGGCTAGATGAAGAGACAGTAGGAAGAGAGGGGAATGTCATATGTTATTTGGCCCTATCGCTAAGTTCATTGGGCTTGAAGGACATGGTTACATGTTTGAGGAAGAGCAGAGAAAAGACTAAGAACATGAGTTTAGGAGTCAGAATACAGTAGAGCATTTCTGAAGAAAGCAATGGCACAATGATGTCATTTCTCTGGAAATATTAGCCTAGGGAGCTTGCAAGACATGACGACATTGGAAAGTGAGAAGAGACTGGAGTTAGCAAGACCAGTTCATAGAAGGAATTCATGAGAAGCTTAATGGAGGTGGTGGCAGGATGAGCCAAGAGGTGGGATGTCACTAAATATGGCGAGGGTAGGACTGAGAAAATTAGCAACCAACTAAGAAAGAGAATCCACATCTATGATCACATGGGCAGCTGGGAGAATAGGGTGCCAAGTCCCAAGCCAGAAAACCTGGAAGAGAAGCTTATTGGGGAGAAGGAGTCAATGAGTTTATTTGAGAATATGTCGAGTTCCAAAGCTCACCAAGAAATGAGGCATCCTGCTAACAAATGGGGAATTGAAAGTGAAGTCAAGTCCAAAGGAAGAGTTTTGAGAGTCACGTTTATAGATATATAATCATTGAAGTCTGGGAAAATAACTAAGTTCTGCAAGAAAGGGTACACACAGAGAAAAGAAAGTCCTTAGGAATGCTTCTATCTGCAGGTGAGAGCACAGAAGTTGGAAGGAATTGTCAGAGAGGTGAAGTCGTGGGCTGCTGCAAAGTCAACGTGACACTAAGGGTACAGAATGTTTCAATGAGGGTGCTATCGAGGGCATTGCAGAGAAGTCTAGAAGGGAAGAATTGAATCAGCAACTGTTGACACCAGTGACATTTGAGAAAGCAATTTCAGGAGAGCAGTGGGAGTAAAAAGTAGGTTTCTGGCCTGGGAAGTGAGGAGAAGGTAAGAATGTGGAGGTGGAAGGTGGGGGTGCTCTTGTGGGGGACCTGGCAGAGACGTGGAGCAAGGAAAATCCGCTGTCAAGGAGGTAGGCAGTGAAGTCTAGGGAAGGTGGCTTACATAGCCTTTAGGCAAGCCTGAGCGTGTATTTAATCACAGAGAAATGGACTTGCATATATCTGTGAGGTTGTGAAATTGGTTTTTCATTTTTGTTTTTTGTTTTTGTTTTTTTAAAAGGGGATAATTTTTAAAGGTCTTTAAAGAAGAGGAAACAGAGAGAGATAGCACAAGTAGGGATGAGGAGCAGAGGGAGAGGGAGAAGCAGACTCCCTGCTGAGCAAGAAGCCAGATATGGGACTCCATCCTGGGGCCCTGAAACCATGACCTGAGACAAAGGCAGACGCTTAATTGACTGAGCCACCCAGGTGTCCCTGGAAGTAGTTTTGAAAAAGAAAAATTGAAGAATGCTTTTCTGTGTGTATTTTATGTAATTATGTTTTAGTCCACCTGAAAATATAGATTATGCATATATTATAACTAGTGTCCATGAAAGATTAACAGATGTTGGCCAATGTGTAGCTGGCACAGAGTGGATGCCCAACAAACCTGTTTCTGGCAAATTATGTGTCTTGATAATATCTATACCAGCATGCCTGTTCTCAATGAAATGATTTATTTAACTATAAATAACTACTCATTATTAATATTAGGTATCAAAAAGTAATTTAGAAAGTAACATTGGGGAAAAAAAGTAACATTGGAAACAATAGATTACACTCAAATATAACGCATCATTTGCGAAGCTTCATAAGCCATGCTCTGATGTGTAACAGTTCCCAAATACGTCGGAAGACATCTGTTAATTCATTTGAGAGTGGAAGTGTTAACACTGAAATTATCTATTACATTGTTAATATAGTCAGTTATTAGCTGATTAATGAACATTAGCCAAAAAGGTTTCGAGTTTTAGATTTATTCTCAAACTGCTCCCTTAGCTACTGGCATCACTGAAAATAAAATAACTCCTTATGGCCATAACATGGTTGTGATAGCATATTCTCTAGTCACAGAAATACAGACCCATCTCTTTCCAATTCTAACATTCCCAGTGCAGCATTTACCTTCTGATCTTAGAAGAGATGCCATGTCATTCACCTGAGCTGTGAGGATCAACTTTGCCAGATGACGTTCATGCTAGTGGAAGAACTTGTATTAGGCCCAACACACAAAGCAGTGTGATATTTATCCACATATTTCATGTGCTGGCATGCTTGTGCATCTACATAGTAACCAACTCAGAACAATTGTTCAAGGGAAAAGTGTTACACCATGTGAGTCTGCCCAATTTTACCCCAATTACTATGTAATTTGGAAAAACTTTCTTTGTTCACCAAGGCTGAGAATCTCGAAGAGTAAGAAAATTGTTGGGGGCTGTAGGAAGCACATGATATGATTCCCTAAATCTCCTTTCTTCCTATTTTATTTAAAAAAGGAAAGAAAAGAGATTTGGGGAAAAGAGAAAGGATATTACATAAGCAAAAGTTTTATTTAGGCAAATATCCCATAGCATCTATGACCACCATCCCCATCAAGTGACTATAAGTGAAAATGTGTGGCTCAATCACATGTGTATACACTGGACTTGAAAGGCTTGGACATCTATCCCTCCCTCCCCCCAGTTTTACCAGACCCAATTGTCAATGTACAGGTAAATTAATGTGTAATTTTTACTTGAGTGCATTAGAAGAAGCCCAAAGGCACAACCTTATAAATCTCTGAGCCTGTTTTGAGAGGTGAGAACATGCCAACATAAATAACGTGTGGAGGACCATGTGGTCTGATAATTGAACCAACACTGAGACTCAGTTCTATGTTCTCTCCTCATAACCACATTGACTTTCTGTAATCATCTCTCTCTTTTGCAGAAAGTAAAATATATTTTGATTAGTTGGTCCTTTTGTCTCTCTTTGGTGTACAACTGGAAAATTGGTGATTCATGTGCAGTACTTTGCCAGGAAGATATTAAAGATGCTTTTTATGCTTTAAGAATGCACATTTGAGGTGTTGTGTGCTGGAATGGGCCTAAAGTCCATTGTGTGGTTCTTGTTGGAGCCTGCATGGGGTACATCTGGTAAATACAGCAGAGAAGTCAAGGGGGAAAATGTTCCTCAAAACAGATTCTTTTCTGTTTTTAGTTCCAGGGCAGTTCTTTTGTATTTTTCCACCCAATGTGAAAAACATGGTCATAAAACCAAGAACAGTAGAACAGTCAGACTGAAATTAGTCTATTTTCACTCTAACATTTGTGGTTGTTTTCTTCAGAAACTGATCTTGATGACATGATTGATTGTTCCCTGTAGACGTTTTCCATGTATGCTTCCCATATATCCCAATTACTTGGAGATATAAAATGTGCCAATACAAGCGAAAGGAAAGTGGATTAAAAGCTGACAGGGTTACTTGGGTCTCTGAATCCGGTTTGGGGGGAGGCAGTTGATAGAACTTTATGAAATTTCAGAGTTCACACTTGACATGGCTGTCTGGCCAGGGGAAGAGGCGGGAAACGTTCCTCCAATCTGACCCGAGTCTTCCAGCCTACTTGCTGTCTCACTCAGCAGTACAAAGTTGTACCACTGCTGAACTGAGCCTTTGGGGTTCAAAATCAGTTGATTTGCCAATCTTCCTTGAGAATAAGCACAGACTTAAGCATGCACTGAGTGCAAGCAACAGAGGGGCATCTGGTGTCATCTCACCACTGGAAAAGGTCCATTAACCCTGCTAATTGTCCTCACCACTCTGCCTTAAAAACCCTGCTCACTCTCCCATGTGGATGCGAAAGATGCCTCATATTCAATTTGTGGCCAGTCCTGGCATTTAATACCATTTATATTCATCAGACTAATGGAGATACCAATTAAACACAATCAAGAGTAGTTCTCAGAGCAATAATGAACACTTACCTGAGCTTAGAGCAGAGTGAAGAAAACCATGCACTCCTTGAGGCATCTGGTTAGTGATTGTCAAGTGACTATGGAACCTGCACAGCACTCCAATACAGTGAAATTATCTGCACATTTGTACACATTCTTGCCTAACACAGTTATCAATGTATAAGCAAATGAATTTAACATTTTTCTTTGAGTGCATTAGAGCAAATTCAAAGATACGGTCTTGTAAATCTTGGAAAACTGCAATGTAAATAATCTATGGAAGGTGACTTAGCCTATTAATTTAACTGGCACTGGGACCTGGTTCCATATTCTACCACCAAGAATACAGTGGCCTACCCCAACAAAGGTGGGCCCCTCAAGGGAATGTTCTAAACAGTCCACCACCATAACATCTTTGTTGTTTGAATCTCATTCATTTAGTCTTGGATTAGGTTGCTGAGATTGAGGGTAGGGGGAGGAATGAAGAGGTCATAAAATATAAAGGTACTTTTTCTTCCTTGACTTCTAATTTTCTTTAAGGAGCCAGACCATATTTTGCATGGCTCAGAATGCCCTCTGAAAGAAAATCCACATTTTAAGGAGTTTTCTGTGTTACCAAGATGAAGTAAGCTAGCAAGCTTTAACTTGCTGCGTATGTCTCTCATTAAACAATCCTCTAAACTTCAAAAAAAAAAAAAAAGAAAGAAAAAGAAATCATCATCTATAGCTAAACATCAAACAATAAAACTGTTATTAGCCTTTCATACCATTAAGAAATTAAATCCCATACATTCATCTTTCAGATATCTGGCTTTAGTACAATGACCCTCAAGAAGAATGTGGATAAATAGAGCTGAAACATTTTCTGCAGACTATCTGGGCTGACATTTAAGAGAGTTCTTTAGTAAAAGTCTTAACATGTCATACATGAAAAGACGAGAGTTTTGAAAGACTGATTGGTAGATTATGTTAAGAATCACAAAGTAAAGCATGTTTCTTTGGACTTAAGTGTGGGTAGGTCTTTGTAAGTCTCATATTCAGACTCTTATGTATAGTAATGTCAGATACCTTGCTCAGGATATATTGAACTGGACACGAGTCTGACTCCATATGGAAAAGTAGACAGCTATTCCTGTAGAATATTTAGAAAAAGCCTCAGGAATAGCTATAAGAAGAAAGAAGCTGAAATTCTGGGATGAAAGGAGAAAGGAGACTTGGTCCTGGTATTTTGGAGTATGGTCAGCATCAGCAGGAACACAGCAGCTCTCTCTTCTTCTACCAAATACTCCCTGTAAACCTCAGCTTTCTCCCTCAGAGAGTGCCAATTGTGCTCAGTTTACTTATTTCCCATATTCTGAAATGGGTGGGGGTACAAAATAACCTATGCATAGGACTATCCCAAGAGAGAAAAGGGTAGGGGGTGATGGTGCACTATCCCAGTTCACAAATATCATTGAATAGCCTTCATTTTAAAGGTGTGGAAATGGAGTCCCGAGGAGGAAAACACTCTATGTCTCACTCCTAGTTAGTGGCAAAGCCAGGAGGAGAGAGTAGGTCTCTCTTTTTTTTTTATTCATGAGAGACACAGAGACAGAGACAGAGAGACAGAGACACAGGCAGAGGGAGAAGCAGGCTCCATTCAGGGAGCCCGACGTGGGACTCGATCCCAGGTCTCCAGGATCACACCCTGGGCTGAAGGCAGTGCTAAACCACTGAGCCACCGGGGCTGCCCGAGAGTAGGTCTCAACTCCCAACTCAGTGATCTTTCTCTCCCACCTGATTTATTTAAACCAGTGTTCCATGAGCAGACCTGCTCCCCCAGAGGCAGAGAAGTATATCCTTGAGCAACCTGTCACTCTTGCCTTGGACCCCTGGCGGCAGAAAGAGAGCCAGACTGACTTCTAGACACTAGAGTGAACATAGAAATCGTCACACTTCTGTATTAAGGCTTGTCAAAAGGAAACTTTGGTTGTTCATACATTTATCAGATGATTAAAGAAAAGGACAGAAGAACTCTCAGCCAAGACTTTTAGAATATAGGGGAGGAAGAACCATTTCATACTCGTGACATCTGGGAGCCATAGTCATCCTTCCATGGCTGTGACAGGATCAGACATTTCCAGCTCTCTGTATTGCTGTTTGAACAGCGTTGGGTCATTGCTCTCATCAAGAAGGCAAACTAGGTTTGCATTTCTTTTTATTTCAAGTTGAAAAGCTCAAATATATTTTAGAGGTGCCAGGAGCACAAATCAAAGGTTTCCAAGCTCAGTGAAAGAGATGCCTACTAATTATCACTCTTTAAAGCACCAGAAAATTCCTACACTTCCTCATGAAAGTTGCAGGAAAAGCATCATCTCACCGCACTTGAAAAGGAGAGCAGCTCAAGGCTAAGTGAGTTTGACTAAAGATGAGGCTTCTGAAGATCTCACAGGCTCTCTTGCTCCCTAGAACAAAATTAAATGCAGTTGATCTCATTTCTTCCCTCAACTTTGATTCAGGACTTAGAAACAGATTGGAGACAATCTGTTCTTTTTAATCAATCTCTGAGTTAGAGTGTGTGTGTGTGTGTACACATATATGAACATGGTCATTGTGCTATCAAAGAACTGATTTTTAAAATCATGAGGATAATTATTCCTTCTAGTGCCATTTATTATTGTCTATGTGTTTAGAACTTACATTGAGGAATTCTAGAATTTGATGACTGATATAAAACCCACAACAAATACTTACCTCTTGATAGACCATAAGCATAAGTCCTAAGCAATCCCTTTCCTTACAATCCGTGAATTCTGGACTGTGGCTTGTGTGGAAGCTTCCATTATTAAATGCCTTTAAGTCACTAATTTCTTCCATCCCATTCCTTCCATTCTACAAGGTTCTCAGCCACTTTCTGACATTATTTCTCAACTCATGCTACCACCAAATGTATGAAACAAGTAGCAAAAGTTGATTGTGACCTGGAAGAAGCTAACACCTTTTTTTGACACTGAAAAGAATCCAGAAAAGTTGAAATATTCCTGTCTCTTCATTGAAGATTATAAATGGGTTATGGCTATGGATTTCTCTTTAAATTAAAAACAAAATAAAATGCAAAGGGAAGAGGCATATTTAGTTATATATTGCACAATTTGGGGCAAACCTGAAAGGTCTTGTCTGAGAGGAAGAAAAGAAACGTAGAAACAAAGTGATGCAAAGATCACAGAATTTGAAATGTTCCAGGGTTTTCCTAACCATTCGTGCTGAAGTTGGTTGGGGTTTAGCATCTCCATTAATATGTGCTTTCAATGGCTATTATTTCTATGGTTAAGTATAGACTCCCTGGGTAGACAGTTTTAGGCAGTCTCTAGTTAGCCCCTATCTTGAGGAAAGTGCTCTTAATGTTTATGTTCCATACCTTCCTGGGAGGCTGGACCCTAAGGCCCAAGTGCTGATGTTTGTTTAAAATGCTCCAGACTGAGACTACAGAACCCCTGTTTCTTCTTTCATTCTGACAAGGCAGATGAACTTTGGCTTGCCAGGGCCAATTCTCTCTTATGTGTTTTCTGCCAGAATGGGTACCCCTGCTATATATCACACGTGACAATTATGTCCTTCCCAACGGAAGAATTCAGTCTATTTTAGCAGTTGAAAAAGTCATCAATAAGCAAGATGGAAGACAAGACAAGATAGAAGCAAGCTGATTCCATCAACAATCAGTGATACAGAGAAGTGGCCATTTCTATTTTTAAATGATATTTGTTTATTTTTTGTTGACTATAGAAGCAGCTTTGGAATAAGAAAGTATATCTGTTGAGCCTATAGAATATTAAATGTTCTTTCTTGAACTTTTTTGTTCCCTTGATACATTTGTTTTATAAGTATTTTTTACAGAAAACCCATCATACAATCCATTAGGATTCTCTGCTATAGACAGTTATATTAACCATTTACTTGTTTTTAAAAAGTAGCAGATACACAGTATGCTCAATGATTAATCATCCAATTTGTTTATAAATTTCACCTATAAAAATTTTGTGAAGACTTTTAAAATATGAAATACACCATTTATAAACTGAGTCTAGAAAAATAGTGATAAATATGAGTTTCCCTTAGAATGGTAGTTGCCAGTAGAAGATTGAAGTTCCTTTGGTACCAACACTTACCGGATAGTCAATAAAACCAAGATTATACTTCACTGTTAGAATATTCTCAGGGGACCATATCTGACTAAAAGTTGTCATCATGAAGTTATTCCTTTTTGCTACCCTATGTGTAGGCAAAGACATAATGGAGGATTATTACAAATGTTAATATCAAGCAGAAAAAGATGTTGCGAAGAAAGAGAAGGGCATTTGTTGTAAAGATTTTAATAAAGAGCCAACTTTCCAAACTTTTTTTTATTATTGTTAGTTTTATAATTACTTTTTAAATTAAGACTTCACTTTCTGAGGGAAGTTTTAGGTTCACAGGAAAACTGAGGGTAAGGTAGAGAGATTTCCCACATATTTCTTGTCAGCACACATGCATGACCTCGTACATTTTCAATATCCTCCATCAGAGTGGCATATTTGTTACAATTGATGAGCCTACACTGACACATCATAATCACCCAAAGGCTACAGTTTATATTAGGGCTCACTCTTGGTGTTGTGCATTCTGTGGGTGTGTACAAAGGTATATGACATGACATCATAAAGAGTATTTTCACTACCTTAACGATGTTCCATACTCCACCCATCCATCCCTCCTTTCTGCCCTCAAACTCTGGCAACTACTAATCTTTATACTGTCTCCATTGCCTTTTCCAGAATGTCACATAATTGAAATAATGAAGTATGTAGCCTTTTCAGATTCATATCACTTAGTGAAATATATTTGTTTTCTCACATCTTTTCATTGCTTGATAGCTCACTTCTTTTTAGCACTAAATAATATTCCATTGTCTGGACATACCATAGTTTATTTATCCATTCACCTACTGAAGGGTATCTTGATTGCTTTTAAGTTTTGGCAATTATGAATAAAGCTGTTAAAAATATCCATGTGCAGGTTTTTGTATAGATGTAAAATTTTAACTTTTTTTGGTAAATACTGAGGAGTGTAATGGTTGGATCATATGTTAAGAGTATGTTTAGCTCCATAAGAAACTGCCAAATTGTCTTCTAAAGTGGCTGTACCATCTTCAACTGCCACCAGTAATGAATGAAAGTTCCTGTTGCTTCACATCCTTGTCAGCATTTGGCATTGTCAGTGTTAAGGAATTTAGCTATTCTAATAGGCACATAGTGATATCTTGTTGTTTTTTAATTTACATTTCCCTGATGATATATAATATGGAACATCTTTTCATATGTTTATCTGCCATCTGTATATTTTCTTTGATGAGGTGTCAGTTAAGGTCTTTGGCCTACAGTGTAATCAGGTTATCTGTTGGCTTGTCATTGAGTTTTAAAAGTTCTTTGCATGTTTTGGATCATAGTACTTTATCAAATGTATCTTTTGCAAATATTTTCTCCTGGTCTATAGCTTGTCTTTTCACTTGCTTGACATTGTCTTTACGTTTCCATTATAATTAAGCTTAACGTATCAGTTATTTATTTCATGAATCATGCCTTTGCTGTTGTAATCTAAAAAAAGTCATGTCATGCCCAAGATGATCTAGGCTTTTTCCTATGTTGTATTCTAGGAGTCTTACAGTTTCTCATTTTATGTTTAGCTCTGTGATCCATTTTGAGGTAATTGTTGTAAAGAGTAGAAGATCTGTGTCTAGATGCATTTTTTTTTTTTTTTGGCATGTGGATGTCCGGTTCTTCCAGTACCATTTGTTGAATCCACGCTTATTTTTAAACAATGTGTGTTCAGCATTTTGGCAGATGTGGCATTTGGCAGGTCAGAAAGAACCCCACGTATAGGAAAAAAAGAAGAAGAGCAAATGCAGAGCAGGAAGAAAATGGAGAGGAACTAGAAAAATAAACAAAATTTGTCTGCATTGGACCTTAAACGAGGTCCAACTAAGAATTCATCCAAACTTAAGGGAGAAGAAAACCACTCTAATTTTTCATATTAATGAGAAATAACTTAGTTCTAAATCAGAAACTGGAATAGTGTAGTCAAATATTAAGTTCTGAGAGAGGATCCACTTACTTTTGATCTTGAACACTCTTCAGTGGAAGAAGAAAGATATACCTTTCATTCTCCCAGGGACATAATTGGCGTGAAACTACTTAGAAAAAAAAAATCACATATATTATGTACAGGCATTTCATGCCTCAGTCTCTTAGTAACATTGGGTTTTTTTCTGGTTAATATTATGTGATACATGGTTTATTGATTACTCCTATTAATCGAAATGTAAATCCTAGAAACCATTAAGTAGCACCTGGCACATATGAAATGCCAAGTTGCCTCCCTAACGAAAGCCCTCAAAAGCTGTGTCTGAAGGTTTGGCATCTTTGGGGAGAACTTCGTAGAAAATAGAGATGGTAAAGTTAATTTCATTTCTTTGGAGCCTGGAGACCTACTATGAAATCCATACATCAAAGAGAAAGTACTTTTAGAGAAAGGTTCTGAACCTCACCCGGTGTTTTCTGTTGAAAAACCTGGAATATGTGGGTGCATAGCAGGCCTCCTGACACATTAGGGGGTTTTCCTTTCTGTTCTCATATCCAGGAAACAAGAATTTTCCTTTTTGTTTTTTCACTATGAAACTGTCTCACTTTGTGGAAGTGTGACATAGAAGATGAACCCCAGAACCCCACATTGCGCTTCAAAATGTTTTTTGATCCAATGCTTTAAGATTTTTTTTCAACTGAAGGAAACCATTCTTAGAATATTTAGAGTGACTTCGAATAAAACGTGGCCATTAATGAGGTCATCTTTCAAGGTGTTGGTTGGTTATTTAACTTATTCTGAATTTACCTAGTGTGTTGTTAATTTATACGATTAATTTATTCTGAGTTTTATTTGTTAATTTCAAAGGAGATGAGATGTGGAGACAGAGGAATTAAAGCAGAACTAGTCGATTAAGTTATTGGGATGATTTCAGGCATGTTACCCCAGAGCCTCTGTGAATCACCCAAGGCGCTCTAGCTCTCAACAATGGATTATTGTCGTTTTTTGGCTGGCGGCCACAATGCTACAATGGTGTCCTACCAGGTCCATCTGTGTTTTAAAATATTACAGCAACAACAACAATAATAATAACAATAACTATTTGAGTAGTAAGAAAAGACTGCATTAAAGAGAGAATGTTGCATTAGTCAGTCCAGCAGAATAAATGATAATCTGGCCTTTGATTCAATGAGTCTTTATTAGGTGACAAAGATTGGACCCATCTGTGCACAATCTTGCATGCTTTGGGCCAGGCCCTCTGTCTGCACACGGAGGAAAGAGACATGGCATGCCTAGGTCAGTGGTACAATAGAATCCTTTGTCTCTCTCTGTTCTAGGCAGGTTTTTTTAATGCTTTTTTTTTTTTTTTTTGAAACCAAACAGAGAATCATTTTTAGTTTTTAAATCAAATTAACCCCTTTACCCACGAAAGAGCCATAAATAGTAGTCTGAATGGGGAGAAAAAAAATCGTTCTTCTCAACTCCCAAGTATTTATATAGAAATGACAAAAGAGAATGTATGTCCTGCTGAAACCAGAAACGAATGCTTCAAGAACCTGAAAACAGAGTGCTTGCTTTTCCACCCGGGCTGGCAGTTATTAGCAAGCAGACTAGACTAACGTGGCAGCCTGTGGGCCTGGGCCCTGCCGATCATCTATCTGTCAAGATTTCTTGCCACGCTGAGAGTTTTTTTCCCCTGTCCACTTGGCGTTCTTGCAGTCCCATCTCTGGGCAGTGGGAGAGAGGCGATGCCGCACCTGTGCCGGACCCATGCGTGCACACCGTTACCAGCTTTTTATCACCAATGTCTTCTCCACGGATGGCCATCCTGTTTCCATTTAAATTCGTGAACATCTGTTACACAGGAGATGGGGTAGCTACCAAACACTACTGTTAGATTTCTCGCCAGCAAGTCTCATTCCTTCATGTGGTTTCTGTTTTCTTCTTTAAACAGT